>NC_092620.1:4120000-5370000 GCF_047663525.1 Anas platyrhynchos | reverse complement strand
GGCTTGATCTACTTTTCAGGTGCTGAGGCAAGGGGGCTGCTGTTTTGAAATGATAAAATTAGAAATGGGGCCCCTCGTGTTGTTGAGGGGTGGGTGCTAATGCTGGTAGCTGAATGATTATCTTCTGACTGTTTTCATTTGTTAAAGCTGAAACACAGTGTACAACACGGGACTTGACGACCAGAGCTGCTTTTGGCAAGGTGAGCGATGAACAGATGTAGCAGTTAATTTAAGGGTGCGGTTGTCACTGCAGTTACTTAACTACACAAAATACAGTAAAAATCCTGTTTATATTTCAGAGGTGTTGTAGCTGGCCTAAGAGAGCAGATGGAAGCATCTGCCTTGAGGGCAGGTGAGGGGGCAGAGGTGAGGGAGCAGATGAGAGTAACCGTCCTAGCTGTGCTGTGGCTTTGGATGCTGCCTCAGCCTATGCTTTTCTTCTTCTTTTGCAGGTGTCTCGCACAGGCTCAGAGGGGCCAAGCTGCACTCTGAAGAGCAGCACAAGAAGGGCGGTCTGGTCACGAGCTGGGTTGGAGCAGATGTAGTGGGTTTACGTGGAAAAGTTTTGGTAGCAGGGGGCCATAGGGGTGGTTTCTGTGAGAAAGATCTAGAAGCTGCCCCATGTTTGGGAAGGGCCCCATTGTTTTCCAGAGCTGAGCCAATAAGCGATGTTGTTTTGCGCCTCTGTGAGAGCATATTTAAGACAGGGGGAAAAAAAAAAAAAAAAAAAGACGCTGCACCACACAGCAGCTGGGAGAGTGAGAGGAGTGAGGAACGGCACCAAGGTCAGTGTAGAAGGAGGGGGAGAGGTGCTCCAGGTGCCGGAGCAGAAGTTCCCTGCGGCCTGTGGTGAGGACCATGGTGAAGCAGGATGTCCCCCTGCAGCCCATGGAGTACCACAGTGGAGCAGGGTTCCACGCTGCAGCCCATGGAGGAGACCACGGTGGAGCAGGTGGCCCTGCACCGATAGAGGCTGCGGCCTGTGGAAGACCCCTGCCGGAGCAGATTCTGGGCCGGACCTGTAGCCCGTGGAGAGGAGACCACACAGGAGCAGGTGACCTGGCAGGAGCTGCTGCCCATAGGGGAGCCAGGTTGGAGCAGTTTTCTCCTGAGGGATGGACCCCGTGGTACGGACCCATATCTGGAGCAGCTCTGGAAGAGCTGCTGCCTGTGGGAAGCCCACGCCGGATCAGTTCATCAAGGACTGCATCCCGTGGGTGGGACCCCACAGCACAGGGGACGAGAGTGACCGAGAAGGAGCAGCAGAGAAGAAGCGCTGTAGACTGACCATAACCCCCATTCCCCTGCGCCGCTCGGGGGGAGGAGGTGGAAGAGGGTGGATGGGGGAAGGGGGAAGGTGCTTTTGGTTTCTTTCCTTTGTTTCTCACTTCTCTAGCTTGTTAGTAATGAGCAATAAATCTTACTATCTTCTTATGCTGAGTCTGTTTTGCCCGTTACAATAATTATTGCGTGATTTTCTTGTCCTTATCTCAAGCTTTGAGCCCTTTTCATCATATTTTCTCCCCATTCCTCTTTGAGGAGGGGGAGTGAGAGAGCGGCTGTGGTGGAGCTCGGCTGCCTACCTGAGTAAAACCACGACAGCAGAATCACCAAGTAGCACAAGGTGACTGCGAAGGGTATCCATCTTGCTTTGCAGCTGCCGTGGCAGGCTCTCCACAGAAGTGGCTGAGGATTTGAGAAGAGGTTACAGAGCATCAAGGAGCGGCACGTGCAGTGATGGCTTCCAAATGGTATGGTTGCTTTCTCTTCTGCTTATCAGCTGTCACAGGCAATATGGGCTGTGACGTTAGTCTTCAGAATCAGAGCAAAGCAGGTCACTTGAATGCTGCAGGGCATCTGAGAAGGGTGTTTTAGCAGAAAAAGCTTGTCTGGTATGGTGGTGCCTGATGGCAGTGTGTTTCTGCAGGTGAAGAGGTACCTAAAACCCCATCCTATCTAGCCTGTGCACACCTATCTGAGAATGAAAGCTGCTTTCCAGTAATTCAGAAAGCCAAGTTACATCTCAGCCTTGAGCATCTGGGGCCTGTGCCTGGGCTTTTGAGCCTGTCTGTAACACTTGGCACCAGCACTAATACTTCTTTTGGCGTATGTTGAGGGTTTGAGGCCTGTGTCTGGGATTAGGGACCTGTCTGGAGCCATTGGGGCCTTTGTCATGGGTTTTGGAGCCTTCCTGTAGAGTTCAGGGCCTGTTTTTAGGCTTTTGGGGTCTGCATCTGGGGGTGGGGGGGTTGGGGCCAGTGTCTGGGGGGGGAGCTGCTTGTAGACCATTGAGGCCTGTGTCTCTCAGGGGTGGGGCATGCCTCTGTGGGGTGGTTGTTGGGAGCTGCTTGTGTACTGTAGGGGCCTGCATTGGGGGGGATTGGGAGGTGGTTGTAAACCTTTGGGCCTCTATCTGGGGGAGGTTTGGGAGCTGCTTGTACACTGTAGGGGCCTGGTTATGGGGGAGGGTTGGGGTTGTTTGTGCACCTTTGAGGCCTGTGCCTCTGGGGGGTCAGGGCCTGCATCTGGAGGGGGTTGGGAGCTGCTTGTATGCTGTAGGGACCTGTGTCAGGTGGGGGGGTTGGGAGATGGTTGGTACAGCTTTGGGGCTTGCATGTGTGGGGGGTTGGGGCCTGCCTGTGGGGGTGGGAGCTGCTTGTACAACTTTGAGAGTTGCACCTGAGGGGTGGTTGGGAGGTGCTTGTACACTGTAGGGTCCTGCCTTGTGGGGGTTTGCAGCTGCTTGTACGCCTTTGGGGTCTACAGCTGGGGGGAGTTGAGAGGTGCGTGTCCACTGTAGGTGCCCATGTTGAGGGAGTTGGGAGCTGGTTGTGTACCTTCTGGGTCCTATGTCAGGGGTGTGGTTGGGGCTGTTTGTACACCTTTGGGGCCTGTGGGGGGTGGTCAGGGCCTACATCTGGGGATGGTTGGGAGCTGCTCGTACACTGTAGGGGCCTGTGTTTGGGGGGGGTTGGAGCCTGCGTCTTAGGGGGCGGTTGGGAACTGGTTGTACAGATTTGGGGCTTGCATCTGGTGAGTTGGAAGATGCTTATACATGCTAGGGACCTGTGCCGGGGGGCGGGTCTGGGTGGGGTCCAGCTTTTGTTGTTTTTTTTTGTTTGTTTGTTTTGTTTTTTTTTGGGGGGGGGTTAGGGAGCTGCTTGTGGACAGTTGGGGTCCGCATCTGGGTGTGACTGGTGCCTGCTTTTGTGGGTGGTTTGGGTCCTGTTTGTAGACTTCTGCAGCCTGCATCTGGGGTTTGGGGTCATTTCTGTGGCGTTTGGAGTCTGTATTTTTGGCTTTGGGATGCGTCTTGGGCTTTTTTTGTAGTTTCCATCTTTGTCTGTGTGTTTGTTTCCTTGTTGGTTGTCTGGGGTTAGGGGCAGTTTGGGGTTTGGATTAAGGTCAGTGTCATTAGCGTTAGGGGGTTGATATTAAGGGTTAGGGTTGTGGTTAGAGTTGTTAGGCTTAAGGGGAATAAGGGTTTTAGGGAAAGAGGATCAAGGTTGTAGGAATAAAAATGTTGGTTTTGCGCGGTTACATTGTTTAGAGGGAAGGAAGGTGGTATTGTGATATGCTTGCAGTGATAAGAGAGCTTAACAGACAACCTTGTAAAATGCAGACAACCAGAATCCTTACAGGAATTAGGTGGAAATCACGGTGTAAGAAACATTACCACCTCAAAGAGTAAAAACCTCAGAAGAAATCTGACTTGTAACAGGCCAGCAGCTGTGTCTTGTCTGTGAAGCACCAGATGGATTGTGAACCTGGATTACCCAGTCAATGGGGAAACGGGGGAGGGTCCCAGTCCTTGAGAGGAACAAAAAAGTATATAAACTGTGTATGGAATTAGTAGGTGCCCTCCTGCTTGTGGGACGCCTGTCATTGCAATCGCGAATAAAAATGCTACTTTACTGAGATCCTCGCCGGAGCCTATGTTATTAGCTACAGAGTGTTTCTAACAGGGTGTTATGGTTTTAAGTTTTCAGGGCTAGGGCACTAGGGTTTTCAGGGTTTAGGGTTAGGATTATAAGGTTTTTAGAGTTAGGAATATTAAGGTGGATAGGGTTTTAAGGATCTGGCCGTTAGGGTTTTTGAGTTTTTTGGGTTGTAGTGTTGATACGGTTTTTAGGATTAGGGTCTTAGGGTTTTATTTTTGGTCAGATATTTAGGGTTAGGGTTTTAAGGTCTTAATTTCTTTTTCTTTTTTTTTTTTCAGGTTAGGTTGTCCAGGACTATGGTTTTGAGGGTCTTAAATTCTCCCATGCCGGGAGATGTAGTTCTCGGCAACTAGGGTTAGGGTTTAGTATTAGCTTTAGGGTGTAGGGTTAGGGTTGTAAGGGTTTATAGGGTTAGGGCTTTAGGGTCATTAGGGTCAGGGTTTACTTCTTGGGGTTAGGGTCATTGGGGTTGGGGGTTAGGGTTGGGGCCGTTGGGGGGTTGGCGTAAGCAGTAGGGTTAGAGTGGGGTCCGGTGGGGGGTTGGCGTTTAGGAGAAGGGCTAGGGAGTGGGGCTGTCCAGGGTTGGGGCCCTCTGGTGCTGGCGTTAGGAGAAGGGTTAGTGCTTGGGGCCATCAGGGGCTGGGGCTGTCTGGGGTTGGCATTAGGAGAAGGGTTAGTTGTTGGGGCCATCCGGGGCTAGCGTTAGGAGAAGGGTTAGGGGTTGGGACTCTCCAGGGTTGCGTCCAAGGGTTGACGTTAAGAAATGTGTTAGGGTTTGGGGCCATCCGGGGTATGCGTTAAGAGAAGGGTTAGGGGTTTGGGGTCGTCCAGGTTGGTGTTAGGAGAAGGGTTAAGGGCTGGGGCTGTATGGGGTTGGGGCCAGGGGCTGGCGTTAAGAGAAGGGTTAGGGCTTGGGACCATCCGGGGTTGGGGCTGCCTTTTGTTGGGGATGTCTGGGGTTTGGGCCGTCCGGGCTTGGCTCTAGGAGACCGGTTAGGGTTTGGGGCCGTCAGGGTTTTGGGCCAAGGTTTAGGGTTAGGGATTGGGGCTGTCTGGGGTTGGGCCGGGTGGAGGTTGGAGCCAGGGGATGGCATTAGGAGAAGTGTTAGTGTTTGGGGCTGTCTGGGATTGGCGTTCGGAGAAGGGTTAGGGCTTGGAGCTGTCTGGGGTTGGCATTAGAGGAAGGGTTAGGGGTCTGAGACGTCTGCAGTTGGCATTAGGAGAAGGGTTAGAGGTTGGGGCCGTTCGGGGTTGGTGGTAGGAGAAGGGTTAGGGGTTGCGAGCGTCCGGGGTTGGCATTAGGAGAAGGGTTAAGGGCTGGGGCCATCTGGGGTTAGAGCCAAGGGTTAGCATTATGAGAAGGGCTGGCTGTAGGGGCAGTCTGGAGTTGGGGTCAAGTGTTGGCCTTAGGAGAAGGGTTAGGTGTTGGGGCTTGTCCTGGTTTCAGTTAGAACAGAGTTAATTTTCTTCCTAGTAGCTGGTGGAATGCTATGTTTTGGCTTAGGATGAGAAGAGTGCTGATAACACCCCGATGCTTTAATTGTTGCAGAGCAGTGCTTATACTAAGCCAAGGACATCTCAGCTTCTTGCTCTGTCCTGCCAATGGGCAGGCTGGGGGTGCAGTAAGAGCTGGGAGGGGACAGACCCGGGACAGGTGACCCAAACTAGCCAAAGGGGTATTCCATACCATCTGACGTCATGCTAAACAATATATAGGGGTGGCTAGCCGGGGGAGGGGGCCGGACTGCTCGGGGTTAGGCTGGGCATCGGTCAGCGAGTGGTGAGCAATTGCATTGTGCATCACTTGTTTGTACACAGTAGTAGTAGTAGTACTATTATCATCATTGTGTTGTTGTTGTTGTTATTATTTTCCTGTCTTATTAAACTGTCTTTATCTCAACTCACGGGCTTCACTTTCCATTTCACTCCCCCGTCCCAGAGAGGCAGGGGGGAGGGTGAGCGAACAGCTGTGTGGTGTTTAGCTGCTGGCCAGGTTAAACCACGACAGCCTTTTTGGTGCCCAACGTGGGGCCCGAAAGGTTGAGATAACGGCAGATCTGGCCAGAGTGTGTTAAACTAAAATTGGTATAATTATTAGACCTGCTTAATAGTCACTTGTCATAATGCTGATTGCTTTAATCTCAACTCTGCTGCGCCTGTTTTCCAAATTGAGTATTATAGCACATTATTTTCCGTATGTGCTCTCTGTCATGTTGTTTATCCTCTCCGGGCCCTGGTTTCAGATCATTATGGTACTGTGTGTTGTAACAGTGTCTTATGAGACGATGAAATATCTGGTCATGACTCTAACTTGGTATTTGTACTCAGTAACATCGTTGACTCTATACTTTGGAAACTGTATCTTGGGAACTATTAGCAATTGTACCTGTTGCCTTTTTTCATCAGGGAGTCAGTCTGTGGAGGGGAAAGGGGAAGATATTTTTTTCCTCCTTGATCACTCTCCCTTCCTCCTTCACCGCCCTCTTATCCTCCGAGCTTGTTACAATAGCTCTCCAAGATATTGAATATCCTTGGGATACTCAGACCAGCATAGTCTTGTTGTTATGTCTTCTGAATGTGCTTCAGGTTTTGCTTAAACTTAAAAAAACTACTTAGGAGTCTCATCCAGAGATCTGCCCGGAGGCAGTATAGTTGTGGGTGGCAGGGAGTATGGGAGGATATGGGCAGGCATCTAGAGCAGTTGGCACCCCCAGTGTTTTGGAAATTCACCCCTGAACAACTGCAAAATCCTAAAAAACTGGTAGAATGCTTGAAAAAAAGGTGTCATGATTCTGGCAGTTCCAAAGTAACGCAAATCATTGTAACGTGCTGGGGCCTGGCTCATGCCTATCGAGCTGCCATGGATACTTCTATCAACTTAGTGACAGACCCTGCGGCCACTCCAAGTCCTGTGACAGATCCAATGGCCACTGTGACCCCTACGGTGGACTATACAGCAGCTCCGGTTCCTGCAGCTGCTCCAGCTCCGGTTCCTGCAGCTGCTTCAGCTCCTGCAGCCACTCCAGCTCCTGTGGCTGGGTCAGAGAAACGAGCTGTAGCAGTGCAAGGTGCCCCTGTAGAGAAGGGATATGGTATAGAGATTCAGGTCGTTTAGAACGTAGAAAGTCTTCTGCTAAGTCTAGGTATAGAGACGACGATGACGCTGGGCCATCAGGGGTTCAGGAGGAGGAAGATGAGGATGCCGAAAAATCAACAGTAACTACCCGAAGCCTATACGAGCATGAGCTACGAGATGTGCAAAACGATTTCGGTCGTTGTATAGGTGAGCAGCTTGTCACCTGGCTTCTCCGGTGCTGGGACTCCTGGAGCCAATTGTGTGGAATTAGACGGCAGGGAAGCCAGGCAGCTGGGTTCCCTTGCTCCAGACGCAGGCATTGACAAAGCAATTGCAGATGGAGCACAATCTCGCAGCCTCTGGAGGCGTCTCCTCTCAGCTGTGAGGAAAAGGTATCCCTTCAAGGAAGAACTTTTATGTCTACCAGGCAAGTGGACCACTATGGAGAAGGGAATCCAGCACCTGAGGGAATTAGCCGTACGGGAAGTGATTTATGAGGATCCAGACCTCAGACAAACATCCAAAGACCCAGATGAAGTCAGGTGTACACGACCCATGTGGCGGAAGTTTGTACGGAGTGCACCATCATCATATGCCAGCTCATTGGCAATAATGGCCTGGAAAGAGGATGAGGAACCCACAGTGGATGAAGCGGCTAAACAACTCCGGCAGTACGAAGAAAGTCTCTCCTCTTCCTTACAGGCCTGCGTCTCAGCTGTGGAGAAACTTTCTGAAGAGGTCCACCAACTTAAAGAGAATCTATCTTCCCCCCAACCTGAACCAACCAGTGTCCAACGACCGAAAGAGAAAACCTGGGAGAAAACACTTTCTGAAAAGTTTCACCGACTTGAAGAGAAATTATTCTCCTCCGTACCTGTACAAAGCAGTGTCTCAGCTGTCAGGGGCAGGCGTTCACCCACACAAGGAAGACGATATGGTGGGTACTCACCCCGTGCCACCCTGTGGTTTTACTTACGAGACCATGGAGAGGACATGAGAAAATGGGATGGAAAATCTACCGCGACCCTAGAGGCACGGGTACGTGAGTTGCAAAAGAAAACAGTCGGGGAAAAAGGGATTCTCTGAAAAGTTTGCTGCTCCAACTTCCAGCAGACAGTCCTTCAAACACAGAAATGAAGAAGATTCTGAACAGGATTAGGGGGGCCCTGCCTCCAGCCAGGGGGAGGAAAGGGACAATCGAGTTTATTGGACTGTGTGGATTCGATGGCCTGGCACATCAGACGCACAGAAGTATAAGGCTTTAGTAGACACCGGTGCACAATGTACTGTAATGCCATCGAGCTATAAAGGGCCAGAGCCCATCTGTATTTGTGGAGTGACAGGGGGATCTCAGCAGTTGACTGTATTGGAGGCTGAAGTGAATCTGACTAGGAATGAGTGGGAAAAGCACCGTATTGTGACTGGCCCGGATGCTCCATGTATCCTTGGCATAGACTATCTTAGAAGAGGATATTTCAAGGACCCAAAAGGGTTCCGGTGGGCTTTTGGTATAGCTGCCTTAGAGACAGAGGGCATTAAACAATTATCTACCTTGCCTGGTCTCTCAGAGGACCCTTCTGTTGTGGGGTTGCTGAGGGTCGAAGAACAGCAAGTGCCAATCGCTACCACAACTGTGCACCGGCGGCAATATTGCACCAACCGAGACTCCCTGATTCCCATGCATAAGCTAATTCATCAATTGGAGAGCCAAGGAGTGATCAGCAAGACCCATTCACCTTTCAATAGTCCCATATGGCCAGTGAGAAAGTCTAATGGCGAGTGGAGACTAACAGTGGAGTATTGTTGCCTGAACGAAGTGACGCCACCACTGAGTGCTGCAGTGCCGGACATGCTGGAACTCCAGTACGAACTGGAATCGGAGGCAGCCAAGTGGTACGCCACAATTGATATCGCTAATGCATTTTTCTCCATCCCTCTAGCAGCAGAGTGCAGGCCACAGTTTGCTTTCACATGGAGGGGAGTCCAATATACTTGGAATCGGCTGCCCCAGGGGTGGAAACACAGCCCTACCATTTGCCATGGACTGATCCAGTCTGCGCTAGAGCAGGGGGAAGCTCCTGAACACCTGCAGTACATCGATGACATTATTGTGTGGGGTGACACAGCAGAGGAAGTTTTCGAGAAAGGGAAGAAAATAGTCCAAATCCTTCTGAAAGCCGGTTTTGACATAAAATAAAGTCAAAGGACCTGCACGAGAGATCCAGTTTTTAGGAATAAAATGGCAAGATGGACGTCGTCAAATCCTAATGGATGTGATCAACAAAATAACAGCTATGTCTCCACCAACTAGCAAAAAAGAAACACAGACTTTCCTAGGTGTTGTGGGGTTTTGGAGAATGCACATCCCAAATTACAGTCTGATTGTAAACCCGCTCTACCAAGTAACCCATAAGAAGAATGAGTTTGAATGGGGCCCCGAACAACGACAAGCCTTTGAACAAATCAAGCAGGAAATAGTCCATGCAGTAGCCCTTGGGCCAGTTCGAACAGGACCAGATGTAAAGAATGTGCTCTACGCTGCAGCCGGGGAGAACGGCCCCACCTGGAGCCTCTGGCAGAAAGAACCTGGGGAAACTCGAGGTCGGCCCCTGGGGTTTTGGAATCGGGGATACAATACAGAGGATCTGAGGCCCGCTATACTCCAACTGAAAAGGAGATATTGGCAGCATATGAAGGAGTTCGATCTGCTTCGGAGGTGGTCGGTACTGAAGCGCAGCTCCTCCTAGCACCCCGATTGCCAGTACTAGGCTGGATGTTCAAGGGAAGGGTCTCCTCTACGCATCATGCAACTGATGCTACATGGAGCAAGTGGGTTGCACTGATTACTCAGCGGGCTCGAATAGGAAACCCCAGTAGCCCAGGAATCTTGGAAGTGATTATGGACTGGCCAGAAGGCAAATACTTTGGGATATCATCAGAGGAGGAGGTGGGTCGTGCTGAAGAAGCCCCACTGTACAACCAGTTACTAGACAATGAAAAGAAATATGCCCTGTTCACTGATGGGTCCTGTCATATTGTGGGGAAGCATCGGAGATGGAAGGCTGCTGTATGGAGTCCTACGCGATGAGTTGCAGAAGCTGCTGAGGGAGAAGGTGAATCGAGTCAGTTTGCAGAAGTGAAAGCCATTCAGCTGGCTTTAGACATTGCTGAACGAGAAAAATGGCCAGTTCTCTATCTCTACACCGATTCATGGATGGTAGCAAATGCCCTGTGGGGATGGTTACAGCAATGGAAGCAAAACAACTGGCAGCGCAGGGGCAAACCCACCTGGGCTGCTGCATTGTGGCAAGATATTGCTGCTCGGGTAGAGAACCAGGCTGTAAAGGTACGCCACGTAGATGCACGTGTGCCCAAGAATCAGGCTATTGAAGAACATCAAAACAACCAGCAGGTGGATCAGGCTGCTACGATTGAAGTAGCTCAGGTGGACCTGGACTGGCAGCATAAAGGTGAATTATTTATAGCCCGATGGGCCCATGACACCTCAGGCCATCAAGGCAGAGATGCAACATACAGATGGGCTCGTGATCGAGGGGTGGACCTGACCATGGACGCTATAGCACAGGTTATTCATGACTGTGAAACATGTGCTGCAATCAAGCAAGCCAAACGGTCAAAGCCTCTTTGGTATGGAGGACGATGGCTGAAATATAAATATGGAGAGGCCTGGCAGATTGATTACATCACACTCCCTCAAACTCGCAATGGCAAGCGCCACGTACTTACAATGGTGGAAGCAACCACCGGATGGCTGGAAACATATCCTGTGCCTCATGCCACCGCCCGGAACACCATCCTGGGCCTTGAAAAGCAAGTCCTATGGTGACATGGCACCCCAGAAAGAATACAGTCAGACAATGGAACTCATTTCTGAAACAACCTTATAGGCACTTGGGCCAAAGAACATGGTATTGAGTGGGTGTATCACATCCCCTATCATGCACCAGTGTGGTGTAATTTCCTGAAGTAACTAGGAAAATAAAACTAACATTCACACTTTTAAGGAAAAGGTACAGCATTGAAGAGGCTTTCAGGGTAGGGCATAACTGCATTACCTGAGCATTCCCTAGGCTCCCAACCTTAGATGCTATCGCGCTGGGGAAACTTGGTGTGCTAGCCCTAAGGAACAGCACGGAGCATAGAGTGGAGTGGAGACACCACGGCTAGGCTCTGTAATCAGGTGGGGCCTCGATTGTTCTTGTGCACAAAGCTGCACTTTTTGCCACCCTGAGCCAAAGACCTGTCATGTTTTGACAAATGCTGTACCCTAGTGTACTTTTTGCTCATTATAATATCATTATAATACCAAAACACACCTCCATCCCAAAAGCTACCCGCCTCCAAGGTGCGACCACCCCTCACTGAGCATGCGCTCTGACTTTCTCGGAGCCTATTACTTTAAACGGAGACGGGAAAACTTTACACTAATCATAACTAAGATATGCTTGACTCGAGCCACTCAAGCTCCACCTAAAAGATAGAAAATAATATAAATTGGCCCAAGAGAGAGGGGATGTTAGGGGAGATACCATCCCGAGGACATACAACATCCTTAGGACCTCCTGACTCCTGGGATCAGTCGATGGGCTGAGCCTCTCTTCCCCCCGCATTGGGATGCCTTTGGGTGAGATCTGAATACTTGCTTATAAATCTCTATAGAGTCTTTGATCCTTTTAATGCGTTTATTTCTAGGCTGAACACGTATAACACCTGTATAACATCTGTAACACCTACAACACCTGTTTTTTTCATGCATACTAGTTTGCTTTTGCAGATAGTCGCTATCACTGGCAATCCAAAAGAACCTGATTATCTGTTGCTGTAATAAACCATACTTGATTGCATTGTGATAGCTCTTATTAAGTGCCACTGGGGTGAGGGTGGTTATCCGTGATAGTTCAGTGTTCTGAATCTAACCAGACCCCCAGACAGTTAATGCGTTTTTGGTGAATGTCTGAAAGGACCCCCCAGATGGTTAATGCGTTGATGGTGAATGTCTGAGCGGACCCCCAGAACGTTAATGCATTGATGGTGAATGTGCGATGGGACCCCCAGACGGTTAATGTGTTTTTGGTGAATGTCCAACTGGTTCAGTACTCTAACCGTTACGGGCCCAGTAGGATTCAATCAGCTACACCCCTTAACGCGACAACCAGCCTCTGGGAAAGTTGAACGATTCAATGGATGGTTAAAGACTACCTTGAAAGCAATGGGCGCTGGGACATTCAAAAATTGGGATACGCGTTTGGCAAAGGCCACCTGGTTAGTCAACACTAGTGGATCTGCCAACCGAGCTGGACCTGCCCAATCAAACCTGTTACATACTGTAGAAGGGGATAAAGTTCCTGTAGTGCATGTAAGAAATATGCTGGGTAAAACAGTCTGGGCTACTCCTGCCTCAGGAAAAGGCAAACCCATTCATGGAACTGCTTTTGCTCAGGGACCTGGATGTACTTGGTGGGTAATGCAAAAGAATGGGGAGGTCCGGTGTGTACCTCAAGGGGATTTAATACTGGGTGAGAATAGCCCATGAATTGAGTAGTACCATGTTAATTACTATATAATACTGTATGTTATCACTGCCATGACTACTATATACCCTAGATGAAAATGGTGACTAATTAGAATGTATGGAAAAGAGTGTAACCTGAGCATGACATAAATGATATGGAATAAGGGGTGGATAGATGTCCTGGTTTCAGTTAGAACAGAGTTAATTTTCTTCCTAGTAGCTGGTAGAATGCTACGTTTTGGATTAGGATGAGAAGAGTGCTGATAACACCCCGATGTTTTAATTGTTGCAGAGCAGTGCTTATACTAAGCCAAGGACATCTCAGCTTCTTGCTCTGTCCTGCCAACGAGCAGGCTGGGGGTGCAGCAAGAGTGGGGAGGGGACAGACCCGGGACAGGTGACCCAAACTAGCCAAAGGGGTATTCCATACTATCTGACGTCATGCTAAACAATATATAGGGGTGGCTAGCTAGGGGAGGGGGGCCGGACTGCTCGGGGTTAGGCTGGGCATCGGTCAGCGAGTGGTGAGCAATTGCATTGTGCATCACTTGTTTGTACACATTAGTAGTAGTAGTACTATTATCATCATTGTATTATTATTATTGTTGTTGTTGTTGTTATTATTATTTTCCTGTCTTTATCTCAACTCACGGGCTTCACTTTCCATTTCTCTCCCCCATCCCAGAGAGGGAAGGGGGAAGGTGAGCGAACGGCTGTGTGGTGTTTAGCTTCCGGCCGGGTTAAACCACGACACGGCTGTAATAAATGGCTCAGTCTTCAAAATAGGACTATCATCAAAGTTTACAATTTATTAAAAGAATAGAGGTAAGCAAACAGCGCTGGGTGTGCCAGGAGTCTCTGCTCCACCAAGACGCATACCAGTTACATCAAGTACGTGATTGTAGCTAGTGTCCAGGGCAGCCACCATCCAGGGTTGGGGCAGGGACTGGCGTTAGAAGAAGGGTTAGTGGTTGGGGCTGTTCGGGGATGGGGCCTTCTTTGGCTCACGTTAGGAGAAGGGTTAGTGGTTGTGGCCATCAGGGCTTGGCGGTAAAAGAAGGTTAGGGATTGGTGCCATCTTGGGTTAGGGCCAAGGGTTGGCGTTAGGAGAAGGGTTAGGGATTGGGGCTGTCCGGGGTTAGGCCCAAGGTTTGGCGTTAGGAGAAGGGTTACGGCTTGGGTATGTCTGGGGTTGGGGACAAGCGTTGGCGTTACGTGAAGAGTTGGGGGTTGTTGGTGTCTGGGTTTGGGGCCGTCCGTGCTTGGCGTTTGGAGAAGGGTTAGGGTTTGGGGCCGTCAGGATTTTGGGTCAAGGTTTAGGGTTAGGGTTTGGGGCTGTCCGGGGTTGGGGCCAAGTGTTGGAATTAGGAGAAGGGTTAGGTGTTGAGGACGTCCGGGATTGGCGTTAGGAGAAGGGTTAGGGGTTTGGAGTCGTCAGGATTAATGTTGTTAGAAGGGTTATTGGTTGGAGATGTCCAGGGTTGGCGTTAGGAGAAGTGTTAGGGGTTGGGGCCATCTGGGATTGTGATAGGAGAAGGGCTAGGGACTGTGGCCGTCTGTGGTTGGCATTAGGGGAAGGGTTAAGGGCTGGGGCTGTGCAGGGTTGGCATTAGAAGAAGGGTTAGGGGCTAAGGCTGTCTGGGGTTTGCGATAGGAGAAGGGTTAGGGGATTAAGGCCGTCCGGGGTTGGTGTTAGAAAAAGGGTTAGGGGCTGGGGCCGTCGGGGGTTGGCTTTTAGGAGAAGGGTTAAGGCTGGGGCCGTGCGGTGTTGGCGTTAGGGGAAGTGTTAGGGCTCGGCCCCCTCCGGGGTTGGAGCCAGGGGCTGGCGTTAGGATAAGGGTTAGTGTTTGGGGCCGTCTGTGGTTGGGGCTGTCTTTTGTTGGCGCTGTCCGGGGTTGGGGTTGTCCTGGCTTGGCATTAGGAGAAGGGTTAGGGGTTGGGGCCGTCTGGGGTTTGCGTTAGGAGAAGGGAAAGGGGTTGGAGCTGTCCGGAGTTGAGGCCATCCGGGGTTGACGTTAGGAGGAGGGTTAAGGGATGGGGCCGTTCGGTGCTGGGGCCGTCCGGGCTTGGGGCCAGGGGCTGGCGTTGGGAAAAGGGTTAGTGGTTGGGGCCGTCCAGGGTTCGGGCTGTCAGGGGTCTGGGCCTGGCTTTGGTGTTAGAAGAAGAGTTAGGTTTTGTGGCCCATCCGGGGTGGGTGTTAGGAGAAATGTTAGGGGTTCGGCTGTCCGGTGTTGGCTTTAGGGGAAGCGTTAGAATCACAGAATTTCTAGGTTGGAAGAGACCTCAAGATCATTGAGTCCAACTTCTAACCTAACACTAACAGTCCCCACTAAACCATATCCCTAAGCTCTACATCTAAACGTCTTTTGAAGACTTCCAGGGATGGTGACTCCACCACCTCCCTGGGCAGCCTGTTCTAGTGCCTAACAACCCTTTCAGTAAAGAAGTTCTTCCTAACATCTAACCTAAAACTCCCCTGGTGCAACTTAAGCCCATTCCCCCTCGTCCTGTCACCAGGCACGTGGGAGAACAGGCCATCCCCCACCTCACTACAGCCTCCTTTGAGGTATCTGTAGAGAGCAATAAGGTCGCCCCTGAGCCTCCTCTTCTCCAGGCTGAACAAGCCCAGCTCCTTCAGCCGCTCCTCGTAGGACTTGTTCTCCAGGCCCCTCACCAGCTTCGTCGCCCTTCTCTGGACCCGCTCAAGCACCTCAATGTCCTTCTTGTAGCGAGGGGCCCAAAACTGAACACAGGACTTGAGGTGCGGCCTCACCAGAGCCGAGTACAGGGGGACGATCACCTCCCTAGCCCTGCTGGTCACACTGTTTCTGATACAAGCCAGGATGCCGTTGGCCTTCTTGGCCACCTGAGCACACTGCTGGCTCATATTCAGCCGACTGTCCACCATCACTCCCAGGTCCTTCTCTGCCTGACAGCTCTCCAACCACTCATCTCCCAGCCTGTAGCTCTTCTTGACGTTATTGCGCCACAGGTGGAGGACCCTGCACTTGTTCTTGTTGAACTTCATGCAGTTAGGAGTTGGGGCTGTCTGGTGTTGGCGTTAGGAGAATGGTTAGGTGTTGGGGCCAAATGTTGGATTTAGGAGAAGGGTTAGGGATTAGGGCCATCCAGGGTATGCGATAGGAGAATGGTTAGGGGCTGGGGCTGTCCGGGGTTGGGGCCAGGGACTGGCGATAGAAGAAGGATTAGTCGTTGGGGTTGTTCGGGGACGGGGCCTTCTTTGGCTCACGTTAGAAGAAGGGTTGATAGTTGTGGCCATCAAGGCTTGGCGGTAAGAGAAGGTTAGGGATTATTGCCATCTGGGGTTAGGGCCAAGGGTTGGCGTTAGGAGAAGGGTTACGGATTGGGGCCGTCCGGGCATGATGGTAGGAGAAGGGTTAGGGGTTGGGGCCGTCCAGGCATGTTGTTAGGAGAAGGGTTAGGGATTGGGGCTGTCCGGGGTTAGGCCCAAGGTTTGGTGTTAGGAGAAGGGTTACGGCTTGGGTATGTCTGGGGTTGGGGACAAGCGTTGGCGTTACGTGAAGTGTTGGGGGTTGTTGGTGTCTGGGTTTGGGGCCGTCCGTGCTTGGCGTTAGGAGAAGGGTTAGGGTTTGGGGCCGTCAGGATTTTGGGTCAAGGTTTAGGGTTAGGGTTTGGGGCTGTCCGGGGTTGGGGCCAAGTGTTGGAATTAGGAGAAGGGTTAGGTGTTGAGGACGTCCGGGATTGGCGTTAGGAGAAGGGTTAGGGGTTTGGAGTCGTCCGGGTTAACGTTGTTAGAAGGGTTAGGGGTTGGAGACGTCTGGGGTTGGCGTTAGGAGAAGTGTTAGGGGTTGGGGCCATCCGGGCCTACTGTTAGGAGAAGGCTTAGGGGTTTGGGCTGTCTGGGGTTGGGGACAAATGTTGGCGTTAGGAGAAGGGTTAGGTGTTGAGGACGTCTGGGATTGGCGTTAGGAGAAGGGTTAGGGGTTTGGAGTCATCCGGGTTAACGTTGTTAGAAGGGTTAGGGGTTGGAGATGTCTGGGGTTGGCGTTAGGAGAAGGGTTAGGGGTTTGGAGTCGTCCGGGTTAACGTTGTTAGAAGGGTTAGGGGTTGGAGATGTCTGGGGTTGGCGTTAGGAGAAGGGTTAGGGGTTGGGGCCATCCGGGCCTACTGTTAGGAGAAGGCTTAGGGGTTTGGGCTGTCTGGGGTTGGGGACAAATGTTGGCGTTAGGAGAAGGGTTAGGGGTTTGGAGTCGTCCGGGTTAACGTTGTTAGAAGGGTTAGGGGTTGGAGACGTCTGGGGTTGGCGTTAGGAGAAGGGTTAGGGGTTTGGAGTCATCCGGGTTAACGTTGTTAGAAGGGTTAGGGGTTGGAGATGTCTGGGGTTGGCGTTAGGAGAAGTGTTAGGAGTTGGGGCCATCCGGGCCTACTGTTAGGAAAAGGCTTAGGGGTTGGGGTTGTCCGGAGTTGGGGCCAAGGTTTGGCGTTAGGAAATGGGTTAGGGTTTGGGGCCATCCGGGGTTTCTGATAGGAGAAGGGTTAAGACTGTGGCCGTCTGGGGTTGGCGTGAGGGGAAGGGTTAAGGGCTGGGGCTGTGCAAGGTTGGCGTTAGGAGAAGGGTTAGGGGCTAAGGCTGTCTGGGGTTTGCGATAGGAGAAGGGTTAGGGGATTAAGGCCGTCCGGGGTTGGCGTTAGAAAAAGGGTTAGGGGCTGGGGCCATTGGGGTTGGCTTTTAGGAGAAGGGTTAAGGCTGGGGCCGTGCGGTGTTGGCGTTAGGGGAAGTGTTAGGGCTCGGCCCCCTCCGGGGTTGGAGCCAGGGGCTGGCGTTAGGATAAGGGTTAGTGTTTGGGGCCGTCTGTGGTTGGGGCTGTCTTTTGTTGGCGCTGTCCGGGGTTGGGGTTGTCCTGGCTTGGCATTAGGAGAAGGGTTAGGGGTTGGGGCCATCTGGGGTTGGCGTTAGTAGAAGAGTTAGGGGTTGGAGCTGTCTGGGGTTTGCGTTAGGAAAAGGGTTATGGGTTGGGGCCATCCGTGTTTGGGACTGTCTTTTGTTGTTGGCGCTGTCCGGGGTTGGGGCCATCCTGGCTTGGTGTTAGGAGAAAGGTTAGGGGTTGGGGCTTTCCGGGGCTGGCGTTAGGGGAACAGTTATGGTTCTGGTCGTCCGGGGTTGGTGTTAGGAAAAGGGTTAGGGGTTGGGGCTGTCCGGGGCTGGCATTAGAGGAAGGGTTAGGGGTTGGGGACATCCGGGGTTGGCGTTAGGAGAACAGTTATGGTTCTGGTCGTCCGGGGTTGGTGTTAGGAAAAGGGTTAGGGGTTGGGGCTGTCCGGGGCTGGCATTAGAGGAAGGGTTAGGGGTTGGGGATGTCCGGGGCTGGCGTTAGGAGAACAGTTATGGTTCTGGTCGTCCGGGGTTGGTGTTAGGAAAAGGGTTAGGTGTTGGGGCTGTCCGAGGCTGGCCTTAGGAGAAGGGTTAGGGGTTGTGGCCAAGGGTTGGTGTTAGGAAATGGTTAGGGTTTGGGGCCGTCTGATATTGGCTTTAGGAGAAGGGTTAGGAACTGGGGCCCTCGGGAGTTCACGTTAGGAGAAGGGTTAGTGCCTGGGGCTGTAAGGGATTGGGGCCATCTGGGCTTGCTGTTCGTAGAAGGTTTAGGGTTTGGAGATGTCCGAGTTTGGGGCCAAGGTTTAGGGTTAGGGGTTGGGGACGTCCAGGGTTGGGACCATCTGGGTTTAGTGCCTGGGGCTAGCGTTAGGAGAAGGGTTAGGGCTTGGGGCCGTCCGGGGTTGGTGCCCTCCATGGCTGGTGTTAGGAGAAGGGTTAGGGCTTGGGCCCATCCGGGGTTTGGACCATCCGGGGCCGGGGCCATCCAGGGTTGGGGCCAGGGGCTGGCGTTAGAAGAAGGGTTAGTGGCTGGGGCTCTCTCGGGTTGGGGCCATTTAGAGCTCACTTTAGGACAATGGTTAGGCGTTGGGGCCATCCGGGCTTGGAGTTAGGAGAACGGTTAGGGATTGGGGCTGTCCGGGGTTAGGACCAAGGTTTTGCATTAGGAGAAGGGTTACAGATTGGGTATGTCTGGGGTTGGGGCCAAGCATTGGCGTTACGTGACGTGTTAGGGGTTGTTGGTGTCTGGGTTTGAGGCCGTCCGAGCTTGGCATAAGAGGAAGGGTTAGGGGTTGGGGACGTCCGGGGCTGGCGTTAGAAGAACAGTTATGGTTCTGGTCGTCCAGGGTTGGTGTTAGGAAATGGGTTAGGGTTTGTGGCCGTCCGATATTGGTTTTAGGAGAAGGGTTAGGAACTGGGGCCCTTGGGAGTTCACGTTAGGAGAAGTGTTAGGGGATGGGGCTGTCGGGGGCTGGTGCCATCCGGGGTTGGGGCCAGGGGCTGGCGTTAGGAGAAGGGTTAGTGCGTGGGGCTGTCCGGGATTGGGGTCGTCCGGGCTTGCCGTTTGTAGCAGGGTTAGGGTTTGGGGATGTCCGGATTTGGTGCCAAGGTTTAGGGTTAGGGGTTGGGGCCGTCACGGGTTGGGGCCCTCCATGGCTGGTGTTAGGAGAAGGGTTAGGGATTGGGCCCGTCCGGGGTTGGGACCGTGCGGGGCCGGGGCCGTCCAGGGTTTGGGCCAGGGGCTGACCTTAAAAGAAGGGTTAGTGGTTGGGGCTGTTCGGGGACGGGGCCTTCTTTGGCTCACGTTAGGAGAAGGGTTAGTGGTTGTGGCCATCAGGGCTTGGAGCTAAGAGAAGGTTAGGGATTGGTGCCATCCGGGGTTTGAGCCAAGGTTTGGCGTTAGGAAAAGGGTTACGGCTTGGGTACATCCGGGGTTGGGGCCAAGCATTGGCGTTAGGAGAAGTGTTAGGTGTTGTTGCTGTCTGGGGTTGGGGCCGTCCGTGCTTGGCGTTAGGAGAAGGGTTAGGGTTTGGGGCCGTCAGGATTTTGGGTCAAGGTTTAGGATTAGGGTTTGGGCTGTGTGGGGTTGGGGCCAAGTGTTGGTGTTAGGAGAAGGGTTAAGGGCTGGGGCTTTGCAGGGTTGGCGTTAGGAGAAGGGTTAGGGGCTAAGGCTGTCTGGGGTTTGCGATAGGAGAAGGGTTAGGGGATTAAAACCGTCCGGGGCTGGCGTTAGAAAAAGGGTTAAGGGTTGGGGCCGTCGGGGTTGGCTTTTAGGAGAAGGGTTAAGGCTGGGGCCATGCGGGGTTAGCGTTAGGAGAAGTATTAGGGCTCGGCCCCCTCCGGGGTTGGAGCCAGGGGCTGGCGTTAGGATAAGGGTTAGTGTTTGGGGCCGTCTGTGGTTGGGGCTGTTTTTTGTTGGCGCTGTCCGGGGTTGCGGCCGTACTGGCTTGGCATTAGGAGAAGGGTTAGGGGTTGGAGCTGTCCAGGGTTTGGGTCAGGGGTTGGCATTAGAAGAAGGGTTAGGTTTTGGGGCCATCTGGGTTTTGCGTTAGGAGAAGGGTTAGGGGTTTGGGGTCGTCCGGGTTTGGCCTTAGGAGAAAGGTTAGGGGTTGGGGCTGTCCGGGGCTGGCATAAGAGGAAGGGTTAGGGGTTGGGGACGTTCGGGGGTGGCGTTAGGAGAACAGTTATGGTTCTGGTCGTCCAGGGTTGGTGTTAGGAAAAGGGTTAAGGGTTGGGGCTGTCCGGGGCTGGCCTTAGGATTAGGGTTAGGGGTTGAGGCCAAGGGTTGGTGTTAGGAAATGGGTTAGGGTTTGTGGCCGTCCGATATTGGTTTTAGGAGAAGGGTTAGGAACTGGGGCCCTTGGGAGTTCACGTTAGGAGAAGTGTTAGGGGCTGGAGCTGTCCGGGGCTGGTGCCGTCCGGGGTTGGGGCCAGGGGCTGGCGTTAGGAGAAGGGTTAGTGCGTGGGGCTGTCCGGGATTGGGGTCGTCCGGGCTTGCTGTTTGTAGCAGGGTTAGGGTTTGGGGATGTCCGGATTTGGTGCCAAGGTTTAGGATTAGGGGTTGGGGCCGTCACGGGTTGGGGCCCTCCATGGCTGGTGTTAGGAGAAGGGTTAGGGCTTGGGCCCGTCCGGGGTTGGGACCGTGCGGGGCCGGGGCCGTCCAGGGTTTGGGCCAGGGGCTGGCGTTAAAAGAAGGGTTAGTGGTTGGGGCCGTTTGGGGACGGGGCTTTCTTTGGCTCACGTTAGGAGAAGGGTTAGTGGTTGTGGCCATCAGGGCTTGGAGCTAAGAGAAGGTTAGGGATTGGTGCCATCCGGGGTTTGAGCCAAGGTTTGGCGTTAGGAAAAGGGTTACAGCTTGGGTACGTCCGGGGTTGGGGCCAAGCATTGGCATTAGGAGAAGTGTTAGGTGTTGTTGCTGTCTGGGGTTGGGGCCGTCCGTGCTTGGCGTTAGGAGAAGGGTTAGGGTTTGGGGCCGTCAGGATTTTGGGTCAAGGTTTAGGGTTAGGGGTTTGGGCTGTGTGGGGTTGGGGCCAAGTGTTGGCGTTAGGAGAAGGGTTAGGAGCTAAGGCTGTCCGGGGTTTGCGATAGGAGAAGAGTTAGGAGATTAAGGCCATCTGGGGTTGGCGTTAGAAAAAGGGTTAGGGGCTGCGGCTGTCGGGGGTTGGCTTTTAGGAGAAGGGTTAAGGCTGGGGCCGTGTGGGGTTGGCGTTAGGAGAAGTGTTAGGGCTCGGCCCCCTCTGGGGTTGGAGCCAGGGGCTGGCGTTAGGATACGGGTTAGTGTTTGGGGCCGTCTGGGGTTTGTGTTAGGAGAAGGGTTAAGGCTGGGGCCGTGCAGGGTTGGCATTAAGAGAAGTGTTAGGGCTCGGCCCCCTCCAGGGTTGGAGCCAGGAGCTGGCATTAGGATAAGGGTTAGTGTTTGGGGCTGTCTTTTGTTGGCGCTGTCCGGGGTTGGGGTTGTCCTGGGTTGGGGCGGTCCCGGGTTGACTTCAGGAGGAGGGTTAAGGGATGCGGCCTTCTGGGGTTGGGGCCAGGGGCTGGCATTAAGAGAAGGGTTAGTTGTTGGTGCTTTTATAAATTGCTAAGTCCCAAAACAGGATTATAATCAAAATTTACAATTTATTAAAGCAATAGAGGTAAGCAAACAGCACTGGGTGCGCCAGGAGTCTCTGCTCCACCAAGACGCACACCAGTTACATCAAGCAGCTGATTTTTATGCTCCTAGGCTAATACATATTCATTTCTACTTCTAAAAAAAACAGGGCTATTATAATCAGTTCCCGGAATCTAAACCCTCCTACTGGAGCATGCGTATCAGTCTCTGGTGGTCCCTCTGGGGGTCTCTCATGCTGAAGGCTCATAGTCTTCCTCTCAGCCTTTTTTTCTTGTCCTTCTCCTTTGTCCTTCTTGGCTGCATGTCAAAAGCTTACACAGCGTTCCCTGCAAGCTTTGTCTTTTAGCTGTCCTTCAGCTTTCCCCTTCTTAATCTCCTGGCCAGATATCAGGGACTTGCATAGTGTCCCATGCAATAGTCATAATAGTTAGCAGTTGTTCTGAAACCCCCCAGATATCAGAGACTTCAATGAAAAAACCTACAAATACATTTCCCTTCAAGCTCTCTATTGACACGAATTGCTAAAACATTCCTCACAATCCCTTATCTTCTTTTTAATATCCTCAATTCGTGTCTCTTTTTCAACTTTTGTCAGTAATAACTGGATTTCATCAGTCCGTTCTTGGAGGGTCCAATTCTTAAGCATCATAATTGACATATCCCCTTCCTTTCTTAATGAAGTCATTAAAAATGTACCATTTATTATCCGGCGTATCAATAATGTAAAGCAAGGTATCATACAAAGTATGAATAATAACATCATTACACCACATAAAAATAAAAATAACATCTTTTTATCCCATGGTCCACTGGGCAGTCATGAAAACAAATCCCAATCCATACCCTTCCAAGTTTGTGCTGGGACGTGGGCTAATTTTCTAATTTATTTTGTTATCTGTTTAACCACTTTCCCATTATCATCAATTTCTAAGCAACAATTAGAATCATTTAGTTTCCCCCACACACACCCCTCTTCTGCTAGTAAATATTCTAAAACCATTCTATGTTGAAAGATAGCATTCCTCATCTGGGTGGACTGATCAGCTAAAAGATCCAAAGCCGTTGCTGTTTGATTGGTTATAATTTCGAGGACAGCTTGCAACCTAATTATTCGATTCAAATTATAAATAGGTTCTCAGGCTCCGGATATTACCTCATTCGGGTTCCAGGTAGCTGGTCCATAATACTGTATGATTCTTTCAGGGGGCCATTCATCTTCTTTCCATTTTTGAGCACTACCCCCGGCTAAGGAAGCATCAATAGATCATTTTTCTCTATTCAGATCATCATATAATTTTATTCCTAAATGATTTCCTTGTATTTATGACAATAAAAAGAACAAGGTTCTTATGTACCCCACATAGCATATTCCTGACCAGTCCTTCGGTAGCCTTTTGTAGGCTTCTTTGTCACATACCCAATAATGTCCCTTTAGAGCCCACGTCCCATTTGGAAAAGGACCATCCCATTCTCTTTTATTCCTTGGGGCGTGAAAATACAGAGTGTTTTTGTTACCAAGTGGTCCTGTTACAATGTCTGCCCCATTAGTACTTGTATATATACACTTCCAAGCTCCTACACTAGATTCCCATTCACAATTACAACTAATTCTCCTTCACGGCTTGTCATATTACGAGATGACCAGAAGTGTTTAAAGAACACTTGTCCCATTCTCATCTTGCCACCTCTGGTGGTAGACTCTTACCACATGCTGCTCCCTAGTGGTGTTATCACACTGACAACTCAGGATCTGAACATCGAATTGTCCCTTTGATTGTGCTCTTGCCATGGCTTTACATCCAGGTCCAAAAAATTACTTATATGAGCATTTCAGCCAAGTCCTGTTTTTCAGCTGGACGTGTGTAGCATTCCATTTTCCTTTACTTGCTGTACAGTTTATAGGTCCACATTCAGGATCAGTACAATCATATCCGGGAGATAGAGTCCAATTACAAATGCTTTTTCCCACCTCTACTGTTCCTGTTCTGTTTAAACAGTATATACCCCACTCTGATGAGTGCAATTGCCACAGGCCTTCTTCCTCTTTCCAGAATTGTGTTCCATTATGAACTTCACTCAAATTACTAACCTACCACTTAGGTTCAACCGGGCCAGCTACCCAGGGCTAACTTTCCGTTCCCCCTGGTCCCCACAAACACAGAAATTGCTAAGGTTAAAAGCCTTGGCCACTTCCTCCCCCAGAATGAAAAAGTTATTCCTCCATTCTTGCCTATGGCTTAATTGCCCCTGTAAAAATAATACCAGGAAGTATAACATCCTTCTGCGTCGTCCAGGGGGTATCGTGGAGGTGTGAGAAATGCCTTCAATCAAGGGGTTGGGCCCACTTCCAGGATCTATTTGAGCTTGTGTTACTGTTCAGCCTTCGAGGGTGGTTCAGCTCCTGGAAAACTAATTACAATAGGTTTAAAAAAAAAAACTTATTTATTATATACATATATCTTTGTTTGTTTTTTTTTGTTTCTTTTCCCTGAGACAACCTGGCTTTAGTATGGGAGAAGTCCGGTCAAGGCCCTCTCACTCGGCAGTCAATACTCATAGGGGTTGCCTCCCTCGGTAGACCATACACGCCGCAGTGGAGGGTCCTGCCCCGGTCTTGCCTTCTCCCTTTCCTCCCTTCAGGCTTGTCCCCTTCATCTGGCATCCTTAATTCATGCAGAGCCTTAATGCCAGAATATTAGTTCTTCTTTAGCTTTAATTTCAGTTCCCCAGGAGCAGACTCAACCGTCCAAACTTTGGTAGTTATTGGTCCTTTTACTCTGGATGCGTGGGTCCAACCCCTTTCTGCTGTTCTCACAGCTGTTTCAGTAGTAAGTAAAACAAGGTACAGTCCCTCCCACAGGGGGTGTAATGATTCTTCCCTCCAAGTTTTTATTAAGACCTTGTCCCCTGGTTGTATCTTATGAATAGCAAATCCTAAAGGTGGTGTTTGAGCCATCATTCCAATTTCTCTTAGCTCTTGTAATCTCCTTCCAATAGTAATTATACATTTCTGGATGCTACGATCCTCAACTACATTGTTCCCCAGAGGCATCCCTTGAGAATAAGGCATACCATATAACATTTCATATGGTGATAATCCAGTCTCACTGTGTGGTTTAGTTCTTATGTTTAGAAGTGCCAAGGTAAGCATTTTGTCCAGGGCATTTGTCTTGATCATTAATTTAGCCAATTGTTGTTTTATTGTTTGATTCAGTCTTTCTACTTTCCCTGAGCTTTGTGGGTGCCACGGAGTATGGTATTTCCACTGAATACCTAATGATTGACATAATAATTTTATTATTTTAGAAGTAAAGTGTGTGCCCTGATCAGAATTAATGTGCTGGATTATCCCATATCTAGGTATCAGGTGTTCTAATAGAATTTTTACCACCATTTGTGCTGTAGCTCGTGCTACGGGTTAAGCTTCTACCCATTGTGTTAAATGATCTACTTTTACCAATAAATACTTTATCCTCCCTACCTTGGGCAATTCAGTGAAATCAACTTGTACTCTCTCGAAAGGCCTATAAGCTCTTTTCCTTCCTCCCATGGCTGCTTGTCGAAACACTTTCTTATTTATCTTCTGACGAGTTAAACAACCTTGTGTAATTTGCTTTGCTATTTCAAAAACCCCTATGCAACCAAATTGTTTAAGTAAATGATTTCTTAATGCTTTTGTTTCCCAATGTGTTTGTGTATGCAAACGTTCCAATATTTGCCTTGCATAAGCTTTTGGTAATATCTCTCGCCCATTTGGCAATGTCCATTTTCCTTGTTCTAATTTAGCACCTATTTTCTACAGTTTTGTCTGTTCTTCAGGAGTAAACTTTTTTTCTTCTCCCTCTCGCCTTTCTTCCTCCTGTACTATGTTAATTTTAGCAGCCTGAGTTCTCAAGGCTGATTCCTCAGCTTCTTTATTTGCTAGATTATTCCCTCTGGTGTGGTAATCTAATCCCTTTTGGTGTCCTTTTACATGTACCACTGCTATTTCTTTTGGTTCTCTTAATGCCCTCAAAATTTTTATTATTAATTCTTGATGTATAAGATTCCTCCCTTGAATATTAATTAAACCTCTTTCTTCCCCATTTTTTCCAAAGGTATGAACCACCCCATATGCATATTTAGAATCTGTATATATACATGTAGTTCCACTTTTCCCCTTTAATAGTTCCAGAGCCCTACATAGGGCATGCAGCTCACAAGCCTGAGCTGACCACGATGGACTCAATGGTCCTGATTCCACAGGTCCCGGGTGTTTATTAATTATTGCATATCCTGATTTTCTTTTTCCCTCCACTACTCGGGAGGAGCCATCTATAAACAGTGCTTCTCCTTTCTCCAACTCAGTATCCCTTAAATCTGGCCTTACTTTAGTCTGGGTCTCAATTACCTCTAAACAGTTATGTTGTAATTCCTCTGATGGTTTTCCAAACAAAAATTGTGCTGGACTCTGAGCAGAGGTTACCCTCAGCTCTAAGTCAGGGGAGTCAATTAGTATAGCTTCATACTTTAGGATCTGGCTGTTTATTAACCATTTCTCCGCTCTCTGTTGTAAGACACTTCTGACATTGTGTGGAGTATACACTTTTAAGGGAGCATTAAAGGTGATCTTTCTAACTTCCTCTATTAATAATGCCGTAGCGACCAAAGCTTGGAAACAAGCAGGCCACCCTCTACTTACTGGATCAAGTAACTTAGAACAATACCCCACAGGTTTCTGAATTCCTGCCCAGTCTTGAGTAAGAACTCCATATGCTGTCTGGTTTGATGTGTTCACAAAGAGATAAAAAGGTTTTTCCAGATCTGGAAGGCTCAATACAGGTGCTTGTATTAACGCCTCTTTTATTTCCTCAAATTTTTGATCATCTTCTGCAGACCACTTCAGTTGGTTATTAATTAATTTCTCATGTAAGAATTTAACTTTTTCACTGTAGCTTTCAAGCCATGGTCTACAATATCCTAATAATCCCAATATTTGCCGGATTTCCTTTTTAGTTTGTGGGGGTCTTAAGGATAGGATCCCAGATACCCTGTCCGGATCTAACTTCTTTTTTCCCTTACTCAGCCAATATCCTAAGTATTTTACTTCCTGCTCCACAAATTGTAATTTTGATCGAGACATCTTTATTCCCTTTTCTCCTAGGAAATTTAACAATTTAATAGTAGCTTCTCGGGTTCCCTCTTCAGTTTCTCCTGCTACTAATAGATCATCCACATATTGCAGTAATTTTACTTCCCTGGGTAATGTAAAATCTTGTAAAACTTTTTTTAAAGTTTGTCCAAATAGATTTGGTGACTGTAAACCCCTGTGGTAGCACGGTCCACTTTAATTGTTGTTTCCGTCCTGTTTCAGGGTCCTCCCACTCAAAGGCAAAATAATCTCTGGATTCCTCATCCAGAGGGCAGGCCCAAAAAGCATCTTTCAGATCTATTACGCTATACCAAGTATGTTTGGGAGAGATATGACAGTAAAGTATAGGGATTTGCCACCACAGGGAATTTAATGATTGTTCGCTGATTTACAGCTCTCAGGTCCTGTACCATTCTGTATGACCCATCCAATTTCTTTACAGGGAGGATGGGTGTATTATGAGGTGACATACATGGTTCTAGAGTTCCTTTTTCCAGAAGTCTGTCAACTATAGGTTTTAATCCTTTTTGACCCTCCATTGGTATAGGGTATTGTTTAATTCTAATTGGACGATGTGGATACATTATTTGAACATTTATGGGGTCCATTTCTATTTTTCCAATTTCCCCTTCCTTATACCACACTGAAGGGTTAATGAATTCTTCATCTTTTTGTGTCAAAGTGTATAATTTAATCTGCAATTTATCCCCTTGGCTTTGAATGCTTCAGTTTAATTTTAAAACCAAATCCCTTCCTAGTAAATTGTACTCCGCTTCAGGGAGCAAAAGTAAACCATTAAGACAATTTTTTTTTACCTGTTTCTACTTCTACATCTTTCAAAACAGGTACCTTAAAGGGCTCTCCTTTTGCCCCTATTACAGACATATAACTCTTCCCTTCTTCTATTCCTTTTGGAAGTTTTTGAATAGTGGATTTTTCAGCCCCTGTGTCTACTAAAAATAAGACTTCCTCTTTATGGGGACCAATTAATAGTTTTATCAAGGGCTCTGTTGATGTTGAAGTCCCCAGAAGATATATCCCCTGACACCCCTATTCTTCTTTGAATATTTTCTCATCTTTTTCCCGCTTACGACAGTTCCTCTGAATACGTCCCTTCTTGTTGCAATAGTAACAGACGTGAATTGTGAATCTCTCTCGACAAGGCTGCCCCCTAGGGGTTTTTTCTATTCCTTTTTCCCTCCTCTCTCTGGATGAGGTCTTTTTCTGACTTTCTCTTACTGCTGCTACAAAGATCTTGGCTTCTGCTTTTTGTTTTTCCTCATCTCTTCTAACATATACTTTCTGTGCTTCCCTAAATAATTCTTCTACTCCTCTCTCTTGCCAATCTTCTAGCTTTTCTAATTTTCTTCTTATGCCCCCCCAGGATTTAGCTACAAATTGTCTTCTAAGGAGTGCAGTTCCAACCACTGTATTCGGATTAATTCCCGAATACATTTGTAGGCTTTTCCTTAATCTCTCCAACCATTCTGTTGAAGATTCATCTTTCCCTTGTTGTTCATTAAATGCTTTATTAATGTTTTGTCCTCGTGGAACCGCTTCCCTTATTCCCTGTATGATTAATGTTCTCAAATCCCTCATATTCTGTCTTCCTTGGGGTTGTTGATGATCCCAGTGGGGATCCGCATTTGGCCATTTTTGGTCTCCCGGGGGTCCTGCTTGATTCTGTCTTTCCCAAATCCTCATTCCTGCTTGCCTAATCATTCCCCTTTCCTCAGCAGTAAATAAGATTCTTAAAATGGACTGTATTTCTTCCCAGGTATAAGTATTGGGGCCTAGGAATTGGTCCAGTTTTTCAGCTACTCTGAGGGGGTCATTTAATAGGATTCCCATTTCTTTCTTAAAATTCCTTACATCTGTGGTATTTAAGGGGACTGCCACGAACCCGATGCCTCCCTGATTGCCTCCGAGGGGTACCTCTCTTAAGGGATATAGAGAAGCTCTCTCAGATACGGCAGTCCTACTTCTTATACATGCAGCCGGAGGTCCGTCTAATTCCATTGCTGTTAGTGGTGGAGGCAGGGACAACGGTGGTACTACTGGAGATATTACGGCCACCAGAGGGGGAGCCTCCGGGGGTGTATTGTTAGGATATAGAGGTGGTAAATTATCCAATGGCTCCCATTCATCATCTTTTTCTTTTTCATGTTTTTCTTCTTCTTCAAAATTCTCATTTGTTTTTAGTGTAAATATTGAAGCTGGACGTTAAATCCTGATCCATAATCCTGCATAATCACTTTCTTCCCGGCAAAAAGGTTTTTTTGAATTAACATGTATATTTAAGGCCTGGCAGATCCAGTCTTCAAAAGATCCAAAAACAGGCATGTGTCAACAGGCATGTGGTCTTAAAGGCTCCTTTGGCCGTTCTATCATACAATACTGAACTGTTTTTAATTTACTTTTTCCCTTTCTGGGGCCCCTATCATTCCAATTTCCAGTCATTATTCCTAATGGACTTTCTGGTGGTATATCTGGTATTTCGCTCCCTTCCTTCTGGTCCCTGGTCTTTGAATTTGTCTGACCCATCTAGGAATTTTACTATGGCAATTCCCACAGCCCCTTGGTTACCTTAGTAAGAGTGTCTTGCAGGGGATTTAGGACCTATTACCCACCCACGGATCCTATAGGAATCGCTTCGGTCCTTCACCGGCCAAGTCCCTCGCGGGAGATTGGAACCGTGGTTAGAAGACCTCCAAATTCGCTTCGGAACTGAGTTCCGTCTCAGTCACACTCTTACACACACAGGCAACCAAATCCCACCCAACCAGATGGTATACACCTTAAATACTTACGACTCCGTCGTCTTCGTCCGGATCTTTGCGCGCAGAATTATGGGCGAAAAACAGTGCTGCAGCCAGCAAGGGAGCTCATAAAAATCAAAATCTTTGCTTACCTTTATTCAGGTACAAGATGGCATTGGTTCCGGACAGGAGCCACGAAATGGTGGGACGCCTCTCCTAGATTAAAATCCAGGAACCAAAACCATCCCGGACGAGCCCCCAAGTTGTTATAAATGGCTAAGTCTCAAAATAGGATTATAATCAAAGTTTAAAATTTATTAAAGGAATAGAGGTAAGCAAACAGCGCTGGGTGGGTCTAGGTGGAGTGGAGACACCTGGTGCACCCAGTGCTGTTTGCTTACATCTATTCATTTAATAAATTGTAAACTTTGATTATAGGCCTATTTTGAGACTTAGCCATTTATAACAGTGCCGTCCAGTGTTGGGGCTGTACGGGGTTGGGGCCGTCTGGGCTTGGCGTTAGGAGACGGGTTAGGGTCTGGGGCCGTCCGGGTTTGGGGCCAAGGTTTAGGGTTATGGGTTGGGGCTGTCCGGGGTTGGGGCTGTACGGAGTTGGTGCCAGGGGCTAGCGTTAGGAGAAAGGTTAGTGGTTGGGGCTGTCTGGGGTTGGGGCCAGGGGCTGGCTTAAGGAGAAGGGTTAGGGGTTGGGGCCAGCCAGGTTGGGGCCATCCAAGCTTGGGGTAGTCCGGGGTTGGGGCCAGGGGCTGGCATTAGGAGAAGGCTTAGGGCTTGGGGCCATCCAGGGTTGGGGCCGTCCAGTCTTGGCGTTAGGAGAATGGTTAGGGTTTGGGGCCATCCGGGGTTGAGGCCATCTGGGGGTTGAGGCCAAGGGCTGGCGTTACGAGAAGAGTTAGGGTTCGGGGCCGTCTGGGATTGGGGCTAAGGGTTGGCATGAGGAGAAGGGTTAGGGGATGGGACCGTCCTGGGTTGAGGCCAAGGGTTGGCGTTAGGAGAAGGGTTAGAGCTTGGGGCCATCCGGGGTTGGGGCCATCCGGGTTAGGGGCCATGGGCTGGCATTAGGATAAGGGTTAGGACATGGGGCCGTCCGGGGTTGGGGCAGTCCGGGGTAGGGCCTGTCGCAGTTGGGGTGAGGGGACGGCGTTAGGAGAAGTGTTAGGGGTTGGGGCTGTCCGAGGTTGGGGCCAGGGATTGGCGGTAGGATAAGGGATAGGTGTTGGGGCCGTCTGGGGTTGGGGCCAGGGATGTGCATTAGGAGAAGTCTAATGGGTTGGGGCCCGCTGTGTTTGGGGCCCACCGTGTTTGGGGCCCACCGTGTTTGGGGCCAGGGGCTGGGCATTAGAGGCAGTGTTAGGGACTGGGGCCGTCCGGGGTTGGGGCCAAGTGTTGGCATTAGGAGAAGGGTGAGGAGTTGGGGCCATCTGGGTTTGGGGTCAAGGTTTGGCGTTCTGAGAAGGGTGAGGGGTTGGGGCCAAGGGTTGGCGTTAGGAGAAGTGTTAGAGATTGGGGACGTCCGGTGTTGGGGCCAAGTGTTTGCATTAGGAGAAGGGTGAGTGGTTGGGGTCATCCGGGGTTGGGGCCAGGGGCTGGCATTACGAGAACGGTTAGGGGTTGGGGCCCACCGTGTTTGGGGCCTGGGGCTGGTGTTAGGAGAAGGGTTAGGGTTTGGGGCCGTCCGGGGTTTGGGCAAGGGGTTGATGTGAGGAGAAGGGTTAGGGCTTGGGTCCGTCTGGGGTTGGGACCAAGGGTTGGCATTAGGAGAAGGGTTAGTGCTTGGGGCCATCTGGGGATGGGTCCAAGTATTGCCATTAGGAGAAGGGTTAGAGTTTATGGCCATCCGGGGTTGGGGCCAATGTTTGGCGATATGAGATTGGTTAGGGCTTGGGGCTGTCTGGGTTTGGGGCCAAAGGTTGACATTAGGAGAATTGTGAGGGGTTGGGGCCAAGGGTTGGCGTTATGAGAAGGGTGAAGGGTTGGGGCCTTCTGGCCTTAGGGCCGGGGATTGGCGTAAGGAGAAGGCTTAGGGGTTGCGGCCGTCCGGGGTATTAGCCAGGGGCTGGCTTTAGGATAAGGATTAAGACTTGGGGCAGTCCAGGGCAGTGGCCAGGGGTTGGCTTTAGGAGAAGGGTTAAAGGTTGGGGCCGTCCAGGGCTGGGGCCAGGGATTGGCGTTAGGAAAAGTCTTAGGGTTTGGGGTCATACAAGCTTGTGACAGGGACTGGTGTTAGGAGAAGGGTTAGGGCTTGGGGCCATCCGGGGTTGGGGCCAAGGGTTGACATTAGAAGAATTGTGAGGGGTTGGGGCCAGGGGCTGGCATTAAGAGATGTGTTAGTGGTTGGGGCCATCCGGGGTTGGGGCCAGGGGTTGGACTTAGGAGAAGTGTTAGGGGTTGGGGCCATCTGGGTTTGGGCCAGGGTTTGCGTTAGGAGAAGGGTTAGGGGTTTGGGGCCGTCCGGGGTTGGGGCCCGGGATTGGCATTAGGAGAATGTTTAGGGGTTGGGGCCATCCAGGGTTGGGGCCAGGGATTGGTGTTAGGAGAAGGGTTAGGGTTTACAGCCGTCCAGTGTTGGGGCCAAGGGTTGACGTTATGAGAAGGGTGAAGGGTTGGGGCCATCTGGGGTTGGGGCCAGGGATTGGCGTTAGGAGAAGGGTTAGGGGTTGGGGCCGTCCAGGGTTGGGGCCAAGGGTTGACGTTAGGAGAAGGGTTAGGGGTTGGGGCCAAGAGTTGGTTTTAGGGAAACGTTAGGGGTCGGGTCCGTCCGGGGTTGGGGCCAAGTGTTGGCATTAGGAGAAGGGTGAGGGGTTGGTGGTTATCCAGGTTTGAAGGCAAGGTTTGACGTTCTGAGAAGTGTTAGGGATTGGAGCCAAGGGTTTGCGTTCTGAGAAGGGTGACGGTTTGGGGCCAAGGGTTGGCCTTAGGGGAAGGGTGAGGGGTTGGGGACCTCTGGGGTTGGGGCCAGAGGCTGCCGTTAGGAGAAGGGTGAGGGGTTGGGGCCAGGGATTGGCGTTAGGAGAAGTCTTAGGGTTGGGGGTCATCCAAGCTTGTGACAGGGACTGGTGTTAGGAGAAGTGTTAGTGGTTGGGGCCGTCTGGTGTTGGGGCCAGGGGCTGGGCGTTAGGAGAAGTGTTAGGGGTTTGGGGCCATCCGTTGTTGGGGCCAAGGATTGACGTTACGAGAAGTGTGAAGGGTTGGGGCCATCTGGGGTTGGGGCCAAGAGTTTGTTTTAGGGAAAGGTTAGGGATTGGGTCCTTCTGGGGTTGGGGCCAAGTCTTGGCATTAGGAGAAGGGTGAGGGGTTGGGGCCATCTGGGTTTGGGGTCAAGGTTTGACGTTCTGAGAAGTGTGAGATGTTGGGGCCAAGAGTTGACGTTAGGAGAAGGGTTAGGGGTTTGGGCCCACAGTGGTTGGGGCCAGGGATTGGCGTTAGGAGAAGGGTTAGGGGTTTGGGGCCGTTCGGTGTTGGGGCCAATGGTTCGCATTAGGAGAAGGGTTAGGGGTTGGGGCCAAGGGTTGACGTTATGAGAAGAGTGAAGGGTTGGGGCCATCTGGGGTTGGGGCCAGGGATTGGTGTTAGGAGAAGGGTTAGGGCTTGGGGCTGTCCGGGGATGGGGCCAAGGGTTGGCGTTAGGAGAAGGGTCAGGGGTTGGGGCAAAGAGTTGGTTTTAGGGAAAGGTTAGGGGTTGTGTCCATCCAGGGCTGGGGCCAACGGTTTGCATTAGAAGAAGGGTTAGGGGTTGGGGTCTTCAAGGGTTGGGGCCAAGGGTTGGCGTTAGGAGAAGGGTTAGGGCTTGGGGCCATCCGGGGCTGGGGCCAGGGGCTGGCATTAGGAGATTGGTTAGGGCTTGGGACTGTCTGGGTTTAGGGCCAATGATTGGCGTTAGGAGAATTGTAAGGTGTTGGTGCCAAGGATTTGCGTTGGGAGAAGGGTAAGGAGTTGGGGCCAAGGGTTGGCGTTAATAGAATGGTTAGGGGCCGGGGCCATCCTGGGTTCGGATTAAGGGTTGGCGTTGGGAGAAGGGTTAGGGCTTGGGGCCGTCTGGGGTTAGCGTTAGGTGAAGGTTTAGGGGATGGGGCTGTCCAGGGTTGGCGTTAAGTGAAGGGTTAAGGGTTGGGGCCGTCGGGGGTTGGGGCTGTCCGGGGTTGGATCTCTCCAGGGTTGGGCACTTCCGGACTTGGCGTTTGGAGAAGGTTTATGGTTTGGGGTCGTCCAGGTTTGGGGCCAAGGATTGGCGTTAGAAGGGTTCGGGTTGGGGCCCTTCAGGATTGGTGCTGTCCAAGGTTTGGGCTGTCTGGGGATGGGGCCAGGGGCTGGCGTTAGGAGAAGGGTTAGGGGTAGGGGCCGTCCAGGGTTGGGAGCCTCCAGGGTTGGGGCCAGGGGCTGGTATTAGGAGAAGGGATAGGGGTTTGGGGCCGTCTGAGGTTGGGGCTGGCCAGGCTTGGTGCCAGAGGCTGGTGTTAAGGGAAGTGTTAGGGGTTCGGGCTGCCAGGGTTGGCGTTAGAATAGGGTTATGGGTTGGGGCCGCCTGGGCTTGGGCCGTCCAGGGTTGGGGCCATGGGCTGGCATTAGGAGAAGGGTTAGGGTTTGTGGCAGTCCGGGGTTGGGGCCGTCCATGCTTGGGGCCGTCCTGGGTTGGGGCCAGGGGCTGGCGTTAGGAGAAGTGTTGCAGTTTATGGCCGTCCGGGGTTGGGACCGTCCCTGCTTGGGGCAATCCTGGGTTGGGGCCAGGGGCTGAATTTAGCAGAAGGGTTACGGGTTGGGGTCAAGTGTTGGCGTTAGGAGACATGTTATGGTTTGGGGCAAAGGGTTGGCATTAGGACGAGGGTTAGGGTTTGGGGCTGTCTGGGGTTGGTGCCGTCCGCGGTTGGCGTTAGAACAGGGTTAGGGTTTGGGGCCATCTAGAGTCGGGCTATCCGGGGTTGGTGCCATGGGCTGGCATTAGGAGAAGGGTTAGGGGTTGGGGCCATCCGGGGTTGGGGCCAGGGGCTGGCGTTAAAAGAAGTGTTAATGTTGGGGTCCGTCCAGGGTTTGGGCCATCCGGGGTTCGGGCCAAAGGCTGGCGTTAGGAGAAGTGTTGCAGTTTATGGCCGTCCGGGGTTGGAACCGTCCGTGCTTGGGGCAATCCTGGGTTGGGGCCAGGGGTTGACGTTAGGAGAAGGGTTAGGGGTTGGGGCCATCCGGGGTTGGTGCCATGTGTTGGCGTTAGGAGAAGAGTGAGGGGTGGGGGCCAAGGGTTGGCATTAGGAGAAGGGTTAGGGCTTGGGGCCAAGAGTTGGCATTAGGAGAAGAGTTAGGGTTTTGGGCGAAGGGTTGGCGTTAGTAGAAGTTTTAGGGGTTGTGGCTGTCCAGGGCTGGGGCCATGGGTTTGCATTAGGAGAAGGGCGAGGGGTTGGGCCCAAGATTGGCGTTAGGAGATGTGTTAGATGTTGGGGCCATTCGGGGTTGGGCCAAGGTTTGGCATTAGGGGAAGGGGAAGGGTTGTTGCCATCTGGGGTAGGGGACAAGGGTTGGCATTAGGAGAAGGATGAGGTGTTTGGTCTGTGCGGGGTTGGAGCCAAGGGTATGCGTTATGAGAAGTGTGAGGGGTTGGGGAAATCCGGGGTTGGGGCCAAGGCGTTAAGAGAAATGTTAATGCTGGGGTCCGTCCCAGGTTTGGGCGGTCCGGGATTGGGGCCAAAGGCTGGCGTTAGAAGTGTTGCAGTTTATGGCCGTCCGGGGTTGGGACCGTCCCTGCTTGGGGCAATCCTGGGTTAGGGCCAGGGGTTGGTGTTAGGAGAAGGGTTAGGGGTTGGGGCCATCCAGGTTTGGGGCCCTCCGGGGTTTGGGCCAGGGGCTGGTTTTAGGAGAATTGTTAGGGGTTGTGTCTGTCCACGGTTGGAGCCATCCGGGGCAGGCACAAGGGGCTGGCATTATGAGAAGGATTAGGGTTTGGGGCAATCCGGGGTTTGGGCCGTCCGGGGTTGGGGCCATGGGCTGGCATTAGGAGAAGGGTTAGGGTTTGGGGCCATCTGGGGTTGGGGCCAAGGGTTGGCGTTAGGAGAAGGGTTAGGTGTTGGGACCATCCGGGGTTGGCTTTAGGAGAAGGGTTAGTGATTGGAATCGTCCGGGCTTAGCAGTAGGAGAAGGGTTAGGGTTTGCTGCCGTCCGGGTTTTAGGCCAAGGATTGTCGTTAGGAGAAGGGTTAGGGGTTGGGGCCGTCCGTGCTTGGGGCCGTCCTGGGTTGGGGCCAGGGGCTGGCATTAGGAGAAGAGTTAGGGGTTGGGGCCATCCGGGGTTTGGGTTCAAGGTTTGGCGTTAGGAGAAGGGTCCATCTGGGCTTGACTTTAGGAGAAGGGTTTTGATTTGGGGTCATCCTAGTTTGGGGCCAAGGATTGGTGTTAAGGGAATGGTTAGGTGTTGGGGCCGTCCGGGGTTGACCTTACGCGAAGGGTTAGGGGTTGTGGCCGTCCGGGTTTGGGGCCAAGGGTTGGTGTTAGGAGATGGATAATGGGTTGGGGCCAAGGGTTTGTGTTAGGAGAAGGGTTAGGGGTTGGGGCCGTCCTGGGACGGCTTTAGGAGAAGGGTTAGGCGTTGGGGCCATCCAGGATTGGTGTTTAGAGAAGGGTTAGGGGTTTGGGCAGTCCGGGATTAGGGCCAAGGATTGGTGTGAGGAGAAGAGTTAGGGGTTGGGGCCAGGGGTTGGCCTTAGGAGAAGTTTTAGGTGTTGGGTCTAATGTTGGTATTAAGAAAATGGTTAGGATTTGGGTTTAAGTTTTTGCGATAGAAGAAGTGTTAGGGGTTGGGGCCGTAGAGGATTGGGGCCAAGGGTTGTCGTTAGGAGAAGGGTGAGGTGTTGGGGCCATCCGTGTTTGGAGCCAAGGGTTGGCGTTCTGAGAAGGGTTAGGGGTTTGGGGCCAAGGGTTGGCGTTAGGAGAAGGGTTAGGGGTTGGGGCCATCCTGGGATGGCTTTAGGAGAAGGGTTAGGCGTTGGGGCTGTCCAGGTTTGGCATTAGGAGAAGGGTTAGGCGTTGGGGCTGTCCAGGTTTGGCATTAGGAGAAGGGTTAGTGGTTGGGGCCATCCAGGGTTGGGGCCGTACGGGGTTGGGGCCAAGGGCTGGCGTTAGGAGAAGTGTTAGGTGTTGAGGCCATTACGGGTTGTGGCCAAGGGTTGGTGGTAGTAGTAGGGTTAGGGTTTGTGTTAGTATAAGGTGTTGGGGTAGTTAGGGGTTCAGGCCAAGAGTTTGCATTAAAAGTAGTGTTATAAATGGCTCAGGATTCAAATTAGGATTAAATAAAAAAAATAGGATTTATTAAAAGAATATAAAGGAATAGAGGTAAGCAAACAGCGCTGGGTGCACCGGGAGTCTCCGCTCCACCAGGACGCACACCAGTTACATCAAGCAGCTGATTTTTATGCTCCTAGACTAATACATATTCATTACTACTTCTAAAAAAATAGATTATTATAATTAGCTTCCGGGGTCCAGTCCCTCCTACTGGAGCATGCGCATCAGTCTCCTCTGGGGGTCTCTAGGGGTCTTTCATGCTGAAGGCTCGTAGTCTTCCTCTCCCCCTTTGTACTCACTTGGCACCATTCCAAGTTTATGGAACACTTTCTGCAGGTCTTGTCTCCCAACCGTCCTTCAGCTTCTTTTTTCTTCCTCTTAATCTCTTGGCCCCCCTGGCCAGATACCAAGGATCCTCATAGTATCCCATAACAGTCACTAGTTGTTATCAGTTGTTCTGAAACTCCCAGACATCAAACACAAACAGCTTATTTGACGCTTCACGAGTAATTAAAACATTCTTCCCCAGCCATTCACAGACACATCTATAGCAGTGTTAAGTTAATCTCGAAGAAGACAGGAAAAAAGGCTGTAACTGTTAGAAATAGAAGTCCGGAATAACAAAAGCAAACAGGTTCATAAATTTAAGGAGTGTTTTCTGAAGACGTGATAAATTGACTAGAATGAGGGGGAGACTGGGACACACTGCATCTGTGGTTCAAGAACTAAATTGCCAGTGCAGGGCCCAGAGGCAGACAGGATTCAAACAGAATTGTTCTTTATGGACACGAATTGTTAACACATTCCTCACAGTAGGGTTAGGGTTAGGAGTTGGGGCCGTTAGGGGTTGGGGCCAAAGGTTGGCGTTAGGAATAGGATTAGGATTAGGATTAGGGGTTGGGGCCGTTAGGGTTTTGGGGCCAAGGGTTAGGTTTAGCAGTTAGTGCCATTATGGGTTGGGGCCAAGGGCTGGCGTTAGGATTAGGGTTAGGTGTTGGGGCCCTTAGGGTTTGGGGACAAGGGTTGGCTTCAGCAGTAGTGTTAGGGTTAGGGATTGGGGCCATTAGGGGTTGGGCCTTAGGGTTGTGGTTAGGAGTAGGGTTTGGTTTACGGTTAGGTGTTGGGGCCATTAGGGGTTCGTGCCAAGGTTTGACGTTAGGTGTACGGATAGGGTTATGGGTTGGGGCCAGTGTTGGTGTTAGAAGTAGGGTTAGGGTTGGGATTGGAGCCGTTAGGGGTTGGGGTCAAGGGCTGGTGTTAGGAGTAGTGTTAGGGTTAGGGTTTGGGGCCTTTAGGGATTTGGGCAAAGGGCTGGCTTTATCCGTAGGGATAGGGTTACGGTTAGGGGTTGGGTTTGTTAATGGTTTTGGCGATGGGCTGGCAATAGGAATAGCATTAGGGTTACGGGTTGCGGCCGTTAGGGTTTTGGCCAAGGATTGGCATTAGGAGTAGGGTAAGGGTTAGGGGTTGGGGCCGTTAGGGGTTCAGGCCAAGGGCTGGAGTTTGGAGTAGGGTTACAGTTACAAGTTGGGGCCACGTATTGCCGTTAGAAGTAGGGTTAGGGTTAGGGGTTGGGGCCGTTAGGGGTTGGGGCAAAGGGTTGGCAGTAGGAGTAGGGTTAGAGTTTGGGTTAGTGTTAGGGGTTGGGGCAGTTAGGGGTTCAGGCCAAGAGTTTGCATTAAAAATAAGGTTAGGTTTAGGAGTTGGGGCCGTTGGGGTTTGGGGCCTAGGGTTGGTGTTAGGAGAAGGGTTAGGTTTAGGGGTTGGGGCCATTAGGTGTTGGGTCAAAGGTTGTTGTTAGGAGTAGGGTTGGGTTACGTTTATGTGTTGGGGCCAAGTGCTGGTGTTAGGAGTAGGGTTAGTGCTAGGGTTAGGATTAGGGGTTTGGGCCCTTAGGGGTTGGGGCGAATGGTTGGTGGTAGGAGTAGGGTTAGGGTTAGGGTTTGGGGCAGGTAGGGGTTTGGGCCAAGGGTTGGCGTTAGGAGTAGGTTTGGGGTTAGGGGTTGGGTCCGTTAGGGGTTGGGGCCAAGTGCTGGCGTTAGGAGTAGAGTTTGGGTTTAGGTTTAGGATTAGGAGTTTGGGCCCTAAGGGGCTGGGGCCAACGGTTGGCAGTAGGAGTAGGGTTAGGGTTAGGGTTAGGGGTTGGGGCCGTTAGGGGTTGGGGCCTAGGGTTGGCGTTAGGAATAGGGTTAGGTTTTTGGGTTGGGGCCATAAGGGGTTGGGTCAAAGGTTGTCGTTAGGAGTAGGGTTAAGTTACATTTATGTGTTGAGGCCAAGTGCTGGCGTTAGGAGTAGGGTTAAGGTCAGGTTCGGGGTAGGGGTACGGCAGTTAGGTGTTCGGGCCAAGGGTTGGCGTTAGGAGTAGGGTTAGGGTTAATCGTTGGGGCCGTTAGGGTTTGGGGCCAAGGGTTGGCTTTACGAGTAGGGGTAAGGTTAGGGTTATTTAGGGTTAGGGTTTGGGGCCGTTAGGAGTTTGGGCCGTTAGGGGTTGGGGCCAAGTGCTGGTGTTAGGAGTAGGGTTAGGGTTACGAGTTCGGGCAGTTAGGTTAGGGGCCATTAGGGTTTGGGGCCATTAGGGATTGGTGTTAGGAGTAGGGTGAGGGTTAGGGGTTGGGGGCCGTTAGGGTTTGGGGCCAAGGGTTGTTGTTAGGAGTAGGGTTAGGTTTAGTGTTAGGGGTTGGGGCTGTTAGAGGTTGGGGCCAAGGGTTGGCGTTAGGATTAGTGTTAGGGTTAGGAGTTGGGGCCATTGGTGGCTGGGGCCAAGGTTTGACGTTAGCACTAGGGATATCGTTAGTATTAGGGCCTGTAAGGAACTGGGGCCAAGGGTTGGCGTTAGGAGTAGGGTTAGGGTAAGGGTTAATGGTTGTGGCTGTTAGGGTTTTGGGCCAAGGGTTGGCTTTAGCAGTAGGGTTTTGGGTTGGGGCTGTTAGGGGTTGGGGCCCTGATTGGTTGGGTCCTAGCGTTGGCATGAGGAGTAACATTAGGGTTAGAGGTTGGAGATGTTTCACTTTGGGGCCAGGGGTTGGCATTAGGAGTAGGGTTAGGGTTACGTTTAGGGTTTGTGGCCGTTAGGGGTTGGTGCCAAGGGTTCCCACATCGCCCAACTGAGGAATTAAAAAATATTGTTGCCAGTAGCTGACTTCAAGGACGGGGTCTGGTAATTACGTGACTGGTAATCACAAGGTGGGGTTGTTTTCTTGCAGTTGTTTGTCTGACTGCTTTTGATCATTAATCTTGTGTGAGACACTATCTGCCCCTGTTAAGTTTGCTATAAAAGTCAGGCTATTTGGGTAATAAAGAGAGAGCATGATCTGACCATACTGGTATCTGTTGTGTTTTCAGCCGTTCTTCCTTCAACAGGTTAGGGTTAGGGGCCATTAGGGGTTGGGGCCAAGAGTTCTACCAGCTACTAGGAAGAAACACCATCATCATCAATCTTTAAACAGCAATTACTAAAGTTAAATTATCCAGACGTCTCCTTCTTGTGCTAGTAAATAATCCAAAGCTAAGCGATCTTGATACAAAGCAGTTCTCATCTTGGTATTTTGCTTTGCAATTAATCCAAGTGCATCTCTGGTTTTATTTACTACTATTTCTACTACAGCTTGTAACCTAATTATTCTATTAAGCATATATATTGGGGTCCTATAGCCCCAGGATCCCTCTTCTGCCCACATAGCTGGATCATAATAGGCAAACGCCTTCAATCAAGGGGTTCGGCCTGTTTTCAGGGTCGATTCAGGCTTGTGTTACTGTTCAGCCTTTAAGGGTGATTCAGCTCCTGGAAAACAAATCACAATTTTATATCGGTTTAAAAAAAAGAGGTTCTTATGTTATTTTCTCGGGACAACCTGACCTTAGTGTGGGAGAAGTCCGTTCGAGGCCCTTTCACTCGGCAGTCAATACCCATAGGGGTTGCCTCCCTCGGTAGACCCTACACACCGCAGTGAAGGGTCCTGCCCCGGTCTTGCCTTCTCCCTTTCCTCCCTTCAGGCTTGTCCCCTTTATTTGGCATCCTTAATTCATGCAGAGCCTCGTTGCCAGAATATTAGTTCTTCCTTAGCTTGAGTTTCAGTTTCCCAGGAGCGGACTCAACCCTCCAAGTTTTGGTAGTTACTGGTCCCTTTACTCTGGATGTGTGGGTCCAACCCCTTTCTGCGGTTCCCACAGCTCTTTCCTTACAAGCTGTACCTTGTAAGTAAAACAAGTCCCTCCCATCGGGGGTTCAGTGATTCTTCCCTCCAGGTTTATTTATTAAGACCTTGTCTCCTGGTTGTATCTTATGAATAGCAAATCCTAAAGGTGGTGTTTGAGCCATCATTCCAATTTCTCTTAGCTCTTATAATCTCCTTCCAATAGTAATTATATATTTCTGGATGCTACGATCCTCAACTACATTGTTCCCTAGAGTCATCCCTTGAGAATAAGGCACACCATATAACATTTCATATGGTGATAATCCAGTCTCACTGTGTGGTTTAGTTCTTATGTTTAGAAGTGCCAATGGTAAGCATTTTGTCCAGGGCATTTGTCTTGATCATTAATTTAGCCAATTGTTGTTTTATTGTTTGATTCAGTCTTTCTACTTTCCCTGAGCTTTGTCGGTGCTACGGAGTGTGGTATTTCCACTGAATACCTAATGATTGACATAATAATTTTATTATTTTAGAAGTAAAGTGTGTGCCCTGATCAGAATTAATGTACTGGATTATCCCATATCTAGGTATCAGGTGTTCTAATAGAATTTTTACCACCATTTGTGCTGTAGCTCATGCTATGGGATAAGCTTCTACCCATTGTGTTAAATGATCTACTATTACCAATAGATATTTTATCCTCTCTACTTTGGGCAATTCAGTGAAATCAACTTGTACTTTCTCAAAAGGCCTATAAGCTGTTTGTTGTTTCTTTTTTCTGCTTGTTGAAACACTTTCTTATTTATCTTCTGATTAGTCATGCAATGTTGTGTAATTTGCTTTGCTATTTCAAAAAAAGACAATGCAACCAAATTGTTTTAGTAAATGATCACTTAACACCTTTGTACCCCAATGTGATTGTGTCGCGTTAAAGGGGTTGTCGCGTTAAGCGGTATAGCTGATTAACTGTTACGGGCCCGGTCAGATTCAGAGTACTGAACCAGTCGGACATTCACCAAAAACGCATTAACGGTCTGGGGGTCAGACATTAATAAAAAAAAATATTTTGCTCAGTGTCAAGACAAATGTCTTGAGATTCCAGCGTGTTACTTTCACAGATGAAACCTTTTTGTTCACGCACAATACATGCATTTACATCAATTGTTTGCCTCTTTCCTCCCTTTTGATGGGCCCATACTTTATGCTCTTTAGGATAAAGTATAGTTCCATTGTGATTGAGTCCTAATGCAATAATTGGATATACATTGTATATGGTGGCATTACTTATAGTAAGTATAAAGGCAACAATTTTATCATTTTCTGCATAATGGGTAAAGTTGACTAATTGCCACCAAGCTTGAAATTCTTTTTCAAATTCTGAAGCATTATCCCAAATCAATTTTCAAATTTCTGTGGGCAAAGTTTTTCCTTCTCCCTCTCTAATAATAGCTGCTGCTACAGATTGTATCCATAACTGCGCTTGGATGCAGCTCAAGGCAAGGGAGGTATTGCCTTGGGCTTTTCCAAGGGCATTTACAATTAATTGATGATCATTTTCCTAAAGCCAATACGGATGATTTTATTGATTGTTCCAGTTTCCTTAGGTCATCTGTAGTAGCAGTTATTCTACTCATTAAGACCTCATAACCTAGTTGCATCCTGTGGCACGCGCTGAGATTGTTTTAGAGAACGTCCATGTAACCATGCTAACCAGCCGGTGTAGGCAGTTCTCAGAAAGGTGGTACGTTTTGAGTTAATTTCAGAGATATTAATGTGCAGCACTAGCTCTACCCTTTTTAGGGACCAACTAGGGTTAAAGAGAATTTGTTGTTGAATTATGTAAGGGCCTGTATTGAAGATGGAAGGAGTTAGACCAATGGGAGGCTGAGTAGGTTCATTTTCAAATATCTGCGGGGGCAGAGGCTTCTTATCCTTTGTAGTCAATGATGTTTCTGTATTAACCATGAATTCAAATAGTAATTCTGTGCCTCTGTAACCCCAAAGACAGTACACAATTATAGGTTTGGTGAAAGTAAAATTGTACCAGCAATCAAAATTTGGTTCAGTTATTTTGGAAACTGTCTTAATTTCAGTCAGCCGATTATAAGTGGACCGGTTAGGTATTTGGCAACCAATTTGTATTGTCTGTCCAGACATGGCTTAAAGTTCAGCCATTCTTAGAGAATCATTCCAACTCCATTCATCTTTTGAAAATATTTTGTTTCCATGTAGAACTAAAGTAGAGAGATTTAGGTCCTTTCAGTTTTGAGATGCTCCAGTGACTGTGCTATACTGTGACAATACATGGTTAAATGCCATGGTGAAACACCTCAGCTCCATGCACAGCCACAGCAGCTAAGTTTCCTTTAAGGTCTGTAATTGCATCAAGGTCAGGGTAAAGCATAGCATCATTAATCCAAACTGTTGATTCGTCATCTTCCAGCTGTCCCTATACAGTTCGCTCAGGGTTCCTGTGAACACAAAAGAAAATAAAATATGCTCGGTTGTATTCAACCCGCAGGGTTAGAAAGAGGGTGAAATAGCAATCTTTGATTTCCCATGCATAGAAATATTTGGGAGTAGTTAGCACTATTGCTACTGTTAGAAACACAGAGGGCTTTCACTATCTCTGCCATGTTTGGAACTGCGGCAGTCAAAGGTGTAGTGTTAGCGTTCAGCTGTCTGTAATCCACTGTAAAATGCCATTGCCTGGTTGGTTTCTTTACTGGCCACACTGGTGAATTGTAAGGTGAATTGGTCCTTTTAATAATGCCTCTTTTTTTCCCAATTCTATTACCACCCCGTCAATCCCCATAAGATTTTAGCAGGGGATAGGGATATGGATGTTTGTAACAGGCTCAGTCTCACAGTGCCTGGATCCCTTTGATGTGTCGTGAAACTCCACACAGTTCCATCAGGGAGTTTCCACATACAACCATGCGGTATGTCAAATCCTAAAATATTAGTGTATGCAGCACCAACTAATACTTCTACCCTGGTTAATTTTTGTTCCTCTGGCAACCAGAGTGAAATTTTTGCAGTGGGGCATTGTTTTTCCACACCATTGATTCCTGTGAATTTAACCCTGCATTGACCAGGTGTTATGCTCAGGGTTTGTGCTGTCTCATGTGTAATTACTGACATTTGGGTCCCAGTGTCAATAAGAAAATTTACCAATATTTTTTGGGGGTCAACAGGAATGGCAATGATAGGGTCAGAGTGTTCATTAGAGAGACATTGAATCGCTAATACCTGCCGAGCAGGGTGGCTCATTGCCCTCCCCGGGGATAAGAGTTTTTTTGCCGACACCACAACTCACTCCATTCCCTATTAGGTTTCAACCTCTTTGAATTTGGGATATCTGGGATTTTTAGTGTGGATTTGGCAGACTCACCGAGAGTGGTCTTGGGATTTAATACTGGATGAATGAATCCAGCCCATTCGGTGTCCGTACTTATCTATGTCTTGTACCAATTCACTCCAGGTGGGAATAGGGGAGTTAGGATTTTGCCTACGACCACTATCATCATCCCTAAAAGCAGCTAGTATGTGATCTTGGGTGTTTGCTACAAACATCTTAAGACAATCAGGGAGTCCACGGATGAAAGGGGTTAACCGAACCAGATCAATAGGAGCTAACATCAGGGCATATATCGCCTGAATGCAGGCTGCTTTCTGTACTGCTACAGCCAGGTCAGCTCCTGGTGTGGTGGTTAAAAATACTCCAGGTCTCCAAAAGCCTCCTACCTCTTCCTTACACAACATCATTCGATCTCCTCCTTTAAGAGAAACTCGACACACATACTCAACTTCTGATTCCCCTGATCGCCTTGAGAACTTCTCCTGTATTTTAACCAACTCTGTTGGTGGCAACGGAATCGTTCGCACAGTAGTGCAGATTTAATCATTATCATCAACAGTAGTCTCAGTCTTAACCAAAGGTCTCAAGGAAATGGATTGGGGTTCAGAATCAGAAATCTCTTCAACACCATCATCACTGTCAGACCAGAAATCACTGTCCCAGCTTTCAGGTTCTGCACTATGCAGCACTCCACGAAACTGCTTGACTGGAGCGCAAGGCTGTACTTTATTTAACAGATGACTAACCCTCTCCAGCAATTGTTCAAGATGATTATTCTCATGCACAAGTTTATCATTTTCACTCACAAGTTTGTCATTCTCAATGGAAAGTTCATTATTTTCATCCAAAAGTTTATCCACTCTGATTCCTAATGTTTTTCCCGTCTCCCTTTCAAAGGCCAATGATGACTTCAATATTTCATTCTCTGATTTCAAAGCTGTATGTTCCACATCAGAGATCAATTTGGGAGCAGGAGTTTCCTTAGCTTTTTGCCGAGCACAAGACAAACAGGCTCCTAACACAGCACAAATCGCACTTTTACCCTTTCTTTGACCAGTCTTTCGTGAAGCCTGACACTGCTCAATGCGCTCTACCACTTTCTCCTCATCTTTCCAAAACTTTTGGGGAAACTCCTTCCCTGCCTGGGAAGGGGCACATTTATATTTTTGCAGTAGTTTATCCATAGCAATCCTGCCGACTACGCCAATTTTACTGTCGCATTAAAGGGGTGTAGCTGATTAACCGTTACGGGCCCGGTTGGATTCAGAGTACTGAACCAGTCGGACATTCACCAAAAACACATTAACCGCCTGGGGGTCCAGTCAGACATTCACCAAAAACGTAATAACCGTCTGGGGGTCCGTTCAGACATTCACCAAAAATGTATTAACCACCTGGGGGTCCGTTCAGACATTCACCAAAAATGCATTAACCGTCTGGGGGTCTGGTTAGATTCAGAACACTGAACTATCACGGATAACCACCCTCACCCTAGTTGCATTAATGAGGGCTATCACAATGCAATCAAGTATGGTTTATTACAGCAACAGATAATCAGGTTCTTTTGGATTGCCGGCGATAGTGACTGTCTGCAAAAGCAAGCTAGTATGCATGAAATACACAGGTGTTATAGGTGTTACAGATGTTACAGGTGTTATAGGTGTTACAGATGTTATAGATGTTATAGATGGTATAGATGTTACAGGTGTTATAGGTGTTAGAAGTGTTGTAGGTGTTATAGGTGTTATAGGTGCGCAGCCTAGAAATAAACGCGTTAAAAGATTATAAGCAAGTATTCAGATCTCACCCAAAGGCATCCCAATGGGGGGGGAAGAGAGGCTCAGCCCGTCGACTGATCCCAGGAGTCAGGAGGTCCTAAGGATGTTATATGTCCTCGGGATGGTATCTCCCCTGACGATGGTATCTTCCCTAACATCCCCTCTCTCTTGGGCCAATTTATATTATTTTCTGTCTTTTAGGTGGAGCTTGAGTGGCTCTAGTCAAGCATATCTTAGTTATGATTGGTGTAAAGTTTTCCCGTCTCCGTTTAAAGTAATAGGCTCCGAGAAATTCAGGGCGCATGCTCGGTGGGGGATGGTCGCACCTTGGAGGCGGGTAGCTTTTGGGATGGAGGTGTGTTTTGGTATTATAATGATATTATAATGAGCAAAAAGTACACTAGGGTACAGCATTTGTCAAAACATGACAGGTCTTTGGCTTAGGGTGGCAAAAAGTGCAGCTTTGTGCACAAGAACAATCGAGGCCCCACCTGATTACAGAGCCTAGCCGTGGTGTCTCCACTCCACTCTACGCTCTGTGCTGTTCCTTAGGGCTAGCACACCAAGTTTCCCCAGCGTGATAGCATCTAAGGTTGGAAGCCTAGGGAATGCTCAGGTAATGCAGTTATGCCCTACCCTGAAAGCCTCTTCAATGCTGTACCTTTTCCGTAAAAATGTGAATGTTAGTTTTATTTTCCTAGTTACTTCAGGAAATTACACCACAGTGATCGAAGGCTGTTCTTGACAGTCCTTGAGGTGTCACAGCCCACGTCATTGTCAGAATGATTATCAGGAACCTCTTCATGGTCGTCTTCGGCGTGTGCAGATTCTAAAACTGCTTCAGTCCACTTTGCAGTGATCCACTGGGTACCTGTTCCCAGCACCACTTCAAAATCCCTATAACATTTTGCAAGTAACCCTTTAACCACATTTATCACAATACTACTTGTAATGATGATTGACACCACAATGAACAGAATCCTTAATCCCCCTTTGAGTAATCTCAGTAACCATCTATGCATTGTTTCAAACAAATCAGTGAACCATCGATTGAAAGGATTGATACCATATTGACTCTTTCTCATGTGTTCTTTCAGGAAAGTAATGAATTTGTGAGTTGACTCATTATGATCAAAAAGGTCTAAACAGTACATTCCCTTTAGCCTGCACTATGGTTATATCCCGGGATCCTGCACTAGGGCAACAATAACCTGTGCTATGGCTAAAATGCGCTCTCACTCACACAGTACACAGTACAATCACACATACAGAGCACAATCGTACACCCAGAGGCCTCTGGCACATCTCACTCTCAATCATACCACAACCTCAATCATACCACAAGAATATAATTTAGAACGATAAGCAAACAAACAAGTATTGTCTCTCATTATGTTCCTCGTAAAGTGACTTGCAACACTTTGTTTTAAAACCTTACCCTTACACATATACTTTCAACACAAAATACCTGGACATTTAAGAATAACACATACAATTATGAACACTCCAGTTAGTATCCCTCCAGCAGCTGAAAACCTACTGTTTGCAGCTACAGGAGATCTTTGTCTGCTCCTGCGGTGAGCAGCTGAGAGTGTAGTCCCCTCCAAACAAAACGCTCAGGGTGCACCTAGGGGCGTCCACACCGCAGCCGATCCCCGCAGCCGAGCAGTTGTTACGTGCGGCCACAGATGCCAGTCCAAGCACTAAAATTGCCAATGCTGCTCTAGCTGCAACCCCGCACAATTCAACATTATCATTGCTATCTGGTGCAAGCAATGCCCATTTATGTCTGGTAATTTCATGCAACTGTAACAAGCTAGAAGCAAATACAATGAGTTTATCTAAGTAACATGGACTTCTGATAGCATTTGCAGCGATACCTTGCCAGGCCCTATCCCCACAAATCAGAAAAACATCAGGAGGTAAGGCCAAAGCTGTACAATTGTTCCAAACACTGTAGTTGTTACCCCTTGTCTCCGTGCCATAAACCCCTAAACCCTGCTTAGCAGTGTCATTGTAATCACAGGTGTTATTTGTATTTCTGTACCTGTATGGCCCTTTCCAGGTTCCTGTAGCAGGATTCATCTGATAGCCACGGTTACATTCATATTTGTAGCCACCTGTCAGGTTGATACAGATTTGACTACAGATACCAGGGTTTTGGCATTCATCGATGTCTCCACAGTTTCTCTTGTCTACAAACTCAAACCCAGCTGGACAGTCACATTCATTTATGTTGCATTCCTTCAGGGGCTCATCACCCCAGTCCTTGCAGCCTCTCTGCTGGTTACACACTTTGTTGATATCTATGCATTCTCCACTTCTGCACTTGAATTTGCCAGGTCCAGAGCACTGAATAACATTGTTACAGTTTGCTTCATCAGTGCCATCCAGACAGTCTCTCACACCACTGCACTGCCTACTCCCATGGACACAGTTCCCATCTTCACACCTGAACTGGTCTGGCCTGCAGGTCTGAGAAGGGCAGTTAATTTCATTACTTCCATCCTTGCAATCAGGATCTCTGTCACAGTCTTTTTCACCTGAGCCGCACTGCACCTCATTCACATAACACTTCACCAGAGGTGCAGGCTGGCGGCCACACTGCTCCAAAGATTCATCCGAGTGGTCGGAGCAGTCACCTTGACCATTGCAGACAAAGCTTTTGGAAATACATTGCCCACTATTGCATGTAAATTCTGCTGCACTACAAGTCACAATGCCACAATTCTCTTCATCTTCTCCACTGTCACAGTCCTTTTCACCATCACATTTCCAGGACACTGGCATCCGCCGCCGCCCCGCATCTGTGTCACTTATACTACTGCTATTACCCGTGCCATCAGTGTCAGTGGCATCCTCCTGGTACCGTTTCTGTCTTTGCCGTCCCTTACTCTCCCCCTTTACTTTTGCCACTGACCATTCACCACAAATGGATGAGACACATGATTACTAGTTAGGAAAGAGCGTGTAACACCTGCTATATGGCTGCAGGCGATCTGCTGGTTTTGGTAATACTCTAGCTGCCTCTCCGCCAGGTCCACACGCTGCAGCAGATTCTCAATGAAGTGCTGGAGCCTGGCTTTTCCCCGCAATTCTTTTTCTGCCTCCTCCTCGAACTTGCTGAGGCGCTGCTTCAAGGCCGCGATCATCTCCACCGCCACGTCCACCTGCCTGCTGAGCACCCGCTCCCTCCGCTGCACCTCCTGCTGCTTCTGAGAGAGCTGCAGGAAGGCCGCCCGCACCTCCAGCAGCTCCGCCGTCTTCTGGGCCAGCTCCCCGGTCAGCCTGTCAAGCCGCTTCTCCATCGTCTTGTCCACGGCCTCCACCATCGTCTTGTCCACGGCCGCCACCATCCTGCTGAACTTCGCCCTGACATGCGCCAGCCCGGCCGCCTCCGGCTCCGGCTCCAGCCGCCCCTCTCCGGAGGCGTCGCAGAAGGTGGCGAGGGGCGTCCCGCGGCCAGAGGGGCTGCCCCGGCCGCAGCCGTTTCCCGGCACGTTGCGTCGACATGCCGCTTCCTTGTGATTGTTCGACTGACAATTTGAGCACCATACTGCCCCAGCTTTGCAGTATCGTCTCACGTGTCCAAAAGCACCACAACGATAACATCAGCAGCGGTGTGGTAATTGGTTACTAGGGGGTGGTACTTGACCACTGGCGGTTTGCAAAGGAGCAAGAGCTGCAAGGACCTGACTCTGTGTAGACTGAACATGCTCTTTCACAGCCTGTGCCTGTTCTCGCATGCTGTCACCTAATTGCTTTACTGCCTCTACTAACATAGCCTGTGGGCCTACTGGTACCTGAGCCATTCTTTCCAACCCTTCCTCGATTGTCCATGTCCCGGGTAAGGAAGCTAATATAGTGCGGGTAGAGGGGTTGCTATTCTGAATTGCGCACTGTTTTAATATCATGCCCTTGAGGTAATCGGGCACCCCTGCCGCCTGTATGACGTTTGCTACGCGATCAATAAAAAGCCCAAATGGTTCCTCTCTACCCTGTTTGATTCCCATGTAGGAAGGTATTCCCCCTGGCCCCTTTATCCGATCCAATGCTCTTCTGGCCGTTCTCATTGATTCCTTGGCTTTATCAGGTCCCAGCAATGCCTGTGCTTCTGTCCTAAAATACGGTCCTATCCCCATCAACTCTTCCAGCATGACCCCATGTAAAGGGTCCCCCGGTGCTCTTATCACTGCGACTGCTTCTTGACAAGCAGTGTGCCAATGGGCATTAAATAAGAGCTGCTGGTGTTGGGTCAAAATTAACTTCATTATGTTGCGTATGTCTCCTGGAAGCAAAATATTTGTTCCCCAAATGTAGTCCAGCATCTGTCTCGTAGGTTCACCTTTCAGACCTGAGTCATTTACTGTGGACCGCAGCTGAGTTAACAATTTCCAGTCCAAATTCACTAGATTAACCGTAACATTACCCTGGGCGTCCGGTGGTGAGTATATTACTGGGAAGGCCTCTGGAACCAATTGTGCAGCTATCTCGTGTTCACCCTCACGTAGGGCCTCATTTGCTATTTGGTTCCACATCCTCTGCCTCTGTTGAACACCATCTGTAAACGGGCTTGTGTTTTTTCTGTCTGGTTTTGGCAGCGTTATCGTTCTCACTGAAGGGGGCAATGGGCAATCCCCAGCTCCCTCCATCTCTCCCTGTTGAGGGTTAACACTACCAGCTTTTCCTGGCAATCCCAGTCACTCTGTAGCGGCAGCAGCGACTCTCTGCTCAGCCTGATGTATAGCTAAGGCGTTAGTGACTGCTTTCCAAGGCTTCGATAATTTTTTAGCAGTGTTATTGTCCTTAATAACTTCATCAAACAATTTGTCCCCAAATTTGCGCCACTCTGCTTGTTCAAGAACTGCATCCGGATTGATAAAACAACCCTGTGCTACTCCATATGCTAATAATCCTGGTAAATCCTTTTTGCAGTCTATACCCTGCGTGCTCCGCTTTTCTAAAAAGCATTTGAGCAAATCATACGCCGCTTGTCTCTCCATGCCTTTATTTATGCTGTTGCAGCCTTTGCGAGACACGTGACTGGCAGGGACCCTCTATAGGTGCTCCCGGGTGCGGGGATTCCGCGTTTACATCCCGTTACGTCCCGTTCACCTGTCAGACTGCAGGTGCGGGGATTATCGTCCCTTTCACCTCCACCGCGATTACTTCAGTGTCCCGCAATTACTTCAATTTCCTGCGCGGTTCCGTTTCCCACGTCTCTCACCGTGAGTCCCCACGTCCCCGCGTCCCACCGTTTCCCGCGTCTCTCACCGGGAGTAGCGTGTCTCACCGTGAGTCCTGTGTACAGCGTTTGCAGCTCGGTGTCTGGTCAGCTGCAGCGCCAGTCCGATGTCCGCTCCGATGTCCACTCCGATGTTCCGGCAGTGCTCCGATGTCCCGCGCCGCTTCGATGTCTCAGTCTCGGCGCTGTGATGTCGATGCGCCGCTGGTCCCTGGCTGGTCCCGGCGCCGCGCCGATGTCCCGGCCCCACTGGTCCCGACGCCTCTGGTCTCCTGGTCTCCCTGCGTTCCGATGTGCCGGCGCCGCTGGCGTCCCGCTGCGCTGCGATGTTTGTCCCGGCGCCGCTGCGATGTCCGTGCTCGGCTGCGATGTCCTGCTCCGGTGCGATGTCTGTTCAGGTCCTGTTCAGGTCTCAGCCTGTTCGGGCGCCATTTGTTGCGAAGCACGGCCGAAAGCACGACAGACACCAGCTGTGTCAGATCATGCTGCTCCATTTTATTGCCCGAATAGCCTAACTTTTATAGTGAACTTTACAGGGGCGGACAGTGTTTCACACAAGATTATTGGTCAAAAGCACTCAGACAAACAACTATAAGAAAACAACCCCACCTGCAAGAAAAGAACCCCCCTTTTGATTAGCAGTCAGGAAAACAACCCCCTTTGTGATTAGCAGTCACGTAGACCTAGTCCTTGAGGCCAGCTGCTGGTAACAGTATTTTCTGAGTCCCTTAATTGGGCGATGTGGGAGTCATTGCCGTGGGAGCTTCTCACAGTTACTCTGGCAGCTTGGTTTGCTCAGCTACAGAAGGCCCTGAGATTTCTAAGGCCTACCCCTGGTTGCTTAAAGCAAGCTCAGATCGAACAATTGTTCCACGGGCACATGTCCACATCCTGTATGCCAATTCCCAACAATGCCCCATCCCTGGAAAGTTCAAGGCCAGTTTTGATAATACCTTGAGCAACCTGATCTAGTGGAAGGTGTCCCTGCCGATGGCAGGGGGGTTGGAACTAGATGATCTTTAAGGTTCCTTCCGACCCCAACCATTCTATGATTCACTGAAAACTTTGATGTTTTGGTGTCTCAATTTTAAGAAGTTGGAGCAGGTCTGGTTCTGAATTAGACCTATGGTATTATTTTTTTGTGTTTGCTTTATCTGTGTTGTCTTGACAAAGAGAATATCACCTCCCTTTTTGCCCATGATTTTCTTCTTCAGTTCAAATGTTCACCTTACAAAATTTAGACATTTTCTATAATTTCCTGGAAATCTAGTGTAAAGCTTTTATGCCAACATTCTTTTAGCAAGGAGCTCTTGTGGTTTCCCTCCTTAGATACATTATTTCTAAAATGACTGAGAGACTAGTAGTGTAGTACCAACACCATACTATCTGTGTATATACACATTTATACAGAAAGCATACACAACATTATGTATTCTGGAAACCTCATGGCGTCCTTCAGCTTGCTCACAAGGAGAGCTCAGGGTCAGGCACTACTCCTAATGCCAACATTTTGCCCCAACCCCTAATGGCCCCAACCCCTCAAACTATCCCTACTCCTAACACCAACCCTTGGCTGTGTGAGATATGTTCATCTGACTCATGTCAGTATGGAACAATGCTAGGGCCGCATGGTATGATGAATGTGACCTTCTGTCTTACATACCCTTGTATAACCACAAGTCTAAGAAAAACAGAGTGGTTAATGTATATAATTCTTGTATTCTGCAAAGGAATGTTTTAGCAATTCGTGTCAATAGAGAGCTTGAAGGGAAATGTATTTGGAGGCTTTTCCTTGAAGTCTCTGATATCTGGGGGGTTTCAGAATAACTGCTAACTATTACGACTATTGCATGGGACACTATGCAAGTCTCAGATATCTGGCCAGGAGATTAAGGAGAAGGGGAGAGCTGAAGAACGACTAAAAGACAAAGCTTGCAGGGGACATTGCACAAGTCTCTGACATACAGCCAAGTTGGACAAAGGAGAAGGACAAGAGGGAGGAAGACTAGGAGCCTTCAGCACAAGAGACCCCCAGAGGGACCACCGGAGACTGATATGCATGCTCCAGTAGGAGGGTTTGGATTCCGGAAACTAATCATAATAACCCTGTTTTTTTTTTAGAAGTAGTAATGAATATGTATTAGCCTAGGAGCATAAAAATCAGCTGCTTGATGTAACTGGTGTGCGTCTTGGTAGAGCAGAGACTCCTGGCGCACTCAGCGCTATTTGCTTACCTCTATTCCTTTAATAAATTGTAAACTTTGATGATAGTCCTATTTTGAAGACTGAGCCATTTATTACAAATGGGGGCTCGTCTGGGATGGCTTTGGTTCCTGAATTCTGATTTGATCTAGGACAGGCGCTCCACCATTTGGTGGCTCCTGTTTGAGTCAGGTCAGGACTAATGCCATCTTGAACCTGAATAAAGGTAAGCAAAGAATTTGATTTTGTTTATGAGCTTCCTTGCCAGCTGCAGCACTGTATTTTGCCCGTAATTCTGTGCGCGAAGATCCGAACGAAGATGACGGAGTCGTAAGTGTTTAAGGAATATACCGTTCGGTTGGGTGGGATCCGGTTGCCTGTGTAAGAGTGTAACTGAGATGGAACTTAGTTCCGCAGTGAGTGTGGAGGTCTTCTAACCACGGTTCCAATCTCCCGTGAGGGACTTGGCCGGTGAAGGAATTGAGTCCTATAGGATTCGTGGGTGGGTGATAGGTCCTAAACCCCCTGCAAGACACTCTTACTAAGGTAACCAAGGACTGTGGGAATTGCCATAGTAAAATTTCTAGATGGGTCAGACAGAATTGATGACCAAGGACCAGAAGAAAGGGAGCAAATTACCAGAAAGTCCATTAGGAATAATGATTAGAAATTGGAATGATAAGGGCCCCAGAAAATGAAAGAGTAAATTAAAAATGGTCCAGTATTATATGATAGAATGACCAAAAGAACCCTTAAGACCCCGTGTATTTTGGTCAATATTAGGGTCCACAGAGGACTGGGTCTGTCAGGCTTTGAACATTAATTTTAATAGTAGAATACCTGTGCATCCAGAAGAGAGCAAGTATGCTACAGCTGAAACATGGAATTAGAAATTTACTGGATATAACCAAAGCAAGTTGCCACTTTAGGCGTGCACAACTTTGGTGGGACTACCCCCCCCCATGCCACCCAGCACTGAGTAAACATACCTACTTTACAATCTTACTGATTGTGGAGTCAGCTTTCTGTGAGACATTTTGGTGAGCCAGGCAGGAGACACTCTGCTCGGCTGCAGGATCAGCTGCGGAGCGGACGCCCCTAGGTGCACCCTGAGTGTTTTGCTCGGAGGGGACTCCACTCTCAGCCGCTCACCGCAGGAGCAGACAAAGACCTCCTGAAGCTGCGGACAAATGGTATGTTTTCAGCTGCTGGAGGGATACTAACTGGAGTGTTAATAATTGTATGTGTTATTCTTAAATGTCCAGGTATTTTGTGTTGAAAGTATTTGTGAAAGTGTAAGGGTTTGAAACAATGTGGAACAAGTCACTCCACGAAGAACACAGTCAGAGACAATACTTGTTTGGTTGGTTATCATTCTGTTATCATTCTGTTTTTAGTTGCAGAGTCCCACACCTTGACCTCAGTTTGGTCCCATATTTCAGGCTCATAAACTGTCTGATTGTTAATAAGGAGAATAAGCTGTAAGGTTACCAGGACAGTCTTTGTTCCTAAGGACATATGATTCACCATAATGCGCAACTGCTTACCAGCCAGGGACAGTTGTATGCCGGGTCCGCTTCTCTCAGCTTGAGCTTCTTTCCAGCTCCAGCGCGCCTGTTTCCAGCGACTTTCAGTACGAGCTTCTCTGAGCGGTTTGCTGAGTTTGGCCAAACCTATCTTCATGAGGCAATCAAAATGCCTGTTCCCGTCCTGGTCTCCATTCTGCCAGCCTGTTCCTCTTCACTTCTTTTTCCTGCTTCTTTATTGATGTAACTTCATCGTGCTGCCTTTTTTATCTGGAGGGCAGGTTCCCCTCTTATACCCTTCTCTCCACAGCAGTTCTTTTCAAAACAACTTTTCATTGGTCAAACAACTTTGAATATAACAACAACAGCAAACACCCAGAAACTTCCATGCCTTAATGGCTGGAGAACAAGAAAACAGAGACTGCATGGAGTCTCCTGAATCACCCTTCTTTGTTCCCTCTAAGCTCTTTTACATTCGTGATGGCCTCATCCTTAAGAGTCAAACGTTATCTCAACCATAGGACTTTCCAACCCCTATGGCCACACTCTCAAATCTCCCCCTTCTTTATTAATATCAACCTTTTTCTCGACATTTTTATGTGGGACCACAGTCACAAACGTGTGGTTTGCCAGATAGTGAGGGAGCTGTGGGCTCCTTTACTGATCCGACTGCTACGCTATGGGCCCCTCTGCTGCTACAGCCATCGAAGGCTTTTGCTGTTACGCCCCCTGTTGACCTGCACATGCCTTTTGACCCAGGCCTATTGGCCTTGAAAAGGAGATGGATGTGCTTTTCTTCGATCCGGGAAGAACGGGATACATAAGGCTTGAAGACCGAGTTGCTTGACAACTTAAAGCAAGACATATTGTTCAAAAGGAATGGAAAATGGAGACTTGTTAGTAATCAAGAAAAGGAATGGAAAATGGAGACTGTTAACTCATGGAACTTAAAGGACTGTTTGTTACCTTTCCTGATTGTATGTATGTATAGGCATACTTGGGTTTAGCATGTAAAAGCAATGTTCTGTATATTTAGAATGTTTGATGTTCGTGTGTGCGTGTTGGTGGAGCGTAGACTCCCCGCACACCCAGCGCTGCTTACTTGCCTTTTATACCTTTTATAGGTATAAAAGGTATATTGCCTTTTATACCTTTTATATATACCTTTTATATAAATATTTGTTTTATAAATATTACAAAATTCAGATTGAGTTGAGACTTCATTTATAACAGCATCAATACCTTTTTTAACCCCTATATTGATGGATACACAGGAGTGATTCCTTGTTTTGTATGGGTTTCCTAACAAAGTGCATGAGAAAAATTGTCATTCAGCTTGAAATTCGGTCCTGTTGTCCTGGTTTCAGTTAGAACAGAGTTAATTTTCTTCCTAGTAGCTGGTAGAATGCTATGTTTTGGCTTAGGATGGGAAGAGTGCTGATAACACCCCGATGTTTTAATTGTTGCAGAGCAGTGCTTATACTAAGCCAAGGACGTCTCAGCTTGCTCTGTCCTGCCCGCGGGCAGGCTAGGGGTGCAGCAAGAGCTGGGAGGAGACAGACCCAGGACAGGTGACCCAAACTAGCCAAAGGGTTATTCCATCCCATCTGACGTCATGCTAAACAATATATAGGGGTGGCTAGCCGGGGGAGGGGGCCAGACTGCTCCGGGTTAGGCTGGGCATCGGTCAGCGGGTGGTGAGCAATTGCATTGTGCATCACTTGTTCGTACACATTATTATTAGTAGTACTATTATCATCATTACATTAATAGTAGTAGTATTTTTCCTGTCTTATTAAACTGTCTTTATCTCAACTCATGGGCTTCACTTCCCATTTCTCTCCCCCGTCCCAGAGAGGGAGGGGGGAGGGTGAGCGAACGGCTGTGGCTGCGTGGTGTTTAGCTGCCAGCCGGGTTAAACCATGACACCTGTTGAAATGTAAATTTTGTGGAAAAGGTGGTAATGCTTGTCTAGAAGATGGAAGGCTGAGAGCTTCAGCTGTTTTCCTGAAGTTCCGTGGATTTATGATTGGAACGGGGCTCATTAATAATCTGAAATAGTAAAGTTTTGTATGTGGGAAGAAGTGTTTAATCCCAGAGACTTGGGACATTTGGGAAGAAGATTAGGAAAAGATAATAAAAACCCGCAGTAAAAAGGTTTGAGTGGAAATTGAAACAAAGGACAGTAACTAGTAAGGAACAGTAATAAATAAATAAATGGGAATGGGAAATCAAGGAAATGAGCAATATCCAAAACAAAGACGTTTTAAAGAAAGCCTCCTCGGGTGTATATTGGCACATGGGAAGGATATTGTTAGAACTGGGGGCACAGAAAGCAAGAGGACTTTCACTAAGTATTGCAATCAATGGTGGCCACTATATAAGCTAAATGGCCACTTTATGGATCAATCCACTGTAACACTATCTTGCAATTAATGTTTTTGAGGAGAGAAGGAAAATAGGATTAAATGTCTCATACTGATATGTTGTTTCAGCATCTTAGAGGGAAAAGGAGTGGAATTAAGATGGCCCCTGACTTAGCCTTTGGTGTTGGCATGAGAAAAGTACAGGCTGGAGAAAGATAAAGGAAGGGTTAAAAGAGTTGTTGAAGGTGTTAAAGGTGTGGCATGTAGTATTTAACAGAGCTGTTTGAAGTTGAATGAGCAAGGAAAGAGGATGTAGGAATGTTAATAGTTCTGCCTCAATAGGAGGCTGTGATCTCAAAATCACGGGTGTGAGCCCTCTGGGGCAGAGGGACCATGATGGGTCCAAGAGAGTTGTCATGGAAACAGAAAAGCAGTCAACTCTTAAAGCAACCTGAGTTTATGAGTGAGCTCAGATTGCCAATGGGACTGCTCAGGGAACTGTTGACGATTGCATTCCCCTGACCGACCCCACACTGAGACTATAGTCACCCCGGAAATAATGAATGGTAAATACCAAAATCTGGTTAAATTGGGAATTGAGAATCAGTTCCAACAAGGTCCAAAAGAATCCCTTATGGAATTTTTAGAGCAACTTTGAAATGCAATGGAAAACAAAACAAAACAAACAAACGAAACTGGAGAAAATAGGGGCTAAGTTAGAACAAGGAAAATGGACACTGCCAGACAGGCGAGAGATATTGCCAAAAGATTATGCGAAGCAAATATTGGGATGTTTGCATGCACAATCACATTGGGGTACAGAGGTGTTAAGTGATCATTTACTAAAACAATTTGGTTGCATTGTCTTTTTTTGAAATAGCAAAGCAAATTACACAACATTGCATGACAAATCAGAAGATAAATAAGAAAGTGTTTCAACAAGCAGCCATGGGAGGGAGAAAAAAGAAACAACAAACAGCGTATAGGTCTTTTGAGAAAGTACAAGTTGATTTCACTGAATTGCCCAAAGTAGAGAGGATAAAATATCTATTGGTAATAGTAGATCATTTAACACAATGGGTAGAAGCTTATCCCATAGCATGAGCTACAGCACAAATGGTGGTAAAAATTCTATTAGAACACCTGATACCTAGATATGGGATAATCCAGTACATTAATTCTGATCAGGGCACACACTTTACTTCTAAAATAATAAAATTATTATGTCAATCATTAGGTATTCAGTGGAAATACCACACTCCGTAGCACCGACAAAGCTCAGGGAAAGTAGAAAGACTGAATCAAACAATAAAACAACAATTGGCTAAATTAATGATCGAGACATGAATGCCCTGAACAAAATGCTTACCATTGGCACTATTAAACATAAGAACTAAACCATACAGTAAGACTGGATTATCACCATATGAAATGTTATATGATATGCCTTATTCTCAAGGGATAACTCTAGGGAACAATGTAGTTGAGGATCGTAGCATCCAGAAATATATAATTACTATTGGAAGGAGATTACAAGAGCTAAGAGAAATTGGAATGATGGCTCAAACACCACCTTTAGGATTTGCTATTCATAAGATACAACCAGGAGACAAGGTCTTAATAAATAAACCTGGAGGGAAGAATCACTGAACCCCTGATGGGAGGGACTGTACCTTGTTTTACTTACTACTGAAACAGCTGTGGGAACAGCAGAAAGGGGTTGGACCCACGCATCCAGTGTAAAGGGACCAGTAACTACTGAAACTTGGAGGGTTGAGTCCGCTCCTGGGAAACTGAAACTCAAGCTAAGGAAGAACTAATATTCTGGCAACGAGGCTCTGCATGAATTAAGGATGCCAAATAAAGGGGACAAGCCTGAAGGGAGGAAAGGGAGAAGGCAAGACCGGGGCAGGACCCTTCACTGCGGTGTGTAGGGTCTACCGAGGGAGGCAACCCCTATGGGTATTGACTGCCGAGTGAAAGGGCCTCGACCGGACTTCTCCCACACTAAGGTCAGGTTGTCCTGAGAAAATAACATAAGAACCTCTTTTTTTAAACCTATATAAAATTGTGATTTGTTTTCCAGGAGCTGGATCACCCTTAAAGGCTGAACAGTAACACAAGCCTGAATCGACCCTGAAAGCGGACCAACCCCTTGATTGAAGGCGTTTGCCTATTCTGATCCAGCTATGTGGGCAGAAGATGGATCCTGGGGCTATAGGACCCCAATATATATGCTTAATAGAATAATTAGGTTACAAGCTGTAGTAGAAATAGTAGTAAATAAAACCAGAGATGCACTTGGATTAATTGCAAAGCAAAATACCAAGACGAGAACTGCTTTGTATCAAGATCGCTTAGCTTTGGATTACTTACTAGCACAAGAAGGAGGAGGGCCGGACTGCTCAGGGTTAGGCTGGGCATCGGTCAAGCAGGTGGTGAGCAATTGCATTATGTATCACTTGTTTCGTACACATTATTAGTAGCAGTACTATTATCATCATTATTGACTTTATTGCTATTATTATTTACCTGTCTTTATCTCAACTCACTTTTACATTTCTCTCCCCATCCCAGAGAGGGAGGGGGGAGGGTGAGCGAATGGCTGTGTGGTGCTTAGCTGCCAGCTGGGTTAAACTACAACAAAAGGAAAAGCTGTAAATGAACTCGTAAAAGAAAGGAAGAAAGTTGCACATGCCCCAGTTCAAACTTGGAATGGAATTGATCTAGGAGAATTATCGGGGGGGGGGACTTTATGGGTGTTGATTGGCTTACTAAAATTGGGATGGTTGTACTAGGGATATGTGGAGGATTCTTAACAATTCCATGTTTAATACCTCGTTTTACCAGACTAATACACTCAGTTATACAAGGAATGCAAATATCTGCGGTACCTGTTGTGGGAATAGAAATGCTGTTTTTGCAGAGTTACATTGTTTAGAGGGAAGGAATGTGGTACTGAGATATGCTTACAGTGATAAGAAAGCTTTGCAGGCGACCTTGTAAAATGCAGACAACCAGACTCCTTAGGACAATTAGGTGGAAATCACGGTGTCAAGTCAAGTCAGATAAGTGAAGAAATATTACCACTTCAAGCAGTAAAAACGTCAAAAGAAATTTGAAATTTAACAGGCCAGCAACTGAAGGCCATGCATTGTTTGTGAAGCATGGGTTAGATTGTGAACCTGGATTATTCACTCAGTGGGGAAACAGGGGAGGGTCCAGTCATTACAAAGTATATAAACTGTGTTTTGGAACTGGTAAGTGCGCTCTCCTGCTTGTGGGGCACCCGCCATTGCAATCACGAACAAATTACTACTTTACTGAGATCCTCGTCTGAGCCTGTTATTGGCTACGGAGTGTTTCTCACAGTGTTGACTCAGAACCAGGGAAAGAGAAAACCCATTCCCTGATGATAATAAAAACAAAAGAATATCCAAAATTGATACCAATTCGGCAAGTATTGACTTGATTGGAAAGGAAAACACGAATCAATACCATGAAAAAGGAGATGGGGGATTGTGAAATATGTTCATCTGATTCGTGTCAATATGGAACAATGCTAGGGCCTCATGATGAAATGTGACCTTCTGTCTTACATACCCTTGTATAACCACAAGTCCAAGAGAAACAGAGTGGTTATCTTGCAAAAGAATGGTCTAGCAGTTCGTGTTGATAGAGCGTTTGAAGGGTAAACCTTGAGACTCGGGTACTGAATTAAGTGATTGGGTTAGTAAAGAATAGATTGGAGGCAGCACACCTAATGTTAATAAGAAAACAATATGAACACTTAGAAGGAGACCAGGTTATTAGTAAAGAAACTCCCATCCTCCCACTCGCACGAGAAGCTGTTGCCCGGTTTGATGAACAAAATGGTAAAAACAAAAAGGGGGGATTGTAATAAATATTGTATAATAAGTTTGTTAATCAAACTGATGGGGAAGCTTGTGGGGGCTGTGACAACCCTGTATAGCTGGAAAGTCTCCAGCTGCCCATCCTGATAAGAACATGTATAGTGCTTGCTCAGCAAGATCGCAAGCCACAATGCAGAGGAAGACTACGGCCTTCATCCTCACGACCACCAGGAGGTCCAAGACAACCCCCTAGCAACAGTACGTGCAACCGCAGGACATACCAGGATATGCCACGTACACCCAGAACAACCAAGCTATAAAAAGGGGGACTCTGGCAGGGGTGAGGTGTGTGTCTTGGTGGATGTGGGAATATAAGTGTTTTTGCAGAGTTACATTGTTTAGAAGGAAGGAACGTGGTATTGAGATATGCTTGCAGTGATAAGAAAGCTCAACAAACAACCTTGTAAAATGCAGACAACCGGACTCCTTAGAGCAATTAGGAGCAAATCACAGTGTTAAGTCAAGTCAGATAAGCGAAGAAATATTACCACTTTAAATAGTAAAAGTGTCAAAAGAAATTTGAAATTTAACAGGCCAACAACTGAAGGCCATGCGTTGTCTGTGAAGCATCAGATAGATTGTGAACCTGGATTACTCACTCAGTGGGGAAACAGGGGAGGGTCCAGTCATTAAAAAGTATATAAACTGTGTTTTGGAACTAGTAGATGCACTCTCCTGCTTGTGGGGTGCCCACCATTGCAATCGCGAACAAATTACTACTTTACTGAGATCCTCGCCTGAGCCTGTTATTGGCTACAGAGTGTTTCTCACAGTGGAGCAGAGACTCCCGGCACACCCAGCGCTGTTTGCTTACCTCTATTCCTTTAATAAATTGTAAACTTTGATTGTAACCCTATTTGGGACTCAGTTATTTATAACACAACCACCCCTCAAGTGCAACTCCCAAAGTTGTACAAGCAGCTCCCAACCCCCCCCCCCCCCCCCCGCAAACCCAGGCCCCAAGCTCCCACCCCAGTCACAAGTCACTGCATTGTACAAGCAGCTCCCAACCCCCTCCAGATGCAGGCCCTGACTCCCCACAGACACAGGCCCCAAAGGTGTACAAGCAACTCCCCACCCTCCCCAGAGGCACAGGCCTCAAAGGTGTACAAACAACCCCAACCCCCCCCTCCCAAGACCCAGGCCCCTACCATGTACAAGTGACTCCCAACGCCCCACACACACTGGCCCCAAAGGTGTAGAAGCAGCTCCACTCCCTCCCCCCCCCCCCCCCCCCCCACACACACACAGGCTCTAAATATACACAAAGAGCTCCTACCTCCTACCCCTCCCCCAGATGCAGGCCCCAATCCCCCCCAGAAGCAGGCCCCTACAGTGTAGAACCAGCACCCAACCCCTCCCCAGATACAAGCCCCAAAGGTGTAGAAGCAGCTCCAAACCTCCCCCCCAACGGAGGCCCCTGCAGTGTACAAGCAGCTCCCAACCCCCACCCCGCAGAGGCAGGCCCCACCCCCCACAGATGCAAGCCCCAAAAGGTGTACAAGCAGCTCCCAACCCCCTCAATGCAGGCCCCAATGGTCTACGAGCAGCTCCACACACACCCCCCCAGACACAGCCCCAACCCCCACCACCCCCACCCCCACCCCCAGATGCAGACCCCAAAAGCCTAAACACAGGCCCTGAACTCTACAGGAAGGCTCCAAAACCCATGACAAAGGCCCCAATGGCTCCAGACAGGTCCCTAATCCCAGACACAGGCCTCAAACCCTCAACATACGCCAAAAGAAGTATTAGTGCTGGTGCCAAGTGTTACAGACAGGCTCAAAAGCCCAGGCACAGGCCCCAGATGTTCAAGGCTGAGATGTAACTTGGCTTTCTGAATTACTGGAAAGCAGCTTTCATTCTCAGATAGGTGTGCACAGGCTAGATAGGATGGGGTTTTAGGTACCTCTTCACCTGCGGAAACACACTGCCATCAGGCACCACCATACCAGACAAGCTTTTTCTGCTAAAACACCCTTCTTAGATGCCCTGTGACATTCAAGTGACATGTGATTCAAAGATCGAAGCCGAAATTTCTAAGTGACAAAGTATCCTTTATTGTCAGCGCTGGATGCACGGGGAATCCTTCCGCCTAACATACATGTTCAAAGTAACAAATTATCTCATATTTATACAGTAAAACAATGATTATTCAATTAACGCCTATACATATTCATTACCTAAACCCACCTACTCTCGCTTTGTATGCTAATTAGCTTATCAGTCCTTGCGCTTGCACAAAGCCTCCCAAGAATTGTGGACAGGGGTCTTCGTGAGGAAGGCTGTAGGTCTTCCTCATGGCGTACTTTTCACCTTTTGCTAAAGAATGCCAAGTTGACTGAATCAGTTGTTTTCCAAGCTGCAGGAATGCCGAGTTGGCTCAAGTTAGCTCAAGTTTCAGCATAACTGAAGGTTGATAGATAATGGGATGTTTCAATTAACAAGATGCTTCAACATAACAGAAGGTCGACAGATAACAAGATGTCATATATTTTGTTCTCATTATATTTTAACTACAAGATTTATTCTATCCTAAAGTGAGTTCATACAATATCACATGCTTTGCTCCAATTCTAAAGACTAATGTCACAGCCCACCTTGCCTGTGGCACCTGATAAACAGAAGAGAAAGCAACTGCAGCACTTGGAAACCATCCCTGCACGTGCCACTCCTTATCGCTCTCTGGCCTTATCTCAAATCCTCAGCCACTTCTATGGAGAGTGTAATAAATGACTGAGTCCCAAATAGGATTGCAGTTAAAGTTTACAACTTATTAAATGAATAGAGGTAAGCAAACAGCACTAGGTGCTCCAGGAGTCTCCGCTCCACCAAGATGCACACCAGTTATATCAGGCGGTTGGTTTTTATGCTCCTAGGCTAATACATATTCATTACTACTTAGAAAAGGCAGAGTTATTATAATTAGTTCCCGGAGTCCAAACCCTCCCACTGGCGCATGCGTATCAGTCTCCAGTGGTCCCTCATACTGAAGGCTTGTAGTCTTCCTCCCAGGCTTTGTCCTTCAGTTTTCCTTCAGCTCTCTTCTCTCCTTACTTGGTAGTCTCTGAGCCAGATGTCAGAGACTTGTACAACATCTTGTGCAATAGTCTGCAGTTATCTCAAGAACTCCCCCTTATTCTCTTATCTCCCAGACCCAGACTTGGGCCTCAATGTTAACCCTTCAAATCCCCTATTAACATGAATTGCTGAACCATTCCTTTGCAAGACATGAGAACTACATACATTAACCACTCTGTTTTTCTTAGACTTGTGGTTATACAAGGGTATGTAAGACAGAAGGTCACATTTCATCATATCATGTGGCCCTAGCATTGTTCCATACTGACACGAATCAGATGAACACATTTCACAAGAGCCTGCCACGGCACCCACAATGCAAGACGGACACCCCTTTCATAGTCACCTTGTGCTACAGCCCATTCCAATGCCTAACAACCCTCTCAGTAAAGAAGTTCTTCCTAATCTCTAATCTAGAACTCCCCTGGCGCATCTTCAGCCCATTCCCCCGCGTCCTGTCCACAGGCATGTGGGAGAATAGACCAATCCCCACCTCGCTACAGCCTCCTTTAAGGTACCTATAGAGAGCGATAAGGTCACCCCTGAGCCTCCTTTTCTCCAGGCTGAACAACCCCAGCTCCCTCAGCCGATCCTCGTAGGACTTGTTCTCCAGACCCCTCACCAGCTTGGTCGCCCTTCTCTGGACTCCCTCAAGTACCTCCACATCCTTCTTGCAGCAAGGGGTCCAAAACTGAACACAGTACTAAAGGTGCAGCCTCACCAGAGCCGAGTACAGGGGGACAATCACTTCCCTAGACCTGCTGGCCACACTGTTTCTGATACAAGCCAGGATGCTGTTGGCCTTCTTGGCCACCTGAGCACACTGCTGGCTCATATTCAGCCGACTATCAACCATCACTCCCAGGTCCTTCTCTGCCAGGCAGCTTTCTAACCACTCCTCTCCCAGCCTGTAGCACTGCTTGGGGTTGTTGCGCCCAAAGTACAGGATCCGGCACTTGGCCTTGTTGAACCTCATACAGTTGACCTCAGCCCATCGGTCCAGCCTATCCAGATCCTCCTGCAGAGCCTTCCTACCCTCAAGCAGATCAACACACGCACCTAACTTGGTGTTGTCTGCAAACTTACTGAGGGTGCACTCGATCCCCTCATCCAGATCATCGATGAAGATATTAAAGAGGACTGGCCCCAGCACCGAGCCCTGGGGAATGCCGCTAGTAACCGGCCTCCAGCTGGATTTGACTCCATTCACCACAACTCTTTGGGCCCGGCTATCCAGCCAGTTTCTAACCCAATGAAGTGTACGCCAGTCCAAGCCATGAGCAGCCAGTTTCTTGAGAAGAATGTTGTGGGGAATGGTGTCAAAAGCCTTGCTGAAGTCAAGGTAGACCACATCCATAGCCTTTCCCTCATCCACCCAGTGTCACTTTGTCATAGAAGATCAGGTTCATCAAGCAGGATCTGCCTTTCATAAACCCATGCTGACTGGGCCTGATTGCCTGCTTGCCCTGCAAGCGCCGCGTGATGACTCTCAACATAATCTGCTCCATGAGCTTCCCTGGCACTGAGGTCAAACTGACAGGCCTATAGTTCCCCGGGTCTGCCCTCCGGCCCTTCTTGTAAATGGGCGTCACGTTTGCTAGCTGCCATTCAACTGGGACCTCCCCCGATAGCCAGGACTGTTGATAAATGATGGAAAGTGGCTTGGCCAGCTCCTCCGCCAGTTCTCTCAGTACCCTCGGGTGGATCCCATCCAGCCCCATTGACTTGCGTACATCGAAGTGCCATAGGACATGAAACTGTTGGAGAGTGTCCAGAGGAGGGCTACGAAGATGGTGAAAGGCCTGGAGGGGAAGACGTACGAGGAACGGCTGAGGGCACTGGGCCTGTTCAGCCTGGAGAAGAGGAGGCTGAGGGGAGACCTCATCGCAGTCTACAACTTCCTCGTAAGGGGGGGGCGAGAGGCAGGAGACCTTTTCTCCATTAACACCAGTGACAGGACCCGCGGGAACGGGGTTAAGCTGAGGCAGGGGAAATTTAGGCTTGACATCAGGAGGGGGTTCTTCACAGAGAGGGTGGTTGCACACTGGAACAGGCTCCCCAGGGAAGTGGTCACTGCACCGAGCCTGTCTGAATTTAAGAAGAGATTGGACTGTGCACTTAGTCACATGGTCTGAACTTTTGGGTAGACCTGTGCGGTGTCAAGAGTTGGACTTGATGATCCTTAAGGGTCCCTTCCAACTCAGGATATTCTATGATTCTATTCTATGATTCTATAGCAGGTCACCAACCATTTCCTCGTGGATTACGAGGGCCACATTCTGCTCCCCATCCCCTTCCACCAGCTCAGGGTACTGGATATCCAGAAAACAACTGCTCTTGCTGCTAAAGACTGAGGCAAAGAAGGCATTAAGCACCTCTGCCTTTTCTTCATCTTTTGTAACTAAAGAATGGAGGTTCTCCTTAGTCCTCCATTTTGTGTTGATCTATTTGTCAAAACATTTTTTGTTGTCTTTAATGGCAGTAGCCAGACTGAGCTCCAGATGAGCTTTGGCCTTTCTAATTTTGTCCCTACACAGCCTCGCAATATCCTTATAGTCCTCCTGAGTGGCCCGCCCTCTTTTCCAAAGATTATAAACCCTCTTCTTTCTCCTAAGCTCAAGCCACAAGTCCCTGTTCAGTCAGGCCGGTCATCTTCCATGCCAGCTCATCTTTGGGCACTTGGGGACAGACTGCTCCTGCACCATTAAGACTTACTTCTTGAAGACCGCTCTCTTCAAGAAGGAAAGCACTCAGCCCAAGACAGCTTCCAACCACCACGTCTCCCACCAGTCCTTCTCTGTTTGTGAAGAGAAGGTCTAGTGGGGCACCTCCCTTGGTAGACTCACTAACCAGCTGTGTCAGGAAGGTATCTTCCACGCTCTCCAGAAACCTCCTAGACTGCTTTCTCTGGATTGTGTTGTGCTTCCAGGATATGTCTGGGAAGTTGAAGTCCCCCATGAGAAAAAGCGTTGACGATTTCGTCCACAGAAGGGCGACGAAGCTGGTGAGGGGCCTGGAGAACAAGTCCTACGAGGAGCAGCTGAGGGAGCTGGGCTTGTTCAGCCTGGAGAAGAGGAGGCTCAGGGGTGACCTTATTGCTCTCTATAGGTACCTCAAAGGAGGGAGGCTGTAGAGAGGTGGGGGTTGGTCTGTTCTCCCACGTGCCTGGTGACAGGACGAGGGGGAATGGGCTTAAGTTGCGCCAGGGGAGTTATAGGCTGGATCTTGGAAGAACTTCTTTACCGAAAGGGTTGTTAGACATTGGAACAGGCTGCCCAGGGAAGTGGTGGAGTCACCATCCCTGGAAGTCTTTAAAAGACGTTTAGATGTAGAGCTTAGGTATATGGTTTAGTGGGGACTGTTTGTGTTAGGTCAGAGGTTGGACTCGATGATCTTGAGGTCTCTTCCAACCTAGAAATTCTGGGATTCACAACTTCTGTCAGCTGCCTGTAGAACTCCTCATCAGTCTCCTCATCCTGGTTCGGTGGTCTATAACAGACGCCCACCAGGATGCTTCCCTTCTTGGCCTTCCCGCTGATCCTAACCCATAGGGACTCAACCTTATCATTCCCAGCCTCAAGTTCCACGACATCAAAACACTCTCTGATGTAGAGAGCCACGCCACCACCCCTTCTGTGCTGCCTGTCCCTTCTGAAGAGCCTATAGCCAGACATTGCAGCACTCCAGTCATGAGAGTGGTCCCACGATGTTTCTGTGATGGCAACCAAGTCACAGCCTGCCTGCTGCACGATGGCTTCCAGCTCCTCTTGTTTGTTACCCATGCTGCGTGCATTAGTGTAGATGCACTTCAGTTGGGCCATTTCCTTTTCTCCTGGCCTTCCCATTGTTTCCCCTGGCACAGCTCTAACGAGCCTTGTTTCAGCCCCATCCCCTTTCTTACCTAGCTTAAAGCCCTCTCAATGAACCAGCTTTCCACTTGAGACGGCTTTATCCCATAAGCAATCTCCTACTTCCCGCCACTCTTCTAGGCTCACAGCTCTACTCATCCCCCATCTTCACTGACTACTCCCTTCTCCCATATAAGTTCTGAGGTCTGGCTTGATCACCAATGTCCTGCATCTCGAGTCCCTGTTCGGGCACCATTTGTTGCAGGAAGAACAGCTGAAGTCATGACTGTCCTGGTTTCAGTTAGCACAGAATTAATTTTCTTCCTAGTAGCTGGTGGAATGCTGTGTTTTGGCTTAGGATGAGAAGAGTGCTGATAACACCCCGATGCTTTAATTGTTGCAGAGCAGTGCTTATACTAAGCCAAGGACATCTCAGCCTTTTGCTCTGTCCTGCCAACGGGCAGGCTGGGGGTGCAGTAAGAGCTGGGAGGGGACAGACCCCGGACAGGTGACCCAAACTAGCCAAAGGGGTATTCCATACCATCTGACGTCATGCTAAACAATATATAGGGGTGGCTAGCCGGGGGAAGGGGGGCCGGACTGCTCGGGGTTAGGCTGGGCATCGGTCAGCGAGTGGTGAGCAATTGCATTGTGCATCACTTGTTTGTACATATTATTATTATTTCCCTATTATCACCATATTATTATTATTGTTATTATTGTTATTATTATTTTGTTATTATTATTTTCCTGTCTTATTAAACTGTCTTTATCTCAACTCACGGGCTTCACTTTCCATTTCTCTCCCCCGTCCCAGAGAGGGAGGGGGGAGGGTGAGCGAACGGCTGCGTGGTGTTTAGCTGCCGGCCGGGTTAAACCACGACAATGACATACACCAATATGGTTAAATCAAGCTCTCTGTATTACCCAAATAGCCTGACTCGTATAGCAATTTAGCAGGGGCGGATAGCATCTCACACAAGATGATTGGTCAAAAGCACTCAAACAACTGCAAGAAAACAACCCCCTTGTGATTAGCAGTCATGTAGATCTTGTCCTTGAAGAAGTACCAGCTGCTTGCAACAATATTTTTAATTCCTCAGTCAGGTGATAGAAGAACATCGTTACAACAACTCCTCATAGTCATCCTGGTAGCTTGGTTTGCTCAGCTACAGCAAGTGATGGCCTTCTTGCTGTTTCAAAAATCCCTCAATACACTCACCTCTACATCTGAGAAGTAGATCAAACCAGTCACTGAGTTGCCAAACAAGAACTTGACAGTTCCAGGAAGCGCTGCTTCCTTTGATCAGTTCCTCCTACTGTTTACCTACTGCTGGAAAAAAAAAAGAAAGACTCCATACCAGCTGCCCTTGAGTACTTGCCCAGAGCTTGAGTATTTGCCCAGAGACAGACCAGATGTCTTTCCCAAGAGTCAAAACAATGTATTATTGCACTAATGGACCACCACATTAGCTGCCATCACTAATTGTCAGGCAGGACAGCTCCAGGCCAAACGCACACGTAAAAGGGCATGCTACAAACATGAACAAAACACGGGAAAAGAATTACTTAACCTATAAGAATTAGTCACCTAAAGAAGAGCTGCATGTAATAAAGGCACCTACTACTATATAGATTAATTTACTTTAAATGAACCTACTAGATATTACCTTAAAAAGATGTACTTATCTCTTTCAACTTGGAAACACATCAACCCATAAACTCTGACCCACCAAAACAAAACAAACAAACAAAAAAACTGCAACTGACTGAAAGAAAAACAAAGCACTTACCCCCAAAGAGCAGCCCAGGCACAATAAGCTCTCTGATAGGACACCTGCAGCTCATATACCATTAGGCACCACCTGGCACCATGCCCCAATCACCTGGGAAAGAAGAGGAGCAAAGCACAGGAAGGGATAAAGAACAGCAGCTATGGTTTTTATTTGGCTTAGTTTGACAGTGTGGAGTGTTACTAGAAACAACCATTCCTGTGCTTTTACTTGCGTTCTGATTATTGAAATGATAATATGACTGAGTAGATAGCTAAAGCTATTTTGACTATAATTAGCTGAAACTTTTCTTTACATAGTTAGAAATAATCTAGGAGTGTAACAGATTGCAAACCACAAAAATACCATTCAATGCAGTAAAATAACTCACAGGAGAAGTAATGTACGTTAGTAGATGTCATGGTTTAACCTAGCCAGCAGCAAAATACCACACAGCCATATGCTCACCTTCCCTCCTCTCTCTCTGGGATGGGGGAGAGAAATGGGAAAGTGAAGCCCGTGAGTTGAGATAAAGACGGTTTATTAAGACAGGAAAATAATAACAACAATAATGATGATAATAGTACTAATAACAATAATGTGTACAAAACAAGCGATGCACAATGCGATTGCTCACCACCCGCTGACCAATGCCCAGCCTAACCCTTAAGCAGTCTGGCCCCCTCCTCCGGCTAGCCACCCCTATATATTGTTTAGCATGATGTCAGATGGGATGGAATACCCCTTTAGCCAGCTTGGGTCAGCTGTCCTGGGACTGTCCCCTCCCAGCTCCTGCTGCACCCCCAGCCTGCCCATTGGCAGGACAGAGCAAGAAGCTGAGATGTCCTTGGCTTAGTATAAGCACTGCTCTGCAACAATTAAAGCATCGGGGTGTTATCAGCACTCTTCTCATCCTAAGCCAAGACATAGCATTCTACCAGCTACTAGGAAGAAAATTAACTCTGTTCTAACTGAAACCAGGACATCTATCCACCCCTTATTCCATACCATTTATGTCATGCTCAGGTTACGCTCTTTTCCATGCATTCTAATTAGTCACCATTTTCATCTAGGGTATATAGTAGTCATGGTAGTGATAACATACAGTATTATATAGTAATTAACGTGGTACAATTCAATTCATGGGCTATTCTCACCCAGTATTAAATCCCCTTGAGGTACACACCGGACCTCCCCATTCTTTTGCATTACCCACCAAGTACATCCAGGTCCCTGAGCAAAAGCAGTTCCATGAATGGGTTTGCCTTTTCCTGAGGCAGGAGTAGCCCAGACTGTTTTACCCAGCATATTTCTTACATGCACTAGAGGAACTTTATCCCCTTCTACAGTACGTAACAAGTTTGATTGGGCAGGTCCACGATAGTCCACTGTTAGTCTCCACTCACCATTAGACTTTCGCACTGGCCATATGGGACTATTGAAAGGTGAATGAGTCTTGCTGATCACTCCTTGGCTCTCCAATTGACGAATTAGCTTATGGATGGGAATCAGGGAGTCTCAGTTAGTGCGATATTGTCGCCGGTGCACAGTTGTGGTAGCGATTGGCACTTGCTGTTCTTCGACCCTCAGCAACCCCACAACAGAAGGGTCCTCTGAGAGACCAGGCAAGGTAGATAATGGTTTAATGCCCTCTGTCTCTAAGGCAGCTATACCAAAAGCCCACCGGAACCCTTTTCGGTCCTTGAAATATACTCTTCTAAGATAGTCTATGCCAAGGATGCACGGAGCATCCGGGCCAGTCACAATGCGGTGCTTTTCCCACTCATTCCCCGTCAGACTTACTTCAGCCTCCAATACAGTTAGTTGTTGGGATCCCCCTGTCACTCCACAAATACAGATGGGCTCTGGCCTTTTATAGCTCGATGGCATTATAGTACATTGTGCACCGGTGTCTACTAAAGCCTTATACTTCTGTGCATCTGATGTGCCAGGCCATCGAATCCACACAGTCCAATAAACTCGATTGTCCCTTTCCTCCCCCTGGCTGGAGGCAGGGCCCCCCTAATCCTGGTCAGAATCTTCTTCTTTTCTGTGTTTGAAGGACTGTCTGCTGGAAGTTGGAGCAGCAAACTTTTCAGAGAATCCTTTTTCCCGATTGTTTTCTTTTGCAACTCACGTACCCGTGCCTCTAGGGTTGCGGTAGATTTTCCATCCCATTTGCTCATGTCCTCTGCATGGTCTCGTAAGTAAAACCACAGGGTGGCACGGGGTGTGTACCCACCATATTGTCTTCCTTGTGTGGATGAATGCCTACCCCTGATAGCTGAGACACTGCTCTGTACAGGTACGGAGGATAATAATCTCTCTTCAAGTTGGTGAACCTTTTCAGAAAGTTTCTCCACAGTGTTCTCTTTCGGTCGTTGGACACTGCTTGGTTCAGGTGGGGAGGAAGATAGATTCTCTTTAAGTTGGTGAACCTTTTCAGAAAGTTTCTCCACAGCTGAGACGCAGGCCTGTAAGGAAGAGGAGAGACTTTCTTCGTACTGCCGGAGTTGTTTAGCCACTTCATCCACTGTGGGTTCCTCATCCTCTTTCCAGGCCATTATTGCCAATGAGCTGGCATATGATGATGGTGCACTCCGTACAAACTTCCGCCACATGGGTCGTGTACACCTGACTTCATCTGGATCTTTGGATGTTTGTTTGAGGTCTGGGTCCTCATAAATCACCTCCAGTACGGCTAATTCTCTCAGGTGCTGGATTCCCTTCTCCATAGTGGTCCACTTGCCTGGTAGACATAAAAGTTCTTCCTTGAAGGGATACCTTTCCCTCACAGCTGAGAGGAGACGCCTCCAGAGGCTGCGAGATTGTGCTCCATCTGCAATTGCTTTGTCAATGCCTGCGTCTCTAGCAAGGGATCCCAGCCGCCTGGCTTCCCTGCCGTCTAATTCCACACAATTGGCTCCAGTGTCCCAGCACCGGAGCAGCCAGGTGACAAGCTGCTCACCTATACAACGACCAAAATCTTTCCGCACATCTCGTAGCTCACGCTTGTACAGGTTTCGGGTAGTTACTGTTGATTTTTCAGCATCCTCATCTTCCTCCTCCTGAATCCCTGATGGCCCAGCATCGTCATCTCTATACCTAGACTTAGCAGAAGACTCTCTGCGTTCTAAACGACCTGAATCTCTATACCATTTTTTCACCTTCTCTACAGGGGCAACTTGCACTGCTACAGCTCATTTCTCTGACCCAGCCACAGGAGCTGGAGTGGCTGCAGGAACTGGAGCTGGAGCGGCTGCAGGAGCTGGAGCTGGAGCGGCTGCAGGAGCTGGAGCTGGAGCGGCTGCAGGAGCTGGAACTGGAGCAGCTGCAGGAGCTGGAGAGGCTGCAGGAACTGGAACTGGAGCGGCTGCAGGAGCTGGAGCTGGAGCGGCTGTAGAATCCACCATAGGGGTCGCAGTGGCCATTGGATCTGTCACAGGACTTGGAGTGGCCGCAGGGTCTGTCACTAAGTTGATAGCAGTATCAATTGCAGCTCGATAGGCATGAGCCAGGCCCCAGCATGTTACAATGATTTGTGTTACTTTGGAACTGCCAGAATCATGACACCTTTTTTTCAAGCATTCTACCAGTTTTTGAGGATTTTGCCATTGTTCAGGGGTGAATTTCCAAAACACTGGGGGTGCCACCTGCTCTAAATGCCTGCCCATATCCTCCCATACTCCCTGCCACTCACAACTATACTGCCTTCGCGCAGATCTCTGGATGAGATTCCTAAGTAGTTGTTTAACTTTAAGCAAAACCTGAAGCACATTCAGGAGGCATAACAACAAGACCATGCTGGTCTGAGTATCCCAAGGATATTCAATATCTTGGAGAGCTATTGTAACAAGCTCAGAGGATAAGAGGGTGGTGAAGGAGAAAGGGAGAGTGATCGAGTAAGAAAAAATATCTTCCCCTTTCCCCTCCACAGATTGACTCCCTGATGAAAAAAGGCATCAGGTATAATTGCTAATAGTTTCCAAGATACGGTTTCCAAAGTATAGAGTCGACGATGTTACTGAGTACAAATACCAAGTTAGAGTCATGACCAGATATTTCATCGTCTCATAAGCCACTGTTACAACACACAGTACCATAATGATCTGAAACCAGGGCCCAGAGAGGATAAACAACATGACCGAGAACACATACGGAAAATAATGTGCTATAATACTCAGTTTGGAAAACAGGCGCAGCAGAGTTGAGATTAAAGCAATCAGCATTATGACAAGTAATTATTTGTGGTGGTTTTACCGTGCTGGGCAGCTAAACCCCACAACCACTCTCTCACTCCCCCTCCTTTAGATGAGGAGGGGAAGAAGTAAAGCAAAGAACAACTCACGGGTTGAGATAAGGATAATTTAATTAAAGGGAAATAATAATAATAATTAAATAAAGACTACCATGAACTAAACAATTTAACTAAAGGGAAATAAAAAGGGAAAGGGGAAAAGGGAGGGGAAAAGGGAAAAATAAAAAGAAGGGAGGAAAACAAACAAATAAAATAAATGAAGGCTATATGGAAGTGCAGAGGAAAGAAATTACTCTCTACTTCCCACAAATGAGCGATGATTGACCATGTCCTTGAAGCAAGGCCTCAACGCACATAGCCGGTGTTCGAGAGGAGGACCGACGTCTTCTCAACGAGAGCCCACCCCTCCCCTCTTCTTCCTGTTTCCACCTTTTATTGCTGAGTGTGACATCACATGGTATGGAATATCCCTTTGATTGGTTTAGGTCAGCTGCCCTAGTGATGTTTCTCTCCTCACGTTTGCCCACCCCCTAGGAGGGTTAGAGAGAGTCCCGATGCTGTGCCACTGCTGCTCAGCAGTAGACACAACACTGGTGTGATAACACTGCTGTTCCAGCTACAAGTGCAGAGTACGGCACTGTATGTGCTGCTGCCGGGAAAGTTAATATTCCAGCCAGACCCAGGACACAAGCTTAAATGTCCTTGAGGCACACACCTGATATCCCCATCCTTCTGCATGACCCACCAGGTATACCCTGGTCCTTGGGCGAAGACAATCCCACGAGTGGGTTTGCCTTTTCCCATGACAGGAACAACCCACACCGCCTTCCCCATCCACGTTCCTACATGCACTACGGGGACTTTAGCTCCTTTCACCGTGTGTAGGGGTTTTGTTTCAGCAGCACCAGGACAACTGTCAGACCCCTTGTTGTTAACTAGTCAAGTGGCCTCTGGTAGATTTGTGTCCCATTGTTTCCATGTCCCAGCACCCAATGCTCATAACATAGTTTTTAACAATCCATTGTAACTCTCAACCTTCCCAGAGGCTTGTGGGTGATAAGGGATGTGATACACCCACTCAGTGCCATGTCTCTTGGCTCAGGAGGTGACCAAATTGTTTCGGAAGTGACTCGCATTGTCAGACTCAATTCTCTCTGGTGTACCATGTCACCACAGCACTTGTCTTTCTAGGCCCAAGATAGTGTTTCAGGCCCTGGCATGGTTTACAGAGTATGTTTCCAGCCACCCAGTAGTTGCTTCTACCATGGTGAGTATGTACCGTTTGCCTTGGCGGGTTTGTGGGAGTGGTCCAATATAGTCAATCTGCCAGGCCTCACCATATCGAAACCCTAGCCACCTCCCCCTGTTCCAGGGAGGTTTTACCTTCATGGCTTTCTTGATTGCAGCACAGGTCTCACACTCATGGGTAACCTGTGTGATGGCCTCAATGGTCAAGTCCACCCCTCGATCATGAGCCCATCTGTATGTGGCATCCCTCCCCAGATGTCCTGATGTTTCATGGGCCCATCGAGCTACAAACAGCTCACCCTTACGTTCTCAGTCTAGGTCCACCTGAGCCACTTCAATTTTCTAAGCTCGATCCACTTCTTCATTGTTCTGATGTTCTTCAGTAGCGCGACTCTTGGGCATGTGGGCATCTACATGACGTACCTTTACAGCCAGGTTTTACATCCATGAGTCAGTGTAGATACAGTACTGGCCATTTTTCTCTTTCAGCTATTTCTAGGGCCAGCTGTATAGCTTTCACTTCTGCATACTGACTTGATTCGCCTTCCCCTTCCATGGCCTCCACAACTCATAGTGTGGGACTCCACACAGCAGCTTTCTCTTTACGATGGCTCCCTATCACACGGCAAAATCCGTCAGTGAACAACACATACTGCTTTCTGTCTTCTGGCAACTCATTGTATGGTGGTGCCGCTTCAGCACGGGTTACCTCTTCTGTCGGCACTCTGAAATCTCTACCTTCTGGCCACTCCATGATCTATTCCAGGATTCCTGGGCAATTAGGTTTTCCCATTCGAGCCTGCTGTGTAATTAACGCTATCCGGTTATTCCACGTAGCATCAGTCGCATGGTGTGCAGTGGGAATTTTCTCTTTGAACATCCAATATAACACAGGTAGCCGCGGTGCCAAGAGGAGCTGTGCTTCTGTACCCACAACTTCTGAAGCAGCTCGAACACCCTCATATGCCATATCTCTTTTTCAGTTCGGGTGTAATTAGCTTCTGATCCTCAATAGCCCTGGCTCCAGAAACCCAGCAGTCAGCATCGATTTTCTCCTGGGGTTTTCTGCCAGAGGCTCCAGGTGAGCCCATGCTCCCCAGCTGCAGTGTAAAGTATGTTTTGCACAGCTAGTCCGATACGGACAGGACCAAGGGCAATTGCATGAGCTATTTTTTGTTTGATTGGTTCAAAGGCCTGTTTTTGCTCAGGGCCCCACTTGCAATAGTTCCTCTTTCAAGTCACTCAATATAGAAGACTCACAAGCTGACTATAGCCTGGAACATGCATTCTCCAGAATCCCACAAGGCCTAGGAAAGCTTGTGTTTCTTTTTTGCTAGTTAGCAGAGACATTGCCGTTATTTTATTGATCACATCCATCAGAATATGGTGACGTCCATCCTGCCATTTTACCCCCAAGAACTGGATTTCCTGTGCAGGTCCCTTGATGGCAAAAACAGCTTTCAGGAGAATTTGGATTACTTTCTTCCCTTTCTCAAAAACTTCTTCTGATGTGTTGCCCCACACGAGGATGTCATCAGTGTACTGCAGACGTTCAGGAGCTCCCCCTTGTTCCAGTGCAGACTGGATCAGTCCGTGGCAAATGGTAGGGCTGTGTTTCCACCCCAGGGGCAATCTTGTGGTAGCAATTTCCTTGGTTGCTACACCCTTGTGGTAGCGATTGGTACCTGCTGTTCTTCAACCTTCAGCAATCCTACAACAGAAGGGTCTTCTGAAAGGCCAGGCAGGGTAGACAGCTGCCTAATCTTCTCTGTGCTCAAAGCAGCTATGCCAAAAGCCCACTGGTACCCTTTTGGATCCTTGAAGTACCCTCTCTTGAGGTAGTCTATGCCAAGGATGCATGGAGCCTCTGGGCCAGTCACAGTGAGATGCTTCTGCCACTCATTCCCAGTTAGACTCACTTCAGCTTCCAATACAGTTAGTTGTTGGGATCCCCCTGTCACTCCAGAGATACAGATGAGTTCTGTCCCTTGGTAACCTGATGGCATTACAGTACGCTGTGCGCCAGTGTCCACTAGAGCTTTGTATTCTTGTGATTCCGACATGCCAGGCCATCGGATCCACACAGTCCAATAAATCCGGTTATCCCTCTCTTCTGGCTGGCCAGAGGCAGGGCCCCTCTAGTCCTGGTTGGAGCGTCTGCCACTTAATTCTTGCCAATGAGAAGCAGAGGACCCTTCATCAGGGTCAAGAATAACATCAGCCCTTCTACTGCCTCTGGGGAACTGCCCAACAGAAAATGAAGCAGCGGTTTTCTTAGGAGCCCCTCTTCTTGCTGCTGTATTTCCTTTTTTATCTGTGGTCACGCAGATAAAACCACAAGGTGCCACATGGTGTGCGTCTTGGGTACTCTCTTGAGCAGGAAAATACTGATTCTTAGTGGCTGAAATATCACTCCGTCTAGATGTGGAGGGAGGTGATTGTTCTATGAGGTGGTGGAGCCTCTGGGACAGTTTCTCCACAGCTGAGACACAGGCCCGTAGCGGAGCAGAGAGATTGTCTTCATATTTTTGAAGCTGGCAGGGTAGATTACACACTGTTGGTCCCATCCCCTCATCCAAGTGAATTGCTACCAGTGTACTGGCATGTGCTGATGGTGCACTCCGCACAAATTTACGCCACATGGATGTTGTGCAGTGGACTTCATCTTGAGGTGTCTGGGCGCTGTCCAAATCACTATAAATCATCTCCAGCACAGCTTATTCCCACAGATGCTGGAGACCTTTATCCATAGTGGCCAACTTACCTACTTGATATACAATATCTTCCTTATGGAGATACCTTTCTTTCACAGCTGCCAGGAGTTGCCTCCAGAGGCTGAGAACGTGTCCCTCTCCCAATTCTTTTGTCAATTACCGTTTCTCTAGAGAGGGATCCCAGCTGCTTGGCTTCATTGCTTTCTAATTGTTGGCTAATGGTCCCAGTGTCCCAGCATCAAAGCAGCCAGGTGAAGATGTGTTCACCTGGGCGTTGACCATAATCCTTTCATATTTCTCGCAACTCACTCAGGGATAGGGATTGAGTGGTTTCTGATTCCTTTATGATTTCCATCTCTTCTTCCTGCTGTTTTTGTGATGGCTCTGCTTTAGAGTTGCATGCCTTTTCCCCTTCTCCCTCCTTCTTAGGAGAGACTTCTTCCTTTACTAAACGAGCTGACTTCCGTTTCCATTGTTTTGACTTGACTACGGGGGAGACTGATGCCATAGTCGGTTGGTCCTCTGGGTCAGCCACAGCGTGTGTTACTTGGTCATCAGATTCAGAGACTTCCTCCCTCTCGTCAAGGTGCTGGATGATGTTAAACAGTGTTTGATAGGAGTAAGCCAGGACCCAGCACAATGCTGCAAGCTGTCGTTCTCCGGCATTATCAGGGTCAGGGCATACGACTCTCAAACAGTCTATCAGGTTTTTAGGATTTTGCACTTGTTCAGGAGTGAAGTTCAAAACTGTTGGAGGAGACACCCGTGACAGGTACCTGCCTATATACTCCTACACACCTTGCTACCCGCCACCATACTGTTTTGGGACATTTTCCTGGGTAGCCTTTCTAAACAATCGACTAATCTTAGAGAGAAGAGGAAACCCGTTATTCAGAATTAGAAATAGCAATATATGGGTTACACAAGGATATTCAAAATACTCAAAAACTGTTGTAATTAGCCCAGTGTGAAAGAAGGAGGAGGTACCATTGCTGATATTATTAATAAACTGACATCCAGATGAGGAAAGGAAGGCAGTATAGTTCTGAATATTCTCTAACAGGTAGTTTCCATGAGATCCAAATGATAACAGTGCAGAGCCTGAATGACAGATTAAATTCAAGGCCAGTGCTTGGCAGCACAGCGAATTAAAAAAAAACGAACACGGATTGTAGCACATTCTCAGATCGGATATAGAGGAGAAAGGAGAACATGAACATGACACGGATTGCATGACATATGATCAAAGAAGCCACTATTAACAGGACACTGAACATGGTGACTAGGAAGTAAGTTGTAAGAGTTTTAATCAATTCTATTGTTATCTCAACCCTTGGGGCCCCGCGTTGGGTGCCAAAAAGGCCTGTGGTGGTTTTACCGTGCTAGGCAGCTAAACACCACAATTGCTCTCTCACTCCCCCTCCTTATATGATTGTGTCTGCTCAGCAGCAGACACAACACTGGTGTGATACCACTGCTGTTCTAGCTACAAGTGCAGAGCACAGCACTGTATGGGCTGCTGCCTCATGAAGATAGGTTTGGCCAGACTCAGCAAACCGCTCAGAGAAGCTCGTCGCTGGAAATAGACGCACTGGAGCTGGAGAGAAGCTCGAGCTGAGAGAAGCGGACCTGTGCACACAACTGCCTCTCGCTGGTAAGCAGTTGCGTGTTATGGGGAATCATATGTCCTTAGGAACAAAGACTGTCCTGGTAAGCTTACAGCTTATTCTCCTTATTAACAATCAGACAGTTTATGAGCCTGAAATATGGGACCAAACTGAGGTCAAGGTGTGGGACTCTGCAACTAAAAATGACAAGGTTGCAGTGGGATTGCTCGGCACCTGGCGAGCTATCTCTGAGGCCTTAAAGAGCCATGTGGGGCCACAATCACAAACGTGTGGCTTGCCAGATAGTGAGGGAGCTGCGGGCTCCTTTACTGATCCGACTGCTATGCCATGGCCATTGGCCCCTCTGCTGCCACAGCCATCGAAGGCTTTTGCTGTTACGCCCCCTGCTGACTTGAACGTGCCTTTTGACCCAGGCCTATTGGCCTTGAAAAGGAGATGAATATGCTTTTCTTCGATCTGGGAAGAACGGGATACGTAAGGCCTGAAGACAAAGTTGCTTGACAACTTAAAGCGAGATATATTGTTCAGAAGGAATGGAAAAATGGAGACTGTTAAGTCATGGAACTTAAAGGATTGTTTTTTACCTTTTATGTATAGGCGTACTTGATTTTAGTAAGTTATGGAACTTAAAGGATTGTTTGTTACCTATCCTGATTGTATGTATGTATAGGCATACTCGGGTTATTATGTAAAGCAATGTTCTGTATACATGTATTTAGAATGTTTGATGTGTGTGTGTGCGTTTTGGTGGAGCATAGACTCCCCCTGCACACCCAGTGCTGTTTACTTACCTTTTTATACCTTTTAGAAATATTTGTTTTATAAATATTACAAAATTCAGATTGACTTGAGACCTCATTTATAACACTACCAACTGGTAACTGGGACTTGTCCATATGCCCATGAACTTGCATTCTGACCTTCCAGGAAAGAAAAAGCATTACAGTAATCTGTAGGGAGAGAAAAAAAAAATAGCCTGCATTTTTATACTTTTCCTTTACCCTGTTCACTTTCATAATCAGATAGCTATATATTTAAAAAAGAAAAAAAAAAACACAAACAAACATCAAAAAAGCACAATGGCTTCTGAAAAGTTCAGGTTTGCAAGTAGTACATGTTCAATATGATGGTGCTTTAACATAAAATGAGCAGTGCTTGGATCAAGGGTATAAACGTAGGTCTTTCCTCTTTCAGGCAGTGTCCTAGATGCATGGCCACAAACTCCTCACTGCCCTTTTTTCCAGGTAACCTGTTGAAACTGAAATGCATTTTTGGATAGCAGAATAGCTTTAGGTGAATGAGTTTAATTCTGTTCAAAATAGCACTTGACCTTGTGGATACAGTTCAAATCATCAAGTGGAAAGGAACTGAGTCTGGATGTCTCCTTCCTCATGTCCTGAGCAGGGAAAACCCCTTCCTTTTTTTTTTTTTCCCTAAACCAAAGACAGACCTCTGCATAGTTATGGGAGAGGTCTGCTCTTCTAATCTGAAGCATTGTTTGGAGCTTCCCTCCCTCCAATTTTGAGTCAAGCCTCTAAGCCTCTATTTTGGTTTAACCCAGCAGACAGCAAAGCACCACCCAGCCTTTCACTCACCCTCCCCCCGCAGTGGGATGGGATGGGGGAGAGAATCGGGGGGGGGGGGAGAAAGTAAAAGCTTATGGGTTCAGATAAAGACAGTTTAATAGGACGGAAAAATAAATAATAATAATGATAATAGTAATAATAACAATATGTACCAAACACGTGATGCACAATGCAATTGCTCACCACCCGCTGATGCCCATCCCTGAGCGGCTGGTTCCCCCCACCCCAGCCAGCCACCCCATATTAATTGTTCAGCATGATGTCATATGGTATGGAACACCCCTTTGGCCAATTTGGGTCAGATGTCCTGGGTCTGTCCCCTCCCAGCTTTTTGTGCAACCCCAGCCTGCCCGCTGGCAGGACAGTGTGAGAAGCTGAAAAGTCCTTGGCTTGGTGTAAGCACTGCTCAGCAACAATTAAAACATCAGTGTGTTATCAACATTATTTTCATCCTAAATCCCAAACACAGCGCCCTACCAGCTACTAGGAGGAAAATTAACTCTATCCTAGCCAAAACTAGGACCATATCCACTCCTTATTCCATAACATTTATGTCAAGCTCAGGTCCCACACTTTCCAATACATTCCAATGAATCACCACCTTTCATATATGTATATAAAATGTCCATGGATTTTGTTTTATTTGTGACTGACTGGGCTCCACCTGTCACAACAGTCTTTTAGGGCAGAAGAGATGGCGTATGGTGCTGGATTGTCACATGCTGAAGCCCGTTCTGATTACATCAGACCGCTGTGTTTGTCCAATTCTATCAAAATTCATTCATCGTTATTTGAGCTTCTGTTTCTGTTATGCCATTAATAGGACATGCAGCAATTATAGTATTAATGACATACAGCATTATATAGTAATTACCATCATACAATTCAAATCATGGGCTATTCTCACCCAACATTAAAACCCCTTGAGGTACACATCGGACTTCCTCATTTGTCTGCGTTACCCAAAAAGTGCACCCAGATCCCTGAGCAAAGGGATCCCACAGATGGGTGTCCTGGTTTCAGTTAGGATAGAGTTAATTTTCCTCCTAGTAGCTGGTAGGGTGCTATGTTTGGGATTAGGATGAGAAGAGTGCTGATAACATGCTGATGTTTTAATTGTTGCAGAGCAGTGCTTACACCAAGTCAAGGATGTTTCAGCTTCTCACACTGTCCTGCCAGTGGGCAGGCTGGGGGTGCAGCAAGAGCTATTATTATTTATTATTATTATTATTATTATTCCTGTCTTAATAAACTGTCTTAATCTCAACTCACAGGCTTCACTTCCCCAAAGAAGCTTTTTTTTTTTTTTTTAAGTGAAAAAAGTTGATGGTATAAATCAAAACATAACTTTGTTACAAAACATAAAACAAAACATAACTTTCAGATAATAGTTAATAGTTGTCAGCAGTGATGCTCAACAACAATAATTAGCATTCTTGACTTCATACATGTCCTTTTCCTTCCCCTTCAAAAATGAAGCAGCTTTGAAATTATTAGAATACCATGAGTAAACAGCTACTTGCTAAAGCAGCAACATACACTTTGTAGACAGGGTCAGAACAGACCATGGACAGCACACTGCAGCAGGATTTAACCACAACATCTTCTGAGGTAGTGTTCTGAGATGACCCACTAGCTGCTCCCAGAGCTCCAACACTTGTGTTGTTTCCATTGCTACTTCCAGAATTTCCAGTGCTTTCTCCATTAGCCAGTAATAGAGCACCACTAACATCATGGGAAAGACGTCTAAGTGCCATCTCTCGTATATTCCAGTTTTGAGAAAACAAGCAGCCAACTAACTCCATTCCAAATACCTGCCAAGGAAAAAGCAACCTTACATGAGTCAAATTGAATAATATCACAACTTAAGAAGAGCAATCAAAAAAGAGCAAAGAAATGTTTCTCGTGAAAAATCATTTTAAGTAGTCTGACAGCAAAAATATGTCAGAGGGTATACAGTCTTAAAAAATTCTATGATAGAAATCAACCATCATAAATGATGAATCATCAGTTCTCCAAAAACTCTTCTAGGACATGTGGGGGAATGACAGTATGGGTAGTTTCATTTACCGTGGTTTAATTACTTAGTATGGAGTTTGTTTTTAGATGCTGATGTAAACAACCCTGAACTCGAGGTCCAGCTATACTAGACAAAAATTACAGCAAAAATATAGGCAACATACATTCTCCCATTCTTTTAAGTGTATAATCCCTGCTCAGTTGAACCCACCTCTAGGCTAGAGAGTATTTAGGCTATTTGCAACCCAACTTAAGTAACAGTAAGTGCCAATTTTGTATTTATGTGACACTTGCACAGTTAAGACCAAAATTAGGAATACTATATTTTATTACATGGACCTTCAATAAGAGGCCATATGTTGCAGGAAGAACGGCCGAAAGCACGACAGACACTAGTATGGTCAGATCATGCTCCATTTTATTACCCGAATAGCCTAGGTTTTATAGCGAACTTACCGGGGGCGGATAGTGTCTCACACAAGATTATTGGTCAAAAGCACTCAGACAAACAACTACAACAACCCCACCTGCAAGAAAACAACCCCCTTGTGATTAGCAGACCTTGTCCTTGAAGCCAGCTGCTGGCAACAATATTTTTCTAAATTCCTCAATTGGGCGATGTGGGAACACTGTCATGGGAACTTCTCATAGTTGCCCTGGTAGCTTGGTTTGCTCAGCTGCAGCAAGCCATGGGATATCTTTGCTGTTTCAAAAATCCCTCAACAGCCATTGGTTGAAAGGAATGATTTCATATTGAATCTTTCTCATGTGCTCTTTCAGGAAAGTAATGGATTTGTGAATTGACTCATTATGATCAGAAAGGTTCAAACAGCACATTCCCTCAAAGTCCTCACACCCATGCCCTTGAGCCAAAAGCAAAAAGTCAATAGCAGCTCGATCCTGTAAGAGCGCATGTCGTAGACTATTTTGATCTGGTAACATCTCCTCAAGTATCTCTGTCGCGGCATGGGCTTGTTTCTTGGCCCAGCATACCAATTTTTCTAAGTTGTTAAGTGCGGCCGCAGATGCCACTCCTGGCACGAAAATTGCCAATGCTGCTCTAGCTGCAACACCAAGCAACTCAACATTATCGTTGCAATCCATTGCGAGCAATACCCATTTATGTCTGGTGATCTCACGCAACTGCGACAAGCTAGGATCAAATATAGTAAGTTTACCTAAGTAACATGGACGTCCGATAGCATTTGCAGGGATACCTTACCAGGCCCTATCCCTGCAAATCAGAAAAACATCAGGAGGTAAGGCTTCTTAAAGGCTGCTCGGGCTTCTCCTGTCCATATTAGTCTTATGCAGTTATCTTTAATTAAATCATACAAAGGCCTTACAATTAATCCATAATTATTGATCCATAATCTGCACCAACCTGTCATTCCTAGGAAAGTTCGTAATTCTTTAACAGTCTGTGGTTCTGGGGTACGACAGATTGCTTCCTTGCGTTCCGTCCCCAATTCACGTTGTCCTCCTGAGATCTCAAATCCTAGGTACGTCACGTGGGTTTGAACCAATTGTGCCTTCTGTTGTGAAACCCGCTATCCATTCATTCCTAGGAAATTAAGGAGGCTCACCGTCCACTGTATGCAGCTTCCCCTGTCTTCGGTAGCAATCAAGAGATCATCAACATATTGCAGCAGGACCCCTGCAGAATCATAGAATCATAGAATATCCTGAGTTGGAAGGGACCCTTAAGGATCATCAAGTCCAACTCTTGACACCGCACAGGTCTACCCAAAAGTTCAGACCATGTGACTAAGTGCACAGTCCAATCTCTTCTTAAATTCAGACAGGCTCGGTGCAGTGACCACTTCCCTGGGGAGCCTGTTCCAGTGTGCAACCACCCTCTCTGTGAAGAACCCCCTCCTGATGTCAAGCCTAAATTTCCCCTGCCTCAGCTTAACCCCGTTCCCGCAGGTCCTGTCACTGGTGTTAATGGAGAAAAGGTCTCCTGCCTCTCGACACCCCCTTACAAGGAAGTTGTAGACTGCGATGAGGTCTCCCCTCAGCCTCCTCTTCTCCAGGCTGAACAGGCCCAGTGCCCTCAGCCGTTCCTCGTACGTCTTCCCCTCCAGGCCCTTCACCATCTTCGTAGCCCTCCTCTGGACACTCTCCAACAGTTTCATGTCCTTTTTATACTGTGGTGCCCAGAACTGCACACAGTACTCGAGGTGAGGCCGCACCAGCGCAGAGTAGAGCGGGACAATCACCTCCCTTGACCTACTAGCGATGCCGTGCTTGATGCACCCCAGGACACGGTTGGCCCTCCTGGCTGCCAGGGCACACTGCTGGCTCATATTCAACTTGCTGTCTACCACGACCCCCAGGTCCCTCTCTTCTAGGCTGCTCTCCAGCGTCTCATCGCCCAGTCTGTACGTACGTGCAGCCAGGGTTTCCCCGTCCCAGGTGCAGGACCCGGCACTTGCTCTTATTGAACTTCATGCGGTTGGTGATCGCCCAGCTCTCCAACCTATCCAGATCCCTCTGCAAGGCCTTTCCACCCTCATCTGAGTCCACAACTCCTCCAAGTTTGGTGTCATCAGCAAACTTGCTCAAAATACCTTCTATTCCTACATCCAGATCGTTTATAAAAATATTGAAAAATTTTTTATATTATAAAAATATTGAAAAGTACCGGCCCTAAAATGGAGCCTTGAGGGACCCCACTGGTGACCGCCCGCCAGCCTGACGCAGCCCCATTTACCATAACCCTTTGGGCCCTGCCCGTTAGCCAATTGCTCAGAATTGGGGGCTTCCCAGGATTCAAGTTCCTTTGCAAGTTGATTACCAAAAATCGTGGGGCTATTTTTAAACCCCTGAGGAAGCACTGTCCATGTCAACTGGACTTTTCGTCCTGAGTCAGGATTTTCCCATTCAAAGGCAAAGAGGTTTCGGCTTTCTGGGGCCAAGGTTAAACAAAAGAAGGCATCCTTTAAATCCAGCACAGTAAACCAGACCAACTTGTCCTTTAACTTGGTCAATAGCGTATAAGGGTTTGCTACCGCAGGGTGTATGTCTTCAGTGATCCTGTTTATTGCTCTCAAGTCCTGTACTAACCTATAACTCTTCCCATCCGGTTTCTTAATTGGTAAGATGGGAGTATTATATTCCGATTCACACTCGACCAGTAACCCATATTGCAAAAACTTATCTATTGTATCTTTTATTTCTCTTCTATCTTCTATTCTAAGGGGGTACTGCTTAACCTTTACTGGCTTTTCTCCTGGTTTTAATTTTACCATTATTGGTGCAGCATTCTTTGTTTTCCCGGGGACATCAGATTCCCACACCCCTGGATAAACCTGATCTTGGATTTCCGGAAGGGTTTCATTAAAAGAATCAGTTTGGATCAATACCAAACTTAGTGCACTTATAAGTCGGTCTTCTTTTACTCTTAACTCTACCCTTCCCTTTTCAAAAACAATTTCAGCTTCTAATTGCTCTAATAAATCCCGTCCCAATAAAGATCTAGGAGATCCCGGCAAATACAAAAACCTATGTATTCCCATTTGCTTCCCCAATTCATATTCTAATGGCTTTAAAAAGAAAGCTTTTTCGTGCCTACCCGTTGCCCCCACCACTGTCACAAAATCTTTATCTTCTGGCATCAACTTCTGATTTAACACTGAATATGTAGCTCCTGTATCTACTAAAAATTCTACTTCCCGACCCAATTTCCCTAGCTTAATTTTAACCAGTGGATCTGCTAGGGTAGAGTCCCCCAGTCTCCTTCATTGTTTTGTAGCCATTAATAGCTTGTTTTCCTCTTGCCGCTTCGGGCATTCCCTTTTCCAGTGTCCTATCTCTTTACAATAGGCACACTGTTCAGCCCGCAAGGGGAGTCGCATTACCTTCCCCCCCCTTCTCCTGCCTCGAAAAGATTCTTCCTGCTTTCGCAGGGCTGCCACAGTGGCTGCTGCAATCGTCTCACCTAACTTTTGCCTTTCATTCCCCTCACGATTTCTAAACACTCTCCAGGCTTCTTCTACTAATCTTTCCAAATCCCTTACGTCTGGTTCTTTCATTTTCTGAAGTTTTCGTCTAATATCTTCCGCCGATTGACCCAAAAATAGAGAAACTAATTGAAGTCTACCCCCCTTAGAGGAAGGGTCTATAGTGGTAAACTTCTGCATTACTGCCCTCAGCCTTTCAAGAAATTCGGATGGGGTTTCTGAGGTCCCCTGTTTTATTGTATATAGTCTTGACCAATTCACAGATTTAGGTATTGCATTTTCTAAAGCAATCCTAATCCATTCTTGATATCGTTTTAGCATTCTATAATCATTCTCATCATTATAATCCCAATTAGGGTCTGCCCTAGGCACATGTACTTCCACTGTGCCGGGCAGGGCTCCCGAGGCTACCTGGATTTGTACCTGCGTTCTAGCAGTTTTAACTATTAGCTGTTTCTCGGTTTCTGATAATGCAGCCAGCATTATCTCTATGTCCTTCCAATCTGGGTCTAAGTTTTTCACAATCAATTCAAATCTTTTAGCCACTACCTCTGGATCATCTCGATACCCTTTCACCGCCTCCTTCCAGGCATCTAGTTCATTAGTTGTGAAGGGTACTTTAATTCTAGCAGGTCCATTAGCTCCCATAGCCTGACGCAGAGGGGCTTGGATTATTGGTCCTATTTTACTTCGTGTACGAGCAGTTATCGGAGTAAACCCCTTAGAGTCTATGTCATTTCCAGCGCCTTCAACTTCTATTCCAGCACCTACATCACCATTTATAGGTGGTAAAACATAATCTTCCATCCTTTCTTCTGGCTCATTTAATTTTAAACACCTCTGCCCAATGCTACATGCCGAACAACACCTCTTTAATTTCCCCACTCCATCCCTCCTCATATCCTTTTCTATTGATAAAATCAAAGGGTCTTGTGGGGCCAAATTAATGCCACACTCCTTCTGCCATTCTGGGTGGTTTCTCAGAGTAAAAAACATATCCGCATATGAAACTTCATCCCATTTCCCTTCCCTCCTTAAGAATAACATTAATTGCAATAGCGTGTTGTAATTCAAGGTCCCATTTTTGGGCCATTTTTCCCCTTCTTGTAATTTATAAAGGGGCCACCACTGATTACAATATTTTATCAGGGTTTTCTTATTTTCACTTCCACACGGAGCCCCGCTATATCCTTCCAATGACTCAAAATACAACCCAGCGTACTTTTCTTAGGAATTTCACTGCTTACTCGCCCCCCCATTTTCCAGTTTACACTTTCAGAATACACGTGTTACTTACAAAAGCGTATCACAAAAACGTATCACTCACAAAATTACAGGCACGCAATATCTTTCAGTAGCGATGTCACAAAGCTACTATTACCAGCAATATTGCCAAAATCACAATAACAATAGTCAGAGTCAAATTCCACATGCGATAAGTCAGAAAACCGAACTGTGTAATACCGTAACGATATCTTTCTTATAACAATGCCACAAACCTACTATTACCACCAGAAAAATAGCCAAAATCGCAGTAACAATAACCAGAGTTAAATACCATACTCCATGAGTCAGAAAACCGAAATAGACAACACAATTCCAGATGAACCTTAAAGCGAGCTCCTTCCTTAAGGTCCCCAAACATATACTTATGGTGCTAACCACAAAGTATATACCAAACACTGCCTCGCAGAAGATCACCTTCTGACTTACAGACAGTTCCAGACGACCGGTCTACCAGAAAACCAAACCAGAATAAAGAATATACTCACTTACAATGATGGGGTCCTTGTCTGCCTCCGCAGTGATCCGGTGAGTCGAGGAGTCCCTCCGGGAAATCCCGGGGGTACCCTAGGGAGTCCTGTCCCCAGCGGGTCCTGCGGTCCGGCAGAGAGGTAGTCCCATCTGGGGTGCCAGATTGATTCAAAGATCGAAGCCGAAATTCCTTTAAGTGGTATATTCTTTATTGCAGCGCTGGATGCACGGGGGATCTCTCCACCTATCGTGCATACCCAAAGCAGAAAGCAGTCTTGAATTTATACAATCAATCTATCAATATTCTACAAGCACCTATACATATGCATTACCTATCCCCACCTTCCCTCGCTTCTCATGCTAATTAGCCTTTTGGCACCTTGCGCCTGCGTAGAGCCTTCCAAGAATTGTGGGCAGGGGTCTTTGGGAGGAAGACCCCGAGTCTTCCTCACAGTGTACTTTTCACCTTTGGTCAGGAATCTGCTGAATTGGCACGTTTCTTAATTGCGAGAGCTGGTTGTTGCTAATTCTTCCGTTTGTTGTATCTTTATAATGAATTCCAATGTCCAGTTTTGAGATTTATAGTCCTTACATTTGTTTCTCTGTCCGTCTGCCGCTTCCTTATCATGAGTTCCAGTGTCTTGTTTCGAGATATACAGTCCATGTCTGGGGATTGTCCTTGCCTCCCCAATGCCTCCCCAATACCTCCTTAATCACCAGAACTCGACAATGCTGCCCTATCATTCCACCCTTGCCATCACCTGTGTCATTTATACTACTCCTATTACCCGTGCTAGTAGTGTCAGTGGCATCCTCCTGATACCGTTTCTGTCTTTGTCACCCCTTACTCTCCCCCTTTTCTTTTTGCCACTGACCAATCACCGGAAATGGATGAGACACATGATTGCTAATTAGGAAAGAGAGTGCAACGTCTGCTATATGTCTGCAAGCAGTGCTGGCTGCAACCTTAGAAGCTATTTGTGAAAGAGCCTGCCAGTGGTCATTTGGTAGTGTAATCTGTGGCTCTGCACTCCTGCACCGCAATAAAGGTAGTAATATAGCTAAGTCGTCATTAGTAATCCGTACAATGTGGCAACCCCTCTGAATGTTATCCAGGAACATTTGTACATTTATCAAATTATGTAACAGCATAGTTATAACACCGATCTGGGGACGAATAGTCGTTTTTGCATTGCAAGATATGCCTCTCATAGAGAGAATGCTAGAGAGAAGCAGCACAGCCGCCTCCGCCTCCGTGGTTACTTCAGACAGGCTGCAGGGTCGTGATCTCCGCCCCTCTGCTATGTACCAACTCGCCACACGGTGAGGGTCGGCTGCCGTTGTCCACTGACGCCTCTGGTCTCCCGTAGCAACTCGATCCCGGATGTCCCGCGTCTCACCGCGATGACGTCACTTTCCCGCGTCTCCCCGCGAGTCCTTTGTCCGGTCGGTGGTTGGAGTTTCTCAATGTCTTTCAGGTGTTCCGGCTTCTGTCAGGTCTCTCTGTAGCAAGCCATGGGATCTTTGCTGTTTCAAAAATCCCTCAACAGCCTGAGATGAATTCTGAAACAAAAAAAAAAACAACAGTGAAAACATTACTGGGAAACCTTTTTTTCTGATGCAAAAAGCTGATGGGATTCAGAATAATTTTTGAATTGTTACAGATGCTTTAGAATTGTGTCAAAATTAGACACTCATACACTAGAATCCTATTATAGCTCTACCTCAAATTGTCCAGTTTGTCATTTCATTTTCATGTCTGAGCAAAGAGAGAAGATATTTGTCGTAATATTCTCTGTTCCACCAGGTGGATTCAGTAGACACTAACATCACTATGGTTACCTTTTTCAAAATCAATAGTGTTAAGAAACTCACTCTCTGCATGTGCCATCAACAAGCATCAACGAGCATTTTTTTTTTTAAAGTGAAAAAAGTTGATGGTATAAATCAAAACATAACTTTCCTCTTATTCCAAGCTCTTTCAGAAGAAAGCGCCTTCAGTTATTAAAAATAGCAGGAGCAAATACTGCATAAGCATATTTCGTTACTGGCCAGTAGGCACAATGATCATAGTTTCTTCTGAAGGACATTAAAGTAGTTTTGCATTAGTGCTGTGTAAATGTAATATTCACCAAGTATAACAAATCTAGCGAAATGGTTAAAAATCATTTTTTACATTTGAAGCTTCTTTTACAAAGTAAAATTACCTGAATCCATGGCTCAGCGAAACCTTTATAGGCAGAAGGGATCTGCTGGACCCCATAGTGAGTAAGGTTAAAATTTCTATCTTGGGTTCTCCTCTGTGATCCAACTGTAGATTGCTGTTGAGTTTGTTGCTGAACCACATGGAGAACAGAAGAAACCACAGGGGTTGGCAATTCATGACTACAGATTAACAACAAATAACATGGATTAACAAACAAAACACTGACCAAGGTAAATACTTTACTGTATTTAAGAATACTTCTAGAGATCCAGAAACAGATAGTTTGTTATACTCAGACTGACTGCTTACCTATAGAAATCATGAGATCTCCGTTTAGATCTACAAAGAGGACATATAAGTGGCTCTCTGTTTCTTCTACATTCTTCTGCCCCTGGAACACAGCAACAGGATAATATGTATTCCAGTTTTATAGCGTATATAACCAGAAGATGGCATTAGTATACCTAAATTTTACTGAAGAATGTCAGTTTCAGGATAAACATTTCTGAACTGAGCCACTGCAGCAGCCTGATAAATGTGTGCATTTAAACATTTCTGTATGCAGAAATGCTTCAGTCTAGCACTATAATTAATATTAAAAGTTATGAACTGAAATATGGGTCTTTTTATACGTCAAACATAAGCAATGTTTTTAAAAAAGTACTAATATACATGAGACTGAATTTTATTTGTTAAAGCAAACTAGCTATTTATATACTTTATTTAATGTAGTATGTAAGAATATTCCATAATTTACTACATAATCCAAGCTGATCGTGGATGACTCTCATGAACTCTAATGTCGAGTTGCAGAGGAATAAAGTCTGCTCCTAACCTTGCTCTAATTGGACATAATCTCATTCAGGTAAAAGAGGTTAAAACCAAACCTCTAGCCCTTCAGTTAACTTCTTTCTAAAAGCACTAAATTACAAGCTTGATTTGTGAATAAACAACAACAACAAAAAAAACACAACAACACACTAAGTTATAATACTTTTTGATATTTAGAGTCACCAGAATTTAATGAGACAAAGATGATAACATACATATTGACATGCAGTGGTGTAATTTGTTCCTGCAGCCATCTTCACACACAGGCAGGCTCTCTTCATCCAGCATGCCTAACAAACAAATGGAGCACATCTGTTCTTCATCCTTTATACTACTAAAAATAATAAAAAAAAATAATCACGATTGTTTATTGGGTTTACATGGCAAGGGTTTGGTAGCAGGGGGTTGTAGTGGTGGCCTCTGTGAGAAGAGTCCAGATGCTGCCCCATGTCAGATAAGGGCCAGTTTCAGCTGGCTCCAAAAGGAACCCATCTCTGGCCAGAGCCAAGCCAATGAGAAATGCTGGTTGTGCCTCTGTGAGAGCAAATTTAAGAAAGGGAAAAACTGCTGTGAATCAGCAGCTGGGAGAGAGGAGTGAGAAATAACCCTGCAGACACCAAGGTTAGTGAAGAAGGAGGGGGAGGAGGTGCTCCAGGCACAGGAGCTGAAGTTCTCCTGCAGCCTGTGGAGATGCCCATGGTGGAGCAGGCTGTCCCCCTGCAGCCCATGGTGTACCACGGTGGTGCAGATTTCCACACTGCAGCATATGGAGGAGCAGGTAGTTCTGACCTGAAGGATGCTGCGGCCCATGGAGAGCCTCTGCCTGAGAAGGCTCCGGGCCAGACCTGTAGCCCATGGAGAGGAGCCCACGCAGGAGCAGGTGCAACTTCTGGATGGTGTTACAAGATGGAGCTTTGATCCTCGAGCTACGCCTACTGTGATATTTCTGGAACAAACTCTCAACCTAACATCAGAAAAATATAGCAACAGTTGTGTTTATGCTATGAATTGCTTATATTTAAAGGCAACATTACTAAAGCTTAACTACTGCTTAAAGATCTATTGACCTTCACAATAATGTATTAGCAGCAGAAGTAACAGGTATTTCAGAAGTCTTACTAATCAACAGATCACAAGAAACACAGCTTACAGCAAAAAGCTATTTATTTATTAAAAATAGCTTACAGCTTTAAGTATATACAAATACTTCTGAGGACCCCTGTTCTGCTTATCTTTCTACTCATGGCGACATTAAATTTGAATCATTCACTAAACTGCAGCTCTCTACTAATTCTTTTAGTTACATCTTTTATCTGCAGATTTTTTTTTCTACTTACATAGCTCTTGAAACTGAATTAAAAACAATTAAAACCACATTCTTGTTGCTTTGAAATGCAGCAGTTTTGAGCATTTTTAAGACAGTACCCTAAAGAATTCTACCTGGAGTATATTTTAGATCTGCCATTAGATCTTTATGAGATTGATTACCTCAAAGTTCTTCAGTGTCTTTCTCCATAGCACTGGGTCTGAGGGTTCAAGCTGGAATACACGCAGCATAACAAATAGCAGATGAATATAAAATGTTCCACAGCCACAGCTACAAGTCTGCAAAGAAAAGTATAAGCTAGGGCTCTACTGACTTGATAATTACATGGATCATTTTTCCACATTTAGGTGCATCATGGAAGTGTATACTAGGCCCTCCTACTTTTCAAAAAAAGAGTATTTAATGCAAAATAGTATTTCAAATATGGGCATAAATATCTTCTTACATGGCCTTTCAGAAAAGGGAATTCCCAAAATATTATTTAGGAATATGTCTGAAAAAAATCTGACAATTATAGCATCAGTTTTCTCCTTTCTTTTTCAAAAAATCAACTGAAAGCTATTGTTACTCTCCATACTAAAAGGAATTTATGCATATAATCATAATATATATCTGTAGCATGACGGCAAACTTAAATGACATGTTTCTGCTTACACAAAAACCTACATGTTCCCCAATACAGCATCACAGTAGTACTATGAAAGTCTCTGAAAAGGACCTTATTATGGGTATCAATGATATTATCACTCCATTAAAGGAATTATGGCATTGCTTGTCATTTATAGCTACTCCATAGTTAAAGAAATAAAGCATTTCAGGGTGAGAAACCAGGAAAGTAAGTGGCCAAATTTTAGCCAAAAATGCTTAATAAGACATATAATTAGGAGCTACTTGTAGGAATAAGAAATATATGGAACGTTAGTAAAGATTTCTTTAACTAGAATCTTTTTCTTAAGAGAAACTTCGGACAAAAATAGTACTTGCTACATATTTGATAAAAATACAAGCTGATTACTATGCTGTATGAGCACGTATTACATCTTTTAAACATTGCTTTACAGAACCATTAGCATGGGTTGCTGACTGACAATCTAATTTGGTTTTGTACAGTTGTCCTGGTTTCAGCTAGGATAGTTAATTTTCCTCCTAGTAGCTGGTAGGGTGCTGTGTTTTGGATTAGGATGAGAGGAGTGTTGATAACATGCTGAAACCAGGACAACAGTTTTCCAAGATTAATTATAAATTAATAAAAGCTACAGACAACACAACAGTGTTCTTTACCTGAGGCCCAATAAACACTCTGTATTTATTATCAGGGCTGTCTCCTCCAATTAAGAAAGAGTAGGGTCCTATCTACTGCAGCAGGTACAGCCTAGCTTGCATAACTTTATTGACACGATGATTTGTTTCTTCAGGGTTGTATGGAGAGAAGCCATCTGGAGATGGGGCTCTTCGAGGCAGTGTTATTTGTCCATTCTGATGCTACAAAAGTGGTTCCATTGTTTCCGGGAAGGAAATAGAAAGTTTAGCTATGTATTTTGTTCAGAATGTCATAGAATGTCCCTCAGACCTGAAGAAACTACAACTTGATTAGACTACATGAATTTAAAATGATTAATTTTCTTTTATGACCAGAACTAGAGGGCAGAAGGAAAACAAGAATTTTTAATTGAAATTTTTATAACTGAAATTTTGTCTGGTATTATGACAGAAAAGGAGACTTTTAAGTTGCTTCAGTTTTCAAGTCTTCATTAATAGCCTTTTAACATTTTAATTTCTCTTATCAAGAGGAAAGGATTTGTTCTACAGTGCTATATTGTGTGATATTAATTCCTAGTTCAGTGGAATAACAGTACATATTTTACTGATTTTGGAATCCTTTGTTAGAGCAATGGGACAATGAAAGCAATTAGACTTTATTCTTACTCTAATTGCATTGTGAAATTGTATACAAGTCAACAGAAGATTAACTGTGGATGAGTATGTTTGTAATCTGTTATATACTATTGCTCAAAACACTATATTCTTGATCTTCTCTAATGAAGTCAGTAATTAATGCTCAAAATATTCCACTCCATTCCTGATCTTCTCAAATGCAATGGTATAGATTTTATCATCTAACAATGCAAATACCTAAAACGTCACCAATCTGTATGCAAAGAACAGTCCTGAAACAGAGGATCACAAATAGCATACCAGTAACTCTTTTCTACAGGAATCTTACTCTAATCAACAATCTTTTCCTCGAGGGAATATACTTGCCTGGAGAACTGACATGCAAAACTACAGAGAAAAACTACTGACATCTCTGTGCAAATCTAACTAAGAGAACATATGGCCTCATTTATTTCCTACAAAACAAAACAAACCAAACAAACAAAAAAACAAAAGCATGACTGAATTAAAAAGAAGAAACACACCTAAGAGCAGAGAATAAAGTTCCATACATAAGAGAAATGTAACACTGTCAAGTGATACTGTGTCATAACACCCCTTTTTTACATCAGCATCTTGCCCTACCCAGCGAGGATTACATACTAATTGCCTCTCTTTTAAGCAAAAGATTGCAGAATATAGCCAAATTAATAATTACATCACAGCTTGCAACTTACATGTACTGCAGATACCCTTTTTCTTCTAACACCTGGTGATTCAGATTTAACAGTCCTAGAGGACGATGAAGAGGAGCTACCAGGAGAAGGACTATGCCTTCCTTTCTGCATAGGTGAACAAGCAGTGCTTTGTCCTTCAGCTTGAGGTTCTTGAGATATCTTGTTCTTTTCACATGCATCTCCTTTCACAGGGATAGGTTTCACCACCTTGCAGGAATTAAACCATGAGTGTTAGAATTACAAATTAATCATTTCACTTTAAAGCAACGCAAATCCATCAAAACTTGTTTTTCTAGCATTATATAATTAAGCCATAATTCAGACATACAAAGTTTGCAAATTTGCTAGTTTCCAATATTAACATCTCATAGGTGTTTTCTTGTTAGTCTATATGCAAAACATATAAAAACAAGAACGTTTTTCCCGTCCGTTTGTGCCACTTCCATTAGTTGTAGCAGCAACTGATTTATTCTTAAAGTGCTTATCTGTCATTCATGGTATCCCAAAGGACAGCAGTTCCCCCATTTGGACAGTAGGATTAAAATGATTTTTTTTACTACAGTCATTGCCTGCCTATATAAGAGTTATAACCTTGAATCCATTTATTATATACTGTATGTATCAGACGAGAAATATTAGGTTTATTATTTCTACAGCACAGTATGACCACTTGTTACAAAATAAAATTACTTTAAACCTGGAAGCAATACAGAAAAATTAAGGTGTTCTGTGCCCTGTAAGAACCCTGGACTGTTTTTCTGCCTGCAATACAGCTGAAACAGTTAGTTAGCTCAGATACTGGAAGCAAATCACTGTGCACGGTGTTGCACAGAAAAATGCTCAACCAGAGTAATCGTTTATACTCCTAATAAAGCGCTCTATTGCATCAACACTCAATTTAGACACAGATATGGAATATTTTCACACAACTTTCAGCTGCCTGGCCCTAAGACATACATAGTGCATGCGAAGAGTAAGGCCCCTCAGAATAGAATTAAAAGCAATCCCGACAGGCAGGGTCACTTTTAATTCTACATTTGTCTATGATTTAGAGGCTGTCCTGGTTTTGGCTAGTATAGATAAGAGTTAATTTTCCTCTTAGTAGCTGGTAGGGTGCTGTGTTTGGGATTTAGGATGGGAATAATGTTGATAACACACTGATGTTTTAATTGTTGCTGAGCAGTGCTTACACCAAGCGAAGGACTTTTCAGCTTCTCACGCTGTCCTGCCAGCAGGCAGGCTGGGGGTGCAGCAGGAGCTGGGAGGGGACAGAACCAGGACAGCTGACCCAAATTGGCCAAAGGGATATTCCATACCATAGTATGGAATAGGACTCTGCCAACCAGTGTCCTGAACAGTTCAAAGTTGGCCCTCCGGAAGTCCGATGCAGCGGTTTTACTGGTCTCCTTCCTGGCTTCTCCAAGAATGGAGAACTCTACCATGAAGGCTATCAAACGAGTCTTTAGAGGACTGGTACAGTTAGTGGATGGAGTGGGAGTACAGGTGGTGTTTTCGTCCATCCCTACAGTGGCAGGGAGGTGTACAGAGAGGACACAGAAAGCCCACTTGATAAACACATGGCTCAGAGGCTGGTGCCAACACAGAAATTTAGTTTTGTTTTTTTTTAACAATGGGGCGCTTTACTCGGCACCTGGCCTGATGGCTGCAGACGGGTCCCACCTATCTCTAAGGGGAAAACAGATCCTAGGCCAGGAGCTGGCAGGGCTCATTGAGAGGGCTTTAAACTAGGTAAGAAGGGGGACGGGGCTGAAATGACGCTTGTTGGAGGTGTGCCAGGGGGAATAATGGCTAGGCCGGAGGAGAAAGCAATGACCCAGCTGAAGTGCATCTACACTAATGCACGCAGCATGGGTAACAAACAAGAGGAGCTGGAAGCCATCGTGCAGCAGGCAGGCTGTGACTTGGTTGCCATCACAGAAACATCGTGGGACCACTCTCATGACTGGAGTGCTGCAATGTCTGGCTATAGACTCTTCAGAAGGGACAGGCAGCACAGAAGGCGTGGTGGCGTGGCTCTCTACATCAGAGAGTGTTTTGATGTCGTGGAACTTGAGGCTGGGAATGATAAGGTTGAGTCCCTATGGGTTAGGATCAGCGGGAAGGCCAAGAAGGGAAGCATCCTGGTGGGCGTCTGTTATAGACCACCGAACCAGGATGAGGAGACTGATGAGGAGTTCTACAGGCAGCTGACAGAAGTTGCGAAATCGTCAGCGCTTTTTCTCATGGGGGACTTCGACTTCCCAGACATATCCTGGAAGCAAAACATTGCCCAGAGAAATCAGTCTAAAAGGTTTCTGGAGAGCATGGAAGATAGCTTCCTGACACAGCTGGTTAGTGAGCCTACCTGGGGAGGAGCCCCACTAGACCTTCTCTTCACAAACAGTGAAGGACTGGTGAGAGATGTGGTGGTTGGAAACTGTCTTGGTGTGTTGGGTCTGTCTGAGCATTGGACTTCCGGAGGGTCAACATTGAACTGTTCAGGACACTGGTTGGCAGAGTCCCTTTCGGAGGTGGTTTTGAAGGGCAGAGGAGTCCAGGAAGGCTGGGCACTCTTCGAGAAGGAAATCTTAATGGCGCAGGAGCGGTCTGTCCCCATGTGCCCAAAGACGAGCCGGCGCGGAAGAAGACCGGCCTGGCTCAACAGATAGTTGTGGCTTGAGCTTAGGAGAAAAAAGAGGGTTTATGATCTTTGAGAGATCATAAGAAGGCGGGCCATGCGGGAGGACTATAAGGATGTTGCGAGGCTGTGCAGGGACAAAATTAGAAAGGCCTAATGCCTTAATGCCTTCTTTGCCTCAGTCTTTAGCAGCAAGAGCAGTTGTTCTCTGGATATCCAGTACCCTGAGCTGGTGGAAGGGGATGGGGAGAAGAATGTGGCCCTCACTATCCATGAGGAAATGGTTGGCAACCTGCTACAGCACTTGGATGTACGCAAGTCGATGGGGCCAGATGGGATCCACCCGAGGATACTGAGAGAACTGGCGGAGGAGCTGGCCAAGCCACTTTCCATCATTTATCAGCAGTCCTGGCTACTGGGGGAGGTCCAAGTTGACTGGCGGCTACCAAACGTGACGTCCATCTACAAGAAGGGCCAGAGGGCAGACCCGGGGAACTATAGGCCTGTCAGTTTGACCTCAGTGCCAGGGAAGCTCATGAAGCAGATTATCTTGAGTGTTATCACGCGGCGCTTGCAGGGCAAGCAGGCAATCAGGCCCAGTCAGCATGGGTTTATGAAAGGCAGGTCCTGCTTGACGAACCTGTTCTCCTTCTATGACAAAGTGACGCGCTGGGTGGATGGAAAGGCTATGGATGTGGTCTACCTTGACTTCAGCAAGGCTTTTGACACCATTTCCCACAACATTCTCCTCAAGAAACTGGCTGCTCATGGCATGGACTGGCGTACACTTCGTTGGGTTAGAAACTGGCTGGATAGCCGGGCCCAAAGAGTCGTGGTAAATGGAGTCAAATCCAGCTGGAGACCAGTCACTAGTGGCGTTCCCCAGGGCTCGGTGCTGGGGCCAGTCCTCTTTAATATCTTCATCAATGATCTAGATGAGGGCATTGAGTACACCCTCAGTACGTTTGCAGATGACACCAAGTTAGGTGCGTGTGTCGATCTTCTCGAGTGTAGGAAGGCTCTGCAGGAGGATCTGGATAGGCTGGACCGATGGGCTGAGGTCAACTGCATGAAGTTCAACAAGGCCAAGTGCCGGGTCCTGCACCTGGGGCGCAATAACCCCAAGCAGAGCTACAGGCTGGGAGATGAGTGGTTGGAGAGCTGCCAGGCAGAGAAGGACCTGGGAGTGATGGTTGATAGTCGGCTGAATATGAGCCAGCAGTGTGCTCAGGTGGCCAAGAAGGCCAACAGCATCCTGGCTTGTATCAGAAACAGTGTGGCCAGCAGGTCTAGGGAAGTGATTGTCCCCCTGTACTCGGCTCTGGTGAGGCTGCACCTTTAGTACTGTGTTCAGTTTTGGACCCCTCGCTGCAAGAAGGATGTGGAGGTGCTCGAGAGAGTCCAGAGAAGGGCAACGAAACTGGTGAGGGGTCTGGAGAACAAGTCTTACGATGAGCGGCTGAGGGAGCTGGGGTTGTTCAGCCTGGAGAAAAGGAGGCTCAGGGGTGACCTTATCTCTCTCTATAGGTACCTTAAAGGAGGCTGTAGCGAGGTGGGGATTGGTCTATTCTCCCACATGCCTGTGGACAGGACGCGGGGGAATGGGCTGAAGATGCGCCAGGGGAGTTTTAGATTAGAGATTAGTAAGAACTTCTTTACTGAGAGGGTTGTGAGGCATTGAAATGGGCTGCCCAGGGAAGTGGTGGAGTCACCATCGCTGGAGGTCTTTAAAAGATGTAGAGCTTAGTGATATGGTTTAGTGGAGGACTGGTTAGTGTTATATCAGAGGTTGAACTAGGTGATGTTGAGGTCTTTTCCAACCTAGACGATTATGTGATTCTGTGAGCTACATGGCGTACTTTTACAACCAGGTTCTCCACCCAGGCAGCTATATCTTGCCACAGTGCAGCAGCCCAGATGGGTTTACCCTGGTGCTGCCAGTTGTTTTGTTTCCATTGCAGTAACTACCTCCACAGGACATTTGCTACCATCCATGAATCAGTATAGAGATAGGTAGAATTTCCATCCCATTTTCTCATGTCCACTCCATGGTCATGCAGGTAAAACCACAGGGTGGCATGGGGTGTATACCCACTATATCTTTTTTCTTGAACAGAGGGACGCTTACCCCGATAGCTGAGACACTGGTTTGTAGAGATGGGGAGGAAGATAAATTCTCTTTAAGTTGGTGGACCTCTAGAGAAAGCTTCTCCACAGCCAAAATGAAGGCCCATAGGGAAGAAGAAAGACTTTCTTCGTGCTGCCAGAGTTACCTAGTCAATTCTTCCATCATGGATTCCTCTCGGTCTTTCCAGGTCATTACTGCCAATGAGCTGTCATATAATCACGGTACACTCTGTACAAACTTCCACCACATGGGTCATGTACGCTCGACTTCATCTGGTTCTTTTGATAGCTGCTCTTTTTCTAGGTCATCATAAATCACCTCCCATATGGCTAATTCCCTCAGGTACTGGATTCCCTCCTATACGGTCATCCACTTGCCTGGTTGACATACAAGATCTTCCTTGAAGGGATACCTTTCCTTCACAGCTGACAGGAGACACCTCCAGAGGCTGAAGATTTGCGCTCCTTTTCGAATAGCTTTGTCAATGCCTGTGTCTGTGGGAGGAGATCCCAGCCACCTGGCTTCCATGCCCTCTAATTACAGGCCCATCTACAAGAAGGGCCAGAGGGCAGACCCGGGGAACTATAGGCCTGTCAGTTTGACCTCAGTGCCAGGGAAGCTCATGAAGCAGATTATCTTGAGTGTTATCACGCGGCGCTTGCAGGGCAAGCAGGCAATCAGGCCCACTTCTGCAAACTGACTCGATTCACCTTCTCCCTCAGCAGCTTCTGCAACTCGTCGCGTAGGACTCCATACAGCAGCCTTCCACCATATGACATCATGCTGAACAATTTATATGGGGTGGCTGGCTGGGGTGGGGGGACCGCTGCTCAGGGACAGAACAGGCATCGGTCAGTGGGTGGTGAGCAATTGCATTGTGCATCACCAGCTTTGTGCGTATTATTATTTCTCTTTCTTTTCTGTCCCATTAAACTGTCTTTATCTGAATCCACAAGCTTTTATTTTCTAACCCCCCCCCCGCCTTGATTCTCTCCCCCATCCCACTGGGGGGGGGGGGGAGGATGACCGGGGAGAAGGTGAATCGAGTCAGTTTGCAGAAGTGGGCCTGATTGCCTGCTTGCCCTGCAAGCGCCGCGTGATAACACTCAAGATAATCTGCTTCATGAGCTTCCCTGGCACTGAGGTCAAACTGACAGGCCTATAGTTCCCCGGGTCTGCCCTCTGGCCCTTCTTGTAGATGGGCCTGTAATTAGAGGGCATGGAAGCCAGGTGGCTGGGATCTCCTCCCACAGACACAGGCATTGACAAAGCTATTCGAAAAGGAGCGCAAATCTTCAGCCTCTGGAGGTGTCTCCTGTCAGCTGTGAAGGAAAGGTATCCCTTCAAGGAAGATCTTGTATGTCAACCAGGCAAGTGGATGACCGTATAGGAGGGAATCCAGTACCTGAGGGAATTAGCCATATGGGAGGTGATTTATGATGACCTAGAAAAAGAGCAGCTATCAAAAGAACCAGATGAAGTCGAGCGTACATGACCCATGTGGTGGAAGTTTGTACAGAGTGTACCGTGATTATATGACAGCTCATTGGCAGTAATGACCTGGAAAGACCGAGAGGAATCCATGATGGAAGAATTGACTAGGTAACTCTGGCAGCACGAAGAAAGTCTTTCTTCTTCCCTATGGGCCTTCATTTTGGCTGTGGAGAAGCTTTCTCTAGAGGTCCACCAACTTAAAGAGAATTTATCTTCCTCCCCATCTCTACAAACCAGTGTCTCAGCTATCGGGGTAAGCGTCCCTCTGTTCAAGAAAAAAGATATAGTGGGTATACACCCCATGCCACCCTGTGGTTTTACCTGCATGACCATGGAGTGGACATGAGAAAATGGGATGGAAATTCTACCTATCTCTATACTGATTCATGGATGGTAGCAAATGTCCTGTGGAGGTAGTTACTGCAATGGAAACAAAACAACTGGCAGCACCAGGGTAAACCCATCTGGGCTGCTGCACTGTGGCAAGATATAGCTGCCTGGGTGGAGAACCTGGTTGTAAAAGTACGCCATGTAGCTCACAGAATCACATAATCGTCTAGGTTGGAAAAGACCTCAACATCACCTAGTTCAACCTCTGATATAACACTAACCAGTCCTCCACTAAACCATATCACTAAGCTCTACATCTTTTAAAGACCTCCAGCGATGGTGACTCCACCACTTCCCTGGGCAGCCCATTTCAATGCCTCACAACCCTCTCAGTAAAGAAGTTCTTCCTAATCTCTAATCTAAAACTCCCCTGGCGCATCTTCAGCCCATTCCCCCGCGTCCTGTCCACAGGCATGTGGGAGAATAGACCAATCCCCACCTCGCTACAGCCTCCTTTAAGGTACCTATAGAGAGAGATAAGGTCACCCCTGAGCCTCCTTTTCTCCAGGCTGAACAACCCCAGCTCCCTCAGCCGCTCATCGTAAGACTTGTTCTCCAGACCCCTCACCAGTTTCGTTGCCCTTCTCTGGACTCTCTCGAGCACCTCCACATCCTTCTTGCAGCGAGGGGTCCAAAACTGAACACAGTACTAAAGGTGCAGCCTCACCAGAGCCGAGTACAGGGGGACAATCACTTCCCTAGACCTGCTGGCCACACTGTTTCTGATACAAGCCAGGATGCTGTTGGCCTTCTTGGCCACCTGAGCACACTGCTGGCTCATATTCAGCCGACTATCAACCATCACTCCCAGGTCCTTCTCTGCCTGGCAGCTCTCCAACCACTCATCTCCCAGCCTGTAGCTCTGCTTGGGGTTATTGCGCCCCAGGTGCAGGACCCGGCACTTGGCCTTGTTGAACTTCATGCAGTTGACCTCAGCCCATCGGTCCAGCCTATCCAGATCCTCCTGCAGAGCCTTCCTACACTCGAGAAGATCGACACACGCACCTAACTTGGTGTCATCTGCAAACGTACTGAGGGTGTACTCAATGCCCTCATCTAGATCATTGATGAAGATATTAAAGAGGACTGGCCCCAGCACCGAGCCCTGGGGAACGCCACTAGTGACTGGTCTCCAGCTGGATTTGACTCCATTTACCACGACTCTTTGGGCCCGGCTATCCAGCCAGTTTCTAACCCAACGAAGTGTACGCCAGTCCATGCCATGAGCAGCCAGTTTCTTGAGGAGAATGTTGTGGGAAATGGTGTCAAAAGCCTTGCTGAAGTCAAGGTAGACCACATCCATAGCCTTTCCATCCACCCAGCGCGTCACTTTGTCATAGAAGGAGAACAGGTTCGTCAAGCAGGACCTGCCTTTCATAAACCCATGCTGACTGGGCCTGATTGCCTGCTTGCCCTGCAAGCGCCGCGTGATAACACTCAAGATAATCTGCTTCATGAGCTTCCCTGGCACTGAGGTCAAACTGACAGGCCTATAGTTCCCCGGGTCTGCCCTCTGGCCCTTCTTGTAGATGGACGTCACGTTTGGTAGCCGCCAGTCAACTTGGACCTCCCCCAGTAGCCAGGACTGCTGATAAATGATGGAAAGTGGCTTGGCCAGCTCCTCCGCCACTTCTCTCAGTATCCTCGGGTGGATCCCATCTGGCCCCATCGACTTGCGTACATCCAAGTGCTGTAGCAGGTTGCCAACCATTTCCTCATGGATAGTGAGGGCCACATTCTTCTCCCCATCCCCTTCCACCAGCTCAGGGTACTGGATATCCAGAGAACAACTGCTCTTGCTGCTAAAGACTGAGGCAAAGAAGGCATTAAGGCATTAGGCCTTTCTAATTTTGTCCCTGCACAGCCTCGCAACATCCTTATAGTCCTCCCGCATGGCCCACCTTCTTATGATCTCTCAAAGATCATAAACCCTCTTTTTTCTCCTAAGCTCAAGCCACAACTATCTGTTGAGCCAGGCCGGTCTTCTTCCGCGCCGGCTCGTCTTTGGGCACATGGGGACAGACCGCTCCTGCGCCATTAAGATTTCCTTCTCGAAGAGTGCCCAGCCTTCCTGGACTCCTCTGCCCTTCAAAACCACCTCCGAAAGGGACTCTGCCAACCAGTGTCCTGAACAGTTCAATGTTGACCCTCCGGAAGTCCAATGCTCAGACAGACCCAACACACCAAGACAGTTTCCAACCACCACATCTCCCACCAGTCCTTCACTGTTTGTGAAGAGAAGGTCTAGTGGGGCTCCTCCCCAGGTAGGCTCACTAACCAGCTGTGTCAGGAAGCTATCTTCCATGCTCTCCAGAAACCTTTTAGACTGATTTCTCTGGGCAATGTTTTGCTTCCAGGATATGTCTGGGAAGTTGAAGTCCCCCATGAGAAAAAGCGCTGACGATTTCGCAACTTCTGTCAGCTGCCTGTAGAACTCCTCATCAGTCTCCTCATCCTGGTTCGGTGGTCTATAACAGACGCCCACCAGGATGCTTCCCTTCTTGGCCTTCCCGCTGATCCTAACCCATAGGGACTCAACCTTATCATTCCCAGCCTCAAGTTCCACGACATCAAAACACTCTCTGATGTAGAGAGCCACGCCACCACGCCTTCTGTGCTGCCTGTCCCTTCTGAAGAGTCTATAGCCAGACATTGCAGCACTCCAGTCATGAGAGTGGTCCCACGATGTTTCTGTGATGGCAACCAAGTCACAGCCTGCCTGCTGCACGATGGCTTCCAGCTCCTCTTGTTTGTTACCCATGCTGCGTGCATTAGTGTAGATGCACTTCAGCTGGGTCATTGCTTTCTCCTCCGGCCTAGCCATTATTCCCCCTGGCACACCTCCAACAAGCGTCATTTCAGCCCCGTCCCCCTTCTTACCTAGTTTAAAGCCCTCTCAATGAGCCCTGCCAGCTCCTGGCCTAGGATCTGTTTTCCCCTTAGAGATAGGTGGGACCCGTCTGCAGCCATCAGGCCAGGTGCCGAGTAAAGCGCCCCATTGTTAAAAAAAAACAAAACTAAATTTCTGTGTTGGCACCAGCCTCTGAGCCATGTGTTTATCAAGTGGGCTTTCTGTGTCCTCTCTGTACACCTCCCTGCCACTGTAGGGATGGACGAAAACACCACCTGTACTCCCACTCCATCCACTAACTGTACCAGTCCTCTAAAGACTCGTTTGATAGCCTTCATGGTAGAGTTCTCCATTCTTGGAGAAGCCAGGAAGGAGACCAGTAAAACCGCTGCATCGGACTTCCGGAGGGCCAACTTTGAACTGTTCAGGACACTGGTTGGCAGAGTCCTATTCCATACTATGGTATGGAATATCCCTTTGGCCAATTTGGGTCAGCTGTCCTGGTTCTGTCCCCTCCCAGCTCCTGCTGCACCCCCAGCCTGCCTGCTGGCAGGACAGCGTGAGAAGCTGAAAAGTCCTTCGCTTGGTGTAAGCACTGCTCAGCAACAATTAAAACATCAGTGTGTTATCAACATTATTCCCATCCTAAATCCCAAACACAGCACCCTACCAGCTACTAAGAGGAAAATTAACTCTTATCTATACTAGCCAAAACCAGGACAGCCTCTAAATCATAGACAAATGTAGAATTAAAAGTGACCCTGCCTGTCGGGATTGCTTTTAATTCTATTCTGAGGGGCCTTACTCTTCGCATGCACTATGTATGTCTTAGGGCCAGGCAGCTGAAAGTTGTGTGAAAATATTCCATATCTGTGTCTAAATTGAGTGTTGATGCAATAGAGCGCTTTATTAGGAGTATAAACGATTACTCTGGTTGAGCATTTTTCTGTGCAACACCGTGCACAGTGATTTGCTTCCAGTATCTGAGCTAACTAACTGTTTCAGCTGTATTGCAGGCAGAAAAACAGTCCAGGGTTCTTACAGGGCACAGAACACCTTAATTTTTCTGTATTGCTTCCAGGTTTAAAGTAATTTTATTTTGTAACAAGTGGTCATACTGTGCTGTAGAAATAATAAACCTAATATTTCTCGTCTGATACATACAGTATATAATAAATGGATTCAAGGTTATAACTCTTATATAGGCAGGCAATGACTGTAGTAAAAAAAATCATTTTAATCCTACTGTCCAAATGGGGGAACTGCTGTCCTTTGGGATACCATGAATGACAGATAAGCACTTTAAGAATAAATCAGTTGCTGCTACAACTAATGGAAGTGGCACAAACGGACGGGAAAAACGTTCTTGTTTTTATATGTTTTGCATATAGACTAACAAGAAAACACCTATGAGATGTTAATATTGGAAACTAGCAAATTTGCAAACTTTGTATGTCTGAATTATGGCTTAATTATATAATGCTAGAAAAACAAGTTTTGATGGATTTGCGTTGCTTTAAAGTGAAATGATTAATTTGTAATTCTAACACTCATGGTTTAATTCCTGCAAGGTGGTGAAACCTATCCCTGTGAAAGGAGATGCATGTGAAAAGAACAAGATATCTCAAGAACCTCAAGCTGAAGGACAAAGCACTGCTTGTTCACCTATGCAGAAAGGAAGGCATAGTCCTTCTCCTGGTAGCTCCTCTTCATCGTCCTCTAGGACTGTTAAATCTGAATCACCAGGTGTTAGAAGAAAAAGGGTATCTGCAGTACATGTAAGTTGCAAGCTGTGATGTAATTATTAATTTGGCTATATTCTGCAATCTTTTGCTTAAAAGAGAGGCAATTAGTATGTAATCCTCGCTGGGTAGGGCAAGATGCTGATGTAAAAAAGGGGTGTTATGACACAGTATCACTTGACAGTGTTACATTTCTCTTATGTATGGAACTTTATTCTCTGCTCTTAGGTGTGTTTCTTCTTTTTAATTCAGTCATGCTTTTGTTTTTTTGTTTGTTTGGTTTGTTTTGTTTTGTAGGAAATAAATGAGGCCATATGTTCTCTTAGTTAGATTTGCACAGAGATGTCAGTAGTTTTTCTCTGTAGTTTTGCATGTCAGTTCTCCAGGCAAGTATATTCCCTCGAGGAAAAGATTGTTGATTAGAGTAAGATTCCTGTAGAAAAGAGTTACTGGTATGCTATTTGTGATCCTCTGTTTCAGGACTGTTCTTTGCATACAGATTGGTGACGTTTTAGGTATTTGCATTGTTAGATGATAAAATCTATACCATTGCATTTGAGAAGATCAGGAATGGAGTGGAATATTTTGAGCATTAATTACTGACTTCATTAGAGAAGATCAAGAATATAGTGTTTTGAGCAATAGTATATAACAGATTACAAACATACTCATCCACAGTTAATCTTCTGTTGACTTGTATACAATTTCACAATGCAATTAGAGTAAGAATAAAGTCTAATTGCTTTCATTGTCCCATTGCTCTAACAAAGGATTCCAAAATCAGTAAAATATGTACTGTTATTCCACTGAACTAGGAATTAATATCACACAATATAGCACTGTAGAACAAATCCTTTCCTCTTGATAAGAGAAATTAAAATGTTAAAAGGCTATTAATGAAGACTTGAAAACTGAAGCAACTTAAAAGTCTCCTTTTCTGTCATAATACCAGACAAAATTTCAGTTATAAAAATTTCAATTAAAAATTCTTGTTTTTCTTCTGCCCTCTAGTTCTGGTCATAAAAGAAAATTAATCATTTTAAATTCATGTAGTCTAATCAAGTTGTAGTTTCTTCAGGTCTGAGGGACTCTTATTCTATGACATTCTGAACAAAATACATAGCTAAACTTTCTATTTCCTTCCTGGAAACAATGGAACCACTTTTGTAGCATCAGAATGGACAAATAACACTGCCTCGAAGAGCCCCATCTCCAGATGGCTTCTCTCCATACAACCCTGAAGAAACAAATTGTCGTGTCAATAAAGTTATGCAAGCTAGGCTGTACCTGCTGCAGTAGATAGGACCCTACTCTTTCTTAATTGGAGGAGACAGCCCTGGTAATAAATACAGAGTGTTTATTGGGCCTCAGGTAAAGAACACTGTTGTGTTGTCTGTAGCTTTTATTAATTTATAATTAATCTTGGAAAACTGTTGTCCTGGTTTCAGCATGTTATCAACACTCCTCTCATCCTAATCCAAAACACAGCACCCTACCAGCTACTAGGAGGAAAATTAACTATCCTAGCTGAAACCAGGACAACTGTACAAAACCAAATTAGATTTTCAGTCAGCAACCCATGCTAATGGTTCTGTAAAGCAATGTTTAAAAGATGTAATACGTGCTCATACAGCATAGTAATCAGCTTGTATTTTTATCAAATATGTAGCAAGTACTATTTTTGTCCGAAGTTTCTCTTAAGAAAAAGATTCTAGTTAAAGAAATCTTTACTAACGTTCCATATATTTCTTATTCCTACAAGTAGCTCCTAATTATATGTCTTATTAAGCATTTTTGGCTAAAATTTGGCCACTTACTTTCCTGGTTTCTCACCCTGAAATGCTTTATTTCTTTAACTATGGAGTAGCTATAAATGACAAGCAATGCCATAATTCCTTTAATGGAGTGATAATATCATTGATACCCATAATAAGGTCCTTTTCAGAGACTTTCATAGTACTACTGTGATGCTGTATTGGGGAACATTGTCCTGGTTTCAGTTAGCACAGAATTAATCTTCTTCCTAGTAGCTGGTGGAATGCTGTGTTTTGGCTTAGGATGAGAAGAGTGCTGATAACACCCCGATGCTTTAATTGTTGCAGAGCAGTGCTTATACTAAGCCGAGGACATCTCAGCCTTTTGCTCTGTCCTGCCAACGGGCAGGCTGGGGGTGCAGTAAGAGCTGGGAGGGGACAGACCCAGGACAGGTGACCCAAACTAGCCAAAGGGGTATTCCATACCATCTGACGTCATGCTAAACAATATATAGGGGTAGCTAGCCGGGGGAGGGGGGCCGGACTGCTTGGGATTAGGCTGGGCATCGGTCAGCGGGTGGTGAGCAATTGCATTGTGCATCACTTGTTTGTACATACTATTACTTTCGCATTATCACCATTGTATCATTATCATTATTATTGTTATTATTATTTTGTTATTATTATTTTCCTGTCTTATTAAACTGTCTTTATCTCAACTCACGGGCTTCACTCTCCATTTCTCTCCCCCGTCCCAGAGAGGGAGGGGGGAGGGTGAGCGAACGGCTGCGTGGTGTTTAGCTGCCGGCCGGGTTAAACCACGACAAACATGTAGGTTTTTGTGTAAGCAGAAACATGTCATTTAAGTTTGCCGTCATGTTACAGATATATATTATGATTATATGCATAAATTCCTTTTAGTATGGAGAGTAACAATAGCTTTCAGTTGATTTTTTTGAAAAAGAAAGGAGAAAACTGATGCTATAATTGTCAGATTTTTTTCAGACATATTCCTAAATAATATTTTGGGAATTCCCTTTTCTGAAAGGCCATGTAAGAAGATATTTATGCCCATATTTGAAATACTATTTTGCATTAAATACTCTTTTTTTGAAAAGTAGGAGGGCCTAGTATACACTTCCATGATGCATCTAAATGTGGAAAAATGATCCATGTAATTATCAAGTCAGTAGAGCCCTAGCTTATACTTTTCTTTGCAGACTTGTAGCTGTGGCTGTGGAACATTTTATATTCATCTGCTATTTGTTATGCTGCGTGTATTCCAGCTTGAACCCTCAGACCCAGTGCTATGGAGAAAGACACTGAAGAACTTTGAGGTAATCAATCTCATAAAGATCTAATGGCAGATCTAAAATATACTCCAGGTAGAATTCTTTAGGGTACTGTCTTAAAAATGCTCAAAACTGCTGCATTTCAAAGCAACAAGAATGTGGTTTTAATTGTTTTTAATTCAGTTTCAAGAGCTATGTAAGTAGAAAAAAAAAATCTGCAGATAAAAGATGTAACTAAAAGAATTAGTAGAGAGCTGCAGTTTAGTGAATGATTCAAATTTAATGTCGCCATGAGTTGAAAGATAAGCAGAACAGGGGTCCTCAGAAGTATTTGTATATACTTAAAGCTGTAAGCTATTTTTAATAAATAAATAGCTTTTTGCTGTAAGCTGTGTTTCTTGTGATCTGTTGATTAGTAAGACTTCTGAAATACCTGTTACTTCTGCTGCTAATACATTATTGTGACAGTCAATAGATCTTTAAGCAGTAGTTAAGCTTTAGTAATGTTGCCTTTAAATATAAGCAATTCATAGCATAAACACAACTGTTGCTATATTTTTCTGATGTTAGGTTGAGAGTTTGTTCCAGAAATATCACAGTAGGCGTAGCTCGAGGATCAAAGCTCCATCTTGTAACACCATCCAGAAGTTGCACCTGCTCCTGCGTGGGCTCCTCTCCATGGGCTACAGGTCTGGCCCGGAGCCTTCTCAGGCAGAGGCTCTCCATGGGCCGCAGCATCCTTCAGGTCAGAACTACCTGCTCCTCCATATGCTGCAGTGTGGAAATCTGCACCACCGTGGTACACCATGGGCTGCAGGGGGACAGCCTGCTCCACCATGGGCATCTCCACAGGCTGCAGGAGAACTTCAGCTCCTGTGCCTGGAGCACCTCCTCCCCCTCCTTCTTCACTAACCTTGGTGTCTGCAGGGTTATTTCTCACTCCTCTCTCCCAGCTGCTGATTCACAGCAGTTTTTCCCTTTCTTAAATTTGCTCTCACAGAGGCACAACCAGCATTTCTCATTGGCTTGGCTCTGGCCAGAGATGGGTTCCTTTTGGAGCCAGCTGAAACTGGCCCTTATCTGACATGGGGCAGCATCTGGACTCTTCTCACAGAGGCCACCACTACAACCCCCTGCTACCAAACCCTTGCCATGTAAACCCAATAAACAATCATGATATTTTTTTTTTATTATTTTTAGTAGTATAAAGGATGAAGAACAGATGTGCTCCATTTGTTCGTTAGGCATGCTGGATGAAGAGAGCCTGCTTGTGTGTGAAGATGGCTGCAGGAACAAATTACACCACTGCATGTCAATATGTATGTTATCATCTTTGTCTCATTAAATTCTGGTGACTCTAAATATCAAAAAGTATTATAACTTAGTGTGTTGGTAGCCCAAGCTACCAGGGCAACTATGAGAAGTTCCCATGACATTGTTCCCACATCGCCCAATTGGGGAATTTAGAAAAATATTGTTACCAGCAGCTGGCTTCAAGGACAAGGTCTACGTGACTGCTAATCACAAGGGGGTTGTTTTCTTGCAGGTGGGGTTGTTTTCTTGTAGTTGTTTGTCTGAGTGCTTTTGACCAATAATCTTGTGTGAGACACTATCCGCCCCCGGTAATTTCGCTATAAAACCTAGGCTATTCGGGTAATAAAATGGAGCATGATCTGACCATACTAGTGTCTGTCGTGCTTTCGGCCGTTCTTCCTGCAACATATGGCCTCTTATTGAAGGTCCATGTAATAAAATATAGTATTCCTAATTTTGGTCTTAACTGTGCAAGTGTCACATAAATACAAAATTGGCACTTACTGTTACTTAAGTTGGGTTGCAAATAGCCTAAATACTCTCTAGCCTAGAGGTGGGTTCAACTGAGCAGGGATTATACACTTAAAAGAATGGGAGAATGTATGTTGCCTATATTTTTGCTGTAATTTTTGTCTAGTATAGCTGGACCTCGAGTTCAGGGTTGTTTACATCAGCATCTAAAAACAAACTCCATACTAAGTAATTAAACCACGGTAAATGAAACTACCCATACTGTCATTTCCCCCACATGTCCTAGAAGAGTTTTTGGAGAACTGATGATTCATCATTTATGATGGTTGATTTCTATCATAGAATTTTTTAAGACTGTATACCCTCTGACATATTTTTGCTGTCAGACTACTTAAAATGATTTTTCACGAGAAACATTTCTTTGCTCTTTTTTGATTGCTCTTCTTAAGTTGTGATATTATTCAATTTGACTCATGTAAGGTTGCTTTTTCCTTGGCAGGTATTTGGAATGGAGTTAGTTGGCTGCTTGTTTTCTCAAAACTGGAATATACGAGAGATGGCACTTAGACGTCTTTCCCATGATGTTAGTGGTGCTCTATTACTGGCTAATGGAGAAAGCACTGGAAATTCTGGAAGTAGCAATGGAAACAACACAAGTGTTGGAGCTCTGGGAGCAGCTAGTGGGTCATCTCAGAACACTACCTCAGAAGATGTTGTGGTTAAATCCTGCTGCAGTGTGCTGTCCATGGTCTGTTCTGACCCTGTCTACAAAGTGTATGTTGCTGCTTTAGCAAGTAGCTGTTTACTCATGGTATTCTAGTAATTTCAAAGCTGCTTCATTTTTGAAGGGGAAGGAAAAGGACATGTATGAAGTCAAGAATGCTAATTATTGTTGTTGAGCATCACTGCTGACAACTATTAACTATTATCTGAAAGTTATGTTTTGTTTTATGTTTTGTAACAAAGTTATGTTTTGATTTATACCATCAACTTTTTTCACTTAAAAAAAAAAAAAAGCTTCTTTGGGGAAGTGAAGCCTGTGAGTTGAGATTAAGACAGTTTATTAAGACAGGAATAATAATAATAATAATAATAAATAATAATAGCTCTTGCTGCACCCCCAGCCTGCCCACTGGCAGGACAGTGTGAGAAGCTGAAACATCCTTGACTTGGTGTAAGCACTGCTCTGCAACAATTAAAACATCAGCATGTTATCAGCACTCTTCTCATCCTAATCCCAAACATAGCACCCTACCAGCTACTAGGAGGAAAATTAACTCTATCCTAACTGAAACCAGGACACCCATCTGTGGGATCCCTTTGCTCAGGGATCTGGGTGCACTTTTTGGGTAACGCAGACAAATGAGGAAGTCCGATGTGTACCTCAAGGGGTTTTAATGTTGGGTGAGAATAGCCCATGATTTGAATTGTATGATGGTAATTACTATATAATGCTGTATGTCATTAATACTATAATTGCTGCATGTCCTATTAATGGCATAACAGAAACAGAAGCTCAAATAACGATGAATGAATTTTGATAGAATTGGACAAACACAGCGGTCTGATGTAATCAGAACGGGCTTCAGCATGTGACAATCCAGCACCATACGCCATCTCTTCTGCCCTAAAAGACTGTTGTGACAGGTGGAGCCCAGTCAGTCACAAATAAAACAAAATCCATGGACATTTTATATACATATATGAAAGGTGGTGATTCATTGGAATGTATTGGAAAGTGTGGGACCTGAGCTTGACATAAATGTTATGGAATAAGGAGTGGATATTGTCCTAGTTTTGGCTAGGATAGAGTTAATTTTCCTCCTAGTAGCTGGTAGGGCGCTGTGTTTGGGATTTAGGATGAAAATAATGTTGATAACACACTGATGTTTTAATTGTTGCTGAGCAGTGCTTACACCAAGCCAAGGACTTTTCAGCTTCTCACACTGTCCTGCCAGCGGGCAGGCTGGGGTTGCACAAAATGCTGGGAGGGGACAGACCCAGGACATCTGACCCAAATTGGCCAAAGGGGTGTTCCATACCATATGACATCATGCTGAACAATTAATATGGGGTGGCTGGCTGGGGTGGGGGGAACCAGCCGCTCAGGGATGGGCATCAGCGGGTGGTGAGCAATTGCATTGTGCATCACGTGTTTGGTACATATTGTTATTATTACTATTATCATTATTATTATTTATTTTTCCGTCCTATTAAACTGTCTTTATCTGAACCCATAAGCTTTTACTTTCTCCCCCCCTCCCCGATTCTCTCCCCCATCCCATCCCACTGTGGGGGGAGGGTGAGTGAAAGGCTGGGTGGTGCTTTGCTGTCTGCTGGGTTAAACCAAAATAGAGGCTTAGAGGCTTGACTCAAAATTGGAGGGAGGGAAGCTCCAAACAATGCTTCAGATTAGAAGAGCAGACCTCTCCCATAACTATGCAGAGGTCTGTCTTTGGTTTAGAGAAAAAAAAAAAAATGGAAGGGGTTTTCCCTGCTCAGGACATGAGGAAGGAGACATCCAGACTCAGTTCCTTTCCACTTGATGATTTGAACTGTATCCACAAGGTCAAGTGCTATTTTGAACAGAATTAAACTCATTCACCTAAAGCTATTCTGCTATCCAAAAATGCATTTCAGTTTCAACAGGTTACCTGGAAAAAAGGGCAGTGAGGAGTTTGTGGCCATGCATCTAGGACACTGCCTGAAAGAGGAAAGACCTACGTTTATACCCTTGATCCAAGCACTGCTCATTTTATGTTAAAGCACCATCATATTGAACATGTACTACTTGCAAACCTGAACTTTTCAGAAGCCATTGTGCTTTTTTGATGTTTGTTTGTGGTTTTTTTTTTTTTTTTTTAAATATATAGCTATCTGATTATGAAAGTGAACAGATTACTGTAATTTTTTTTCTTTCCTGGAAGGTCAGAATGCAAGTTCATGGGCATATGGACAAGTCCCAGTTACCAGTTGGTAGTGTTATAAATGAGGTCTCAAGTCAATCTGAATTTTGTAATATTTATAAAACAAATATTTCTAAAAGGTATAAAAAGGTAAGTAAACAGCACTGGGTGTGCAGGGGGAGTCTATGCTCCACCAAAACGCACACACACACATCAAACATTCTAAATACATGTATACAGAACATTGCTTTACATAATAACCCGAGTATGCCTATACATACATACAATCAGGATAGGTAACAAACAATCCTTTAAGTTCCATAACTTACTAAAATCAAGTACGCCTATACATAAAAGGTAAAAAACAATCCTTTAAGTTCCATGACTTAACAGTCTCCATTTTTCCATTCCTTCTGAACAATATATCTCGCTTTAAGTTGTCAAGCAACTTTGTCTTCAGGCCTTACGTATCCCGTTCTTCCCAGATCGAAGAAAAGCATATTCATCTCCTTTTCAAGGCCAATGAGACCTGGGTCAAAAGGCACGTTCAAGTCAGCAGGGGGCGTAACAGCAAAAGCCTTCGATGGCTGTGGCAGCAGAGGGGCCAATGGCCATGGCATAGCAGTCGGATCAGTAAAGGAGCCCGCAGCTCCCTCACTATCTGGCAAGCCACACGTTTGTGATTGTGGCCCCACATGGCTCTTTAAGGCCTCAGAGATAGCTCGCCAGGTGCCGAGCAATCCCACTGCAACCTTGTCATTTTTAGTTGCAGAGTCCCACACCTTGACCTCAGTTTGGTCCCATATTTCAGGCTCATAAACTGTCTGATTGTTAATAAGGAGAATAAGCTGTAAGCTTACCAGGACAGTCTTTGTTCCTAAGGACATATGATTCCCCATAACACGCAACTGCTTACCAGTGAGAGGCAGTTGTGTGCACAGGTCCGCTTCTCTCAGCTCGAGCTTCTCTCCAGCTCCAGTGCGCCTATTTCCAGCGACGAGCTTCTCTGAGCGGTTTGCTGAGTCTGGCCGAACCTATCTTCATGAGGCGATCAAAATGCCTGTTCCCGTCCTGGTCTCCGTTCTGCCAGCCTGTTCCTCTTCACTTCTTTTTCCTGCTTCTTTACTGGTGTAATGTCATCGTGCTGCCTTTTTCTTTTTTTTTCTTCTCCTTTCTTGAGAGCAGGCTCCCCTCTTATACCCTTCTCTCCACAGCAGTTCTTTTCAAAACAACTTTTCATTGGTCAGACAGCTTTGAATGTAACAACAACAGCAAACACAGAATCATCGATGCCTTAATGGCTGGAGAACAAGTAAACAGCTGGGGAACAAGAAACCGGAGACTGCATGGAGTCTCCTGAATCACCCTTCTTTGTTCCCTCTAGACTCTTTTATATTCCTGATGGCCTCATCGTTAAGAGTCAAATGTTATCTGAATCATGGGGTTTTCCAACCCCCATGGCCACATTCCCAAATCTCCCCCTTCTTTATTAATATCAACCATTTTCTTGACACGAATTACTACTCCATAAAAAAAAAGGGCAGCACGATGAAGTTACATCAATAAAGAAGCAGGAAAAAGAAGTGAAGAGGAACAGGCTAGGAGAATGGAGACCAGAACGGGAACAGGCACTTTGATCGCCTCATGAAGACAGGTTCGGCCAGACTCAGCAAACCGCTCAGAGAAGCTCGTCACTGGAAAGAGGTGGCACTGGAGCTGGAGAGAAGCTCGAGCTGAGAGAAGCGGACCTGCGCACACAACTGCCCCTCGCTGGTAAGCAGTTGCGCATTATGGGGAATCTGTCCTTAGGAGCAAAGACTGTCCTGGTAAGCTTACAGCTTATTCTCCTTATTAACAATCAGACAGTTTATGAGCCTGAAATATGGGACCAAACTGAGGTCAAGGTGTGGGATTCTGCAACTAAAAATGACAAGGTTGCAGTGGGATTGCTCGGCACCTGGCGAGCAATCTCTGAGGCCTTAAAGAGCCATGTGGGGCCACAGTCACAAACGTGTGGCTTGCCAGATAGTGAGGGAGCTGCGGGCTCCTTTACTGATCCGACTGCTATGCCATGGCCATTGGCCCCTCTGCTGCCACAGCCATCGAAGGCTTTTGCTGTTATGCCCCCTGCTGACCTGGACGTGCCTTTTGACCCAGGCCTCATTGGCCTTGAAAAGGAGATGAATATGCTTTTCTTCGATCTGGGAAGAACGGGATACGTAAGGCCCGAAGAATAGAAAATGGAGACTGTTATGGAACTTAAAGGATTGTTTGTTACCTATCCTGATTGTATGTATGTATAGGCATACTCGGTTTATTATGTAAAGCAATGTTCTGTATACATGTATTTAGAATGTTTGATGTTTGTGTGTGCGTGTTGGTGGAGCGTAGACTCCCCGCACACCCAGTGCTGTTTACTTGCCTTTTATACCTTTTATAGCTTTTACACCTTTTAGAAATATTTGTTTTATAAATATTACAAAATTCAGATTGATTTGAGACCTCATTTATAACAATGAACTGTCCGATTGTTAAGAAGGAGAATAAGCTGTAAGGTTACCAGGACAGTCTTTGTTTCTAAGGACGTATGTTTCCCCATAATGCGCAACTGCTTACCAGCGAGGGGCAGTTGTGTGCGCGGGTCCGCTTCTCTCAGCTCGAGCTTCTTCCCAGCTCTGGTGCGCCCATTTCCAGCGACTTTCTGTACGAGCTTCTCTTTGCAGTTTGCTGAGTTTGGCCGAACCTATCTTCATGAGGCGATCAATGTGCCTGTTCCTGTCCTGGTCTCCATTCTGCTAGCCTGTCCCTATTCATTCTTTCTTTCTACTTCTTTATTGATGACATAACTTCATTATATCGTGTTGCCTTTTTTGTCCTGAGGACAGGCTCCCCTCTTATACCCTTCTCTCCACAGCAGTTCTTTTCAAAACAACTTTTCATAGGTCAAACAACTTTGCATATAACAGCAACAGCAAACATCCAGTAACTTCCATGCCTTAATGGCTGGAGAACAAGCAAACCAAAACTGCATGGCATCTCCTGAATCACCCTTCTTTGTTCCCTCTAAACTTTTTTACGTTCCTGATGGCCTCATCGTTAAGAGTCTGATGTTATCATCAACCATGGCGCTTCCCGACCTCCATGGCCACACTCCCACATACCCCCTTTCTTTATTAATATCTTCTTGACATGAATTATTACTCCATATATCACAAACAGAAAACCAGGCATTAACAAAAGCTTTAGAAAATGAAGTAGAATATTCTAAGTTGTAAACGGAAAATGTTACCTACAGGTTTCACATAAATAAATGATGGGAGAATTGTGATACCATATTAAATTGAATGGTAATTGGAGAACATAATAAAGCGTGCTGGGGAGCTGAAGTAATATAAGAGTTTTTAAATAGAAAATGGATAGGGCCTAATTTGTATACCATTGTTAGACAGGTGTAAAAGTCATCAAGCTCCAAAGAGTGGCAAATTATTATTTTTTGAACTCACAAGAAAAGGTGGGTATCAGTATTTATTGGTATTAACTGACACCTTTTCAGGATGGCCGGAAGCATTCCCAACTAGAACAGCCAAGGCTCGGGAAGTAATTAAGATACAAGAAATAATACCACATTTTGGAGTTCCAGCAACTATATCCTCTGACAGGGGACCACACTTTTTCTCAAGAGTGGTACAAGAAATTAGCCGCCATTTGGGTATAGACTGGCAACTTCATACTGATGCACGGAAAGATGACTCCACAATCAGTAAGATTGTAAAGTAGGTATGTTTATTCAGTGTGGGAATAGAAATGTTGTTTTTGCAGAGTTACATTGTTTAGAAGGAGGGAATGTGGTACTGAGATATGCTTACAGTGATAAGAAAGTTTAGCAGGCGACCTAGTAAAATGCAGACAACCAGTCTCCTTAGGACAATTAGGTGAAAATCACGGTGTCAAGTCAAGTCAGATAAGTGAAGAAACATTACCACTTCAAGCAGTAAAAATGTCAAAAGAAATTTGAAATTTAACAGGCCGGCAACTGAAGACTATGCATTGTTTGTGAAGCATCAGATAGATTGTGAACCTGGATTACCCACTCAGTGGGGAAACAGGGGAGGGTCCTGCCATCAAAAGGTATATAAACTGTGTTTTGGAACTAGTAGATGCGCTCTCTCCTGCTTGTGGGGCGCCCGCCATTGCAATCGCGAATAAATTACTACTTCACTGAGATCCTCGCCTGAGCCTAAGTTATTGGCTACGGAGTGTTTCTCACAATTTGGGGGCTCGTCCGGGATCCAGTCACCTACTGGGGAGCCCCACCGCCACAGCAGCAGGAAGGCATGCCCCGCTGATTTCAGCGGTCCTGTGCATCGACGGTGGCGGTTCTGCGGAAAGCTGACAGAGGGCCCGAGACTGGTTAAAGAGGCAGGATCCGTGAAGTAGTGGGGAAAGGAAGAAGGTAGGCATTCCGGGTTTTTAAGAATCGATCCGGTAACTCTGTGCACAGACCAAGGTAAGAAATATTAAGTATTGCCTTGGGGGTCGGGTATCTGGTGTATGGTAAGCCCTCGCAAGGGGAAGTGCTGGCACTACACCAGGGGAATCTGGTGTACGGTAATCCTTGCACGGGGAAGTGCTTGGAAGTACACCAGGGAATCTGATAAACTCAGGTGTGCGGTAACGCTGGCACGGGGAAGTGCTTGGCGGTACACCCCCATCTTTCAGTACGTTGGTGTGTGGTACACTGCAGAAGGGAAATTTCTGTAGCACATACTGGCGAGGGTTAGGAAAAATGGGAAAATATGAGTTCCAGGGGACAGGGAGATATCCCTGGGGGAGTGCCTACTAATAGTTCTTCCTGAAGAATTATAAGAAATTGGAAACATAATCCCAAAATTAGAGGGATTGTAAAAGAAAAATAATTAAAAAAAAAAAAAAAAAAAGGTTAAATATTGTGTATCAGTCTGGACAAAAGAACCAATTAAGGAAACAGCAGTATTTTGGCCAAAATACGGGTCTGATGAAAATTCAGGCTTTAAATTTATGTGTAAACAAGAAGATTCCTTTTTCAGAGAAGGAGCCAAGTTATGCTCCCTATAATCTTAATATTGAACTGGTGACAGCAGCAGTCACTCCAGGAAGGGAGACAGGGGCTGTAATTAACACTGTCCCTAAAGAAGGATCGTACTCTAGGTTCTGGCAAGAATTAGAACAAGGTAGAAGAGATATTGAGAATTTTGCCTTCCCTGATACTAACAGTACTAACAATAACTGTGTATCCTCTTAGGTGAACTACCCCCCCCCTCCTTACCAGCAGAGAGGTTAGGATTTTTAAGAAGGAGAGGAAGTCTTTATTCAAGGACCCCAACAGCCTAGTTGAACAATTAGACCAGTTCCTACGACCTGACTTATACTCTTGGGGGAGGGAATTATGTCTATAAGTATGTTGTTTACAGGGAAAGAAATGGGAATGATCAGGAGGAGAGCTGCTATACAAGAATGGGAAAGAGCTCATCCTCCAGGACCAGGGGTAATACCGGCAGGGCAGAAATACCCACTTGCCAATCCTGGCTGGAATAATAATAGTGTGCAACACAGAAATCATATGAGAGACTTGGGGTCAGAATGAGAAAGTACTCAGGGATGAAACCTGAGGACCCAGTATCCCAAGGGCTCTTGAAAGTTCATTGTGTGATTAAAGCCTGGCAAAATATGCAGAAAATACTTCAGAAGGTGGGGGGATGTAGTGAACAGTCACTGGGGGACCCTCCTGCGGGAGGCCCGGGAGGCGTGTGTCTGGAGGGGAGATAAGAAGGAAAAAAAAAAAAAAAAAAAAAAAAGTGAAACTAATGGTATTGACAGTGCAGTGGGTAGTGAAGCAGAGGGTTGGAGAAAGAGGAAAAAATCTTCAGGGGGAGTCAGGGCCAGGATGGAAAGGAGAGGAAGAGAGATGAAGGAATGGCAGGCAAAGAAGGCTGCCTGTGTTGTGGCCTGAGTCCTAGCAGAGACAGGCTTTGATAAGATGTTTTAAGTGTGGCCAGGCTGGCCACTTCGAATAGGAATATCTGGAGTGGAAGAAGGAGGAAAGAAGGAAAATGGCATGAAATATACTATATTGATATGTTGTTTCAGTATCTTGGAGGGAAAAGGTATGGAATTAAGTTGGACCCTGACTGAGCCTTTGGTGCTGGTATTAGAAAAGTACAGGCTGGAGAAAGATAAAGGAAGTGTTAAAAGTGTTGCTGAAGGTGTTAAAGGTGTGGCATGTAGTATTTAACAGAGCTGTTTGAAATTGAATGAGCAGGGAAAGGTGATGTAGGCATTATCTAAGTAACAGTCGAGAAGTTTTGGTATATTTGCTGTGGTGTTTGTTCAGTTTCCCAAGCATCGGGGAGGGGGGAACAGCCTGCTCCACCAGGGGCCTCTCCAGCGGCCGCAGGGGGGCTTCGGCTCCAGCGCCTGGAGCGCCTCCTCCCCCTCCTTCTGCACTGACTTTGGTGTCTGCGGGGGGGTTTCTCGCTCTCCCAACTGCTGTTGAGCAGCAGGCTTTTGTTTGTTTCTTTGTTTGTTTGTTTTCGTGGATGTGCTCTCACAGAGGCACGGACTGTATTGCTCATGGCTTGGCTCTGGGCGGCAGTGAGCCCCTTAGGGGCCGGATGAAATTGTCCCTTACCTGCCACGGGGAGGCTTCTGGGTTTTTCTCACGGGGGCTGCCACTGCAGTTTCCCACGCCCCCCCCACTCACACCCCCCGAACCTTGCCATCAAACCCAATACACTGGGGTCATTACTGACTTGTAAAGTATCAGGGATTAAATTAACTAATGAAACCCTAAAAAGTGATGGGGGCAGAAGGGGCTGGGATAACAGTGCCACTTTTGGGGGATACCAAGCTGAGACCAGGGGATAAAATGATCACTGGGTAATTATTGTATGTACCCAAGGCAGGGACTAACTTGTTGGGAAGGGATTTGATGATTAAATTGGGCATTCAAATAGTAAATTGTTAGACTGGAATATCAGTGTTATTAATGGAGTGCTCTCAGACCCTGAGAGCAAACATATATTCACCTCTGACTGGAAAGACCCTGAAATGGGGGCGGGAAAAAAACAATATAGGTGGACAATTTTACCTCAGGGGTTTACAGGGCCACCTATCTATTTGGGTAAGTTCTAAAAGAAAAAAAAAAAAAACAGATTTTGGAGCAATTACAACCTCCCGAGGAGGTATTAATGTTAACAAATATGTGGATCGTTTTCTATTGTCAGGACAGGAGAAAAGAGTTGTGAAGAAAGCTACTAACAAGCTATTCAACTTTCTGGGAAAGCAGGGCTTGGGAGTATTAAAAAAAATAAATAAATTACAATATGGAGAAAGAGAAGTCAGGTATTTAAGGCATCTAATGTCTGAAGGAAAACAGAATAAATGCAGAGAGGATTCAGGGAATTGTTAAAAATTAAGAAAGAACTAAAAGTTTTAAAAAGATTTTTTTAAGGAATCAGGAGCCATGAAGTCTGAAGGAAAATGGATACTCCCTAATGGGAGAGAAATGCTGAATAAAGCGATAATGAGGCAAATATTAACTGTTTTACATCAAAAGAGTCATTGGGAAGTGCAAGCAATGTGTGATGTTGTGCTAAGAAAGTATGTCTGTGTAGGAATATACACTTTAGGGAAGCACATATGTAGAGGATGTACCACATGTCAAAAGGTAAATAAAAAGGTCTTCTGTAACCCATCTAGAGGGGGACGGGAGCCAGGGCTTTGACCTTTCCAAAGTATACGGGTAAATTTTACTGAGTTACTTGTTTGTCCTAATTGACCACGTGACTGGATGGGCGTAAAGCTTTACTGCAAGGGTTAAAGCAGGCCTTAGAGATTGAGTGGGATTTTCACAGCCCCTGGCACCCCTCCTCTTCTGGGAAGGTGGAGCAAATGAATCAGACATTAAAGAAACAATTAACTAAACTAGTGTTAGAAACCCAACTTCCTTGGGTAAAATGCTTACTCCTACAGGTTTAAACAGCACCAAGAAAGGATACAGGAATTTTACCATATGAGATGCTGTTCAGATTGCCCTATCTGGGCAGAAGGGATGAGATACCACAATTCAAAACAAGAGAGTTTTCTTAAGAACTGTATTCTGGGGTTGTTCTGTTCTTTGTCATTTCTCAGGACCTGTGGGTTGTGGGCTCAAACCCCACCTTTGGAATTTCCCATTCACCACCATCACCCAGGAAACCGGGTCCTGATTTGGACCTGGAAAGAGTCAACTCCGGCCTGAATGGGAAGGACAATTACTAACCACTGAAACAGCCGTAAGAACTGCGGAAAAAGGTTGGACTCACTATACTCGAGTGAAGGCACCCGTCGACGCTAGTACCTGGGATGCTGTTCCTACAAAAGACTTGTTGGAAGTTGAAATTGAAAAATCTCATAGTGGACTCTGAGCAAGATAAGAGCTTACAATTGTAAACTAACCTTTTATTTTCACAGGTAACTAACGACTGTGACTTGTGATTGAGAGAAAGAACAGACCTATAGTGAATTGCAGTGCTCCCAAGGGGGGGTTGTTATAGTAGTAGTGTACATCTTATTTTTTTGTATCAATAATTATTTGGAAACCTAAGGTTTAAAAATGATGACAGGGAAAAATTGATTACTAATTTTGTTTTTAGTGATTCTAGGCCTCAGAGAAGGCCTTGGTCAATTGGCAACTTGCAAAAGGCATGACCAGATAATAGCAAAAACGGGATACCCCATCAAAATATGGGTGACTGTGACAGAGGGTTATGTACCACATTCTGTCACGTTTGATGTTTGTGAGGTGTTAGCTTGTGGAGATTTAAATGCCCAACGACAATTGAGCAGAGAGAACCAATAACTGAAAGAGACCCAACAGCCAGATTGAGAATACTGTATGGAAACAATCCTCTATTGCCATCAGAGAAAGGGAGAAACTCAAGGAGAAAACAGGAGAGAAAACAGGAGGCCCTCTGAAATGTGTCAGTTCAAACAAGGTATGGGGATGTGAATGCCTGGATAGAATGGGTCAAATATACCGTCCAGAGTCTCAACTGTAGCTACTGCTATGCTTGTGCCTCGGGATGACCGATTGCCCAGATAGTGCCCTTCCCATGGGGGTGGACCAAAGACTCCCAAGAGATGCGATATATGATTGCATTGTACCAAGAAAAGACTGCCTGGGGAAATGAGGCCTGTAAGTCTCTCTTTGCTGTTTCTTGCATGATAACAATATCACGGTTCCCCCTGCATTCTCTACAGCTATAGGTAACCATACAGCTTGCCTCTCACGGCAGGGTGTGAGTGCTACCTGGCATCTGGGAGAATTTGCCTTGTGCTACCAAGGACTTGATGGGAAACTGATCAAGACTAGAGATCCCCAGGGCAGATCTCTGGTGGTACGGTGGAGGGAAGATCTTACGGTCCACCCTACCATCTAATTGGGAAGGCACTTGCGCACTTGTTCAATTAGCTATACCCTTCACCCTGTCATTTGAAAGAGAAACATCACAAATACCCAGAAGTAAAAGAGGCTTAGGAATATCATTTGATGATAGAGTATATATAGATTCTATTGGGGTACCTAGAGGAGTTCCAGATGAACATAAAGCCAGAAATCAAATTGCTGCAGGGTTTGAGTCACTGTTCTGGTGGGTAACAATCAATAAGAATGTGGATTGGATTAATTATTTCTATTATAATCAGCAGAGATTCATCAATTATACCAAGGATGCGATGAGAGGAATCGCTGAACAACTAGATGCCATCAGCAAAATGGCTTGGGAAAACAGGATAGCATTAGATATGATGCTCGCAGAAGAAGTAGGTGTGTTTGTGTGTGTAATACTGAGCAACCATTGTTGCACTCTTATACCCAACAATAGTGTCCCAGATGGCTCGGTAACAAGAGCATTGCAAGGGCTTACCACCCTTGCCAGTGAATTGGCAGAAAAAAAAAAATATAAAAAAAAATAGGCATATTTGCAACATTGATCGTAGTTGTAGGAGTTTTGACAGCCATTGGTTGCTGCATTATCCCCTGTGTAAGAGGACTAGTACAGTGGTTAACTGAAACCGCACTATTGAAACAAATGACCATGGAGCCACCACCTTACTCAGATAAGGTGATAATGAGGAGATGGAAAGCAAAGAAAGCAAAGAAGAAGAAGTCTATCAAATTGCACCTTAGAGAAAGGTTTTGCAAAAATCAACAGTTTATAAAAAAAGAAAAGGGGGGAATTGTGGGAATAGAAATGTTGTTTTTGCAGAGTTACATTGTTTAGAAGGAGGGAATGTGGTACTGAGATATGCTTACAGTGATAAGAAAGTTTAGCAGGCGACCTAGTAAAATGCAGACAACCAGTCTCCTTAGGACAATTAGGTGAAAATCACGGTGTCAAGTCAAGTCAGATAAGTGAAGAAACATTACCACTTCAAGCAGTAAAAATGTCAAAAGAAATTTGAAATTTAACAGGCCGGCAACTGAAGACTATGCATTGTTTGTGAAGCATCAGATAGATTGTGAACCTGGATTACCCACTCAGTGGGGAAACAGGGGAGGGTCCTGCCATCAAAAGGTATATAAACTGTGCTTTGGAACTAGTAGATGCGCTCTCTCCTGCTTGTGGGGCGCCCGCCATTGCAATCGCGAATAAATTACTACTTCACTGAGATCCTCGCCTGAGCCTAAGTTATTGGCTACGGAGTGTTTCTCACATTCAGTGCTGGGCAGCACGGGGGGTAGTCCCACCAAAGTCATGCGCAACTAACGCGGCAACTTGCCTTGGTTATATGCAGTAAAGATTTACATATGCATGAGGTTTCCCAGTATGCCTATACATATTCATAACATGTCCCCGCTTAGCATTAAAATTAGTTCCAAGAAGTCATTTCCATAAACTCCTCCTGTCTGCGCTTGCACGGTGCCTTCTGGTGGTGGGCACTTAGGGTTGTGAGGATGAAGTAAGATGTCTTCTTCAGGGCTGAACTTTTCACCTCGTCTCCTTGCGCATGCTCTCTGAGCCCTTGGTCACAATCTGGGCCATAACGTTGGTTTGGTCCAGTTCTCCGGGTCTGAGGGGCTCCTGTTATCTTGAGGCCTTGCATGTTTGACATTCTTTATCTTGTCCCTTTGTGAACGGTCCTCCTTATCTCAGACCCCTTGGTTAAAGTCCAACCATGAGGTTGTTTTGATCTAGTTCTCGGGGTCCGAAGGGCTCCTGTTATGTGGAGGTCTAAGCACAGCACAGGCACAGTACATCACAAATGTAGCACCTATTCATTCTTAATCAATTGCTCTCTAATTTCTAATTCCATGTTTCAATACTCCATATCGCCCTCAGTCGAGTGGCCAAGTAGAAAAAATGAACCCCTTAATCAAACAGCAAATTGTGAAATTGGGACAGGAAGCAAATTTGGCTTGGCCTCAGTCCCTTCCCTTAGCCCTTCTGCATATACGAACTAGAGCAAGGGCAAAGGAAGGGCTAAGCCCCTTTGAAATCTTATATGGATGACCCTATGAAATACAAAGAGGAATATCTATGAAAGCTGGGGATGAAATTATGACCTCCTAAATGGTGGCCTTAGGTAAACAGCTCAACGAAATCGGAAAGAATGTGAGTGTGTAATCAGCCTGTCTGGGATGTTACCTTTCCCTGCAGCAACCCATACAGTGCTGTGCTCTGCACTTGTAGCTAGAACAGCAGTGGTATCACACCAGTGTTGTGTCTGCTGCTGAGCAGACACAATCATATAAGGAGGGGGAGTGAGAGAGCAATTGTGGTGTTTAGCTGCCTAGCACGGTAAAACCACCACAGTCCTTTTTGGCACCCAACGCGGGGCCCCAAGGGTTGAGATAACAATAGAATTGATTAAAACTCTTATAACTAACACACTTACTTCCTAGTCACCATGTTCAGTGTCCTGTTAATAGTGGCTTCTTTGATCATATGTCATGCAATCCGTGTCATGTTCTCCTTTCTCCTCTATATCCGATCTGAGAATGTGCTACAATCCGTGTTCGTTTTTTTTAATTCGCTGTGCTGCCAAGCACTGGCCTTGAATTTAATCTGTCATTCAGGCTCTGCACTGTTATCATTTGGATCTCATGGAAACTATCTGTTAGAGAATATTCAGAACTATACTGCCTTCCTTTCCTCATCTGGATGTCAGTTTATTAATAATATCAGCAATGGTACCTCCTCCTTCTTTCACACTGGGCTAATTACAACAGTTTGGGAGTATTTTGAAGATCCTTGTGTAACCCATATATTGCTATTTCTAATTCTGAATAACGGGTTTCCTCTTCTCTCTAAGATTAGTCGATTGTTTAGAAAGGCTACCCAGGAAAATGTCCCAAAACAGTATGGTGGCGGGTAGCAAGGTGTGTAGGAGTATATAGGCAGGTACCTGTCACGGGTGTCTCCTCCAACAGTTTTGAACTTCACTCCTGAACAAGTGCAAAATCCTAAAAACCTGATAGACTGTTTGAGAGTCGTATGCCCTGACCCTGATAATGCCGGAGAACGACAGCTTGCAGCATTGTGCTGGGTCCTGGCTTACTCCTATCAAACACTGTTTAACATCATCCAGCACCTTGACGAGAGGGAGGAAGTCTCTGAATCTGATGACCAAGTAACACACGCTGTGGCTGACCCAGAGGACCAACCGACTATGGCATCAGTCTCCCCCGTAGTCAAGTCAAAACAATGGAAACAGAAGTCAGCTCGTTTAGTAAGGGAAGAAGTCTCTCCTAAGAAGGAGGGAGAAGGGGAAATGGCATGCACCTCTAAAGCAGAGCCATCACAAAAACAGCAGGAAGAAGAGATGGAAATCATAAAGGAATCAGAAACCACTCAATCCCTATCCCTGAGTGAGTTGCGAGAAATATGAAAGGATTATGGTCAACGCCCAGGTGAACACATCTTCACCTGGCTGCTTTGATGCTGGGACACTGGGACCATTAGCCAACAATTAGAAAGCAATGAAGCCAAGCAGCTGGGATCCCTCTCTAGAGAAACGGTAATTGACAAAAGAATTGGGAGAGGGACACGTTCTCAGCCTCTGGAGGCAACTCCTGGCAGCTGTGAAAGAAAGGTATCTCCATAAGGAAGATATTGTATATCAAGTAGGTAAGTTGGCCACTATGGATAAAGGTCTCCAGCATCTGTGGGAATAAGCTGTGCTGGAGATGATTTATAGTGATTTGGACAGCACCCAGACACCTCAAGATGAAGTCCACTGCACAACATCCATGTGGCGTAAATTTGTGCGGAGTGCACCATCAGCACATGCCAGTACGCTGGTAGCAATTCACTTGGATGAGGGGATGGGACCAACAGTGTATAATCTACCCTGCCAGCTTCAAAAATATGAAGACAATCTCTCTGCTCCGCTACGGGCCTGTGTCTCAGCTGTGGAGAAACTGTCCCAGAGGCTCCACCACCTCATAGAACAATCACCTCCCTCCACATCTAGACGGAGTGATATTTCAGCCACTAAGAATCAGTATTTTCCTGCTCAAGAGAGTACCCAAGACGCACACCATGTTTTTTAGTTATTTATCCCTGGAACCTGACAACTGTAATATGGCAGAATATGTAGGAACTTTTAATTTTGCAAGCTACAAAAAGGATTCTATTGGCTATGTGGAGATGGGCATGCTAGAAGAAGCTTACCCTTAAATTGGAAGGGTCATTGTACCAGGGGCTATCTTAGCCCTAGAGGGGGTACATTCACTGAACTACCTCCAGGAATGGTCCGGACCTTATGGAGACAAACACAGACTGTTTTGAATAACCCCCTCGTGATACGACCCACGGGATTCCACAGTTTTGTAAGGTGGTTGATTCCATCCCTGGGAATAAGTGAATTAGAAAAAGCTGTTGTAAATATCTCAGCCACATTAGAAATTATTGAAAATGCCACAGCCGATGCTCTTTCAGCATTACAGGAAGAAATCTCCTCCCTACACAAAGTAATGCTTCAGAATAGGATGGGATTAGATATACTTTTAGCCAAGGAGGAAGGATTGTGTACAGTCATGAACCAAACTTGCTGTGTATGTGTTAACAAACAAAAACAGATTGAGACTGACCTAGGGAAGATTTGGGAAAAGAATGAAATTTTGCATGCAATAACTCAGGCTAATACATCCTGGGGATTTACAGACTTGGTAGAAAAATTAACTTCCTGATTGCCAAACCTAACCTAGCTGAAACAGTTGTTTATCACAATAATTGTGGTCGTGGTTTTGTCCATGGTTCTTTGCGTAGTGATCCGATGTACCTTATGATGTTTTAAGAGTACAAGAAACTCCTACAGCAAGAGGAAAAAGAACCAACTCAGACAGAAACTGGCATCTAACATATTTTGAAAGAGCAATAGAGAAACACTATGTTGAACCTAGTAAAAGAATTTACTAACTTTTTAGAAAAGGAGGGACTGAGAGAGGGAGTTAGGAGAATACAATAAAAGAATTTACTAGCTTTTTAGAAAAGGGGGGACTGAGAGAGGGAGTTAGGAGAATCTTATCAAGTAGCAATAGAGGGCTGACGGCATTAAACTAGGATGCTACTTACTGTTTTTGCTATCTATGGTACATTGTGCAAATTAACTACAGCAAGAATCCCTGGGCCCCTTACCAAGGTCAGTCTCCTAATAAGAGTGTGAGCTTATCTTAAGAAACTGGTCCTGCAGATGGACAAGAGCCAAGGAGCAACTGATTCTGCGCCAAGAGATCAACTAGGGGTGATGAGGAAGAGGCATCAATCTTCATCCCCACGACCACCAATAGAATACATTGCACAAGCACAGATGGGAGGAGATTATGGAAGTCACTCCTTGGAACTAGTTTTAATACAAAGTGGAGACAGGTTATGAATATGTATAGGCGTATTGTAAAACCTCATGTATATGTAACTCTTTACTGCATATAACCAAGGCAAGTTGCCACATCAGGTGCGCACGATTTTGGTGGGACTACCCCCCCGTGCTGCCCAGCACTGAATAAACATACCTACTTTACAATCTTAGTGACTTGTGGAGTCCGTTTTCCACAAGTCACTGCACCGATGGAAGCTACGGCCTATGGAAGACTCTGCTGAAACAGATTCCGGGCCGGACCTGTAGCCCATGGAGAAGAGACCACGCAGGAGCAGGTGACCTGGCAGGAGCTGCTGCCCGTGGGCAACCCAGGTTGGAGCAGTTTGCTCCTGAGGGTTGGACCTTGAAGCAGTTCTTGAAGAGCTGCTGCCTGTGGGAAGCCCATGCCGGATCAGTTCACCAAGGACTGCATCTCGTGGGAGGTATCCCACACCACAGGAGATGAGTGACTGAGAAGGAGCAGTGGCAAAGAAGCGCTAGACTCCCCATTCCCTCGTGCCGCTTGGGGGGAGGAGGTGGAAGAGGATGGATGGGGGGGAAGGTGCTTTTGGTTTCCTTCCTTTGTTTCTCACTTCTCTAACTTGTTAGTAATAAGCAATAAATCTTACTATCTCCCTATGCTGAGGCTGTTGTTCCTGTCACAATAATTACTGTGTGATCTCCCTGTCCTTATCTCAACCCTTGAGCCCTTTTCATCGTATTTTCTCCCCGTTCTTCTCTGAGGAGGGGGAATGAGAGCTCAGCTGCCCATCTGAGTAAAACCACCACACCTATAGTTTACATACCAGGTTATGGTGCTGTGCTGTTAAGCATAGCTTTTGTGCAAGTCTGATCTACAATTTTACTGTTCTTAACGTTTGAGGGAAATCGTTATTATTTTACCTGCATATTACATTTGTCACTCTTCCCTTTATAACATTGGGTGGAACGGTAGCATGTACTTTAAGTGTTACCCAGAGTACCTTAAAGTTTGTTTGGAGTTGGTGCTGAATAATTCTGAAAATGAAATGGCAAACATGGTGTAGATGCATGAAAATCTTTACAAGTAAAGAAAGGTTTCCAGACATTTATTTCTGGAACTGTACACCAGGTATTAAAGTACAACAAATACAAAATAATGCTAAAAAAGTGTGCGTACAAATATTAAAACCAATGCAACAACAGCAACTTCCCTCTTGAACATCTGTTACTAAAACATGTTCTGATTGTCAATAAATTTATTGTTATGCACAGGGTACTTACTTTGAATTGAGAATAACTGGAATCTGTTTTATTAAGAGGACTCTAACCATACTATCAATTGTAAAATACAATAGGTATTTTCCTTTTTCAAATGAAAAATAGGAATAAAAAAATAGTAACCTTGTCATTATTTTATAAATTACTGTATTTAGTTTTGCCATCAGCAGATAATGTGTTTGTAGTCCTGGACAAATAATGTCCCTCTTGGTCAGTTTATCCATTAGTTTACATTCAAAGTTGAAATATTCACTAGAGACTTTGGTTAAATTAAGAAGCATCACTATGTTCTATTGGATCTGAAGTTTTCATACATTTTTTCTCTCAGTTTTAAAAATAATAAAAAAAAAGGAAGCAATTGCACAATTCATTGACCTAATTGTACACAATTTAGTATTCTTCAAATAGTATTGTATATCCTTCAAATAAATTCAGTAGTTTGACCATGACAAGAGGAAAACTAAACATTTGAAAATATAGCATGAGAAGACTTAACAAAAGTAAAAGTATTGCTATAATCACAGCACCAGTTACACTTCTAAATGAATCAACTATCCTCTTCAGATTCCCTGTACATAAAAAAGAATACATTTACCAACACTGCAATTGCCCATTATGGATTTTTGGTTTGTTTGTATGGGAAAAAAGCATGGCAAAGGACAAAGAATTCATCACAGTTTGTTATAAGAATTGTGCTTCACCAAGGCAATATAATTTCTTCATATGCTTGCAATTCAGTTATCTTCATGCTGACTTTTAAAACACAATTCTATTAAAAAAACGGTAACAAGTTCTCCATTTAAATGTTTAAATTGAGAGAAAAATAAGTCCAAATTTTAAAAGAAAAAAACAATAAATAGCTATTTTACATGGATAAAGTCATAGTGGTACAAATTTATGAACGTCACATTGAGCATGCACAAAAATGTTACTATACACAGAAGTAGTCAGTAAATAGTGAAATAGGTAACTAAAAAGATATGAAGAATTTACATATTTACAAAACCTTGCAAATTATTGCCTCATTTTCACAAGGAATTCAAAGTAAACAATATCAGCTAGCTAGACAACAGGTTAAATAAGATCAGCATTTTTAATTTTATTAGACTAGCTGAAATTCATTTTTCTCTCATATCATTTTTCTGAATTATTTTGGTCAAAAGTCATTATTAAATAACTAAAGTGTCCGTTCAACTTGCTGACAACCTAAACCTTAGACAAGTCTGTCTACATTAAGATCCCAGCAATGCATAGATAAACCAAATATATTACTGCATCAGTTAATGAGAATGGGCATATTCATTTAAGTGCAACTGGTATAATCAGTCATATTTGTATAATGATTTTTTTTGTAATAAACACCAGCCACTCATTGTAAACCCACAGATAAACTTGAATGTATAATAATAAATGATTATGGCCAATATTTTACAAAATTACATAAAATGTGTTGAAATAAGAAGAAATAAGGTAGAGTTCAGCACAAAACAGCAACAAGAAGCTGACAACTTGGCTAAAAAAAGGCCAGAGTACAACAGGGTCAAGGCTACCCATTATTTACTGTGTACTTACTAGAATTACATATATCAGATGTATAAGTTAAGAACTGATTACAGAATTATCTCTATTTTTGTCCCCTGTGCTAAACTAATTTATTTTTAATATAGTAAAGGTGCTATTGTGTAAACACTTCAAAGTAATATTCATTACCATGCTGTAAAGAAAACTTCATGCTCTCCATCTAAAATTCAGGATGTCAATGCAGTTCACAGTATGCATAATAAATACCCTCTTCCCTTTCAAATATTAAGGTCACTACTTTCTAATTACTCAGCATGACCTTGAAGCAACTATTACAAATATCAGCAACATAAATTTAATCACTTGAATAATGAAAACAAGCTAGAGTCAATTTAATTTATAATATGATCAGTGCAAAGAAAATTATGGAGAGAAAACTAATCTTATGGAAATAATGTTCAGATTCTCAGTAAAAAAATAAAAATCTGCAAGTTGTATGCTACATGTTACAAACCAATACTATGTTTGGTTCAACTCTCCCATAAGAATTAGAACAAGCGTTTGCAATACAAACTTTCTGGAACTTGCATTTTCTAACTTGCACTCAACTTTCAGAATAAAAATTTACTGAAGTTAAATAGTTACTTTTATGGTAGACGTTTTTACTCATTCTTTCATATTTGACCAATGACTATCTAATGACTTTACTAAAAACAGATAAATGCAATCCACACTGAAGAAAAGCTTTTAAATACATACTACAATGTTATACTATTTCTATATAAACTATACAGTCCCTCAAAACTGTAACACTTTGAACTGCGGTGCTCCAAACATACTGCCCAAACAATTTAAGATGTCTTCCAAAAACAGACTACCTGTAAATCCTAAACTGCAGACTGTAACTTTCCTAAGGCAACTGACGTTGTAGAAAGCTTAGTTACACAATTATATTACTCTTCGAAGTTGTAAACAAAACCCATCAGAATACAATAGCCTAAAATGCATCTGTTTAAGCCAGTAAGGTTAAAGTACACAGACACCTCTGGCAGTATAATTACTTCTGTACGGTAGCCATGGCCTATAATTTTGTAACAGCATCCAACTGCATGTCTTCATACTTCACTCATGTTAAGTCCCTTGTGTTAGCTTCCACCAAGATGAACTTGCTGTTTTGTAAACTGAAGTGCTCTAGTTTAATATCACGAGAAGGTTCCATTAAAAAAAAAATTAAAAAATTGTATGTTTGTGCAGTTTAAGTTAAAGAAACCCATACTTGCCTTATAAGAAAAAAAAAATGCTACATTGTGCAGGAATCAGGACTGATACCTGTAAACACTGTTATTCCACTACATTTATTACAGCAGAAGTAACAGACTAAAAAGCCACTCTGATCAGTTCAGAACTTCTGTGCTGGTTTTGAAATGGTGGCCTCTGTCTACAGGCTTTAAAAAAAATTGAAGCAGAGCTTAAAGCTGCAACACAGAGATCTCTTAGTCCCAAACTGCCAAGCATCACATGACATTTCCACATTTATGGACTGAAAAAAAAAAAAAGAAATTACTCTTGATAAATCAAGATATAGTTCTATATATACAAAGACATCACTGATGTCATAAAGTTCAAACTTCCAGTGAAAGACTAAGCAAACCTGATAGCTCTCATCAAGTTTACTACTGCATAAAGTACCCACCATTTGTTTCATTTTCCACAGTCACTCTGAGTGAAGGGCAGTATGTTGGTGAAGAGTGTGGGTGCTGATAAAACCATTTGTCTCATTTGCAGGTAGACTGCTGAAGTCAGCCACTGAAACAGCCATTTTGGCACTTGTAATATGATGCGTGTGGTTCTCAAAGTCCACACTAAGGTTGTTTACAGAGACATCATTCATGAAAGATTCTGGGACAGCAATCCCCATTTTTAATCTCTTTGCAGGTCTGTCTGTCTCCTCACTGCACATGTTCATTGAGTTTAGCTCTGAATGATAAAAGCCAGTCTCAAATAAATTAAAACAATCACTTTCACCATTGCTAGGCAAGTTAAGCAATTCTTCTGTTCCAACAGGCACATGATTAACTGGTGCTCGGGGTAAGTTGTCCATAGGAGGAAAGGCATCATCCAGGCAGCTCACATCTGAAGCGTGGCAGACTGTAGCTACACTATTTGTCAGTGCTGGAAAAAAAAACAACAGATGAACACAAATGTAAATGAAATAGTTTATGTAGTCACAACAAAGATCCCCCCTGCCTTGATTTACCTGTCAACTCATTGGCAGTGATAGAGTTCAGAATGCTTAGCTGTTGATCAGGAATGGTTTCTGTTCGACTATTAGATGTTAAGGCTGAAGAATGTACTGCTCCATCAAGGGCTTCTGTTTCATCTACCAAACGATCCATGTAGTCCCTAAAATAATATTACACCGATAATAGGTTATTTAAAATAAAAATGAAATCAAGGCCTAAAATGATGATGGATTAAATTTCAGTTGTCATAGCCACTGCAGCATTACACTGCAATGGTGAGAGGAGGAAGTGGGCAGGGGGAAGTCTTCTACGTTTAAGATTTGAAACAGAAAACACATTCTAAGAACATTTTACTTACGTAACTCCTGGATGATGGTTATATCTCTTCTTTCCAAATCTTGTTTGCTGAGCAAAGTAATCATAACGTTCTGACTTTTTCCATATGTAATAGAAAGCCACACACTCAGCAACTGTTCTGGTTCTTACCTAAAACAAGGCAAGAAGAACTGACAAGACTTATGTTTTGTCATTTCTCCAATTCCCGTATACCTGCAATATTGTTAGCTTTACTACTCTAGAATCTGGAACAAACCAATTCAATTAAGACATTTATAAGACATAAGAGATCTAGAGTTTCAAATAGCTGTTACATCTATTCTACTGTATTACATTGTTGTTTTTTGTTGTTGAATAGATTGAAACTCCATATCGGAAACATTTCAGTTCATAAATTATAACATTTTTTTAAACTGTAAGACAGACTCTCTTAAAATAGAAAAAGCTCATTAGATTAATGACCTAAAAGAAGTGAAGCAGAAAAGACTCGGGGTACTCATTCCTTTTGGGAAAGTCAGAAACTGCCAAGGCTTTGACAGCAGACATGCACAGCAGAATCACAGAATGGCCAAGGTAGGAAGGGACCTCTGAAGATCATAGACTCATTAAGGTTGGAAAAGACCTCCAAGATCATCTGGTCCAACCACCCCCCTACCACCAATATCACCTACTAAACCACGTACCTAAGCACCACATCCAACCTTTCCTTAAACACCCCCAGGGAAGGTGACTCCACCACCTCCCTGGACAACCTGTTCCAATGCCTAACTACTCTTTCTGAGAAGAAATTTCTCCTGATTTCCAACCTAAACTTCCCCTGGCACAACTTGAGGCCACTGAGGGACCCTCCTCTAAGGGAAGTCTGCTGCCTTCCTGGGGCCCGGATTAAGGACGTCACCAGGAGACTTCCAAGCTTGGTTTGACCCTCAGACTATTACCCATTACTAGTTCTACATCTGGAAGGAGAAGGGGCAACATGTAGCCTGAGAGCAATCAAAAGGGACTTCAAGGAATGGGGACAGATGATCAGAAACTCGAGTGCACAAGTCATCTTCTCTTCCATTCTCCGTACTGACAGCGACAGGAACAGAAGGGTAGCGTCCATTAACACGTTGCTCCGTGGTTGGTGTCATCGCCAAAATTTCAGGTTCTTTGGCAACAGGAAGCCTTACATGGCACCAGGCTTGCTGGCATCAGACAGAATTCATCTTTCCCAGAGAGGGAAGAGGGTCCTTGGTCATGAGCTGGCAGGGCTCACTGATCGGGTTTTTAACTAGATTCAATGGGGGAGGGGGATATCATCAGGGATGCTGGTGATAAGGTACAGGATGACATGCCATCCCACTTACGCCAGCTGAACACCACAGCCAACAAAGGATGCCTAGAGAGCCCAGAGCCTAGAGAAGGAACAGAGCTTAACAGGAGAGCTACCACAGGCCCACATGGACAAGTTATAGTTGCCCCATCCAGAAAGGCAGACACATTGGGAGCCCAACTCAAATGCCTATGTAAACACACGCAGAATAGGGAATAAACAAGGGGAACTGGAAATACGCATGCAGTTGCGGGGCTATGATCTCATTGCAATTACTGAAACCTGATGGGACAGCTCTCATGACTGAAATGTGGCCGTGGACAGCTTTGTGCTTTTTAGGAAGGACAGGCCAGGAAGGCGAGGTGGTGAAGTTACTCTTTATGTGAGCAAGCAACTGGAAGCTATGCAGCTCTGCATAGGGGGGGGATGAAGTGCGAGTCAAGAGCCTATAGGTGAGGATTAAAGGGCGGGCCAACAGGGGTGACATCTTGGTGGGTGTTTACTACAGGCCACCGGATCAGGAAAAGGAAGTGGATGAGCCCTTCTACAGGCAGCTGCAAGTTGCCTCACGTCTGCAGGCCCTGGTTCTTATGGGGGACTTTAACCACCCCGATATTTGATGGGAAGACAACACAGCTCAGAACAAACAGTCCAGGAGGTTACTGCAGAACACTGAGGATAACTTCTTGACGCAGGTGGTAGGTGAGCCAACAAGGAGAGGGGCGTTGCTGGACCCAGTACTAACAAACAGAGATGGTCTAGTTGGAAATGTGAAGGCTGAGGGCAGTCTTGGCTGCAGTGATCACGAGATGTTGGAGTTCAAGATCCTGCAAGGAGGAAGCAGGGCAAAAAGTAGAACCGCAACCCTGGATTTCAAGAGAGCTAACTTTGACCTCTCTTCAGGGACCTAATTGGAGGAATCCCCTGGGCCCTCGAGGGAAAGGGGGCCCGGGAGATTTGGCTAATATTCAAGCACTACTTCCTCCAAGCTCAGGATCAGTGCATCCCTACGAGAAAGAAGTCAAGCAAAGGGGGGCAGGAGACCTGTGTGGATGGACAAGAAGCTCTTGGGAAAACTTACACAGAAGAAGAAAGCACATATGATGTGCTTTTTGGGTAGACCTGTGCGGTGTCAAGAGTTGGATTTGATGATCCTTAAGGGTCCCTTCCAACTCAGGATATTCTATGATTCTATGTGGACAAAAGGACAGACCACTTGGGTGTAATATAGGAACACTGTCACAGAATGCAGGGATGCAGTGAGGAAGGCCAAGGCCTGGTTAGAATTAAATTTAGCAAGAGACATCAAGGACAAGGGCTTATTCAAATACATCAGAAGCAAAAGGAAGACCAGGGAAAATGTGGGTGCACTGCTAAGTGAGATGGGTGCCTTAGTGACAGCAGATACAGAGAAAGCAGAGTTACTCAATGCCTTCTTTACATCAGTCTTCACTGCTAAGATCAGCCCTCAGGAATCTCAGACCCTGGAGACAAGAGAGGAAGTCTGGAGAAAGAACTAAGGCTAAGGCTAGGCCCATACACTACCGAGCCCAGAAACAAGAGAGAGAACCTGGAGAAAGGACTTTCCCCTGGTTGAAGAGGATTAGGTTAGAGGTTATTTAGGCAAGCAAGACACCCACAAATCTACAGGCCCCGATGGGATGCACCCACGGGTGCTGAGGGAGTTGGCAGATATGACTGCTGGGCTGCTTTCTACCATCTATCAGCAGTCATAGTCATCTGGGGAGGTCCTGGATGACTGGAGACTTGCTAATATGATGCCCATCTATAAGAAGGGTCATAAGGAAGACCCAGGGAACTATAGTCCTGTCAGCCTAGACCCATAACTGAAAAGAGACTGGCTCTCGACACCCTCCCCTCAGAAATTTATATACATTAATGAGGTCTCCCCTCAGTGTTCTCTTTTCCAGGATAAACATGCCCAGTTCTCTTAGCCTGTCCTCATATGACAGGTGCTCCAGTCCTCTAATCACCTTAGTAGCCCTCCTCTGGACTCTCTCCAGTAGTTCCATGTCCCTCTTGTGCTGGGGAGCCCAGAACTGAACACAATACTCCAGGTGTGGCCTCACCAGGGCTGAGTAGAGGTGGAGGATCACCTCCCTTGACCTACTGGCAACACTTCTGAATACAGCCCAGGATATCGTTGGCCTTCATGGCCACAATGGGAAAATTGCTGACTCGTGGTCAGCCTGCTGTCCACCAGGACTCCCAGGTCTCTCTCTGCAGAGTCGCTCTCCAGCAGGTCAGATCCCAGCTTGTACTGGTGCATGGGGTTATTCCTCCCTAGGTGCAGGACACTGCACTTGCCTTTGTTGAACTTCATGAGGTTCCTCTCAGCCCAACCCTCCAGCCTGTCAAGGTCCCTCTGAATGGCAGAACAGCCCTCTGGGGTATCAGACACTCCTTGAGCTTTGTGCCATCAGCAAACCTGCTGAGGGTGCACTTCGTTCCATCGTCCGGGTCATTGATGAATAGGTTGAACAACACTGGACCCAGTACTGACTCCTGGGGGACACTGATAGCTACAGGCCTCCAACTAGACACTGCACCACTGATCACAATCCTCTTTGTTCTGCCATCCAGACAGTTCTCAATCCACCCCACTGTCCACTCATCTAGCCCACACTTCCTGAGCTTGCCTATGATGATGCTATGGGAGACAGTGTCAAAAGCCTTGCTGAAGTCAAGGTAGACCACGCCCACTGCTCTCCCCTTATCTACCCAGCCAGTCATCTCATAACAGAAGGCTATCAGATGGGTTAAACATGATTTCCCCTTGATGAATCCATGCTGACTACTCGTGATCACCTTCTTATCTTCCACGTGCTTGGAGATGACCTCCAAGATGAGCTGTTCCATGATCTTTTCAGGGATGGAGGAGGTGAGGCTGACTGGCCTGTAGTTGCTTAGGTGCTCCTTCTTGCCCTTTTTGAAGACTGGTGTAACACTGGCTTTCTTCTGCTCCTCAGGCACCTCTCCTGTTCTACACAGCCTTTCAAAGATGATGGAGAGTGACCTAGCAATAACATCGGCCAGCTCCCTTAGCACCTGTGGGTGCATTCCATTAGGGCCCATGGATTTGTGGATGTCAAGTTTGCTTAAATGATCTCTGACCTGATCCTCCTTGGCCAAGGGAAAGTCCTCCTTTCTCTGGACTTCCTCTCTTGTCTCCAAGGGTCTGAGATTGCTGAGGGCTGATATCAGCAATGAAGACTGAAGCAAAAAACGGCATTCAGCAACTCTGCCTTCTCCCTATCCTTTGTCACCAGAGCACCCACCCCATTCAGCAGTGAGCCAACATTTTCTCCGGTCTTCCTTTTTCTACTGATGTATTTGAAGAAGCCCTTCTTGATGCCCTTGATATCCCTTGCCAGATCTAATTCAAAACGGGCCTTGGCCTTCCTTGTCACATCCCTGCATACTCTGACAGTATCCCTATATTCCTCTTAAGTGGCCCGTCCATTTTTCCACATGCTATAAATTTCCTCCTTCTGTTTGAGTTTTGCCAGGAGCTTCCTGCTCATCCATGCAGGTCTCCTGCCCTTTTTGCTTGCCTTCTTACTCATAGGGATGCACCGACCTTGAGTTTGGAGGAAGTGATGCTTGAACATTGAACAGCTGTCTTGGACCCCCTTCAGTAAAAATTGTTGTCTTGAAGGTATTAAGGACTTAAGAGACTCATTTTGATCTGTTAACTGTTCATCTTTTTCACCCCCCAAAATGGACATTGCTATGCAAAGTCAGCTTCTTGGAGAAAAAGCTGTTACGTTTACCTATATTCTTATAAAATATACAATTTTTTGGTTGCAGAAACATTTCAAATCATCATCAGCCCACAGTTCCCGTTTAAGTTTCACTATATACTAGAATATAAAACTCCATCCTGATATAGTATGTCAGTAAACTATACTTGAGCTTGATCAAACTTACAGAAGCATCAGAGGCAAATCCAAAACACCTTGGGCATAGTAATAACCCTTGCTAGTTTATACAGGAACATACCAGGCAGGGGAGAAAACGAATATATGTCCATATGCACCACCTAGTATCCGAAGTCTCAGCTAATGCTTTGCAGTACAGTGATGAGGAAGCATCTGTTGTTAAATTTCTCCATGCACTAAATCTTGACTAGCCGATACTTTCCATATACAAGTGACGTCAGTTTATGTTGGGTCCCTGATGTCTCTGATGTTTTACCTACTTGGATAAAAATGACTGGATTTCTTCGACAAATTCTAGTCCATAGTGACAGATACTCCAAATCATGTGCTTTGTTGCGCGTTGGATTTTTTTTATTATATATATTTTTAAATGATTTCTTTGCATCTCTCTGGGCAATTATTATTTATTGGTAAGGTCCATTTAAAATTTGAACTGCCCAAACATTTATCATAGGACAAGTTAAGCCAGGTATTGAGCAGGACTAGTCAACTATTGTTCAACAGCAACTACGACACTGTAGTTTACCTAAAATATAACAAATACACCAGTCTCCTAAAGAAAACAAAAAAACCCTCAAGATGCTATCAAAACATAAAGGAAACGCACATAAAATTTGGAAGTGTCCAATACTATCAACTGTACCAAGTGATACATATTTTTGATCAAAAAATATCCAATCCTTATTCCTCAGGCACAGAGGAATGAATCAGAAGCAATCCAGATCAAGATTAGAACTTCTTCGTTAGCCAGAAAAAGTCCTGATCAATGCCTATAGCACTTTCTTCTGAAAACACAAATACGCTAAACCTGTTTCTGTACAACTACACCCTCCTGTTAATAAAATTAAGTAAAGAAGCATTTTCCCTTCCTACAGCCGCAGCATGAAGTACTATACTAGGCAAGGCAAACATTTAAACTAAAGTAAAATATAAGTGCATAAATGGAAGTGATGCCAATTTAAGTCAATTTCAGAGATAACACACTGATTCATCTACCTTGTCAAATGACATCTGAGATAAAGTTAACACAAAAACACCAAGCTGGTTCTAGTATGTTGATTATTATTTCACTCTTCTGCGTGACTTTGGACAAATGTATTGCTCTTACAGATTTTCGGCATCTACCAATTCTTCCATTTAACTGTAAAAACACTAACCTTGTTTTTCCATATGAGATGGAAGTCTTTTCCATAAATCAGAAGTGCATGTTCAAAGCTTCTGCATTCTTCTTCTGTCCATGCTGTCATCTCTTCTGACAATAACAAGAACAGCACAGTAAGTGTATTTTCACTCAATGAACTATTACAGAGAATAAAAAGTGTTGCTAATACACAAATATCCAAATGCATCAAAAACACAATAGGCCAGGCACTGTAACATGGGTGAGAACTGACTCATGAGAACAAAATCACAGCTTCCCACCCATCTCTCAGTCTGTGCCATTCTTATAACAGCAGTGGAGGAAAAGGGAGAAAAGGTGTAAAAGCTGATCCTGCAAACTTTATAAAAGTTGCAAACATCTCTAGCAGAAACTTCCAGATGACCAACAGTCAGATTATACCTAATCTGTACAAAAGACATCATGGAAAGGGACATGCTTATCAATCTGATTCCTACTCAATATAAAAAACTTCACAGAAAAAGAAAAAAAAAAAACAAAAAAACTCAGGTACTCTTCTTACCCTGAGATGCCTTTCCATTTGAACAGTATCTCTCAATTGCTTCTTTAACGTTATGGCTACTCTTGAGAAGTTCATACAGCGCCTATAAAATAAAAGAAGTCTTTGTAAAAGAGTCAAAGACTGCAAATATCCAATCTAAACAACTGAAACTAGCCTTTCAGCGAGCGCACCTCATATAAAAAAAATTATCTTTATACATGATAAAAAAATAACAGCCAAAAGCAAAACCATCTAAAAGTTGATGCAAGGTTTAATTAAACAAATATGAAATATTACATACAATTATTAAAAAAGGCTAGATTTGTCAAGAGCATGGCAATCAGAAACATCACAGAACACAACACTGCCAACATTCAAATATTCATAATTTTAAACATGCTCTTTAAAGAGTTGCAATCAATGGCTAGATGTCCAGGTGCAGACCAGCAATAAGTGGCATTCCTCAAGGATTGGTGCTATTTAACATCTTTGTTGGCAAAACAGACAGCAGGATCGAGTGCACCCTCATCAAGTTTGCCGATGACACCAAGCTATGTGGTGCAATTGACCCACTGGAGGAAAGGGATGCCATCCAGAGAGACCTGGACAGGCTTGAGAGGTGGGCCTGTGCAAACCTCATTAGAAGTTCAACAAGGCCAAGTGCAAGGTCCTGCATCTGAGTTGAGGCAATCCCAAGCACAAATACAGGCTGGGTGGAGAATGGAGTAAAGGCAGTTTTGAGGAGAATGACTTGAGTGTCTTGGTTTACAAGAAGCTTGACATGAGCTGGTAATGCGTTCACAGCCGAGAATGCCAACCACACCCTGGGCTGTATCAAATGAATCGTGTCCAGCAGGTTAAGGGAGGTGATACCCCCCCTCTACTCTGCTTTCATGAGACCCCACCTGGAGTACTGTGTTTGGATCTGGGGCCCCCAGCATAAGAAGGGCATGGACCTATTAGAAGGAATCCAGGAGGGTCATGAAGATGATCAGAGGGCTAGAGCACCTCTCCTACAAAGACAGGCTGAGAGAGTTGGGGTTGTTCAGCCTGAAGAAGAGAAGATGTCGGGGAGACCTTATAGCAGATTACCTGTACCTAAAGGGGGCCTACAGGAAAGCTGGAGGGGGAGACTTTGTCAGGAAGCGTAGTGACAGGAGAATGGTTAATGGCTTTGAACTAAAAGAGAGTAGATTTGGGTTAGATATTAGGAGGAAATTCTTTACTATGACGGTGGTGAGGCACTGGAACAGGTTGCCCAGAGAAGTTGTGGATGCCCCATCCCTGGAAGCATTCAAAGTCAGGTTGGATGGGGTTTTGAGCAATCAGGTCTAGCGGAAGGTGTCCCTGCCCATGGCAGGGGGTTTGGAATTAGATGATCTTTAAGGTCCCTTCCAACCCAAACCATTCTATTATTCTATGAAAATTACCAATAAGATCCTGACCCCAATCATATCTAATGAGGAAAAAAAAGAAATGGAGTAGTCACAAATGGTACAGGATATAAAACATACTTGCTCATTGTCCCTTGTATATAGCCCTTCAGGAATTCTGCCAATTATTTCTTCATTTCCTGTTCTTAAGGAGGTTTCAAAAAGGTATTCTTTAACTTTACTTTCTGAAATCACACCAGGTTTCCAAAGTAAATGGTCTTCATTTTCATAGGCTGCTAAAACAGAAATCCATTAACAACAGGTGTGACATTTTTAAGACTGTAACATAAAAAGCTATCTCACAGACAAAGAACAGGAACACAGAAGAAATGAAATCAAATATCATCATGCTACTTGTGAATTGCAGCTCACTTTTTGCCCAAAAGCCTCAGTTAAGAGACAGACTCTGCAGCATGGTATGGTGAAGAGATTCAGGTTCCATGAGGACGAGATAAGGGACTAAACTCTTCAGGCAGCTTGTTGACTGCTAGATGATTCAAGTCAAATTACATATACGTACACATCATCTTTGTATAAGCAAACTAGCAAATACGCTCAGTTTTATTCAGCTGTTTTCAACAAATAATCTATAGTTTACAATAAAAGACTGTAGGGTATTACTTTCATATTTTAAGTATTGTGTGTCATGGGGGAAAAAAAAAAAAAAGAGGTGGTTGCTAAATGGTCATTTTCAATTAAAATTTTCCAAAACTTACCTTACCAAAATGGAATCTAGATCTTAATTCTGCAATTTCTTTTTCTGTTCATTAACAACCAAATGTTGTTTACAACTTGTACATTGCACATTTTACAAGCAAACAGGATGTTTAGTCTTCCTTCATAGTACACTAAAGTCATGTATGCACCTCTTAAGTATCTTATTTGACAGACAATATATTGGTCATATACAAGAGTTGCTCTGAAACTTTGTCAGTCTGTGCACACACTTGAATTCTAGATTAAACTATAAATCTTATTTTATTCAATAGATATGATTAATATTGCATATAAGGTTTCATGTAATCTCTTGGCAATGCAAAATTGAAATTATTCAGTCCAAACACACACAAGCATAATGGTTGGCACAGTAGAAGAGGCAAAGAAGATTCTCAAACATCTCATAAAACTGCAGGAAAGAATATTAAGCAAAAGTGAAGAATAAAATTACATCTACTGAGAAAGTATTGTTATGGCTTAAGAAAAAGCTTTCAGACAGCTTAAGGAAGTTTTCAAACAGACATGTTATAAGTGTAAGGTTTATAGAAGAACTAAATGGCCATCTATCACAACTCCAGTAGCTTGGACTATGCAGCAGAAATATAAACACGTTTGCCAATGCCACCTCTTCAGGGAGTATAGAAGAGGCTTTCACAGATTCACATTACGTAGAAGTGGATGATTTCTGAATTCCTGCAGTGTAATTCCAAATCCTAAATCATGTTTTTCTCAGTACATGCAGTGTTCCAGAGTACCTCCACCCATACAGCCAGGTCCAGTGCCTCTGAGCACTGCTGACACCCAGCTTCAACCTCTTTTATCAACCAAGATAATCCAGTATTTCTTGCTGGAGTCCATGCCTGATATTCTCAAGAGGAGTTCATTGGGCTCTTCAATCTGAGAGCTGGCCAAGAGCTTTGCTGGCCAAGCCAGCAAACAAAACTCATACTGGTTCTCTCTAGCACTAACTCTTTCCTGGTCATCCCCTGGTTATTCTCTAGTTCTTGGCTAATAAAAAGTCAAAAAGTATAAATAGTAAAAGGACTATGCAGAAAAATCTTATTTTTATTCCTCCAGTTCTTACGACTAGCAAGCATCATGCCTGAATCTTAGAAAACAGTAAACTGCTCTAGGTCTCAAACAACAAAACAGATGTCCACTTGCTAATGCTTCCAGCGCTATAGTAAATATTCTTCTCTATAGCAAAGGAACGTTCTTCCAAAAGCAGTTGGTAATGGTGAAAAGACTTCATATGCTTCACTAGAATAACATTCCCATGAAACACTGCAGTTTCAACACAAGTAATCAACAGAATATTAATAACTTAGAAAAAAAACAGAATGCTCTTCATTTATTAAAATATCACCCAAAACGTTCCTTTAACTTCACAACTGATTCACCCATAAGTAAATTTCTTTCAATATTTTTTTGAATTACACAACTCTATGTGCTATAATTTTATCATAGTGAAGACTTTTAAAGATACCAAATAAAAATCAAGTTATTTTTTCTATTCTAGCACAATCTCAGTTTTTAACTTGAACTTACACGGGAATTATACTTAAAACATCTTATTTTGTAAAAGACAAAACATATCAATACCTACATCTTCTACTCATGCTATGGAAACTGAAAAGAGTTTATTGCTTTATGTTTTCCATAAGCAAATGTTATTATGAATACATTAACGGTAAGAGGATTGTCAAGAAGAATCTCCAACCTTTACTGGATGCAGAGGGGAACACAACTACAAGGATAATGAAAAGGCTGAGGTTCTTAATGCCTTCTTTACATCTGTCTTTACTAGCCAGACCACTTATCTTCCGAGTACTCAGCCTCCCGACCTGGAAGCCTGGGACGGGGAGCAGAAGAACACCCCCCCCCCCCCCCCCGCCAAAGTTCAGGTGGAAACAGACCTGCTGCTACACCTGGACTGCCACAAGTCCATGGGGCCAGAGGGGATCCACCCAAGGGTGCTGAGGGAGCTGGCGGATGCAATTGCCAAGCTGCTTTCCATCATCAGCGGTCATGGTCATCCAGAGATGTCCCAGATGGCTGAAGACTCACTAATGTGACACCCATCTATAAGAAGGGTCATAAGGAGGAACCAAGGAACCACAGGCCTGTCAGCTTGACCTTGGTGCCAGGAAAGATGATGGAGCAGGTCATCTTGAATGCAATCACACAGCATATGCGGGACAACCAGGGAAACAGGCCCAGTCAGTAAGGGTTCGTGAAAGGCAAGTCCTGCCTGACCAACCTCATCTCCTTCTATAAACAGGTGACCCACCTGGTGGATGAGGGAAAGGCTGCTGATGTAGTCTACCTAGACTTCAGCAAGGCCTTTGACACGATCTCCCACAGTATTCTCCTGGAGAAGCTGGCAGCCCATAGCTCGGACAGGTACACTCTGTGCTGGGTTAAAAACTGGCTGGACAGCTGGGCCCAGAGAGTGATGGTGAATGGAGTGAAATCCAGCTGGCGACCGGTCACCAGCTGGATTATTCCCCAGGGGTCAGTGTAGGGGCCCATCCTCTTCAATATCTTTATTGATGATTTGGATGAGGAAGTGGAGCGCACCCTCAGTAAGTTTGCAGACGACACCAAGTTGGGGGGAAGTGTCGATCTGCTGGAGGGTAGGAAGGCCCTGCAGAGGGACCCGGACAGGTTGGGTTGATGGACAGAGGCCAGTGGGATGAGGTTCAACATGGCTAAGTGCCGGGTCCTGCACTTCAGTCACAACAACCCCATGCAGCACTACAGGCTTAAGGCAGAGTGACTCAAAATCTGCGCAGAGGAAAAGTATCTGGGGGTATTGATCAGTGCTCACCTGAACATGAGCCGGCAGTGTACCCAGGTGGCCAAGAAGGCCAATGACATCCTGGCTTGTGTCAGGATTAGTGTAGCCAGCAGGACCAGGGAGGTGATCACCCCCTTGTACTCTGCTCTGGCACCTCTGCTGCACCTCAAGTCCTATGTTCAGTTTTCGGCCCCTCACTACAAGAAGGGCATCAAAACCCTGGAACATGTCCAGAGGAGTACTACAAAGCTGGTGAAGGGTCTGGAACACAAGTCTTAGGAGGAGCGGCTGAGGAAAGTGGGGTTGTTTAGTCTGGAGAATAGGAGGCTCAGGGGAGACCTTTTTGCTCCCTACAGCTACCTGAACAGATGTTGTGGGGAGCTGGGAGTCAGCCTCTTCTCACAGATAACCAGTGATAGGACTATAGGTAACAGCCTCAAGTTGTGCCAGGGGAGGTTTAGGTTGAAAATTAGGAGACATTTCTTCTCAGAAAGAGTAGTCAGGCATTGGAACAGGTTGCCAAGGGAGGTGGTGGAGTCACCATCCCTGAGTGTTTAAGTAAAGGTTTGACTTGGTGCTTAGGGACATGGTTTAGTGGGTGACATTATTAGTAGGGGGATAGATGGACCAGATGATCTTGGAGGTCTTTTCCAACCTTAATGATTCTATATACATTTTGCAGCCCATATGGTTTTACTAAAAACAAACAAACAAAAAAAAACAACACATTTTGAAGATCTTCAATGTCAACTAAGTTACACACTCATGGCCCACTTATGATACTCTGAGGAGACCCACTGTTTGTTGCCTCCTAAGATTATTAAATACTTCATAATTAACACTGTAATCCACACTCCTATGTCTTTTTGAGTATGTCTTCTCGAAGTTGTAGAATCACATTTCTGAGAAATAATTATGCGGTTGCATCACTCAGTTTTCTAGTATTTTTAAGGTCTGATTTTCACTAACCCATTGGCCTTACCTTAAAAATTTAAATGATGTTTTTCCATCAACTGCTACATATAAGCGTAAGATAAGAAGTAAAACAAATTGAAGAACTTACCCTTTTCATCATCACTGTATTTGCCAAGGTAAGGGGGAATCTCAGCCTGATATTGTGAACCAACCATTATTTCCTGAAGATGTAACAAAAAACACAGGAGAAAAATATTAGCCTAAAACATATTTTTCACATGGAAGCATTAAAAAAAGACATTTACTTGGCATTCAGCAGAGAATTCCAGAATTAAGGTACTATTTTAGATACATACTGTAAATATTAATGCATTTCTTTCTTAATAGTAAAGTTGGTTTTTTTATCTGTTTTTGTTTGCTTTAAGAAATAGTTATTACCTTTCTCAAATCTTCAGATGAATTACCACTGTCTGCCTCTACATCTTCAACATCTGATTCTTTATCTCCATCACATGCAGTGTTCGCTTCAGACACAAAAAAGTTTGTTTTTAGCTAGGAAGCATTTTTAGTTTAAACATCACTACAAGAAATTGCTGGGTATCTTTTACTTTTGAAAAGAGCACCTGCTTTTATTCAGGGAGACACTGATCATGAGTTTGTTAATCTACACATCTATCAAACCATAGCATCAAGTCAGAAAGTACTGGTACTTGTATACTGCAGAACTGAAACATTTATGCAACTAAGACAACCTATTGCGCCTGTTGCGTTTCTAACAGACAAAAGGAAATAAAATTATTTTATCTTTTTTTCCCCCCCCTCTCCCCTTCAATGAATGATTATACATTACAGAAAAGGTACGAGAAAATAATACTTTGAGGGCTACAACCCAGTCAATCACAAAAAGCAATGTTGAAGGCAAGTCTTTATTACCTACCAAAGCTTTTAACTGGAAGTTTTGATGGATATTCAAAACATTCTTTTAAACAAGGCTGCCTCAACACAGACTCTAGATACAGCAGCAACATACAAAATAGAATAAGCGAAAGACAGCTCATCGCTTATTCTTTTTAATCTTTATTTTTTTTCCCCTTGGGAAGAAAGACAGCAGAACACTCCATGTAACTCAAAGACAGTACTTTACAGAACTACTCATATTTTAGAATCTGGAACACTGTGGTACTGTGTTCTGAAGTAATTCTATTTTTATAGATGTATAATCACTGGTAGAATGAAATCTACTGTTAAAGTAAAGTTACTTTGTATTCTCAAACTATAACACACTCAAAAGTGGGGTTGCAATTTTATCTTCATCACACCAAGCTAGAGTTGTCAACGTCAGAGACAATATCCAAGAACGTATAGACTGAGGCTCTTCTGTAGTCATTACTACTATTACCAGTCTCTCTTTGCTGTTAGAAGTAGCAGACAAGAAGCTAAAACAAACTTATGAAATAACAATATGCAATTATTGTTGTGGTTTAACCCGGCCGGCAGCTAAACACCACGCAGCCGTTCGCTCACCCTCCCCCCTCCCTCTCTGGGACGGGGGAGAGAAATGGAGAGTGAAGCCCGTGAGTTGAGATAAAGACAGTTTAATAAGACAGGAAAATAATAATAACAAAAATAATAATAACAATAATAATAATAATGATACAATGGTGATAATACGAAAGTAATAGTATGTACAAACAAGTGATGCACAATGCAATTGCTCACCACCCGCTGACCGATGCCCAGCCTAACCCCAAGCAGTCCGGCCCCCTCCCCCCAGCTAGCCACCCCTATATATTGTTTAGCATGACGTCAGATGGTATGGAATACCCCTTTGGCTAGTTTGGGTCACCTGTCCTGGGTCTGTCCCCTCCCAGCTCTTACTGCACCCCCAGCCTGCCCGTTGGCAGGACAGAGCAAAAGGCTGAGATGTCCTTGGCTTAGTATAAGCACTGCTCTGCAACAATTAAAGCATCGGGGTGTTATCAGCACTCTTCTCATTCTAAGCCAAAACACAGCATTCCACCAGCTACTAGGAAGAAAATTAATTCTGTGCTAACTGAAACCAGGACAAATTATTTTTCCAAATAATATATTATTTTATTAAATTTGGATTAAGTGTTATAAATACTTAACTTAAAAATTAACATTATCTTAATATTAGAGAAACACACAAGGAATGGAAAAAAAGACGAAACTTCCAACAGCAGAGAAAACTGACATTTCCCTTCCTGAAACGGTGGATATTTGATTTTAAGATGTCCAACTAAACATTCTAATAGAGAAAGAATAACATTCTGATAGAAAACCATGGTAGCTGAAAACAAACATGACTATTTCTTAATCCTGAGCAAAATGAGGGGCTAATCATTTCTCCATAAAGTTGCCACACTTTCGGTGTCATATTCATTAACAGTTCACAAGCAACATTTAAGTGCCAGCAAATTTGGGGTTTGCTTAATTTAAAAAGGGCATCAACATTATTTATTTTTTTTTTTAAATCTCTTTCAATATGAATGTCTTCACTACACAATCAGCAATGCACAAGGAACTACAACTGCAGGTAACTGAGGCAGCACATCACCTTTATCATCCTTCTTCTCTAGAAGAAACAAACGACTTTGTGGTGCTTAGCTGCCTGCAAGGTTAAACCACAAAAAGGTCTTTCAAGTAATCATTACTAACAACCAAAGACAACATTCATGTTCAATACCCCCCAAAGCACTGTTTCTCAACTCCCAGAAAAGTCAGCAGTACTTTGCAATTTTGATATTTTAAGCTAGGATGTTGTATATAATGTCAGGACTGTTTCGAGTACTGTTATAAAATTAGTTTTCCTACATCTTAATGGCCGAGGAAAGAAGTCTGTAGCCTCATGTGAAGTAACTGATGGTGTCAAGTCATCTGCAGAGGACTGTGTTTCTTCATCATCACCTGACAAGAGGTCTTTAGCTATTTCCTCCTGTATCATTTGAAAAATAAATAAAAATTAAAACCTCAGAATGTCTATTAAGTATAGACCAATGAGCATTTAGATTCAGCAAATTATAAGTCCCATTAAATAAAATTAATTATTTTACCGTAAGTAATTTTAGTAGACCGTATTCCCTTAATTAAAAAGGGGGTTGGCTCCTCCTAAATCTGAGGACAAATATAGCCATTAATTTCAGAGTTGAACGCATGGGTTCATTTCCCCCGTCTTCCGTTAAAATGAAGTCAACAAAAAGTAAGCTCTGCAACTATCAACCTCAGGTGTTCCTCCAACTGCTTCCAATGAAAAACACCAATGGAAATTGCCTCAAAACTTTAGAATTTTGTTATTCTTTACATCATAGATACACTGAAGCTTTAAGAGGCTGTTACCACTCCGGAAAAAGAAAACAGAACAGCCAGGCATTTTTGTAGGCTTTTGCTAAGGACAGTTACAGAAAATGGACAACTGGTTATCTTCCCAAAATACACAAAATTAAGTTTTCATAGACTAAAAAAAAGAAAAAAGGAAAACAGAAAAAGCTCACTTCCTCCACCAGCAGATGTTTGAATACCTCTGTATAAAAGTTAGGGAGCAAAAGAACTGTATTAGACAACAAGTCGACTACATTTTTGTAGCCTCAACAATTGTGAACCCTAATGAAAATCAGATGTGCAGAGCCATCATTATACTCAACTTTCTGTGGAATTTACCATTACATCACTTACAGAAAAAGTTTAAAAAAAAACAAAAACAAAACCAAACAGCATATGTTTACTACATACAAATTTTAGGATCCAAACTACTAGCTACATATGTCTTACAGCCAAAAAAAACAGATTAAAACTTCAGAATTTGATATTAGCCTGCAAATCACAGAAGCTGAAGGGTGTGTGGTGTTTGGTTTTTTTGTTCTTAGGTGTGTTTTCCCCCCCTCCAGCAGCATATTTTTTTTTTTTTTTTTTAATATAGAATCATAGAATGGTTTGGGTTGGAAGGGGCCTTAATAATCATCTAATTCCAACCCCCCCCCCCCCTTGCCATGGGCAGGGACACCTTCTGCTAGACCTGGTTGCTCAAAACCCCATCCAACTTGGCCTTGAATGCTTCCAGGGATGAGGAATCCACAACTGCTCTGGACTTGTTCTAATAGGTCTATGTCCTTCTTGTGCTGGGGGCCTCAGCTGAACACAGTACTCCAGGTGGGGTCTCACAAAAGCAGAATACAGGAGAAGAATCACTTCACTCGACCTGCTGGCAACGCTTCTTTTGATGCAGCCCAGGATACGGTTGGTTTTCTGGGCTGCAAGTACATATTGCCAGCTCACATTGAGTTTTTCATCAACCAGCACCCCCAGGTCCTTCTCCTCAGAACTGCTCTTAATGCATTCTCTATCCAGCCTGCATTTGTGCTTTGGATTACTCTGGCACAGATGCAGGATTTTGCACTTGGCCTTGTTCTACTTGTCATGAGGTTTGCACAGTCCCACCTCTCAAGCCTATCCAGGTCCCCCTCCGGATGGTTTCCCTCCAGAGTGTCAACCGCACCACACAGCTTGGTGTCATCAGCAAACTCGCTGAGACTGCACTCAATTCCACTGTCCATGTCACCAACAAAGATGTTAAATAGTGCCGGTCTCAATACTGACCCCTGAGAAATACCACTCCTCACTGATCTCTACTTGAACATTAAGCTGTTGACTGTAACTCTTTGAGTGCGACCATCCCGCCAACAAATGCAATGACCGTGTGTGCTGCAATCTCTTTCTAAATGATATACATCAGAAAGAAACATTCCAAAGTATTCAGGAGAGCCTTTTCAAGTCATCCACAGTTTTGGTATATAACACGTATGTTGGAAGCCCAAATTATTATTTCTGGACATTGCATACATTAAAATATAGATCTTTTCAGGAAAATTCCACCTCAAAAAAAATAAAATCTACAGTTCTTTGGATGTGTTTTAGAACAACTGTTAATTTAGTAATTTCTCATTTGTAGTAATATAGTGCCACTGAAGTCGCTCTGCATTTTTAAGTGCAATAAGAATAATTAGAATCAGATCCTCAATGTCCTTGAAAATGAAAGAATTCATAATAATATAGTAATTCTTGATTGTACATTGAAATTGACAAAGATATGCATTTTGTAACATTAAAAGATAGGGAAATATTATTTGAAGTCACCTGGATTTTTGCTTTCAATCTGTAATACTGGGAAAAATGGTTCCAACTTACTTTATCTAGAGTCATATCTGGAAGTTCATCTGCAAGTTCACTTGGAGAGCTATCTGTGCTAGAACCTGCCATAACTGGAATCGTGGTTTCATAGCCATAGAATGCCAGTAAGTCTTCCAATGGCATGTTTCCTTCCTAATACAAGAGGATTTACAAACATTTCAACATATTGCCAAACACTTGTAAACAGTTCAGGCCTAAAAGGATAAGACATATTTTGGAAAAAAAAAAAAAAAAAAAAAAAAAAAAAGTAAAAAACAAAGAAAAACTTTACTGAAGTCAGGAAACTTGAATCAAGGTTTAAAATATTTTCAGGCACAAGACTGAAATGATTCATCACCATCTCTCTTGGCATATAATGAAGTCCCATTAAGCTATTCAAGAAAACTGTTTGCTAGATGAAAATAAACAGTAATTGATTATTAAATATTTGCTCCTTATCTGATTCATACTGTACAGCATGATTTGCCTGTATTTCTTCAAGACAACAGAAGCACAACCATCCCCCTACAAGAGAGAATTGCAGAAAAACTTGAAGATTTTAGTCCTATATAATTACAACTGCATGTGTGCATTCAAAAACCTACAAAAGTAAACCAAAACAGCAACTTTTTATCATTTCCATCTCCTGCACAAAATACTTTATAATGACTGCTGAGACAGTAATAGGAGAACAGCTAATGGAAAAAAATCAAGAGAAAAGCTGGATTTATAATGATCAAAAACTGTTGAGAAAAAAAAAAAAAAAAGTGATTTTTCTAAATATATTTGCATCCTAAGACAATAAAACAACAAACCGCAGAGATTTTTTTAGTTACCTGATTCAAGCCATCAAAGAATTAGAAACATTTTCTGATATTTATACCTAAAAAGTTAAATTACCTTCAAAAACTTATTGTTGAATTCGTATACTGATTAAATTACTTGTTTTCTTTAGTCAGCTAAGGTCTTAGTCCTGCAAAGACTTTTCACAATGGGTAAACATAAAATGATGTCTAAGTCTTTCCAGGATCAGGACCTAAAGTAATAGAGTGTTTTAGATGAGTATCTCCAGTTCGTTTCTGGATTGGAAAAATAACAACTGAGCAACAGAATGAAATACAGCTGTCATTTAATAGTACTCAAAATGTGCAATTTCAACTTATTTCTGACTTACAAAAATTAGAAGAGATATTAGATAATACAACTCTAAAAGCAACTTCAGTAATTTCTCCTCCAAAGTGAAAGCATTATTAAATAAAAAAGAACCTGAACTTAACACAGCACTAATATATTTGAAAAGCTAAATTCCACCTTTTTGTGAGGATGCACTGCTATACCCTAACTGAAACTGATTATATTGTATTTATTTTTTTAATAAAAAAAGTTGTAAAGGCATTTTGCAAGAAACTACAATATACAATACTGACTAAAGAACGCATTGAGCATTATTTTCAGTAAAAGAGGTACAACACATACGGACATTTAGAAGAAGGTGAGTCACTCTTACCTTTTCTAAATCTTCAATTTCAGAGCTGAAATTTTTGCTTTCTTCCATCATTTCCTCTTCTTCGAGAGTTTGCTCGTCATCGTAATCATGTACCAGCATTTCAGCAGAAGGGTCAAAGTCATGATCCTCAGATGATAAAGAGCCAACTATTAAAAAGAAAAATCTGAGTAATTTCTTTCTACACCAACATATGAAGTTACATCATAGAAAAAAAAAAAATAAGGTTACACGAATTCTTTTACTCCATTGAGAGTTCCCTGTATGTAACTGGAACAAACTCCTAACTACCTGACAAATATAGCTGTTTTAGCTGGCCTTCCCTTTTCATATTTATAAGTAATATGCATAGTTTTCTCTCTTGCAGTATAAATACTTGAAAGAACTACCTAAACTACTGAAACAAAGTTTCAATAAGTACAATCCCAAATGAGCATTTTACTGGATAAAAGATTGTTCAAAATATACTTGAAATCATCATTAAGGTACAAAGCACACATGTCACAAGATTTCAGATGCCGCAAGCATGCCAGTTGTACCTTACAAATCAAGGGTCTCTGACTCTTGAATGAGTTATATGGTAATTAGCCTAGTTTTTCACTAGTAAATGGCTAACATAGCTTATGAATCAACTTCTAACTAACACCAAAATAAAGTGAGACACACTTCAGGTTAGTTAAGCTAGTTTTAATAAAGCATCTGATCTGCAAGGATAAACTCTTAGCACTTGATCTAGAAAGACAGAAAAAATATGGCAGTGTCTCAAGAAATATAGAGGAAAATATATTGGAAATAAAATGCTTCTAATGGATCACATTAATTAACAAATCATTGTAACAGCTCTATGGTCCAAGACACGTTTTCATTATTCAAGAGGATACTCATAAAATAATAACTATTTTTTGATGGCTTAGAGTGCATTTTGTCAACTGTTAGAAAGTTATCATTAGATTCAGCATTTTTGTTTAACATAAACTTTGTCCATTTAGATTAAGACAATACTATGCAAGTTCACAATACCATACCATAAGGAAACATTCAGGCCAAAAATATTTTTATTCACATGCTATTCATATTATGGTCTCGTGGATCTCTCAGCATTGCTTATAATGCTACTCCAATCACAATAATTACTTTGCACACAATTTTTCTGCTGTTGCCTATTACATCCTGATCCTACAGCTTTTCAAGAACTGTCAACTGTCTTAATCACTGTCCTGGTTTCAGTTAGGACAGAGTTAATTTCCTCCTAGTAGCTGGTAGGGTGCTACGCTTTGGCTTAGGATGAGAAGAGTGCTGATAACACCCCGATGTTTCAATTGTTGCAGAGCAGTGCTTACACCAAGCCAAGGACGTTTCAGCTTCTCACTCTGTCCTGCCAGCGGGCAGGCTGGGGGTGCAGCAAGAGCTGGGAGAGGACAGACCCAGGACAGTTGACCCAAGCTGGCCAAAGGGGTATTCCATACTATCTGACGTCATGCTAAACAATATATAGGGGTGGCTAGCTGGGGTGGGGCGGCCAGCTGCTCGGGGATAGGCTGGGCATTGGTCAGCGGGTGGTGAGCAATTGCATTGTGCATCACTTGTTTCATACACACTATTATTAGTAGTACTATTATTATTATTATTTTCCTGTCTTAATAAACTGTCTCTATCTCAATTCACAGGCTTCACTTTCCCATTTCTCTCCCCCGTCCCAGAGAGGGAGGGGGGAGGGTGAGCAAACAGCTGCATGATGTTTAGCTGCCAGCCGGGTTAAACCACAACAATCACACACACACAAATGTGCTCAAGATTATCGTTTCTAATCGCTGTTCTAACTCATTTTATGTTTGAATAACTGAAGTAGAAGGTCTATACAACTCACAGACTTTAGATAAAAATAAGTCCCACTTGGTGGCTCTGAACACTCAATATCCAATTTAAAACCATACTCAAGTGAAACAAGCTCATTAAAATTAGTAAGAGTAGTTAAAGAAGAAAAACAGCTAACACAGAAAGCAGTTATGCAGAAACAAATGCACTCCACAGATACTTATTAATGAGTAGCCCTATTGATGTTAAATACACGTGTGTAAATGAAGATATTCCAAAGAACCTTAACCGTGGTTCAAGCCTTAACAACTGCATGTCACTATGATTTTAAATGTTTTCTGATACTATTAAGAAGTCACACAAGCCTATAGTTACCAGCAAGAGAAGCAGTCTCTCTTTCTCCAGACTACATGGCTTTACTGAGATGCTGACTTAAAAGCACTACAAGACTTTGATTTCATTTTGAACTCCAAGCAGCCAATTACTAACTGCAACTGGAGTTAAGGAAAGAACTCCACAACATACTTCTTTTTCTTTTAAAAATCAGGCAGGCAATTAGTTACATGAATGCAAAACATTAGAAAAGCTACGAGGCAAGAGGGGATATTTGTAGAAAGGAGCAGGAGGGAGACCACAGCATGTGGGTGGCAGGCAGTGTGTTGGGCAGGAGCTGGCAAGGACGAACCTGGGCTCGAACTCCCAAAGGAAGCCTGCGGGGAGAGGAGAGATCGAGGTGAAGCATCTCACTCTGCAGCAAGTAGGATTCACTATTTTATGTTCCCCCTTCCCTTCATCACCGGAGCTTCCTCCTTCTCCCACCATCCCCCTTCTGCTGCTCTACTCCTCCACTCGCACGGGTCGCCAGCCTCAACCTCAACCACAGCCCCCGCCTCCCATCCCACTCACCTCTCCATCCTGTTCACCCCCCTCCCGTTCCTCTTTCCCTCGCCCACCTCTTGCCCACCTCTTGCTCCCATTCCCTCCTCCCTTGGCAAAAGCTCCCCAGGAGCCGCGCCCGGCCCGGCCCGGCCCGGCGCTCCCGCTCGTTCACTCCGTCCCCGACGGGACAGGACAGAGGCAGGCAGAGACAGAGGCAGACGGACCGACCGCAGCCTCTTCCCCGCTCCCAGCCAAGAGCTCGCTCCTCCTCCTCCCTCCCACCAGGCATTTCTCCATCGCCCGTGCTGCGACGTCGCCGCTGGCCTGTCCCGTGCCCCGGCCGCGCCCCCATCCGCACTCGGCTGTGGCCTGTCGGCCGCTCACAATCTACAAACCAGGCACCCACTGTGCGGCCTACTCGCACGGGCTCCCACTGCCCTGACGCCAGCGACTCAGCCGTCCACCCCGTCGCTCAGCTGCCCCGCCGCTCCGCCAGTCCCCTGCGCCACCCTGATGACGCCTTACGGGGTGAGCACAGGGGGGCCGACCGAACCCCAACACCTCATCCCACTTTCCCCGCTCACCTCCGCCATATTGGGACGATCAGACTGAGCAACAGCGCTACGCCAGTTACCCGGATGAGGCCGTTAAGCCAATGACAACCGCCGAGTCCCAACCGGAACCAGCCAGGAGGGAGCGGAAGGGCCAGGAGGGAGTGGAAGGGCCAGCAGGGCTGTGTAGGGGCGAAGGAGGCGGTGCCGGAGCAGGGGCAGCTCCGGGATTCCACCTCCGGCGGCACCACTCTCCTCCCGTCCTGGCCGCCGAGGGCGCTTTGCTCTGCTCGGCCCTGCCCTGCCTAGTGGGGGCGCTCAGTGTTCACCGCAAAGCCATGGCCTGAGGTGCACGACCTTAACCGCCCCCTTCCTGCCTAAGCGCAGTATCCCCAGGGGCTTTTTGCTGCCTCCCCCCACGGGTGCCCGTGCCATACTTGCTATATTGAACATTGATCTGCCTGAGGGGTAGTGTACATCACAGCAACGCGCAGTTGCAACAGTGCTCCAGACCTTGTCCCATCCTGAGAATGCAAGAGGCTAAAAGCTGTGTCCTGAAGTGAACAGTTTCTTTGGATGTATCTGACTTGGGTTTGAAGACAATGCAGAGATCCCAAGCTAGTTTAGGTACTTAAGCAGTGGAGCTCTGTATTGTTTATTCTGCTGACATCTGTTGCTCCAAGATGCAGAATAAATTAACTTGTGCCACGTGCTGTACTGCTGAAGCTACTCTAATTTCAATATATAAACTGTTTGTGGACCTCCAAATTACACTGCAGCCTAAAGCGTAGACATACCTACTCCTGATGTATCTGGAGGTATAATGTTCACAACAAAAATCTGAAGACTTTGCAGAAACGCATATTTTTAGGAAAGTTGTCATGGTCACAGGCAGCTCTAGTAATACCTCATCCTCTGATCCCTGATCTCTTTCACTTTTTCCAAAGTTGTATACACAAATTAGAGACTTATCAGGTTAAAATTATCAGTGAGAGACAGATAGGCTATGCCAGAATATATTGGATGTACTCAAAACTTAAAAAAGAAGGGAGGTTTAATACTTTCCACCTTTGGTCTGGAATGCCCTTATAACCCACTCCAATGCTCCTTAGCTCTTTTCAGTTTTGTTCACTCCAGATACATCAAACCCAGTTCTTCACCCTGTTCCCTTAAATCCTCAGCGCTGTTAAGACAAAATAGCTTCTGATAATAGCACAAAAAGTCACATCAGTGGGAAGAATCCCCAGTTCAGAGAAGTACATATTTGCTTCTATACACATTTTCTCAATAGGAATTCTCCTCAATTTTCTGACTGGCAATTTTCTGATTTCTGAAGTAGTTTACTTCACAGTCTTTCAACTATTTAACATGATTAATTTTACAAGTTATGTTGTATGCCGTTTTACAGAGAAATCTGCTGTTAATTTTCCACTTAAAATATTTTATTAGATTTAGATCAAAGGGAAGATATTTTTATAATTATTATAATTCAGACCACTTTGAGAGAATAATATGAACCCATAGCTCTAACACAGGAGGTCATTAGGTGTTTTCCAGAGCTGTCATATAAGTTGCAAGAAGGACTCTGGAAAAATTACAGTGCTCGGAGCTGTAGTGGGTGGGGGGCTATAAAACAGGAAAAAGTGAAAATGTGAAACCTAATCGATTCTGAAGTGTATCAGTGAAAAAAAAATATATATATTTTCTATTCTTCTCTTTTTTTTTTTTTTTTTCCTGAGAATCAATTTTACAGCTGGAAATTACAGCTATATATATATATAAAATAAAATTTTAAAAAATTACAAATATTTGCAGATTCCAATACCTACAAAAATGATGGTGAAAATCTGTATTGTGAAGATTTGAAAAGGGCCATATATCCTAGTGGGGGCTGCATTTTGATAGCAACATCTATAGTGCAATCATGTTCTATGTTCTGTGGTTTTACCCTGCTGGGCAGCTAAACTCCACCACAACTGCTCTCTCACTCCCCCTCAGAAGAAGAGGGGGAGAAGAAAGTATGCTGGAAAAAACAAACAAACAAAAAAACTCAGGTTAAGATAAGGCTAATTGAATTAAAGGGAAAAGAAAGAGAACAACAACAAACAAAAAAAGCCACATGGAATCACAGAGGGAAGAAAAAAAATATTCTCTACTTAGAATCATAGAATCATAGAATATCCCGAGTTGGAAGGGACCCATAAGGATCATCGAGTCCAACTCCTGGCACCACACAGGTCTACCCAAAAATTCAGACCATATAACTAAGTGCACAGTCCAAACACTTCTTAAACTCCGACAGGCTTGATGCTGTGACTACGTCCCTTGGGGAGCCACTTCCAGTGTGTGACAGCCCTCTCGGTGAAGAACCTCTTCCTGATATCCAGCCTAAACCTCCCCTGTCGCAGCTTGACACCATTCCCACAGGTCCTATCACTTGCCACTAAAGAGAATAGATCGGCACTTGTCCCTCCACTCCCCCTCATGAGAAAGCTGTAGACCGTGATGAGGTCTCCCCTCAGCCTCCTCTTTTCCAGGCTGAAAAGGCCTAGTGACCTCATCCATTCCTCATATGACTTCCCATCTAGTCCCTTCACCATCTCTGTAACCTTTCTCTGGACACTCCAATAGTTTCATGTCCTTTTTGTACTGTGGTGCCCAGAACTGAACATAGTACTCGAGGTGATGCCGCACCAACGCAGAGTAGAACGGAACAATCACTTCCCTTGACCAAATAGCAATGCCATGCTTGATGCACCCCAGGATACGGTTGGCCCTCCTGGCTGCCAGGGCACAATGCTGGCTCATATTCAGCTTTCTATCAACCAAAACTCCCAGATCCCTCTCTACAGGGCTGCTCTCCAGCATCTCGTTGCTCAGTCTGTTCGTATAACCAGGGTTGCTCCATCCCAGGTGTAGGACCTGGCACATTCACTTGTTAAACTTCATGTGCTTGGTGATTGCCCAGCTCTCCAATCTGTCCAGATCTCTCTGTAAGGCCTTTCCACCCTCAACAGACTCAACAGCTCCTCCCAGTTCAGTATCATCAGCAAACTTACTCAAAACACCTTCTAGTCCTACATCCAAATCATTTATGAAAACATTGAAAAGAACTGGCCCTGAAATGGAGCCCTGGGGGACCCCACTGGTGACTGGCTGCCAGCCTGATGTAACCCCATTTACCATAACCCTTTGAGCCCTACCCATCAGCCAATTGTTCACTCACCATATGATGTTTTTATCTAGCTGTATGCTGGACATTTTGTCCAGTAGGATCCTATGAGAAACTGTATTGAAAGCTTTACTGAAATACAAAAAGATTACATCAACTGGCTTCCCTCGATCGACTAGATGGGTGATCTTATCATAGAATCACAGAATCACACAGAATCACAGAATTTCTAAGTTGGAAGAGACCTCAAGATCATCGAGTCCAACCACTGACCTAACACTAACAAGTCCTCCACTAAACCATATCACTAAGCTCAACATCTAAATGTCTTTTAAAGACCTCTAGGGATGGTGACTCAACCACTTCCCTGGGCAGCCCATTCCAATGCCTCACAACCCTTTCGGTAAAGAAGTTCTTCCTAAGATCCATCCTAAATCTCCCCTGGCGCAACTTAAGCCCATTCCCCCTCGTCCTGTCACCAGGCATGTGGGAGAATAGACCAATCCCCCACCTCGCTACAGCCTCCTTTAAGGCACCTGTAGAAAGCAATAAGGTCGCCCCTGAGCCTCCTCTTCTCCAGGCTGAACAAGCCCAGCTCCCTCAGCCGCTCATCGTAAGACTTGTTCTCCAGACCCCTCACCAGCTTCGTTGCCCTTCTCTGGACTCTCTCGAGCACCTCGATGTCCTTCTTGTAGCGAGGGGCCCAAAACTGAACACAGGACTTGAGGTGCGGCCTCACCAGAGCCGAGTACAGGGGGACAATCACTTCCCTAGCCCTACTGGCCACACCGTTTCTGATACAAGCCAGGATGCTGTTGGCCTTCTTGGCCACCTGAGCACACTGCTGGCTCATATTCAGCCGACTATCAACCAATACTCCCAGGTCCTTCGCTGCCAGGCAGCTTTCTAACCACTCCTCTCCCAGCCTGTAGCGCTGCTTGGGGTTATTGCGCCCCAGGTGCAGGACCCGGCACTTGGCCTTGTTGAACCTCATACAGTTGACCTCAGCCCATCGGTCCAGCCTATCCAGATCCTCCTGCAGAGCCTTCCTACCCTCGAGAAGATCGACACACGCACCTAACTTGGTGTTGTCTGCAAACTTACTGAGGGTGCACTCGATCCCCTCATCCAGATCATTGATGAAGATATTAAAGAGGACCGGCCCCAGCACCGAGCCCTGGGGAACGCCACTAGTGACCGGCCTCCAGCTGGATTTGACTCCATTCACCACAACTCTTTGGGCCCGGCTATCCAGCCAGTTTCTAACCCAACGAAGCGTGCGCCAGTCCAAGCCAAGAGCAGCCAGTTTCTTGAGGAGAATGTTGTGGGAAATGGTGTCAAAAGCCTTGCTGAAGTCAAGGTAGACCACATCCATAGCCTTTCCATCCACCCAGTGTCACTTTGTCATAGAAGGAGATCAGGTTCGTCAAGCAGGACCTGCCTTTCATAAACCCATGCTGACTGGGCGTGATCGCCTGCTTGCCCTGCAAGTGCCGCGTGATGACACTCAAGATAATCTGCTCCATGAGCTTCCCTGGCACTGAGGTCAAACTGACAGGCCTATAGTTCCCCGGGTCTGCCCTCTGGCCCTTCTTGTAGATGGGTGTCACGTTTGGTAGCCACCAGTCAACTTGGACCTCCCCCAGTAGCCAGGACTGCTGATAAATGATGGAAAGTGGCTTGGCCAGCTCCTCTGCCAGTTCTCTCAGTATCCTCGGGTGGATCCCATCTGGCCCCATCGACTTGCGTACATCCAAGTGCTGTAGCAGGTTGCCAACCATTTCCTCATGGATAGTGAGGGTCGGGTCACATTCTGCTCCCCATCCCCTTCCACCAGCTCAGGGTACTGGGTATCCAGAGAACAACCGGTATTGCCGCTAAAGACTGAGCAGCCATTGTTCCCCCTTGCCATTGTTCCCCCTGGCACAGCTCCAACAAGCCTTGTTTCAGCCCCATCCCCCTTCTTACCTAGTTTAAAGCCCTCTCAATGAGCCCCGCCAGCTCCTTTCCCGGGATCCATTTTCCCCTTAGAGATAGGGACCTGTCTGTGGCCATCAGGCCAGGTGCCGAGTAAAGCGCCCCATGGTCAAAAAACCCAAGATTTCTGTGCTGGCACCAGCCTCTGAGCCACGTGTTTATCAGGTGGGCTTTCCGTGTCCTGTCTGTACCCCTCCCTGCCACCGTAGGGATAGACGAAAACAGCACCTGTACTCCCGCTCCCTCCACTAATCGTCCCAGCCCCCTAAAGTCCCGTTTGATAGCCTTGAGGCTTCTCTCTTCAGCGTTGTCACTGCCAGCATGGACTATCAAAACTGGATAATAGTCAGAGGGGCGAACCAAGTTGGGAAGCTTTCTGGCAACGTCCCTGACCCTGGCCCCAGGGAGGCAGCAGACTTCCCTACGGGTAGGGTCAGGCCGACAAATAGGGCCCTCTGTTCCCCTGAGAAGAGAGTCGCTTACAAGAGAGTCGCCATAAAAGGAAATTAAAATTGTTAAGCAGGACCTACCCCTCATGAACCCATGTTTGCTGGGACCTATGACTGCATTGTCCCCCAGCTGTGTTTCAATAAGTGGCAGGATAATCTTCTCCATAATTTTACCAGGCACTGACATGAATCTGACAAGCCTCTAGTTACCTGGGTCTTCTTTCTTGCCCTTCTTGAAAGTTGGCACAACATTTGCCAGCTTCCAGTCAACTGGGACCTCTCCAGATTCCCAAGACCATGAAAAATAATTGAGAGAGGTCCCGCAATGATGTCAGCCAGCTCTTTAAGCACCCTGGGATGAATCCCATCCAGACCCATGGACTTGTATGGATCCAGGTGGACCAGCAAATCCCACACACGTTTGGGGTAGTTGGTATGAAGTGATAGCTGGTAGTAGCTGGTATGATGCTGTTTTTTGGATTTAGGATAAGAAAAATGTTGATAACATGCTGATGTTTTAGTTTTTGCAGAGCAGTGCTTACACAGAGTCAAGGACTTTTCATCTTCTCATACCGCTCTGCCAGTGAGGAGGCTGGGGGTGCACAAGAAGCTGGGAAGAGACAGAACTTAGACAACTGACCCAAACTTGTCAGAGGGATATTTCATAGCATGGGATGTCATGCTGAACAATAAAAACTGGAGGAGGTCGCCGAAGGGTCTGCTGTTGTTTAGGGATGGGCTGGGCATCAGTCAGCAGGTAGTAAGCAATTGCATTGTGCATCACTTCTTTGTGTTTTTATTTATTTATTAATTTATTATTTATTGTTCTTGTTTATTTTTCTAACTTTTTTTTTTTATTTCTTATTAAACTGTCCTTATCTGAACTTATTCTTGCGCTTTTCTTTTTAATTTTCTCCCCCATCCCACTATTGGAGTGAGTGAACAAACAGCTGTGTGTTTTTAGCTGTCTGCTGGGTTAAACCACAATACCAATTCACTCCATCATCTGCCCTCTACCAGAAGTTGCAGCTTTTTAGTGTGCATTCTATTCACAATTATTCTTGATTGGAATCACAGTTTTTGCTTTTTTGTTGTTGTTGTTTATATTTATCATTTAGTTTAAAATGCCACGGGTTTTCTAGGTAGCCCATATTTTTGTCAGTTTGCCCTTCAGCCTCTCTCACATGTTGCTTACAGAATCCCTGTACTGCATTTCCCTCTCTTCATAGACTCCAATATTTTCCCCAACTTTTCCAAGCATCTATGATGTAGCTCCTTATTTCCCAGGTGGTAAATCCTTAGCAGGGGATTAGTGAAGGTGATAAGCTCCGTGCCCCCTTGAGGGCCCAGGTTTACCCAGGAAAAAAAAAAACTTGCTTCAAGAAAGCAGCTTTCTGATTTTCTGGTCATCACAGTACACTTGCATGCTGGCACATAACTTCACTTGTGATCTAACTGAAAATAACTGTTAGCCAGCTACTGATTTAAAGATCAAAGTCGAAATTTCCTTAAGTGGTATATTCTTTATTGCAGCGCTGGATGCACGGGGGATCTTTCTGCCTATCGTGCATGTTCGAAGTGACAAACTATCTCATATTTATACAGTGAATCCATGAATATTCTATTAGCGCCTATACATATTCATTACATAACCCCGCCTACTCTCACTTTGTATGCTAATTAGCTTATCAGTCCTTGCGCAAAGCCTTCCAAGAATTGTGGGCCGGGGTCTTCAGGATGTGGGCAGTGGTCTTTGGGAGGAAGGCCGTAGGTCTTCCTCGTGATGCACTTTTCACCTTTTGCTTAATCAGTTGTTTTCCAAGCTGTAAAAATGCTGAGTTGGCTTTTGGTTTAACTGAGGGTCGGCAGATAACAGGATGTCTCAGTTAACAAGGCATAACGGACAGTTGACTCAAGTTATCTCAAGTCTCAGCCTGACTGAGGGTTAACAGATAACGGGATGTTTTCAAATAACAAGATGCTTCAACATAACAGAAGGTCAACAGATAACAAGATGTCGTTTACTTTGTTCTCGCTAACTCTTAACCACAAGTTTTATTCTATCCTAAAGTGAGTTTATACAATATCATTCCCCCCTTTTCTGGAAAATCTAGTAAATTCTTTTACTTAATACGAAAATTTTCTTCCCAGTCTTATGATATGTACCCCTCAATACCTTGCCATGCACAATTGTCAAGGAGGCTAACATGGACATTCGTTGTAACAATTTTCAATTCCAAACAAGTAATACAAAAGACAATATTAAACTTATACCAACTAATATCAATTAAACAATAATTGGGTGACTCAATGTGTTCAAAATCCCAGTTGCAGTTGGTGACCATCCAAAGAGTGTATCCCACCAGTTGTGACTAGTGTCTTGTTTTTTAACTAGTTGCTTCAGTAGTGTGAGGGTAGGTAATAATTTACGATACATTGTGTTGTTAGACTTGATCAGCTGATGGGATACCACTGGTGCCAAATATAGAATATCACACCCGACGATTCTTGCTCCGTGTCAAAACATACATCCTGAGCCTCAATTGTATTGCTTTCACAAATAAATCCTTGTTGTTCCCGGGTAACACATGATTATAGATTTACAGCCTGCCATTTCCCATTCTCCCTCCGTGCCCATGTTCTATGCTCCGAAGGATAGAGCACTGTCTTCTCATGGTTTAATCCTAGTGCAATGATCAGGTGGATAACATAAACTGTGGCATTACGTATAGTAAGCACGAAGGCAGTAGCCATGTTAAGAATGGGATCATAAGTACAATTTACCAGGGTCCACAAGGACTGGAACTTCTTCTCAAAATCATTGGCATTGTCCCAAACAGTCTTTGGGACTTCAGCCGGAAAAATGTCTTCACTTCCTTCCCTAATGATCAAGGCAGCTGTTGCCTGTAACCATAACTGTGCTTGCATACAACTAAGAGCTAAGGATACATTATCCTGTGTCCACTCTTCTCCTAATTTTCGCCATTCTGATGGTTTATATAAATAGTTACCATTTGTTCACCAGATGACCATAACTGCTAACTTTCCATTAAAGTTCTTATCCTCTGTTGTTACGGCTTTAGTTCAAGGCCACCCACCATTCTCTATTATCACAGAGGCACCTTCTTGAATCACAATTACAACTATAAGCCATAAAAACAAAACAATTCTATGAAAAAAATTTCTGCCAACTATATTACCAAATACTCCCGACCATAATGTCCTCATTTTGTTCGACTAAGCTTTAGTTTCAGTTCATCGTCACCTAGTGTTACTTTCCAAGGAGCTCCTGGAGCCTTCTTCACTCGGGAATAGTGGATCCAAGTGGCTTGTTCTCTAATTTTGATAGCAGTGTAAGTTGTCAGCAACACTTGATAGAGTCCATTCCATTTTTCCTCTAGGGGTTGTCCTGAAAAAGTCTTTATATATATATAATCCCCAGGCTTAAAGGGGTGGATTGGTTGATCCAACCCTCTAACCCTGGTCCCTAACACAAATTTATGTATTTTATTTAATTGTTTTTGAAGTTTAGTCATATAAGCATATAAATATTCTGATCCCAGCTGCATTAGATCCTCTCCACTAAATAGAAATTGATATGGGGCCTTCCATATAAGATTTCAAAACGGCTCAAATTCTCTTTTACTCTAGGTTTAACTCTGATTCTAAGTAATGCTAAAGGGAGGGATAGAAGCCATGCCAAATTAGCCTCTTGTCCGATTTTAGCTATTTGTTGTTTAATTAAATGGTTCATTTTTCTACCTGTCCACTTGCCTGCGGTCTATAAGGAGTATGCAGTTGCCAATCTATCTTTAGAATCTTACTTATCTGTTGTACCACTTGCACACAAAAATGTGAACCTCTCTCAGAAGACATTGCTACTGGAATCCCAAAGCATGGTGTTGGGAATTGGCATACAGGACGTGGACATGTGTCCGTGGAACAATTGTTCAATCTGAGCTTGCCTTAAGCAACCAGGAGTAGGCCTTAGAAAATCTCATGGCCTGCTGTAGCTGAGCAAACCAAGCTACCAGAGTAACTGTGAGAAGCTCCCACGGCAATGACTCCCACATCGCCCAATTAAGGAACTCGGAAAATATTGTTACCAGCAGCTGGCCTCAAGGACAAGGTCTACGTGACCGCTAATCACAAGGGGGGTTGTTTTCCTGACTGCTAATCACAAGGGGGGTTCTTTTCTTGCAGGTGGGGTTGTTTTCTTATAGTTGTTTGTCTGAGTGCTTTTGACCAATAATCTTGTGTGAAACACTGTCCGCCCCTGTAAAGTTCACTATAAAAGTTAGGCTATTCGGGCAATAAAATGGAGCAGCATGATCTGACTCAACTGGTGTCTGTCGTGCTTTCGGCCGTGCTTCCTAACAGCATGGTATTATTTCATTTAACAAGACTTTAACCACTTCTCTTGCTTTGTTTGTTCGACAAGGAAAAGCTTCGGGCCATCCTGAAAATGTGTCAGTCAGAACCAGTAAATAATAATACCCCCCTTTTCTAGGGAGTTCGGAAAAAATCAATTTACCACTGTTGTCCCAGATAATTTCCTTTACTGATTATTCCAAATTTTATTCTATTCTTGGTATTGGGGTTGTTACGTAAACAGATGCTACATTGTTGAGTTACTTGTTTTATTGTTGTGTTTTTTTGTGTTCTGTAAGAACTATGGGCCATGTCAAATTAGAGGGTATTATTTCACGGACTTTTTGGTCCCTGTACATAGTTTGGATTTTACCGTCTGGTATCAAAGACAATGCCTTCACCTCAGTTATTTCAGCTGCCTGTTTAGCCTCCTGATCTGCCAATCGATTTCCAATTTCAAAGTCAGCGTTCCCCTTTTGGTGTCCTCGACAATGAATGATAGATACCTTTTCTGGTTGTTTTACTGCCTCTAACAACCTTAAAATTTCTTCAGCATGTTTTATCTATTTTCCCTGAGCAGTCAGCAATCCACGTTCTTTCCAAATTGCTCCATGAGCATGTACCAAGCCGAATGCATATTTAGAGTCTGTCCAAATATTTATTTTCCTTCCTGCTGCCAGTTCCAGTGCTCACGTAAGTGCAATTACCTATGCTTTCTGGGTGGACGTCCCAGGGAGTAATGGTTTGGACTCGATTACCTGTTGAGCAGTTGTAACAGCATATCCTGCCTTACGTTGTCCTTGTTTTACAAAGCTGCTTCCATCAGTATACCAAGATTCATCAGCATCTTCTAAAGGTTCTTCCTTAAGATCGGATCGACTAGAATACACAGTCTCCATTGTTTCTGTACAATCATGGGTTATAGGTTCATCCAGAGTTCCGCTAAGGAAAGAAGCTGGATTTACGACGTTAGTGACCACAATTTCCACATCATCTTGTTCCACTAATATTGCTTGATATTTTAAAATCTTTGTGGTGAAAGCCAATGGTTTCCTTTTTGTTCCAAAACTGTTGAGACCGTATGGGAGACTAACACTGTCATTTTCTGTCCCATTGTAAACTTCCGAGCTTCTTGTATATTGATAACAACAGCTGCAACAGCTCGAAGGCATCCGGGCCATCCTTTACTTACTTCATCTAATTGTTTAGAGAAGTAAGCTACTGCTCGTTTATAGGGGCCCAATCTTTGTGCTAGTACTCCCAAAGCTATCCCTTGTCTCTCATGAGAAAACAACCAAAAGGGTTTTGAGAGATCCGGTAATCTCAAAGCTGGAGCTTGCATCAATTCCCGTTTAAGTTGTTTAAAGGTGTTTCATGCCTCTCCAGTCCAGACTAACTTTGACTGATTACTCTTTATCAATTCATATAGAGGCTTTACCATTAGTCCATAATTATAAATCCAAAGGCGACACCAACCTGTCATTCCTAGAAAGGTTCGTAGCTCCTTTACCGTTTGGGGTTCTGGAGTCTGGCAAATGACTTCCTTACGTTCAGTTCCTAGTTCTCTCTGACCTCCCGAAATTCCAAATCCCAAGTAGGTCACGTGTTGTTGAACCAGCTGGACTTTCTGTTGAGAGACTCGATATCCATTTAAACCCAGAAAATTAAGGAGACTTATACAACTCTCTTTAGTCTCGGTAGCTATTAAGAGATCATCTACATATTGTAACAAAGCCCCTTCAGTGTCCGGAGGTATCCAAGTTTCAAGTTCCTTTGCTAATTGGTTTCCAAAAATAGTGGGGCTATTCTTGAATCCTTGAGGTAGCACTGTCCACATAAGCTGTGTCTTTCTGCCTGAGTCAGGGTTTTCCCATTCAAAGGCAAATAGGTTTTGGCTTTCAGTGGCTAAGGGTAGGCAGAAGAAGGTGTCTTTTAAATCCAGTACGGTAAACCAGACTTGACTATTATTTAATTTAGTCAGCAAAGTATAAGGGTTTGCCACTACTGGATGTATATCCTCAGTGATCTTATTTATGGCCCTCAGATCCTGAACTAGCCTATATCTTTTTCCATCTGCCTTTTTAATTGGCAATATGGGTGTATTGTATTCTGATTCGCATTCAATCAATAATCCATACTGTATAAATCTATCAATTATCTCTTTAATTCTTTTCCTGTCTTCTATCCTCAAAGGATATTGCTTAACCTTAACGGGTTTTTCTCCTGGCTTTAATTTAATAATTATTAGGGTCACATTTTTAGCTCTTCCAGGGACTTCAGTGGCCCAAACTCCTGGATATACTTGATTTATGATCTCTAAGGGTATTTCACTTTTAGGGTCCATTTGTATTAGTGCCAGGCTTAACACATTTATTAGTTGTTCTTCTCCTATCCTTAATTCCATTTTCCCTTTTTCAAAGATAATTTCTGCCTCTAATTGTTCTAACAAATCTCAGCCTAATAGAGATTTTGGAGATTCAGGTGGATATAAAAACCTATGTATCCCCATTTGTTTCCTGTTATAAATGAGGTCTGAATTTTGTAATATCTATAAAAAAAATATATGCTGCCCTTTTTTTTTTTATCTTGAGGGCAGGCTCCCCTTTTATACCCTTCTCTCCACAGCAGTTCTTTTCCAAACAACTTTTCATTGGTCAAACAACTTTGAATGTAACAACAACAGAAAACACCCAGAAACATCTGTGCCTTAATGGCAGCTGGAGAACAAGAGAACCAGCTGGAGAACAAGAAACCCTGAGACTGCATGGAGTCTCCTGAATCACCCTTCTTTGTTCCCTCTAGACTCTTTTATATTCCTGATGGCCTCGTCGTTAAGAGTCTAATGTTATCTCAACCATGGGGCTTTCCAACCCCCATGGCCACATTCCCAAATCTCCCTCTTCTTTATTAATATCAACCATTTTCTCGACACAAATTACCACTCCATATATAACATTTCCCCAACTTGTACTTCAAAGGTTCAAAAAATAAGCCTTTTCAGGTTGATTGGTTGCACCTTTTACCTTAACATAATCATTCCATAAAGGCATTAATGCTTGATTTAAAACCGAATATGTTGCCCTATATCAATAAGAAATTTCACTTCCGTTTCTCCCCTAACTTCATTATAACCAGTAGAGGATCTGTTAGGGTAGATTCCCCAGGCCCCTGTTAGAGCTGTTGAAATCAGGGGCCGATGATTACCCTAGAAAAAGGCTAGTCAGTTTGTCCTCTGAAGCCAGGTCCAAACCGTTTTTTTGTTTTGTTTTGTTTTCCTTCCCTGTTACATTTCAGAGTTGGTCCAAAAATTCCACAGGGGTTTCTTTTAGACCTTGTTAGAAGCATATTCTCAATTCCCAATTCATCCAGATTTTAGTATTTACTTAACCGTTCATAATTTTCAGGATGATTAGGGTCTTAGTGGCGGTCGGTCAGGGGAATGCAATTGTCCACAGTTCCCTGAGCAATCCCACCGGCAATCTGAGCTCACACATGAACTCAGGTTGTTTTAAGAGTTAACTGTTTTTCTGTTTCTGTGACAACTCTCTGGGACCCATCATGATCCCTTTGCCCCAGAGGGCTAACACCCAAGATTTTAAGATCTCAGCCCCGGGCTGAGGCAGAACTGTTAATATTCCTACATCCTCTTTCCCTGCTCATTCAACTTCAAACGCCTTTAACACTTGCAATAACCCTTTTAACACTTCCTTTATCTTTCTCCAGCCTGTACTTTTCTAATGCCAACATCAAAGGCTCAGTCAGGGACCAACTTAATTCCGTACCTTTTCCCACCAAGATGCTGAAACAACATCAGTATACAACATTCCATCCTATTTTCCTTCTCAAAAACAACATTGACTGTAGCAAAGTATTATAGTTTAAAGCTCCATTAAAAGGCCACTTTTTTTCCACATTCCAGCTTATAAAGCAGCCACCATTGATTACAATATTTTATCAGAGTTTTCTTATTTTCACTTCCACCCGGAGCCCCCCCTATATCCTTCCAATGACTCATAATACAACCCAGCGTACTTTTCTTAGGAATTTCACTGCTTACTCGCCCCCCCATTTTCCAGTTTACACTTTCAGAATACGTGTATCACTTACAAAAATGCGTGCACGCAGGTATCTTTCAATAGCGATGTCACAAAACTACTATTATTACCAGGAGATATTGCCAAAGTCACAATAACAATAATCAGAGTCAAAATCCTCATGCGATAGGTCAGAAAACCGAAATATGTAACACTGTAACGATATCTTTCTTATAACAACGCCATGAAACTACTATTATCACCAAGAAAATAGCCAAAATCGCAGTAACAATAACCAGAGTTAAATACCACACTCCATGAGTCAAAAAAACAAAATAGGCAACACAATTCCAGATGGACCTTAAAGCAAGCTCTTTCCTTAAGGTCCCCAAATATACTTATGGTGCTAACCACAAAGTATATACCAAATACTGCCTTGCAGAAGATCACCTTCCGACTTAACAGACAGTTCCAGATGATCGGTCTACCAGAAAACCAAACCAGAATAAAGAATATACTCACTTACAATGATGGGGTCCTTGTCTGCCTCCGCAGTGATCCGGTGAGTCGAGGAGTCCCTCCGGGAAATCCCGGGGGTACCCTAGAGAGTCCTGTCCCCAGCGGGTCCTGCGGTCCGGCAGAGAGGTTGTCCCATCTGGGTCGCCAAATTGATTTAAAGATCAAAGTCGAAATTTCCTTAAGTGGTATATTCTTTATTGCAGCGCTGGATGCACGGGGGATCTTTCCGCCTATCGTGCATGTTAGAAGTGACAAACTATCTCATATTTATACAGCGAAACCATGAATATTCTATTAGCGCCTATACATATTCATTACCTAACCCCACCTACTCTCGCTTCGTATGCACAGCCATAATAGCCATCATAATTTGAAAAATATTTGCAGGAAATTTGCTTTTTTTTCAGTAAAATAATGCTACTAGCCATTCTGGCAAAGATAGTATAGTCTAATAGGACATCATTGTTGAGGAGGAATGTTTCCTAAACAGGAACCCCTGTACTTGTGTTTTGAGGGTGTTTTGCCCATTTCCTTTGAGCCAAGTTATAATAATTAGCAAGTTTATAAAAAGTATCACACCCTCTTTCAAAAAATTCACAAAGATAGACAAGGAATTATATTCTGCAGATGTAGAAAATAAGGCATATAAAAGTTGAAAAACTCAGTCAAAGCTTAATGCAGAGTCTCTGACAGGAGTGAAAATCAGAACAAGACAATGCTGTTTTGAAGTGATTGCATAATCTTCATAGACTGAAGTTTGTATTTCAGTAATATCCAATTTTGACTTATTTTCCACTTATTTACAAATATCAGGTGTTTCTAATAACAACATGCAAAAATGCCACTATGTAACAGTATGAGTATTGCTTATGTTGGGTGGGTGTCCAGTAGGAAGGAGACATATCTCTAAATTCCCAATTCTGAAGGAATAAAAGAGGGTATCTCTGAAACTTGTTCAGTGGGATCTGGAAGCATTAGATAGCTCCACAAAGGGAAGTCTGAGAAAATATTTCAGATGTGCTTGACTCTGTTCCCAGCATTTCATACAATCAATTTCCTTGTGTTTTTTTTTTTGTTTGTTTGTTTTTGTTTTCTTTGTTTGTTTGTTTTCCAGTTTAAAATGAGGGAATCATTCAAGAGATAGGAGAAACCTCTACAACCTGTTTTCATCCATGAAAGGAAAAACAGAGAAAGAAGAGCAGCGGAGAAAAGTAGATTTAACTGTCTTTAATCTTTTGCAATTAACCTTGGAATATTTAAGCTTTACTGGGGTGTTGCAGGAAAAACAGCCAAAAACACAACAATTGTTCAATCTGAGCTTGCCTTAAGCAACCAGGAGTAGGCCTTAGAAAATCTCATGGCCTGCTGTAGCTGAGCAAACCAAGCTACCAGAGTAACTGTGAGAAGCTCCCACGGCAATGACTCCCACATCGCCCAATTAAGGAACTCGGAAAATATTGTTACCAGCAGCTGGCCTCAAGGACAAGGTCTACGTGACCGCTAATCACAAGGGGGGTTGTTTTCCTGACTGCTAATCAAAAGGGGGGTTCTTTTCTTGCAGGTGGGGTTGTTTTCTTATAGTTGTTTGTCTGAGTGCTTTTGACCAATAATCTTGTGTGAAACACTGTCCGCCCCTGTAAAGTTCACTATAAAAGTTAGGCTATTCGGGCAATAAAATGGAGCAGCATGATCTGACTCAACTGGTGTCTGTCGTGCTTTTGGCCGTGCTTCCTAACAAATGGCTCCCGAACAGGCTGAGACCTGAACAGGACCTGAACAGGACATCGCAGCGCAGCGGGAGACCAGCGGCGCCGGGAGCCCAGGGAGAGCAGCGGCGCCGGGACAACAGAGCGGCAGCGTCGGCACATCGGATTGGCGCGGGACCGACACATAGGAGCGGCGCGGGGCATCGAAGCGGCGCCGGGACATCCTGAGGACGCTGCAGGGCTACGGCCACTTCCAAGACACACCGACAGACCCGCGGGACACAGGACTCACGGTGAGACGCTGACAGACCCACGGGACACAGGACTCACGGTGAGACGCGGGACTCACGCTGAGACACGGGACTCACGGTGAGACTCACTTGAGACGCAGGACTCACGGTGAGACGCGGGGAACTTTGTGATTCACTTCCTGCGGGAGAGGGGACTCTTTCTGCGGGAGAGGGGACTTGGGGATTCTTGCGGACTCTCTCGGCTGCTCACCGCAGGAGCAGGAAAGAGACAATACTTGTTTGTTTGGTTGTTGTTTGGTTATGATGCTAAAATATATTGGCTGCATGTAACAACTTTCAAAAAATTAGTGAGCCAAGCAGGAACTACTCTGCTTGCCTGCGGGATCGGCTGCGGCATGGACACCCCTAGGTGCACCCTGAGAGTCCTGCTCGGAGGGGACTCCACTCTCAGCTGCTCACCGCAGGAGCAGACAAAGATCTCCTGAGGCTCCAGACAAATGGTACACTTTCAGTTGCTAGAGGGATAGTAATTGCAGTTTTAATAATTGTATGTCGTATTCTTAAATGTCCAAAGTGCTATGATTGATTGAGTTGTAAAAAGTGGTATGATTGATTGAGTTGTGCCAGAGGCCTCTGGGTGTGTGATTGTGCTGCGTGTGTACGATTGTGCTGTGTACTGTGTTAGTGAGAGTGCGCTTTTGTCATAGTGCAGGCTGAGGCTGAGGTTATTTTTCCATAGTGCAGGCTGAGGTTATTTTGCTATTGTCATAGTGCAGGCTGATCATAGGAAAATAGTGCCAGCAGGAATCATAGGAAAATGGAGGACGAAGTAGCCTTAGATTTATTACAGCGCTTTTTAGAAAAACGGGGAGTCGATTGTAAGCAACTAGCAGGACTAGTTGCGATCGGTCGAACAAAATCATGTTTCACAAGTACGGAGTCACTGTTTGAAGTAGCCGCTTGGAGAAATTTAGGGGATGTACTCTGGGATATGGTAATAGATGATGACAAAGTAGCAAAGAAATTGATGAAACCGTGGAGAGAAGTGATAAATGCGATAAAATGATATCAAGTAGAAAAGAACTTGGCAGCGGTGGCATCTGATAGACTGAATGGAGGAAAGGGTGAATCAGGTTCTGAGAGTGGGGCGTCGGCGGCAGGCGCCGGGGAAGACAGCACCTTGCTTTTTAGTACAAGCAAGGTTCCCGGTCCTCCGTGCTGGGACTCCGTAGCGGTTACGCGAAGGAGAAAAGAGGTTGTTTCGCCAGAGGGAGATCGTGCTACGCCGGAATTGAGCGAAAGGAAGGAAGAACGTGGCAGTGAGCAAGAACATTGTAAGACTAAGGAAAGGGAAGATGAACGAGGGGAAAGAAGGATAGTGCAAAGAGTTAATTGGCGAAGAATTATGGGCGAAGCTGTGGAGGAAAACCAATTAGGAGCATTTGCAGACCTCTGTCAAGATCCCATGGCGTTCCCGGTGATATACGAAGGGGACGGCCATGGAAACATGCAAGCGAGTCATGTTATGCTTAGTTGGAAGCTGTTGTCTCAATTACGTAGTACAGTTAATGAGTTAGGATTGCATAGTGAACCTATGAAGCAAATGCTGAATTATATCTGGGGAGGGATGCTGCTATGCCCTGAAGATATTAAGGTGATAATGAAAATGATAATGACCCAATCGCAGTTGTTGTTATGGCAAGCTCATTGGCAGAGGCATTGCGAAATTTCAGCGCAGCGACCGAGGAACCCTAACGATCCGTTACACGGAGTTACTGTAGAACAGCTTATGGGAACAGGCATATTTGTTACCATCACTGCTCAGCTTGAGTTAGGTCCAGAATATTGCCTTGAGTCCATGAGAACAGCTCGAGTGGCAGTGGAGAATGTTAAAACCACTCCAACGGCCCCCTCTTACATGGCTATGAAGCAAGGCAGGGACGAGCCTTTTGCCAAGTTTATTGATCGGGTAACTGCTGCCATAGATCAAGCAGATGTCCCAGAGTGGATGAAGGCTGCTTTACTTTGACAGTGTGTTATGGAGAATACAAATTCAACTACAAAGGCTATTATATTGACACTGCCGGGGGATGCCACTATTGAGCTAATGTTAGAAAGAATGAGCAGAGTTCCAGTAGGGCCCCATGCCGTGTTAGTAGAAGCAGTACGCGATGTAGGGAAAGATCTTTTACAGGCACAGCAGCAGGCCTTTGCAGCTTTAGCCCCACTGCGGACCTAAGAAAAGCGACCCTGAGCTTCATCTCGGCGAGAAAATCACTGCTTCCGGTGTGGAAAGGAGGGACACCATCGCCGTCACTGTCGAGTACGACAGGTGTGGTGTGAAAACTGCAGATTGCCGAATCACAATACTGTGACATGTGACCGCTCGGGAAACGGCAGACCGAGCGCGCCGAGTTGCTGCGCTACGACAACAGTGGTGGCTCCAGCCCAAGTGGAGGGGAATGCCTTGGCTCCAACAGAACCACGGCCACCAGCAGCAGTGTCTCGCACAGTGCCTTGCAGCCAGCCACAGCAGGGAGCCTCGGCTTGGACTTGGCAACAGCAGTAGACGTGACTCTCATAGATCAGAAGCCTGTTAAAATTCCTTCTACTACTATGGGACCCTTAATAATTGATAAGAAACCCCACGGGGCTTTATTAATAGGACGTTCATCAAGCGGGATTAAGGGACTCTTTATATTACCTGGAGTTATTGATGTTGATTACAACGGGACAATATCGATAGTGGTGCAGACGTTATTTCCACCATTACATATCCCCGCAAAAAGTAAAACAGCACAATTGGTTCTGCTGCCACAACTTACGGAAGGCATGAAGGCAACTACTGATGTGTCTAGAGGGACCCAGGGGTTTGGGTCTACAGGGGGGCTGGCTATGTTGACCATGGCTATGAATCAGCAACCGGTGGTATCAGTCACGTTATATAGTGCGGGAGAAAAATTGGACTTGGATATGCTGCTGGATACTGGAGCTGACCTCACGATAGTGCGTTGTGATCGCTGGCCTAGTTGCTGGCCATTAGTGCACGCTGTTAAGGGAGTAGAAGGAGTCGGAGGACTCGCATCAGTGCAAAAGAGCCAAGACAGAGTCTGTGTAATAATTGATGGATGGACAGCAAGTACTCACATTACGGTTATGAGTCTGCCACAAGGAGTGGATGGCATCCTAGGGCGAGATGTTCTTGACCAACTAGGTGTGGTACTTAGCACAGATAAACCTTTTCACTGACGGTCACTGCAACATGGGCTTTCCCGATCCCTCTCCGTTGGACTACTAACAAACCGGTATGGATCGAGCAGTGGCCGTTAAAGATGGAGAGCCTTCAAGCAGCGCATGACCTGGTTAGAGAACAGTACGCTCAAGGACACCTACAATTATCTACGAGCCATTGGAATACCCCCATTTTTGTGATTAAGAAAAAGTTTGGGAAATTTCGACTGCTGCATGATTTACGGGCAGTTAATAATCAGATGCAAGCAATGGGAGCGTTGCAGCCAGGACTGCCGAACCCGTCTATGCTACCAGAACATTGGCATTTATTGATTGTGGACTTAAAGGACTGTTTTTTCACAATTCGACTGCATTCAGACGACACTCAACGATTTGCTTTTACATTACCTGCCATTAATAAAGAGGCTCCTGCACAGCGTTTCAAATGGACTGTCCTTCTGCAGGGAATGAAAAATAGTCCTACACTTTGTCAACTTTTTGTGGACAATGCCTTGCGGCCCATACGTGCTGCATGGCCCTTTGCCATTATTTATCATTACATGGATGATATTTTGATTGCCCAAGAGAAAGATTTTGCTCCAGAACAATTTTCATTCCTGTCTCAAGATCTTCAAAAGCAGGGTCTAATTATTGCACCAGAAAAAATACAGTCATCACCGCCATGGACATATCTAGGTTGGAAAATTTCAGATTCGCAAGTGCGACCTCAGAAGTTGGAAATAACTACGTCCATCAAAACACTCAATGATGCGCAAAAGCTGCTGGGTGACCTCCAGTGGTTGCGACCGGTCATAGGGATTTCTAATGATGATCTGGATGTATTGTGGCCTCTCCTTAAAGGAACTGATCCAGCAGCCCCAGTTACGCTGTCGGCTGTGCAACTTACAACAATGCAGAAGATTGCAAGACAAGTAACAGAACGATGGGTTGATTGGCTGGATCCAAACCTACCAGTAGATCTTACGATCCTTAATGGACCCTCGCAGTTAATTGGTGCATTGACACAATGCAAAAAGAAAAAGGGGGAGAGAGTCCGTATCCTTGAATGGCTTTTTACAAGAATACAGCCGCGGAAGTCAATAGAGCAAAAACTAGAAAATTTGGCAGATTTAATCCGGAAAGGAAGGACACATATTATGCACATTATGGGAAAGGAGCCAGGAGTGGTGAGGGTGCCGTTAAAGAAGGATGTTATGGACTGGTGCTTGCAACACAGTGAGGAATTACAAGTTAGTCTGTTGACAATGGGTCAGAACATTTGTGTGGAACCGTTGAAATCGATGGCCCTGCAATGGGTGGGCCGGAATTCATGGATTATTAAACCAAAGAGGAGTGAGACCCTGCTGCAGAACACCGTAACGGCCTTCACCAATGCTGGGAAAAAGTCAAGGCGAGCAGCGGTCACTTGGACGGAAGTTGGAGTATGGCGTCGTCACCTATTAGAAGCCGTCCCTGGAGACTCATTACAGACGCTGGAATTGGCAGCCGTTGTTTGGGCTGTCCTCTGATGGCGCGATCAACCCCTTAATGTGGTGACTGACTCTTTATATGTGGCAGGGGTGCTACAGCGCATTGAGGATGCCAGGCTTCGGGACACTAAAAACCCATGGCTCAATGAGCTCTTTCGACAATTGCAAACAGCCATACAACAGAGGCAGGGTCCTTATGCAGTGATCCATATCAGGAGTCATATGTGGAACCAGGGGCTAGGGGAAGGTAATCAGAGAGTGGATCAACTTGTTGCTACTGCAGTTCCACTTAGTGACTTTGTAAAAGCTAGGGAAGCCCACAATATGTTTCATCAAAATGCCAGAGGGTTGAAACAACAGTTTGGTATCTCTTTGAGCGAGGCACAGGGTATAGTGAGAACGTACCCCGAATGCAGCCATCATGGGCCAGGTTTGGGAATGGGGATAAATCCCCAAGGATTGGGACCCTGTGAGCTCTGGCAAATGGACGTCACGCATATACCTGAGTTTGGAAGACTGAAATATTTGCATGTGACGATTGATACATATAGTCATTTTATTTGGGCAACTCCTCAGGCAGGAGAAAAGGCCATTCATGTGAAAAGACATCTGACATGTTGTTTTGCGGTAATGGGGGTACCTTCAAAATTGAAAACAGACAATGGACCTGCTTATAGCAGTACAGCCATGAGAAAGTTTTGTCAACTATGGAGAGTGGTCCATCACACGGGTATCCCACATTAACCTGCTTGGCAAGCAATAGAGGAAAGGGCTAACCAAATGGTCAAAAGGTACCTACAGAAGTTTAAAGACATTCATGATATACAGGAAAGAGTATCTAAGGCATTATTTGTACTAAACTATCTGTGCATATTTGGAGAATCAGAAGCGGTGCCGGCTAAATGTCACGCGGGACCCTTTCAGGGCAATAGACCTACGGAAATGAAGGTCTACTATAGAGACTTATCCACAGGGCAGTAGAGTGGGCCTGCCGTAGTACAGTATATTGGCAAAGGATATATGTGCGTGCTCACGCCTACAGGTACCCAGTGGATCCCTGCAAAGTGGACTAAGGCAGCCATAGAATCGGCACACGTCAAAGACAACCATGAAGAGGTTCCTGATAGTCATTCTGAGCTTGCCTTAAGCAACCAGGAGTAGGCCTTAGAAAATCTCATGGCCTGCTGTAGCTGAGCAAACCAAGCTACCAGAGTAACTGTGAGAAGCTCCCACGGCAATGACTCCCACATCGCCCAATTAAGGAACTCGGAAAATATTGTTACCAGCAGCTGGCCTCAAGGACAAGGTCTACGTGACCGCTAATCACAAGGGGGGTTGTTTTCCTGACTGCTAATCACAAGGGGGGTTCTTTTCTTGCAGGTGGGGTTGTTTTCTTATAGTTGTTTGTCTGAGTGCTTTTGACCAATAATCTTGTGTGAAACACTGTCCGCCCCTGTAAAGTTCACTATAAAAGTTAGGCTATTCGGGCAATAAAATGGAGCAGCATGATCTGACTCAACTGGTGTCTGTCGTGCTTTCGGCCGTGCTTCCTAACAGCATGGTATTATTTCATTTAACAAGACTTTAACCACTTCTCTTGCTTTGTTTGTTCGACAAGGAAAAGCTTCGGGCCATCCTGAAAATGTGTCAGTCAGAACCAGTAAATAATAATACCCCCCTTTTCTAGGGAGTTCGGAAAAAATCAATTTACCACTGTTGTCCCAGATAATTTCCTTTACTGATTATTCCAAATTTTATTCTATTCTTGGTATTGGGGTTGTTACGTAAACAGATGCTACATTGTTGAGTTACTTGTTTTATTGTTGTGTTTTTTTGTGTTCTGTAAGAACTATGGGCCATGTCAAATTAGAGGGTATTATTTCACGGACTTTTTGGTCCCTGTACATAGTTTGGATTTTACCGTCTGGTATCAAAGACAATGCCTTCACCTCAGTTATTTCAGCTGCCTGTTTAGCCTCCTGATCTGCCAATCGATTTCCAATTTCAAAGTCAGCGTTCCCCTTTTGGTGTCCTCGACAATGAATGATAGATACCTTTTCTGGTTGTTTTACTGCCTCTAACAACCTTAAAATTTCTTCAGCATGTTTTATCTATTTTCCCTGAGCAGTCAGCAATCCACGTTCTTTCCAAATTGCTCCATGAGCATGTACCAAGCCGAATGCATATTTAGAGTCTGTCCAAATATTTATTTTCCTTCCTGCTGCCAGTTCCAGTGCTCACGTAAGTGCAATTACCTATGCTTTCTGGGTGGACGTCCCAGGGAGTAATGGTTTGGACTCGATTACCTGTTGAGCAGTTGTAACAGCATATCCTGCCTTACGTTGTCCTTGTTTTACAAAGCTGCTTCCATCAGTATACCAAGATTCATCAGCATCTTCTAAAGGTTCTTCCTTAAGATCGGATCGACTAGAATACACAGTCTCCATTGTTTCTGTACAATCATGGGTTATAGGTTCATCCAGAGTTCCGCTAAGGAAAGAAGCTGGATTTACGACGTTAGTGACCACAATTTCCACATCATCTTGTTCCACTAATATTGCTTGATATTTTAAAATCTTTGTGGTGAAAGCCAATGGTTTCCTTTTTGTTCCAAAACTGTTGAGACCGTATGGGAGACTAACACTGTCATTTTCTGTCCCATTGTAAACTTCCGAGCTTCTTGTATATTGATAACAACAGCTGCAACAGCTCGAAGGCATCCGGGCCATCCTTTACTTACTTCATCTAATTGTTTAGAGAAGTAAGCTACTGCTCGTTTATAGGGGCCCAATCTTTGTGCTAGTACTCCCAAAGCTATCCCTTGTCTCTCATGAGAAAACAACCAAAAGGGTTTTGAGAGATCCGGTAATCTCAAAGCTGGAGCTTGCATCAATTCCCGTTTAAGTTGTTTAAAGGTGTTTCATGCCTCTCCAGTCCAGACTAACTTTGACTGATTACTCTTTATCAATTCATATAGAGGCTTTACCATTAGTCCATAATTATAAATCCAAAGGCGACACCAACCTGTCATTCCTAGAAAGGTTCGTAGCTCCTTTACCGTTTGGGGTTCTGGAGTCTGGCAAATGACTTCCTTACGTTCAGTTCCTAGTTCTCTCTGACCTCCCGAAATTCCAAATCCCAAGTAGGTCACGTGTTGTTGAACCAGCTGGACTTTCTGTTGAGAGACTCGATATCCATTTAAACCCAGAAAATTAAGGAGACTTATACAACTCTCTTTAGTCTCGGTAGCTATTAAGAGATCATCTACATATTGTAACAAAGCCCCTTCAGTGTCCGGAGGTATCCAAGTTTCAAGTTCCTTTGCTAATTGGTTTCCAAAAATAGTGGGGCTATTCTTGAATCCTTGAGGTAGCACTGTCCACATAAGCTGTGTCTTTCTGCCTGAGTCAGGGTTTTCCCATTCAAAGGCAAATAGGTTTTGGCTTTCAGTGGCTAAGGGTAGGCAGAAGAAGGTGTCTTTTAAATCCAGTACGGTAAACCAGACTTGACTATTATTTAATTTAGTCAGCAAAGTATAAGGGTTTGCCACTACTGGATGTATATCCTCAGTGATCTTATTTATGGCCCTCAGATCCTGAACTAGCCTATATCTTTTTCCATCTGCCTTTTTAATTGGCAATATGGGTGTATTGTATTCTGATTCGCATTCAATCAATAATCCATACTGTATAAATCTATCAATTATCTCTGTTCCCATATAACAGTTTCCATGTTTATATAACAGTTCCCATCTTCACATCTGAACTGGTCTGGCCTGCAGGTCTGAGAAGGGCAGTTAATTTCATCACTTCCATCCTTGCAATCAGGATCTCTGTTACAGTCTTTTTCACCATCACATTTCCAGGACACCAGGATACACTGGGTTGACTGAGGACCACAGCTGATTTCATTTACCTGGCATGTTCTCATATAACACAGATCAGCAATCTCATCAGACCCATTTTCACAGTCCGGATCCCCATCACACTGCCATCTGTTTGGCACACACTGACCACTGTTACACACAAAGTCAGATTCAGCACACGTCTTCTTCACACAAGCACTCTCATCACTGCCGTCTGAGCAGTCTTCACATTTTGCTCTAGCACTGTCGGCAGCAGTGCACAGGCAGGTGAGGGCGAGCAGCAGGCAGAATGCCCCACAGCGCGGCAGTGCCTGCCGCCGCCCTGCACCTATGTCACTCATACTACTCCTATTACCCGTGCTAGTAGTGTCAGTGGCATCCTCCTGGTACCGTTTCTGTCTTTGCCGCCCCTTACTCTCCCCCTTTTCTTTTTGCCACTGACCATTCACCACAAATGGATAAGACACATGATTACTAGTTAGGAAAGAGAGTGTAACGTCTGCTATACGGCTGCAGGCAGTGCCGGCTGCAATCCTAGAAGCTGTTTGTGAACGAGCCTGCCGGTGGGCATTTGGCAGTGTAATCTGCGTCTCTGCACTCCTGCCCTGCAATAGAGCTAAATCGTCATTAATAGTCCGTAGACTGAGGCAACCCCACGGAATGTTATCCAGAAACATAGTTATAACACCGATCTGGGGACGAATAGTCTTTTTTGCGTTGCAAGATAAACCTCTTATAAAAAGAATGCCAAAGAGAAGCAGCACAGCCGCCGCTGCCTCCATGGTTACGTCAGACAGGCTGCAGGGTCCTGATGTCCGCCCCTCTGCTCTGTGCCGACTCACCTCACGGTGAGGGTCAGCTACCAGTGTCCACTGACGCCTCTGGTCTCCCGTAGCAACTCGATCTCGGATGTTCTGCAATTACTTCAATTTCCCCGCGTTTTGCAGCTTCTGTCAGGTCTATTCTGTGTCTCTCAGAGCCGTCCGTGGCTCTGCAGCATCTCTCAGGGCTCTCTCCGTCCAGCGGTAGTCCCTCCGTAGTGTCTCGGGCCTCCCAGCGCCGCTCCGGTCTCTCGGCGCCGCTCCGGTCTCTCGGCCTGTTCAGGTCTCAGTGAGTCTGGGTCTCAGTGAGTCCAGGTCTCGGCCTGTGCGGGCCTCATACGTTGCAGGAAGCATGTCATGTCATGCTCCTGCCTTTTTCTTGTCACAGTCAAAACATTTAAGAGCAAAAATAGGATACACAAGATACACAAGATACACCGGGCCCATATATTAGGCACCACCACTCAAAACTTGGATAAAACAGCACTTCTTTTCAGTCTGTCAAGCACTTCGTTCGTCTCTGCCCACTCCCTTGCAGAGAGTACGGAACCAGGGATCGGAACTCTGCACTCGCTTTGCAGCAACGCTGCGTCTCACTCACACAGCACACTCGCACACGGAGGCCTCCAGCACATCTCATTCATACCACAGGAATATAATTTAGAATGATAACCAACCAAACAAGTATTGTCTCTGATTGTGTTCTTCGTGAAGTGACTTGTAACACTTTGTTTCAAACCCTTACATTTACACAAATACTTTCAACACAAAATACATACATAAAAACACATACAATTATTAACACTCCAGTTAGTATCCCTCCAGCAGCTGAAAACATACCATTTGTCTGCAGTTTCAGGAGATCTTTGCTCCTGCGGTGAGCAGCTGAGAGTGGAGTCCCCTCCAAGCAAAAACGCTCAGGGTGCACCTAGGGGCGTCCACGCTGCAGCCGATCCCGCAGCCGAGCAGAGTGTCTCCTGCCTGGCTCACCAAAATGACTCACAGAAAGCTGACTCCACAATCAGTAAGATTGTAAAGTAGGTATGTTTACTCAGTTCCGTGCAGCACGGGGCGGGTAGTCCCACCAAAGTCGTGCAGGCCTAACGTGACAAATTGCTTTAGTAAAGAGTTACATATACATAAACATTCCTATACATATACATAACCTGTCCCTTTGTGAACACTCCTCCTTATCTTAGACCCCTTGGTTAAAGTCTGAACCATGAGGTTGTTTTTGATCTGGTTCTCGGGGCCCGAGAGGCTCCTGTTATCTGGTGGTATAAGCGCAGCACAGCACAGTAGCACATATTCATTCTTAATCAATTGCTCTCTAATTTCTAATTCCAATGTTTCAGCTTGCTCTTTTCTGGATCCACAGGTATTCTACTATTAATGTTCAAAGCCTGACAGACCCCGTCCTCCGTGGATCAAAATACAGGGGGTCTTAAGGGTTCTTTTGGTCATTCTATCATAAAATACTGGATCATTTTTAATTTACTCTTTAATTTTCTGGGGCCCCTATTGTTCCAATTTCTAATCATTATTCATAATGGACTTTTTGGACATATATCTAGTAATTTGCTCCCTTTCTGGTCCTTGGTCTTCGATTTTATCTGACCCATCCAGGAATTTTACTAGTGGCAATTCCCACAGCCCTTGGCTGCCCAGTGAGAGTGTCTTGCAGGGGGTTTAGGACCTATCACCCACCCACGTATCCCTCTTCTCACCAGTCTAGCCCCCCCGACAGGAGATTAGAACCAGTGAGAAAACAAAAAGACCTCCACGCTGACTTTAGAAGTCTCAGTTACACTCACACACAAAAAAACTGGCAACCGTACCCTTACCCAACCGGACGGTATCTTACGAATCAGTCGTCTTCATCCAGACTCCAATCGGACGGTATCCACCAGCGTCTCTGCTGTCTTCGTCTGGGATCGAACCAGACGGTATCCAAACGACTGTCGTCTTCATCCGGTTCGATTCCGGACACCGGAATCCAACCGAACGGTATCCAAACGACTCTGTCGTCTTCATCCGGATCTTCGCGCGCAGAATTACGGGCAAAAAACAGCCGGCAACACGGGAGCTCAAAAAAATCAAATTCTTTGCTTACCTTTATTCAGGTTCAGGATGGCATTAGTCCCGATCTGACTCAAACAGGAGCCACCAAATGGTGGGGCGCCTCTCCTAGATTAAATCAGAATTCAGGAACTATAGCCATCCCGGACGAGCCCCCAAATTGTTATAAATGGCTCAGGATTCAAATTAGGATTAAATAAAAAATAGGATTTATTAAAAGAATATAAAGGAATAGAGGTAAGCAAACAGCGCTGGGTGCACCGGGAGTCTCTGCTCCACCAGGACGCACACCAGTTACATCAAGCAGCTGATTTTTATGCACCTAGACTAATACATATTCATTACTACTTCTAAAAAAGTAGATTATTATAATTAGCTTCCGGAGTCCGGTTCCTCCTACTGGAGCATGCGCATCAGTCTCCTCTGGGGGTCTCTAGGGGTCTTTCATGCTGAAGGCTCGTAGTCTTCCTCTCACCCTTTGCACTTACTTGGCACTATTCCAAGTTTATGGAACACTCTCTGTAAACTCTCCACAGGTCTTGTCTCCCAACCGTCCTTCAGCTTCTTTTTTCTTCCTCTTAATCTCTTGGCCCCCCTGGCCAGATACCAAGGATCCTCATAGTATCCCATAACAGTCACTAGTTGTTATCAGTTGTTCTGAAACTCCCAGACATCAAACACAAACAGCTTTCTTATTTGACGCTTCACAAGTAATTAAAACATTCTTCCCCAGCCATTCACAGACACATCTATAGCAGTGTTAAGTTAATCTCGAAGAAGACAGGAAAAAAAAGGCTGTAACTGTTAGAACTAGAAGTCAGGAATAACAAAAGCAAACAGGTTCATAAATTTAAGGAGTGTTTTCTGAAGACGTGATAAATTGACTGGAATGAGGGGGAGACTGGGGCACACTGCATCTGTGGTTCAAGAATTAAACTGCCATTGCAGGGCCCAGAGGCAGACAGGATTCAAACAGAATTATTCTTTATGGACACGAATTTATGGACACGAATTGGAATTGTTAAAACATTCCTCACAATCCCTTATCTTCTTTTTAATATCCCCAATTCGTGTCTCTTCTGTTATTAATAATTGGATTTCATCAGTTTGTTCTTGGAGGGTCCAATCCTTAAGCATCATAATTGACATATTCCCTTCCTTTTTTAATGAAGTTATTACCAATGTACTATTTATCACCCAGTGTATTAATAATGTAAGACAAGGTATCATACAAGGTATAGACAATAACATCTTTACACCACACAACAATAAAAATAACACTCTTTTAACCCATGGTCCACCAGGCAGCCATGAAAATAAAAATAAATGAAAATAAATGAAAATAAATCCCATTCCATATCCTTCCAGGTTTGTGTTGCTCGCTCACCTCCCCCCTCTCCTTCTCTGGGATGGGAGAGAGAAATGGGAAAGTGAAGCCTGTGAGTTGAGATAAAAACAAGAAGATAATAACAATAATAATAATAACAATAATGATTATAATAGTACTACTAGTAATAATGTATACGAAACAAGTGATGCACAATGCAATTGCTCACCACCTGCTGTCCGATGCCCAACCTAACCCGAGTAGTCCGGCCCTCCTCCCAGCCTGCCTGCTAGCAGGACAGTGAGAAGCTGAATTTGGCTTGGTCCTTGGCTTGATGTAAGCACTGCTCTGTAACAATTAAAAACAATTAAAACATCAGCATATTATTAACATTCTTCTCATCCTAAACCAGAACATTACATTCTATTAGCTACTAGGAAGAAACACCCTTTTTATCAATCTTTAAACAGCAATTACTAAAGCTAAATTTTCCACAGACTTCTCCTTCTTGTGCTAGTAAATAATCCAAAGCTAGGCAATTTTGATACAAAGCAGTTCTCATCATTTATAACTATTTCCATTTCAGCTAATAACCTAATTATTCTATTAAGTATATATATATTGGGGTCCTATAGTCCCAGGATCTGTCTTCTGCCCACGTATCTGGATCATAATAGGCAAACACGGCAAACACCTTCAGGGTCGATTCAGGCTTGTGTTACCATTCGGCCTGTCAGGGTGATCCAGCTCCTGGAAAACGAATCACAATTTTATATAGGTTAAAAAAAAGGTTCTTATGTTATTTTCTCAGGACAACCTGACCTTAGTGTGGGAGAAGTCCAGTCGAGGCCCTCTCACTCGGCAGTCAATACCCATAGGGGTTGCTTCCCTCGGTAGACCATACACACCGCAGTGGAGGGTCCTGCCCTGGTCTTGCCTTCTCCCTTTCCTCCCTTCAGGCTTGTCCCCCTTTATTTGGCATCCTTAATTCATGCAGAGCCTGCAGAGCCTCGTTGCCAGAATATTAGTTCTTCCTTAGCTTGAGTTTCAGTTTCCCAGGAGTGGACTCAACCCTCCAAGTTTCAGTAGTTACTGGTCCTTTTATTCTGGATGCATGGGTCCCTTCCTGCAGTCCTCACAGCTGTTTCAGTAGTCAGTAAAACAAGGTACAGTCCCTCACACCCATTCCTTTGAGCCAAAAGCAAGATGTCAATAGCAGCTTGATCCTGTAAAAGCAGATGTCGCAGACTATTTTGATCTGGTAACATCTCCTCAAGTATCTCTGTCACGGCATAGGCTTGCTTCTTGGCCCAGCATACCAAATTTTCTAAGTTGTTACGTGCGGCCGCAGATGCCACTCCAGGCACTGAACTTGCTAATGCCGCTCTAGCTGCAACCCCACACAATTCAACATTATCATTGCAATCCGATGCAAGCAATGCCCATTTATGTCTGGTGATCTCACGCAACTGTAACAAGCTAGGAGCAAATACAATGAGTTTATCTAAGTAACATGGACATCTGATAGCATTTGCAGGGATACCTTGCCAGGCCCCATCCCCACAAATCAGAAGCACATCAGGAGGTAAGGCCAAAGCTGCACAATTGTTCCAAACACTGTAGTTGTTACCCCTTGTCTCCATGCTACAAACCCCTAAACCCTGCTTAGCAGCGTCATTGTAATCACAGGTGTTATTTGTGTTTTTGTACCAGTATGGCCCTTTCCCGGTTCCTGTAGCAGGATTCACCTGATAGCCACGGCTACGTTCACATTTGTAGCCACCTTTCAGGTTGATACAGATTTGACTACAAATACCAGGGTTTTGACATTCATCAATATCTCCACAGTTTCTCTTGTCTACAAACTCAAACCCAGCTGGACAGTCACATTCATGTATGTTGCATTCCTTCAGGGGCTCATCACCCCAGTCCTTGCAGTCTCTCTGCTGGTTACACACTTTATTGATATCTATGCATTCTCCACTTCTGCACTTGAATTTGCCAGGTCCTGAGCACTGAATAACATCGTTACGGTTTGCTTCATCAGTGCCATCCAGACAGTCTCTCACACCACTGCACTGCCTTCTTCCGTGGACACAGTTCCCATCTTCACATCTGAACTGGTCTGGCCTGCAGGTCTGAGAAGGGCAGTTAATTTCATCACTTCCATCCTTGCAATCAGGATCTCTGTTACAGTCTTTTTCACCATCACATTTCCAGGACACCAGGATACACTGGGTTGACTGAGGACCACAGCTGATTTCATTTACCTGGCATGTTCTCATATAACACAGATCAGCAATCTCATCAGACCCATTTTCACAGTCCGGATCCCCATCACACTGCCATCTGTTTGGCACACACTGACCACTGTTACACACAAAGTCAGATTCAGCACACGTCTTCTTCACACAAGCACTCTCATCACTGCCGTCTGAGCAGTCTTCACATTTTGCTCTAGCACTGTCGGCAGCAGTGCACAGGCAGGTGAGGGCGAGCAGCAGGCAGAATGCCCCACAGCGCGGCAGTGCCTGCCGCCGCCCTGCACCTATGTCACTCATACTACTCCTATTACCCGTGCTAGTAGTGTCAGTGGCATCCTCCTGGTACCGTTTCTGTCTTTGCCGCCCCTTACTCTCCCCCTTTTCTTTTTGCCACTGACCATTCACCACAAATGGATAAGACACATGATTACTAGTTAGGAAAGAGAGTGTAACGTCTGCTATACGGCTGCAGGCAGTGCCGGCTGCAATCCTAGAAGCTGTTTGTGAACGAGCCTGCCGGTGGGCATTTGGCAGTGTAATCTGCGTCTCTGCACTCCTGCCCTGCAATAGAGCTAAATCGTCATTAATAGTCCGTAGACTGAGGCAACCCCACGGAATGTTATCCAGAAACATAGTTATAACACCGATCTGGGGACGAATAGTCTTTTTTGCGTTGCAAGATAAACCTCTTATAAAAAGAATGCCAAAGAGAAGCAGCACAGCCGCCGCTGCCTCCATGGTTACGTCAGACAGGCTGCAGGGTCCTGATGTCCGCCCCTCTGCTCTGTGCCGACTCACCTCACGGTGAGGGTCAGCTACCAGTGTCCACTGACGCCTCTGGTCTCCCGTAGCAACTCGATCTCGGATGTTCTGCAATTACTTCAATTTCCCCGCGTTTTGCAGCTTCTGTCAGGTCTATTCTGTGTCTCTCAGAGCCGTCCGTGGCTCTGCAGCATCTCTCAGGGCTCTCTCCGTCCAGCGGTAGTCCCTCCGTAGTGTCTCGGGCCTCCCAGCGCCGCTCCGGTCTCTCGGCGCCGCTCCGGTCTCTCGGCCTGTTCAGGTCTCAGTGAGTCTGGGTCTCAGTGAGTCCAGGTCTCGGCCTGTGCGGGCCTCATACGTTGCAGGAAGCATGTCATGTCATGCTCCTGCCTTTTTCTTGTCACAGTCAAAACATTTAAGAGCAAAAATAGGATACACAAGATACACAAGATACACCGGGCCCATATATTAGGCACCACCACTCAAAACTTGGATAAAACAGCACTTCTTTTCAGTCTGTCAAGCACTTCGTTCGTCTCTGCCCACTCCCTTGCAGAGAGTACGGAACCAGGGATCGGAACTCTGCACTCGCTTTGCAGCAACGCTGCGTCTCACTCACACAGCACACTCGCACACGGAGGCCTCCAGCACATCTCATTCATACCACAGGAATATAATTTAGAATGATAACCAACCAAACAAGTATTGTCTCTGATTGTGTTCTTCGTGAAGTGACTTGTAACACTTTGTTTCAAACCCTTACATTTACACAAATACTTTCAACACAAAATACATACATAAAAACACATACAATTATTAACACTCCAGTTAGTATCCCTCCAGCAGCTGAAAACATACCATTTGTCTGCAGTTTCAGGAGATCTTTGCTCCTGCGGTGAGCAGCTGAGAGTGGAGTCCCCTCCAAGCAAAAACGCTCAGGGTGCACCTAGGGGCGTCCACGCTGCAGCCGATCCCGCAGCCGAGCAGAGTGTCTCCTGCCTGGCTCACCAAAATGACTCACAGAAAGCTGACTCCACAATCAGTAAGATTGTAAAGTAGGTATGTTTACTCAGTTCCGTGCAGCACGGGGCGGGTAGTCCCACCAAAGTCGTGCAGGCCTAACGTGACAAATTGCTTTAGTAAAGAGTTACATATACATAAACATTCCTATACATATACATAACCTGTCCCTTTGTGAACACTCCTCCTTATCTTAGACCCCTTGGTTAAAGTCTGAACCATGAGGTTGTTTTTGATCTGGTTCTCGGGGCCCGAGAGGCTCCTGTTATCTGGTGGTATAAGCGCAGCACAGCACAGTAGCACATATTCATTCTTAATCAATTGCTCTCTAATTTCTAATTCCAATGTTTCAGCTTGCTCTTTTCTGGATCCACAGGTATTCTACTATTAATGTTCAAAGCCTGACAGACCCCGTCCTCCGTGGATCAAAATACAGGGGGTCTTAAGGGTTCTTTTGGTCATTCTATCATAAAATACTGGATCATTTTTAATTTACTCTTTAATTTTCTGGGGCCCCTATTGTTCCAATTTCTAATCATTATTCATAATGGACTTTTTGGACATATATCTAGTAATTTGCTCCCTTTCTGGTCCTTGGTCTTCGATTTTATCTGACCCATCCAGGAATTTTACTAGTGGCAATTCCCACAGCCCTTGGCTGCCCAGTGAGAGTGTCTTGCAGGGGGTTTAGGACCTATCACCCACCCACGTATCCCTCTTCTCACCAGTCTAGCCCCCCCGACAGGAGATTAGAACCAGTGAGAAAACAAAAAGACCTCCACGCTGACTTTAGAAGTCTCAGTTACACTCACACACAAAAAAACTGGCAACCGTACCCTTACCCAACCGGACGGTATCTTACGAATCAGTCGTCTTCATCCAGACTCCAATCGGACGGTATCCACCAGCGTCTCTGCTGTCTTCGTCTGGGATCGAACCAGACGGTATCCAAACGACTGTCGTCTTCATCCGGTTCGATTCCGGACACCGGAATCCAACCGAACGGTATCCAAACGACTCTGTCGTCTTCATCCGGATCTTCGCGCGCAGAATTACGGGCAAAAAACAGCCGGCAACACGGGAGCTCAAAAAAATCAAATTCTTTGCTTACCTTTATTCAGGTTCAGGATGGCATTAGTCCCGATCTGACTCAAACAGGAGCCACCAAATGGTGGGGCGCCTCTCCTAGATTAAATCAGAATTCAGGAACTATAGCCATCCCGGACGAGCCCCCAAATTGTTATAAATGGCTCAGGATTCAAATTAGGATTAAATAAAAAATAGGATTTATTAAAAGAATATAAAGGAATAGAGGTAAGCAAACAGCGCTGGGTGCACCGGGAGTCTCTGCTCCACCAGGACGCACACCAGTTACATCAAGCAGCTGATTTTTATGCACCTAGACTAATACATATTCATTACTACTTCTAAAAAAGTAGATTATTATAATTAGCTTCCGGAGTCCGGTTCCTCCTACTGGAGCATGCGCATCAGTCTCCTCTGGGGGTCTCTAGGGGTCTTTCATGCTGAAGGCTCGTAGTCTTCCTCTCACCCTTTGCACTTACTTGGCACTATTCCAAGTTTATGGAACACTCTCTGTAAACTCTCCACAGGTCTTGTCTCCCAACCGTCCTTCAGCTTCTTTTTTCTTCCTCTTAATCTCTTGGCCCCCCTGGCCAGATACCAAGGATCCTCATAGTATCCCATAACAGTCACTAGTTGTTATCAGTTGTTCTGAAACTCCCAGACATCAAACACAAACAGCTTTCTTATTTGACGCTTCACAAGTAATTAAAACATTCTTCCCCAGCCATTCACAGACACATCTATAGCAGTGTTAAGTTAATCTCGAAGAAGACAGGAAAAAAAAGGCTGTAACTGTTAGAACTAGAAGTCAGGAATAACAAAAGCAAACAGGTTCATAAATTTAAGGAGTGTTTTCTGAAGACGTGATAAATTGACTGGAATGAGGGGGAGACTGGGGCACACTGCATCTGTGGTTCAAGAATTAAACTGCCATTGCAGGGCCCAGAGGCAGACAGGATTCAAACAGAATTATTCTTTATGGACACGAATTTATGGACACGAATTGGAATTGTTAAAACATTCCTCACAATCCCTTATCTTCTTTTTAATATCCCCAATTCGTGTCTCTTCTGTTATTAATAATTGGATTTCATCAGTTTGTTCTTGGAGGGTCCAATCCTTAAGCATCATAATTGACATATTCCCTTCCTTTTTTAATGAAGTTATTACCAATGTACTATTTATCACCCAGTGTATTAATAATGTAAGACAAGGTATCATACAAGGTATAGACAATAACATCTTTACACCACACAACAATAAAAATAACACTCTTTTAACCCATGGTCCACCAGGCAGCCATGAAAATAAAAATAAATGAAAATAAATGAAAATAAATCCCATTCCATATCCTTCCAGGTTTGTGTTGCTCGCTCACCTCCCCCCTCTCCTTCTCTGGGATGGGAGAGAGAAATGGGAAAGTGAAGCCTGTGAGTTGAGATAAAAACAAGAAGATAATAACAATAATAATAATAACAATAATGATTATAATAGTACTACTAGTAATAATGTATACGAAACAAGTGATGCACAATGCAATTGCTCACCACCTGCTGTCCGATGCCCAACCTAACCCGAGTAGTCCGGCCCTCCTCCCAGCCTGCCTGCTAGCAGGACAGTGAGAAGCTGAATTTGGCTTGGTCCTTGGCTTGATGTAAGCACTGCTCTGTAACAATTAAAAACAATTAAAACATCAGCATATTATTAACATTCTTCTCATCCTAAACCAGAACATTACATTCTATTAGCTACTAGGAAGAAACACCCTTTTTATCAATCTTTAAACAGCAATTACTAAAGCTAAATTTTCCACAGACTTCTCCTTCTTGTGCTAGTAAATAATCCAAAGCTAGGCAATTTTGATACAAAGCAGTTCTCATCATTTATAACTATTTCCATTTCAGCTAATAACCTAATTATTCTATTAAGTATATATATATTGGGGTCCTATAGTCCCAGGATCTGTCTTCTGCCCACGTATCTGGATCATAATAGGCAAACACGGCAAACACCTTCAGGGTCGATTCAGGCTTGTGTTACCATTCGGCCTGTCAGGGTGATCCAGCTCCTGGAAAACGAATCACAATTTTATATAGGTTAAAAAAAAGGTTCTTATGTTATTTTCTCAGGACAACCTGACCTTAGTGTGGGAGAAGTCCAGTCGAGGCCCTCTCACTCGGCAGTCAATACCCATAGGGGTTGCTTCCCTCGGTAGACCATACACACCGCAGTGGAGGGTCCTGCCCTGGTCTTGCCTTCTCCCTTTCCTCCCTTCAGGCTTGTCCCCCTTTATTTGGCATCCTTAATTCATGCAGAGCCTGCAGAGCCTCGTTGCCAGAATATTAGTTCTTCCTTAGCTTGAGTTTCAGTTTCCCAGGAGTGGACTCAACCCTCCAAGTTTCAGTAGTTACTGGTCCTTTTATTCTGGATGCATGGGTCCCTTCCTGCAGTCCTCACAGCTGTTTCAGTAGTCAGTAAAACAAGGTACAGTCCCTCACACCCATTCCTTTGAGCCAAAAGCAAGATGTCAATAGCAGCTTGATCCTGTAAAAGCAGATGTCGCAGACTATTTTGATCTGGTAACATCTCCTCAAGTATCTCTGTCACGGCATAGGCTTGCTTCTTGGCCCAGCATACCAAATTTTCTAAGTTGTTACGTGCGGCCGCAGATGCCACTCCAGGCACTGAACTTGCTAATGCCGCTCTAGCTGCAACCCCACACAATTCAACATTATCATTGCAATCCGATGCAAGCAATGCCCATTTATGTCTGGTGATCTCACGCAACTGTAACAAGCTAGGAGCAAATACAATGAGTTTATCTAAGTAACATGGACATCTGATAGCATTTGCAGGGATACCTTGCCAGGCCCCATCCCCACAAATCAGAAGCACATCAGGAGGTAAGGCCAAAGCTGCACAATTGTTCCAAACACTGTAGTTGTTACCCCTTGTCTCCATGCTACAAACCCCTAAACCCTGCTTAGCAGCGTCATTGTAATCACAGGTGTTATTTGTGTTTTTGTACCAGTATGGCCCTTTCCCGGTTCCTGTAGCAGGATTCACCTGATAGCCACGGCTACGTTCACATTTGTAGCCACCTTTCAGGTTGATACAGATTTGACTACAAATACCAGGGTTTTGACATTCATCAATATCTCCACAGTTTCTCTTGTCTACAAACTCAAACCCAGCTGGACAGTCACATTCATGTATGTTGCATTCCTTCAGGGGCTCATCACCCCAGTCCTTGCAGTCTCTCTGCTGGTTACACACTTTATTGATATCTATGCATTCTCCACTTCTGCACTTGAATTTGCCAGGTCCTGAGCACTGAATAACATCGTTACGGTTTGCTTCATCAGTGCCATCCAGACAGTCTCTCACACCACTGCACTGCCTTCTTCCGTGGACACAGTTCCCATCTTCACATCTGAACTGGTCTGGCCTGCAGGTCTGAGAAGGGCAGTTAATTTCATCACTTCCATCCTTGCAATCAGGATCTCTGTTACAGTCTTTTTCACCATCACATTTCCAGGACACCAGGATACACTGGGTTGACTGAGGACCACAGCTGATTTCATTTACCTGGCATGTTCTCATATAACACAGATCAGCAATCTCATCAGACCCATTTTCACAGTCCGGATCCCCATCACACTGCCATCTGTTTGGCACACACTGACCACTGTTACACACAAAGTCAGATTCAGCACACGTCTTCTTCACACAAGCACTCTCATCACTGCCGTCTGAGCAGTCTTCACATTTTGCTCTAGCACTGTCGGCAGCAGTGCACAGGCAGGTGAGGGCGAGCAGCAGGCAGAATGCCCCACAGCGCGGCAGTGCCTGCCGCCGCCCTGCACCTATGTCACTCATACTACTCCTATTACCCGTGCTAGTAGTGTCAGTGGCATCCTCCTGGTACCGTTTCTGTCTTTGCCGCCCCTTACTCTCCCCCTTTTCTTTTTGCCACTGACCATTCACCACAAATGGATAAGACACATGATTACTAGTTAGGAAAGAGAGTGTAACGTCTGCTATACGGCTGCAGGCAGTGCCGGCTGCAATCCTAGAAGCTGTTTGTGAACGAGCCTGCCGGTGGGCATTTGGCAGTGTAATCTGCGTCTCTGCACTCCTGCCCTGCAATAGAGCTAAATCGTCATTAATAGTCCGTAGACTGAGGCAACCCCACGGAATGTTATCCAGAAACATAGTTATAACACCGATCTGGGGACGAATAGTCTTTTTTGCGTTGCAAGATAAACCTCTTATAAAAAGAATGCCAAAGAGAAGCAGCACAGCCGCCGCTGCCTCCATGGTTACGTCAGACAGGCTGCAGGGTCCTGATGTCCGCCCCTCTGCTCTGTGCCGACTCACCTCACGGTGAGGGTCAGCTACCAGTGTCCACTGACGCCTCTGGTCTCCCGTAGCAACTCGATCTCGGATGTTCTGCAATTACTTCAATTTCCCCGCGTTTTGCAGCTTCTGTCAGGTCTATTCTGTGTCTCTCAGAGCCGTCCGTGGCTCTGCAGCATCTCTCAGGGCTCTCTCCGTCCAGCGGTAGTCCCTCCGTAGTGTCTCGGGCCTCCCAGCGCCGCTCCGGTCTCTCGGCGCCGCTCCGGTCTCTCGGCCTGTTCAGGTCTCAGTGAGTCTGGGTCTCAGTGAGTCCAGGTCTCGGCCTGTGCGGGCCTCATACGTTGCAGGAAGCATGTCATGTCATGCTCCTGCCTTTTTCTTGTCACAGTCAAAACATTTAAGAGCAAAAATAGGATACACAAGATACACAAGATACACCGGGCCCATATATTAGGCACCACCACTCAAAACTTGGATAAAACAGCACTTCTTTTCAGTCTGTCAAGCACTTCGTTCGTCTCTGCCCACTCCCTTGCAGAGAGTACGGAACCAGGGATCGGAACTCTGCACTCGCTTTGCAGCAACGCTGCGTCTCACTCACACAGCACACTCGCACACGGAGGCCTCCAGCACATCTCATTCATACCACAGGAATATAATTTAGAATGATAACCAACCAAACAAGTATTGTCTCTGATTGTGTTCTTCGTGAAGTGACTTGTAACACTTTGTTTCAAACCCTTACATTTACACAAATACTTTCAACACAAAATACATACATAAAAACACATACAATTATTAACACTCCAGTTAGTATCCCTCCAGCAGCTGAAAACATACCATTTGTCTGCAGTTTCAGGAGATCTTTGCTCCTGCGGTGAGCAGCTGAGAGTGGAGTCCCCTCCAAGCAAAAACGCTCAGGGTGCACCTAGGGGCGTCCACGCTGCAGCCGATCCCGCAGCCGAGCAGAGTGTCTCCTGCCTGGCTCACCAAAATGACTCACAGAAAGCTGACTCCACAATCAGTAAGATTGTAAAGTAGGTATGTTTACTCAGTTCCGTGCAGCACGGGGCGGGTAGTCCCACCAAAGTCGTGCAGGCCTAACGTGACAAATTGCTTTAGTAAAGAGTTACATATACATAAACATTCCTATACATATACATAACCTGTCCCTTTGTGAACACTCCTCCTTATCTTAGACCCCTTGGTTAAAGTCTGAACCATGAGGTTGTTTTTGATCTGGTTCTCGGGGCCCGAGAGGCTCCTGTTATCTGGTGGTATAAGCGCAGCACAGCACAGTAGCACATATTCATTCTTAATCAATTGCTCTCTAATTTCTAATTCCAATGTTTCAGCTTGCTCTTTTCTGGATCCACAGGTATTCTACTATTAATGTTCAAAGCCTGACAGACCCCGTCCTCCGTGGATCAAAATACAGGGGGTCTTAAGGGTTCTTTTGGTCATTCTATCATAAAATACTGGATCATTTTTAATTTACTCTTTAATTTTCTGGGGCCCCTATTGTTCCAATTTCTAATCATTATTCATAATGGACTTTTTGGACATATATCTAGTAATTTGCTCCCTTTCTGGTCCTTGGTCTTCGATTTTATCTGACCCATCCAGGAATTTTACTAGTGGCAATTCCCACAGCCCTTGGCTGCCCAGTGAGAGTGTCTTGCAGGGGGTTTAGGACCTATCACCCACCCACGTATCCCTCTTCTCACCAGTCTAGCCCCCCCGACAGGAGATTAGAACCAGTGAGAAAACAAAAAGACCTCCACGCTGACTTTAGAAGTCTCAGTTACACTCACACACAAAAAAACTGGCAACCGTACCCTTACCCAACCGGACGGTATCTTACGAATCAGTCGTCTTCGTCCAGACTCCAATCGGACGGTATCCACCAGCGTCTCTGCTGTCTTCGTCTGGGATCGAACCAGACGGTATCCAAACGACTGTCGTCTTCATCCGGTTCGATTCCGGACACCGGAATCCAACCGAACGGTATCCAAACGACTCTGTCGTCTTCATCCGGATCTTCGCGCGCAGAATTACGGGCAAAAAACAGCCGGCAACACGGGAGCTCAAAAAAATCAAATTCTTTGCTTACCTTTATTCAGGTTCAGGATGGCATTAGTCCCGATCTGACTCAAACAGGAGCCACCAAATGGTGGGGCGCCTCTCCTAGATTAAATCAGAATTCAGGAACTATAGCCATCCCGGACGAGCCCCCAAATTGTTATAAATGGCTCAGGATTCAAATTAGGATTAAATAAAAAATAGGATTTATTAAAAGAATATAAAGGAATAGAGGTAAGCAAACAGCGCTGGGTGCACCGGGAGTCTCTGCTCCACCAGGACGCACACCAGTTACATCAAGCAGCTGATTTTTATGCACCTAGACTAATACATATTCATTACTACTTCTAAAAAAGTAGATTATTATAATTAGCTTCCGGAGTCCGGTTCCTCCTACTGGAGCATGCGCATCAGTCTCCTCTGGGGGTCTCTAGGGGTCTTTCATGCTGAAGGCTCGTAGTCTTCCTCTCACCCTTTGCACTTACTTGGCACTATTCCAAGTTTATGGAACACTCTCTGTAAACTCTCCACAGGTCTTGTCTCCCAACCGTCCTTCAGCTTCTTTTTTCTTCCTCTTAATCTCTTGGCCCCCCTGGCCAGATACCAAGGATCCTCATAGTATCCCATAACAGTCACTAGTTGTTATCAGTTGTTCTGAAACTCCCAGACATCAAACACAAACAGCTTTCTTATTTGACGCTTCACGAGTAATTAAAACATTCTTCCCCAGCCATTCACAGACACATCTATAGCAGTGTTAAGTTAATCTCGAAGAAGACAGGAAAAAAAAGGCTGTAACTGTTAGAACTAGAAGTCAGGAATAACAAAAGCAAACAGGTTCATAAATTTAAGGAGTGTTTTCTGAAGACGTGATAAATTGACTGGAATGAGGGGGAGACTGGGGCACACTGCATCTGTGGTTCAAGAATTAAACTGCCATTGCAGGGCCCAGAGGCAGACAGGATTCAAACAGAATTATTCTTTATGGACACGAATTTATGGACACGAATTGGAATTGTTAAAACATTCCTCACAGTCAGCAAAGTATAAGGGTTTGCCACTACTGGATGTATATCCTCAGTGATCTTATTTATGGCCCTCAGATCCTGAACTAGCCTATATCTTTTTCCATCTGCCTTTTTAATTGGCAATATGGGTGTATTGTATTCTGATTCGCATTCAATCAATAATCCATACTGTATAAATCTATCAATTATCTCTTTAATTCTTTTCCTGTCTTCTATCCTCAAAGGATATTGCTTAACCTTAACGGGTTTTTCTCCTGGCTTTAATTTAATAATTATTAGGGTCACATTTTTAGCTCTTCCAGGGACTTCAGTGGCCCAAACTCCTGGATATACTTGATTTATGATCTCTAAGGGTATTTCACTTTTAGGGTCCATTTGTATTAGTGCCAGGCTTAACACATTTATTAGTTGTTCTTCTCCTATCCTTAATTCCATTTTCCCTTTTTCAAAGATAATTTCTGCCTCTAATTGTTCTAACAAATCTCAGCCTAATAGAGATTTTGGAGATTCAGGTGGATATAAAAACCTATGTATCCCCATTTGTTTCCTGTTATAAATGAGGTCTGAATTTTGTAATATCTATAAAAAAAATATATGCTGCCCTTTTTTTTTTTATCTTGAGGGCAGGCTCCCCTTTTATACCCTTCTCTCCACAGCAGTTCTTTTCCAAACAACTTTTCATTGGTCAAACAACTTTGAATGTAACAACAACAGAAAACACCCAGAAACATCTGTGCCTTAATGGCAGCTGGAGAACAAGAGAACCAGCTGGAGAACAAGAAACCCTGAGACTGCATGGAGTCTCCTGAATCACCCTTCTTTGTTCCCTCTAGACTCTTTTATATTCCTGATGGCCTCGTCGTTAAGAGTCTAATGTTATCTCAACCATGGGGCTTTCCAACCCCCATGGCCACATTCCCAAATCTCCCTCTTCTTTATTAATATCAACCATTTTCTCGACACAAATTACCACTCCATATATAACATTTCCCCAACTTGTACTTCAAAGGTTCAAAAAATAAGCCTTTTCAGGTTGATTGGTTGCACCTTTTACCTTAACATAATCATTCCATAAAGGCATTAATGCTTGATTTAAAACCGAATATGTTGCCCTATATCAATAAGAAATTTCACTTCCGTTTCTCCCCTAACTTCATTATAACCAGTAGAGGATCTGTTAGGGTAGATTCCCCAGGCCCCTGTTAGAGCTGTTGAAATCAGGGGCCGATGATTACCCTAGAAAAAGGCTAGTCAGTTTGTCCTCTGAAGCCAGGTCCAAACCGTTTTTTTGTTTTGTTTTGTTTTCCTTCCCTGTTACATTTCAGAGTTGGTCCAAAAATTCCACAGGGGTTTCTTTTAGACCTTGTTAGAAGCATATTCTCAATTCCCAATTCATCCAGATTTTAGTATTTACTTAACCGTTCATAATTTTCAGGATGATTAGGGTCTTAGTGGCGGTCGGTCAGGGGAATGCAATTGTCCACAGTTCCCTGAGCAATCCCACCGGCAATCTGAGCTCACACATGAACTCAGGTTGTTTTAAGAGTTAACTGTTTTTCTGTTTCTGTGACAACTCTCTGGGACCCATCATGATCCCTTTGCCCCAGAGGGCTAACACCCAAGATTTTAAGATCTCAGCCCCGGGCTGAGGCAGAACTGTTAATATTCCTACATCCTCTTTCCCTGCTCATTCAACTTCAAACGCCTTTAACACTTGCAATAACCCTTTTAACACTTCCTTTATCTTTCTCCAGCCTGTACTTTTCTAATGCCAACATCAAAGGCTCAGTCAGGGACCAACTTAATTCCGTACCTTTTCCCACCAAGATGCTGAAACAACATCAGTATACAACATTCCATCCTATTTTCCTTCTCAAAAACAACATTGACTGTAGCAAAGTATTATAGTTTAAAGCTCCATTAAAAGGCCACTTTTTTTCCACATTCCAGCTTATAAAGCAGCCACCATTGATTACAATATTTTATCAGAGTTTTCTTATTTTCACTTCCACCCGGAGCCCCCCCTATATCCTTCCAATGACTCATAATACAACCCAGCGTACTTTTCTTAGGAATTTCACTGCTTACTCGCCCCCCCATTTTCCAGTTTACACTTTCAGAATACGTGTATCACTTACAAAAATGCGTGCACGCAGGTATCTTTCAATAGCGATGTCACAAAACTACTATTATTACCAGGAGATATTGCCAAAGTCACAATAACAATAATCAGAGTCAAAATCCTCATGCGATAGGTCAGAAAACCGAAATATGTAACACTGTAACGATATCTTTCTTATAACAACGCCATGAAACTACTATTATCACCAAGAAAATAGCCAAAATCGCAGTAACAATAACCAGAGTTTAATACCACACTCCATGAGTCAAAAAAACAAAATAGGCAACACAATTCCAGATGGACCTTAAAGCAAGCTCTTTCCTTAAGGTCCCCAAATATACTTATGGTGCTAACCACAAAGTATATACCAAATACTGCCTTGCAGAAGATCACCTTCCGACTTAACAGACAGTTCCAGATGATCGGTCTACCAGAAAACCAAACCAGAATAAAGAATATACTCACTTACAATGATGGGGTCCTTGTCTGCCTCCGCAGTGATCCGGTGAGTCGAGGAGTCCCTCCGGGAAATCCCGGGGGTACCCTAGAGAGTCCTGTCCCCAGCGGGTCCTGCGGTCCGGCAGAGAGGTTGTCCCATCTGGGTCGCCAAATTGATTTAAAGATCAAAGTCGAAATTTCCTTAAGTGGTATATTCTTTATTGCAGCGCTGGATGCACGGGGGATCTTTCCGCCTATCGTGCATGTTAGAAGTGACAAACTATCTCATATTTATACAGCGAAACCATGAATATTCTATTAGCGCCTATACATATTCATTACCTAACCCCACCTACTCTCGCTTCGTATGCACAGCCATAATAGCCATCATAATTTGAAAAATATTTGCAGGAAATTTGCTTTTTTTTCAGTAAAATAATGCTACTAGCCATTCTGGCAAAGATAGTATAGTCTAATAGGACATCATTGTTGAGGAGGAATGTTTCCTAAACAGGAACCCCTGTACTTGTGTTTTGAGGGTGTTTTGCCCATTTCCTTTGAGCCAAGTTATAATAATTAGCAAGTTTATAAAAAGTATCACACCCTCTTTCAAAAAATTCACAAAGATAGACAAGGAATTATATTCTGCAGATGTAGAAAATAAGGCATATAAAAGTTGAAAAACTCAGTCAAAGCTTAATGCAGAGTCTCTGACAGGAGTGAAAATCAGAACAAGACAATGCTGTTTTGAAGTGATTGCATAATCTTCATAGACTGAAGTTTGTATTTCAGTAATATCCAATTTTGACTTATTTTCCACTTATTTACAAATATCAGGTGTTTCTAATAACAACATGCAAAAATGCCACTATGTAACAGTATGAGTATTGCTTATGTTGGGTGGGTGTCCAGTAGGAAGGAGACATATCTCTAAATTCCCAATTCTGAAGGAATAAAAGAGGGTATCTCTGAAACTTGTTCAGTGGGATCTGGAAGCATTAGATAGCTCCACAAAGGGAAGTCTGAGAAAATATTTCAGATGTGCTTGACTCTGTTCCCAGCATTTCATACAATCAATTTCCTTGTGTTTTTTTTTTGTTTGTTTGTTTTTGTTTTCTTTGTTTGTTTGTTTTCCAGTTTAAAATGAGGGAATCATTCAAGAGATAGGAGAAACCTCTACAACCTGTTTTCATCCATGAAAGGAAAAACAGAGAAAGAAGAGCAGCGGAGAAAAGTAGATTTAACTGTCTTTAATCTTTTGCAATTAACCTTGGAATATTTAAGCTTTACTGGGGTGTTGCAGGAAAAACAGCCAAAAACACAACAGACACCAGTATGGTCATGTTATATATGGAGTGGTAATTTGTGTCGAGAAAATGGTTGATATTAATAAAGAAGAGGGAGATTTGGGAATGTGGCCATGGGGGTTGGAAAGCCCCATGGTTGAGATAACATTAGACTCTTAACGACGAGGCCATCAGGAATATAAAAGAGTCTAGAGGGAACAAAGAAGGGTGATTCAGGAGACTCCATGCAGTCTCAGGGTTTCTTGTTCTCCAGCTGGTTCTCTTGTTCTCCAGCTGCCATTAAGGCACAGATGTTTCTGGGTGTTTTCTGTTGTTGTTACATTCAAAGTTGTTTGACCAATGAAAAGTTGTTTGGAAAAGAACTGCTGTGGAGAGAAGGGTATAAAAGGGGAGCCTGCCCTCAAGATAAAAAAAAAAAGGGCAGCATGATGAAGTTGCATCAATAAAGAAGCAGGAAAAAGGAGTGAAGAGGAACAGGCTGGGAGAATGGAGACCAGTATGGGAACAGGCATTTTGATTGCCTCATGAAGATAGGTTCGGCCAAACTCAGCAAACTGCTCAGAGAAGCTTGTACAGAAAGTTGCTGGAAACGGGCGCACTGGAGCTGGAGAGAAGCTCGTGATGAGAGAAGTGGACCTGTGCACACAACTGCCTCTTGCTGGTACGCAGTTGCGCATTATGGGAAATCATACGTCCTTAGAAACAAAGACTGTCCTGGTAACCTTACAGCTTATTCTCCTCATTAACAATCGGACAGTTTATGAGCCTGAAATATGGGACCAAATTGAGGTCAAGGTGTGGGACTCTGCAACTAAAAATGACAAGGTTGCAGTGGAATTGCTCGGCACCTGGCGAGCAGTCTCTGAGGCCTTAAAGAGCCATGTGGGACTGCAGTCACAAACGTGTGGCTTGCCAGATAGTGAGGGAGCTGCAGGCTCCTTTACTGATCTGACTGCTACACCATGGCCATTGGCCCCTCTGCTGCCACAGCCATCGAAGGCTTTTGCTGTTATGCCCCCTGTTGACCTGAACATGCCTTTTGATCCAGGCCTATTGGCCTTGAAAAGGAGATGGATATGCTTTTCTTCGATCCGGGAAGAACGGGATACATAAGACCTGAAGACAGAGTTGCTTGACAACTTAAAGCAAGACATATTTTTCAAAAGGAATGGAAAATGGAGACTTGTTAGTAATCAAGAAAAGGAATGGAAAATGGAGACTGTTAAGTCATGGAACTTAAAGGATTCTTTGTTACCTTTTCTGATCGTGAATATGTATAGGCGTACTCGATTTTAGTAAGTTATGGAACTTAGAGGATTGTTTGTTACCTTTCCTGATTGTATGTATGTATAGGCATACTTACATTTAGTATGTAAAAGCCATGTTCTATATGTTTAGAATGTTTGATGTTTGTGTGTACGTGTTGGTGGAGCGTAGACTCCCCGCACACCCAGCGTTGTTTACTTGCCTTTTATACCTTTTAGAGATATTTGTTTTATAAATATTACAAAATTCAGATTGAGTTGAGACCTTATTTATAACAGTCAGATCATGCTCTCTCCTTTATTACCCAAATAGCCTGACTTTTATAGCAAACTTAACAGGGGCGGATAGTGTCTCACACAAGATTATTGGTCAAATGCACTCAGACAAACAACTGCAAGAAAACAACCCCACCTGCAAGAAAACAACCCCCTTGTGATTAGCAGTGTGAGAAACACTCCATAGCCAATAACTTAGGCTCAGGCGAGGATCTCAGTGAAGTAGTAATTTATTTGCGATTGCAATGGCGGGCGCCCACAAGCAGGAGAGAGAGCACATCTACTAGTTCCAAAATACAGTTTATATACTTTTTGATGACAGGACCCTCCCCTGTTTCCCCACTGAGTGGGTAATCCAGGTTCACAATCTATCTGATGCTTCACAGACAACACATGGTCTTTCATTATATTTCAATTTCCTTTTGCCATTTTTACTGTTTGAAGTGGTAATGTTTCTTCACTTATCTGACTTGACTTAACACTGTGATTTTCACCTAATTGTCCTAAGGAGTCTGGTTGTCTGCATTTTACAAGGTCGTCTGCCACATTCCTTCCTTCTAAACAATGTAACTCTGCAAAAACAACATTTATTTTCCCACAATTCCTCCCTTTTCCTTTTTTATAAACTGTTGATTTTTGCAAAAACTCTTTTTAAACTTTTTTTTTTTTAAGGTGTAATTTGGTAAATATCTTCCTCTTCTTCACTTTCTTTTCTCTCCATTTCCTCTAATATCATCATTTTATCTGAGTAGGGTGGCGGATCCATGGTCATTTGTTTCAATAATGCGGTTTCAATTAACCGCTGGACAAGTCTCCTTACACAGGGGATAATGCAACAGCCAATAGCTGTCAAAACTCCTGCTACTATGATCAAGGATGTAAATATGGACACTGCCATCCCTTTCCATTTACCAAATCAAGATTCCAACCATCCTGTGATGGAAGTGTCTGCTCATGAATTTTCTGCCAATTCATTGGCAAGGGTGGTAAGCCCTTGCAATGCTCTAGTTACTGAGCCATCTGGGGCAGTATTGCTGGGTATAAGAGTGCAACCATGGTTGCTCAGTATCACACACACACACACACACCTCCTTCCTCCGCGAGCATCATATCTAATGATGTTCTGTTTTCCCAAGCCATTTTGCTGGTGGCATCTAGTTGTTCAGCAATTCCTCTTATCGCATCCCTGGTATAATTGATGAATCTCTGCTGATTATAATAGATATAAATAATCCAATCCACATTCTTATTGATTGTTACCCACCAGAACAGTGACTCAAACCCTGCAGCAATTTGATTCCTGGCTTTCTGTTCATCAGGAACTCCTCTAGGCATCCCAATAGAATCTATGTACACTCTATCATCAAATGATAAGCCTCCTAAGCCTCTTTTACTTCTTCTGGGTATTTGTGATGTTTCTCTTTCAAATGCCGTGGTGAAGGGTATAGCTAATTGAACAAGTGCACAAGTGCCTCCCCAATTAGATGGTAGGGTGGACCGTAAGATCTTCCCTCCACAGTACCACCAGAGATCTGCCCTGGGGATCTCAAGTCTTGAGTAATTTCCCATCAAGTCCTTGGTAGCATTCAAGGTCCTTGTGCACAAGGCAAATTCTCCCAGATGCCGGGTAGCACTCACACCCTGCCGTGAGAGGCAGGCTGTATGGTTACCTACGGCTGTGGAGAATACAGGGGGAGCGCTGATATTGCTATTATGCAAGGAAGGGAATAGCAAAGAGAGAGACTTACAAGCCTAATTTCCCCAGGCAGTCTTTTCTTGGTACAAAGCAATCGGACATCACATCCCTTGGGAGTCTTCGGTCCACCCCAATGGGAAGGGCACTATCTGGGCAATCGGTCGTCCCGAGGCACAAGCATAGCAATTGCTATGGTTGAGACTCTGGACAGTATATCTGACCCATTCTATCCAGGCATTCACATCTCCATACCCTGTTTCAATCTCAAATGTTTGCCTAAGATCTTTTATTTCTTTAACTGTGACAACTGCCGTATTTCGAAGAGGTTCTCCTGTTTTCTCTCCTGCTTTCTCCTTGAGTTTCTCCTTGAGTTTCTCCCTTTCTCTGATGGCAGGAGAGTATCATTTCCTTACAGCTATTCTGAGTCTGGCTGTTGGGTCTCATCCAGTTACATCTGCTCCAAGACCATAAGTACAGTTTGTAAGGTAGTCAGCCTGATTAACTGTTACAGTTATTGGATTACATTGTAGATGCTGACAGTTGGGCTGAACCATTCCTTTAAATATGTTAATTTGTTTCTTTAATCTCATAAAGTAGATAGATGAGGTGGGTGTAGATGACCATCCTTTATGATTGGTCGTTCACCATACATCAGCCCAATCCGGGCAAGGGGGTCCTTCAAACATACTGCTTGTCTTAGGTTCAGGGCAGAGATATTTGTGTTCTTTGCTCAATCGTCGTTGAGCATTTAAATCTCCACAAGTTAACACCTCACAAGCATCAAACGTAATAGATTGTGGTTCATAACTCTCTGTCACATTCACCCATAATTTGACAGGATACCCTGTCTTTGCTATCATCTGGTCAAATCTTTTCCAAGTTTCCACTTGACCAAGGCCTCCTCTGAGGCTTATAATTACCAGAAACAAAATTAATAATTGATTTTTCCCTATCATCGTTTTTAAATCTTAGGCTTCCAAATAATTATTAATACACAAAAAAAAACAATAAAAAAATAGGATGTACTATAATAAACTCCTCTTGGGAGCAGTTCAATTTGTTATAGGTCCGTCCTTTTTAGTTACCTGTGAAAATAAAGGGTTAGTTTACAACTATAAGCTTTTATCCTGCTCAGAGTCTATTACGAGATTTTTCTTTTTGATTTTAACTTTCAACAAGTCTTCTGTAGGAACAACTTCCCAGGTGCTAGGGTCGGTAGATGCTTTCACTCGAGTATAGTGAGTCCAACCTTTTTCCACAGTTCTTACGGCCGTTTCAGTGGTTAGCAGTACTTGGAATGGTCCTTCCCATTCAGGCCGAAATTTTGATTCTCTCCAGGTGCGTATCAGGACCCAATCTCCTGCATGGAATGAATGTACTGGGAATTCCAAAGGTGGAGTTTGAGCCAACAGTCCACAAACTCTGAGAGATGCTAAGGAAGAAGATAATCCAAGTATATAATTTTTGAGAAAAATATCTTTAGTTTCAAAAATAGGTGTCTCACCGTTTCTACCCAGGTATGGTAGTTCAAACATCTCATATGGTGAAACTCCTACATCTTTTCTAGAAGCAGTTCGAATTCTGAGAAGTGCTAAAGGTAAACACTTTGTCCAGGGAAGCTTAGTCTCTAAAACCAGCTTAGACAGATGTTTCTTTAATGTCTGATTCATTCGCTCCACTTTCCCTGATGAGGAAGGATGCCATGGAGTATGAAATTCCTATTTTATTCCCAAGGCTCCCATTAATCCTTGTAAAATAGATGAAGTGAAATGACTTCCTTGATCTGAATCTATATTTTCAACAATCCCATATCTAGGGATTATTTGTTCCAGGATTACCTTTATCACCACACTAGCTGTTGCTGATGCTGAAGGAAAAGCTTCTACCCATCCTGACAAATGGTCAATCAACACCAGCAAGTACTTAAATCTGCCTACTTTAGGTAATTCAGTAAAATCTATTTGGATGCTCTGAAAAGGTCGAAGCCCTGGGTCCCGTCCACCCAGGGGTTGTTTCCGTAGAGCCTTCTTATTCACTCGTTGGCATGTTATGCAACTATTACACACTTGTTTAGCTACAGTATACATGCCTATACATATATATTTTCTTAATACAGCGTCACACATTGCCTGGACTCCCCAGTGGCTTCCTTGGTGTAGAACAGCTAAAATTTCTCTCCCATCAGGGAGAGTCCACCGCCTTTCAGACTCTTTTGCTCCTAATTCCCTAAAGGCTTCTATTTCCTTTTTACTGAATATTTGCTTTTCAGGTGGAGGTTTTATTTCAGGTACAAGAAGCAGCTTTGCTTCTACTTCTAATTGCAAAGCTGCTTCTTTAGCCTTTTCATCTGCAATCCTGTTTCCCCATTCAACTAGGGAGTTTCCTTTTCAATGTCCTTTCACATGCACCACAGCAACCTCCTCTGGTAGTTACAGACTTTCCAAAATCTGTCTAATTAATTCTTCATGGACCAATTCCTTTCCCTTGCTGTTTACTAAGCCCCTTTCTTCCCATATTTTTCCAAATGTATGTACCACCCCATATGCATATCGTGAGTCAGTATATATAGTTCCCTGTTTCCCTCTTAATAATTTTAATGCTTGATTTAATGCATATAATTCACAGGTTTGAGCTGACCAGTTGATAGACAGTCTTCCCATTTCTTCGACATTCCCATCCATTCCTTCAATGATGGCATAACCATTACATCTCTTTCCTTGTACCACCTTAGAAGATCCATCTATAAACAATATTTCCCCTTCCTCTAAGGGCATCTCTTGTAAATCTAATCTTACCTTTGTCTGGTAATTTATTAAATCTAAGCAATTATGTTCCATATTTATTGGATCCTCAATTCCCTTTGACAAGAAGGAGGCAGGTTTCAAAACAGATTCTGTAGTTATAGTTAAACTATCCTTTTCAATTAGTATAGCTTCATATTTTAGTATTCTGGAGTCTGTCAGCCACCTTCCTGCTTTCTGAGTGAGAATAGCCTTCACTTGGTGAGGGGTAACAACAATCAGTTGTCCTCCAAAGGTTAATTTCCTGCTCTCTTCTACTAATAAGGCAGTTGCTGCTACTGCCTGAATGCATTCTGGCCATCCCTGGGATACAGGGTCTAGTAATTTAGACAAATACGCTACAGGTTTCTTCTTATCTCCCCATTCTTGGGTTAACACCCCCAAAGCAGCACCCTCACTTACAGTTATAAAAAGATAAAATGATTTCTTTAGGGCAGGAAGAGCTAACACTGGTGCTGTAATAAGGTCTTTTTTAAATTTTTCCATTACTTCTTCTTCCTCTTTCGTCCAGTTCAGTATATTAGGTTCTTACTCCAATAATTTGAGATATAATTTCTTCGTTTTCTGTGCATATGCTTCTATCCACAGTCTGCAATATCCAATTAAACCCCAAAATTTTCTCAACTCTTTCTTTGTTTTAGGGAGAGGAAGTCGCACAATTCCCTGAATCCTTTCAGGGTTTATTCTCCGTCTGCCCTTAGAGACTAAATGTCCCAAATACTTAACTTCTTTTTCTACATACTGTAATTTATCTTTAGATACCCTTAGTTCATGTTCTTCTAAAAAATTCAGGTGGCTTGGTGAATATTGGTGGCTTCTTTTACCTCCGATCTTTCTTCCCCAGATACCAATAAATCATCTACATACTGTAACAATGTCACCCCTTCTGGAATATGAAATGTTTCTAAAACCTTTTCAAATTCTTGCCCAAACAAATGGGGAGATTCAGTGAATCCCTGAGGCAAAACAGTCCATCTATATTGCTGTTTACGACCTGTCTCACTCAGGGTCTTCCCATTCAAATGCAAAAATATCTCGACTTCCAGGATCTAATGGGCATGCCCAAAAGGCATCCTTTAAATCTATAACACTGAACCATTTGTGCTCATAAGGGATTTTACTCATCAGGGTATAAGGGTTAGGAACCACAGGGTGGCGCTTCCGTGTTATCTTGTTAACTTTTCTCAGGTCTTGTACTAATCGGTACGAACCATCTGGCTTTCGTACTGGTAAAATTGGAGTGTTATATGGTGACATACAAGGCTCCAAAAGACCATCTTTAAAGTTTGCACTATAGGTTTCAGGCCCATTTTTCCTTCACAAGAGATAGGATACTGTCGTTGTCTAACTATTCCGCTCCCTTCTTGAACAGTTATCTTTAAGGGAGTTATGTTAAGCCCTCCTCGATTTCCTTCCCTTACCCATACCATGGGATTTATTTCTTTTTCATCGTTTTCTGTTAATAATTTCATTGCAACTGTTATTCCTTTTTCACAGGTCTTCGATTGCAATCCTAATTTGACTATTAAATCTCACCCTAATAAATTGGTCCCTGCTTCAGGTACATATAACAGTTGCCCAGTGACGGTTTTAGTTCCCCAAGATAATTCAGTAGTTTCAAAAAGTGACGCTACCATACCAAATCCTTCTACCCCTGTTACTCATAGAGTATTATTAGTTAAATTGAGTCCTGAAATTTTATAAGCTAAAGAGGATCTGGCTGCTCTTGTATCTACTAAAAATAGAACCTCTTCTTTATTAGGTCCCACTTCTAAATTTATCAAGGGCTCTGGGTGGGACCACTGTTCAAAGAGCCCCTGACCCCCCTATTCAGTGTTTATGATGGTAAACAATCTTTCTTCCCTTTTCCATTCAGGACATTCTCGTTTAAAATGTCCCGTTTTCCCACATTTATAACATCTTCCCTGTACCTGCCGTGGCTGAGGAGGCAGTGGCCACTTTGATCTCACATTCCTGTTTCCTTTTTCTTCCTGATCCCATCCCAAACCTTGTTTTTCTTGAAACCCATTTTCCCATCGGTTCCCCATTCTCTGCCCCACCACTTGATTCACTGTGGAGATCATTATTTTCGGCTTTTGTTTTTGCTTTTCATCTTCCCTTCTGATGTACACTTTCTGTGCTTCCCTCAAAAGTCTTTCTAACGGCTGTTCATTCCATCCCTCCAATTTCTGAAGTTTCCTTTGTATGTCTGGCCACGCTTTCATTACAAAATTAATCTTCAAAAGACCCTGCGCTACAGGGTCATCAGGATTCATTCCTGAATACCTTCGCATCCTATCCCTGAGCCTTTCCAAGAAATCACTTGGGGTTTCATCTTTATTCTGCTGAACCTCAAATGCTTTAATAAAATTCTGAGACTTAGGTACTGCTTCTCTAATTCCTCTAATTACCATTTCTCTCAAGTCTCTCATATTAACCCTATCCTGCACATTATTGTTGTCCCAATTGGGGTCCACATTTGGAAACTTTTGTTCTGCTGGAATCACTCCATCTCCTGGAGGATGATCCTTTTCCCATTCCCGCATTGCTGCCCTTCTGATCATTCCTCGTTCTTCCCCTGAGAATAGCAGATTCAGAATTGCCATCATTTCTCCCCAGCAATATAGATTGGGTCCCAAAAACTGATCTAACTGTTCTGCTAATCCAATGGGATCCTCAATCAGAGATTTCATTTCCTTTTTAAAATTTTGCACTTCTCTGCTAGAAAGGGGGGCATTTACATATCCTATCTGCCTAGGTCCCAGCGGCACTTCACGGAGAGGATATGTAGCAGCTTCATTAGTGTTAGTAGTATTAGCACCAGGGAGTGGAAAATTCTCAAGGTCTTTTCTGCATTGTTCCAATTCTTTTACAAGTCTGGGGTACCCCCTGTTCCCAGAGTTAATGTTATTTACAGTTCCTGTTTCTTCTCTCAGAGAAGGTGTTACAGTGACTGCTGCTGTTGCTGCAGCCTGGGGGTTATAAGGAGGAGGGAAGTTATCCAAAAGGTCCCATTTATCACTCGTCTCTTCCCCTTTCTTTTCTTCTTTATTCTGATTTTTGCTTAAAACCAAATTAGATCCTTGTATCCAACAAGCCGCATACTCAGATTCTTCTTCCGAAAATGGAAATTAGTTATTAACATACAAGTTTAAGGCCTGACATACTCAATCTTTGTCAGACCCATATTTTGGCCAAAATACTGCAGTTCCTTTAATTGGTTCTGTTATAAATAAGGTCTCAATTCAATCTGAATTTTGTAATATTTATAAAACAAATATTTCTAAAAGGTATAAAAGGTATAAAAGTCAAGTAAACAGCGCTGGGTGTGCGGGGAGTCTACGCTCCACCAACAGACACACACGAACATCAAACATTCTAAATACATGTATACAGAACATTGCTTTACATACTAACCCGAGTATGCCTATACATACATACAATCAGGAAAAGTTAACAAACAATCCTTTAAGTTCCTTAACATAACAGTCTCCATTTACCATTCCTTTTGAACAATATGTCTCGCTTTAAGTTGTCAAGCAACTCTGTCTTCAGGCCTTATGTATCCCGTTCTTCCCAGATCGAAGAAAAACATATCCATCTCCTTTTCAAGGCCAATGAGGCCTGGGTCAAAAGGCACGTTCAGGTCAACAGGGGGCCTAACAGCAAAGGCCTTCGATGGCTGTGGCAACAGAGGGGCCAATGGCCATGGCGTAGCAGTCGGATCAGTAAAGGAGCCCACAGCTCCCTCACTATCTGGCAAGCCACACATTTGTGATTGTGGCGCCACAGGGCTCTTTAAGGCCTCAGAGACTGCTCGCCAGGTGCCGAGCAATCCCACTGCAACCTTGTCGTTTTTAGTTGCAGAGTCCCACACCTTGACCTCAGTTTGGTCCCATATTTCAGGCTCATAAACTGTCTGATTGTTAATGAGGAGAATAAGCTGTAAGGTTACCAGGACAGTCTTTGCTCCTAAGGACAGATTCCCCATAATGCACAACTGCTTACCAGCGAGAGGCAGTTGTGTGCGCAGGTCCTCTTCTCTCAGCTCAAGCTTCTTCCCAGCTCCGGTGTGCCTATTTCCAGTGACTTTCTGTATTAGCTTCTTTGAGCAGTCTGCTGAGTTTGGCCGAACCTATCTTCATGAGGCGATCAAAGTGCCTGTTCCCATTCTGGTCTCCATTCTGCCAGCCTGTTCCTCTTCACTTCTTTTTCCTGCTTCTTTATTGATGACATAACTTCATCACATCGTGTTGCCTTTTTTATCTTGAGGGCAGGTTCCCCTCTTATACCCTTCTCCCCAAAGCAGTTCTTTTCATTGGTCAAAAAACTTTGAATATAACAACAACAGCAAACACCCAGAAACTTCCATGCCTTAATGGCTGGAGAACAAGAAACCCCAGACTGCATGGAGTCTTCTGAATCACCCTTCTGTGTTGCCTCTAGACTCTTTTATATTCCTGGTGGCCTCATCGATAAGAGTCTGATGTTATCATTAACCACAGGGCTTTCTGACCCCCATGGCCACACTCCCACATCTCCCCCTTCTTTATTAATATAAACCATTTTCTCAAAAAGAATTACCACTCTATATACAACACTTGCCTTTTATTAACCCCATAAATAAACCTTATAAAGCTAAATTGACTCAGAATTTGTAACAGTAACATCCAGTCATTATCATTTGTAGTAACATAACGAATGTTATAAGTTAGACCACACAATTTTCTGGTCTATTGAAATTATTTTATTAATCAAGTAAGCAGACACAAGCAAAACAGCGCTGGGCGGCTGGGGAGTCTCCGCTCCACCACGGCACGCAACTTCCCCTTTCCAGTGTCGCTGTTTTATAGCATTCAAGTTCTGGCTTGTCGAGACTTGACTTGTCGACTTGTCGAGACCTGTCGACTTGTCGACTTGTCGAGACTTGTTCTGAGGCTGCGCAGTCTGTTGCTGGGGGTTGTTATTCTTCCTCCAGTGATCATGCATTGTGCTTGTGTTCAGGTGGGGGCAAAATAGGATGTCTTGCGGTGGGTGGGTGGTATCTTATAAAATCTTTGTTTTAACAAGGATGTTTACCCAACCCCCCTTCCCCATTTGTCCCCATGTTACAATGCCGTGAGTTGTAAAACCTTATCTCCTCAGTAGATTCAGTAGAACAAAGAAGGGTGATTCAGGAGACTCCATGCAGTCTCAGGGTTTCTTGTTCTCCAGCTGGTTCTCTTGTTCTCCAGCTGCCATTAAGGCATGGATGTTTCTGGGTGTTTTCTGTTGTTGTTACATTCAAAGTTGTTTGACCAATGAAAAGTTGTTTGGAAAAGAACTGCTGTGGAGAGAAGGGTATGAGAGGGGAGCCTGCCCTCAAGAAAGGAGAAGAAGAAAAAAAAAAAAAAAGGCAGCACGATGAAGTTACATCAATAAAAAAGCAGGAAAAAGGAGTGAAGAGGAACAGGCTGGCAGAATGGAGACCAGGATGGGAGCAGGCACATTGATTGCCTCATGAAGATAGGTTCGGCCAAACTCAGCAAACCGCTCAGAGAAGCTTGTACAGAAAGTTGCTGGAAACAGGCGCACTGGAGCTGGAGAGAAGCTCGAGCTGAGAGAAGAGGACCTGTGCACACAACTGCCTCTCGCTGGTAAGCAGTTGTGCATTATGGGGAATCTGTCCTTAGGAGCAAAGACTGTCCTGGTAACCTTACAGCTTATTCTCCTCATTAACAATCGGACAGTTTATGAGCCTGAAATATGGGACCAAACTGAGGTCAAGGTGTGGGACTCTGCAACTAAAAACGACAAGGTTGCAGTGGAATTGCTCGGCACCTGGCGAGCAGTCTCTGAGTCCTTAAAGAGCCATGTGGGACCACAGTCAGAAGCATGTGGTTTGCTAGATAGTGAGGGAGCTGTGGGCTCCTTTACTGATCTGACTGCTATGCCATCGCCATGGGCCCCTCTGCTGCTAGAGCCATCGAAGGCCTTTGCTGTTACGCCCCATGTTGACCTGGACGTGCCTTTTGACCCAGGCCTATTGACCTTGAAAAGGAGACAACTTAAAGCAAGACATTGTTCTGATTTAAAGACCAAATCCGAAATTTCCTTAAGTGGTATATTCTTTATTGCAGCGCTGGATGCACGGGGGATCCTTCTGCCTATCGTGCATGTTTGAAGTGACAAACTATCTCATATTTATACAGCGAAACCATGAATATTCAATTAGCACCTATACATATTCATTACCTAACCCCGCCTATCCACGCTTCGTATGCTAATTAGCTTATCAGTCCTCGCGCTTGCGCAAAGCCTTCCAAGAATTGTGGGCCGGGGTCTCCAGGATGTGGGCAGTGGTCTTTGGGAGGAAGGCCGTAGGTCTTCCTCGTAATGTACTTCCTTAATCAGTTGTTTTCCAGGCTGTAAAAATGCTGAGTTGTCCTTCAGTTTAACTGAGGGTCGGCAGATAACAGGATGTTTCAGCTAACAAGACATAACAGACCATTGACTCAAGTTATCTCAAGTCTCAGCCTGACTGAGTATTAACGGATAATGGGATGTTTTCAAATAACAAAATGCTTAAACGTAACAGAAGGTCTACGGATAACAAGATGTTGTTTACTTTGTCCTTGCTAACTTTTAATCACAAGTTCTATTCTATCCTAAAGTAGGTTTATACAATATCAAAACCACACGCTTTTATTTTATCCTAAAGTGAGTTTATACTATATCATTCCCCCCTTTTCTGGAAAATCTAGTAAATTCTTTTACTTAATACGAAAATTTTCTTCCCGGTCTTTATGATATGTACCCCTCAATACCTTACCATGCACATTTGTCAAGGAGGTTAACATGGACATTCGTTGTAACAATTTCCAATTCCAAACAAGTAATACAAAAGATAATATTAAACTTATACCAACTAATATCAATAAAACAATAATTGGGTGACTCAATGTGTTCAAAATCCCAGTTACAGTTGGCGACCATCCAAAAAGTGTATCCCACCAGTTGTGACTTGTGTCTCACTTTACTCTTTGCAAAACTCTGTTTATTTCCTTTGTATCATGATGAACAGTAATTAGAGTCTTCTCTCCATTTTCCTGAATGCCTTTTAAAATTCTAATCAGGTCTTGGTGTTTAACTAGTTGCTTCACTAGTGTGAGGTTCATCCCAATAGGTGTAGGTTGTAACTTATGATACATTGTGTTGTTAGACTTGATCAGCTGGTGGGATACCACTGGTGCCAAATATAGAAAATCACACCCGACGATTCTAACAAAGTTACAAATACAAAAATTAGAATGATTTTTGCTATGGAGAGTTATATTCTCCTTGTCTATTTCTACAAAATCACAAGCAGTTCTTAAACACACGCACCCTTTACCAACATATACAAGCACAGTCTTTTGACTAGTATTTGGATGAATCTCAAAGTGGCAGATACCTTGCTCCGTGTCAAAACATACATCCTGAGCATCAATTGTATTACTCTCACAAATAAATCCTTGTTGTTCCCGGGTAACACATGATTATAGATTTACGGACTGCCATTTCCCATTCTCCATTCGTGCCCATGTTCTATGCTCCGAAGGATAAAGCACTGTCTTCTCATGGTTTAATCCTAGTGCAAGGATCGGGTGAATAACATAAACTGTAGCATTACGTATAGTAAGCACAAAGGCAGTAGCCATGTTAACAACGGGATCATAAGTAAAATTCACCAGGGTCCACCAAGACTGGAACTTCTTCTCAAAATCATTGGCATTGTCCCAAACTGCCTTTCGGATTTCAGCTGGAAAAATGCCTTCACTTCCTTCCCTAATAATCAGGGCAGCCGTTGCCTGCAACCATAACTGTGCTTGCATGCAACTAAGAGCTAAGGATACATTATCTTGAATCATACTAAGTGCATCTATTATTAGTTTGTGGTCCTGGTCTTCTGCATTTTCCCATTTCGGTAATACCTTTGAAACTTGCCATTGGCTAGTTCCCAATGCCAATAAGGATGATTGTAAGGGTTGTTTTAATTTTGTCAAATCACTTGTTGCTGTGGCTAGCTTATTCATTAATATTTCTGAATCAATTCCATTTAAAATTCCTAACCCTGTTCCTAGCATTCCAGTTAAGTCTCTTCGTGTCCTGCCCCTGAAGTGCACTTGCTTCTGTGACCATATTGTCCAGTCTTCAAATGATGTTCTTAAGAAAGGAGAACAGGCTGGTTGAACTGCCGAGATGTTGATTTGTATTAGCAACTCAACACGCTTGAGTGACCATTCTGGATTAAATAACAATTGCTGTTGGCCCGTGTTCCTTACTACATATGGGCCAGTTTCATAAATTTTGGGTTCCAGTTTGATTAGAGGTGGGGCGTGGGTTGTAGAGGGTCTCACTGTTGTAGGAAGTGCCGCATATATTGTAAAATTTAACATGAGGCTCTCACCATTATTGACTTTGGACTGCTGGCCATTATTATTATTCCAAAAACAGCTGATTTCTACATTCTCTGTTAATATAAAATTATACCAGCAATCCAATTTACCTGGGCGAATACAACCCTCTTGTTGTTCCTTTTTGGAAATTGGTTTAACTAAAATCCCTGTTGCTTTCTCGTCAGTCGTTCCATTAAACATTTGACACCCTATTTTAATTTCATCCCCTATGGTTCTTTGGTGTGTCCACCGTTCCCCTAATTTTCGCCATTCTGATGGTTTATATAAATAGTTAACATTTGTTCGCCAGATGACCATGACTGATAACCTTCCATTAAGATTCTTATCCTCTGTTGTTACGGCTTCAGTCCAAGGCCACCCACCATTCTCTATTATCACAGAGGCACCTTCTTGAATCACAATTACAACTATAAGCCATAAAAACAAAACAATTCTATGAACAAATCTTCTGCCAACCATATTATCAAATACTCCCAACCTTAATGTCCTCATTTTGTTCGACTAAGCTTTAGTTTCAGTTCGTCGTCACCTGGTGTTACTTTCCAAGGAGCTCGTGGAGCCTTCTTCACTCGGGAATAGTGGATCCAAGCAGCTTGTTCTCTAATCTTGATAGCAGTGTGAGTTGTCAGCAATACCTGATACGGTCCATTCCATTTTTCCTCTAGGGGTTGTCCTGAAAAAGTCTTTATATATATATAATCCCCAGGCTTAAAGGGGTGGATTGGTTGATCCAACCCTCTAGCTCTGGTCCCTAACACAAATTTATGTACTTTATTTAATTGTTTTTGAAGTTCAGTTATATAAGTATATAAATATTCTGATCCCAGCTGCGTTAGATCCTCCCCACCAAATAGAAATTGATATGGCCTTCCATATAAAATTTCAAAGGGGCTCAAATTCTCTTTTACTCTAGGTTTAACTCTAATTCTGAGTAATGCTAAAGGGAGGGATTGAGGCCATGACAAATTAGCCTCTTGTCCGATTTTAGCTATTTGTTGTTTAATTAAATGGTTCATTTTTTCTACCTGTCCACTTGCCTGTGGTCTATAAGGGGTATGTAGTTGCCAATCTATCTTTAAGATCTTACTTATCTGTTGTACCACCTGTGCACAAAAATGTGAACCTCTATCAGAAGACATTGCTGCTGGAATCCCGTAGCGTGGTATTATTTCATTTAACAAGACTTTAACCACTTCTCTTGCTTTGTTTGTTCGACAGGGAAAAGCTTCGGGCCAACCAGAAAACGTGTCAGTCAAAACCAGTAAATAACGAAACCCCCCTTTTCTAGGGAGTTCTGAAAAATCAATTTGCCACTGTTGTCCTGGATAATTTCCTTTACCAATTATTCCAAATTTTATTCTATTCTTAGTATTGGGGTTGTTACGTAAACAGATGCTACATTGTTGAGTTACTTGTTTTATTGTTGTGTATAAATTTCATCCTACTAATGTCTGACTCATGCTCTTATGCAACGTGTCAGCTCCCCAATGTGTTTTATTATGTTCTGTGAGAACTATGGGCCGTATCAAATTAGAGGGTATTATCACGCGGTTATCTTTTAAATATACCCATCCATCTGGTTTCCTTTTACCTTTCAAATCTTCAATTAATTTTAAGTCTTCTTTTGTATAATTTGGTTTTTGGTCCCTGTACATAGTTTGGATTTTACCGTCTGGTATCAAAGACATTGCCTTCACCTCAATTATTTCAGCTGCCTGTTTAGCCTCCTGATCTGCCAATCGATTTCCAATTTCAAAATCAGCATTCCCCTTTTGGTGTCCCCGACAATGCATGATAGATACCTTTTCTGGTTGTTTTACTGCCTCTAACAACCTTAAAATTTCTTCAGCATGTTTTATCTGTTTTCCCTGGGCAGTCAGCAATCCACGTTCTTTCCAAATTGCTCCATGAGCATGTACCACGCCGAATGCATATTTAGAGTCTGTCCAAATATTTATTTTCCTTCCTGCTGCTAGTTCCAGTGCTTGTGTAAGAACAATTATCTCTGCTTTCTGGGGGGATGTCCCAGGGGGTAATGGTTTAGACTCGATTACCTGTTGAGCAGTTGTAACAGCATATCCTGCCTTACGTTGTCCTTGTTTTACAAAGCTGCTCCCATCAGTATACCAAGATTCGTCAGCATCTTCTAAAGGTTCTTCCTTAAGATCGGATCGACTAGAATACACAGTCTCCATTGTTTCTATACAATCATGAGTTATAGGTTCATCCAGAGTTCCGCTAAGGAAAGAAGCTGGATTTACGACATTAGTGACCACAATTTCCACATCATCTTGTTCCACTAATATTGCTTGATATTTTAAAAATCTTTGCGGTGAAAGCCAATGATTTCCTTTTTGTTCCAAAACTGTTGAGACCGTATGGGAGACTAACACTGTCATTTTCTGTCCCATTGTAAACTTCCGAGCTTCTTGTATATTGATAACAACAGCTGCAACAGCTCGAAGGCATCCGGGCCATCCTTTACTTACTTCATCTAATTGTTTAGAGAAGTAAGCTACTGCTCGTTTATAGGGGCCCAATCTTTGTGCTAGTACTCCCAAAGCTATCCCTTGTCTCTCATGAGAAAACAACCAAAAGGGTTTTGAGAGATCCGGTAATCTCAAAGCTGGAGCTTGCATCAATTCCCGTTTAAGTTGTTTAAAGGCGTTTCGTGCTTCTCCAGTCCAGACTAACTTTGACTGATTACTCTTTATCAATTCATATAGAGGCTTTACCATTAGTCCATAATTATAAACCCAAAGGCGACACCAACCTGTCATTCCTAGAAAGGTTCGTAGCTCCTTTACCGTTTGAGGTTCTGGAGTCCGGCAAATGACTTCCTTACGTTCAGTTCCTAGTTCTCTCTGACCTCCCGAAATTCCAAATCCCAAGTAGGTCACGTGTTGTTGAACCAGCTGGACTTTCTGTTGAGAGACTCGATATCCATTTAAACCCAGAAAATTAAGGAGACTTATAGTCCATTGAATAGAACTCTCTTTAGTCTCGGTAGCTATTAAGAGATCATCTACGTATTGTAACAAAGCCCCTTCAGTGTCCGGAGGTATCCATGTTTCAAGTTCCTTTGCTAATTGGTTTCCAAAAATAGTGGGGCTATTCTTGAATCCTTGTGGTAGCACTGTCCACGTTAACTGTGTCTTTCTGCCTGAGTCAGGGTTTTCCCATTCAAAGGCAAATAGGTTTTGGCTTTCAGTGGCTAAAGGTGGGCAGAAGAAGGCATCTTTTAAATCCAGTACGGTAAACCAGACTTGACTATTCCTTAATTTAGTCAGCAAAGTATAAGGGTTTGCCACTACTGGATGTATATCCTCAGTGATCTTATTTATGGCCCTCAGATCCTGAACTAGCCTATATCTTTTTCCATCTGCCTTTTTAATTGGCAATATGGCTGTATTGTATTCTGATTCGCATTCAATCAATAATCCATACTGTATAAATCTATCAATTATCTCTTTAATTCCTTTCCTATCTTCTATCCTCAAAGGATATTGCTTAACCTTAACGGGTTTTTCTCCTGGCTTTAATTTAATAATTATTGGGGTCACATTTTTAGCTCTTCCAGGAACTTCAGTGGCCCAAACTCCTGGATATACTTGATTTATGATTTCTAAGGGTATTTCACTTTTAGGGTCTGTTTGTATTAGTGCCAAGCTTAACACATTTATTAGTTGTTCTTCTCCTATCCTTAATTCCATTTTCCTCTTTTCAAAGATAATTTCTGCTTCTAATTGTTCTAACAAATCTCAGCCTAATAGAGATTTTGGAGATCCAGGCAGGTATAAAAATCTATGTATCCCCATTTGTTTTCCCAATTTATATTTCAGTGGTTTTAAGAAGAAGGCTTTTTCTTGTTGGCCAGTGGCTCCTATCACAGTCACAAAGTCTTTATCTTCTGGTATTAGTTTCTGGTTCAGCACTGAATAAGAAGCTCCCGTGTCTATTAAAAATTCCATCTCCTGTTCCAATTTCCCTAGCTTAAGTTTAACCAGTGGATCTGCTAGGGTAGAGTCCCCCGGTCCCCCTCATTGGTTCGTAACCATTACTAGCTTGTTTCCCTCTTGCAGCTTCGGGCATTCATTTTTCCAATGTCCTACCCCTTTACAATAGGCACACTGCTCAGCCCGCAAAGAGGATCGCATCATCCTTCCCCCCCTTCCCCTGCCTCTAAAAGGCTCTTCCTGTTTTCGCAGGGCTGCCACAGTGGCAGTTGCAATTGTTTCACCTAACTTTTGTCTTTCATTCCCCTCGCGATTTCTGAACACCCTCCAGGCTTCTTCTATTAATCTTTCTAAATCCCTCACATCTGGTTCTTTCATTTTCTGAAGCTTTCTTCTAATATCTTCTGCTGATTGGCCTAAAAATAGAGATACTAACTGAAGTCTACCCCCCTCTGAGGAAGGGTCTATAGTGGTAAACTTCTGCATTGCTGCCCTCAGCCTTTCAAGAAATTCTGACGGGGTTTCTGAGATTCCTTGTTTTATTGTATATAGTCTTGACCAATTCACAGACTTTGGTATTGCACTTTCTAAAGCAATCCTAATCCATTCTTGATATCGTTTTAGCATTCTATAATCATTCTCATCATTATAATCCCGATTAGGATCCGCCCTAGGCACATGTACTTCCACTGTGCTAGGCAGGACTCCCGAGGCTACCTGGGTTTGTACCAGCGTTCTAGCAGCTTTAACTATTAACTGTTTTTCAGTTTCTGATAATGCAGCCAGCATTATCTCTATATCCCTCCAATCCGGGTCTAAGTTTTTCACAATCAATTCAAACCTTTTAGCCACCGCCTCTGGATCATCTCGATACCCTGTCACTGCCTCTTTCCAAGAGTCTAGTTCATTAGTTGTGAAGGGTACTTTAATTCTAGCAGGTCCATTAGCTCCCATAGCCTGCCGCAGGGGGGCTTGGATTATCGGTCCTAATTTACTCCATGTACGAGCAGTTATCGGAGTAAATCCCTTAGATTCTGTGTCTTTTTCAACTTTTTCAACTTTTTCAACTTTTTCAACTTCTATTCCAGTACCTACATCACCAGTCATAGGTGGCAAAACATAATCTTCCATCCTTTCCTCTGGCTCATTTAATTTTAAACATCTCTGCCCAATGCTACATGCCGAACAACACCTCCTTATCTTCCCCGCTCCATTCCTCCTCATATCCTTTTCTATTGATAAGATTAAAGGGTCTTGTGGAGCCAGATTAATGCCACACTCCTTCTGCCATTCTGTGTGGTTTCTCAGAGTAAAAAACATATCTGCATATGAGACTTCATCCCACTTTCCTTCCCTCCTTAAAAATAACATTAATTGCAATAGAGTGTTATAATTCAAAGTCCCATTTCTAGGCCATTTTTCTCCATCTTCTAATTTGTAAAGAGGCCACCACTGATTACAATATTTTATCAGAGTTTTCTTATTTTCACCTCCACCCGGGACCCCTCCTATATCCTTCCAATGACTCAAAATACAGCCCAAGGTACTTTTCTTAGGAATTTCACTGCTTTCTCGCCCCCCCATTTTCTAATTCACAGTTTCAGAATATATGTATCACTTTACAAAAATGTGGGCACACAGGTATTTTTCAATAGCAATGTCACAAAACTACTATTATTACCAGGAGATATTGCCAAAGTCACAGTAACAATAATCAGAGTCAAATTCCACATGCGATAGGTCAGAAAACCGAAATATGTAACACTGTAACGATATCTTTCTTATAACAACGCCACGAAACTTATTATTATCACCAAGAAAATAGCCAAAATCGCAGTAACAATAACCAGAGTTAAATATCACATTCCATGAGTCAGAAAACCAAAATAGGCAACATAATTCCAGATGGACCTTAAAGCGAGCTCTTTCCTTAAGGTCCCCAAATATACTTATGGTGCTTACCACAAAGTATATACCAAACACTGCCTCGCAGAAGATCACCTTCCGACTTAACAGACAGTTCCAGATACAGATGGACCTCAGGGTCCCCAGATATACTTGTGGTACTAACCACAAAGTATATACCAAATACTGTCCTGCAGAAGATCACCTTCCGACTTACTGGACAGTCCCAGATGACCGGTCTACCAGAAAACCAAACCAGAATAAAGAATATACTCACTTACAATGATGGGGTCCTTGTCTGCCTCCGCAGTGATCCGGTGAGTCGAGGAGTCCCTCCGGGAAATCCCGGGGGTACCCTAGAGAGTCCTGTCCCCAGCGGGTCCTGCGGTCCGGCAGAGAGGTTGTCCCATCTGGGTCGCCAAATTGATTTAAAGACCAAATCCGAAATTTCCTTAAGTGGTATATTCTTTATTGCAGCGCTGGATGCACGGGGGATCCTTCCGCCTATCGTGCATGTTTGAAGTGACAAACTATCTCATATTTATACAGCGAAACCATGAATATTCAATTAGCACCTATACATATTCATTACCTAACCCCGCCTATCCACGCTTCGTATGCTAATTAGCTTATCAGTCCTCGCGCTTGCGCAAAGCCTTCCAAGAATTGTGGGCCGGGGTCTCCAGGATGTGGGCAGTGGTCTTTGGGAGGAAGGCCGTAGGTCTTCCTCGTAATGTACTTCCTTAATCAGTTGTTTTCCAGGCTGTAAAAATGCTGAGTTGTCCTTCAGTTTAACTGAGGGTCGGCAGATAACAGGATGTTTCAGCTAACAAGACATAACAGACCATTGACTCAAGTTATCTCAAGTCTCAGCCTGACTGAGTATTAACGGATAATGGGATGTTTTCAAATAACAAAATGCTTAAACGTAACAGAAGGTCTACGGATAACAAGATGTTGTTTACTTTGTCCTTGCTAACTTTTAATCACAAGTTCTATTCTATCCTAAAGTAGGTTTATACAATATCAAAACCACACGCTTTTATTTTATCCTAAAGTGAGTTTATACTATATCAGTTCAAACGGAATGGAAAATGTAGACTGTTAAGTTATGGAACTTAAATGATTGTTTACTTGGTTACCTATCCTGATTGTATGTATGTATAGGCATACTCGGTTATTATGTAAAGCAATGTTCTGTATACATGTATTTAGAATGTTTGATGTTTGTGTGTGCGTGTTGGTGGAGCGTAGACTCCCCGCACACCCAGCGCTGTTTACTTGCCTTTTATACCTTTTATACCTTTTATAGCTTTTATACCTTTTAGAGATATTTGTTTTATAAATATTACAAAATTCAGATTGAATTGAGACCTCATTTATAACAGCATCAATAATGTGCCTATAAAACAAACAGGACAGACAGGTTTTTGGAAAAACCTCTTCATACAATAGCTTGTAATTCTTTTATTATTTTTAAAATTATTTCTTAAACTTGTGATTTTGACTGAATTCTACTTCTGTCATCCTGCGCTGTTTACTTGCCTTTTATACCTTTTATAGCTTTTATACCTTTTAGAAATATTTGTTTTATAAATATTACAAAATTCAGATTGAATTGAGACCTCATTTATAACACAAGTAAACAGCGCTTAGTGTGTGGCAGTCTGGGCTCCTCCAACATGCACACACATTACATCTCAGGCGGCTGTTTTTTATGCTCCTAGGCTAATACATATTCATTAATACTTCTAGAAAAGGTAGGGTTATTGTAATTTGTTCCCGAAATCTGAACCCTCCCACTGGTGCATGCATATCAGTCTCTGGTGATCCCTCTGGGGGTCTCTTGTGCTGAAGGCTCGTAGTCTTTCTCCCAGGCTTTGTCCTTGTTCTTGTCCTTTGTCCATCTTGGCCGAATATCAGAGACTTGCACAGCGTTCCATGCAAGATTTGTCTTTTAGTCGTCCTTCATCCTTCGCTTCCCTTTTCTCCTTGATCTCTTGGCTGGATATCAGATACTTGTGTAGTGTCCCATGCGATAGTCACAATAGTTAGCAGTTATTCTGAAACCCCTTTGTTCTCTTATCCCTGGATATCAGAGACTCAAGGTTTACCCTTCAAGCCCTCTATTGACACAAATTGCTGGAACATTCCTTACATTGCTAAGTACTTTTGTATGCTGCTTACATTCTTTTGATATTACTTCTTAAAATGTTTCATATTGTGAACATGCAGATGAAACATTTAAAACCTGGAAACAAAGTGTCCTGGTTTCAGCAAAGACAGAGTTAATTTTCCTCCTAGTAGCTGGTAGGGTCCTATGTTTTGGATTAGGATGAGAAGAGTGTTGATAACATGTTGATGTTTTAATTGTTGCAAAGGGGTGCTTATGCTAAGCCAAGAACTTCTCAGCTTCTCGCTCTGTCCTGCCAAAGGGCAGGCTAGGGGTGCAGCAAGAGCTGGGAGGGGACAGACCCAGAGCAGCTGACCCAAACTGGCCAAAGGGGTATTCCATCCCATCTGACGTCATGCTAAACAATATATAGGGGTGGCTAGCCAGGGTGGGAGGGCCAGCTGCTCAGTGATAGGCTGGGCATGGATCAGCAAGTAGTGAGCAATTGCATTGCGCATTGTTTGTTTCGTACACATTATCAGTAGTAGTACTATTATCATCATTATTGTTATTATTAGTGTTATTATTATTTTCCCATCTTAATAAACTGTCTATCTCAACTCACAGGCTTCACTTTCCCGTTTCTCTTCCCGATCCCAGAGAGGGAGGGGGAAGGGTGAGCGAATGGCTGTGTGGTGTTTAGCTGCTGGCCAGGTTAAACCACAACAAGGGCATATGGCTTCTCATTTCCTGGTAGCTTGTTGTACAGTGGGGCTTCTTTAGCATGGACCACCTCCTCCTCCGATGATATCCAAAAATATTTGCCTTCTGGCCAGTCCACAATCACTTCCAACATCCCTGGGCGACTGGGGTTTCCTATTCGAGCCCGCTGAGTAATCATTGCAACCCACTTGCTCCATGTAGCATCAGTTGCATGAGGTGTAGAGGGGACCCTTCCTTTGAACATCCAGCCTAGTACCGGCAATCGGGGTGCTAGGAGGAGCTGCGCTTCAGTACCGACCACCTCCGAAGCAGATCGAACTCCTTCATATGCTGCCAATATCTCCTTTTCAGTTGGAGTATAGTGGGCCTCAGATCCTCTGTATCCCCGACTCCAAAACCCCAGGGGCCGACCTCGAGTTTCCCCAGGTTCTTTCTGCCAGAGGCTCCAGGTGGGGCCGTTCTCCCCGGCTGCAGTGTAGAGCACATTCTTTACATCTGGTCCTGTTCGAACTGGCCCAAGGGCTACTGCATGGACTATTTCCTGCTTGATTTGTTCAAAGGCTTGTCGTTGCTCAGGGCCCCATTCAAACTCATTCTTCTTATGGGTTACTTGGTAGAGCGGGTTTACAATCAGACTGTAATTTGGGATGTGCATTCTCCAAAACCCCACAACACCTAGGAAAGTCTGTGTTTCTTTTTTGTTAGTTGGTGGAGACATAGCTGTTATTTTGTTGATCAGATCCATTGGGATTTGACGACGTCCATCTTGCCATTTTATTCCTAAAAACTGGATCTCTCGTGCAGGTCCTTTGACTTTATTTTGTTTTATGGCAAAACCGGCTTTCAGAAGGATTTGGACTATTTTCTTCCCTTTCTCGAAAACTTCCTCTGCTGTGTCACCCCACACAATAATGTCATCGATGTACTGCAGATGTTCAGGAGCTTCCCCCTGCTCTAGCGCAGACTGGATCAGTCCATGGCAAATGGTAGGGCTGTGTTTCCACCCCTGGGGCAGCCTATTCCAAGTATATTGGACTCCCCTCCAAGTGAAGGCAAATTGTGGCCTGCACTCTGCTGCTAGAGGGATGGAGAAAAATGCATTAGCGATATCAATTGTGGCGTACCACTTGGCTGCCTTCGATTCAAGTTCATACTGAAGTTCCAGCATGTCCGGCACTGCAGCACTCAGTGGTGGCGTGACTTCGTTCAGGCTGCGATAGTCCACTGTTAGTCTCCACTCGCCATTAGACTTTCGCACTGGCCATATGGGACTATTGAAAGGTGAATGGGTCTTGCTGATCACTCCTTGGCTCTCCAATTGACGAATTAGCTTATGGATGGGAATCAGGGAGTCTCGGTTAGTGCGATATTGCCGCCGGTGCACAGTTGTGGTAGCGATTGGCACTTGCTGTTCTTCGACCCTCAGCAACCCCACAACAGAGGGGTCCTCTGAGAGACCAGGCAAGGTAGATAATTGTTTAATGCCCTCTGTCTCTAAGGCAGCTATACCAAAAGCCCACCGGAACCCTTTTGGGTCCTTGCAATATCCTCTTCTAAGATAGTCTATGCCAAGGATACATGGAGCATCCGGGCCAGTCACAATGCGGTGCTTTTCCCACTCATTCCCAGTCAGACTCACTTCAGCCTCCAATACAGTCAACTGCTGAGATCCTCCTGTCACTCCACAAATATAGATGGGCTCTGGTCCTTTATAGCTCGATGGTATTATAGTACATTGTGCACCGGTGTCTACTAAAGCCTTATACTTCTGTGCATCTGATGTGCCAGGCCATCGAATCCACACAGTCCAATAAACTCGATTGTCCCTTTCCTCCCCCTGGCTGGAGGCAGGGCCCCCCTAATCCTGGTCAGAATCTTCTTCGTTTCTGTGTTTGAAGGACTGTCTGCTGGAAGTTGGAGCAGCAAACTTTTCAGAGAATCCCTTTTTCCTGATTGTTTTCTTTTGCAACTCACGTACCCGTGCCTCTAGGGTCGCGGTAGATTTTCCATCCCATTTTCTCATGTCCTCTCCATGGTCTCGTAAGTAAAACCACAGGGTGGCACGGGGTGAGTACCCACCATATCGTCTTCCTTGTGTGGGTGAACGCCTACCCCTGACAGCTGAGACACTGCTCTGTACAGGTGCGGAGGAGAATAATCTCTCTTCAAGTTGATGAACCTTTTCAGAAAGTTTCTCCCAGGTGTTTTCTTTTGGTCCGTGAACACTGGTTGGTTCAGGTGGGGAGGACGATAGATTCTCTTCAAGTTGGTGAACCTTTTCAGAAAGTTTCTCCACAGCTGAGACGCAGGCCTGTAAGGAAGAGGAGAGACTTTCTTCGTACTGCCGGAGTTGTTTAGCCGCTTCATCCACTGTGGGTTCCTCATCCTCTTTCCAGGCCATTATTGCCAATGAGCTGGCATATGATGATGGTGCACTCCGTACAAACTTCTGCCACATGGGTCGTGTACACCTGACTTCATCTGGGTCTTTGGATGTTTGTCTGAGGTCTGGATCCTCATAAATCACTTCCCGTACGGCTAATTCCCTCAGGTACTGGATTCCCTTCTCCATAGTGGTCCACTTGCCTGGTAGACATAAAAGTTCTTCCTTGAAGGGATACCTTTCCCTCACAGCTGAGAGGAGACGCCTCCAGAGGCTGTGAGATTGTGCTCCATCTCCAATTGCTTTGTCAATGCCGGCGTCTCGAGCAAGGGATCCCAGCCGCTTGGCTTCCCTGCCGTCTAATTCCACACAATTGGCTCCAGAGTCCCAGCACCGGAGCAGCCAGGTGACAAGCTGCTCACCTATACAGCGACCAAAATCTTTTCGCACATCTCGTAGCTCACGCTCGTTTAGGCTTCGGGTAGTTACTGTTGATTTTTCGACATCCTCATCTTCCTCCTCCTGAATCCTTGATGGCCCAGCGTCGTCGTCATCTTCGTCATCTCTATACTTAGATTTGGCAGAAGCCTTACCTGGATTGGCAGAAGACTCTCTGCGTTCTAAACGACCTGAATCTCTATACCATATTTTCACTTTCTCTACAGGGGCAGCTTGCACTGCTACTGCTCGTTTCTCTGACTTTGTTACAGGGTCTGCCACAGAGGTTGGAATACCCTCTGCAGGGTCAACTTGCACTGCTACAGCTCGTTTCTCTGACACAGCCACAGGAGCTGGAGCGGCTGCAGAAGCTGGAGCGGTTGCAGGAGCTGGAGCTGGAGCGGCTGCAGGAGCTGGGACTGGAGTAGCGGCGGGAGCTGGAGCTGGAGCGGCTGCAGGAGCTGGAGCTGGAGCGGCTTCAGGAGCTGGAACTGGAGCGGCTTCAGGAGCTGGGACTGGAGCGGCTGCAGGAACCGGATCTGGAGTGGCTGCAGGAGCTGGAACTGGAGTGGCTGCAGGAGCTGGAACTGGAGCAGCTGCAGGAGCTGGGGCTGAAGCGGCTGCAGGAGCTGGGACTGGAGCGGCTGCAGAGTCCACCGTAGGGGTCACAGTGGCCGTTGGATCTGTCACAGGGCTTGGAGTGGCCGCAGGGTCTGTCACTAAGTTGATAGCAGTATCAATGGCAGCTCGATAGGCATGAGCCAGGCCCCAGCACGTTACAATGATTTGTGTTACTTTGGAACTGCCAGAATCATGACACCTTTTTTTCAAGCATTCTGCCAGTTTTTGAGGATTTTGCCATTGTTCAGGGGTGAATTTCCAAAACACTGGGGGTGCCAACTGCTCTAGATGCCTGCCCATATCCACCCATACTCCCTGCCACCCACAACTATACTGCCTCCGGGCAGATCTCCGGATGAGCTTCCTAAGTAGTTGTTTAACTTTAAGCAGGATCTGAAGTGCATTCAGGAGGCAGAACAACAAGACTATGGTGGTATGAGTATCCCAAGAATATTAAATATCACAGAATCACAGAATCACAGAATTTCTAGGTTGGAAGAGACCTCAAGATCATCGAGTCCAACCTCTAACCTAACACTAACAGTCCCCACTAAACCATATCCCTAAGCTCTACATCTAAACGTCTTTTGAAGACTTCCAGGGATGGTGACTCCACCACCTCCCTGGGCAGCCCGTTCCAGTGCCTCACAACCCTTTCAGTAAAGAAATTCTTCCTAACATCTAACCTAAAACTCCCCTGGCATAACTTTAGCCCATTCCCCCTCGTCCTGTCACCAGGCACATGGGAGAACAGGCCATCCCCCACCTCTCTACAGCCTCCTTTAATGTACTTATACAGAGCAATAAGGTCACCCCTGAGCCTCCTCTTCTCTAGGCTGAACAAGCCCAGCTCCTTCAGCCGCTCCTCATAGGACTTGCTCTCCAGGCCCCTCACCAGCTTCGTCGCCCTTCTTTGGACCCGCTCAAGCACCTCGATGTCCTTCTTGTAGCGAGGGGCCCAAAACTGAACACAGTACTCGAGGTGCGGCCTCACCAGAGCCGAGTACAGGGGGACGATCACCTCCCTAGCCCTGCTGGTCACACTGTTTCTGATACAAGCCAGGATGCCATTGGCCTTCTTGGCCACCTGAGCACACTGCTGGCTCATATTCAGCCGACTGTCCACCATCACTCCCAGGTCCTTCTCTGCCTGGCAGCTCTCCAACCACTCATCTCCCAGCCTGTAGTTCTGCTTGGGGTTATTGCGCCCCAGGTGCAGGACCCGGCACTTGGCCTTGTTGAACTTCATGCAGTTGACCTCAGCCCATCGGTGCAGCCTATCCAGATCCTCCTGCAGAGCCTTCCTACCCTCGAGCAGATCGACACACGCACCTAGCTTGGTGTCATCTGCAAACTTACTTGGAGAGCTATTGTGACAAGCTCAGGGGATAAGAGGGTGGTGAAGGAGGAAGGCAGAGTGATCCAGGAGGATACAGGGGTGGTGAAGGAGAAAGGGAGAGTGATCGAGTAAGAAAAAATATCTTCCCCTTTCCCCTCCACAGATTGACTCTCTAATGGAAAGAAACAATAGGTATAATTGCTAATAGTTCCCAAGATACTGTTTCCAAAGTACAGAGTTGACGATGTTACTGAGTATAAATACCAAGTTAGAGTCATGACCAGATATCTTATCGTCTCATAAGCCATTGCTATAACACTCAGTACCATAATGATCTGAAACCAGGGCCCGGAGAGGATAAACAACACTACAGAGAGCAAATACGGAAAATAATGTACTATAATACTCAATTTGGAAAACAGGCGCAGCAGAGTTGAGATTAAAACAATCAGCATCATGACAAGTGACTATTAAGCAGGTCTAATCCTTACACCAATTTTAGTTTAACACACTCTGATCAGATCTGCCGTTATCTCAACCTTTCGAGCCCCACGTTGGGCGCCAAAAAGACTGTCGTGGTTTAACCCGGCCGGCAGCTAAACGCAGCCGTTCGCTCACCCTCCCCCCTCCCTCTCTGGGATGGGGGAGAGAAATGGAAAGTGAAGCCCGTGAGTTGAGATAAAGACAGTTTAATAAGACAGGAAAATAATAATAACAAAAATAATAATAACAATAATAATAATAATGATACAATGGTGATAATACGAAAGTAATAATAGTATGTACAAACAAGTGATGCACAATGCAATTGCTCACCACCCGCTGACCGATGCCCAGCCTAACCCCGAGCAGTCCGGCCCCCTTCCCCCGGCTAGCCACCCCTATATATTGTTTAGCATGACGTCAGATGGTATGGAATACCCCTTTGGCTAGTTTGGGTCACCTGTCCTGGGTCTGTCCCCTCCCAGCTCTTACTGCACCCCCAGCCTGCCCATTGGCAGGACAGAGCAAAAGGCTGAGATGTCCTTGGCTTAGTATAAGCACTGCTCTGCAACAATTGAAGCATTGGGGTGTTATCAGCACTCTTCTCATCCTAAGCCAAAACACAGCATTCCACCAGCTACTAGGAAGAAAATTAATTCTAACTGAAACCAGGACACCATCCTTCTGCATGACCCACCAGGTATACCCTGGTCGTTGGGCGAAGACAATCCCACGAGTGGGTTTGCCTTTTCCCGAGGCAGGAGCAACCCACACTGCCTTCCCCATCCACTTTCCTACATGCACTACGGGGACTTTAGCTCCTTTCACCGTATGTAGGCGTTTTGTTTCGGCAGCACCAGGACAACTGTCAGACCCCCTGTTGTTAACTAGCCAAGTGGCTTCTGGTAGATTTATGTCCCATTGTTTCCATGTCCCAGCACCCAATGCTCATAACATAGTCTTTAGCAGTCCATTGTACCTCTCAACCTTCCCAGAGGCTTGTGGGTGATAAGGGATGTGATACACCCACTCAATACCATGCCTCTTGGCCCAGGAGGTGACAAGATTGTTTCGGAAAGGACTCCCATTGTCAGACTCAGTTCTCTCTTGTGTACCATATTGCCACAGCACTTGTCTTTCCAGGCCCAAGATAGTGTTTTGGGCGGTGGCATGGTTTACAGGGTATGTTTCCAGCCACCCAGTAGTTGCTTCTACCATGGTGAGTATGTACCGTTTGCCTTGGTGGGTTTGTGGGAGTGGTCCGATATAGTCAATTTGCCAGGCCTCAACATATCGAAACCCTAGCCACCTCCCCCTGTTCCAGGGAGGTTTTACCTTCGTGGCTTTCTTGATTGCAGCACAGGTCTCACACTCATGGGTAACCTGTGTTATGGCTTCAAAGGCCAGGTCCACCCCTCGATCATGAGCCCATCTATATGTGACATCCCTCCCCAGATGTCCTGATGTTTCATGGGCCCATCGAGCTACAAACAGCTCACCCTTACGTTCCCAGTCTAGGTCCACCTGAGCCACTTCAATTTTTGAAGCTCGATCTACTTCTTCGTTATTCTGATGTTCTTTGGTAGCATGATTCTTAGGCATATGGGCATCTACATGACGTACTTTAACATCCAGGTTTTCTACCTGGGCAGCAATATCTTGCCACAGGTAGCAGCCCAGATAGGTTTACCTCTGCACTGCCAGTTGCTCTGTTTCCGTTGCTGCAGCCACCCCCACCGAGCATTTGTCACCATCCATGAGTCAGTGTAGAGATACAGTACTGGCCATTTTTCTCTTTCGGCAATCTCTAGGGCTAGTTGTATGGCTTTTACTTCTGCATACCGACTTGACTCGTCTTCCCCTTCCATGGCCTCCACAACTCATCATGTGTGACTCCACACAGCAGCTTTCCACTTCTGATGGCCCCCTACTGTTGGAAAGGTATTTGCAGGTGGGTCTGCGCTGTTTCATACGTCCCTGAATTAGAGATAACGAGGAAACAAGCGGTAGAAGCAAAAACTTGAGCAAGGCTGAGATAAAATAAATTGGTTACAGTGTTAAAGATGAGCTTTGGGCAGTGGCCAATTGCTGGCTGGCTTGAGGCATGTGTCTGAGGGTCTCTAACCAAGTGTATGACAGATTTGGGTGCGTGGACAGTGCGTGGGGCTATGGGGAAAGTATATGTAGTAGTGAAAAAGGGCAATAAATGTCTCCTGTTCAAGAGCCATCAGGAGCCTGTTTCTTGCATCGCTTCAGTGGTGACCCCGACGTGATAGGGGAGGAGCAGTGCTGCACGAGCATCTGAAGGGAACCCAGCCAAAGGAGTCAAGCTCGCAACTGGACTGCAGCTTCAACCCCGGGACATCACCTGAAGGACAGGTGAGCAGCTGGGCATTAATCATGGGAGCTAGCCTTTCGGCAGAGTAAGAGACTATAGTTAAACTACTAACGCAACTCCTAATAGACAGGGGAGTAAAAAATGAGCCGTTTAAGATGAAGCTATTATTGAAATTTTTGTGAAAACAAGGGTTCCCCTCAATGGCTTTCACAGTATTTGATGTAAAAACTTGGGACCAAGCAGGGGAAAAAATATGGGAAGCAGTGGGGATACTAACGCCGCTGAGGTGATGACTATGTGGCGGCTAGTGACTGAGACTTTAAGATCATGGCAGGCAGAAAAGGAAGTAGAGAACACCGCTGGCCAGGCAATAACAGCAGCTGAACCGAGATCAGAGCCTGCAAGGTCACCAGAGTGGTGCAAGTTGATAGACCTGGGGGATGACAAGGAAGAGGGCCGTGGACCACCGCCGCAGAGCCCCTCCCCGCTGACCCCCTCAGCTCCCGCCTTGCCTACCCCCGATAATGCCTCCCTGGGGGCCCGAGCTTTCGAACCGTGGGAACAATGGGAGCAATGCACCGGGAAGCGCTAAAGGATGGGGACCCAGTAGGAATGGCTTTCCCAGTGCAGGTGCAACCCAACGATCCAAATGAATATAATGCCTTCCAATGGGACCTAATTAAAGAATTAAGAAAGACTGTGACTACATATGGATTACATGCACCATTTACTCAGTCATTGTTAGAAAATGGTATGACTGGTCAAGTGTTAGTGCCGTATGATTGCTGTCAGATAGCCGTGCTGATTTTAACGCCAACACAAAAATTACTCTGGGAGCAAAAATGGAAAGCAGGGTGCGAATTAGCCGCCCTGCGTAACATAGAACGGCAGCCTGGCGACCCCCTCCGGGGAGCCGGGATCCCACAGTTGATGGGGACTGAGCCGTTACTTGAACGCAGGGTCCAGCGCCACCTGCACCCCCGCTGTCACCTCCGAGAACCGCCCACTCGTCCCGCCGCCGGCTGCTGCGTTTCTCAGGTTTGAGCGCCCGCCCGCACGCCCCGGGCGCTGCCATGTTCCGCCTGCTGTTGCGCCCGGGCCCACCCCCCCCGCGGGTCCCCGCTCGCCGCCGCCGCCGCTGCTGCTCACACGACCCCCCCGGACCGGCCCCTCCCCCAGCCCGCCGGCCCTTCTGCTGGCGCTGCCGGCCGCCCCCGGCAGCTCGGCCAAGGATGTGGGTGGATCCCCAGAAAGGGCGGCCACATATCTCGGCACTGAAAACAAGAAACTCAATAAATCCCAGCAGCTGAACAAAATTTTCAAATAATATGGTGCTGTAGGGCTTTCATTCCACGTTGGAATTTCATCAGTATCTCAGAATCTCCTACCTGGCTGTGTCAAGTGGTGTGGATATGACAGTAGTTCTCTGCAAACTTGGTTTCAGTGAATCATCGCTGCAATCAAAAAGGGCTGCTGGTATAGGCACATTTGTGTTGGCATATGCTATTCATAAATTGTTTGCTCCAGTACAATCAGCATTACTATAGTTTTATGTGCCATTTATTGTCTGATACTGCCGGAAGATTGGTTTCTTTAAACCTCCTACCCCAAATCCGTGAGAACCTCTTCATATATTTTCTATGCTCTGCGATAGCTTAATATATGCAGATTTTCAGACTTGTGTCCTCTTGTGTTAGAGATAAAAAACATAAATGATGGAGAAATTACATTGTAAATGTGTCTTAGGCTGTTAAATACTTGTTTTTCAGATCTATTTAAATGTATGTATGTAAGTAAATTTGTTAGCATATTTTTGAAAATTTATGTTCACAGAATCACCGAATCATCTAGGTTGGAAGAGACCTTCAAGATCACCCGGTCCAACCTCTGACCTAACACTAACAAGTCCTCTGCTAAACCATATCACTAAGCTCAACATCTAAATGTCTTTTGAAGACCTCCAGGGATGGTGACTCCACCACTTCCCTGGGCAGCCCATTCCAATGCCTAACAACCCTTTCGGTAAAGAAGTTTCTCCTAACATCCAAACTAAACCTCCCCTGGCGCAACTTTAACCCATTTCCCCTTGTCCTGTTGCCAGACGTGGGAGAATAGACCAATCCCCACCTCACTACAGCCTCCTTTAAGGTACCTATAGAGAGCGATAAGGTCGCCCCTGAGCCTCCTCTTCTCCAAGCTAAACAACCCCAGCTCCCTCAGCCACTCCTTGTAAGACTTGTTCTCCAGACCCCTCACCAGCTTCGTCGCCCTTCTCTGGACTCTCTCGAGCACCTCGATGTCCTTCTTGTAGCGAGGGGCCCAAAACTGAACACAGGACTTGAGGTGCGGCCTCACCAGAGCCGAGTACAGGGGGACAATCACTTCCCTAGCCCTACTGGCCACACCGTTTCTGATACAAGCCAGGATGCTGTTTGGCCTTCTTGGCCACCTGAGCACACTGCTGGCTCATATTCAGCCGACTATCAACCAATACTCCCAGGTCCTTCTCTGCCAGGCAGCTTTCTAACCACTCATCTCCCAGCCTGTAGCGCTGCTTGGGGTTGTTGTGCCCCCAGTGCAGGATCCGGCGCTTGGCCTTGTTGAACCTCATACAGTTGGCGTCAGCCCATCGGTTCAGCCTATCCAGATCCTCCTGCAGAGCCTTCCTACACTCGAGAAGATCGACACACGCACCTAACTTGGTGTCATCTGCAAACTTACTGAGGGTGCACTCGATCCCCTCATCCAGATCATTGATGAAGATATTAAAGAGGACCGGCCCCAGTACCAAGCCCTGGGGAATGCCACTAGTGACCGGTCTCCAGCTGGATTTGACTCCATTCACCATAACTCTTTGGGCCTGGCTATCCAGCCAGTTTTTATCCCAACGAAGCGTACGCCAGTCCAAGCCACGAGCAGCCAGTTTCTTGAGGAGAATGTTGTGGGGAATGGTGTCAAAAGCCTTGCTGAAGTCAAGGTAGACCACATCCACAGCCTTTCCCTCATCCACCCAGTGTCACTTTGTCATAGAAGGAGATCAGGTTCATCAAGCAGGACCTGCCTTTCATAAACCCATGCTGACTGGGCATGATCGCCTGCTTGCCCTGTAAGTGCTGCGTGATGACTCTCAAGATAATCTGCTCCATGAGCTTCTCTGGCACTGACATCAAACTAACAGGCCTATAGTTCCCTGGGTCTATCCTCCGGCCCTTCTTGTAGATGTGCATCTCGTTTGGTAGCCGCCAGTCAGCTGGGACCTCCCCCGATAGCCAGGACTGCTGATAAATGATGGATAGGGGCTTGGCCAGCTCCTCTGCCAGTTCTCTCAGTACCCTCAGGTGGATCCCATCCAGCCCCATCGATTTGTGCACATCCAAGTGCCATAGCAGGTCACCAACCAGTTCTTTGTGGATGGTGAGGGCCACATTCTGCTCCCCATCCCCTTCCACCAGCTCAGGGTTCTGGGTATCCAGAGAACAACCAGCATTGCTGCTAAAGACTGAGGCAAAGAAGGCATTGAGCACCTCCCCCTTTTCCTCATCTCTTGTAACTAAGTTTCCCCCCGCATCCAGTAAAGGATGGAGATTCTCCTTAGTCCTCCTTTTTGTGTTGATGTATTTATAAAAACGGTTTTTGTTATCTTTAACGGCAGTAGCCAGATTGAGCTCCAGATGAGCTTTGGCCTTCCTAATCTTGTCCCTGCACAGCCTCGCAACACCCTTATAGTCCTCCTGAGTGGCCCGCCCTCTTTTCCAAAGATTATAAACCCTCTTTTTTTTTCCTAAGCTCAAGCCACAACTCTTTGTTCAGCCAGGCCGGTCTTCCGCGCCGGCTCGTCTTTGGGCACATGGGGACAGACCGCTCCTGAGCCATTAAGATTTCCTTGAAGAGTGCCCAGCCTTCCTGGACTCCTCTGCCCTTTAGAACCACCTCCCAAGGGACTCTGCCAACCAGTGTTCTGAACAGCTCAAAGTCAGCCCTGTTCATAAATGTTTTGAAGGAATTGTTTCAGGGAAAGTATCTGTGCTGCACTCTCAATAAAAATGTGTTAAAAAAAAAAAAAAAAGAAAAAAAAAAGAGAGAAAAAAAAAGAAAAAGAAGGAAAAAAGAAAAAAGAAAAAAGAGAAAAGAAAAAAAAATATAAATAAATAAACAGAAAAAAGAGAAAAAATAAGAAAAAAAAAAACACAAACCTAGTACCTTTGAATACTGTATTGGACTCACAATATGCTGTAGGTGTTGCTCAGCACATTGAGAAGGCACATTTGAGACAAAGGAAAACTCGTTTTTATAATTTAAGGAGCTGTTATTTTTGGTAGAGCAGCGAGTGCACCCATATTGTATTATTCACGTGCAGAGCCACACCATGTTACCTGGTATTTTCGCAGAGGGTAACACACGCACTGACCAGCTAACTAATATGACCCTGACTGCCCTGGTGCCTAAGGTGCTGAAGCAAGCACGGTTATCCCATGCCTTTTTCCATCAATCCGCTAAAGTCTTGGCGAAACAATTCACTATATCGATCACTGATGCCAAATTGATTGTCCAAACATGTCCTGACTGTCAACAACATGTTTCGACCCCATCTTTAACGGTAAACCATAGAGGTCTACGGTCCTTACAGGCAGACTGACGTAACGCTTATTCCAGAATTTGGTCGCTTGATATATGTTCACGTATCAGTAGATACTTTCTCTCATGCTATTTGGGCAACAGCTCTTGCAGGTGAAACTAGTCACCATGTCCAGTCTCACTTCTGTGTCGCTTTCGCAGCGCTAGGCATCCCAAAGGAAATAAAACCTGACAATGGCCCCACCTATGGTAGTCACGCCCTTCAAACCTTTTTTCAGACTTGGGGTATCCGACAAATCACAGGCATTCCTCATTCCCCCATGGGTCAAGCCATTGTAGAGTGCATACATCGCACCTTGAAAACACTGCTAAATAAACAAAAAGGGGGAGACACCCAGGAAACACCACAAACCCCAAGTTTCTTCTGGGGTTTTCTGCCAGAGGCTCCAGGTGAGCCCATGCTCCACAGCTGCAGTGTACAGTATATTTTGCACAGCTGGTCCGGTATAGACAGGCGCAAGGGCTACTGCACAGGCTATTTCATTTGAGTTGTTCAAAGGCCTGTTGTTGCTCGGGGCCTCATTCAAAATACTTTCTCTTTTGAGTCAATAAATACAGAGGATTCACAAGCTGACTATAGCCTGGAACATGCATTCTCCAGAATCCCACAAGGCCTAGGAAAGCTTGTGTTTCTTTTTTGCTAGTTAGCAGAGACATTGCCGTTATTTTATTGATCACATCCATCAGAATATGGTGACGTCCATCCTGCCATTTTACCCCCAAGAACTGGATTTCCTGTGCATGTCCCTTGATGGCAAAAACAGCTTTCAGGAGAATTTGGATTACTTTCTTCCCTTTCTCAAAAACTTCTTCTGATGTGTTGCCCCACACGAGGATGTCATCAGTGTACTGCAGACGTTCAGGAGCTCCCCCTTGTTCCAGTGCAGACTGGATCAGTCCGTGGCAAATGGTAGGGCTGTGTTTCCACCCCAGGGGCAATCTTGTGGTAGCAATTTCCTTGGTTGCTACACCCTTGTGGTAGCGATTGGTACCTGCTGTTCTTCAACCTTCAGCAATCCTACAACAGAAGGGTCTTCTGAAAGGCCAGGCAGGGTAGACAGCTGCCTAATCTTCTCTGTGCTCAAAGCAGCTATGCCAAAAGCCCACTGGTACCCTTTTGGATCCTTGAAGTACCCTCTCTTGAGGTAGTCTATGCCAAGGATGCATGGAGCCTCTGGGCCAGTCACAGTGAGATGCTTCTGCCACTCATTCCCAGTTAGACTCACTTCAGCTTCCAATACAGTTAGTTGTTGGGATCCCCCTGTCACTCCAGAGATACAGATGAGTTCTGTCCCTTGGTAACCTGATGGCATTACAGTACGCTGTGCGCCAGTGTCCACTAGAGCTTTGTATTCTTGTGATTCCGACGTGCCAGGCCATCGGATCCACACAGTCCAATAAATCCGGTTATCCCTCTCTTCTGGCTGGCCAGAGGCAGGGCCCCTCTAGTCCTGGTTGGAGCGTCTGCCACTTAATTCTTGCCAATGAGAAGCAGAGGTCCCTTCATCAGGGTCAAGAATAACATCAGCCCTTCTACTGCCTCTGGGGAACTGCCCAACAGAAAATGAAGCAGCGGTTTTCTTAGGAGCCCCTCTTCTTGCTGCTGTATTTCCTTTTTTATCTGTGGTCACGCAGATAAAACCACAAGGTGCCACATGGTCTGCGTCTTGGGTACTCTCTTGAGCAGGAAAATACTGATTCTTAGTGGCTGAAATATCACTCCGTCTAGATGTGGAGGGAGGTGATTGTTCTATGAGGTGGTGGAGCCTCTGGGACAGTTTCTCCACAGCTGAGACACAGGCCCGTAGCGGAGCAGAGAGATTGTCTTCATATTTTTGAAGCTGGCAGGGTAGATTACACACTGTTGGTCCCATCCCCTCATCCAAGTGAATTGCTACCAGTGTACTGGCATGTGCTGATGGTGCACTCCGCACAAATTTACGCCACATGGATGTTGTGCAGTGGACTTCATCTTGAGGTGTCTGGGCGCTGTCCAAATCACTATAAATCATCTCCAGCACAGCTTATTCCCACAGATGCTGGAGACCTTTATCCATAGTGGCCAACTTACCTACTTGATATACAATATCTTCCTTATGGAGATACCTTTCTTTCACAGCTGCCAGGAGTTGCCTCCAGAGGCTGAGAACGTGTCCCTCTCCCAATTCTTTTGTCAATTACCGTTTCTCTAGAGAGGGATCCCAGCTGCTTGGCTTCATTGCTTTCTAATTGTTGGCTAATGGTCCCAGTGTCCCAGCATCAAAGCAGCCAGGTGAAGATGTGTTCACCTGGGCGTTGACCATAATCCTTTCATATTTCTCGCAACTCACTCAGGGATAGGGATTGAGTGGTTTCTGATTCCTTTATGATTTCCATCTCTTCTTCCTGCTGTTTTTGTGATGGCTCTGCTTTAGAGTTGCATGCCTTTTCCCCTTCTCCCTCCTTCTTAGGAGAGACTTCTTCCCTTACTAAACGAGCTGACTTCTGTTTCCATTGTTTTGACTTGACTACGGGGGAGACTGATGCCATAGTCGGTTGGTCCTCTGGGTCAGCCACAGCGTGTGTTACTTGGTCATCAGATTCAGAGACTTCCTCCCTCTCGTCAAGGTGCTGGATGATGTTAAACAGTGTTTGATAGGAGTAAGCCAGGACCCAGCACAATGCTGCAAGCTGTCGTTCTCCGGCATTATCAGGGTCAGGGCATACGACTCTCAAACAGTCTATCAGGTTTTTAGGATTTTGCACTTGTTCAGGAGTGAAGTTCAAAACTGTTGGAGGAGACACCCGTGACAGGTACCTGCCTATATACTCCTACACACCTTGCTACCCGCCACCATACTGTTTTGGGACATTTTCCTGGGTAGCCTTTCTAAACAATCGACTAATCTTAGAGAGAAGAGGAAACCCGTTATTCAGAATTAGAAATAGCAATATATGGGTTACACAAGGATATTCAAAATACTCAAAAACTGTTGTAATTAGCCCAGTGTGAAAGAAGGAGGAGGTACCATTGCTGATATTATTAATAAACTGACATCCAGATGAGGAAAGGAAGGCAGTATAGTTCTGAATATTCTCTAACAGATAGTTTCCATGAGATCCAAATGATAACAGTGCAGAGCCTGAATGACAGATTAAATTCAAGGCCAGTGCTTGGCAGCACAGCGAATTAAAAAAAACGAACACGGATTGTAGCACATTCTCAGATCGGATATAGAGGAGAAAGGAGAACATGACACGGATTGCATGACATATGATCAAAGAAGCCACTATTAACAGGACACTGAACATGGTGACTAGGAAGTAAGTTGTAAGAGTTTTAATCAATTCTATTGTTATCTCAACCCTTGGGGCCCCGCGTTGGGTGCCAAAAAGGCCTGTGGTGGTTTTACCGTGCTAGGCAGCTAAACACCACAATTGCTCTCTCACTCCCCCTCCTTATATGATTGTGTCTGCTCAGCAGCAGACACAACACTGGTGTGATACCACTGCTGTTCTAGCTACAAGTGCAGAGCACAGCACTGTATGGGCAGCTGCCTCATGAAGATAGGTTCGGCCAGACTCAACAAACTGCTCAGAGAAGCTCGTCGCTGGAAATAGGCGCACTGGAGCTGGAGAGAAGCTCGAGCTGAGAGAAGCGGACCTGTGCACACAACTGCCTCTCGCTGGTAAGCAGTTGTGCATTATGGGGAATCATATGTCCTTAGGAACAAAGACTGTCCTGGTAACCTTACAGCTTATTCTCCTTATTAACAATCAGACAGTTTATGAGCCTGAAATATGGGACCAAACTGAGGTCAAGGTGTGGGACTCTGCAACTAAAAATGACAAGGTTGCAGTGGGATTGCTCGGCACCTGGCGAGCTATCTCTGAGGCCTTAAAGAGCCATGTGGGGCCACAATCACAAACGTGTGGCTTGCCAGATAGTGAGGGAGCTGCGGGCTCCTTTACTGATCCGACTGCTATGCCATGGCCATTGGCCCCTCTGTTGCCACAGCCATCGAAGGCCTTTGCTGTTATGCCCCCTGTTGACCTGAACGTGCCTTTTGACCCAGGTCTCATTGGCCTTGAAAAGGAGATGAATATGCTTTTCTTCGATCTGGGAAGAACGGGATACGTAAGGCCTGAAGACAGAGTTGCTTGACAACTTAAAGCGAGATATATTGTTCAGAAGGAATGGAAAAATGGAGCCTGTTAAGTCATGGAACTTAAAGGATTGTTTTTTACCTTTTATGTATAGGCGTACTTGATTTTAGTAAGTTATGGAACTTAAAGGATTGTTTGTTACCTATCCTGATTGTATGTATGTATAGGCATACTCGGGTTATTATGTAAAGCAATGTTCTGTATACATGTATTTAGAATGTTTGATGTGTGTGTGTGCGTTTTGGTGGAGCATAGACTCCCCCTGCACACCCAGTGCTGTTTACTTACCTTTTTATACCTTTTAGAAATATTTGTTTTATAAATATTACAAAATTCAGATTGACTTGAGACCTCATTTATAACACTACCAACTGGTAACTGGGACTTGTCCATATGCCCATGAACTTGCATTCTGACCTTCCAGGAAAGAAAAAGCATTACAGTAATCTGTAGGGAGAGAAAAAAAAAATAGCCTGCATTTTTATACTTTTCCTTTACCCTGTTCACTTTCATAATCAGATAGCTATATATTTAAAAAAAAAAAAAAAAAAAACACAAACAAACATCAAAAAAGCACAATGGCTTCTGAAAAGTTCAGGTTTGCAAGTAGTACATGTTCAATATGATGGTGCTTTAACATAAAATGAGCAGTGCTTGGATCAAGGGTATAAACGTAGGTCTTTCCTCTTTCAGGCAGTGTCCTAGATGCATGGCCACAAACTCCTCACTGCCCTTTTTTCCAGGTAACCTGTTGAAACTGAAATGCATTTTTGGATAGCAGAATAGCTTTAGGTGAATGAGTTTAATTCTGTTCAAAATAGCACTTGACCTTGTGGATACAGTTCAAATCATCAAGTGGAAAGGAACTGAGTCTGGATGTCTCCTTCCTCATGTCCTGAGCAGGGAAAACCCCTTCCATTTTTTTTTTTCCCTAAACCAAAGACAGACCTCTGCATAGTTATGGGAGAGGTCTGCTCTTCTAATCTGAAGCATTGTTTGGAGCTTCCCTCCCTCCAATTTTGAGTCAAGCCTCTAAGCCTCTATTTTGGTTTAACCCAGCAGACAGCAAAGCACCACCCAGCCTTTCACTCACCCTCCCCCCGCAGTGGGATGGGATGGGGGAGAGAATCGGGGGGGGGGGGAGAAAGTAAAAGCTTATGGGTTCAGATAAAGACAGTTTAATAGGACGGAAAAATAAATAATAATAATGATAATAGTAATAATAACAATATGTACCAAACACGTGATGCACAATGCAATTGCTCACCACCCGCTGATGCCCATCCCTGAGCGGCTGGTTCCCCCCACCCCAGCCAGCCACCCCATATTAATTGTTCAGCATGATGTCATATGGTATGGAACACCCCTTTGGCCAATTTGGGTCAGATGTCCTGGGTCTGTCCCCTCCCAGCTTTTTGTGCAACCCCAGCCTGCCCGCTGGCAGGACAGTGTGAGAAGCTGAAAAGTCCTTGGCTTGGTGTAAGCACTGCTCAGCAACAATTAAAACATCAGTGTGTTATCAACATTATTTTCATCCTAAATCCCAAACACAGCGCCCTACCAGCTACTAGGAGGAAAATTAACTCTATCCTAGCCAAAACTAGGACCATATCCACTCCTTATTCCATAACATTTATGTCAAGCTCAGGTCCCACACTTTCCAATACATTCCAATGAATCACCACCTTTCATATATGTATATAAAATGTCCATGGATTTTGTTTTATTTGTGACTGACTGGGCTCCACCTGTCACAACAGTCTTTTAGGGCAGAAGAGATGGCGTATGGTGCTGGATTGTCACATGCTGAAGCCCGTTCTGATTACATCAGACCGCTGTGTTTGTCCAATTCTATCAAAATTCATTCATCGTTATTTGAGCTTCTGTTTCTGTTATGCCATTAATAGGACATGCAGCAATTATAGTATTAATGACATACAGCATTATATAGTAATTACCATCATACAATTCAAATCATGGGCTATTCTCACCCAACATTAAAACCCCTTGAGGTACACATCGGACTTCCTCATTTGTCTGCGTTACCCAAAAAGTGCACCCAGATCCCTGAGCAAAGGGATCCCACAGATGGGTGTCCTGGTTTCAGTTAGGATAGAGTTAATTTTCCTCCTAGTAGCTGGTAGGGTGCTATGTTTGGGATTAGGATGAGAAGAGTGCTGATAACATGCTGATGTTTTAATTGTTGCAGAGCAGTGCTTACACCAAGTCAAGGATGTTTCAGCTTCTCACACTGTCCTGCCAGTGGGCAGGCTGGGGGTGCAGCAAGAGCTATTATTATTTATTATTATTATTATTATTATTCCTGTCTTAATAAACTGTCTTAATCTCAACTCACAGGCTTCACTTCCCCAAAGAAGCTTTTTTTTTTTTTTTAAGTGAAAAAAGTTGATGGTATAAATCAAAACATAACTTTGTTACAAAACATAAAACAAAACATAACTTTCAGATAATAGTTAATAGTTGTCAGCAGTGATGCTCAACAACAATAATTAGCATTCTTGACTTCATACATGTCCTTTTCCTTCCCCTTCAAAAATGAAGCAGCTTTGAAATTACTAGAATACAATGAGTAAACAGCTACTTGCTAAAGCAGCAACATACACTTTGTAGACAGGGTCAGAACAGACCATGGACAGCACACTGCAGCAGGATTTAACCACAACATCTTCTGAGGTAGTGTTCTGAGATGACCCACTAGCTGCTCCCAGAGCTCCAACACTTGTGTTGTTTCCATTGCTACTTCCAGAATTTCCAGTGCTTTCTCCATTAGCCAGTAATAGAGCACCACTAACATCATGGGAAAGACGTCTAAGTGCCATCTCTCGTATATTCCAGTTTTGAGAAAACAAGCAGCCAACTAACTCCATTCCAAATACCTGCCAAGGAAAAAGCAACCTTACATGAGTCAAATTGAATAATATCACAACTTAAGAAGAGCAATCAAAAAAGAGCAAAGAAATGTTTCTCGTGAAAAATCATTTTAAGTAGTCTGACAGCAAAAATATGTCAGAGGGTATACAGTCTTAAAAAATTCTATGATAGAAATCAACCATCATAAATATGGTTAACTAAATGAGCTGACTTCCGTTTCCATTGTTTTGACTTGATTATGGGGGCATATTCAAAATGCTCAAAAACTGTTGTAATTAGCCCAGTGTGAAAGAAGGAGGAGGTACCATTGCTGATATTAATAAACTGACATCCAGATGAGGAAAGGAAGGCAGTGTAGTTATGAATATTCTCTAAAAGATAGTTTCCATGAGATCCAAATGATAACAGTGCAGAGCCTGAATGACAGATTAAATTCAAGGCCAGTGCTTGGCAGCACAGTGAATTTAAAAAAAACGAACACGGATTGTAGCACATTCTCGGATTGGATATAGAGGAGAAAGGAGAACATGACACGGATTGCATGACATATGATCAAAGAAGCCACTATTAACAGGACACTGAACATGGTGACTAGGAAGTAAGTTGTAAGAGCTTTAATCAATTCTATTGTTATCTCAACCCTTGGGGCCCCGCATTGGGTGTCAAAAAGGACTGCGGTGGTTTTACTGTGCTAGGCAGCTGAACACCACAACCGCTCTCTCACTCCCCCTCCTTAGATGAGGAGGGGAAGAAGTAAAGCAAAGAACAACTCACAGGTTGAGATAAGGATAATTTAATTAAAGAGGAAAAAAATAATAATTATTAAGGAAGGAAAGATTATTATTAATCAAATTTAACTAAAGGGAACAAAGGGAAAGGGGAAAGGGGGGGAAGGGAAAAAGAAAACATAAAACAATACAACTAAAGGCTATGTAGAAGTGCAGAGGAAAGAAATTACTCTCTACTTCCCACAAATGAGCGATGATTGACCACGTCCTTGAAGCAGGGCCTCAATGCACATAGCCAGTGTGTCAGGAGGACAGATGTTTTCCCAACAAGAGCCCACCCCTCCCCTCTTCTTCCTGTTTCCACCTTTTATTGCTGAGTGTGACATCATATGGTATGGAATATCCCTTTGGTTGGTTTAGGTCAGCTGCCCTGGTGATGATTCTTGCTCACCTTTTTGCCCACCCCCTAGGAGGGTTAGAGAGAGTCCTGATGCTGTGCCAGCACTGCTCAGCAGCAGACACAACACTGGTGTGATACCACTGCTGTTCTAGCTACAAGTGCAGAGCACAGCACTGTATGGGCTGCTGCAGGGAAAGTTAACATTCCAGTCAGACCCAGTACAATCCCCAACTCCAAAACCCTAGGGGTCAACTTCGAGTTTCCCCAGTTTCTTTCTGCCAGAGATTCCAGGTGGGGCCATTCTCCCCGGCTGCAGTGTAGAGCACATTTTTTTACACCTGGTCCTGTTCAGACTGGCCCAAGGGCTACTGCATGAACTGTTTCCTGCTTAATTTGTTCAAAGGCTTTACGTTGCTCAGGGCCCCATTCAAAATCATTCTTCTCACGGGTTACTTGGTAGAGCGGGTTTACAATCAGACTGCAATTCGGCATGTGCATTCTCCAAAACCCCATGACACCTAGGAAAGTCTGTGTTTCTTTTTTGCTAGTTGGTGGAGACATAGCTACAGTGAAACGTGGAGAGACACGATGAGACACGGGATGCGGTGAGATGCAGAGAGACGCGGTGAGACATGGTACGCGGTGAGACGCAGAGAGACGCGGAGAGACGCAGGACAAGGAGAGACGTGGAACAGAGACCCAGTGAGATGTGGGACGCGGAGAGACGTGGAACAGAGACGCGGTGAGACGCGGAACAGGGACACGGTGAGATGCAGAACAGGGACGCGGTGAGACGCGAGACGCGGAGAGACGTGGGACGCAATATTGTATCAGACTCGCAGAATGCTGAGCAGGACCAGTGTGGGTACCAGCCGATTTATGAAGGCTGCCCAAGATGTCTCAAGGGACGGGGAAGTTGCTGATGGTGATTCTAATGTTGAGGGATTTCTTGAAAGAGCAAAAATCCCATGGCCTCCTGTAGCTGAGCAAACCAAGCTACCAGAGTAACTGTGAGAAGCTCCCACGGCAATGATTCCCACATCGCCCAATTAAGGAACTCAGAAAAATATTGTTACCAGCAGCTGGCCTCAAGGACAAGGTCTACGTGACCGCTAATCACAAAGGGGGTTGTTTTCCTGACTGATAATCAAAAGGGGGGTTATTTTCTTGCAGGTGGGGTTGTTTTCTTATAGTTGTTTGTCTGAGTGCTTTTGACCAATAATCGTGTGTGAAACACTGTCCGCCCCTGTTAAGTTCTCTATAAAAGTTAGGCTATTCGGGCAATAAAATGGAGCATGATCTGACTCTGCTGGTGTCTGTCGTGTTTTTGGCCATGCTTCCTGCAACAATTCTAATACTGCCAGCAGGGCTTGCGCTTGTGACCAAGATCGAGGTGGAACGAAATCTGTGGATAACATGGGCTAATCAGACTGGTATATCAGAATTTTGTCTGTCCATGGCATCGTCCACAGATCCGTTCAGGACTTGCCTCATAGGTATACCTGTGTATGACCCTTCTGAGTTTGGCCAGTATGCTACATGATATTAGTCCTTTCGATCAGTGACTCACTGATTTGTTTGGGACGATGCCTAGATGGTTACAGACATTAATCAAAGAGGGATTAAGGATTCTGTTTATTATGGTGTTAATCATCATTGTGTGTTGTATTGTAATAAATGTGGTTAAAAAGTTACTTGCAAAACTGTTACATCAGGCTTGGATTGCTCAAAAAGAAAAAGGGGGAATTGTTGAGGGATTTTTGAAACAGCAAGGAGGCCCTGACTTGCTGCAGCTGAGCAAACCAAGCTACCAGGACGACTACAAGGAGTTGCTATAACGATGTTCTATCGCCTGACTGAGGAATTAAAAATATTGTTGCCAGCAGCCGGAATTTCTTCAAGGACAAGGTCTACATGACTGCTACCACAAGGGGGGGGGTTTCTTGCAGGTGGGGTTGTTTTCTTGCAGTTATTTGTCTGAGTGCTTTCGACCAATAATCTTGTGTGAAACACTATCCACCCCTGCTGAATTTGCTATAAGAGTCAAGCTATTTGGGTAATAAAGGTAGAGCATGATCTGACCATATTGGTGTGTGTCACTGACTTCGGCCGCTCTTCCTGCAACACATAGCTGTTATTTTGTTGATCACATCCATTGGGATTTGACGACGTCCATCTTGCCATTTTATTCCTAAAAAACGGATCTCTCGTGCAGGTCCTTTGACTTTATTTTGTTTTATGGCAAAACTGGCCTTCAGAAGGATTTGGACTATTTTCTTCCCTTTCTCGAAAACTTCCTCTGCTGTGTCACCCCACACAATAATGTCATCGATGTACTGCAGGTGTTCAGGAGCTTCCCCCTGCTCCAGCGCAGACTGGATCAGTCCATGGCAAATGGTAGGGCTGTGTTTCCACCCCTGGGGCAGCCGATTCCAGGTGTATTGGACACCCCTCCAAGTGAAAGCAAATTGTGGCCTGCACTCTGCTGCAAAGGGATGGAGAAAAATGCATTAGCGATATCAATGGTGGCATCCCACTTGGCTGCCTTCGATTCAAGTTCATACTGAAGTTCTAGCATGTCCGGCACTGCAGCACTCAGTGGTGGCATGACTTAATTCAGGCCACGATAGTCCACTGTTAGTCTCCACTCGCCATTAGACTTTCACACTGGCCATATGGGACTATTAAAAGGTGAATGAGTCTTGCTGGTCACTCCTTGACTCTCCAGCCGGTGAACCAACTCATGGATGGGAATCAGGGAGTCTCGGTTGGTATGATATTGCCGCCGGTGCACAGTTGTGGTAGCGATTGGCACTTGCTGTTCTATGACCCTCAGCAACCCCACAACAGAAGGGTCCTCTGAGAGACCGGGCAAGGTAGACAACTGTTTAATGTCCTCTGTCTCTAAGGCAGCTATGTTAAAAGCCCATCAGAACCCTTTTGGGCTCTTGAAATCTCCTCTTCAGTATGCATGCTCCTTAACCCTACTGGGAAAGCATCATTTTTGCAGCTCAGGTCAAGGTAAATAAAAGACCAAACTAGTTAAAGGATGAGGTAGAAAAATGAGACTGCAGTGCAATTAAGGTTGTGATGGGCACCTAAGAAAACCACCACTGCTGTTAGGAATTGGAATTGGGGCTGACTAGTCAGAATTGACCTGAAGGAAAATAAGACCATAGTGCTCTCTGAGGTTTTCTCATTTTTAATGGTGGAATTCTCATGTATCTTTCTACTTTCTTGTTAATTTTTGCTTTCTATTAATTTTATTTTCAGAGAATATATATGTCTGCAAAACCCATTTAAAAAATCCTAAGATTTGTCAGGATGACGAGATTTTTGTCTAAAAATCAATCCATCATTTCAGTTCCTACAATAATTTAAATTAAATAGAGGAAACTGCCAATAAAAGAAAATACGGAATCAAATGCAGGTTCTGAAAACATTTGCCTGTACAATTTCTAATGACATTTAAGCATATTATTGTATATTTTTTATGTAGCCAATTGCAAAATAGTTTGACTTGCAATGGAAACGAGTTTTCCAAATTGCACAGTGAAATTTCAGACATTTAGTTTCCAGGCCAAATGAAGGTGCATTGTATTTCTGACGCAGTGAAAACTCAATAACCAAAGTTTTTAAGCAGGTATTCTTTATTACAGCAGTGGGTGTGAGGGGGATTGCTCTGCCTAACAGACACACCAAGGGTTACTGGCTGTGTGCTTATATTAGTGGGACAAGTACATGTTCATTTCATTTCCTGTAAGGCTCTTGCATATTCATCAGGTCTCTGAAGAATCATTAACTTAGCTTCCTGCCCCTATTCGCATGCATACTGGGTGGTCATCAGACGTACTCTGGTGGTCTTTTGATGAAGGCCAGATGTCTTCCTTGCTGCTCAACTCTTCCTTTCTGACCCTTCCTTTCTTTGACAGACTTCAGCAGTCAAGCCAGTTCTTGCTGGTTCCATTATCTATGCATACAGTCTTTTACTGCCTTATCTTTGGGGCCGTTAACATACCATTGCGCTAGCTAAGACCTACGGAATCAACATCCTTTATCTTGTTCCCTGACTCACTTCTTTAAAAAAGGTACGCATCAAATGATTGCAATATGTTAAACGTAAGTACTCGTAAGTTCAAGCTATTTTTATAAATTTAATGAAAATGCTATTTTTTTAGTTAGTTTGTTTAAACGGTGATACTGGGCTCTCACTAGTTTCAAATCCGGCGAGCAGGGTGACTTAACTCTGTTGCCTTTGCTAGCAGCTCTCAGCCAGCCGCTGCGGGCAGCGGCCGGGCCGCGCAGTTCCCTACGCAGCCCCGCCCACGCAGCGGTGGGTGATGTTCTACTGGTCTCTTCCGCCCGCATCCGTGGGAAGATCGTAACGCATGCATCTTTCAGTGGTGTCTGGGATGGTTTGTATGATCACGGCCTGAGCGTTCGTTTCAGTAACTGGTTCTGGCCACTCGGCGGCTTGTACCAGAGTACGGCCGCTGGGGCCAGTAAGGCTGCGCCGCCGCACAATTCATTACGTCGGTGCTGGGAACTCCCGCGGGCGAGGCAGGACGCACGTTAAGGATTTCCCCGCCGTCCCGCGTTGAACGTTCGGGATTGTTCTCATAACGTCACGGCAGAGAACTCCTGCAGGCGAGGTGGGGTCGCATACCTCGTCGGCGGCCGGTAAGCCCCACCTCAGGCTCCTGTGGAATCGCGCGGCAGCTCTCGCGAGGTTTGGGAGCGCTGAACATTGTAGCTCGGAGTGGCGCCATTTTGGGAGTGAGGTGATTGGTGTCTGTACATGTGTGTTTGCGTGTGTGGTGCTCTTGCGTCTGGGGGTTCTTCGTGATTCTTGGGGGTGGAGAGTCGCTGTTGCTGCGTACGGTGTGGTGGCGGCAGCAGCAACAACCGCCACCAGGGAGCAGAGGTGGAGTATCTAGGGTGGGTGCTACTGTGAGGGGTGTGGGGCTGCCTCTCTTCTTCCCTTGCCGTAGGGTCCCGTGTGGCGGGAGGCCCGCCCAAGGGAAGGCGGGGGGAGCCCTGCCTGGGGAAACCTGTCTGGCGGAACCCTTCACGGCTCCCGACGCTTTATCAGCAGCAAAAGCTCTCGCGGAGAAGCTAGGGATTTCCCTGGGCTGTTCCCCCACGCTGTGGCCGGCTGCCTGCCTGCCTGCCTGCCTGCCTCGGTGCTGCTCCCTGCGGCTCGGGATTCCTCGGGCAGCCCCCGCCACTTTTTCGGGTTTGCTTCGTGCTTTGTTTGCTGTCTCTAGTCTGGGTCAGCGCCTTCCTCCTCGAGTGTCCTGCAGGCTGATTTTTTTCCCAATAAAATGAGAAGCGTCCCTTTGTTTTCGTTTTTTTTTTTTTTTTTTCTTCCCTCTTTCCATCGGAGACCGGAGAAGATGCCTGATTCTTTTATAAGGACAGGAGAACGTTAGCACTGAAGTGCTGTGTTCTCCAGTGCATGCCTGCTGTGCTCTCCAGGGTGTGAGTGCAGGTTTCACTAGCCTTCTGTATTGGGATTTTGTTGCCTGACTGCATGCACGTTTACTTTTTAAGATTCAGATATATCTATTTGTCTGTAATGCTGGTTAAGATTTCAAAAGTGAAAACTGATGGCTCTGATTCTTTTCCCTTAGGTAATTTGGATTACAGAGAGAGCCCTGGATGTTTGGCTTGTTTTGCCTTAGCTGGTAGGGAGGAAGAATGGTGGAGATCGACCTGCTGTAGTTGCTTTTTTTTGAAAGTGGGGAGATATCGGACACTGATTGTGGATTATTTGTCCAAGTGTATCCTCCTGAAAAGGCTTCTGGAACAATCAGTAGGCATCTGGAAAGTGAATTGGAAGTTGTGAGCTTTCTCTTTCTAGAAGCACAGAGCGCTTCACCCTTGGACACTTCACATGTCATGGATACATGGCTGAATGTATCAAGTTTGGAATGCTTTGGTTGTCAAAATAATGTGCTTCTTGGTTTTTAGTTACTTTTTTTCTTCCAAGCGATGTTCTGTCTGAGTCATAGGCATAACCAGTTTTGTGAACTGACTCCAGATTAAGTGCAGCCTGAGTTACTGTGTAGATGTTGCTGAAAAGTTTCATGGCAGATATTTTTACACACCCTCCTTTTTTTTTTTTTGATTTTCTAATATAGCCTTTTGTCATTTTGCACTAAGACCTATTTTCTAAATGAAAAACGTAACAGTAATTTGTTTGTAATTACTTCTGTTGAAAAATGTTGTTGCCGGTATGCAATAGAGTGATATCCAGATAGCTGTTGTTTACAGATGTCTCTGCTCTCTGAAATTAGGAAATGCTATTTAGTTCAGATATAATTTATTTTTTTTTTTGGCTTTACAGTTTACAGTATAAAAAGTGTATTTATTTCATCTGGAGTTGATGCTTCTTATAGTGATATGTATATGGAATAGATGAGAGGAGAAGCCTTAAGAAAGAAACACAAACTTCTTAAGTTAGAGACTTAGCAAGCTTTGTAAATAGCCTTGTGGAATCTGTAAGCAAGAAGGATGGGTAGCTGATTGCTGTGATGTCAAATTCATGTCAAACAGCTACGAATGTAGTATCAATAGCTTGTGATATTATCTCAAGGAAAACAAACTGGAAAAACATAAATCACGTGGTGCTAACGACACCTTGTGTGGTCCTCTTGGATTAGGTAAGTATTGTAGTGTTCATAAACAAATTTACACTTGAATAAATATTTTGTTGGTAGAATGGTTAAATCAGTAACAGTCTCTGCCTAGAGGATGCTGTTTTTCTTTTGAGAACATTGAAATGAGCTTGCAGAATCTAGGTTTTATTTGTCAATTAATGGAATATCTGTAAGGATTTGAAGAATACATGCACTACTACAGAGAGCAATTTGTATGTAGGAGTGTGATTCTTCTGGGAGACTTAAAAAATATATCTAGACTGAATCCGTAGGTAACTTATCCCTTTGTGTTAATATTGTAATCTGAATAGTGAGCTGTTATGCTTCTTGAATAGGTCTGTTGGATGGCTTGTCCTTCCATTTTCATTAGGCATTTTTGTAGCATGAAGGTATTGATGTAGCTTTTTAAAATTTATTTCCTTTCGCTGTTCTTTGTCGTGTATGGAAGCAAATTTCTATTCTTTCCATTGGAACTTTAAGGTTATATTCAGAGTAATTTCCTGTTCTGTAATGGGAATGAGTCTGGTTTGAAACTATATCATAATAAAAAAAGCGACCCTCCACAACTTTGTTGTGAAGGATTTAAAACCAAAATATATTGGCTAACTAACCAATTTTACGTGTTAGTTGTATTGGTGCCATCTTCCCCTGTAATTGATTTCTCAATGTAGATACAGTTAACTGTGGAAATTAATATATATATTTGTAATATTTTTCTTTGCAGGCTTGATTTCAGCTGAATTGCTACTGCCTCAAGGAAAATTAAGATGGATGGAACAACTTAATTCAGAAGTCAGTGGTAATTTTATGTAGTCGTGTCGTTTCCCCCCCCCCCCCCCCCCCCTGTTTATTCATAAAGCTTTAATAATTAAAGCATTATTGGGTAGACTATAAATTGAGTCTCTGTTAAAGGTGACACATTTATCGTAGTCACCATCTTTTCAAAAATATTTCAGAGACTCTGTGATACTAAACTATTAGTAATACTGAGATAATAAAATAAAATAAAAAATCTAAGGACATTACAAAGATTTTTGAGAATATGGCTTGCATTAAAGCCTGGCAGAAAAGTAACTTTAAGCATGGGAAATTATGCTGAAGGACTGCTACAGTGTTGTTTTTTTTTTTTTCCTGTAACGTTTTATTTTTACTATAAATAACACTTCTAAATAAATATTTTAAATTTCTTAGGATCACTGAAGTAGTTCTATTTTGTGTTACCTTGTCAGTATCTAAAAGTTGGATTTAGCTTCGGTATTTTGTTTTCTTTGAATGACTTTGCTGTTTTGTTACTTTAACTTCTGTCTTTTCAAAACAGCAAAACTGAAATAGGAACTGTTTAAGATAGATAGGAGTCTTTCTGTAATTTCTTTCTTTTCTGCATTGAGTTTCTTAGTGTGGCTGGGATTTGAGTGAGTGAACTGAGCCACTTGTAAAGGAACCAAACTAATAGAATTGCCTTCATTATTTTAGCTGCAGTAGTCTGTTTTGTTTTAAACCATTTGGTGAATGGAAAGAATTCAGGCATAATTGGCTATTAGATTTTGTTTATTATATGCCCACAAACATAGTAAAATGCATACTTGTTCTTAATAGAAAAAAATCGTCTGTTTTTCAAGCTATTAACTTTCAATACTACAAGAAACTTTTACTTCTTGATGGGGGGGGGGGGGTGTCACGCTGAAACTGAGGAACTATATCCCCTTACTGCTTGGAATCACATCTTTCTCTTGTGGATGTTTTGAAGTTTGCCTTTTAGCTTTATTAAATTATTTATTTAATAATACCAGCAACCAGAAAGATGTATTCTTTTTTGCCTATTTTTATACTGTTTGCACTTGGAAAGTGCAACTGTTCTGATTTGTATGCGTGTGCATTTGACGTGGTGTGCTTTACAGCTGTGCCCTTGTACAGTGAGCAAAATTCAGAGTTGGATGAGGCCTATTAAGGAGAAAATGCTTAGCATGAGGGTCTACTGTAATACCACCTTTAGGTTTTTATTTGTGTAGTGCTGACAGTATGTTAAGTGGTTTGTAGATAAACATGAAAATAAGGTACTTGCCCCAGGGAGCTTATACTTCAAGCCTTTATTTAAACATATCTTTTGTATTGGAATAAATGAAGTGGAATTGAATCTGTAAAATGATGTAGGGAAACTGTAGATAATTAGCTTTCTTAGTGCTCCATGAGCTAATGTACTTGAAGTTACGTTTTTTCCTCTCCCTTCTGAGTTGCTTCTATTTTAAAATGTGTGGATAAAATAGTTTGACGATTATAATTTATCAGGGATGTCTGGGGAAGTTGCTCATTCCTTTTAGTATTAGGAATACTTTTTACAGAATCACAGAATTTCTAGGTTGGAAGAGACCTCAAGATCATCGAGTCCAACCTCTGACCTAACGCTAACAGTCCCCACTAAAACATATCCCTAAGCTCTACATCTAAACGTCTTTTGAAGACTTCCAGGGATGGTGACTCCACCACTTCCCTGGGCAGCCTGTTCCAATGCCTCACAACCCTTTCAGTAAAGAAGTTCTTCCTAACATCTAACCTAAAACTCCCCTGGCGCAACTTAAGCCCATTTCCCTTCGTCCTGTCACCAGGCACGTGGGAGAACAGGCCATCCCCCACCTCACTACAGCCTCCTTTAAGGTATCTGTAGAGAGCAATAAGGTCGCCCCTGAGCCTCCTCTTCTCCAGGCTGAACAAGCCCAGCTCCTTCAGCCGTTTCTTGTAGGACTTGTTCTCCAGGCCCCTCACCAGCTTCGTCGCCCTTCTCTGGACCCGCTCAAGCACCTCGATGTCCTTCTTGTAGCGAGGGGCCCAAAACTGAACACAGTACTCGAGGTGCGGCTTCACCAGAGCCGAGTACGGGGGGACGATCACCTCCCTAGCCCTGCTGGTCACACTGTTTCTGATACAAGCCAGGATGCCATTGGCCTTCTTGGCCACCTGAGCACACTGCTGGCTCATATTCAGCCGACTGTCCACCATCACTCCCAGGTCCTTCTCTGCCTGGCAGCTCTCCAACCACTCATCTCCCAGCCTGTAGCTCTGCTTGGTGTTGTTGCGCCCCAGGTGCAGGACCCGGCACTTGGCCTTGTTGAACTTCATACAGTTAACCTTAGCCCATCGGTGCAGCCTATCCAGATCTTCCTGCAGAGCCTTCCTACCCTCGAGCAGATCGACACATGCACCTAACTTGGTGTCATCTGCAAACTTACTGAGGGTGCACTTAATGCCCTCGTCCAGATCATTGATGAAGATATTAAAGAGCACCGAGCCCTGGGGGACGCCACTAGTGACTAGCCTCCAACTGGACTTGACTCCATTTACCACGACTCTTTGGGCCCAGCTATCCAGCCAGTTTTTAACCCAACGAAGCGTGCGCCAGTCCAAGTTAAGAGCAGCCAGTTTCTTGAGGAGAATGCTGTGGGAGATGGTGTCAAAAGCCTTGCTGAAGTCAAGGTAGACCACATCCACAGCCTTTCCCTCGTCCACCCAGCGCGTCACTTTGTCATAGAAGGAGATCAGGTTCGTCAAGCAGGACCTGCCTTCCATAAACCCATGCTGACTGGGCGTGATCGCCTGCTTGCCCTGCAAGTGCCGCGTGATGACTCCCAAGAGGATCTGCTCCATGAGCTTCCCTGGCACTGAGGTCAAACTGACAGGCCTGTAGTTCCCCGGGTCTGCCCTCTGGCCCTTCTTGTAGATGGGCATCATATTTGCTAGCCGCCAGTCAGCTGGGACCTCCCCTGATAGCCAGGACTGCTGATAAATGATGGATAGGGGCTTGGCCAGCTCCTCTGCCAATTCTCTCAGTACCCTCAGGTGGATCCCATCCAGCCCCATCGATTTGTGCACATCCAAGTGCCATAGCAGGTCACCAACCAGTTCTTCGTGGATGGTGAGGGCCACATTCTGCTCCCCATCCCCTTCCACCAGCTCAGGGTACTGGGTATCCAGAGAAGAACCGGTATTGCCGCTAAAGACTGAGGCAAAGAAGGCATTGAGCACCTCCGCCTTTTCCTCATCTCTTGTAACTAAGTTTCCCCCCGCATCCAGTAAAGGATGGAGATTCTCCTTAGTCCTCCTTTTTGTGTTGATGTATTTATAAAAACGTTTTTTGTTATCTTTAACGGCAGTAGCCAGATTGAGCTCCAGATGAGCTTTGGCCTTTCTAATTTTGTCCCTGCACAGCCTCGCAACACCCTTATAGTCCTCCTGAGTGGCCCGCCCTCTTTTCCAAAGATTATAAACTCTCTCTTTTCTCCTAAGCTCAAGCCACAATTCTTTGTTGAGCCAGGCTGGTCTTCTTCCCCGCTAGCTCGTCTTAGGGCATGTGGGGACAGACCGTTCCTGCGCCATTAAGATTTGCCTCTTGAAGAGCGCCCAGCCTTCCTGGACCCCTCTGCCCTTCAGAACCGCCTCCCAAGGGACTCCACCAACTAGTGTCCTGAGCAGCCCAAAGTCAGCCATCCGAAAGTCCAATACAGCAGTTTTACTGGTCCCCTTCCTGGCTTTGCCAAGAATAGTGAACTCCACCATTTTGTGGTCGCTCTGCCCAAGACTGCTCCCAACAATCACATCCTCCACCAGTCCTTCTCTGTTTGTGAAGAGAAGGTCTAGCGGGGCACCTCCCCTGGTAGGTTCACTAAGCAGCTGTGTCAGGAAGCTATCTTCCATGCTCTTCAGAAACCTCCTAGATTGCTTTCTCTGGGCTGTGTTGTGCTTCCAGGATATGTCAGGGAAGTTGAAGTCCCCCACGAGAACAAGCGCTGAAGATTTCGCAACTTCTGTCAGCTGCCTGTAGAACTCCTCATCCGTCTCCTCATCCTGGTTCGGCGGTCTATAGCAGACCCTGACCAGGACACTAGCCTTGTTGTCCCAGCCGATCCTAACCCACAGGGACTCGACCTTGTCATTCCTAGCCTCGAGTTCTACAACATCGAAAGACTCTCTAATATAGAGAGCCACACCACCACCCCTTCTGTGCTGCCTGTCCCTTCTGAAGAGCTTATAGCCAGTCATTGCAGCACTCCAGTCATGAGACTGGTCCCACCACGTCTCCGTGATGGCAACCAAGTCGTAGCCTGCCTGCTGCACGATGGCTTCCAGCTCCTCTTGTTTGTTACCTATGCTGCGTGCGTTGGTGTAGATGCACTTCAGCTGGGCCATTACCTTATCCTCCGGCCTTGCCATTGTTCCCCCTGGCACAGCTCCAACAAGCCTTGCTTCAGCCCCGTCCCCCTTCTTACCTAGTTTAAAGCCCTCTCAATGAGCCCTGCCAGCTCCTGGCCCAGGATCCTTTTTCCCCTAAAAGATAGGGACCCGTCTGCGGCCATCAGGCCGGGTGCTGAGTAAAGTGCCCCATGGTCGAAAAACCCAAGATTTCTGCGTTGGCACCAGCCCCGGAGCCACGTGTTTAACAGGTGGGCTTTCCGCGTCCTCTCTGTACCCCTCCCTGCCGCCATAGGGATGGATGAAAACACTACCTGCACTCTCGCTCCATCCACTAACCGTCCCAGCCCCCTAAAGTCTCTTTTGATTGCCTTCAGGCTTCTCTCTTCAATGTTGTCACTGCCCGCCTGGACTATCAAAAGAGGATAATAATCAGAGGGGCGTACCAGGTTGGGAAGCTTCCTGGCAACGAAAGGAGAGTCCACTGAAGAACATCAAAACAACCAGCAGGTGGATCAGGCTGCTAAGATTGAAGTGGCTCAGGTGGACCTGGACTGGCAACATAAGGGTGAATTATTTATAGCCTGATGGGCCCATGACACCTCAGGCCATCAAGGTCGAGATGCAACATACAGATGGGCTCATGATCGAGGGCTGGACCTGACCATGGACACTATTGCACAAGTTATTCGTGATTGTCAGGCTTGTCAGTGGGTGGTGAGCAATTGCATTGTGCATCACTTGCTTTGTACACATTAGAAGTATAGTAGTACTGTTGCTATTATTTTCCTTTCTTTTCTGTCCTAATAAACTGTCTTTATCTCATCCCATAAGCTTTCACTTTTTTTTTCTTCCTGATTTTCTCCCCTGTTCCACAGGGGGGTTGGGGGAGGGTGAGTGAACAGCTCTGTGGTCCTTAGCTGCTGGCTGGGTTAAAACACAACAGTGATTACTTAAATTATTTACTCAAAAATTATTTTATTCTGAGCTTCAGTATCCTTTGTTTTATTGATTTTTCAAAGGCCAGGTTGGAGACCTTTTATAAAGAAGGTTATTATTTTTTTCACTGTTAGCAGATGCAATTCTAGACATTATATTAATTTCTAATACATGGAGCAAGTCAGAGTAGATCATAAGGAAGAGGTTCTTCATTGAGAGGGTGTTTGCACACTGGAACAGTCTCCCCAGGGAAGTAGTCACTGCAACAAGCCTTTCAGAGTTTAAGAAGCGTTTGGACTGTGCACTTAGTCACTTGGTCTAAACTTCTGGGTAGACTTGTGTGGTGCCAGGAGTTGGACTCGATGATCCTTATGGGTCCCTTCCAACTCAGGATATTCTATGATTCTATAAATGTTACTACCTCTGTAAAATCCCTGGATACTCTGTGACAAGTCTTGTATGTGTCTGCACTGTAATCTATTTTTAAAGTGTGTGGAGATATGAGTTCTGCTAACAGGTGCTTGCTAGGTTCTGCACTGTGCTTACCCTATAATGGTCTTACACTTCCTGGTTAGAAGTTACTGCAATATATTGCCAGTTTGCCTGCTTATTTAGTGGTTGTGCTTTAACCTGTCAGACAGTTAAATACTACACGCTTGTTTGCTTCCCCCCACCCCCAAGTGGGATAGGGGAGAAAATTGAAAAGTGCAAGAACTCATGAGTTGATAAGGATAGCTTAATAATAAGAAGGGGGGGAATAAACCAAGTGATGCACAATGCAATTGCCCAGGCAGCCCCCCAGCAACGGTCCCCTCAATTTTTATTGTTCTGTGTGACATCCTATGGTATGGACTATTCTTTTGGGTCAGCTGTCCTGGTTCTGTCCCCTCCCAGCTTCTTGTGTACCCTTAGCCTCCTTGCTGGCAGGACAGCATGAGAAGCTTGAAAAGTCCTTGATTTAGTGTAAGCACTGCTCTGCATCAGCTGAAACAGCGTGTTGCCTGCATTATTTTTCTCCTAAGTCCCACACACAGCACTGTACCAGCTACTAGGAGGAAAATTAACTCTATCCCAGCCAAAACCAGGGCATTATTGAAATCCTTCAGGAGAGAAGGAGGGTGAAATCTGTAACTGACAGTTCTGGTGGCAGGAGTCCTTTTTCTTTTTTCCTCCTGGTGAATGGGGGGGGGGGGGGGGGGTAAGATTTGTATATATTCAAGAAAATGCAGAAGTCTTATTAAAAAGCCACCTAGCATTTTCAGAATGGAGGAAAAGGAGGAAAATTTCCGGGGGGGGGGTGGGGGTTTAGTCTCATGGTCACCACCTAAGGGAAAAATGACTTAATTGCAGTGTTATTTGTGTGCATGTATTTGTGTAGTTAAACAGTTTCATGTATAACAATTCTTAATTTCTGGCATTTAAGCATAATAGGAATTGACAGATTTGAATATTTGAAGTCTTAAAGTTGTTCCAGAATCCTGTTCTTCTGATCTTCAAAACCCCATTTCCAACTGTGTTTTTTTTAATTATTTTTTTTTATTGTCATTTTGTGGTGTTTTGGACTAAAACACCTCTTTTCTCAGTGGAATTTACTCCTTCAGATGTTTATGACCAATGGTTAAATATATCTTAGTTCCTCATTTTGTGAGGCAAAGCAAGCAGAGAAGTTTTCTTAGAGGCTTCTTTTGTCCATGATGACTGAAGTAGTTTGCTATTGCCCTTGGAAAAATGTTGAATTTATGACGGTATTCCAAATGTGGCCTTACTTGTATTTTGTTTTGTGATGATATAAAAAAGAAAATGTTCAGGGAAGAACGACTGTGCTGTTTAACATTTGTTTGTTTGTTTGTTTTTAATTAATTTGGTAAGCCCAAGCTAAAGATAGTTGTTTTAGTTCCATCTTTTTGTTGTGTTTTTTTTTGGTAATGTGGAGTTCTGGGAGTTGACTCTAGATGATGTTTTTCTTAGCCTTTTCACAGAAGTCTTGACTTCTGATTCATGCAGTTGCTTTCAATTTCCCTTTTCTCAACACGTTACTACTCTTTCTAAAACAGAGGCAAAATATATTAAGCTTTCCTGAATACTGTTGTGCTAAGACAACTTTGTTTTAAAAGTGTCTCCAGCTACTTTAAAACTGATGAAAAATACTTTGTCACAAAAGGACCCTATCAACTCCATCATAAAAAAAAAAAAAAGACAAACTTACCTGTTTGATTATACTGTGTAGTGTTCTCGCTTCAGCTGCTAATGTGGCTCAAAGTGGGTGACTTATCTTTACGAGATCAAACCTCTTCACTGTACAGTGTTTGGTACTAGCTGTTCATTTTTACTTGGTATTCACTGCCTTATTGATGTTCAGACCTCACAAAACAATAGAATTAAATTTTCAGTAATTAAATACTGGAATAATTTTTGCACGTTACCTGAAACAAAATTCTTTACAGTCTTCTTGGATGACCCTCAAGAAAAAAAAAATGAATTAATTTTTTCTTTGCTGCAAGCTACTCTACTATCCACGTGCATAGCAAAACATACATTTTGTGAAGATTTTAATCTAAATCTATACCAATGGAAGGCTTTTTTATGAAGTCACTATGCAGAACTTGAATCAGACATCAGAAACTATTGCTACCGTGAGACTTAATCAGACTGCTAAAAATGTTCAGGAAACTGAAATGCATTTGAATGTTAATAGTAAGAGGATAGCAATATTTCAGTATCCTTTTATTGCCTTTTTAGAATTTTACAGCTCTGTTTCAGTGATGGGCAACCTAAGCCAAGTTAGCTTTCAGGATACTTTTACTAAAGGCAGGTATGTTTTGAGTTTGTGCTACTAAAGAACGATGAGTTCATCGTGACAAATTTTGGGCTTAATCTTTTGTTACCAAGACAGCTTCTGAAAGCAGTAGAATCACCGTATTCAGATCTATGGAGCTTACCTCAATACATTTCTGATAGCCGTTTTTTAATGTTGGGAGTACAACTGTTTTATCATGGAATGGTTTAGGTTGGAAGGGACCTTAAAGATCATATAGTCCCACCCCCACACCCCCCCCATGAGCAGGGATGCATTCTACCACCTTCCGCTAGACCAGGTTGCTCAAAGCCCTGTCTAACCTGGCCTTGAACACTTCTAGGGATGGGGCATCCACAACTTCTCTGGGCAACCTGCTCCAGTGCCTCACCACCCTCTGAAGAATTTCTTCCTAATATCTAATCTAAATCTATCCTCTTAGTTTAAAGCCATTACTCCTTGTCCTATCGCTACATTCCCTGACAAGGAGTCCCTCCCCAGCTTTCCTGTAGGCCCCCTTTAGGTACTGGAAGGCTGCAATGAGATCTTCCTGGAGCTTTCTCTTCTCCAGGGAACAACCCCAACTCTCTCAGCCTGCCTTTCTAGGAGAGGTGCTCTCTGGTCATCATTTATCAATGTTAATGAACAGTGATTGATCTGGTGTGTATATATAAGAGAAGGCTTGCTAGGAGACAAGTTCTTCATGGTCTGTCATTATAACTAAATCACTCTTGTTAATGCTTGTATGGGCGCATACTACTTATTTTGATTCTATCCAAATACTTAAGGTGTGAATTTTTAGTTAAATGTGGGACAGTCCTGTATTTCTCAAAGGCGGAAATGTTCTTCAAAAATGAGTTGCTTATCAGTGCTACCTATTTGCCTTAGGCTCATCAGTCTTTGCAAAGGTAACTGTTTGATGTCAAGCTGGAAGGACATATCAAGTGAACTAAATAGGTCTCTTCAGTATTTTTATTAACATCTGCAATAATGAAATAGAGCATATTATTAAATATGTAAGTAGTACAAATCTGAGTAGAGGTTGCAGTCGCTTTGGGGGGTACAGAATGCAGAAATGTCTCTGACTGCTGGGGATAGATGAAGTAAATGACTTGAATAACAGGGGGAAAAACAAAAATGGTCAGATCTTGTAGAAGAAATCTTTGAAATAATGTAAGAGCAATTCAGTGCTGCAACGTGTTGCAGAAGAAAGTGGTAGTCTAACTTGTTGGTGTAACTTAATTTGAAATCAGCCAAAAATCAAACTGATGTTTGGCAACCAAACTGACTGTAAATGGTTTAGGCATAGCAAATCTTGCCTGAGGTGGCGGTAGTCTTGCTGGCCTTCCGGTCTCACTTGGCGACCTGTTTTCAGTTTGCCAAAAATATTTTCCTGGGGATGAAGAGTACTCTAGTGTTGATACTTGTAATGAAGCAGAGCTCATACTTGTAATGAAAACATTTTCTGTATTAAAATGCATTCTAAGGCAAGCTTGTTGGCAACATCAGAAAGGTAGCAACTAAGAATATTTATGGAGCCTGGTAAAACATGGGGTTGGTAACTTAAAGCTGGATAGGCTGTATATTCTAAAATGTGGTTTAAAGAAAAGCTAACCGATCAGGTGGATGATTAGTTGCGTGGCACTAGCCACGCTCAGGGTTTTGGGTTCTACAATCTCAGGTGCACTTTTGACCAGCCATGTTGGCACTGGATGGTGCACACTTGACCAGGTGGTGCAAGAGCATTCTGGGTAGCAAGTTGGCAGGATTTATTATCAGAGCTTTGAACTAGATTTAGCGGAGGAAGGAATGTACCTCTTACAGAAAAGAACTAGGGACTGCTGAAACTTTAGGAAGCAACAGGGGAAATAGTTGTGAGTTGTCACAAAGGAAGGAGGAATTGTCACAAATTGTCACAAAGAAACTGTCAGAAATAGGAGGGCTCCTATAAAAAGACCTGGTGGATGAGATACCCTGGAACACTGTCCTTAGCTCTGTTCATCTCCTTTGTCCCTGGCAACTCTTTAAGGATGTTTTTCTTAGAGTGCAAGAACTCTCCATCCCCCTGTGTAAGAAAGCAAGCAAGCAGGGAGGGCAGGAAACTGGGATGGCTGTGTAAGGACCTGCTGGTCAAACTGAGGCGCAAGAAGGAAATGCACAGGCAGTGGAAGCAGGGGCATATGGCATGGGAAGAGTACAGGGATGCTGCCTAGACGTGCAGGGATAGGATCAAGAAAACTAAAATGAAAGAAAAAACAAACAAAAAAACAGCTTTAGTATGAATTCATGGCATAAAAAAAGAAGCAGCAACTCAACTAAGTAGTGCAGTTTAATACTTACAAATTTGCTAAACTTCTTTTTAATTGTTGAAATTTCTCTTGCTGGAAGTCCGCAGTAGCCCAATTCAGGCCAAAATGCAATAATAATTATCAGTTACCTAGTTCAGATTCCACAGTGCTTGTTAAAACTTATCAAACTACAGCAGTTTTAGATTAAAGTGACCCACATCTGTGTTCACTAACATATTTGCACTCTGTTGTGCATAGGCATGGAATACATGTTTATTTGCTTTTCCCTATAGCATGCACTTGGATGTTAATTATGTTTTCACTACATGAATTTCTAATAACGTGTATATCATACTTAAATATTTTTGAGTCATTGATAATTTTGCGGTATCCAGCCGTAGAGCACGATTCCCTTATAATTCAGGTAGTGTTTCATCCATTTCTTTCCTTTCAGTGCTATTGTTCAGCTTTAAGCAATAGTTTATATTACCTTGCATTCTCTTGTTTACTGAGAAATGTTTCTCTGCCTGTGGGGAGAACAAGGGGTAGAAAAAGTACTCTTGGGTTTTGCCTTAAGCCATTACCTTCTCTTGCCCATGTTCGAACTAGTGAATTTTACTGGATTTTGGCAGTATTTCTGGATATTCAGGCTCTGTTTCCATTCAATCTAGAGGAAAGTACGGTGTTCTTGGCATCTAGTTTTCTCATGAGGAATCTTAATGTGGCCTCTGAGATTAACTTTCAGGGGCTAATTTGGGAAATCAGCTTCTTCTAAGAAGCTAGTGAAATAGCTTCTATAATCCATTCCAGACAGTATCAGAAAAGGTTTCAATGAGATCATTTTGCCACAGCTTTCTGATCAGATGTCACGCAAGATGCTTCATCCAATTTGCAGGAGGAAATAAAGGAATGAATATCAGTTCTAATTTTATGATCTTTTTGAAATATTTGATTAATGTGACACTTTGTTAATAAAAGGACAAATGTGACACTGTAATGAGATAAGGCTAGCTAGATTACAAATCATATCTGTTTGAGACAACAATACCAGACAACAGAAAGGAGGTAGTGATTATACCACAAGCATAATGTTCTTGAAATGAGTACTTTTTAGATGTTTATCTTGTTTTTCCAATTACAGGGACTTGCCATGGGGTGCTGAAGCCTTGTCTCATTGATTCAGAGAGACTGGACCTAAATGGCGCAGCATGACTTTGCTCCAGCCTGGCTTAATTTTCCTACTCCACCATCATCAACAAAGGTATGTTTTTGCTGTTCTGATCAGGCAGCTTCAATATTAAAGAAGTCTAAATGTCATAACATCAATCATAATAAAAATAATAATAAAACATAATAAATATGGTAAGGGTGATAACAGATGATATATATCAAGTCTTGCTGTCATGATTTAAATAGTTGAACCTTGGTTCTCAAGCTCATATCTCTAGTAGGGGGTTTCTGCTTGAGCACCTGAGTTCAAGGAAAGAAGAATGCGGACACATTGCCAGAGCTGTTGTTAGATTAAAATTTCCTTCATCAGTAGCTCAAAATGAATTATTGTATTGCTGGAAAAACTGAGAGGTATGTGCTTGATGTTCTTGCTTCTGATTTTGCTTTGTCCTATACATTTTAGAGAATATTTTTTCTTATTCCATCATCCAAGTGATTAAAAAAATGCTTTTGAAAATAGACCTTCTGAAATGTGTCATCAGTTACTGGTGGTAGTGTGTGGTGCTTTCAAATAGTTGTGCACCCTCACTGTTGGCTGTTCCATCTAGACTACGATTACTTCATTTATGAAATGGAAAAGTTAGCTTGAGAACAAGAAATAGCGGTCCCTAGAATACTTGGAAAACAAGGATTCAGAAGGTCTTGAATATGTTTCTTGTATAAATGTTTTTGTTTTTTATCCTGGCATATCCTACTCCTTCCTAATTTGTGTGAATGCAGAAGCAAAGGCAGCACTGGATATTTCAGACTCCTATTATCTGTTTTATTTTTTCTATTTGTAGACCTACCTTCTTTCCTTCTTTGTTCTAATCTTTTTGAATGCAGTATCTGTATCTACAGCTATGAGAGTGGTATTGCCTTGCTTTAATGTATTTAAGTTTCTTGCTGTCTTCATGTCAATGGAAAATATTTAGCCTTTATAAACTTTGGAAATGAGCTTGTGCTATTGTTCAGTGCATAGTCAGCAGTCAGTATTAGTTGACTCCATTGCTTTACTTATGTATCTGCACACACATGCATGCATGAACTTTTATTCAGGTCACTGAATATTTTTACTGCTCTATTTATCTTCTATGCTGAACTAGCTAGCTTGTTTATTGTAGTCCATCAGCAACTGTCAATTGCTATTACGGGAATGTTAGGCTCATCTGTTCCTGAGATCTGTATGTTTTTAATCTGCTTGATTTCTGAGATATTCAACTCTTTGATCTGCTTTTTCTAATGTAATACACTTTCAGTAGGAAAAGTAATTAGAGCTTAATTTAATATAGCGTCCCAATTATAAAACGATTTTATCTGTGTGTTTCATGAATCTGCTGGAAGGGACTTACCTGCATACTTAAAATGCCAGTACAGCATGATAAAAGCAAGTTCCAGCATTGCCCAAGTACTATTCAAATATATCTGAGGTGTGAGGTTTCTTTGTTGCCTCCTTCCTGAATTGTGCAAAGCTTCATTTCAAACATCTGTCTTCCATGAATCTTTACCTGAAGGAATTTAGATAAACTTTCATTTCTTCCAAAAGCTTTGTAGTTGCATGCTTTCTCTGTTACAGTCCTTGTGCTTCATTGTCTGTATTGCAGCTTATTTCCTCATGTTACCTCTTCCTTTAGTGATGAGCATTTTGTGATACACAGCCCGTTTGGATATTAAGCACTTAGTCTTTTTGGTCCTACCCATGTGTAGTAATTCCTAATTTACGTCATAAGGCTTGTTCTGTCCTTCCTTCACAAGAAAGATCTCAAATGTTGTGGCCCCCTGCGTGCTCCCCCCCCCCCCCCCAACACTTCCTAGAATAGGTGTTTGTTTCTGCTTCCCATATCTGAACAAGGCAGCTGAAGAAAAGAGCCAGATAAGAGGGATGGAGATGAAGAAAGAAGGGAAGGCATCTCATGTTTCATGCAGAATGGGGCTGGGATGAAGCTGTGGTATCAACAACATCTAGATTGGAAAAGGAGAAACTGAATTCTGACATGTTTCCCTGAAGAGGCCCCTTTATGAACCGTATCTTCAGGAGTATGGTTCCCTCTCAGTGCCGCGTAGCTGAGGCTTTCCCACATGTAGGTAAAGGTTAGTATTAGAAAAACCTGATACAAGGAATCTGGGAATGTGAATGAACTCTCATAATGTGACTGAAATGAATTACATCTATATTAAAATTCAATTCACCTATTTCTCCTGGTTTCCTTTTAAGGTGAAGCTTTTGATAAATAAGTGATAGGGAGGTGATATAAAGCTGGGTAGCCACAGCAGGGCAGCTTTAGTTCAGGTCTGGAACTATGTTGTGGTTTAACCCAGCAGGCAGTTAATTTTCCCCCCCAAGTGGGATGGGGGAGAGAATCAGGAAGAAAAAGTAAAAGCTCATGGGTTGAGATACAGTTTAATAGGACAGGAAAGGAAGAGAAAACTGAAATTCAACAAGGCCAAGTGCTGGGTCCTGCACTTGGGGCGCAACAACACCAAGCAGTGCTACAGGCTGGGAGATGAGTGGTTAGAAAGCTGCCTGTTGGAGAAGGACCTGCGAGTATTGGTTGATAGTCAGCTGAATATGAGCCAGCAGTGTGCTCAGGTGGCCAAGAAGGCCAACAGCATCCTGGCTTGTATCAGAAACAGTGTGGCCAGCAGGTCTAGGGAAGTGATTGTCCCCCTGTACTCGGCTCTGGTGAGGCCACACCTCGAGTACTGTGTTCAGTTTTGGGCCCCTCACTACAGGAAGGACATCGAGGTGCTTGAGCGAGTCCAGAGAAGGGCGACGAAGCTGGTGAGGGGTCTGGAGAACAAGTCTTACGATGAGCGGCTGAGGGAGCTGGGGTTGTTTAGCTTGGAGAAGAGGAGGCTCAGGGGTGATCTTATCATTCTTTATAGGTACCTTAAAGGAGGCTGTAGCGAGGTGGGGATTGGTCTATTCTCCCACATGCCTGGTGATAGGATGAGGGGAAATGGGCTAAAGTTGTACCAAGGGAGGTTTAGTTTGGATATTAGGAGAAACTTCTTTACCGAAAGGGTTGTTAGGCACTGGAATGGGCTGCCCAGGGAAGGGGTTGAGTCACCATCCCTGGAGGGCTTTAAAAGGCATTTAGATGTAGAGCTTAGTGCTTAGCTGCCTGCCAGGTTAAACCACAATACAGTGGTATTACAGGAAGTAGCCTAGATTAATGAAGAATGAATCTTGATGGAACCAGAGAAGTGAAGTGGTGATGTTACCAGAACTGGCTTTAGCATGCAACAATCCAACACTACATCTCTACTCTAGAGAGTACCATCTCTACTATCCAGAAGGACCATTATGATGGAGGGAGCCTAAAATCAATCCCACTGTGGGCCCGTGGGGCGTGTAAGCGAATGGCTGGTTTAAAATGCAACAGAAGGGTAACTAGAACTTACAGAAGTTTCTAATGATTCTTTGGGGATAGCAGTTCATTACTGAGGTCTAGATTAAGGCAGAATGCAATTTTTTATATATATATAAATAATTAATTAATTATTTTATCCTAGTCTTGCTGCTATCAGAATAGTGTTTTGCCTTTTCTGTCTCAACTCAGAATGTGTAAGAATAGCAACTGGTATATTATGGATCATGATTTGTTATGTGTTTACAAATATTATGTGAATAAGCCATTACTGCTGTCTTTTAGGGAGTAGACTGAGGAGTGGGAGGGGGAGGGTTTTTTCTCAGGAATAAGCTTCAGGCAGCAAAATCAATACTTTTGTGTAGTGAAGCTAATACTCCCAAGAACTGCTAAACTTATTTTGCTCACGTAGTACATTTTTCACATAGCTACAAAAGCAAAAATGCCCAGCTATTAGGGCACTAGGGAATGTTTGATTTCTTGCACACGCGCAATACAGAGGGCTCAGTGCATAGTAAGTCTGGTGCTGGAGGGAAGGGGAAACTTTTTGCTGTTATTGGGAGATGTGTGGCACGTAGAACAGTAAGACAGCATTATTTTTGCAGAAAGAAAAGTTATTCTTGAAATTTTAAGGTGTAGTAGCGAAAGAAATGTATTTCCTACTGGTATATTAAAGATTTACTTTAAAAAATCTATAATTCCTACTTATAAGTTGATAACTTGAAGTATATTTGTGAATCTATACTTTTGACTGTTGTTGAGGGATTTCTTGAAACAGCAAAAATCCCATGGCTTGCTGTAGCTGAGCAAACCATGCTACCAGGGCAACTATGAGAAGTTCCCATGACAGTGTTCCCACATCGCCCAATTGAGGAATTCAGAAAAATATTGTTACCAGTAGCTGGCTTCAAGGACAAGGTCTATGTGACTGCTAATCACAAGGGTGTTGTTTTCTTGTAGTTTGTCTGAATGCTTTTGACCAATAATCTTGTGTGAAACACTGTCCGCCCCTGTTAAGTTCACTATAAAAGTTAGGCTATTTGGGCAATAAAATGGAGCATGATCTGACTCTACTGGTGTCTGTCGTGCTTTCGACCGTTCTTCCTGCAACATATGGCGCCCGCACAGGCCGAGACCCGGAGTCGCTGAGACCCGAACAGGCAGAGGGATCGCAGCGGTGCCGGGAGATTGGAGCGGCGCCGGGAGACCTGAGGCACACGGAAAGCCTACCACCGCACGGAGAGAGCACTGACTGACGCTGCAGGGCTACGGCCAACTACGAGAGACACGGACAGACCTGGCAGATGCCGGAACACCTGAGAGACGTTGAAACACTCTACACACCGACCTGAACAACGGCCTCGCGGTGAGACGCGGGGCAAGAAACCGCGGGGGGACGCGGGAAACGGAGCCGCGGGGGGACGCGGGAAACGGAGCCGCGGAGGGACGCGGGAAACGGAGCTGTGGGAGGACGCGGGAAACGGAGCCGTGCAGGGACGCGGGAAATTGAGGTAATCGCGGTGTGACGTGGGACATCCGAGATCGAGTTGCTACGGGAGACCAGAGGCGTCAGTGGACAATGGCAGCCGACCCTCACCGTGTGGCGAGTCGGCACAGAGTAGAGGGGCGGACATCAGGACCCTGCAGCCTGTCAGACGTAACCATGGAAGCAGCGGCGGCTGTGCTGCTTCTCTCTGGCATTCTTTTTATAAGAGGTTTATCTTGCAATGCAAAAAAGACTATTCGTCCCCAGATCGGTGTTATAACTATGTTTCTGGATAACGTTCCGTGGGGTTGCCACATTCTACGGATTACTAATGACGACTTAGCTCTATTGCGGGGCAGGAGTGCAGAGATGCAGATTACACTGCCAAATGACCACCGGCAGGCTCTTTCACAAACAGCTTCTAAGGTTGCAGCTGGCACTGCCTGCAGCCGTATAGCAGACGTTACACTCTCTTTCCTAACTAGTAATCATGTGTCTTATCCATTTGTGGTGAATGGTCAGTGGCAAAAAGAAAAGGGGGAGAGTAAGGGGCGACAAAGACAGAAATGGTACCAGGAGGATGCCACTGACACTAACAGCATGGGTTATAGGAGTAGTATAAGTGACACAGGTGTGAAGCAGTGGCGGGCGCTGCCGCGCTGTGGGGCACTCTGCCTGCTGCTCGCCCTCGCCTGCCTGTGCACTGCTGCCGACAGTGCTAGAGTAAAATGTGAAGACTGCTCAGATGGCAGTGATGAGAGTGCTTGTGTGAAGAAGATGTGTGCTGAATCTGACTTTGTGTGCAACAGTGGTCAGTGTGTGCCAAACAGATGGCAGCGTGATGGGGATCTGGACTGTGAAAATGGGTCTGACAAGAGTGCTGAGCTGTGTCATATGAGAACATGCCAGGTAAATGAAATCAGCTGTGGTCCTCAGTCAACCCAGTGTATCCCAGTGTCGTGGAAATGTGATGGTGAAAAAGACTGTAACAGAGATCCTGATTGCAAGGATGGAAGTGATGAAATTAACTGCCCTTCTCGGACCTGCAGGCCAGACCAGTTCAGGTGTGAAGATGGGAACTGGGAACATGGGAGTAGGCAGTGCAGTGGTGTGAGAGACTGCCTGGATGGCACTGATGAAGCAAACTGTATGCAGTGCTCTGGACCTGGCAAATTCAAGTGCAGAAGTGGAGAATGCATAGATATCAATAAAGTGTGTAACCAGCAGAGAGACTGCAAGGACTGGGGTGATGAGCCCCTGAAGGAATGCAACATACATGAATGTGACTGTCCAGCTGGGTTTGAGTTTGTAGACAAGAGAAACTGTGGAGATATTGATGAATGTCAAAACCCTGGTATCTGAAGTCAAATCTGTATCAACCTGAAAGGTGGCCACAAATGTGAATGTAGCCGTGGATATCAGATGAATCCTGCTACAGGAACCTGGAAAGGGCCATACGGGTACAGAAATACAAATAACATCTGTGATTATAATGACACTGCTAAGCAGGGTTTAGGGGCTTATGGCATGGAGACAAGGGGTAACAACTACAGTGTTTGGAACAATTGTACAGCTTTGGCCTTACCTCCTGATGTGTTTCATGCAATGCATGTGTGGTCTCTGACAACCCAAACTAAGATCCCAGATATTGAAATATCCTGCCTTCCAAATTATGTTCTCGTGTCCTTTCTTACCTTTTTTTTTTCTCCCTCTGCTGCAACACGTGACACTTGTCTTCATTCTGCTGCCAAAGCAGAATAAACACTTGACTTTTTTTACCTTGTGTCGCAAGCATGGTCCTCAACACTGTTTCGGTGTCCTGGAGTGGAAGATACAGCTTCCACTTCTGCTGGCATGAAAGGTGATGAACACGTGCATACTTGAGAGTTACTGTATTGTCTGTCAAAGTCATTTTTAAAATGTCTCAAATATACCATGAGTAATGCATGTTACGGTTCTGATAATTCAGTTTTGTTATTAATCAGATATCTCAGGTCTACTACTTTTGCTCCTTTACAGTCATCACTGAACTTTGAGAGACATTCTGAAAACATTTTGTGGACAGAGAATCATTATGAAGTAAATCGCAGAAGACACAACTCCTCAGATGGGCTTGATTCTAACGTTGGACGACATTATGGAGGTATAATTTAGCTTTCATGGAATGCTTTTACATCACTGATGTGTAGCACTGGCTAGGAAAAAAAAAGATGATAATAGTTGTCCTATGCTAAATGTTGTGTTCTGTAGTGACATTAGAGGTGATGGAAAGATGGATCATCTGGGAGACAATAATGTGATGAGTAAGGGTTAGCCAGAGTAATGCGATTCCAGGTGTATTTCTATCTTAACTCATTCTTATTCTTAATTTTCTAGCTAATGACATATAAATGAGTAGCCAGGCAAAGGGGTTGAGTAGTCTTAATGTTGGACTACAATCCTCTTTCTCTAGAACTGTTTTATGAGATTCTTCCCTACTGCTTATATGAATAAGTTCACTATGCTATCACATCCCAGAGTACGGGGCTGCTTGCTTGACTCCTCTAACAATTTTGTAAAAGTAGAATGTTCTTCCAAAACTGGCTGTTATTACATTTCTTTAAAACTTAAAAATCTAAGGGCATTTTGGAAGAAAAGAGAAGAATGGTTGGCGTTCACAAGGCAGAAATGGTACAGAAAATATAAACTATCGTGGGGGATACCATGGCGGAGGTTCCCGTGCTCATACCAGCACTTCCCACTGTGGAAAAATCCAAGGACTGCATGAAAACAATGTACCTGATAATGACACTGGGAAAAAGGAAGACAAGGAAGTACCTAAACAGTTTGAGGCTGAGGATTTTGTAAGTTAATTGTAATAAACGAGATTCTATTGTTTCTGCAAGTTCCATTTTGTCCATTACAAGCTACTTCATGAGATTTCACCAGTTACAGGTTATCATGTAAGGGATCACCCTTAAGGGGGTGTTAGTTATTTGTCAGCTTTTTTCTCTTTTCATCTCCATTTTTATCATTGTATGTTTATTATTGTCACTTAAATGTTTAAGTGAAACTACAGTGGGGTTCTAAGTTGATTTTTTTAATAGTATTTTGCCACAGTAAACTGTGTCACGTGTAATTGTGTAGAATTTAATACATACCTTACTGGAAATTTAAAGTACTAACAAAGTTATTCTGCCACTGGTCCTTTGAGGTTTCACGTTTCAACCTACAATTTTAGGATATAAGAGGAAGGATAAACTCCCTCTTTGAAGAACCACACATCACTTTTTTTTTTTTTGGTTTGTTTTTGGCTTTCTTCAGATAGTTTATATAATGGTATTGACTGCTGCTTGAGATCACAGAATCACAAAATTGTAGGGGTTGGAAGGGACCTCAAACGATCATTGGGTCCAACCCCCTGCCAAAGCAGGTTCCCTACAGCAGGTTGCCCAGGTAGGCGTCCAGACGTGTCTCGAATATCTCCAGAGAAGGAGACTCCACAACCTCCCTGGGCAGCCTGTTTCAGTGCTCCATCACCCTCACCATGAAGTTCTTTTGCATGTTGGTGCGGAACTTCCTGTGATCCGTTTTGTGGCCATTGCCCCTTGTCCTGTCCCCAGAAACCTCTGAAAAGAGGTTGGCCAAATCCCTTTGTCTCCCACACTTAAGGTATTTATAAACATTAATAAGATCCCCCTCTGTCTTCTTTGCTCAAGGCTGAGCAGACCCAGATCTCTCAGCCTTTCCTCATAGGGGAGATGCTCCAGGCCCCCTATCATCTTTGTGGCCCTCTGCTGGACTCTTTCCAGGAGATCCCTGTCTTTTTTGTACCGGTGAGCCCAGAGATGTTTTATTGAAGAGAAGCAAGTGACCATTGGTATATTTGGGTTTGCAGAGGGCAGTTTCTAGTCTGTCTCCATTTAAAAGTCTTGGACAGCAGAGGTTATACTTCTGATATTGTTGTTGTTCTTTATTTCATTGGTCCTAGAATTCAAGACTTCTTTCATTTTGTTTTAAATAATGATAAACTTTCCTTTCAGCCATCTTTGAATCCTGAATATGAGAGGGAACCAAACCAGAATAAGTCTTTAGCTGCAGGTGTGTGGGGTGAGTATTGTTGATGTTCTTAAATATAAAAATATAGTATAGATTTGAAGTTGTTTTATTAGAAACATAATTTATTTTAGAATATTTCAAATATATAGATGGAAATTGAGGAAATTTCCTCAGTGTTATTACAGTGTGAGTATCTCTTTATAAGAGAGGTAATGCTTCTATTTGAATATCAGTCTGGTCTGTAGATACAACCACTGCTAGGGTTCTTGTCCCAGAACAAGTATGTATCTTTTTGTAAAGATGTCAAGAATTTATCTACCAAGAGGAAATGTCACAAAGATGGGTCACCTAAACTAGTGATGTGATTGGTAGTTGAAGACTTCATGAAAGAATGCTTCTGACTGATTAGAATAGTTAAAGAGCTGGGAGAAAAACCTAGCAGGGCTGGAATGAGCAGGTTAGCTTGCAAAGACTTAAGGTCTCTTCCTGGAAGCAAATTTCCTGAGCTGATCTGTGTGTTGATGAATTACTTGTAACGAAGCCAACCCTAAGAGTGGGCACTGAACTGAACTGTAGTCTGGGATAACTTTCTCATCTCCACCTGATTAGTACTGTAAAATGATAGCCATATTTTTCTTGAAAGTGGGCTTTTGATACAGAATTGTTCACTAAGAATGTGGCAATAAGGTTTCCCCTGAGCCTTCTCTTCTCCAGACTAAACAACCCCACTTCCCTCAGCTGCTCCTCATAAGACTTATGTTTCAGACCCTTCACCAGCTTCGTAGCCTTTATCTAGTTATGCTCCAGGGTCTCCATGTCCTTCTTGTAGTGAGGGGCCCAAAACTAATCATAGTACTCGAGGTACGGCCTCATCAGAGCAGTGTACAAGGGGATGATCACCTCCCTGGTCCTGCTGGTTACACTGTTCCTGATACAAGCCAGGATGCCATTAACTTTCTGGGCCACCTGGGCACACTGCCGGCTCATGTTCAGGTGAGCACTGATCAATACCCCCAGATACTTTTCCTCTGCGCAGATTTTGAGTCACTCTGCCTTAAGCCTGTAGTGCTGCATGGGGTTGTTGTGACTGAAGTGCAGGACCCGGCACTTAGCCATGTTGAACCTCATCCCACTGGCCTCTGTCCATCAACCCAACCTGTCCGGGTCCCTCTGCAGGGCCTTCCTACCCTCCAGCAGATCGACACTTCCCCCCAACTTGGTGTCGTCTGCAAACTTACTGAGGGTGCGCTCCACTTCCTCATCCAAATCATCAATAAAGATATTGAAGAGGATGGGCCCCTACACTGACCCCTGGGGAATAATCCAGCTGGTGACCGGTCGCCAGCTGGATTTCACTCCATTCACCATCACTCTCTGGGCCCAGCTGTCCAGCCAGTTTTTAACCCAGCACAGAGTGTACCTGTCCGAGCTATGGGCTGCCAGCTTCTCCAGGAGAATACTGTGGGAGATCGTGTCAAAGGCCTTGCTGAAGTCTAGGTAGACTACATCAGCAGCCTTTCCCTCATCCACCAGGTGGGTCACCTGTTTATAGAAGGAGATGAGGTTGGTCAGGCAGGACTTGCCTTTCACGAACCCTTACTGACTGGGCCTGTTTCCCTGGTTGTCCCGCATATGCTGTGTGATTGCATTCAAGATGACCTGCTCCATCATCTTTCCTGGCACCAAGGTCAAGCTGACAGGCCTGTGGTTCCTTGGTTCCTCCTTATGACCCTTCTTATAGATGGGTGTCACATTAGTGAGTCTTCAGCCATCTGGGACATCTCTGGATGACCATGACCGCTGATGATGGAAAGCAGCTTGGCAATTGCATCCGCCAGCTCCCTCAGCACCCTTGGGTGGATCCCCTCTGGCCCCATGGACTTGTGGCAGTCCAGGTGTAGCAGCAGGTCTGTTTCCACCTGAACTTTGGCGGGGGGGGGGGGTGTTCTTCTGCTCCCCGTCCCAGGCTTCCAGGTCAGGAGGCTGAGTACTCGGAAGATAAGTGGTCTGGCTAGTAAAGACAGATGTAAAGAAGGCATTAAGAACCTCAGCCTTTTCCTTATCCTCAGTAGTCATGTTCCCCCTGCGTCCAGTAAAAGATGGAGATTCTCCTTGGTCCTCTTCTTGTCTTTTTTAATATATTTGTAAAAACATTTTTTGTTTTCCTTAATCAGTGGCCAGGTTGAGCTCATGCTGGGCTTTAGCTTTTCAGATCTTCTCTCTGCATATGCTGGCAACTTCCTTGTACTCTCCCCGAGCTGCCTGTCTCTTCTTTCACCGGACATAAACTCTCTTTTTCTCCCAGATACTCAGCAAAAGTTCCCTCTTCAGCCTTGCCGGTCTTCCCCACCGGCTCATCTTACAGCACACGGGGACAGCCTGCTCCTGCACCTTTAAGAGTTCCTTCTTGAGGAGCGTCCAGCCTTCCTGGACCCCTCTGCCCTTCAGGACTGACTCCCAAGGGACCTTCCCTACCAGTGTCCTGAACAGTTCAAAGCCTGCCCTCCGGAAGTCCAAGGTAGCAGTTTTACTGTCTTGACCCCCCTCCTGACTTCACCAAGAATAGAGAACTCTACCATTTCGTGATCACTCTGCCTAAGACAACTCCCAACCACCACATTTCCTACCAGTCCTTCTCTGTTCATGACCAGCAGGTCTAGCAGGGGACCCCCCAGTAGGCTCACTAACTAGCTGAGTCAGGAAGCTGTCTTCCATGCACTCCAGAAACCTCCTTGATAGTTTCCTCTGGGCTATGTTGTATTTACAGCATATGTCCAGGAAGTTAAAGTCCCCCGCGAGAGTGAGTGCTGGTGATTTCGTGACTTCCACCAGCTGCTTGTAGAGTGCCTCAGAATTTACTCAGAATGAGGGCGAATTTAAATAACATGAAAGCTACTATTTGAACTGTTACTAGTAATGAGATCTGAATCTTGCTGCTCATTTTAAGTGGTACTTTAATTTGCTGACTCTTATTCTCATACTTCCCCAGCACGTTTTGTGCTGTTAGGTATTTATTTAGAAAGGGGTGGCCTATGTCTAGTTTTACAGAATTGCGAAGAACTTTTGCAGTAGTCTTAAAAAATTGGACTACTTTCCATTCTTGTGTATTTAGTAGCTTTAATGTGAAAGTCAAGAAATATTTAACTTTCAATAAAAGTGTAACAGTAGCTAATTTTATTTCTATAGCAACTTGAGTGTTTTATCATGTTTGAAGCACTCTGGCTGCTGCATAATGTAGCTCAGGTTGATCAGATTCTTGATTCCAGGCTTTTTAGGTATTGCTTCACAAGCAAAGGAAAGAACAGTTCTGTTAGTTAAATAGGTTCTGTAAACTACAGTGCAGTGGCTTGTTACAGCTTACAGTGTGATATCTTTATTATAGCTTGGCTATTGCAAATCTCATTTTGTAGTTGAAAAACTGAAATTAAGTCTCTTTATTCCCTATAAAAGGAAATGCAGTATTCAAGAATGTTGCTGTTCCCTTTAAATGCTTGTTTAAAAAAAAAGGATACTTTTAGATTACATTTTATCTTGTGTACCTGGGATGAGAGCATGCTTGTATTATGAAAATGTATTTCATAACTTTGTACTTATTTCTCATTTAACTTTATTACAAGTGTAATGTTTACCTGCTAAACAAAACTAAAGTAATTTATGCTTTTAAGATAGTTTTATTTTTTAAATGTAGGATATGGTGACTGACCATGAATTAGAAACACTTGCAGGGGGAGAAGATAATCTTGGAAAAGGTTGTTGATGCAAGATTGGAGGGCATGTGCAAAAATAGTTTTTCCCACTTTTTAGAAATTTTAAACTATTTTTAATAGCTGCTCTTGAAAACTGTCAAATGTCAGTTATTTAGTATGACAGCTGACTGTATGTTTCTAATTAGTACTGTCTTGAACCTGGAAAAGGTGTAGGGTTCAGATGTTCTGTTATAGACATCTTAGGCATGGAGATAGAAATTGGTCATTGCCATGATCTGGAATAGTATGCATCACTTCTGATAAGAAGTGATGTTTATAAAGGACTTTATGGAACATTGACTCTAAAGTGAGCTGTTAATTATTATGAGTAATAATTCTTTAGTAACCTTAAAAGGAAATATGAAAACCATATCTTTTGAAGATAATTATTAACAACTAATAGCATTTGGTGTTTAGATTTGCAAACAAAAGCTGTATAGCTAGTTCTTTGACCAAAGAATATCTTTCTGAAAGTAAAATTCCTGCAGTGCCAAGTGAAATATTTTACAAACAATGGTTGTAGAAAGTGGAACAGAACCTTTTTTTATCCAGTTTTGAACAGTGTGTTATTTGTGAAACCTAGCTCTGGACTAAGTTTTTGCTTTATGCCTGTTTGTTCTGGACCATATGGCTGTTCAGTAACCTATGAAGTAGAAACTTAAGGCTATATACATATGCACATATTTTTCTTTTTCCAGAGTATCCCTTGAATCCCAAATCTAGATCTTCAAGAATGCTGGTCATTAAAAAGGGCAGTACAAAAGAACTGCAAATATCTGGATTCCCTCTACTAGGAAGTCTTCATTTACAGCCAGTAAAAAATGGAACTGGCACAAGTGTTTATAAAGGATTAGTCCCTAAACCTGCCACTCCACCCGCAAAGGTGAGTTTTGGATACTGGTGGCATGAATAACAAGCCGGGGTGGGAGTGGGGGGAGCTCTAATTCTGAATGTGCTCATTTCACCCCTGAGAATTCTGTTCCTAGAGTATGCTTTCAAGTCTTGCATACCTCAAGTGCTATATGCCCCAAAGTTGACTGGAAACACTTTCTCATTTTTCTTTTAAAATTATACTGTAACTGAAACTTCCTTTATTTCTTATTTACCTTTTTTTTTTTTTGAGAAGTGCAAGAAGCATCCAAGTGAGAATGAAAAGAATGTTTTTAATTTATGGAATAGTAATGCTTTTTCTGTATATGTTTTTAACAGAAAAAGAGATACCAAGTTGGGAGCTATAGTTGGCATAAAAACACCTTCAGAATTTATTCCAATTATTGATATAGACGATGTTGCAACCTCTTAGTGCCATTTTTGGTCCCTCTCCATATGCAACTTTCCATGTTCATCTTTTGATTTTTGTTTCAGGAATTTTTCATGTGCTCCTAAGAGCACCTGATAGAGCTGTTTATAACTCTAGAACTTAAAGTATTGAAAATATTATCATAGAATCTTAGAATACACTGAGTTGGAAGGGACCCACAAGGATCATAGAGTCCAACTCCTGGCTCCATACAGTACCACCCCAGAATGAAACCATATGTCTGAGAGCATTGTCCAAATGCTTGAACTTGGCAGGCTTGGTTCCCCTCTAGACCCTTCACCATCTTTGTAGCCCTCCTTTGGACATTCACTTATAGTTTTATGTCTGTCTTATATTGTGGTGCCCAAAACTGCACACAGTACTTGAGGTGAGGCTGCACCAGTGCAGAGTAGAGCAGGACGGTTACTTCTCTGGACTGGCTAGCAATGTTGTGCTTGAACTCCAGGGTACAGTTGGCCCTTCTATCTGCCAGGGCACACTGTTGACTCATTCACTTGGCATTGACCAAAACCCCCACTTTTCTTTCTGTGGGGCTGCTCTCCAGCTTTTTATCCTCCAGTCTGTCCACATATCCAGGGCTGCCCTATCCCAGGTGCAGAATCTGACACTTGCCCTTTTTAAAATTCTGTTGGTTGGTGATTGCCCAGCCATCTAATTTGTCAAGATCTCTCTGCAAGGCCTCTCTACCCTTGAGGGAGTCAACAGCTCCTCCCAATTTAGTGTTGTCTGCAAACTTGTGTAGAATGCATTGGAGTCCTATGTCCATGTTATTTATGAAAACATTAAAGAGAACTGGCCCCAAAATGGGACTCTGGGGGAACCCCACCAGTGACTGGCTGCCAGCCTGATGTAATCCTATTTACTATAACCCTTTTATAATTATTTTCAGCTGTTAAAAACTCATATTTTAGTTCTTAATACATGACATATGATGATCTTAATTGTTCTTAAATTTAGCTCTTTATATAAAAAGTGTAAGCTATTTATGAAAGGATTAATTGCTCATAAACAGTTGGTCCTACAGAAAACAGGTGTTTGGACTAAATTATGGTTGTTGGTATGGTTTGCTTTTCCTTGATCAGTTTTCTAAAGATGCCTGAAAATAATTCTATTGTAGTTGATGATTCTTTAATTTTTGTTTAGACTACGCAGTGGAAAAGCCAAGCAAAAGAAAATAAAACTGGGATTCCATTTTCTCATGAATCTACATATGGTATTGGCAATTTCAGTCCTTTCAAATCGAACAACAAGGCATTTCCTGTATCACAGAATTCAGTGAAAGAGGTAAAATAATGCTTGTAGTTCTAATATATCATTTTTTTAAATTGTTTGGTTAGATAAGTAGATCAATAAAACTTATGGAGAATTGTATTTAATAAGTTTGTTTTCTAGAAGTTAATGTGAGAGAGGGTAATGTGAAAGGTAGGTACCTCACTGCCTTTAAGTACTACTGTATAATTTGCTTTGTAGGCTTGATTTAGAGTAAAAAATGGTGCACTAGTATGTATAACTTGTTAGGTTTAAAATTTAAAAACTGCTAATATACTTCAGAAGGTCAACTGTTTTTTTAGCAGTGCTCCATAAACCTGCATCTCTATTTACATGTAAGAACCATATATACTGGAATATGGATGTCTTTCCTCTGCTTTTGACTGTGGATATACATGCAACCCAAAACTACAGGTTCTTGAAAGGGGTTTTGTCTTTCATTTAGAAAAATTTCAACAATTGTGCTTCTAAGTCTTTTTTCTTTTTTTTTCCTCACCCCCTACATTAGTGTAATCAGTCAAATTCTTCATCCCCTGTTGACAAAGTTGGTCAGCCTCATTTAACAAAGTTGACAAGAATGCGGACTGATAAGAAGAGTGAATTTTTGAAAGCATTGAAACAAAGAGTGGAAGAACACGAAGATGAAAATCATGCTGGGCGAGAGAAGGTAATGTTCTTCATATGTGTTGTAGATCCAGCAATTGAATCTATGTTGGTTGAGCCTTTGTAAGAGCATATTTAAGAAAGGGAAAAAAACTGCTGTGCAACGGCTGCTGGGAGAAAGAGGAGTGAGGTTTCAAGCTGAATGTAACCTGTAACCTATGTTTTATTTGGCTATAACCAGACTGTTAAGGCATGGTCTTGCATCTCTAAATGTAGGAAAGGAATTACCTTTTGAAATGTAAAAAGTTGCTCCAAGTACTACATTCTCCAGTGCTTCTCAGTAGTTTCTTTTTCTTTCTGCAGAATGTGTTCATATATGTTAATAACTCGGGCAAATCTTGTATTCAATAACAATAAAAAAAAAAAGAAGAAGATTAGTACACTAAACTAATCTTTCTGGAGGGCAGTATATTACAACTTGTCTGCTATCCTTTGTTGTGGTTTAACCTGGCCGGCAGCTAAACACCACACAGACGTTTGCTCACCCTCCCCCCTCCCTCTCTGGGATGGGGGAGAGAATCAGGAAAATGAAGCCTGTGGGTTGAGATAGAGACAGTTTATTAGGACAGAAAATAAAAGAATAATGATGATACTACTACTACTGCTAATGTGTACAAAGCAAGTGATGCACAATGCAATTGCTCACCCCTGCTGACCAATGCTCAGCCTATCCCTCAGCAGCTAGCCCCCCCATATATTGTTCAGCATGACGTCAGATGGTATGGAATACCCCTTTGGCCAGCTTGGGTCAGCTGTCCTGGGTGTCCCCTCCCAGCTCCTGCTGCACCCCCAGCCTGCCCGTGGGCAGGACAGAGGGAGAAGCTGAGACGTCCTTGGCTTAGTGTAAGCACTGCTCTGCAACAATTAAAGCATCAGCATGTTATCAACACTCTTCTCATCCTAATCCAAAACATAGGACCCTACCAGCTACTAGGAGGAAAATTAACTCTATCCTAGCTGAAACCAGGACATACATCCACCCCTTATTCCGTATCATTTATGTCATGCTCAGGTTGCACACTTTCTAATACCTTCTAATTAATCACCACTTTAATCTATGGTATATAGAATGTCCACTGAATTTGCATAGTCCGTGACTGACTTAGGGCTCCATCAGTCACAGCGGTCTTTCAGGGCAGAAGAGATGGTGTGTGATGTTGGATCACTGTAGGTTGAAGCTTCTTCTCGTTCCATCACATCTTTGTGTTTGTCCATTTCTATCAAAATGCATTCATTATTATCTGCATGTATGTTACTATGATACCATTAATAGGACATTGACATATAGCAATCATGATAGTGATGACATACAGTATTATATAATAATTAACATTATACAATTCAACTCCTGGGCTATTCTTACCCAGTATTAAATCCCCTTGAGGTACACACTGGACCTCCCCATTCTTTTGCATTACCTACCAAGTGCATCCAGGTCCCTGAGCAAAAGCAGTTCCACGAATGGGTTTGCCTTTTCCTGAGGCAGGAGTAGCCCAGACTGTTTTACCCAGCATGTTTCTTATGTGCACTACAGGAACTTTATCCCCTTCTACAGTACGTAACAGGTTGGATTGGGCAGGTCCAGCTCGGTTGGCAGATCCCCTAGTACTGACTAACCAGGTGGCCTTTGCCAAATGCGTATCCCAATTTTTGAATGTCCCAGCGCCCATTGCTTTCAATGTAGTCTTTAACAGTCCATTGTATCGTTCAACTTTCCCAGAGGCTGGTGCATGATAGGGGATGTGATACACCCACTCAATACCATGCTCTTTGGCCCAAGTGTCTATAAGGTTGTTTCGGAAGTGAGTTCCATCGTCTGACTCTATTCTTTCTGGGGTGCCATGTCGCCATAGGACTTGCTTTTCAAGGCCCAGGATAGTGTTTCGGGCCTTGTGGCATGGGGCACGGGATATGTTTCCAGCCATCCGGTGGTTGCTTCCACCATTGTAAGTACGTGGCGCTTGCCATTGCGAGTTTGAGGGAGTGTGATGTAATCAATCTGCCAGGCCTCTCCATATTTATATTTTAGCCATCATCCTCCATACCAAAGAGGCTTTGACCGCTTGATTGCAGTACATGTTTCAAAATCATGAATAACTTGTGCAATAGCAGTCATGGTCAGGTCCGCCAACCTCGATCACGAGCCCATCTGTATGTTGCATCTCTACCTTGATGGCCTGAGGTGTCACGGGCCCATCGGGCTATAAATAATTCACCTTTATGCTGCCAATCCAGGTCCACCTGAGCTACTTCAATCTTAGCAGCCTGATCCACCTGCTGGTTGTTTTGATGTTCTTCAGTGGACTTATTCTTGGGCATGTGAGCATCTATGTGGTGTACCTTTACAGCCAGGTTCTCCACCCAAGCAGCTATATCTTGCCACAATGCAGCAGCCCAGGTGGGTTTGCCCCTGCGCTGCCAGTTGTTTTGCTTCCATTGCTGTAACCATCCCCACAGGGCATTTGCTACCATCCATGAATCGGTGTAGAGATAGAGAACTGGCCACTTCTCTCGTTCAGCAATATCTAAAGCCAGCTGAATGGCCTTCACTTCTGCAAATTGACTCGATTCACCTTCTCCCTCAGCAGCTTCTGTAACTTGTCGTGTAGGACTCCATACAGCAGCCTTCCACCTCCGATTTTGCCCCACAATACGACAGGACCCATCAGTGAACAGGGCATATTTCTTCTCATTTTCTGATAGCTTGTTGTACAGTGGGGCTTCTTCAGCACAGACTACCTCCTCCTCTGATGATATCCCAAAGTATTTGCCTTCTGGCCAGTCCATAATCACTTCCAAGATTCCTGGGCGACTGGGGTTTCCTATTTGAGCCCGCTGAATAATCAGAGCTGAGTAATAAGAGTAAACTACTTACTCCATGTAGCATGGGTTGCACGATGTGTAGAGGGGACCCTTCCTTTGAATATCCAGCCTAGTACCGGCAGTCAGGGTGCCAGGAGGAGCTGTTTCAGTACTGACAATTTCTGAAGCAGATCAAACTCTTTCATATGCTGCCAATATATCTTTTTTGGTGGGGGTGTAGGAGACCTCAGATCCTCTGTATCCCCGACTCCAAAACCCCAGGGGTCGACCTCGAGTTTCCCCAGGTTCTTTCTGCCAGAGGCTCCAGGTGGGGCCGTTCTCCCTGGCTGCAGTGTAGAGCACAGTCTTTACATCTGGTCCTGTTCAGACTGGCCCAAGGGCTACTGTATCTCACATTTAATCTGTTCAAAGTTTGTTGTTGCTTGGGGCCCCATTCAAACTCATTCTTCTTACAGGTTACTTGGTAGAGCGGGTTTACAATCAGACTGTAATTTGGGATGTGCATTCTCCAAAACCCCACGACACCTAGGAAAGTTTGTGTTTCTTTTTTGCTAGTTGGTGGAGACATAGCTGTTATTAGCTTGCCATTTTATTCCTAAAAACTGGATCTCTCGTGCAGGTCCTTTGACTTTATTTTGTTTTATGGCAAAACCGGCCTTCAGAAGGATTTGGACTATTTTCTTCCCTTTTTCGAAAACTTCCTCTGCTGTGTCACCCCACACAATAATGTCATCGATGTACTGCAGGTGTTCAGGAGCTTCCCCCTGCTCTAGCGCAGACTGGATCAGTCCATGGCCAATGGTAGGGCTGTGTTTCCACCCCTGGGGCAGCCGATTCCAGGTGTATTGGACGCCCCTCCAAGTGAAAGCAAACTGTGGCCTGCACTCTGCTGCTAGAGGGATGGAAAAAAGCGCATTAGCGATATCAATTGTGGCGTACCACTTGGCTGCCTCCGATTCCAGTTCGTACTGGAGTTCTAGCATGTCCGGCACTGCAGCACTCAGTGGTGGCGTCACTTCGTTCAGGCAACAATAGTCCACTGTTAGTCTCCACTCGCCATTAGACTTTTGCACTGGCCATATGGGACTATTGAAAGGTGAATGAGTCTTGCTGATCGCTCCTTGACTCTCCAGCCGGTGAACCAACTCATGGATGGGAATCAGGGAGTCTCGGTTGGTGCGATATTGCTGCCGGTGCACAGTTGTGGTAGCGATTGGCACTTGCTGTTCTTTGACCCTCAGCATCCCCACAACAGAAGGGTCCTCGAAAGACCGAGCAAGGTAGACAAATTTTTTATGTCCTCTGTCTTTAAGGCAACTATTGCAAAATCCCACCGCAACTCTTTGGGGTCCTTGAAATATCCTCTTATAAGATATTAGAGGAAAAATAACTGTGTCCTAGCTGAAACCAGGACATCCTTCAAAGCGATTAATGGAAAAACTTTGTTCTTTCTCTCAGATTGTTTCCTTTCTAATTGGAGGGCTTAGATACCCAGAAGTTCTCTGTTCTTAGTTTTGTCATAGGAGCAATATTTTCACAGAATCCCAGAATTTCTAGGTTGGAAGAGACCTCAAGATCATCGAGTCCAACCTCTGACCTAACACTAACAGTCCCCACTAAACCATATCCCTAAGCTCTACATCTAAACGTCTTTTAAAGACTTCCAGGGATGGTGACTCCACCACTTCCCTGGGCAGCCCGTTCCAATGCCTAACAACCCTTTCGGTAAAGAAGTTCTTCCTAAGATCCAACCTAAAACTCCCCTGGCGCAACTTAAGCCCATTCCCCCTCGTCCTGTCACCAGGACGTGGGAGAACAGACCAACCCCCAATTTTGATTTATGCATATATAAAGAAACTGCTTCTACTTTGAAATTGAGAACTTGAAGCTCTGTACTGTATGATTCTAGAATCCTTCTATGATGATACTGCATATAATATTATGTCAGATTTCTTTCATTGTGGATCAGTTCATGCAGTGCCTGGCTGATGCGCTGAGAATAATTTGTCACTGCTACCTGTCGCCAAAGAGCTATAAGCATAGTTATCTTATGTAGTATGTGTGAAGGTAAATAATGTTTTATTCAGGATGAGGTGATTACACATCTATGAGTGGTTTGAAATATATATATATATATTTTTAAAAAGTGATCTTGAAGGGTTACTCAGAGATGAAAAAGACATCAACAAAAAACAACAGTGCCACTGTGCAATGCTTGTAAGACTAACTTTTCTGACCCTGTTTCTATTTCAGGAAAAATAAAATTTGCTGTAATGGGACTGTACAACTTAACTGTATGTGTGTGTTGGGTTTACGTGGCAAGGACTTGATATCGTGGATCTGCAGCAGTGGCCTCTGTGAGAAGAGTCCAGAAGCTGCCCCATATTAGAGAAGAGACAGTTCCAGACAGCTCCAAAAAGGACCAGCCGCTGGCCAGAGTCGAGTCAATAAATGATGTTGGTTGTACCTCTGTAAGAACGTATTTAAGAAAGGGGGGGGGGGGGGAAATCCTGCTGTGCAACAGCAGCTGGGAGAGCAAGGAGTGAGAAACAGCCCTGCAAACACCAAGGTCAGTGAAGAAAGAGAGGGAGGAGGTGCTCCAGGCACTGGAGCAGAGGTTCCCCTATGGCCTGTGGAGAGGCCCATGGTGAAGCAGAAGTCCCCCTGCAGCCCATGGTGTATGATGACGGAGCAGATCTCCATGCTGCAGCCTGTGGAAGGAGCCCATTGTGGAGCAGGTGGACCTGACCTGAAGGAGGCCCATGGAGAGCCCCTCAGGAGCAGGCTCCAGGCCAGACCTGTAGCCCTTGGAGAGGAGCCCGTGCAGGAGCGGGTGATCTGGTGGGAGCTTCCACCTGTGGAGGACCCATGTGTCGTGGTTCCGCTCGAGTGGGCAGCCGAGCTCCACCACAGCCGCTCTCTCACTCCCCCTCCTCAAAGAGGAATGGGGAGAAAATATGTGAAAAGAGCTCAAAGGTTGAGATAAGGATGAGACAATCACTCAGTAATTATTGTAACGGGCAAAACAGACTCAGCATAAGAAGATAGTAAGATTTATTGCTCATTACTAACAAGCTAGAGAAGTGAGAAACAAAGGAAAGAAACCAAAAGCACCTTCCCCCTTCCCCCATCCACCCTCTTCCACCTCCTCCCCCCGAGCGGCGCAGGGGAACGGGGGTTATGGTCAGTCTACAGCACTTCTCTGCTGCTCCTTCTCGGTCACTCTCGTCCCCTGTGCTGTGGGGTCCCACCCACGGGATACAGTCCTTGATGAACTGATCCGGCGTGGGCTTCCCACAGGCAGCAGCTCTTCCAGAACTGCTCCAGATATGGGTCCATACCATGGGGTCCATCCCTCAGGAGCAAACTGCTCCAACCTGGCTCCCCCACGGGCAGCAGTTCCTGCCAGGTCACCTGCTCCTGCGTGGTCTCCTCTCCACGGGCTACAGGTCCAGCCCGGAATCTGCTCCAGCAGGGGTCTTCCACAGGCGGCAGCCTCCATCGGTGCAGGGCCACCTGCTCCACCGTGGTCTCCTCCATGGGCTGCAGCGTGGAACCCTGCTCCACCATGGTACTCCATGGGCTGCAGGGGGACATCCTGCTTCACCATGGTCCTCACCACAGGCCGCAGGGGACTTCTGCTCCGGCGCCTGGAGCACCTCTCCCCCTCCTTCTACACTGACCTTGGCGCCTGCAAGGCCGTTCCTCACTCCTTTCACTCTCCCAGCCGCTGTGTGTCGTAGCTTTTTTTTCCCTGTCTTAAATATGCTCTCACAGAGGCTCAAAACAACATTGCTTATTGGCTCAGATCTGGAAAACAATGAGGCCCTTACCAAACATGGGGCAGCTTCTAGATCCTTCTCACAGAAACCACCCCTATGGCCCCCTGCTACCAAAACCTTGTGCGGTTGTGGGGTTTAGCTGCCCAGCACGGTAAAACCACCACACCTTGCCACGTAAACCCACTACACCATGTTGGAGCAGTTTGCTCCTGAAGGGTGGATCCTGTGATACAAACCCATATTGGAGCAGTTCTTGAAGAGCTGCTGCCTGCGGGAAGCCCATATAGGATCAGTTTGGGAAGGACTACATCCCATGGGAGGGACCCCATGTTGGGGCAGGGGAAGAGTGACCATGAAGGAGTGACAGAGGTGAAGCGTTATGGACTGACCACAACCTCCATTCCCCATGTTGCTGCTTGGGGGAAGGACACAGAAGAGGGTTTTAGTTTGCTTTTAGTTTCTCTCTGTTCTGGCCTGCTAGTGATAGGCGATAAATTATATCAGTCTCCCTATGCTGAGTCTGTTTTGCCTGTGATGATAATTGCTGAATGATCTCCCTGTCCTTATCTCAACCCTTGCACCCTTTTCATCATATTTTCTCCCCTTTTTCCTTTGAGGAGTGGAGCGAGAGAACAGTTGTGGTGGAGTTCAGCTGCATAGCAGAGTAAAACTTGCACAGTGAGTGAGTTAGGAAACGTCTGCATTTTTTTATTTGGTATTGTATTGCTGAATACACCCTGAGGTGGGTGTTGGGTGCAGTGTTGTTTAAGAAATGCACAAAGATTTTGATTGAAGATTAAAAAGTTCTTGGTTAACAGTGTTTTGAGCTTCAGAATTCTGAAAATATTATGTGAACATGATTGGAGTTTCTGTTCCTGAAATTGTCTTGAACTCTTAATATCTTCATGGTATTTATGTCAAATGCATTTGGTTGTCTCGCTGTACACAGCTGATTTTCAGATGCAGTGTATTTTGGAGCGAAAAAAAAGGTCATAATATCGTTGGACAGATGTATGTAACACATAACAAATACTCTAAGCTTTTAATTGCATGTATTTAGTTCCCTGCCATTGCTGTTTCACTAACTGGTATCAAAAGATGTTCAGGTATAACAAATCATGTAACTGTAATAGTTGTCCAGCTTCCAACATTAATTTAAATGATTATCAGTAGAAGATGCACTGTGTAACTGAGTGGTTAAGTAGATAACTTCACATCAGTCTTTTATAATGTGATGATGTTGGTAATTTTTAAGGCCTGCAGTGACAGGCTTCACCTCTGAAATAATGATGCAAATTGTGATCAGCTTCTGAATCATGCTTGGAGGAAGGTTTTTTGCCCTAATACACTAAAATTCTTTAATATTTTGATGAATTTTCTTTGAGAATCTAAGATGTATTTTCCAGGTTAATAATTTAACAGCTGAACATATGTTTACTGGGATACCTCTTAAGAATTTCTTGCTAAGCATTCTAAAATTTCTGGAAGCAGATAGCACTGAATGGAAGGGGAATGATAATGATGGTCTCAATCCTGGACTCAAAAATATTTCTTACAAGTGCAGAACTGGCTGAGTGATTGCCTCCTGCTATGGGTAATGCTGTTATATGCCAAGCCTCGGGCTTTTGTTGTCAAAAGAGTGCTAGCTAGATAATCATACTCTTCTTTGTTTTTTCAGTTGCTAAGACTTCTGAGGTAGTTTGGCTAATTACTGAATAAAAATTACAAGTTGACGAATGAGTAGAATAAACATTTTAGATTTGTGGGATTAAAGAACTTTTAATATTTGAGTGAGCCTGGACAGTCTGCTTTCTAAATAAGCTTTCTTCCTAGTTCTTATATCATGGCTAGTAAGTTACAATTGCTGTTACAACAGCCTGGGAATTTTGCAGCATTTGTAGAGGTTTACTTGAGTGGAATTTACTTTTAAACTCTGTAATGTATAATTGCTTTAACAGGATGACTCCTTTAACTTGCATAACAGCAACAGTCCTCGTCATGAGAGATATATAAATCAAAACTTTGAAAATGAAATTCCGCAAGAGAATGGCAATGCTTCAGTTACATCTCAACTAGTCATTAGATCTTCAACTTTTCCTCAGGCAGATGTTCTTTCAAGCTCACTTGAGGCAGAGCATAGGTATGTATTTATTATATAAAATGTTTCTTCATGGTAAGCGAGTGTCTTCAGTTCTTACAAGCTTAGAAGTCAGAATCTGGAAGCTGAGAAGACGATACTTAATAAGAGTTTAAGTTTTAGACATACTAATTTAACATCGAATATACTTTGCTTCTATTAGGCTTGTGTACTGGCATCTTTAACTTGCTTTACTAAAAATTTGATATTTCCTTAATGAAATAAAGCAAACTACATAGAGACTTTCATCCCTCTGATTTTGGGCTGTATATCTAGGAGGAACAACGTGTGTAATTGCTATCTGTATTAATAATACTTCAAATGTTGCATCTTATGTAAAACTCAGTGAACTTTTCCTTGTTAAAGAAATGGATCGTTTTTATAGCTATTTGACATGGTCAGTGATATCACAAGACAATGCAACAGAAAGGGAGAAAGCAACTTCAAAAAAGGATTGAAATATAATTCTAGTATCTCCTAGGTATAACTGCAGTAGCAGGTGATACAGATGAGAATGGTGCTGCTAGGAAATCATAACTCAGTCTGCAAGCGAGCTTGTCATGAGTGCTGTTAATTTCTTACTGTTAACTAAGGAAATAGTCTTTTTTTCAGTGATATTCTATGTATACATTGGACTAGAGAAATTTTCCTTCTGTAGTACCCGCAGAGACTTTCATGACTTCTTCTCCATTAAGAGTATAGAAGGTGAAACGTACCCTGTTCTGTTTGTGGTTTTTCCCTGTTTGTGTGTGTGGACTTCTGCATGCATGAAGACGTTATGGTAGGCCTTTTTGTGGAAAAGTGGACTCGAAGTGTCCAGCTTAACTCACAGGATGCTTGTGCATGCCTAATAACTATTGGCACATTGTACAAAATAAATCTTGGACTTTCCTTCTGCTGGGGGAGTTTCCAGCATGCAGTGATTATATATTCATCCTGTAGGTGTTGAGTTTGCTAATCTGAAATTTTTAGTGTAGTTTACATTCTTAACTGTCCTAGAAGCCTAACGCTGCTTTAAAGAGACAACGTTGCTTAAGTTATTTAGCTATTGCCCTAAATTTTACTTAAATTAACAGCTATATAACTGTTCAATTATACATAATACTATTAAAATCCTAGCTTGCCTGCAGTAAAACTTTGACTCAAATTACTGTTGCTAAAAATATAACTATCACTGAAATGCTTTTGGCATTACATAGTAGCAAGTCTTTTTTTTTTTTTTTTCTCATAAAAGAGAAGCTTTGGACGATTTGTGCATTATTTCTGCTGATTTCACTGCTCTGGCAATCACATTGTCCAGTTAAGTCTAAGCAATACAGAGGGATATAACTTTCGTTTCTGTTGCTGTCCTGTTAACTTTTTTTAAGCAGACTAAGTAGTGCAGTCCCATCCCTCTACAATTTGGGGCTTTTAGTATGGTTTTAATAACGGTTAATGCTGTCATTGGTTGCATGCAGGGTTGTCCAGTGCACATCTGTTGTATTGGGACCTAGGATTTTTTGTAGGGAGAGTTATGTTGAAGAGTGTTTCTTGCTGACATCTGGCTAAATGGAGTATCAGGTACACAACATCAACTTGAATTCATCTAACTAATTCTGTTTTAATATATTCACTGTTCTTCATCTGTGTCAGTACCCTGTGCCAGTTCTGGCATATACTTTTAGAAACATCTTTAATTTTTGTGAGATAGCGGTGTGTTTTGCTTTTGCTTTTTAACCTCTGAAGATTTAAGGTCAATAGACCTTAAGGTTTGCCTGAAGAAGGTGCTAATCCTGTTGGAAAAAACTTTGCAGCAAGAGAATGTACTATCTTTGTTAAATGCCAGTCTTCACCCTCAGATTAAACCCCTGTTTTCGGTGTCTTAATGCTTAAAACCACTTTCTTCATGCTCAGATACTGCTGTACCACTTTTGGTACTAGCTAAAATACTTTGATTATTTCATCTTTTGAGATATCTCAAGTTTAATCACCAGAGGAATGTCTCCATTTCTCTTCCTCCCTGCATCCCAAAACTCGCTCCTAGTTATAGTCTGTACATGCTGCGATATCAGCATTTGCTGTCAGGTGAGACTTGAAAAATTACAAAGAAGCCTGTCCGGGCTCTGACACTAGCATGTGCTAGAAAAATAGAAACTATATGAGGCCATTGCATCCTGAATTGTGCCTGAAGAGCAATGCAGATTTTCTCAGGATTTGATGCAGAAGGTGGTGTAGGTTGAAGTGAGTGATAGCTCCCATGGAGGAAACTCCACCAGCATTCCTTCTGGTTGCTGCTATCCAGGAAAAAATGCAGATTGCCTCAGTGTGAATATTTGCCTCTTTACACTATTTTTGAGGAGGTACACTGTTGTTCCACCAAAGCAGTTATGCAAAGGAAATGCATTCTTTTCCACCTTATATAGTCTTCTTCTAGTCTTTACTATGGCCAAGGTGGCCACCTATCGCCACCTCACTCACCAGACCCTCCCTGTTTACAAGCAACAGGTCTAGGAGGGCACCTTTCCTAGTTGGCTCTCTTTGTACCTGTACCAAAAAGTTATCATCAAGGTGCTTCAGGAATCTCCCGGACCTCTTTGTCTCAGCTATGTGATATTCCCAGTTGATATCTGGCAGGTTGAAGTCCCCCATAAGGACAAGGGCAGCTGATCTAGAGGTATCTCTCAGTTCCTTAAAGAATAGTTCATCAGTGTTGTCATCCTGGCCGGTTGGTCTATAGTAGACTCCTGTAACAACATCCCCTTTATTTGCTTGTCCCTTAATCCTTACCTAGAGGTTCTCAACCGTGTCATTGCTTACTGCAAGCTCTGTACAGTTCAGTCCCTCCATTACATACAGTGCCACCCCCCTGCCTCACCTGCCCTGCCTATCCCTTCTGAAGAGCCTGTAACCGTCCATCGTAACACAACAGTCACAGGTCTCTTCCCACCAGGTTTTGCTTATGCCAGTAATGTCATAGCTCTAGGACTGGGCCAAGGCTTCTAGCTCCTCTTGCTTGTTCCTCATGCTGCATGTGTTTCTGTAGAAACATTTCAGGTGTGCTTCACTGTACCCAATGCTTTAGAGCAGACAGAAGGATCTCACTAGCATGCAGTCCTTCCAATTTTGGCATGCCATCCTATAGCTTATTGCTGACGGGCCCGTTTTTGTCCCTTTCCCCCCTCAAATCTAGTTTAAAGCCCTATCAATCAGCCCTGCTAACTCCTGGGCAAAAATCATTTTTCACCATCTGAGAAAGGTGCTTCCCATCAGGAGTCATTAGATCCAGTGTCATGTAGACCTTCCCATGATCAAGAAACCAAAATTATGTTGGCATGTCCTGTTTTCAGCTAGGATAGTGTTCCATTAGGGCCCATGGATTTGTGGATGTCAAGTTTGCTTAAATGATCTCTGACCTGATCCTCCTTGGCCAAGGGAAAGTCCTCCTTTCTCTGGACTTCCTCTCTTGTCTCCAGGGGTCTGAGATTGCTGAGGGCTGATATCAGCAATGAAGACTGAAGCAAAAAACGGCATTCAGCAACTCTGCCTTCTCCCTATCCTTTGTCACCAGAGCACCCACCCCATTCAGCAGTGAGCCAACATTTTCTCCGGTCTTCCTTTTTCTACTGATGTATTTGAAGAAGCCCTTCTTGATGCCCTTGATATCCCTTGCCAGATCTAATTCAAAATGGGCCTTGTCACATCCCTGCATACTCTGACAGTGTCCCTATATTCCTCCCAAGTGGCCCGTCCATTTTTCCACATGCTATAAATTTCCTCCTTCTGTTTGAGTTTTGCCAGGAGCTTCCTGCTCATCCATGCAGGTCTCCTGCCCTTTTTGCTTGCCTTCTTACTCATAGGGATGCACCAACCTTGAGTTTGGAGGATGTGTGGGAATATAAATGTTGTTTTTGCAGAGTTACATTGTTTAGAAGGAAGGAATGTGGCAGACGACCTTGTAAAATGCAGACAACCAGACTCCTTAGGAAAATTAGTCTGGACAAAAGAACCAAGTAAAGGAACTGCAGTATTTTGGCCAAAATACGGGTCTGACAAAGATTGGGTATGTCAGGCCTTAAACTTGTATGTTAATAACTAATTTCCATTTTCGGAAGAAGAATCTGAGTATGCGGCTTGTTGGATACAAGGATCTAATTTGGTTTTAAGCAAAAATCAGAATAAAGAAGAAAAGAAAGGGGAAGAGACGAGTGATAAATGGGACCTTTTGGATAACTTGCCTCCTCCTTATAACCCCCAGGCTGCAGCAACAGCAGCAGTCACTGTAACACCTTCTCTGAGAGAAGAAACAGGAACTGTAAATAACATTAACTCTGGGAACAGGGGATACCCCAGACTTGTAAAAGAATTGGAACAATGCAGAAAAGACCTTGAGAATTTTCCGCTCCCTGGTGCTAATACTACTAACACTAATGAAGCTGCTACATATCCTCTCCGTGAAGTGCCGCTGGGACCTAGGCAGATAGGATATGCAAATGCCCCCCTTTCTAGCGGAGAAGTGCAAAATTTTAAAAAGGAAATGAAATCTCTGATTGAGGATCCCATTGGATTAGCAGAACAGTTAGATCAGTTTTTGGGACCCAATCTATATTGCTGGGGAGAAATGATGGCAATTCTGAATCTGCTATTCTCAGGGGAAGAACGAGGAATGATCAGAAGGGCAGCAATGCGGGAATGGGAAAAGGATCATCCTCCAGGAGATGGAGTGATTCCAGCAGAACAAAAGTTTCCAAATGTGGACCCCAATTGGGACAACAATAATGTGCAGGATAGGGTTAATATGAGAGACTTTGAGAAATGGTAATTAGAGGAATTAGAGAAGCAGTACCTAAGTCTCAGAATTTTATTAAAGCCTTTGAGGTTCAGCAGAATAAAGATGAAACCCCAAGTGATTTCTTGGAAAGGCTCAGGGATAGGATGCGAAGGTATTCAGGAATGAATCCTGATGACCCTGTAGCGCAGGGTCTTTTGAATATTAATTTTGTAATGAAAGCGTGGCCAGACATACAAAGGAAACTTCAGAAATTGGAGGGATGGAATGAACAGCCGTTAGAAAGACTTTTGAGGGAAGACTTTTGAGCCTAAGTTATTGGCTACGGAGTGTTTCTCACATGTACCAAACACTGTGGTATATTGTGGGAATAGAAATGTTGTTTTTTCAGAGTTACATTGTTTAGAGGAAAGGAATGTGGTACTGAGATATGCTTACAGTGATAAGAAAGCTTAAGCAGGTGACCTTGTAAAATGCAGACAACCAGACTCCTTAGGACAATGAGGTGAAAATCACGGTGTCAAGTCAAGTCAGATAAGTGAAGAAACATTACCACTTCAAGCAGTAAAAAAGTCAAAAGAAATTTGAAATTTAACAGGCGGGCAACTGAAGGCCATGCATTGTCTATGAAGCATCAGCTAGATTGTGAACCTGGATTACTCACTCAGTGGGGAAACAGGGGAGGGTCCTGTCATCAAAAGGTATATAAGCTGTGTTTTGGAACTAGTAGGCACGCTCTCCTGCTTGTGTGGCGCCCGCCATTGCAATCGCGAATAAATAACTACTTCACTGAGATCCTCGCCTGAGCCTAAGTTATTGGCTACGGAGTGTTTCTCACAGAAGTGCTGCTTGAACACTGAACAGCTGTCTTGGACATCCTTCAGTTAAAATTGTTGTCTTGAAGGTATTAAGGACTTAAGAGACTCATTTTAATCTGTTAACTGTTCATCTTTTTCACCCCCCAAAATGGACATTGCTATGCAAAGTCAGCTTCTTGGAGAAAAACCTGTTACATCTGCCTATATTCTTATAAAATATACCAATTTTTGGATGCAGAAAACATTTCAAATCATCATCAGCCCACAGTTCCCGTTTAAGTTTCACTATATACGAGAATATAAAACTCCATCCTGATATAGTATGTCAGTAAACTATACTTGAGCTTGATCAAACTTACAGAAGCATCAGAGGCAAATCCAGCGTAACAGCAAAAGGTGTAACAGCAAAAGCCTTCAGTGGCTGTAACAGCAGAGGGGCCGATGGCATAGCAGTCCGATCAGTAAAGGAGCCCGTAGCTCCCTCACTGTCTGGCAAACCACACGTTTGTGATTGTGGCTCCACATGGCTCTTTAAGGCCTCAGAGATTGCTAGCCAGGTGCTGAGCAATCCCACTGCAATCTTGTCATTTTTAGTTGCAGAGTCCCACACCTTGAAATCAATTTGGTCCCAGATCATAAACTGTCCGATTGTTAATAAGGAGAATGAGCTGTAAGATTACCAGGACAGTCCTTGTTTCTAAAGATGTATGTTTCCCCATAATGCCCAATGGCTTACCAGAGAGGGGCAGCTGTGTGCACGGATATCGTACATGTTTTGGATGATAGTCGCGGTCGGGTCACTGCGCCAAACTGGCGCCAGCGCCCGATCCACCGTGATCTGGCAGATAGTAGGCGAGTTGATCATTCCTTGAGGCAGCATTTTCCACTGGAATTTGGGGCATTGGCTGTTTGGAGCTTCTCTGGCCGCATGAGTAGTTGCCATAACTTCATGGGCCCACAGGCCCTGGGCTTGCGCCTGGGGGGTGATCATTGTTGGGTCCGTACCCATTAGCCGCTGCAGGCTAGAGCCATATAGTGGGTGATCCGCCCCCGTTACTTGGGCCAGTTGTCTCATACAGTTGTCCTCCCATTCTTGTTTAAAAATGATCATCCCCCCCCCGTCAAAGATCAGTCTACAAGTTTGTTTTATATCAAACGGGAGCATGTCGTCTCCCCCGAAAACGCCATCTATGAGGGTGGAGACCACTGCAGAATTAAGCCCTTTATCCGCAATGGCTTTAACAATCGCTTGTACATCCTTAGGGTTTATTGGTGCGTGGACCCTCTGTCCCCCGTCCGTCACCCGGACCGGGAACACTAGTGTGGCCGATGGGGCCTAGTCGGCACACGCAATCTTAATTTTCCTCCAATCTTCAATCATTTTTCGCCCTCTGAGAAACATGCATCCTATCAGGTGGTAGCAGGCCTGGTGTTGCGTAGACCATCCCTTGATTGAGCAACCCTAAATTTTGCTGATGCTACCAGCCTCGGAGCCACATATTGGTCAGCTGGGTCTGCCTATTCCTTTCAATATTGTTCCCTGCTACTGGAAGGACAGAGGAAAATATTACACTTAAGCAGTTGCCCCAAGGCCCTGAAGTCCCTTTTGATTGCCCTTGGACTTCTGTTTGCTACTTCATTCCTGCCAGCATATAAAACCAATAAAAGGTAACAATCAGATGGCCATACCAGGTAAGCGACTTTTCTAGCAATGTCTCTTACCTGGGCCTCAGGGAGGCAGTAGATTTCCCTATGGGTTGGGTTGGGTCGATATATTGGGCCCTCTGTTCCCCACAGAAAGGAGGAGGAGTCACCTATAACAATACCTCTTTTTTTTTTTTTTTTTCCTTGATGGAGCCTGTTGTGATATAGGGGATAGGGGCTGACTTGCCCTAGGCATCATCTCGAACCTCGTTAGACCTTCATCTACATCATTTTTTGTCTGTCAGTCATGTTCTAGAGCCTCATAATTGTATAAGAACACCCAAGGAGGTGAAGTAGGCAGGGAGGGGGGTTGCCTGCCACCCTGGGCAGAAACCTGCTTCTATTCCCTTCCTCCCCTGACATCTCTTAGTTCCCCTCCATTTGCCTGGTGGTGAGAGGCTAGGGGGGATCCTTTGTTTCTTGTGTTGTGGCTGGCCCACATGCCTGTCTCAGGGATGGTAAAGTATGATTCCACCAGTTGATCTTCTTCTCTGACTCCCTGCTGCTCTTCAGCCTGTCCACTTCCTCCCAAAGCTCTGTCACTAGGCTGAGCAGTTCTACCTGGGCATACATCCCCACATGTATACTCACTGCTGCCATCACTGACAGAAAACTTGGGCGTGCTCTGCAGTCTGAGACTGTCTGGCTGCATGTTGCCAGGGAAGCTCTGTTGGGGTAGCTGCATCAATTTCTGTGGCTGGAGAGGCCAGAGGGGGCGCAAAGAGTGTATGCTATGACTAGAGTTCCTTGCACACAGGTGTGGTAGTTTTACTCTGCTATGCAGCTGAACTCCACCACAACTGTTCTCTCGCTCCACTCCTCAAAGGAAAAAGGGGAGAAAATATGATGAAAAGGGTGCAAGGGTTGAGATAAGGACAGGGAGATCACTCAACAATTATCATCACAGGCAAAACAGACTCAGCATAGGGAGACTGATATAATTTATCGCCTATCACTAGCAGGCCAGAACAGAGAGAAACTAAAAGCAAACTAAAACCCTCTTCTGTGTCCTTCCCCCAAGCAGCAACATGGGGAATGGAGGTTGTGGTCAGTCCATAATGCTTCACCTCTGTCACTCCTTCATGGTCACTCTTCCCCTGCCCCAACATGGGGTCCCTCCCATGGGATGTAGTCCTTCCCAAACTGATCCTATATGGGCTTCCCGCAGGCAGCAGCTCTTCAAGAACTGCTCCAATATGGGTTTGTATCACAGGATCCACCCTTCAGGAGCAAACTGCTCCAACATGGGTCCTCCACAGGTGGAAGCTCCCACCAGATCACCCGCTCCTGCACGGGCTCCTCTCCAAGGGCTACAGGTCTGGCCTGGAGCCTGCTCCTGAGGGGCTCTCCATGGGCCTCCTTCAGGTCAGGTCCACCTGCTCCACAATGGGCTCCTTCCACAGGCTGCAGCATGGAGATCTGCTCCGTCATCATACACCATGGGCTGCAGGGGGACTTCTGCTCTGGAGCACCTCCTCCCTCTCCTTCACTGACCTTGGTGTTTGCAGGGCTGTTTCTCACTCCTTGCTCTCCCAGCTGCTGTTGCACAGCAGGATTTTTTTCTTCTTCCCTTTCTTAAATATGTTCTTACAGAGGCACAGCCAACATCATTTATTGACTCGACTCTGGCCAGCGGCTGGTCCTTTTTGGAGCTGTCTGGAACTGTCTCTTCTCTAATATGGGGCAGCTTCTGGACTCTTCTCACAGAGGCCACTGCTGCAGCCCCCCTGCTACCAAGCCCTTGCTATCTAAACCCAAGACAGCAGGTTCCAATCGCTGTTGGAAGTGGCAGTGACAGTGCCCTTCTGCACAAATTGCCCCACCACTCCTTAGCTGATGCACTACACCCTGTTTGCCTCCCTTCTTAACCCTCCTCCTGGTTGATGGTTCTCCATTGGTGATGCTTTTGTACATGTGGGGCTGGCTGCCACTGCTCCTGGCCCTGTCTAAGCCTCATCAGAGGCCTTGCAGGAACTCCCCTGCATGCCATCATTCCTTGTTCCGCTGCAGAACTTGCCTGTACTGCAGCTGATCACCTTGGCGAGTGGTACTCAAGGTTGTACTCAAGTGTTTAGAATAGAATAGTTCAGTTGGAAGGGACCTTCCAAGATCATCTACTCCGATTGCTTGATCACTTCAGGGCTTACCAGGAGTTAAAGCATATTAATGAGGGCATTATCCAAATGTCTCGAATGCTGGCAGGCTTGGGGCATCAACTGTCTTGCTAGGAAGCCTGTTCCAGTTTTTGATCACCCTCACAGTCAAGTAAATTTTCCTCGAGTCCAGTCTGAACCTCCCCTGGCACAATTTTGTGCGCTTCCCATATGTCCTGTCATTGTTTACTAGGGAGAAGAGACCAGCACCTCCCTCTCCACTTCCCCTTCTTAAGAAGTTGTAGAAAGCAATGGGGTCACCTCTTAGCCTTCTGTTCTTCAAACTAGACAACTCAAGTGTCCTCAGCCTCTTGTCATAGGACATGCCTTTGTCACAAAAGGAATTATTCACTTCACTTGTAAGAGAGAAGCAGCAATATATTTATTGATGAAAATAGTGATTTAGCAGAGATAAACTGTGGTTGAGACAGCAATTTAATAAAGCTCTAATGGTAAATGTGGCATTAACAAGATTCATGATGGCAAGGTCACTTGATTATTTACTGCATAGAGGACAGGGTTAGACAAAGTATCAGGGAGATCCTCACATTGAGTTACGAGGTTCAGAATGGAGTCCCTTTTGCCATACAAACTCTGAGGAGCCTAGATATGAGTGGATCATATCTCAATCCTAGACTTATCAGTTTATATGCACAATCGTTCCTTTATATCAGTTAAGATTACAAAGTTTCAGCGTGCTTAGCAAATTACTTGCAAAGTTTCAACAAGCTAGCTATTAGTCACTTACCGAGTATCTGTCCCAGGTAAGGAATCTCTTGACCTCGAGGAGTAACCTTGAGAGGCATCCCTGCTAAAGGGGAAGATCTTGGCATACAGGTTGCTGCAGTACAGGAGAGCTTAGCAGGCTCTTGTCTGTCCCCTATTTATGGGCTAAGAAGATTGACTACTAGTCATATTTGCATACCAGCCATATTTGTTGCATGATCCATTAGTTCTTGGATTTACCTCCCCTGAATCTACCTTGAGCCAGGTTAGGCTGTCATGACCAGGAGCATTCATCACAATTGCCACTGATGGTTATCACCTGAGCAGGGTTACAGGTGGGTCAGGTTTGGGGGGAGCAAGAGGAGTACACAGCCACAGGGACTTATTTCCAAAACAACCTCATAGACACCTAGGCCAAAGAGCATGTCCATGAGTGGGTAAATCACATCCCCCTATCATTCATCAGCATCCACAAGACTGTGATGGACTATTAAAGACTAGACTGAAGGCAATGGGTGCTGGGACATTCAAAATTGGGATGCACATTTGGCAAAGGCCACCTGGTTAGTCAACACTAGGGGATCTGCCAATTGAGCCAGACCTCCCCAGTCAAACCTGTTACATACTGTAGAAGGGGATAAAGTCCCTGTAGTGCACATAAAAATGCCAGCCATATTTGATTGGTGCATGGTCTGTTAGCCATTAGATCTATCTCCCCTGAATCTACCTTGAGCCTAGTTTAACTGTCATGACCAGATGCATTCAATATGGTTGTCACTGATGGTTGTCGCCCAAGCAAGGTTACAGGTGAAGGGTCAGGTTAAGGGGGGGCCAGGAGTACACTGCCACAGTTTTCCAGCCCTTTTACCAGCTTTGTAGCCCTCTGCTGGATGCTTTCAAGTACCTTAACATCCTTTTTATGTTGTGGAGCTCAGAACTATGCTCACTATTCAAGGTGAGACCACACCAACACTAAATATAGTGGGAGAATCACCTCTTTTGACTGGCTGGCTATGCTGTGTTTAATGCATCCCAAAATGTGGTTTGCCCTCCTGGCTGTCAGGGCATGCTGCTGACTCACGTTGAACCTATTGTCAACCACCACCCTGGATTCCTTTCTGCTGAGCTGCTCTCAAGCTACTCATCTTACAGACTATCAGTGTCTGGCATTACTTCATCCTTGATATAGAACTTGGCATTTAGCTTTGTTGAACTTCATGCTGTTGCCGATCGCCCAAGGCTCCAATCTATCTAGATCCCCCTGCAAGGCCTCTCATCTCTCCAGGGTGTCAGCAGCACTTCCCAGTTTAGTATCATCAGCAAACTTGCTGAGGATGCATTCCACTCCTGCATCCACATCATTGATAAAAACATTGAATAAGACTGGCCCAATTGTGCTCTGGGGAATGCCTCTAGTGACTGGCTACCAGTGTGGTGATTTTACCGCGCTAGGCAGCTGAACACCACAACTGCTCTCTCACTCCCCCTCCTTAGATGAGGAGGGGAAGAAGTAAAGGAAAGAACAACTCACAGGTTGAGATAAGGATAATTTAATTAAAGGGAAAAAATAATAATAATTATTAAGGAAGGAAAGATTATTATTAACTAAACAATTTAACTAAAGGGAAAAACAAGGGAAAGGTGAAAAGGGAGGGGGAAAGGGAAAAAAGAAAAAAAAAAAAAAAAAACAACTAAAGGCTATATGGAAGTGCAGAGGAAAGAAATTACTCTCTACTTCCCACAAATGAGCGATGATTGACCACGTCCTTGAAGCAGGGCCTCAACGCACATAGCCGGTGTTCAGGAGGACAGATGTTTTCACAACAAGAGCCCACCCCTCCCCTCTTCTTCCTGTTTCCACCTTTTATTGCTGAGTGTGACATCATATGGTATGGAATATCCCTTTGGTTGGTTTAGGTCAGCTGCCCTGGTGATGATTCTTGCTCACCTTTTTGCCCACCCCCTAGGAGGGTTAGAGAGAGTCCCGATGCTGTGCCAGCACTGCTCAGCAGCCGACACAACACTGGTGTGATACCACTGCTGTTCTAGCTACAAGTACAGAGCACAGCATTGTATGGGCTGCTGCAGGGAAAGTTAACATCCCGGCCAGACCCAGTACAACCAGCTAGATGTAACCCCATTCACTACAAGCCTTTGAGCTCTACCATTCAGACGGTTCATCACCCAGTGTAGCATGAACTTGTTTATCTCATAATTGGACAGTTTGTTTAGAAGGATGCCATGAGGCTAAGTATGAAAGGCCTTAAAAATTCCAGAATGATTACGTCCAATGTTTTCCTTTCACCCACCAAGCAGGTGACCTTATCGTGGAAGGAGGTCAAATTACTAAGGCAGGACTTTCCCTTGATGAATCCATGAAGTCATTTACCTTGGATAACTTCTTAGATAAATATCTTGACAATGGAAGTTGGAGTTTAATGGTCTGTAAAGTCCACGTCATGGCAATACTAGATAAGCTTTCAAGAGAAACACTTCATCAACAGCTGAACTTGCATATGGTCCAAAATATTTTCTCTTTTACTTTTTTTATTGCTACAGTTCTGGAGAGCAGCCATTCAATTGAAACAATAGGAAAAACTGAGGTTCTTATTAGCCTGGTTTCCATAAGAGTTTATTTGAAACATCGGGCAGCTTATGCTGAGAGTGGCTATATCTGGGAATGTTATCAGTTGATTAATAAATATCTTGAAGCGATACAACAGGAAACTTAGCTTTTGTTGGTACATTTACTGGATTGGCAGAAGGGGGCAGGGTCTGTTTTGTATATGAAACCTGATGGCAGAAAATTTAATACTTGGTGTGTGCAAGTGATGGTGTAGATATTTGCTTGAAATTAAGAATGTGTTCTATAGATAAAATATTACTACTTAGGTTTTGTAGCCTAATTAAATGTAATAGCAAAAACAGGGTCAGCTGTGAAGGACCTGAGAACTTCTCAACTTCTGTGCTTTATGTATCTTACACTTTTAACCTACTTTTATATAAGAGTTTGTTTAAAAATCAAATTATGGACTAATCCATATATTACACATCTTTACCTATTCACGTAGGCAGAGCTTGAAATGTCTGAGTACATGTAGAAATTCCTTAATATTGTCCTTTTTATTTTAAAGGTTGTTAAAGGAGATGGGCTGGCAGGAAGAGAGTGAAAATGATGAAACATGTGCTCCACTAACAGAGGATGAGATGAGGGAATTCCAAGCCATTAGTGAACAGGTAACGTTAAGTTGATGTTCCATTATGAACTTGCAAGTGGCTACCCTAAATACCTACCTTTTAAGGAGGATCCCCAATAATTTTGATAGTTAAGGGTGATGCCATTTCAGTACCCTTTTTCTTTCCTCTCCTTGCCTTCCTTGTCCTTTCAGAAAAACAGCTGGTTAAAAAAGATATGGGAAGCAGTACTTATTTTAGATGAGGTCTATTCTCAAAATATCAAAGAAAGAAGAGAGGATGGATTCTAATTAGTTTCAGCATTGCTGGTTACAGAATTGCACAGGCCTTCTAGCTCCTCAACTCAGCCTGAGGAAAGGGAATTTTCTTTCAAGGTCTTTATGCATCTTCCTTGGCTTTCTTCACTGGAAATCGAGGAACATATAATTCACTAGTAACAGAGTCTGAGCACGCAATCTACAACTGATTTTTTATTTTTATTTTTTGAAGTAGTAGACTGCTGGCTTGGGTTTATGTGGCAAGGTTTTGGTAGCAGGGGGGCTGCAGGGGTGGCCTCCGTTAGAAGAATCCAGAAGCTGTGCCATGTTAGATAAGAGCCAGTTCCAGCCAGCTCCAAAAGGGACTTGATGCTGGCCAGAGCCAAGACAATAAATGATGTTGTTTATGCCTCTGTAAGAGCATATTTAAGAAGAGGAAAATAACTGCTGTGCAACAGCAGCTGGGAGAGCAAAGAGTGAGAAACAGCCCTGCAAACACCAAGGTCAATGAAGAAGTAGGGGGAGGAGCTGCTCCAAGAGCTGGAGCAGAAGTTCCCCTGACATCTGTGGAGAGGACCATGGTGGAGCAGGTTGTCCCCCATGGTGTACAACAGCAGAGCAGATTTCTACACTGCAGTCTGTGGAGGAGCCCATGGTTGAGCAGCAGGTGAAGCTGGTCTGAAGGAAGCTGCAGCCTGTGGAGAACCCCTGCTGGAGCAGATTCCGTGCTGGACCTGTTGCCTGTGGAGAGGAGCCCATTCAGGAGCAGGTGACCTGGCAGGAGCTGCTGCCCGTGAGAGACCCGTGTTGGAGCAGTTTGCTTCTGAAGGATGGACCTGTGATACAGACCCATATTAGAGCAGTTATTGAAGAGCTGCTGCCTGTGGAAGCCCACGAAGGATCAGTTTGGGAAGGACTTTATCCTGTGGGAGGGACCCCATGCTGGAGCAGGGGAAAAGAGTGACCATGAATGAATAGCAGAAACAGTGTTATGGACTGACCACAACCTCCATTCCCCAGCACTGCTTGGGGGGAGGATGTTGAAGAAGGTAGATGGGGGGAAGGTGTTTTTAGTTTGCTTTTAGATTCTCTCTGTTCTGGCCTGCTAGTGATAGGCAATAAATTATATTAATCTCCCTATGCTGAGTCTTTTTTGCCTGTGATGATAATTGTTGAGTGATCTCCCTGTCCTTATCTCAACCCTTGAGCCCTTTGCATTGTATCTTCTTCCCCTTTCCCTTTGTGGAAGGGGAGTAAGAGAGCTGTTGTGGTGGAGTTCAGCTTCCCAGCTGAGTAAAACCACCACAACTGCAGAAAAATGGACTGCATCATGGGAGAGACCACTCTGAGAGTCACTGGGGTTAAATGTCTGAGGAAGTAGATGGGAAGAGAGTAAACTCTTGTTCACTTAGCTTAGTATGATTGGAAACTCTTGGATGCAGGTGGCTGGTTCAGAAGTGAAGGCTCTCAGGTGAATTTTCATTTGTGTGTATATAAAACACGTAGTGCTGTGGATCTAATGTAGCCCATAAATGAAGACAGAGAATGTTGAAATGCAACAGGTTGTTGTGTTTTTCTCTCTCAAAATAAATCTGTTTGTTTGTTTGTTTATTTTTTTCAGTTACAAAAAAATGGCCTTCGGAAAAACGGCATTTTGAAAAATGGCCTTATCTGCGATTTTAAATTTAGCCCCTGGAAAAACAGCACTTTCCAACCTGCTCTGGAGAATGATGATTCTGAGACAAGCAGCAGTGATACATCAGATGATGATGATGTGTGAAGATTTCTGTAACATCTGTAGATGCTCGTTTTGTTCTCATGAAAATATGGGGATGTATTGTTTAAAACAAATCTTAATTTATGCAGTAACATGCCTCATTAGAGGAAGATTGATGGGACTTCTCTCTGAAGAAAGCAAGGAACGTTGTGTTGGGTGTGTTGAACATTGCTATAATTTCTTTGTAAACAAATGTTTTAGAATGAGGACTTAGGTTGACCCAGCATTGACTTTCTTCCTCACTGCAGCATTTCTGACTAGCAATGTGACAATGTAACAAATCAGACTTTCTCATTTAATAATAAAAACAAAAAGAATTGCAATATCTTGCAAAGCTTCTGTCTTAGTGTCCAAGTATAGACTTGAAAAAAAAAAGCAGCTTAACACAGTTTTGCTTGTCATTTCTTTCTTACAATGGAAATCCTCAAATCCACTTTGTATGCAAAAAGGGCAATGTAGAGTGCTGTCTAAAATGAGCGAAGTACACTAAAACTCTTTTCCTTAATTTATCTGTTCTACTTCTTCCACACATAATTGTTCTTTAGCTATTGTAGTGTAGTCATTGTTATTAATGGCAAAAAGACCTGATGTTACGGTTCCAAATTTCTAGAAGTAACCTTTAAATTGAAAGCTTTATGGGTTATTGCAAGACCCAATATGCCACAGTGAACACATTCTTGTGGGAAAATAAGTACTTTGAATTTACTATTCACCAGCAGAAAAATAATAAAACTGACTGGATTTGTCCACTATATGGAAAATAAACTGTTTTACAGAGTATTGTCTCAGTGCATAGCATTAAGGGTATTGTTTTTAAATCTAGTAAGTTTTGTTTGCATTTATATTAAATGTACTCTGGCAGGAGTCATTGCATTTCAGAATGACATAAAGATGTTTTTATCACCAGCTCTTGCTTTGTAGCAGCAGAAGTATATCTATGCAATAAGCATCTGTTTTGATTATATATTTTCCACAAGGTTGTGTAAACTATGTAGCGTTAATCCATGAGCACAACTGCTCTCAGTGATGTCACATACACTTATAGTACAGCTTATATAGACATTCCTCGTCAAGGTATTTTTGAATTGCACTACTTTTTATAGTAAGTAATTCACAATTTTAAACTCTAAAGCAAAAATATCAAGATGAGCTTTTGTCCATGTTTAACTTTTTTAGGAAAAACCTTTTTAAATAAGGTGACATCTAACAATTTTGGGCCAAAGATGTAGCGTGTTTTTCTTTTTCCTTTTTATTAGTTTAAATAAGGGGGGTTATTCAATACATTGTTTTTTTTTCATTTCTTTCTTTGAACAAACATTCAAATGTTGGTGTAGTTTATTTTGGCACAATGTTTTCAAATATGCCATTTTGTTGTCTTAATTTTAGAGGATAAAAATGTTTGTTTTTTTGAAGAGAAAACTGCTGTATCAGTAATGAAGTCTTTCCTACTTGTATGCCTTAAACATGTGTGGAATAATTGCCTGAGGTGACTTGGAAATTAAACTGATATTCACATTTTAAAGAAAAGGTTTTGAAAGGACTGAAGAAGCTTCCAGGGTGGAGTGTAGCTGCACTACATAGAAGTTCCCTAAGCCTTCAATCTTAGATGTTAATCACACTGGGGGAACTTGGTGTGCTGACTCTAAGAGGAACAGTACAGAGTGTGGAGCGGAGTGGAGACACTGAAGCTAGGTTCTGTGATAAGATGGGAACTTGATTGTTCTTGTACAGACCAAAACTGATAAACTTCACATTTGCTACCCTGAGTCAACGGCCTGTCATGTTTTTGACAAAATGCTGTACTGTAGTGAACTTTTCTCATTATAATATTATAATACCAAAACACACCTCCATCCCAAAAACTACCCATCTCCAAGGTGTGACCACCCCTCACCGAGCATGCGCTCTGGATTTCTCTGAAACTATACTTTTAAACACAAGTGAGAAAACTTTGCAGCAATTGTAACCAAGATATGTATGACTAGAGTCACTCAAGCTCCACCTAAAAGAAAATAATATAAATTGGCTTAAGAGAGAAAGGTTGTTAGGGAAGATACCATTGTGAAGGATACCTTCTGACTCCTGGGATCAGTTGACGGGCTGAGCCTCTCTTCCTCCCCCCTTGGGACGCCTTTGGGTAAGATTTGAACGCTTGGTTATACCAAGTGCCTCCCTGGGAAACTTATAAATCTCTATAGAGTCGCTTTATACTTTTTAACATGTTTATAGCCAGGCTGTGTTACTCATACTTTTGGTATTTGTATGTGCTTTGCAGACAGTGAATTTATCACCGGCAATCCAAAGAACCTGTGTACCGTTTGCTTTAATAAATTGCACTCACCTTTAATGAAACAGAGAAATTGGTGTATTTGGCAGGATTGCCATGGATAAACTGAAAACATACAAATGTCCCCCTTCCCAGGCTGGGAAGGAGTGGGCTCAAAAATTTTAGAAATATGGCGAGACAGTGGTAGAACAGATTAAGCAGTGTCAGGTTATGCAAAAGATTGGAGTGAAAAAAGGTGAAGGTGTAATTTGTGCAGTATTAGGAGTCTGTTTGTCTTACACTCAGCAAGAAGCTAAGGAAATTTCTGCTCCCAAACTAGTTTCTGATGTGGAATATACAGCTTTAAAATGGGAAAATGTGGTGTTAAAGTCATCATTAGTCTTTGAAAGGGAGACAGGAAGAACATTAGGAATCAGAGTTGCTAAACTTTTGAATGAGAATAGTCATCTTAAACAATTGCTGGAAAAGTTTAATCATTTCTTAGATAAAATGCAACCTGCTCCAGTTAAGCAGGTTCGTAGATTAACGCATAGTGCAGACCCTGAAAGTACCATGCCAGGAGAGCATAACTGCTCCTTAACTGCATGAGCTGCATACTGGGCAGGTGGTATAGATCCTCAGGAGAGAGGGGAAACACTAGAAATTAGAGCCACAGGCTATTCCAACCTGGCTGTAGCAGTACAGAAAGCAGCCTGCATACAGGTGATATATGAAAGATTTGAATTTAGGAAATCCCCGATGTTAGCCCTTATCGACCCAGCTCAATTAATCCCTCTCATCCGTGGACTCCCTGATTGTTTTAAGATGTTTGTAGCAAATTCCCAGGATTGCATACAAGCTGTTCATAGGGAAGGCGATTGTGGTTGTAGACAAAACCTGCACTCTCCCATTCCCACCTGGAGTGAATTTGCACAAGACAGATAAGTATGGACGCTGAATGGGCTGGATTAGTTCATCCAGTATTAAGTCCCCAGATCACTCCTGGCGAGTTCACCAAATCCACACTCAAAACCCCAAATACCCCAAATTCAAAGAGAGGTTCAAACCTAATAAGGAACAGGGTGAGTTGTGGTGTAAGGCCCTAGATTTGGGTGTACCCTGACCAATCTTGCTTGGCATCTCTATGGAGGTTCTCCATACATTAGTCCAGTCTCTGGGTAAGGAAAATATTCCAGCTGGGGAGAATTGCCTAACTGGAAAACCCCCAACCCATAAGGAAAGTACACCTGCACTGAGCCCAATTGACGAGGCAGAAGCTAACCAAAAAAACTCCTATCTCCGGGGAGGGCAGTGAGCCACCCTGCTCGGCAGGTATTAGCAATTCAATGGCTCTCTGTTGAATACTCTGACCCTACCATTGCCTTTCCCACTGGACCCCGAAAAATACTGCTAAACTTTCTCATTGACACTGGGGCCCAAATGTCAGTAATTACCCATGAGACAGCACAAACCCTGGGTATAAGACCTGGTCAACACATGGTTGAAGTCACAGGAATCGACAGTGTGAAGAAAGAATGTCCCACCACAAAAATTTCACTCTGGCTGCCAGAGGTATGAAAATTAACCAGGGCAGAAGTATTAGTTGGTGCTGCATATAATATTTTATGATTTGACATACTGGGTAGATGAATGTGGAAACTCCCAGATGGGATGGTGTGGAGTTTCACGACACATCAAAGGAATTCAGGCACAAGTAAGATTGTCTGTTACAAACATCTATACCCTTACCCCCCTCTAAAATCACTAATGTTTGGCAATATCAATTGCCAGCAGCAGCACTTATGGGGATTGACAGTGTGGTAACAGAATTAGAAGAAAGAGGCATTATTAAAACGACTCATTCACCTTACAGTTCACTGGTGTGGCTGGTAAAGAAACCAACCGGGCAATGGTGTTTTACCATGGATTACAGACAGTTAAATGCTAATACCATACCTTTGACTGCCAAACATGGCAGAAATAGTGACATTGATACAAGGTGCTGCCCATTCTTAGATGGCTGCCCCAAAATGAAAGTCTGTGCATCTAGCAATACAATCACCCCAAGCATTATACTAAACCAGGAGAATATCCTACAGGATTTCACACTGGACAACCTGTGCTGGTAAAAATGCCTCAGACTGGAACAGTAGCAATGGTACCAACTATCCCCAAAAAACTCTACGCATGGCAAGCCAAAGATTGTTCAGGAAAAGTACACCGGATTAGCACTCAGTGGATTTCACCCTCTTTTTAACCCTGCCGGTTGAATACAACCAAGCATATTTTCTTTCCTTTTGTGTTCACAGGAATCCTGAGTGAACTGCATGTAGACAGTTGGAGAATGAAAAATCAGCAGTTTGAATTGATAAAACTATACTTTACCCTGACCTTAATGCAATCCCCTTTGGTTAATAGCCAAAAAGACACAGAATGGCCACGATCCCAAGTCCACGTTAAATACACTGGAATTAAGGGAACACGTGCCGTCAGGGAAAACTTAAACTTGGCTACTGTGGTTGTGCATGGAGCTGAGGTGTTTCACCATGACATGTCATAATGACCCTTGGAACAATGCATTGTCACGATATAGTGCAAGTGTTGGAAAACTGCAAAACAAAAGAACTTAAATCTCTCAACTCTAGCTATACAAGGAGATGAAGTGTTTTCAAAAGATGAGTGGAGTTGGAATGACTCTCTTTGGATGGCTGAACTTCAAGCCATTTCAGGACAGACAATACAAATCAGTTGCCTAATAACTAATGCGTCTACTTACAATAGGCTGACTGAAATTAAGATGATTTATTGTTGAGGTTTAACCCAGCTGGCAGCTAAGCTCCACACAGCTGTTCGTTCACCCTCCCCCCACCCCCTTGTGGGACAAGAGAAAATCAGGAAAAAAAAGTGAAAGCTTATGGGATTAGATAAAGACACTTTATTAGGATAGAAAAGAAAGGATAATAATAATAATAATAATAATAATAATAATAATAATAATAATAATAATAATAATAATAATAATGTGTACAAATCAAGTGATACACAATGCAATTGCTCACCACTCGCTGACAAGCCTGTCCTCAAGCAGCAGATCCATCCCTCCCCACCCCGGCCAGCCCCCCATATTAATTGTTCAGCATGACGTCAGATGGGATGGAATAACCCTTTGGCTAGTTTGGGTCACCTGTCCTGGATCTGTCCCCTCCCAGCTCCTGCTGCACCCCCAGCCTGCCCGCGGGCAGGACAGAGGGAGAAACTGAAAAGTCCTTGGCTTAGTGTAAGTACTGCTCTGCAACAATTAAAACACCTGTGTGTTATCAACATTATTTTCATCCTAAATCCCAAACACAGCACCATACCAGCTACTAGGAGGAAAATTAACTCTATCCTAGCCAAAACCAGGACAATAGCCACCCCTTATTCCATACCATTTATGTAATGCTTAGGTCCCACACTTCCCAATACATTCCAATTAGTCACCACCTTCATATATGTATATAAAATGTCCACTGAGCTTGTGGAGTCTGTGACTGACTTTGGGCTCTATCTGTCCCAGCAGTCTTTCAGGGCTGAAGCTCGTTCTGGTTCCATCACACCGCTGTGCTTGTCCAATTCTATCAAAATTCATTCATCATTATCTGCATGGCTGTTACTGTGATACCATTAATGGGACATTGACATGTAGCCATCAAGGTAGTGATGACATACAGCATTATATAATAATTAACATAATACAATTCAACTCATGGGCTATTCCCACCCAACATCAGATCCCCTTGAGGTACACATCGGACCTCCCCATTCCTCCCCCATAACGAAGATGCTTTAACCACTTGGCTTGCTTGATTGCAGCATGTTTCACAATCATGAATAACTTGTGCTATAGCAGTCATGGTCAGGTTCGCCCATCGATCCTAAGCCCATCTGTATGTTGCATCTCTACCTTGATGGCCTGAGGTGTCATGGGCCCATTGGGCTATAAATAATTCACCCTTATGTTATCAGTGCAGGTCCACCTGAGCCACTTCAATCTTAGCAGCCTGATCCACCTGCTGGTTGTTTTGATGTTCTTCAGTAGCCCGATTCTTGGGCATGTGAGCATCTACGTGGCGTACCTTTACAGCCAGGTTCTCTACCCGGGCAACAATATCTTGCCACAATGCAGCAGCCCAGGTGGGTTTGCCTCTGCACTGCCAGTTGCTCTGCTTCCATTGCTGTAACCATCCCCACAGGGCATTTGCTACCATCCATGAATCAGTGTAGAGATGGAGAACTGTCTACTTTTCTCGTTCAGCAATGTCTAAAGCCAGCTGAATGGCGTTCACTTCTGCAAACTGACTCGATTCACCTTCTCCCTCAGCAGCTTCTGCAACTTGTTGCGTAGGACTCCATACAGCAGCTTTCCACCTCCGACGTTTTAACAGAATCACAGAATTGTAGGGGTTGGAAGGGGCCTCAAGAGATCATTGAGTCCTGCCAAAGCAGGCTCCCTAGTGCAGGTTGCCCAGGTAGGCGTCCAGACATGTCTCGAATATCTCCAGAAAAGGAGACTCCAAACCTTCCTGGGCAGCCAGTTCCAGTGCTCTGTCACCCTCACTGTGAAGAAGTTCTTTCGCTTGTTGGTGCGGAACTTACTGTAATCCATTTTGTGGCTATTGCCCCTTCCCCTGTCCCCAAAAATCACTGAAAGGAGGTTGGCCAAATCCCTTTGTCTTCCACACTTAAGGTATTTGTAAATATTAATAAAATCCCCTCTCACTCTTCTCTTCTCAAGGCTGAACAGACCCAGGTCACTCTTGTCCCCTGTGCTGTGGGGTCCCTCCCACGGGATGCAGTCCTTGGTTAACTGACACAGCGTGGGCTTCCCACAGGCAGCAGCTCTTCAAGAACTGCTCCAGATATGGGTCCGTACCACGGGGTCCATCCCTCAGGAGAAAACTACTCCAACCTGGGTCCCCCACAGGCAGCAGCTCCTGCCAGGTCACCTGCTCCTCTCCACATGGCTCCTCTCCACGGGCTACAGGTCTGTCCTGGAATCTGCTCCAGCAGGAGTATTCCACAGGCCACAGCCTCCATCAGTGCAGGTCCACCTGCTCCACCATAGTCTCCTCCATGGGCTGAAGGGGGACAGCCTGCTTTACCATGGTCCTCACCATAGGCTGCAGGGGACTTCTGCTCCAGTGCCTGGAGCACCTCTCCCTCTCCTTCTTCACTGACCTGGGCCCCTGCAAGGCTGTTCCTCACTCTTCTCACTCTCCCAGCTGCTGTGTGTCGCAGCGTTTTTTTCCCTGTCTTAAATATGCTCTCACAGAGGCACAAAAAAACATCACTTATTGGCTCGGCTCTGGTCAGCAGCGGGGCCCTTACCAAACATGAAGCAGCTTCTAGATCCTTCTCACAGAAGCCACTTCTATGGCCCCAAGCTCAGATCCTCTGTATCCCCGACTACAAAACCCCAGGGGACGACCTTGCGTTTCCCAGGGCTTTCTGCCAGAGGCTCCAGGTGGGGCCATTCTCCCCGGCTGCAGTGTAGAGCACAGTCTTTACATCTGGCCCTGTTCAGACTGGCCCAAGGGCTACTGCATGAACTATTTCCTGCTTGATTTGTTCAAAGGCTTGTCGTTGTTCGGGGCCCCATTCAAACTCATTCTTCTTACGGGTTACTTGGTAGAGCGGGTTTACAATCAGACTGTAATTTGGCATGTGAATTCTCCAAAACCCCACGACACCTAGGAAAGTTTGTGTTTCATTTTGCTAGTTGGTGGAGACATAGCTGTTATTAGCTTGCCATTTTATTCCTAAAAACTGGATCTCTCGTGCAGGTCCTTTGACTTTATTTTGTTTTATGGCAAAACCGGCCTTCAGAAGGATTTGGACTATTTTCTTCCCTTTCTCGAAAACTTCCTCTGCTGTGTCACCCCACACAATAATGTCATCGATGTACTGCAGGTGTTCAGGAGCTTCCCCCTGCTCCAGCGCAGACTGGATCAGTCCATGGCAAATGGTAGGGCTGTGTTTCCACCCCTGGGGCAGCCGATTCCAGGTGTATTGGACGCCCCTCCAAGTGAAAGCAAACTGTGGCCTGCACTCTGCTGCTAGAGGGATGGAAAAAAGTGCATTAGCAATATCAGTTGAGGCGTACCACTTGGCTGCCTCCGATTCCAGTTCGTACTGGAGTTCTAGCATGTCCGGCACTACAGCACTCAGTGGTGGCATGACTTCGTTCAGGCCGCGATAGTCCACTGTTAGTCTCCACTCACCATTAGACTTTTTTACTGGCCATATGGAACTATTAAAAGGTGAATGAGTCTCGGTTGGTGCGATATTGCTGCCAGTGCACAGTTGTGGTAGCGATCGGCACTTGCTGTTCTTCGACCCTCTAGAACCCCACTACAGAAACCCTTCTGAGAGACCAGGCAAGGTAGACAACTGTTTAATGTCCTCTGTCTCTAAGTCAGCTATGCCAAAAGCCCACCGGAACCCTTTTGGGTCTTTGAAATATCCTCTTCTAAGATAGTCTATACCAAGGATGCACGGAGCATCTGGGCCAGTCACAATACGGTGCTTTTCCCACTCATTCCCAGTCAGACTCACTTCAGCCTCCAATACAGTTAGTTGTTGGGATCCCCCTGTCACTCCGTAAATACAGATGGGCTTTGGCCCTTTATAGCTTGATGGCATTAGAGTAAATTGTGCACCAGTGTCAACTAAAGCCTTATACTTCTGTGCGTCTGACGTGCCAGGCCATTGAATCCACACAGTCCAATAAACTCGATTGTCCCTTTCCTCCCCACGGCTGGAGGCAGGGCCCCTGGTCAGAACCTTAATTTCTTTGTCTGAAGGACTACTTGCTGGAAGTTGGAGCAGCATGCTTGTGGTGGTTTTACTGTGCTAGGCAGCTGAACACCACAACCGCTCTCTCACTCCCCCTCCTTAGGTGAGGAGGGGAAGAAGGAAAGGAAAGAACAACTCACGGGTTGAGATAAGGATAATTTAATTAAAAGGGAAAAAAATATTAAGGAAAGATTATTATTAATTAAACGATTGGCTTGAAGGGAAAAAAGGGAAAGGGGAAAAGGGAGGGGACAAGGGAAAAACAAAACAAGTTAAGGCTATGTGGAAGTGCAGAGGAAAGAAATTACTCTCTACTTCCCACAAATGAGCGATGATTGACCACGTCCTTGAAGCAGGGCCTCAATGCACATAGCCAGTGTTCGGGAGGACAGACATTTTCACAACAAGAGCTCACCCCTCCCCTCTTCTTCCTGTTTCCACCTTTTATTGCTGAGTGTGACATCATATGGTATGGAATATCCCTTTGGTTGGTTTAGGTCAGCTGCCCTGGTGATGATTCTTGCTCACCTTTTTGCCCACCCCCTAGGAGGGTTAGAGAGAGTCCTGATGCTGTGCCAGCACTGCTCAGCAGCAGACACAACACTGGTGTGATACCACTGCTGTTCTAGCTACAAGTGCAGAGCACAGCATTGTATGGGCTGCTGCAGGGAGTTTACATCCCAGCCAGACCCAGTACAAAGCTTCTCAGAGAACCCCTTTTTCCTTACAACTCACATACCCGTGCCTCTGGGATCAAGGTAGATTTTCCATCCCATTTTCTCATGTCCTCTCCATGGTCACGTAGGTAAAACTACAGGCTGTCACGGGGTGTGTACCCACTGTATCATCTTCCTTGCATGGATGGACACTTACCCCTGATAGCTGAGACACTGGTTTGTACAGGTGGGGAGGAAAATAATCTCTCTTCAAGTTGGTGGACCTTTTCAGAAAGTTTCTCCACAGCCAATACGCAGGCCTGTAGGGAAGAGGAGAGACTTTCTTCGTACTGCCGGAGTAGTTTAGTCAATTCATCCACCATGGGCTCCTCATGTTCTTTACAGGCCAATACTGCCAATGAGCTGGCATATGATGATGGTGCACTCCGTACAAACTTCCGCCACATGGGTCGTGTACACCTGACTTCATCTGGATCTGTGGATGTTTGTCCATTGTCTAGGTCCCTATAAATCACCTCCCATACGGCTAATTCCCTCAGGTACTGGATTCCCTTCTCCATAGTGGTCCACTTGCCTGGTAGACATAAAAGTTCTTCCTTGAAGGGATACCTTTCCCTCACAGCTGAGAGGAGACGCCTCCAGAGGCTGTGAGATTGTGCTCCATCTGCAATTGCTTTGTCAATGCCTTCGTCTCTAGCAAGGGATCCCAGCCGCCTGTCTTCCCTGCCCTCTAATTGCAGACTCTTGGCTCCTTTGTCCCAGCACCGGAGCAGCCAGGTGACAAGCTGCTCACCTATACAGCGACCAAAATCTTTTTTGCACATCTTGTAACTCATGCTGGTATAGGTTTTGGGTAGTGTAGTGGGTTTAACTGGCAAGGTTTTGGTAGCAGGGGGCCATAGGGGTGGCTTCTGTGAGACGGATCTAGAAGCTGCCCCATGTTTGGTAAGGGCCCCACTGCTGACCAGAGCCGAGCCAATAAGTGATGTTGTTTGTACCTCTGTGAGAGCTTATTTAAGACAGGGAAAAAAAAACAAATCGCTGTGCCACATAGCGGCTGGGAGACTGAGAGGAGTGAGGAACAGCCTTGCAAGCACCCAGATCAGTGAAGAAGGAGGGGGAGAGGTGCTCCATGCACCAGAGCAGAAGTCCCCTGTGGCCTCTGGTGAGGACCATGGTGAAGCAGGCTATCCCCCTGCAGCCCATGGAGTACCACGGTGGAGCAGGGTTCTACGCTGCAGCCTGTGGAGGAGACTATGGTGGAGCAGGTGGACCTGCACTGATGGAGGCTGCGGCCTGTGGAATACCCCTGCCGGAGCAGATTCCAGGACAGACCTGTAGCCTGTGGAGAGGAGCCATGTGGAGAGGAGCAGGTGACCTGGCAGGAGCTGCTGCCCGTGGGGGACCCAGGTTGGAGCAGTTTGCTCCTGAGGGATGGACCCCATGGTACGGACCCATATCTGGAGCAGTTTTGAAGAGCTGCTGCCTGTGGGAAGCCCACGCTGGATCAGTTAACCAAGGACTACATCCCGTGGGAGGAACTCCACCGCACAGGGGACGAGAGTGACTGAGAAGGAGCGGTGGCAAAGAGGCAGTGTAGACTGACCATAACCCCCATTCGCCCATCCCTCTGCACTGCTCTGGGGGAGGAGGTGGATGGGGGAAGGGGGAAGGTGCTTTTGGTTTTATGAGATATGTTCATCTGATTCGTGTCAGTATGGAACAGTGCTAGGGCCGCATGGTATGATGAATGTGACCTTCTGTCTTACATACCCTTGTATAACCACAAGTCTAAGAAAAACAGAGTGGTTAATGTATATGATTTTTGTATTCTGCAAAGGAATGTTTTTGCAATTCGTGTCAATAGAGAGCTTGAAGGGAAATGTATTTGGAGGCTTTTCCTTGAAGTCTCTGATATCTGGGGGGTTTCAGAATAACTGCTAACTATTATGACTATTGCATGGGACACTATGTAAGTCTGCTATCTGGCCAGGAGATTAAGGAGATGGGGAGAGCTAAAGAACAACTAAAAGACAAAGCTTGCAGGGGATGTTGCACAAGCCTCTGACATACAGCCAAGTTGGACAAAGGAGAAGGACAAGAGGGAGGAAGACTAGGAGCCTTCAGCACGAGAGACCCCCAGAGGGACCACCGGAGACTGATACGCATGCTCCAGTAGGAGGGTTTGGATTCCGGAAACTAATTATAATAAATAAAAATCAGCTGCTTGATGTAACTGGTGTGCGTCTTGGTGGAGCAGAGACTCCCGGCGCACCCAGTGCTGTTTGCTTACCTCTATTCCTTTAATAAATTGTAAACTTTGATGATAGTCCTATTTTGAAGACTGAGCCATTTATTACAAATGGGGGCTCGTCCGGGATGGCTTTGGTTCCTGAATTCTGATTTGATCTAGGACAGGCGCCCCACCATTTGGTGGCTCCTGTTTGAGTCGGGTTGGGACTAATGCCATCTTGAACCTGAATAAAGGTAAGCAAAGAATTTAAATTTTTTTATGAGCTCCCTTGCCGGCTGCATCATTGTATTTTTGCCCGTAATTCTGCCTGCGAAGATCCGAACACAGACGACGGAGACGTAAGTGTTTAAGGAATATACCGTTCGGTTGGGTGTGATTCGGTTGCCTGTGTGTGTAAGAGTGTAACTGAGATGGAACTTAGTTCCGAAGTGAGTGTGGAGGTCTTCTAACCGCGGTTCCAATCTCCCGTGAGGGACTTGGCCGGTGAAGGAAGTGAGTCCTATAGGATTCGTGGGTGGGTGATAGGTCCTAAACTCCCTGCAAGACACTCTTACTAAGGTAACCAAGGGCTGTGGGAATTGCCATAGTAAAATTCCTAGATGGGTCAGACAGAATTGATGACCAAGGACCAGAAGAAAGGGAGCAAATTACCAGAAAGTCCATTAGGAATAATGATTAGAAATTGGAACAATAGGGGCCCCAGAAAATGAAAAAGTAAATTAAAAATGGTCCAGTATTATATGATAGAATGACCAAAAGAACCCTTAAGACCCCATGTATTTTGGTCGATATTTGGGTCCACAGAGGACAGGGTCTGTCAGGCTTTGAACATTAATGTTAATAGTAGAATACCCGTGGATCCGAAAGAGAGCAAGTATGCTGCAGCTGAAACATTGGAATTAGAAATTAGAGAGCAATTGATTAAGAATGAATATGTGCTACATTTGTGATGTACTGTGGCTGTGCTGCGCTTAGACCTCCAGATAACAGGAGCCTCTCAGACCCAGAGAACCAGATCAAAACAACCTCATGGTTCAGACTTTAATCAAGGGGTCTGAGATAAGGAGGACTGTTCACAAAGGGACAGATTATGCATATGTATAGGAGTGTTGGGAAACTTCATGTATATGTAACTCTTTACTAGATATAACCAAAGCAAGTTGCCACGACTTTGGTGGGACTACCCCCCCCCCCCCCCCCCCCGTGCTGCCCACATCTGAGTAAACATACCTACTTTACAATCTTACTGATTGTGGAGTCAGCTTTCTGTGAGACATTTTGGTGAGCCAGGCAGGAGACACTCTGCTCGGCTGCGGGATCGGCTGCGGAGCGGACGCCCCTAGGTGCACCCTGAGTGTTTTGCTCAGAGGGGACTCCACTCTCAGCTGCTCACCGCAGGAACAGACAAAGACCTCCCGAGGCTTCGGACAAATGGTATGTTTTCAGCTGCTGGAGGGATACTAACTGGAGTGTTAATAATTGTATGTGTTATTCTTAAATGTCCAGGTATTTTGTGTTGAAAGTATTTGTGAAAGTGTAAGGGTTTGAAACAAAGTAGAGTCACTCCACGAAGAACACAGTCAGAGACAATATTTGGTTGGTTGGTTATCATTCTAAATTATATTCTTGTGGTATGAATGAGATGTGCTAGAGGCCTCTCTGTGTGATTGCGTGATTGTGCTGTGTGAGTGAGACGCAGCATCACTGTAAAACGAGTGAGGATTTCCGATCCGCGGTTCCGTATTCTCCGCGAGGGGAGTGGGCGGAGACAAACGAAGTGCGTGACAGACTGAAAAGAAGTGCTGTTTTATCCAAGGTTTGAGTAGTGGTGCCTAATATATGGGCCTGGCGGTGTATCTTGTGATCCTATTTTTGCTCTTAAATGCTTTGAGTGTGACAAGAAAAAGGCGGCGCATTATCTAAGTAACTAACAGTTGAGAAGTGTTGGTGTATTTGCTGCGGTGTGTGGTCAGTTTCCCAAGTACTGGAGAGGGGGAGGGGGCTGACTGATTATCAAAGCGGTAGAACGGAGAGTCATTTCTTTGGTGGTTTGGGCTTGAGCCCTGGGAATTTGTTAAGAAGGGGGGGACCGAGTTTATTTAGGCATCAATACCTTTTAAACCCCCATATTGACAGATACACAGGAGTGATTCCTTGTTTTGTATGGGCTTCCTAACAAAGTGCATGAGAAAAATTGGCATTCGGCTTGAAATTCGGTCCTGTTGAAATGTAAATTTTTGTGGAAAAGGTGGTAATGTTTGTCTAGAAGATGGAAGGCTGCGTGCTTCAGCTGTTTTCCTGAAGTTCCGTGGATTTATGATTGAAATGGGGCTCGTTAATAATCTGAAATAGTAAAGTTTGTATGTGGGAAGAAGAGCTTAATCCCAGAGAATTGGGACATTTGGAGAGAAGATTAGGAAAAGATAGTAAAAACCCGCAGTAAAAAGGTTTGAGTGTAAATTGAAACAAAGGACAGTAACTAGTAAGGAATAGTAATAAATAAATAAATAAAAGGGAATGGGAAATCAAGGAAATGGGTAATATCCAAAACAAAGATGTTTTAAAGAAAGCTTCCTTGGGTGCATATTGGCACATTGGAAGGATATTGTTAGAACTGGTGGCACAGAAAGCAAGAGGACTTTCACTAAGTATTGCAATCAGTGGTGGCCACTATATAAAGTGAATGGCCACTTTATGGATCAATCGACTATAACATTATCTTGCAATTAATGTTGTTTTTAGGAGAGAAAGAAAATAGGATTAAATGTCTCATACTGATATGTTGTTTCAGCATCTTAGAGGGAAAAGGAGTGGAATTAAATTGGCCCCTGACTGAGCCTTTGGTGTTGGCATGAAAAAAGTACAGGCTGGAGAAAGATAAAGGAAGGGTTAAAAGAGTTGTTGAAGGTGTTAAAGGTGTGGCATGTAGTATTTAACAGAGCTGTTTGAAGTTGAATGAGCAGGGGAAGAGGATGTAGGAATGTTAATAGTTCTGCCTCAACAGGAGGCTGTGATCTCAAAATCACGGGTGTGAGCCCTTTGGGGCAGAGGGACCATGACAGTCCGAGAGAGGTGTCACGGAAACAGAAAAACAGTTAACCCTTAAAACAACCTGAGTTTATGAGTGAGCTCAGATTGCTCAGGAACTGTTGACGATTGCATTCCCCTGACCGACCCCACGCTGAGACTATAGTCACCCAGAAATAATGAACGGTAAATACCAAAATCTGGTTAAACTGGGAATTGAGAATCAGTTCCAACAAAATCCAAAAGAAACCCCTATGGAATTTTTGGACCGACTATGAAATGCAATGGAAAACAAAACAAAACAAACAAACGAAACTGGAGAAAATAGGGGCTAAGTTAGAACAAGGAAAATGGACACTGCCAGACAGGCGAGAGATATTGCCAAAAGATTATGCGAAGCAAATATTGGGATGTTTGCATGCACAATCACATTGGGGTACTGATTTAAAGACCAAATCCGAAATTTCCTTAAGTGGTATATTCTTTATTGCAGCGCTGGATGCACGGGGGATCCTTCCGCCTATCGTGCATGTTTGAAGTGACAAACTATATCATATTTATACAGCGAAACCATGAATATTCAATTAGCGCCTATACATATTCATTACCTAACCCCGCCTATCCACGCTTCGTATGCTAATTAGCTTATCAGTCCTCGCGCTTGCGCAAAGCCTTCCAAGAATTGTGGGCCGGGGTCTCCAGGATGTGGGCAGTGGTCTTTGGGAGGAAGGCCGTAGGTCTTCCTTGTAATGTACTTCCTTAATCAGTTGTTTTCCAGGCTGTAAAAATGCTGAGTTGTCCTTCAGTTTAACTGAGGGTCGGCAGATAACAGGATGTTTCAGCTAACAAGACATAACAGACCATTGACTCAAGTTATCTCAAGTCTCAGCCTGACTGAGTGTTAACGGATAATGGGATGTTTTCAAATAACAAAATGCTTAAACGTAACAGAAGGTCTACGGATAACAAGATGTTGTTTACTTTGTCCTTGCTAACTTTTAATCACAAGTTCTATTCTATCCTAAAGTAGGTTTATACAATATCAAAACCACACGCTTTTATTTTATCCTAAAGTGAGTTTATACTATATCAGTACAGAGGTGTTAAGTGATCATTTACTAAAACAATTTGGTTGCATTGTCTTTTTTTGAAATAGCAAAGCAAATTACACAACATTGCATGACTAATCAGAAGATAAATAAGAAAGTGTTTCAACAAGCAGCCATGGGAGGGAGAAACAAAACAAAACAGCTTATAGGCCTTTTGAGAAAGTACAAGTTGATTTCACTGAATTGCCCAAAGTAGAGAGGATAAAATATCTATTGGTAATAGTAGATCATTTAACACAATGGGTAGAAGCTTATCCCATAGCATGAGCTACAGCACAAATCAGGTGTTCTAATCTGATACCTAGATATGGGATAATCCAGTACATTGATTCTGATCAGGGCACACACCTTATTTCTAAAATAATAAAATTATTATGTCAATCATTAGGTATTCAGTGGGAATACCATACTCCGTGGCACCCACAAAGCTCAGGGAAAGTAGAAAGACTGAATCAAACAATAAAACAACAATTGGCTAAATTAATGATCGAGACATGAATGCCCTGAACAAAATGCATACCATTAGCACTATTAAACATAAGAACTAAACCATACAGTAAGACTGGATTATCACCATATGAAATGTTATATGATATGCCTTATTCTCAAGGGATGACTCTAGGGAACAATGTAGTTGAGGATCGTAGCACCCAGAAATATATAATTACTATTGGAAGGAGATTACAAGAGCTAAGAGAAATTGGAATGTGTTGCCGACGGAAGGAAGACCCAGACGCTCAATATGAGTGAACAGTGAACTTCAACTTTAATGGATAGCTCAGTCGTCTTTTATCTAGTTTGAACATAATCAACTCATACATATTGCAGAAACTAAGCTCAGGATTGGTTAACACTTCCCGGGCTTTTCAGTCTGGCCCTCCTTCTTTTGGCTACCTGTCCCACCTTAGGGACTTTCCCCGATGGCCCAAGGGCATCGTGTCCTTGAGCCTGATTGGCTCTCAGCCAGCTGCATACGTGCCAAGGCTCATGTGAGTTGAGTATGGTGCTTCACCAGCCCATTGTCTCCCAACTGCTCAACATTCACACGTCCTGCCTCACTTAACGATTCCTCCACAGGAATGATGGCTCAAACACCACCTTTAGGATTTGCTATTCATAAGATACAACCAGGAGACAAGGTCTTAATAAATAAACCTGGAGGGAAGAATCACTGAACCCCTGATGGGAGGGACTGTACCTTGTTTTACTTACTACTGAAACAGCTGTGGGAACCGCAGAAAGGGGTTGGACCCACGCATCCAGTGTAAAGGGACCAGTAACTACTGAAACTTGGAGGGTTGAGTCCGCTCCTGGGAAACTGAAACTCAAGCTAAGGAAGAACTAATATTCTGGCAACGAGGCTCTGCATGAATTAAGGATGCCAAATAAAGGGGACAAGCCTGAAGGGAGGAAAGGGAGAAGGCAAGACCGGGGCAGGACCCTTCACTGCGGTGTGTAGGGTCTACCGAGGGAGGCAACCCCTATGGGTATTGACTGCCGAGTGAAAGGGCCTCGACCGGACTTCTCCCACACTAAGGTCAGGTTGTCCTGAGAAAATAACATAAGAACCTCTTTTTTTAAACCTATATAAAATTGTGATTTGTTTTCCAGGAGCTGGATCACCCTGAAAGGCTGAACGGTAACACAAGCCTGAATCGACCCTGAAAGCGGACCAACCCCTTGATTGAAGGCGTTTGCCTATTCTGATCCAGCTATGTGGGCAGAAGATGGATCCTGGGGCTATAGGACCCCAATATATATGCTTAATAGAATAATTAGGTTACAAGCTGTAGTATAAATAGTAGTAAATAAAACCAGAGATGCACTTGGATTAATTGCAAAGCAAAATACCAAGATGAGAACTGCTTTGTATCAAGATCGCTTAGCTTTGGATTACTTACTAGCACAAGAAGGAGGAGGGCCGGACTGCTCAGGGTTAGGCTGGGCATCGGTCAAGCAGGTGGTGAGCAATTGCATTATGTATCACTTGTTTCGTACACATTATTAGTAGCAGTACTATTATCATCATTATTGACTTTATTGCTATTATTATTTACCTGTCTTTATCTCAACTCACTTTTACATTTCTCTCCCCATCCCAGAGAGGGAGGGGGGAGGGTGAGCGAATGGCTGTGTGGTGCTTAGCTGCCAGCTGGGTTAAACTACAACAAAAGGAAAAGCTGTAAATGAACTCGTAAAAGAAAGGAAGAAAGTTGCACATGCCCCAGTTCAAACTTGGAATGGAATTGATCTAGGAGAATTATCGGGGGGGGGGGACTTTATGGGTGTTGATTGGCTTACTAAAATTGGGATGGTTGTACTAGGGATATGTGGAGGATTCTTAACAATTCCATGTTTAATACCTCGTTTTACCAGACTAATACACTCAGTTATACAAGGAATGCAAATATCTGCGGTACCTGTTGTGGGAATAGAAATGCTGTTTTTGCAGAGTTACATTGTTTAGAGGGAAGGAATGTGGTACTGAGATATGCTTACAGTGATAAGAAAGCTTTGCAGGCGACCTTGTAAAATGCAGACAACCAGACTCCTTAGGACAATTAGGTGGAAATCACGGTGTCAAGTCAAGTCAGATAAGTGAAGAAATATTACCACTTCAAGCAGTAAAAACGTCAAAAGAAATTTGAAATTTAACAGGCCAGCAACTGAAGGCCATGCATTGTTTGTGAAGCATGGGTTAGATTGTGAACCTGGATTATTCACTCAGTGGGGAAACAGGGGAGGGTCCAGTCATTACAAAGTATATAAACTGTGTTTTGGAACTGGTAAGTGCGCTCTCCTGCTTGTGGGGCACCCGCCATTGCAATCACGAACAAATTACTACTTTACTGAGATCCTCGTCTGAGCCTGTTATTGGCTACGGAGTGTTTCTCACAGTGTTGACTCAGAACCAGGGAAAGAGAAAACCCATTCCCTGATGATAATAAAAACAAAAGAATATCCAAAATTGATACCAATTCGGCAAGTATTGACTTGATTGGAAAGGAAAACACGAATCAATACCATGAAAAAGGAGATGGGGGATTGTGAAATATGTTCATCTGATTCGTGTCAATATGGAACAATGCTAGGGCCTCATGATGAAATGTGACCTTCTGTCTTACATACCCTTGTATAACCACAAGTCCAAGAGAAACAGAGTGGTTATCTTGCAAAAGAATGGTCTAGCAGTTCGTGTTGATAGAGCGTTTGAAGGGTAAACCTTGAGACTCGGGTACTGAATTAAGTGATTGGGTTAGTAAAGAATAGATTGGAGGCAGCACACCTAATGTTAATAAGAAAACAATATGAACACTTAGAAGGAGACCAGGTTATTAGTAAAGAAACTCCCATCCTCCCACTCGCACGAGAAGCTGTTGCCCGGTTTGATGAACAAAATGGTAAAAACAAAAAGGGGGGATTGTAATAAATATTGTATAATAAGTTTGTTAATCAAACTGATGGGGAAGCTTGTGGGGGCTGTGACAACCCTGTATAGCTGGAAAGTCTCCAGCTGCCCATCCTGATAAGAACATGTATAGTGCTTGCTCAGCAAGATCGCAAGCCACAATGCAGAGGAAGACTACGGCCTTCATCCTCACGACCACCAGGAGGTCCAAGACAACCCCCTAGCAACAGTACGTGCAACCGCAGGACATACCAGGATATGCCACGTACACCCAGAACAACCAAGCTATAAAAAGGGGGACTCTGGCAGGGGTGAGGTGTGTGTCTTGGTGGATGTGGGAATATAAGTGTTTTTGCAGAGTTACATTGTTTAGAAGGAAGGAACGTGGTATTGAGATATGCTTGCAGTGATAAGAAAGCTCAACAAACAACCTTGTAAAATGCAGACAACCGGACTCCTTAGAGCAATTAGGAGCAAATCACAGTGTTAAGTCAAGTCAGATAAGCGAAGAAATATTACCACTTTAAATAGTAAAAGTGTCAAAAGAAATTTGAAATTTAACAGGCCAACAACTGAAGGCCATGCGTTGTCTGTGAAGCATCAGATAGATTGTGAACCTGGATTACTCACTCAGTGGGGAAACAGGGGAGGGTCCAGTCATTAAAAAGTATATAAACTGTGTTTTGGAACTAGTAGATGCACTCTCCTGCTTGTGGGGTGCCCACCATTGCAATCGCGAACAAATTACTACTTTACTGAGATCCTCGCCTGAGCCTGTTATTGGCTACAGAGTGTTTCTCACAGTGGAGCAGAGACTCCCGGCACACCCAGCGCTGTTTGCTTACCTCTATTCCTTTAATAAATTGTAAACTTTGATTGTAACCCTATTTGGGACTCAGTTATTTATAACACAACCACCCCTCAGGTGCAACTCCCAAAGTTGTACAAGCAGCTCCCAACCCCCCCCCCCCCCCCCCCCCCCGCAAACCCAGGCCCCAAGCTCCCACCCCAGTCACAAGTCACTGCATTGTACAAGCAGCTCCCAACCCCCTCCAGATGCAGGCCCTGACTCCCCACAGACACAGGCCCCAAAGGTGTACAAGCAACTCCCCACCCTCCCCAGAGGCACAGGCCTCAAAGGTGTACAAACAACCCCAACCCCCCCCTCCCAAGACCCAGGCCCCTACCATGTACAAGTGACTCCCAACGCCCCACACACACTGGCCCCAAAGGTGTAGAAGCAGCTCCACTCCCTCCACTCCCCCCCCCCCCCCCCCCCCCAGGCTCTAAATATACACAAAGAGCTCCTACCTCCTACCCCTCCCCCAGATGCAGGCCCCAATCCCCCCCAGAAGCAGGCCTCTACAGTGTAGAACCAGCACCCAACCCCTCCCCAGATACAAGCCCCAAAGGTGTAGAAGCAGCTCCAAACCTCCCCCCCAACGGAGGCCCCTGCAGTGTACAAGCAGCTCCCAACCCCCACCCCGCAGAGGCAGGCCCCACCCCCCACAGATGCAAGCCCCAAAAGGTGTACAAGCAGCTCCCAACCCCCTCAATGCAGGCCCCAATGGTCTACGAGCAGCTCCACACCCCCCCCCCCCAGACACAGCCCCAACCCCCACCACCCCCACCCCCAGATGCAGACCCCAAAAGCCTAAACACAGGCCCTGAACTCTACAGGAAGGCTCCAAAACCCATGACAAAGGCCCCAATGGCTCCAGACAGGTCCCTAATCCCAGACACAGGCCTCAAACCCTCAACATACGCCAAAAGAAGTATTAGTGCTGGTGCCAAGTGTTACAGACAGGCTCAAAAGCCCAGGCACAGGCCCCAGATGTTCAAGGCTGAGATGTAACTTGGCTTTCTGAATTACTGGAAAGCAGCTTTCATTCTCAGATAGGTGTGCACAGGCTAGATAGGATGGGGTTTTAGGTACCTCTTCACCTGCGGAAACACACTGCCATCAGGCACCACCATACCAGACAAGCTTTTTCTGCTAAAACACCCTTCTTAGATGCCCTGTGACATTCAAGTGACATGTGATTCAAAGATCGAAGCCGAAATTTCTAAGTGACAAAGTATCCTTTATTGTCAGCGCTGGATGCACGGGGAATCCTTCCGCCTAACATACATGTTCAAAGTAACAAATTATCTCATATTTATACAGTAAAACAATGATTATTCAATTAACGCCTATACATATTCATTACCTAAACCCACCTACTCTCGCTTTGTATGCTAATTAGCTTATCAGTCCTTGCGCTTGCACAAAGCCTCCCAAGAATTGTGGACAGGGGTCTTCGTGAGGAAGGCTGTAGGTCTTCCTCATGGCGTACTTTTCACCTTTTGCTAAAGAATGCCAAGTTGACTGAATCAGTTGTTTTCCAAGCTGCAGGAATGCCGAGTTGGCTCAAGTTAGCTCAAGTTTCAGCATAACTGAAGGTTGATAGATAATGGGATGTTTCAATTAACAAGATGCTTCAACATAACAGAAGGTCGACAGATAACAAGATGTCATATATTTTGTTCTCATTATATTTTAACTACAAGATTTATTCTATCCTAAAGTGAGTTCATACAATATCACATGCTTTGCTCCAATTCTAAAGACTAATGTCACAGCCCACCTTGCCTGTGGCACCTGATAAACAGAAGAGAAAGCAACTGCAGCACTTGGAAACCATCCCTGCACGTGCCACTCCTTATCGCTCTCTGGCCTTATCTCAAATCCTCAGCCACTTCTATGGAGAGTGTAATAAATGACTGAGTCCCAAATAGGATTGCAGTTAAAGTTTACAACTTATTAAATGAATAGAGGTAAGCAAACAGCACTAGGTGCTCCAGGAGTCTCCGCTCCACCAAGATGCACACCAGTTATATCAGGCGGTTGGTTTTTATGCTCCTAGGCTAATACATATTCATTACTACTTAGAAAAGGCAGAGTTATTATAATTAGTTCCCGGAGTCCAAACCCTCCCACTGGCGCATGCGTATCAGTCTCCAGTGGTCCCTCATACTGAAGGCTTGTAGTCTTCCTCCCAGGCTTTGTCCTTCAGTTTTCCTTCAGCTCTCTTCTCTCCTTACTTGGTAGTCTCTGAGCCAGATGTCAGAGACTTGTACAACATCTTGTGCAATAGTCTGCAGTTATCTCAAGAACTCCCCCTTATTCTCTTATCTCCCAGACCCAGACTTGGGCCTCAATGTTAACCCTTCAAATCCCCTATTAACATGAATTGCTGAACCATTCCTTTGCAAGACATGAGAACTACATACATTAACCACTCTGTTTTTCTTAGACTTGTGGTTATACAAGGGTATGTAAGACAGAAGGTCACATTTCATCATATCATGTGGCCCTAGCATTGTTCCATACTGACACGAATCAGATGAACACATTTCACAAGAGCCTGCCACGGCACCCACAATGCAAGACGGACACCCCTTTCATAGTCACCTTGTGCTACAGCCCATTCCAATGCCTAACAACCCTCTCAGTAAAGAAGTTCTTCCTAATCTCTAATCTAGAACTCCCCTGGCGCATCTTCAGCCCATTCCCCCGCGTCCTGTCCACAGGCATGTGGGAGAATAGACCAATCCCCACCTCGCTACAGCCTCCTTTAAGGTACCTATAGAGAGCGATAAGGTCACCCCTGAGCCTCCTTTTCTCCAGGCTGAACAACCCCAGCTCCCTCAGCCGATCCTCGTAGGACTTGTTCTCCAGACCCCTCACCAGCTTGGTCGCCCTTCTCTGGACTCCCTCAAGTACCTCCACATCCTTCTTGCAGCAAGGGGTCCAAAACTGAACACAGTACTAAAGGTGCAGCCTCACCAGAGCCGAGTACAGGGGGACAATCACTTCCCTAGACCTGCTGGCCACACTGTTTCTGATACAAGCCAGGATGCTGTTGGCCTTCTTGGCCACCTGAGCACACTGCTGGCTCATATTCAGCCGACTATCAACCATCACTCCCAGGTCCTTCTCTGCCAGGCAGCTTTCTAACCACTCCTCTCCCAGCCTGTAGCACTGCTTGGGGTTGTTGTGCCCAAAGTACAGGATCCGGCACTTGGCCTTGTTGAACCTCATACAGTTGACCTCAGCCCATCGGTCCAGCCTATCCAGATCCTCCTGCAGAGCCTTCCTACCCTCAAGCAGATCAACACACGCACCTAACTTGGTGTTGTCTGCAAACTTACTGAGGGTGCACTCGATCCCCTCATCCAGATCATCGATGAAGATATTAAAGAGGACTGGCCCCAGCACCGAGCCCTGGGGAATGCCGCTAGTAACCGGCCTCCAGCTGGATTTGACTCCATTCACCACAACTCTTTGGGCCCGGCTATCCAGCCAGTTTCTAACCCAATGAAGTGTACGCCAGTCCAAGCCATGAGCAGCCAGTTTCTTGAGAAGAATGTTGTGGGGAATGGTGTCAAAAGCCTTGCTGAAGTCAAGGTAGACCACATCCACAGCCTTTCCCTCATCCACCCAGTGTCACTTTGTCATAGAAGATCAGGTTCATCAAGCAGGATCTGCCTTTCATAAACCCATGCTGACTGGGCCTGATTGCCTGCTTGCCCTGCAAGCGCCGCGTGATGACTCTCAACATAATCTGCTCCATGAGCTTCCCTGGCACTGAGGTCAAACTGACAGGCCTATAGTTCCCTGGGTCTGCCCTCCGGCCCTTCTTGTAAATGGGCGTCACGTTTGCTAGCTGCCATTCAACTGGGACCTCCCCCGATAGCCAGGACTGTTGATAAATGATGGAAAGTGGCTTGGCCAGCTCCTCCGCCAGTTCTCTCAGTACCCTCGGGTGGATCCCATCCAGCCCCATTGACTTGCGTACATCGAAGTGCCATAGGACATGAAACTGTTGGAGAGTGTCCAGAGGAGGGCTACGAAGATGGTGAAGGGCCTGGAGGGGAAGACGTACGAGGAACGGCTGAGGGCACTGGGCCTGTTCAGCCTGGAGAAGAGGAGGCTGAGGGGAGACCTCATCGCAGTCTACAACTTCCTCGTAAGGGGGTGTCGAGAGGCAGGAGACCTTTTCTCCATTAACACCAGTGACAGGACCCGCGGGAACGGGGTTAAGCTGAGGCAGGGGAAATTTAGGCTTGACATCAGGAGGGGGTTCTTCACAGAGAGGGTGGTTGCACACTGGAACAGGCTCCCCAGGGAAGTGGTCACTGCACCGAGCCTGTCTGAATTTAAGAAGAGATTGGACTGTGCACTTAGTCACATGGTCTGAACTTTTGGGTAGACCTGTGCGGTGTCAAGAGTTGGACTTGATGATCCTTAAGGGTCCCTTCCAACTCAGGATATTCTATGATTCTATTCTATGATTCTATAGCAGGTCACCAACCATTTCCTCGTGGATTATGAGGGCCACATTCTGCTCCCCATCCCCTTCCACCAGCTCAGGGTACTGGATATCCAGAAAACAACTGCTCTTGCTGCTAAAGACTGAGGCAAAGAAGGCATTAAGCACCTCTGCCTTTTCTTCATCTTTTGTAACTAAAGAATGGAGGTTCTCCTTAGTCCTCCATTTTGTGTTGATCTATTTGTCAAAACATTTTTTGTTGTCTTTAATGGCAGTAGCCAGACTGAGCTCCAGATGAGCTTTGGCCTTTCTAATTTTGTCCCTACACAGCCTCGCAATATCCTTATAGTCCTCCTGAGTGGCCCGCCCTCTTTTCCAAAGATTATAAACCCTCTTCTTTCTCCTAAGCTCAAGCCACAAGTCCCTGTTCAGTCAGGCCGGTCATCTTCCATGCCAGCTCATCTTTGGGCACTTGGGGACAGACTGCTCCTGCACCATTAAGACTTACTTCTTGAAGACCGCTCTCTTCAAGAAGGAAAGCACTCAGCCCAAGACAGCTTCCAACCACCACATCTCCCACCAGTCCTTCTCTGTTTGTGAAGAGAAGGTCTAGTGGGGCACCTCCCTTGGTAGACTCACTAACCAGCTGTGTCAGGAAGGTATCTTCCACGCTCTCCAGAAACCTCCTAGACTGCTTTCTCTGGATTGTGTTGTGCTTCCAGGATATGTCTGGGAAGTTGAAGTCCCCCATGAGAAAAAGCATTGACGATTTCGTCCACAGAAGGGCGACGAAGCTGGTGAGGGGCCTGGAGAACAAGTCCTACGAGGAGCAGCTGAGGGAGCTGGGCTTGTTCAGCCTGGAGAAGAGGAGGCTCAGGGGTGACCTTATTGCTCTCTATAGGTACCTCAAAGGAGGGAGGCTGTAGAGAGGTGGGGGTTGGTCTGTTCTCCCACGTGCCTGGTGACAGGACGAGGGGGAACGGGCTTAAGTTGCGCCAGGGGAGTTATAGGCTGGATCTTGGAAGAACTTCTTTACCGAAAGGGTTGTTAAACATTGGAACAGGCTGCCCAGGGAAGTGGTGGAGTCACCATCCCTGGAAGTCTTTAAAAGACGTTTAGATGTAGAGCTTAGGTATATGGTTTAGTGGGGACTGTTTGTGTTAGGTCAGAGGTTGGACTCGATGATCTTGAGGTCTCTTCCAACCTAGAAATTCTGGGATTCACAACTTCTGTCAGCTGCCTGTAGAACTCCTCATCAGTCTCCTCATCCTGGTTCGGTGGTCTATAACAGACGCCCACCAGGATGCTTCCCTTCTTGGCCTTCCCGCTGATCCTAACCCATAGGGACTCAACCTTATCATTCCCAGCCTCAAGTTCCACGACATCAAAACACTCTCTGATGTAGAGAGCCACGCCACCACCCCTTCTGTGCTGCCTGTCCCTTCTGAAGAGCCTATAGCCAGACATTGCAGCACTCCAGTCATGAGAGTGGTCCCACGATGTTTCTGTGATGGCAACCAAGTCACAGCCTGCCTGCTGCACGATGGCTTCCAGCTCCTCTTGTTTGTTACCCATGCTGCGTGCATTAGTGTAGATGCACTTCAGTTGGGCCATTTCCTTTTCTCCTGGCCTTCCCATTGTTTCCCCTGGCACAGCTCTAACGAGCCTTGTTTCAGCCCCATCCCCTTTCTTACCTAGCTTAAAGCCCTCTCAATGAACCAGCTTTCCACTTGAGACGGCTTTATCCCATAAGCAATCTCCTACTTCCCGCCACTCTTCTAGGCTCACAGCTCTACTCATCCCCCATCTTCACTGACTACTCCCTTCTCCCATATAAGTTCTGAGGTCTGGCTTGATCACCAATGTCCTGCATCTCGAGTCCCTGTTCGGGCACCATTTGTTGCAGGAAGAACAGCTGAAGTCATGACTGTCCTGGTTTCAGTTAGCACAGAATTAATTTTCTTCCTAGTAGCTGGTGGAATGCTGTGTTTTGGCTTAGGATGAGAAGAGTGCTGATAACACCCCGATGCTTTAATTGTTGCAGAGCAGTGCTTATACTAAGCCAAGGACATCTCAGCCTTTTGCTCTGTCCTGCCAACGGGCAGGCTGGGGGTGCAGTAAGAGCTGGGAGGGGACAGACCCCGGACAGGTGACCCAAACTAGCCAAAGGGGTATTCCATACCATCTGACGTCATGCTAAACAATATATAGGGGTGGCTAGCCGGGGGAAGGGGGGCCGGACTGCTCGGGGTTAGGCTGGGCATCGGTCAGCGAGTGGTGAGCAATTGCATTGTGCATCACTTGTTTGTACATATTATTATTATTTCCCTATTATCACCATATTATTATTATTGTTATTATTGTTATTATTATTTTGTTATTATTATTTTCCTGTCTTATTAAACTGTCTTTATCTCAACTCACGGGCTTCACTTTCCATTTCTCTCCCCCGTCCCAGAGAGGGAGGGGGGAGGGTGAGCGAACGGCTGCGTGGTGTTTAGCTGCCGGCCGGGTTAAACCACGACAGTCTTTTTGGCGCCCAACGTGGGGCCCGAAAGGTTGAGATAACGGCAGATCTGACCAGAGTGTGTTAAACTAAAATTGGTGTAAGGATTAGACCTGCTTAATAGTCACTTGTCATAATGCTGATTGCTTTAATCTCAACTCTGCTGCGCCTGTTTTCCAAATTGAGTATTATAGTACATTATTTTCCGTATTTGCTCTCTGTAGTGTTGTTTATCCTCTCCGGGCCCTGGTTTCAGATCATTATGGTACTGTGTGTTGTAGCAATGGCTTATGAGACGATGAAATATGTGGTCATGACTCTAACTTGTTATTTGTATTCAGTAACATCGTCAACTCTGTACTTTGGAAACTGTATCTTGGAAACTATTAGCAATTATACCTATTGTTTTTTTTCATTAGGGAGTCAATCTGTGGAGGGGAAAGGGGAGGATATTTTTCCTTACTTGCTTACTCTCCCTTTCTCCTTCACCCCCCCTGTATCCTCCTGGATCACTCTGCCTTCCTCCTTCACCACTCTCTTATCCCCTGAGCTTGTCAAAATAGCTCTCCAAGATATTGAATATTTCTGGAATACTCAGAGTACCATAGTCTTGTTGTTCTGCCTCATGAATGCACTTCAGATTCTGCTTAAAGTTAAACAACTACTTGGGGAGCTCATCTGGAGATCTGCCCGGAGGCAGGATAGTTGTGGGTGGCAGGGAGTATGGGCGGATATGGGCAGGCATCTAGAGCAGTTGGCACCCCCAGTGTGTTGGAAATTCACCCCTGAACAATGGCAAAATCCTCAAAAACTGGCAGAATGCTTGAAAAAAAGGTGTCATGATTCTGGCAGTTCCAAAGTAACACAAATCATTGTAACGTGCTGGGGCCTGGCTCATGCCTATCGAGCTGCCATTGATACTGCTATCAACTTAGTGACAGACCCTGCGGCCACTCCAAGCCCTGTGACAGATCCAACAGCCACTGTGACCCCTACGGTGGATTCTGCAGCCGCTCCAGCCCCAGCTCCTGCAGCCGCTCCAGATCCGGTTCCTGCAGCTGCTCCAGCTCCAGCTCCAGCTCCTGCAGCTGCTCCAGTCCCAGCTCCTGCAGCCGCTCCAGTCCCAGCTCCTGCAGCCGCTCCAGCTCCTGCAGCCGCTCCAGCTCCTGCAGCCGCTCCAGCTCCAGCTCCTGCAGCCGCTCCAGCTCCAGCTCCTGCAGCCGCTCCAGTCCCAGCTCCTGCAGCCGCTCCAGTCCCAGCTCCTGCAGCCGCTCCAGCTCCAGCTCCTGAAGCCGCTCCAGCTCCAGCTCCTGCAGCCGCTCCAGCTCCAGCTCCTGCAGCCGCTCCAGCCCCAGCTCCTGAAGCCGCTCCAGCTCCAGCTCCTGAACACCTGCAGTACATCGATGACATTATTGTGTGGGGTGACACAGCAGAGGAAGTTTTCGAGAAAGGGAAGAAGATAGTCCAAATCCTTCTGAAAGCCGGTTTTGCCATAAAACAAAATAAAGTCAAAGGACCTGCACGAGAGATCCAGTTTTTAGGAATAAAATGGCAAGATGGACGTCGTCAAATCCCAATGGATGTGATCAACAAAATAACAGCTATGTCTCCACCAACTAACAAAAAAGAAACACAGACTTTCCTAGGTGTTGTGGGGTTTTGGAGAATGCACATCCCAAATTACAGTCTGATTGTAAACCCACTCTACCAAGTAACCCGTAAGAAGAATGAGTTTGAGTGGGGCCCTGAACAACGACAAGCCTTTGAACAAATCAAGCAGGAAATAGTCCATGCAGTAGCCCTTGGGCCAGTTCGAACAGGACCAGATGTAAAGAATGTGCTCTACACTGCAGCCGGGGAGAACGGCCCCACCTGGAGCCTCTGGCAGAAAGAACCTGGGGAAACTCGAGGTCGGCCCCTGGGGTTTTGGAGTCGGGGATACAGAGGATCTGAGGCCCGCTATACTCCAACTGAAAAGGAGATATTGGCAGCATATGAAGGAGTTCGATCTGCTTCGGAGGTGGTCGGTACTGAAGCACAGCTCCTCCTAGCACCCCGATTGCCAGTACTAGGCTGGATGTTCAAGGGAAGGGTCCCCTCTACGCATCATGCAACTGATGCTACATGGAGCAAGTGGGTTGCCCTGATTACTCAGCGGGCTCGAATAGGAAACCCCAGTCGTCCAGGAATATTGGAAGTGATCATGGACTGGCCAGAAGGCAAATACTTTGGGATATCATCAGAGGAGGAGGTGGGTCGTGCTGAAGAAGCCCCACTGTACAACCAGTTGCCAGAGAATGAAAAGAAATATGCCCTGTTCACTGATGGGTCCTGTCGTATTGTGGGGAAGCATCGGAGATGGAAGGCTGCTGTATGGAGTCCTACGCGACGAGTTGCAGAAGCTGCTGAGGGAGAAGGTGAATCGAGTCAGTTTGCAGAAGTGAAAGCCATTCAGCTGGCTTTAGACATTGCTGAACGAGAAAAATGGCCAGTTCTCTATCTCTACACCGATTCATGGATGGTAGCAAATGCCCTGTGGGGATGGTTACAGCAATGGAAGCAAAACAACTGGCAGCGCAGGGGCAAACCCATCTGGGCTGCTGCATTGTGGCAAGATATTGCTGCTCGGGTAGAGAACCTGGCTGTGAAAGTACGCCACGTAGATGCTCATGTGCCCAAGAATCGGGCTACTGAAGAACATCAAAACAACCAGCAGGTGGATCAGGCTGCTAAGATTGAAGTAGCTCAGGTGGACCTGGATTGGCAGCATAAAGGTGAATTATTTATAGCCCGATGGGCCCATGACACCTCAGGCCATCAAGGTAGAGACGCAACATACAGATGGGCTCGTGATCGAGGGGTGGACTTGACCATGGACGCTATAGCACAGGTTATTCATGACTGTGAAACATGTGCTGCAATCAAGCAAGCCAAACGGTCAAAGCCTCTTTGGTATGGAGGACGATGGCTGAAATATAAATATGGAGAGGCCTGGCAGATTGATTACATCACACTCCCTCAAACTCGCAATGGCAAGCGCCACGTACTTACAATGGTGGAAGCAACCACTGGATGGCTGGAAACATATCCCGTGCCTCATGCCACCGCCCGGAACACCATCCTGGGCCTTGAAAAGCAAGTCCTATGGTGACATGGCACCCCAGAAAGAATAGAATCAGACAATGGGACTCACTTCCGAAACAACCTTATAGACACTTGGGCCAAAGAACATGGTATTGAATGGGTGTATCACATCCCCTATCATGCACCAGCCTCCGGGAAAGTTGAACGATACAATGGCCTGTTAAAGACTACCTTGAAAGCAATGGGCGCTGGGACGTTCAAAAATTGGGATACGCATTTGGCAAAGGCCACCTGGTTAGTCAATACTAGGGGATCTACCAACCGAGCTGGACCTGCCCAATCAAACCTGTTACGTACTGTAGATGGGGATAAGGTTCCTGTAGTGCATGTAAAAAATATGCTGGGTAAAACAGTCTGGGCTACTCCTGCCTCAGGAAAAGGCAAACCTATTCGTGGAATTGTTTTCGCTCAGGGACCTGGATACACTTGGTGGGTGATGCAAAAGAACGGAGAGGTCCGGTGTGTACCTCAAGGAGATTTAATACTGGGTGAGAATAGCCCATAAACTGAATTGTACCATGTTAATTAGTATATTACACTGTATGTTATCACTACCATGATTACTATAGGTGACTAATTAGAATGTATGGAAAAGAGTGTAACCTGAGCATGACATAAATGGTATGGAATAAGGGGTGGATAGATGTCCTGGTTTCAGTTAGCACAGAATTAATTTTCTTCCTAGTAGCTGGTGGAATGCTGTGTTTTGGCTTAGGATGAGAAGAGTGCTGATAACACCCCGATGCTTTAATTGTTGCAGAGCAGTGCTTATACTAAGCCAAGGACATCTCAGCCTTTTGCTCTGTCCTGCCAACGGGCAGGCTGGGGGTGCAGTAAGAGCTGGGAGGGGACAGACCCCGGACAGGTGACCCAAACTAGCCAAAGGGGTATTCCATACCATCTGACGTCATGCTAAACAATATATAGGGGTGGCTAGCCGGGGGAAGGGGGGCCGGACTGCTCGGGGTTAGGCTGGGCATCGGTCAGCGAGTGGTGAGCAATTGCATTGTGCATCACTTGTTTGTACATATTATTATTATTTCCCTATTATCACCATATTATTATTATTGTTATTATTGTTATTATTATTTTGTTATTATTATTTTCCTGTCTTATTAAACTGTCTTTATCTCAACTCACGGGCTTCACTTTCCATTTCTCTCCCCCGTCCCAGAGAGGGAGGGGGGAGGGTGAGCGAACAGCTGCGTGGTGTTTAGCTGCCGGCCGGGTTAAACCACGACAATGACATACACCAATATGGTTAAATCAAGCTCTCTGTATTACCCAAATAGCCTGACTCGTATAGCAATTTAGCAGGGGCGGATAGCATCTCACACAAGATGATTGGTCAAAAGCACTCAAACAACTGCAAGAAAACAACCCCCTTGTGATTAGCAGTCATGTAGATCTTGTCCTTGAAGAAGTACCAGCTGCTTGCAACAATATTTTTAATTCCTCAGTCAGGTGATAGAAGAACATCGTTACAACAACTCCTCATAGTCATCCTGGTAGCTTGGTTTGCTCAGCTACAGCAAGTGATGGCCTTCTTGCTGTTTCAAAAATCCCTCAATACACTCACCTCTACATCTGAGAAGTAGATCAAACCAGTCACTGAGTTGCCAAACAAGAACTTGACAGTTCCAGGAAGCGCTGCTTCCTTTGATCAGTTCCTCCTACTGTTTACCTACTGCTGGAAAAAAAAAAGAAAGACTCCATACCAGCTGCCCTTGAGTACTTGCCCAGAGCTTGAGTATTTGCCCAGAGACAGACCAGATGTCTTTCCCAAGAGTCAAAACAATGTATTATTGCACTAATGGACCACCACATTAGCTGCCATCACTAATTGTCAGGCAGGACAGCTCCAGGCCAAACGCACACGTAAAAGGGCATGCTACAAACATGAACAAAACACGGGAAAAGAATTACTTAACCTATAAGAATTAGTCACCTAAAGAAGAGCTGCATGTAATAAAGGCACCTACTACTATATAGATTAATTTACTTTAAATGAACCTACTAGATATTACCTTAAAAAGATGTACTTATCTCTTTCAACTTGGAAACACATCAACCCATAAACTCTGACCCACCAAAACAAAACAAACAAACAAAAAAACTGCAACTGACTGAAAGAAAAACAAAGCACTTACCCCCAAAGAGCAGCCCAGGCACAATAAGCTCTCTGATAGGACACCTGCAGCTCATATACCATTAGGCACCACCTGGCACCATGCCCCAATCACCTGGGAAAGAAGAGGAGCAAAGCACAGGAAGGGATAAAGAACAGCAGCTATGGTTTTTATTTGGCTTAGTTTGACAGTGTGGAGTGTTACTAGAAACAACCATTCCTGTGCTTTTACTTGCGTTCTGATTATTGAAATGATAATATGACTGAGTAGATAGCTAAAGCTATTTTGACTATAATTAGCTGAAACTTTTCTTTACATAGTTAGAAATAATCTAGGAGTGTAACAGATTGCAAACCACAAAAATACCATTCAATGCAGTAAAATAACTCACAGGAGAAGTAATGTACGTTAGTAGATGTCATGGTTTAACCTAGCCAGCAGCAAAATACCACACAGCCATATGCTCACCTTCCCTCCTCTCTCTCTGGGATGGGGGAGAGAAATGGGAAAGTGAAGCCCGTGAGTTGAGATAAAGACGGTTTATTAAGACAGGAAAATAATAACAACAATAATGATGATAATAGTACTAATAACAATAATGTGTACAAAACAAGCGATGCACAATGCGATTGCTCACCACCCGCTGACCAATGCCCAGCCTAACCCTTAAGCAGTCTGGCCCCCTCCTCCGGCTAGCCACCCCTATATATTGTTTAGCATGATGTCAGATGGGATGGAATACCCCTTTAGCCAGCTTGGGTCAGCTGTCCTGGGACTGTCCCCTCCCAGCTCCTGCTGCACCCCCAGCCTGCCCATTGGCAGGACAGAGCAAGAAGCTGAGATGTCCTTGGCTTGGTATAAGCACTGCTCTGCAACAATTAAAGCATCGGGGTGTTATCAGCACTCTTCTCATCCTAAGCCAAAACATAGCATTCTACCAGCTACTAGGAAGAAAATTAACTCTGTTCTAACTGAAACCAGGACATCTATCCACCCCTTATTCCATATCATTTATGTCATGCTCAGGTTACGCTCTTTTCCATGCATTCTAATTAGTCACCATTTTCATCTAGGGTATATAGTAGTCATGGTAGTGATAACATACAGTATTATATAGTAATTAACGTGGTACAATTCAATTCATGGGCTATTCTCACCCAGTATTAAATCCCCTTGAGGTACACACCGGACCTCCCCATTCTTTTGCATTACCCACCAAGTACATCCAGGTCCCTGAGCAAAAGCAGTTCCATGAATGGGTTTGCCTTTTCCTGAGGCAGGAGTAGCCCAGACTGTTTTACCCAGCATATTTCTTACATGCACTAGAGGAACTTTATCCCCTTCTACAGTACGTAACAAGTTTGATTGGGCAGGTCCACGATAGTCCACTGTTAGTCTCCACTCGCCATTAGACTTTCGCACTGGCCATATGGGACTATTGAAAGGTGAATGAGTCTTGCTGATCACTCCTTGGCTCTCCAATTGACGAATTAGCTTATGGATGGGAATCAGGGAGTCTCAGTTAGTGCGATATTGTCGCCAGTGCACAGTTGTGGTAGCGATTGGCACTTGCTGTTCTTCGACCCTCAGCAACCCCACAACAGAGGGGTCCTCTGAGAGACCAGGCAAGGTAGATAATTGTTTAATGCCCTCTGTCTCTAAGGCAGCTATACCAAAAGCCCACCGGAACCCTTTTGGGTCCTTGAAATATCGTCTTCTAAGATAGTCTATGCCAAGGATGCACGGAGCATCCGGGCCAGTCACAATACGGTGCTTTTCCCACTCATTCCCAGTCAGACTCACTTCAGCCTCCAATACAGTTAGTTGTTGGGATCCCCCTGTCACTCCACAAATACAGATGGGCTCTGGCCTTTTATAGCTCGATGGCATTATAGTACATTGTGCACCGGTGTCTACTAAAGCCTTATACTTCTGTGCATCTGATGTGCCAGGCCATCGAATCCACACAGTCCAATAAACTCGATTGTCCCTTTCCTCCCCCTGGCTGGAGGCAGGGCCCCCCTAATCCTGGTCAGAATCTTCTTCTTTTCTGTGTTTGAAGGACTGTCTGCTGGAAGTTGGAGCAGCAAACTTTTCAGAGAATCCTTTTTCCCGATTGTTTTCTTTTGCAACTCACGTACCCGTGCCTCTAGGGTTGCGGTAGATTTTCCATCCCATTTGCTCATGTCCTCTGCATGGTCTCGTAAGTAAAACCACAGGGTGGCACGGGGTGTGTACCCACCATATTGTCTTCCTTGTGTGGATGAATGCCTACCCCTGATAGCTGAGACACTGCTCTGTACAGGTACGGAGGATAATAATCTCTCTTCAAGTTGGTGAACCTTTTCAGAAAGTTTCTCCACAGTGTTCTCTTTCGGTCGTTGGACACTGCTTGGTTCAGGTGGGGAGGAAGATAGATTCTCTTTAAGTTGGTGAACCTTTTCAGAAAGTTTCTCCACAGCTGAGACGCAGGCCTGTAAGGAAGAGGAGAGACTTTCTTCGTACTGCCGGAGTTGTTTAGCCACTTCATCCACTGTGGGTTCCTCATCCTCTTTCCAGGCCATTATTGCCAATGAGCTGGCATATGATGATGGTGCACTCCGTACAAACTTCCGCCACATGGGTCGTGTACACCTGACTTCATCTGGATCTTTGGATGTTTGTTTGAGGTCTGGGTCCTCATAAATCACCTCCAGTACGGCTAATTCTCTCAGGTGCTGGATTCCCTTCTCCATAGTGGTCCACTTGCCTGGTAGACATAAAAGTTCTTCCTTGAAGGGATACCTTTCCCTCACAGCTGAGAGGAGACGCCTCCAGAGGCTGCGAGATTGTGCTCCATCTGCAATTGCTTTGTCAATGCCTGCGTCTCTAGCAAGGGATCCCAGCCGCCTGGCTTCCCTGCCGTCTAATTCCACACAATTGGCTCCAGTGTCCCAGCACCGGAGCAGCCAGGTGACAAGCTGCTCACCTATACAACGACCAAAATCTTTCCGCACATCTCGTAGCTCACGCTTGTACAGGTTTCGGGTAGTTACTGTTGATTTTTCAGCATCCTCATCTTCCTCCTCCTGAATCCCTGATGGCCCAGCATCGTCATCTCTATACCTAGACTTAGCAGAAGACTCTCTGCGTTCTAAACGACCTGAATCTCTATACCATTTTTTCACCTTCTCTACAGGGGCAACTTGCACTGCTACAGCTCATTTCTCTGACCCAGCCACAGGAGCTGGAGTGGCTGCAGGAACTGGAGCTGGAGCGGCTGCAGGAGCTGGAGCTGGAGCGGCTGCAGGAGCTGGAGCTGGAGCGGCTGCAGGAGCTGGAGCTGGAGCAGCTGCAGGAGCTGGAGAGGCTGCAGGAACTGGAACTGGAGCGGCTGCAGGAGCTGGAGCTGGAGCGGCTGTAGAATCCACCATAGGGGTCGCAGTGGCCATTGGATCTGTCACAGGACTTGGAGTGGCCGCAGGGTCTGTCACTAAGTTGATAGCAGTATCAATTGCAGCTCGATAGGCATGAGCCAGGCCCCAGCATGTTACAATGATTTGTGTTACTTTGGAACTGCCAGAATCATGACACCTTTTTTTCAAGCATTCTACCAGTTTTTGAGGATTTTGCCATTGTTCAGGGGTGAATTTCCAAAACACTGGGGGTGCCACCTGCTCTAAATGCCTGCCCATATCCTCCCATACTCCCTGCCACTCACAACTATACTGCCTTCGCGCAGATCTCTGGATGAGATTCCTAAGTAGTTGTTTAACTTTAAGCAAAACCTGAAGCACATTCAGGAGGCATAACAACAAGACCATGCTGGTCTGAGTATCCCAAGGATATTCAATATCTTGGAGAGCTATTGTAACAAGCTCAGAGGATAAGAGGGTGGTGAAGGAGAAAGGGAGAGTGATCGAGTAAGAAAAAATATCTTCCCCTTTCCCCTCCACAGATTGACTCCCTGATGAAAAAAGGCATCAGGTATAATTGCTAATAGTTTCCAAGATACGGTTTCCAAAGTATAGAGTCGACGATGTTACTGAGTACAAATACCAAGTTAGAGTCATGACCAGATATTTCATCGTCTCATAAGCCACTGTTACAACACACAGTACCATAATGATCTGAAACCAGGGCCCAGAGAGGATAAACAACATGACCGAGAACACATACGGAAAATAATGTGCTATAATACTCAGTTTGGAAAACAGGCGCAGCAGAGTTGAGATTAAAGCAATCAGCATTATGACAAGTAATTATTTGTGGTGGTTTTACCGTGCTGGGCAGCTAAACCCCACAACCACTCTCTCACTCCCCCTCCTTTAGATGAGGAGGGGAAGAAGTAAAGCAAAGAACAACTCACGGGTTGAGATAAGGATAATTTAATTAAAGGGAAATAATAATAATAATTAAATAAAGACTACCATGAACTAAACAATTTAACTAAAGGGAAATAAAAAGGGAAAGGGGAAAAGGGAGGGGAAAAGGGAAAAATAAAAAGAAGGGAGGAAAACAAACAAATAAAATAAATGAAGGCTATATGGAAGTGCAGAGGAAAGAAATTACTCTCTACTTCCCACAAATGAGCGATGATTGACCATGTCCTTGAAGCAAGGCCTCAACGCACATAGCCGGTGTTCGAGAGGAGGACCGACGTCTTCTCAACGAGAGCCCACCCCTCCCCTCTTCTTCCTGTTTCCACCTTTTATTGCTGAGTGTGACATCACATGGTATGGAATATCCCTTTGATTGGTTTAGGTCAGCTGCCCTAGTGATGTTTCTCTCCTCACGTTTGCCCACCCCCTAGGAGGGTTAGAGAGAGTCCCGATGCTGTGCCACTGCTGCTCAGCAGTAGACACAACACTGGTGTGATAACACTGCTGTTCCAGCTACAAGTGCAGAGTACGGCACTGTATGTGCTGCTGCCGGGAAAGTTAATATTCCAGCCAGACCCAGGACACAAGCTTAAATGTCCTTGAGGCACACACCTGATATCCCCATCCTTCTGCATGACCCACCAGGTATACCCTGGTCCTTGGGCGAAGACAATCCCACGAGTGGGTTTGCCTTTTCCCATGACAGGAACAACCCACACCGCCTTCCCCATCCACGTTCCTACATGCACTACGGGGACTTTAGCTCCTTTCACCGTGTGTAGGGGTTTTGTTTCAGCAGCACCAGGACAACTGTCAGACCCCTTGTTGTTAACTAGTCAAGTGGCCTCTGGTAGATTTGTGTCCCATTGTTTCCATGTCCCAGCACCCAATGCTCATAACATAGTTTTTAACAATCCATTGTAACTCTCAACCTTCCCAGAGGCTTGTGGGTGATAAGGGATGTGATACACCCACTCAGTGCCATGTCTCTTGGCTCAGGAGGTGACCAAATTGTTTCGGAAGTGACTCGCATTGTCAGACTCAATTCTCTCTGGTGTACCATGTCACCACAGCACTTGTCTTTCTAGGCCCAAGATAGTGTTTCAGGCCCTGGCATGGTTTACAGAGTATGTTTCCAGCCACCCAGTAGTTGCTTCTACCATGGTGAGTATGTACCGTTTGCCTTGGCGGGTTTGTGGGAGTGGTCCAATATAGTCAATCTGCCAGGCCTCACCATATCGAAACCCTAGCCACCTCCCCCTGTTCCAGGGAGGTTTTACCTTCATGGCTTTCTTGATTGCAGCACAGGTCTCACACTCATGGGTAACCTGTGTGATGGCCTCAATGGTCAAGTCCACCCCTCGATCATGAGCCCATCTGTATGTGGCATCCCTCCCCAGATGTCCTGATGTTTCATGGGCCCATCGAGCTACAAACAGCTCACCCTTACGTTCTCAGTCTAGGTCCACCTGAGCCACTTCAATTTTCTAAGCTCGATCCACTTCTTCATTGTTCTGATGTTCTTCAGTAGCGCGACTCTTGGGCATGTGGGCATCTACATGACGTACCTTTACAGCCAGGTTTTACATCCATGAGTCAGTGTAGATACAGTACTGGCCATTTTTCTCTTTCAGCTATTTCTAGGGCCAGCTGTATAGCTTTCACTTCTGCATACTGACTTGATTCGCCTTCCCCTTCCATGGCCTCCACAACTCATAGTGTGGGACTCCACACAGCAGCTTTCTCTTTACGATGGCTCCCTATCACACGGCAAAATCCGTCAGTGAACAACACATACTGCTTTCTGTCTTCTGGCAACTCATTGTATGGTGGTGCCGCTTCAGCACGGGTTACCTCTTCTGTTGGCACTCTGAAATCTCTACCTTCTGGCCACTCCATGATCTATTCCATGATTCCTGGGCAATTAGGTTTTCCCATTCGAGCCTGCTGTGTAATTAACGCTATCCGGTTATTCCACGTAGCATCAGTCGCATGGTGTGCAGTGGGAATTTTCTCTTTGAACATCCAATATAACACAGGTAGCCGCGGTGCCAAGAGGAGCTGTGCTTCTGTACCCACAACTTCTGAAGCAGCTCGAACACCCTCATATGCCATATCTCTTTTTCAGTTCGGGTGTAATTAGCTTCTGATCCTCAATAGCCCTGGCTCCAGAAACCCAGCAGTCAGCATCGATTTTCTCCTGGGGTTTTCTGCCAGAGGCTCCAGGTGAGCCCATGCTCCCCAGCTGCAGTGTAAAGTATGTTTTGCACAGCTAGTCCGATACGGACAGGACCAAGGGCAATTGCATGAGCTATTTTTTGTTTGATTGGTTCAAAGGCCTGTTTTTGCTCAGGGCCCCACTTGCAATAGTTCCTCTTTCAAGTCACTCAATATAGAAGACTCACAAGCTGACTATAGCCTGGAACATGCATTCTCCAGAATCCCACAAGGCCTAGGAAAGCTTGTGTTTCTTTTTTGCTAGTTAGCAGAGACATTGCCGTTATTTTATTGATCACATCCATCAGAATATGGTGACGTCCATCCTGCCATTTTACCCCCAAGAACTGGATTTCCTGTGCAGGTCCCTTGATGGCAAAAACAGCTTTCAGGAGAATTTGGATTACTTTCTTCCCTTTCTCAAAAACTTCTTCTGATGTGTTGCCCTACACGAGGATGTCATCAGTGTACTGCAGACATTCAGGAGCTCCCCCTTGTTCCAGTGCAGACTGGATCAGTCCGTGGCAAATGGTAGGGCTGTGTTTCCACCCCAGGGGCAATCTTGTGGTAGCAATTTCCTTGGTTGCTACACCCTTGTGGTAGCGATTGGTACCTGCTGTTCTTCAACCTTCAGCAATCCTACAACAGAAGGGTCTTCTGAAAGGCCAGGCAGGGTAGACAGCTGCCTAATCTTCTCTGTGCTCAAAGCAGCTATGCCAAAAGCCCACTGGTACCCTTTTGGATCCTTGAAGTACCCTCTCTTGAGGTAGTCTATGCCAAGGATGCATGGAGCCTCTGGGCCAGTCACAGTGAGATGCTTCTGCCACTCATTCCCAGTTAGACTCACTTCAGCTTCCAATACAGTTAGTTGTTGGGATCCCCCTGTCACTCCAGAGATACAGATGAGTTCTGTCCCTTGGTAACCTGATGGCATTACAGTACGCTGTGCGCCAGTGTCCACTAGAGCTTTGTATTCTTGTGATTCCGACGTGCCAGGCCATCGGATCCACACAGTCCAATAAATCCGGTTATCCCTCTCTTCTGGCTGGCCAGAGGCAGGGCCCCTCTAGTCCTGGTTGGAGCGTCTGCCACTTAATTCTTGCCAATGAGAAGCAGAGGTCCCTTCATCAGGGTCAAGAATAACATCAGCCCTTCTACTGCCTCTGGGGAACTGCCCAACAGAAAATGAAGCAGCGGTTTTCTTAGGAGCCCCTCTTCTTGCTGCTGTATTTCCTTTTTTATCTGTGGTCACGCAGATAAAACCACAAGGTGCCACATGGTCTGCGTCTTGGGTACTCTCTTGAGCAGGAAAATACTGATTCTTAGTGGCTGAAATATCACTCCGTCTAGATGTGGAGGGAGGTGATTGTTCTATGAGGTGGTGGAGCCTCTGGGACAGTTTCTCCACAGCTGAGACACAGGCCCGTAGCGGAGCAGAGAGATTGTCTTCATATTTTTGAAGCTGGCAGGGTAGATTACACACTGTTGGTCCCATCCCCTCATCCAAGTGAATTGCTACCAGTGTACTGGCATGTGCTGATGGTGCACTCCGCACAAATTTACGCCACATGGATGTTGTGCAGTGGACTTCATCTTGAGGTGTCTGGGCGCTGTCCAAATCACTATAAATCATCTCCAGCACAGCTTATTCCCACAGATGCTGGAGACCTTTATCCATAGTGGCCAACTTACCTACTTGATATACAATATCTTCCTTATGGAGATACCTTTCTTTCACAGCTGCCAGGAGTTGCCTCCAGAGGCTGAGAACGTGTCCCTCTCCCAATTCTTTTGTCAATTACCGTTTCTCTAGAGAGGGATCCCAGCTGCTTGGCTTCATTGCTTTCTAATTGTTGGCTAATGGTCCCAGTGTCCCAGCATCAAAGCAGCCAGGTGAAGATGTGTTCACCTGGGCGTTGACCATAATCCTTTCATATTTCTCGCAACTCACTCAGGGATAGGGATTGAGTGGTTTCTGATTCCTTTATGATTTCCATCTCTTCTTCCTGCTGTTTTTGTGATGGCTCTGCTTTAGAGTTGCATGCCTTTTCCCCTTCTCCCTCCTTCTTAGGAGAGACTTCTTCCCTTACTAAACGAGCTGACTTCCGTTTCCATTGTTTTGACTTGACTACGGGGGAGACTGATGCCATAGTCGGTTGGTCCTCTGGGTCAGCCACAGCGTGTGTTACTTGGTCATCAGATTCAGAGACTTCCTCCCTCTCGTCAAGGTGCTGGATGATGTTAAACAGTGTTTGATAGGAGTAAGCCAGGACCCAGCACAATGCTGCAAGCTGTCGTTCTCCGGCATTATCAGGGTCAGGGCATACGACTCTCAAACAGTCTATCAGGTTTTTAGGATTTTGCACTTGTTCAGGAGTGAAGTTCAAAACTGTTGGAGGAGACACCCGTGACAGGTACCTGCCTATATACTCCTACACACCTTGCTACCCGCCACCATACTGTTTTGGGACATTTTCCTGGGTAGCCTTTCTAAACAATCGACTAATCTTAGAGAGAAGAGGAAACCCGTTATTCAGAATTAGAAATAGCAATATATGGGTTACACAAGGATATTCAAAATACTCAAAAACTGTTGTAATTAGCCCAGTGTGAAAGAAGGAGGAGGTACCATTGCTGATATTATTAATAAACTGACATCCAGATGAGGAAAGGAAGGCAGTATAGTTCTGAATATTCTCTAACAGGTAGTTTCCATGAGATCCAAATGATAACAGTGCAGAGCCTGAATGACAGATTAAATTCAAGGCCAGTGCTTGGCAGCACAGCGAATTAAAAAAAAACGAACACGGATTGTAGCACATTCTCAGATCGGATATAGAGGAGAAAGGAGAACATGACACGGATTGCATGACATATGATCAAAGAAGCCACTATTAACAGGACACTGAACATGGTGACTAGGAAGTAAGTTGTAAGAGTTTTAATCAATTCTATTGTTATCTCAACCCTTGGGGCCCCGCGTTGGGTGCCAAAAAGGCCTGTGGTGGTTTTACCGTGCTAGGCAGCTAAACACCACAATTGCTCTCTCACTCCCCCTCCTTATATGATTGTGTCTGCTCAGCAGCAGACACAACACTGGTGTGATACCACTGCTGTTCTAGCTACAAGTGCAGAGCACAGCACTGTATGGGCAGCTGCCTCATGAAGATAGGTTTGGCCAGACTCAGCAAACCGCTCAGAGAAGCTCGTCGCTGGAAATAGACGCACTGGAGCTGGAGAGAAGCTCGAGCTGAGAGAAGCGGACCTGTGCACACAACTGCCTCTCGCTGGTAAGCAGTTGCGTGTTATGGGGAATCATATGTCCTTAGGAACAAAGACTGTCCTGGTAAGCTTACATCTTATTCTCCTTATTAACAATCAGACAGTTTATGAGCCTGAAATATGGGACCAAACTGAGGTCAAGGTGTGGGACTCTGCAACTAAAAATGACAAGGTTGCAGTGGGATTGCTCGGCACCTGGCGAGCTATCTCTGAGGCCTTAAAGAGCCATGTGGGGCCACAATCACAAACGTGTGGCTTGCCAGATAGTGAGGGAGCTGCGGGCTCCTTTACTGATCCGACTGCTATGCCATGGCCATTGGCCCCTCTGCTGCCACAGCCATCGAAGGCTTTTGCTGTTACGCCCCCTGCTGACTTGAACGTGCCTTTTGACCCAGGCCTATTGGCCTTGAAAAGGAGATGAATATGCTTTTCTTCGATCTGGGAAGAACGGGATACGTAAGGCCTGAAGACAAAGTTGCTTGACAACTTAAAGCGAGATATATTGTTCAGAAGGAATGGAAAAATGGAGACTGTTAAGTCATGGAACTTAAAGGATTGTTTTTTACCTTTTATGTATAGGCGTACTTGATTTTAGTAAGTTATGGAACTTAAAGGATTGTTTGTTACCTATCCTGATTGTATGTATGTATAGGCATACTCGGGTTATTATGTAAAGCAATGTTCTGTATACATGTATTTAGAATGTTTGATGTGTGTGTGTGCGTTTTGGTGGAGCATAGACTCCCCCTGCACACCCAGTGCTGTTTACTTACCTTTTTATACCTTTTAGAAATATTTGTTTTATAAATATTACAAAATTCAGATTGACTTGAGACCTCATTTATAACACTACCAACTGGTAACTGGGACTTGTCCATATGCCCATGAACTTGCATTCTGACCTTCCAGGAAAGAAAAAGCATTACAGTAATCTGTAGGGAGAGAAAAAAAAATAGCCTGCATTTTTATACTTTTCCTTTACCCTGTTCACTTTCATAATCAGATAGCTATATATTTAAAAAAGAAAAAAAAAACCACAAACAAACATCAAAAAAGCACAATGGCTTCTGAAAAGTTCAGGTTTGCAAGTAGTACATGTTCAATATGATGGTGCTTTAACATAAAATGAGCAGTGCTTGGATCAAGGGTATAAACGTAGGTCTTTCCTCTTTCAGGCAGTGTCCTAGATGCATGGCCACAAACTCCTCACTGCCCTTTTTTCCAGGTAACCTGTTGAAACTGAAATGCATTTTTGGATAGCAGAATAGCTTTAGGTGAATGAGTTTAATTCTGTTCAAAATAGCACTTGACCTTGTGGATACAGTTCAAATCATCAAGTGGAAAGGAACTGAGTCTGGATGTCTCCTTCCTCATGTCCTGAGCAGGGAAAACCCCTTCCTTTTTTTTTTTTTCCCTAAACCAAAGACAGACCTCTGCATAGTTATGGGAGAGGTCTGCTCTTCTAATCTGAAGCATTGTTTGGAGCTTCCCTCCCTCCAATTTTGAGTCAAGCCTCTAAGCCTCTATTTTGGTTTAACCCAGCAGACAGCAAAGCACCACCCAGCCTTTCACTCACCCTCCCCCCGCAGTGGGATGGGATGGGGGAGAGAATCGGGGAGGGGGGGAGAAAGTAAAAGCTTATGGGTTCAGATAAAGACAGTTTAATAGGACGGAAAAATAAATAATAATAATGATAATAGTAATAATAACAATATGTACCAAACACGTGATGCACAATGCAATTGCTCACCACCCGCTGATGCCCATCCCTGAGCGGCTGGTTCCCCCCACCCCAGCCAGCCACCCCATATTAATTGTTCAGCATGATGTCATATGGTATGGAACACCCCTTTGGCCAATTTGGGTCAGATGTCCTGGGTCTGTCCCCTCCCAGCTTTTTGTGCAACCCCAGCCTGCCCGCTGGCAGGACAGTGTGAGAAGCTGAAAAGTCCTTGGCTTGGTGTACTAGGAGGAAAATTAACTCTATCCTAGCCAAAACTAGGACAATATCCACTCCTTATTCCATAACATTTATGTCAAGCTCAGGTCCCACACTTTCCAATACATTCCAATGAATCACCACCTTTCATATATGTATATAAAATGTCCATGGATTTTGTTTTATTTGTGACTGACTGGGCTCCACCTGTCACAACAGTCTTTTAGGGCAGAAGAGATGGCGTATGGTGCTGGATTGTCACATGCTGAAGCCCGTTCTGATTACATCAGACCGCTGTGTTTGTCCAATTCTATCAAAATTCATTCATCGTTATTTGAGCTTCTGTTTCTGTTATGCCATTAATAGGACATGCAGCAATTATAGTATTAATGACATACAGCATTATATAGTAATTACCATCATACAATTCAAATCATGGGCTATTCTCACCCAACATTAAAACCCCTTGAGGTACACATCGGACTTCCTCATTTGTCTGCGTTACCCAAAAAGTGCACCCAGATCCCTGAGCAAAGGGATCCCACAGATGGGTGTCCTGGTTTCAGTTAGGATAGAGTTAATTTTCCTCCTAGTAGCTGGTAGGGTGCTATGTTTGGGATTAGGATGAGAAGAGTGCTGATAACATGCTGATGTTTTAATTGTTGCAGAGCAGTGCTTACACCAAGTCAAGGATGTTTCAGCTTCTCACACTGTCCTGCCAGTGGGCAGGCTGGGGGTGCAGCAAGAGCTATTACTTATTATTATTATTATTATTCCTGTCTTAATAAACTGTCTTAATCTCAACTCACAGGCTTCACTTCCCCAAAGAAGCTTTTTTTTTTTTTTTTTTAAGTGAAAAAAGTTGATGGTATAAATCAAAACATAACTTTGTTACAAAACATAAAACAAAACATAACTTTCAGATAATAGTTAATAGTTGTCAGCAGTGATGCTCAACAACAATAATTAGCATTCTTGACTTCATACATGTCCTTTTCCTTCCCCTTCAAAAATGAAGCAGCTTTGAAATTACTAGAATACCATGAGTAAACAGCTACTTGCTAAAGCAGCAACATACACTTTGTAGACAGGGTCAGAACAGACCATGGACAGCACACTGCAGCAGGATTTAACCACAACATCTTCTGAGGTAGTGTTCTGAGATGACCCACTAGCTGCTCCCAGAGCTCCAACACTTGTGTTGTTTCCATTGCTACTTCCAGAATTTCCAGTGCTTTCTCCATTAGCCAGTAATAGAGCACCACTAACATCATGGGAAAGACGTCTAAGTGCCATCTCTCGTATATTCCAGTTTTGAGAAAACAAGCAGCCAACTAACTCCATTCCAAATACCTGCCAAGGAAAAAGCAACCTTACATGAGTCAAATTGAATAATATCACAACTTAAGAAGAGCAATCAAAAAAGAGCAAAGAAATGTTTCTCGTGAAAAATCATTTTAAGTAGTCTGACAGCAAAAATATGTCAGAGGGTATACAGTCTTAAAAAATTCTATGATAGAAATCAACCATCATAAATGATGAATCATCAGTTCTCCAAAAACTCTTCTAGGACATGTGGGGGAATGACAGTATGGGTAGTTTCATTTACCGTGGTTTAATTACTTAGTATGGAGTTTGTTTTTAGATGCTGATGTAAACAACCCTGAACTCGAGGTCCAGCTATACTAGACAAAAATTACAGCAAAAATATGGGCAACATACATTCTCCCATTCTTTTAAGTGTATAATCCCTGCTCAGTTGAACCCACCTCTAGGCTAGAGAGTATTTAGGCTATTTGCAACCCAACTTAAGTAACAGTAAGTGCCAATTTTGTATTTATGTGACACTTGCACAGTTAAGACCAAAATTAGGAATACTATATTTTATTACATGGACCTTCAATAAGAGGCCATATGTTGCAGGAAGAACGGCCGAAAGCACGACAGACACTAGTATGGTCAGATCATGCTCCATTTTATTACCCGAATAGCCTAGGTTTTATAGCGAACTTACCGGGGGCGGATAGTGTCTCACACAAGATTATTGGTCAAAAGCACTCAGACAAACAACTACAAGAAAACAACCCCACCTGCAAGAAAACAACCCCCTTGTGATTAGCAGACCTTGTCCTTGAAGCCAGCTGCTGGCAACAATATTTTTCTAAATTCCTCAATTGGGCGATGTGGGAACACTGTCATGGGAACTTCTCATAGTTGCCCTGGTAGCTTGGTTTGCTCAGCTGCAGCAAGCCATGGGATATCTTTGCTGTTTCAAAAATCCCTCAACAGCCATTGGTTGAAAGGAATGATTTCATATTGAATCTTTCTCATGTGCTCTTTCAGGAAAGTAATGGATTTGTGAATTGACTCATTATGATCAGAAAGGTTCAAACAGCACATTCCCTCAAAGTCCTCACACCCATGCCCTTGAGCCAAAAGCAAAAAGTCAATAGCAGCTCGATCCTGTAAGAGCGCATGTCGTAGACTATTTTGATCTGGTAACATCTCCTCAAGTATCTCTGTCGCGGCATGGGCTTGTTTCTTGGCCCAGCATACCAATTTTTCTAAGTTGTTAAGTGCGGCCGCAGATGCCACTCCTGGCACGAAAATTGCCAATGCTGCTCTAGCTGCAACACCAAGCAACTCAACATTATCGTTGCAATCCATTGCGAGCAATACCCATTTATGTCTGGTGATCTCACGCAGCTGCGACAAGCTAGGATCAAATATAGTAAGTTTACCTAAGTAACATGGACGTCCGATAGCATTTGCAGGGATACCTTACCAGGCCCTATCCCTGCAAATCAGAAAAACATCAGGAGGTAAGGCTTCTTAAAGGCTGCTCGGGCTTCTCCTGTCCATATTAGTCTTATGCAGTTATCTTTAATTAAATCATACAAAGGCCTTACAATTAATCCATAATTATTGATCCATAATCTGCACCAACCTGTCATTCCTAGGAAAGTTCGTAATTCTTTAACAGTCTGTGGTTCTGGGGTACGACAGATTGCTTCCTTGCGTTCCGTCCCCAATTCACGTTGTCCTCCTGAGATCTCAAATCCTAGGTACGTCACGTGGGTTTGAACCAATTGTGCCTTCTGTTGTGAAACCCGCTATCCATTCATTCCTAGGAAATTAAGGAGGCTCACCGTCCACTGTATGCAGCTTCCCCTGTCTTCGGTAGCAATCAAGAGATCATCAACATATTGCAGCAGGACCCCTGCAGAATCATAGAATCATAGAATATCCTGAGTTGGAAGGGACCCTTAAGGATCATCAAGTCCAACTCTTGACACCGCACAGGTCTACCCAAAAGTTCAGACCATGTGACTAAGTGCACAGTCCAATCTCTTCTTAAATTCAGACAGGCTCGGTGCAGTGACCACTTCCCTGGGGAGCCTGTTCCAGTGTGCAACCACCCTCTCTGTGAAGAACCCCCTCCTGATGTCAAGCCTAAATTTCCCCTGCCTCAGCTTAACCCCGTTCCCGCGGGTCCTGTCACTGGTGTTAATGGAGAAAAGGTCTCCTGCCTCTCGACACCCCCTTACAAGGAAGTTGTAGACTGCGATGAGGTCTCCCCTCAGCCTCCTCTTCTCCAGGCTGAACAGGCCCAGTGCCCTCAGCCGTTCCTCGTACGTCTTCCCCTCCAGGCCCTTCACCATCTTCGTAGCCCTCCTCTGGACACTCTCCAACAGTTTCATGTCCTTTTTATACTGTGGTGCCCAGAACTGCACACAGTACTCGAGGTGAGGCCGCACCAGCGCAGAGTAGAGCGGGACAATCACCTCCCTTGACCTACTAGCGATGCCGTGCTTGATGCACCCCAGGACACGGTTGGCCCTCCTGGCTGCCAGGGCACACTGCTGGCTCATATTCAACTTGCTGTCTACCACGACCCCCAGGTCCCTCTCTTCTAGGCTGCTCTCCAGCGTCTCATCGCCCAGTCTGTACGTACGTGCAGCCAGGGTTTCCCCGTCCCAGGTGCAGGACCCGGCACTTGCTCTTATTGAACTTCATGCGGTTGGTGATCGCCCAGCTCTCCAACCTATCCAGATCCCTCTGCAAGGCCTTTCCACCCTCATCTGAGTCCACAACTCCTCCAAGTTTGGTGTCATCAGCAAACTTGCTCAAAATACCTTCTATTCCTACATCCAGATCGTTTATAAAAATATTGAAAAATTTTTTATATTATAAAAATATTGAAAAGTACCGGCCCTAAAATGGAGCCTTGAGGGACCCCACTGGTGACCGCCCGCCAGCCTGACGCAGCCCCATTTACCATAACCCTTTGGGCCCTGCCCGTTAGCCAATTGCTCAGAATTGGGGGCTTCCCAGGATTCAAGTTCCTTTGCAAGTTGATTACCAAAAATCGTGGGGCTATTTTTAAACCCCTGAGGAAGCACTGTCCATGTCAACTGGACTTTTCGTCCTGAGTCAGGATTTTCCCATTCAAAGGCAAAGAGGTTTCGGCTTTCTGGGGCCAAGGTTAAACAAAAGAAGGCATCCTTTAAATCCAGCACAGTAAACCAGACCAACTTGTCCTTTAACTTGGTCAATAGCGTATAAGGGTTTGCTACCGCAGGGTGTATGTCTTCAGTGATCCTGTTTATTGCTCTCAAGTCCTGTACTAACCTATAACTCTTCCCATCCGGTTTCTTAATTGGTAAGATGGGAGTATTATATTCCGATTCACACTCGACCAGTAACCCATATTGCAAAAACTTATCTATTGTATCTTTTATTTCTCTTCTATCTTCTATTCTAAGGGGGTACTGCTTAACCTTTACTGGCTTTTCTCCTGGTTTTAATTTTACCATTATTGGTGCAGCATTCTTTGTTTTCCCGGGGACATCAGATTCCCACACCCCTGGATAAACCTGATCTTGGATTTCCGGAAGGGTTTCATTAAAAGAATCAGTTTGGATCAATACCAAACTTAGTGCACTTATAAGTCGGTCTTCTTTTACTCTTAACTCTACCCTTCCCTTTTCAAAAACAATTTCAGCTTCTAATTGCTCTAATAAATCCCGTCCCAATAAAGATCTAGGAGATCCCGGCAAATACAAAAACCTATGTATTCCCATTTGCTTCCCCAATTCATATTCTAATGGCTTTAAAAAGAAAGCTTTTTCGTGCCTACCCGTTGCCCCCACCACTGTCACAAAATCTTTATCTTCTGGCATCAACTTCTGATTTAACACTGAATATGTAGCTCCTGTATCTACTAAAAATTCTACTTCCCGACCCAATTTCCCTAGCTTAATTTTAACCAGTGGATCTGCTAGGGTAGAGTCCCCCAGTCTCCTTCATTGTTTTGTAGCCATTAATAGCTTGTTTTCCTCTTGCCGCTTCGGGCATTCCCTTTTCCAGTGTCCTATCTCTTTACAATAGGCACACTGTTCAGCCCGCAAGGGGAGTCGCATTACCTTCCCCCCCCTTCTCCTGCCTCGAAAAGATTCTTCCTGCTTTCGCAGGGCTGCCACAGTGGCTGCTGCAATCGTCTCACCTAACTTTTGCCTTTCATTCCCCTCACGATTTCTAAACACTCTCCAGGCTTCTTCTACTAATCTTTCCAAATCCCTTACGTCTGGTTCTTTCATTTTCTGAAGTTTTCGTCTAATATCTTCCGCCGATTGACCCAAAAATAGAGAAACTAATTGAAGTCTACCCCCCTTAGAGGAAGGGTCTATAGTGGTAAACTTCTGCATTGCTGCCCTCAGCCTTTCAAGAAATTCGGATGGGGTTTCTGAGGTCCCCTGTTTTATTGTATATAGTCTTGACCAATTCACAGATTTAGGTATTGCATTTTCTAAAGCAATCCTAATCCATTCTTGATATCGTTTTAGCATTCTATAATCATTCTCATCATTATAATCCCAATTAGGGTCTGCCCTAGGCACATGTACTTCCACTGTGCCGGGCAGGGCTCCCGAGGCTACCTGGATTTGTACCTGCGTTCTAGCAGTTTTAACTATTAGCTGTTTCTCGGTTTCTGATAATGCAGCCAGCATTATCTCTATGTCCTTCCAATCTGGGTCTAAGTTTTTCACAATCAATTCAAATCTTTTAGCCACTACCTCTGGATCATCTCGATACCCTTTCACCGCCTCCTTCCAGGCATCTAGTTCATTAGTTGTGAAGGGTACTTTAATTCTAGCAGGTCCATTAGCTCCCATAGCCTGACGCAGAGGGGCTTGGATTATTGGTCCTATTTTACTTCGTGTACGAGCAGTTATCGGAGTAAACCCCTTAGAGTCTATGTCATTTCCAGCGCCTTCAACTTCTATTCCAGCACCTACATCACCATTTATAGGTGGTAAAACATAATCTTCCATCCTTTCTTCTGGCTCATTTAATTTTAAACACCTCTGCCCAATGCTACATGCCGAACAACACCTCTTTAATTTCCCCACTCCATCCCTCCTCATATCCTTTTCTATTGATAAAATCAAAGGGTCTTGTGGGGCCAAATTAATGCCACACTCCTTCTGCCATTCTGGGTGGTTTCTCAGAGTAAAAAACATATCCGCATATGAAACTTCATCCCATTTCCCTTCCCTCCTTAAGAATAACATTAATTGCAATAGCGTGTTGTAATTCAAGGTCCCATTTTTGGGCCATTTTTCCCCTTCTTGTAATTTATAAAGGGGCCACCACTGATTACAATATTTTATCAGGGTTTTCTTATTTTCACTTCCACACGGAGCCCCGCTATATCCTTCCAATGACTCAAAATACAACCCAGCGTACTTTTCTTAGGAATTTCACTGCTTACTCGCCCCCCCATTTTCCAGTTTACACTTTCAGAATACACGTGTTACTTACAAAAGCGTATCACAAAAACGTATCACTCACAAAATTACAGGCACGCAATATCTTTCAGTAGCGATGTCACAAAGCTACTATTACCAGCAATATTGCCAAAATCACAATAACAATAGTCAGAGTCAAATTCCACATGCGATAAGTCAGAAAACCGAACTGTGTAACACCGTAACGATATCTTTCTTATAACAATGCCACAAACCTACTATTACCACCAGAAAAATAGCCAAAATCGCAGTAACAATAACCAGAGTTAAATACCATACTCCATGAGTCAGAAAACCGAAATAGACAACACAATTCCAGATGAACCTTAAAGCGAGCTCCTTCCTTAAGGTCCCCAAACATATACTTATGGTGCTAACCACAAAGTATATACCAAACACTGCCTCGCAGAAGATCACCTTCTGACTTACAGACAGTTCCAGACGACCGGTCTACCAGAAAACCAAACCAGAATAAAGAATATACTCACTTACAATGATGGGGTCCTTGTCTGCCTCCGCAGTGATCCGGTGAGTCGAGGAGTCCCTCTGGGAAATCCCGGGGGTACCCTAGGGAGTCCTGTCCCCAGCGGGTCCTGCGGTCCGGCAGAGAGGTAGTCCCATCTGGGGTGCCAGATTGATTCAAAGATCGAAGCCGAAATTCCTTTAAGTGGTATATTCTTTATTGCAGCGCTGGATGCACGGGGGATCTCTCCACCTATCGTGCATACCCAAAGCAGAAAGCAGTCTTGAATTTATACAATCAATCTATCAATATTCTACAAGCACCTATACATATGCATTACCTATCCCCGCCTTCCCTCGCTTCTCATGCTAATTAGCCTTTTGGCACCTTGCGCCTGCGTAGAGCCTTCCAAGAATTGTGGGCAGGGGTCTTTGGGAGGAAGACCCCGAGTCTTCCTCACAGTGTACTTTTCACCTTTGGTCAGGAATCTGCTGAATTGGCATGTTTCTTAATTGCGAGAGCTGGTTGTTGCTAATTCTTCCGTTTGTTGTATCTTTATAATGAATTCCAATGTCCAGTTTTGAGATTTATAGTCCTTACATTTGTTTCTCTGTCCGTCTGCCGCTTCCTTATCATGAGTTCCAGTGTCTTGTTTCGAGATATACAGTCCATGTCTGGGGATTGTCCTTGCCTCCCCAATGCCTCCCCAATACCTCCTTAATCACCAGAACTCGACAATGCTGCCCTATCATTCCACCCTTGCCATCACCTGTGTCATTTATACTACTCCTATTACCCGTGCTAGTAGTGTCAGTGGCATCCTCCTGATACCGTTTCTGTCTTTGTCACCCCTTACTCTCCCCCTTTTCTTTTTGCCACTGACCAATCACCGGAAATGGATGAGACACATGATTGCTAATTAGGAAAGAGAGTGCAACGTCTGCTATATGTCTGCAAGCAGTGCTGGCTGCAACCTTAGAAGCTATTTGTGAAAGAGCCTGCCAGTGGTCATTTGGTAGTGTAATCTGTGGCTCTGCACTCCTGCACCGCAATAAAGGTAGTAATATAGCTAAGTCGTCATTAGTAATCCGTACAATGTGGCAACCCCTCTGAATGTTATCCAGGAACATTTGTACATTTATCAAATTATGTAACAGCATAGTTATAACACCGATCTGGGGACGAATAGTCGTTTTTGCATTGCAAGATATGCCTCTCATAGAGAGAATGCTAGAGAGAAGCAGCACAGCCGCCTCCGCCTCCGTGGTTACTTCAGACAGGCTGCAGGGTCGTGATCTCCGCCCCTCTGCTATGTACCAACTCGCCACACGGTGAGGGTCGGCTGCCGTTGTCCACTGACGCCTCTGGTCTCCCGTAGCAACTCGATCCCGGATGTCCCGCGTCTCACCGCGATGACGTCACTTTCCCGCGTCTCCCCGCGAGTCCTTTGTCCGGTCGGTGGTTGGAGTTTCTCAATGTCTTTCAGGTGTTCCGGCTTCTGTCAGGTCTCTCTGTAGCAAGCCATGGGATCTTTGCTGTTTCAAAAATCCCTCAACAGCCTGAGATGAATTCTGAAACAAAAAAAAAAACAACAGTGAAAACATTACTGGGAAACCTTTTTTTCTGATGCAAAAAGCTGATGGGATTCAGAATAATTTTTGAATTGTTACAGATGCTTTAGAATTGTGTCAAAATTAGACACTCATACACTAGAATCCTATTATAGCTCTACCTCAAATTGTCCAGTTTGTCATTTCATTTTCATGTCTGAGCAAAGAGAGAAGATATTTGTCGTAATATTCTCTGTTCCACCAGGTGGATTCAGTAGACACTAACATCACTATGGTTACCTTTTTCAAAATCAATAGTGTTAAGAAACTCACTCTCTGCATGTGCCATCAACAAGCATCAACGAGCATTTTTTTTTTTAAAGTGAAAAAAGTTGATGGTATAAATCAAAACATAACTTTCCTCTTATTCCAAGCTCTTTCAGAAGAAAGCGCCTTCAGTTATTAAAAATAGCAGGAGCAAATACTGCATAAGCATATTTCGTTACTGGCCAGTAGGCACAATGATCATAGTTTCTTCTGAAGGACATTAAAGTAGTTTTGCGTTAGTGCTGTGTAAATGTAATATTCACCAAGTATAACAAATCTAGCGAAATGGTTAAAAATCATTTTTTACATTTGAAGCTTCTTTTACAAAGTAAAATTACCTGAATCCATGGCTCAGCGAAACCTTTATAGGCAGAAGGGATCTGCTGGACCCCATAGTGAGTAAGGTTAAAATTTCTATCTTGGGTTCTCCTCTGTGATCCAACTGTAGATTGCTGTTGAGTTTGTTGCTGAACCACATGGAGAACAGAAGAAACCACAGGGGTTGGCAATTCATGACTACAGATTAACAACAAATAACATGGATTAACAAACAAAACACTGACCAAGGTAAATACTTTACTGTATTTAAGAATACTTCTAGAGATCCAGAAACAGATAGTTTGTTATACTCAGACTGACTGCTTACCTATAGAAATCATGAGATCTCTGTTTAGATCTACAAAGAGGACATATAAGTGGCTCTCTGTTTCTTCTACATTCTTCTGCCCCTGGAACACAGCAACAGGATAATATGTATTCCAGTTTTATAGCGTATATAACCAGAAGATGGCATTAGTATACCTAAATTTTACTGAAGAATGTCAGTTTCAGGATAAACATTTCTGAACTGAGCCACTGCAGCAGCCTGATAAATGTGTGCATTTAAACATTTCTGTATGCAGAAATGCTTCAGTCTAGCACTATAATTAATATTAAAAGTTATGAACTGAAATATGGGTCTTTTTATACGTCAAACATAAGCAATGTTTTTAAAAAAGTACTAATATACATGAGACTGAATTTTATTTGTTAAAGCAAACTAGCTATTTATATACTTTATTTAATGTAGTATGTAAGAATATTCCATAATTTACTACATAATCCAAGCTGATCGTGGATGACTCTCATGAACTCTAATGTCGAGTTGCAGAGGAATAAAGTCTGCTCCTAACCTTGCTCTAATTGGACATAATCTCATTCAGGTAAAAGAGGTTAAAACCAAACCTCTAGCCCTTCAGTTAACTTCTTTCTAAAAGCACTAAATTACAAGCTTGATTTGTGAATAAACAACAACAACAAAAAAAACACAACAACACACTAAGTTATAATACTTTTTGATATTTAGAGTCACCAGAATTTAATGAGACAAAGATGATAACATACATATTGACATGCAGTGGTGTAATTTGTTCCTGCAGCCATCTTCACACACAGGCAGGCTCTCTTCATCCAGCATGCCTAACGAACAAATGGAGCACATCTGTTCTTCATCCTTTATACTACTAAAAATAATAAAAAAAATAATCACGATTGTTTATTGGGTTTACATGGCAAGGGTTTGGTAGCAGGGGGTTGTAGTGGTGGCCTCTGTGAGAAGAGTCCAGATGCTGCCCCATGTCAGATAAGGGCCAGTTTCAGCTGGCTCCAAAAGGAACCCATCTCTGGCCAGAGCCAAGCCAATGAGAAATGCTGGTTGTGCCTCTGTGAGAGCAAATTTAAGAAAGGGAAAAACTGCTGTGAATCAGCAGCTGGGAGAGAGGAGTGAGAAATAACCCTGCAGACACCAAGGTTAGTGAAGAAGGAGGGGGAGGAGGTGCTCCAGGCACAGGAGCTGAAGTTCTCCTGCAGCCTGTGGAGATGCCCATGGTGGAGCAGGCTGTCCCCCCTGCAGCCCATGGTGTACCACGGTGGTGCAGATTTCCACACTGCAGCATATGGAGGAGCAGGTAGTTCTGACCTGAAGGATGCTGCGGCCCATGGAGAGCCTCTGCCTGAGAAGGCTCCGGGCCAGACCTGTAGCCCATGGAGAGGAGCCCACGCAGGAGCAGGTGCAACTTCTGGATGGTGTTACAAGATGGAGCTTTGATCCTCGAGCTACGCCTACTGTGATATTTCTGGAACAAACTCTCAACCTAACATCAGAAAAATATAGCAACAGTTGTGTTTATGCTATGAATTGCTTATATTTAAAGGCAACATTACTAAAGCTTAACTACTGCTTAAAGATCTATTGACCTTCACAATAATGTATTAGCAGCAGAAGTAACAGGTATTTCAGAAGTCTTACTAATCAACAGATCACAAGAAACACAGCTTACAGCAAAAAGCTATTTATTTATTAAAAATAGCTTACAGCTTTAAGTATATACAAATACTTCTGAGGACCCCTGTTCTGCTTATCTTTCTACTCATGGCGACATTAAATTTGAATCATTCACTAAACTGCAGCTCTCTACTAATTCTTTTAGTTACATCTTTTATCTGCAGATTTTTTTTTCTACTTACATAGCTCTTGAAACTGAATTAAAAACAATTAAAACCACATTCTTGTTGCTTTGAAATGCAGCAGTTTTGAGCATTTTTAAGACAGTACCCTAAAGAATTCTACCTGGAGTATATTTTAGATCTGCCATTAGATCTTTATGAGATTGATTACCTCAAAGTTCTTCAGTGTCTTTCTCCATAGCACTGGGTCTGAGGGTTCAAGCTGGAATACACGCAGCATAACAAATAGCAGATGAATATAAAATGTTCCACAGCCACAGCTACAAGTCTGCAAAGAAAAGTATAAGCTAGGGCTCTACTGACTTGATAATTACATGGATCATTTTTCCACATTTAGGTGCATCATGGAAGTGTATACTAGGCCCTCCTACTTTTCAAAAAAAGAGTATTTAATGCAAAATAGTATTTCAAATATGGGCATAAATATCTTCTTACATGGCCTTTCAGAAAAGGGAATTCCCAAAATATTATTTAGGAATATGTCTGAAAAAAATCTGACAATTATAGCATCAGTTTTCTCCTTTCTTTTTCAAAAAATCAACTGAAAGCTATTGTTACTCTCCATACTAAAAGGAATTTATGCATATAATCATAATATATATCTGTAGCATGACGGCAAACTTAAATGACATGTTTCTGCTTACACAAAAACCTACATGTTCCCCAATACAGCATCACAGTAGTACTATGAAAGTCTCTGAAAAGGACCTTATTATGGGTATCAATGATATTATCACTCCATTAAAGGAATTATGGCATTGCTTGTCATTTATAGCTACTCCATAGTTAAAGAAATAAAGCATTTCAGGGTGAGAAACCAGGAAAGTAAGTGGCCAAATTTTAGCCAAAAATGCTTAATAAGACATATAATTAGGAGCTACTTGTAGGAATAAGAAATATATGGAACGTTAGTAAAGATTTCTTTAACTAGAATCTTTTTCTTAAGAGAAACTTCGGACAAAAATAGTACTTGCTACATATTTGATAAAAATACAAGCTGATTACTATGCTGTATGAGCACGTATTACATCTTTTAAACATTGCTTTACAGAACCATTAGCATGGGTTGCTGACTGACAATCTAATTTGGTTTTGTACAGTTGTCCTGGTTTCAGCTAGGATAGTTAATTTTCCTCCTAGTAGCTGGTAGGGTGCTGTGTTTTGGATTAGGATGAGAAGAGTGTTGATAACATGCTGAAACCAGGACAACGGTTTTCCAAGATTAATTATAAATTAATAAAAGCTACAGACAACACAACAGTGTTCTTTACCTGAGGCCCAATAAACACTCTGTATTTATTATCAGGGCTGTCTCCTCCAATTAAGAAAGAGTAGGGTCCTATCTACTGCAGCAGGTACAGCCTAGCTTGCATAACTTTATTGACACGATGATTTGTTTCTTCAGGGTTGTATGGAGAGAAGCCATCTGGAGATGGGGCTCTTCGAGGCAGTGTTATTTGTCCATTCTGATGCTACAAAAGTGGTTCCATTGTTTCCGGGAAGGAAATAGAAAGTTTAGCTATGTATTTTGTTCAGAATGTCATAGAATGTCCCTCAGACCTGAAGAAACTACAACTTGATTAGACTACATGAATTTAAAATGATTAATTTTCTTTTATGACCAGAACTAGAGGGCAGAAGGAAAACAAGAATTTTTAATTGAAATTTTTATAACTGAAATTTTGTCTGGTATTATGACAGAAAAGGAGACTTTTAAGTTGCTTCAGTTTTCAAGTCTTCATTAATAGCCTTTTAACATTTTAATTTCTCTTATCAAGAGGAAAGGATTTGTTCTACAGTGCTATATTGTGTGATATTAATTCCTAGTTCAGTGGAATAACAGTACATATTTTACTGATTTTGGAATCCTTTGTTAGAGCAATGGGACAATAAAAGCAATTAGACTTTATTCTTACTCTAATTGCATTGTGAAATTGTATACAAGTCAACAGAAGATTAACTGTGGATGAGTATGTTTGTAATCTGTTATATACTATTGCTCAAAACACTATATTCTTGATCTTCTCTAATGAAGTCAGTAATTAATGCTCAAAATATTCCACTCCATTCCTGATCTTCTCAAATGCAATGGTATAGATTTTATCATCTAACAATGCAAATACCTAAAACGTCACCAATCTGTATGCAAAGAACAGTCCTGAAACAGAGGATCACAAATAGCATACCAGTAACTCTTTTCTACAGGAATCTTACTCTAATCAACAATCTTTTCCTCGAGGGAATATACTTGCCTGGAGAACTGACATGCAAAACTACAGAGAAAAACTACTGACATCTCTGTGCAAATCTAACTAAGAGAACATATGGCCTCATTTATTTCCTACAAAACAAAACAAACCAAACAAACAAAAAAACAAAAGCATGACTGAATTAAAAAGAAGAAACACACCTAAGAGCAGAGAATAAAGTTCCATACATAAGAGAAATGTAACACTGTCAAGTGATACTGTGTCATAACACCCCTTTTTTACATCAGCATCTTGCCCTACCCAGCGAGGATTACATACTAATTGCCTCTCTTTTAAGCAAAAGATTGCAGAATATAGCCAAATTAATAATTACATCACAGCTTGCAACTTACATGTACTGCAGATACCCTTTTTCTTCTAACACCTGGTGATTCAGATTTAACAGTCCTAGAGGACGATGAAGAGGAGCTACCAGGAGAAGGACTATGCCTTCCTTTCTGCATAGGTGAACAAGCAGTGCTTTGTCCTTCAGCTTGAGGTTCTTGAGATATCTTGTTCTTTTCACATGCATCTCCTTTCACAGGGATAGGTTTCACCACCTTGCAGGAATTAAACCATGAGTGTTAGAATTACAAATTAATCATTTCACTTTAAAGCAACGCAAATCCATCAAAACTTGTTTTTCTAGCATTATATAATTAAGCCATAATTCAGACATACAAAGTTTGCAAATTTGCTAGTTTCCAATATTAACATCTCATAGGTGTTTTCTTGTTAGTCTATATGCAAAACATATAAAAACAAGAACGTTTTTCCCGTCCGTTTGTGCCACTTCCATTAGTTGTAGCAGCAACTGATTTATTCTTAAAGTGCTTATCTGTCATTCATGGTATCCCAAAGGACAGCAGTTCCCCCATTTGGACAGTAGGATTAAAATGATTTTTTTTACTACAGTCATTGCCTGCCTATATAAGAGTTATAACCTTGAATCCATTTATTATATACTGTATGTATCAGACGAGAAATATTAGGTTTATTATTTCTACAGCACAGTATGACCACTTGTTACAAAATAAAATTACTTTAAACCTGGAAGCAATACAGAAAAATTAAGGTGTTCTGTGCCCTGTAAGAACCCTGGACTGTTTTTCTGCCTGCAATACAGCTGAAACAGTTAGTTAGCTCAGATACTGGAAGCAAATCACTGTGCACGGTGTTGCACAGAAAAATGCTCAACCAGAGTAATCGTTTATACTCCTAATAAAGCGCTCTATTGCATCAACACTCAATTTAGACACAGATATGGAATATTTTCACACAACTTTCAGCTGCCTGGCCCTAAGACATACATAGTGCATGCGAAGAGTAAGGCCCCTCAGAATAGAATTAAAAGCAATCCCGACAGGCAAGGTCACTTTTAATTCTACATTTGTCTATGATTTAGAGGCTGTCCTGGTTTTGGCTAGTATAGATAAGAGTTAATTTTCCTCTTAGTAGCTGGTAGGGTGCTGTGTTTGGGATTTAGGATGGGAATAATGTTGATAACACACTGATGTTTTAATTATTGCTGAGCAGTGCTTACACCAAGCGAAGGACTTTTCAGCTTCTCACGCTGTCCTGCCAGCAGGCAGGCTGGGGGTGCAGCAGGAGCTGGGAGGGGACAGAACCAGGACAGCTGACCCAAATTGGCCAAAGGGATATTCCATACCATAGTATGGAATAGGACTCTGCCAACCAGTGTCCTGAACAGTTCAAAGTTGGCCCTCCGGAAGTCCGATGCAGCGGTTTTACTGGTCTCCTTCCTGGCTTCTCCAAGAATGGAGAACTCTACCATGAAGGCTATCAAACGAGTCTTTAGAGGACTGGTACAGTTAGTGGATGGAGTGGGAGTACAGGTGGTGTTTTCGTCCATCCCTACAGTGGCAGGGAGGTGTACAGAGAGGACACAGAAAGCCCACTTGATAAACACATGGCTCAGAGGCTGGTGCCAACACAGAAATTTAGTTTGTTTTTTTTTTTAACAATGGGGCGCTTTACTCGGCACCTGGCCTGATGGCTGCAGACGGGTCCCACCTATCTCTAAGGGGAAAACAGATCCTAGGCCAGGAGCTGGCAGGGCTCATTGAGAGGGCTTTAAATTAGGTAAGAAGGGAGACGGGGCTGAAATGACGCTTGTTGGAGGTGTGCCAGGGGGAATAATGGCTAGGCCGGAGGAGAAAGCAATGACCCAGCTGAAGTGCATCTACACTAATGCACGCAGCATGGGTAACAAACAAGAGGAGCTGGAAGCCATCGTGCAGCAGGCAGGCTGTGACTTGGTTGCCATCACAGAAACATCGTGGGACCACTCTCATGACTGGAGTGCTGCAATGTCTGGCTATAGGCTCTTCAGAAGGGACAGGCAGCACAGAAGGGGTGGTGGCGTGGCTCTCTACATCAGAGAGTGTTTTGATGTCGTGGAACTTGAGGCTGGGAATGATAAGGTTGAGTCCCTATGGGTTAGGATCAGCGGGAAGGCCAAGAAGGGAAGCATCCTGGTGGGCGTCTGTTATAGACCACCGAACCAGGATGAGGAGACTGATGAGGAGTTCTACAGGCAGCTGACAGAAGTTGCGAAATCGTCAGCGCTTTTTCTCATGGGGGACTTCGACTTCCCAGACATATCCTGGAAGCAAAACATTGCCCAGAGAAATCAGTCTAAAAGGTTTCTGGAGAGCATGGAAGATAGCTTCCTGACACAGCTGGTTAGTGAGCCTACCTGGGGAGGTGCCCCACTAGACCTTCTCTTCACAAACAGTGAAGGACTGGTGACAGAGGTGGTGGTTGGAAACTGTCTTGGTGTGTTGGGTCTGTCTGAGCATTGGACTTCCGGAGGGCCAACTTTGAACTGTTCAGGACACTGGTTGGCAGAGTCCCTTTTGGAGGTGGTTTTGAAGGGCAGAGGAGTCCAGGAAGGCTGGGCACTCTTCGAGAAGGAAATCTTAATGGCGCAGGAGCGGTCTGTCCCCATGTGCCCAAAGACGAGCCGGCGCGGAAGAAGACCGGCCTGGCTCAACAGATAGTTGTGGCTTGAGCTTAGGAGAAAAAAGAGGGTTTATGATCTTTGAGAGATCATAAGAAGGCGGGCCATGCGGGAGGACTATAAGGATGTTGCGAGGCTGTGCAGGGACAAAATTAGAAAGGCCTAATGCCTTAATGCCTTCTTTGCCTCAGTCTTTAGCAGCAAGAGCAGTTGTTCTCTGGATATCCAGTACCCTGAGCTGGTGGAAGGGGATGGGGAGCAGAATGTGGCCCTCACTATCCATGAGGAAATGGTTGGCAACCTGCTACAGCACTTGGATGTACGCAAGTCGATGGGGCCGGATGGGATCCACCCGAGGATACTGAGAGAACTGGCGGAGGAGCTGGCCAAGCCACTTTCCATCATTTATCAGCAGTCCTGGCTACTGGGGGAGGTCCAAGTTGACTGGTGGCTACCAAATGTGACGCCCATCTACAAGAAGGGCCAGAGGGCAGACCCGGGGAACTATAGGCCTGTCAGTTTGACCTCAGTGCCAGGGAAGCTCATGGAACAGATTATCTTGAGAGTCATCACGCGGCGCTTGCAGGGCAAGCAGGCAATCAGGCCCAGTCAGCATGGGTTTATGAAAGGCAGGTCCTGCTTGACGAACCTGATCTCCTTCTATGACAAAGTGACACACTGGGTGGATGGAAAGGCTATGGATGTGGTCTACCTTGACTTCAGCAAGGCTTTTGACACCATTTCCCACAACATTCTCCTCAAGAAACTGGCTGCTCATGGCTTGGACTGGCGTACGCTTCGTTGGGTTAGAAACTGGCTGGATAGCCGGGCCCAAAGAGTCGTGGTGAATGGAGTCAAATCCAGTTGGAGGCCAGTCACTAGTGGCGTTCCCCAGGGCTCGGTGCTCGGTACAGACAGGTTCTGGACCAGATGAAGTCGAGCGTACATGACCCATGTGGTGGAAGTTTGTACAGAGTGTACAAACTGTACACTCTGTAGGCATTGGGTAGTTATTGATGCTTTTATGATAGCTTCCTCTTTGTCTTCCTGTTCATCTGATGGCCCAGCCACTTTCGGTGTAGCCTTCTTCTTCCTCCTCAGTCTGAGTAGGAGTTCCTCTGCTTTCTAAATGAACTTACTTTCTCATCTGTTGTTTCATCTTGGATGCAGGGGCAACTAATACTAGCACAGTTTGGTTCCCTGGCCAACCCTGGAGCCTGTCACATGGGTTGGAGTTGCTGCATGGACCGTCACAGGGGTTGGAAGTGCTGTAGGCCCCATCGCAGGGTTTGGGCTGGCGTTGATTGCAGTTCACTAAGCATAGGCCAAGTCCCAGAACATTGCAGTGATTTGTGTCACTTTGGAATTGCCAGGGTGATGACACACCTTTTTTTCAGCATTCCGACAACTTTTTAGGACTTTGAAGTTGTTCAGGGGTGAATTTCCAAAGCATTGGAGGTGCCCACTGCTCTAGATGCCTGCCCATATCCTCCCACTCTCCCTGCCACTCACAACTATCCTGCCTCCGGACAGATCTCTGGATGAGATTCCTAAGTAGTTGTTTAAACTTAAACAAAACCTGAAGCGCATTCAGGAGACATAACAATGAGAACACACTGCTTTGAACATCCCAAGGATATTCAAAATTTTGAAAAGCTATTGTAACTATCCTGGATGAGAAGGGGGAGGTGAAGGGAAAAGGGAGGGTGAAGAAGTGGGGAATAGCATCCCCGTGTGTCCCCCCCCCCATAGATTGGTTTCCTGAGTAGAAAAGGTAAATGGTGTAATTGTTAATAGTTTCTGAGATATGGCTTCCAAAGTATAGAGTTGAAGGCAATGCTCAGTACAAATACCAATTTGTTTCATGACTACTATTTTTTTCATGTCATAAGCCATTGTTACACAGTACAGCAAAATAGCAGCCTTAAACCAGCCCCCAGAAATGATAAACAGCATGACAGGGAACACATACAGTAAGTAACGTGCTATATAACTCAGTTTGGAAAACAGGCGCAGAAGACTTGAGATCAAAAAAAATCGACATTGTGATTAGTGACTACTAAGCAGATCTAATGCTTATAACAATTTTGTTCTAACACGCTGTGGTGAGATCTGTCGTTATCTCAACCCTTTGGGTCCAAGTTGGGTACCAAAAGGACATTTGTGGATTAACCCAGCCAGCAGCTAAGCACCACAGACTCCCCCCGGTCATCCTCCCCCCCCCCCCCAGTGGGATGGGGGAGAGAATCAAGGCGGGGGGGGGGTTAGAAAATAAAAGCTTGTGGATTCAGATAAAGACAGTTTAATAGGACAGAAAAGAAAGAGAAATAATAATATGCACAAAGCTGGTGATGCACAATGCAATTGCTCACCACCCACTGACCGATGCCTGTTCTGTCCCTGAGCAGCGGTCCCCCCACCCCAGCCAGCCACCCCATATAATTTGTTCAGCATGATGTCATATGGTGGAAGGCTGCTGTATGGAGTCCTACGCGATGAGTTGCAGAAGCTGCTGAGGGAGAAGGTGAATCAAGTCAGTTTGCAGAAGTGAAGGCCATCCAGCTGGCTTTAAATATTGCTGAATGAGAAAAGTGGCCAGTACTCTATCTCTATACTGATTCATGGATGGTAGCAAATGTCCTGTGGAGGTAGTTACTGCAATGGAAGCCAAACAACTGGCAGCACCAGGGCAAACCCATCTGGGCTGCTGCACTGTGGCAAGATATAGCTGCCTGGGTGGAGAACCTGGTTGTAAAAGTACGCCATGTAGCTCACAGAATCACAGAATCACATAATCGTCTAGGTTGGAAGAGACCTCAACATCACCTAGTTCAACCTCTGACCTAACACTAACCAGTCCTCCACTAAACCATATCACTAAGCTCTACATCTTTTAAAGACCTCCAGTGATGGTGACTCCACCACTTCCCTGGGCAGCCCATTCCAATGCCTCACAACCCTCTCAGTAAAGAAGTTCTTCCTAACATCCAACCTAAAACTCCCCTGGCGCATCTTCAGCCCATTCCCCCGCGTCCTGTCCACAGGCATGTGGGAGAATAGACCAATCCCCACCTCGCTATAGCCTCCTTTAAGGTACCTATAGAGAGCGATAAGGTTGCCCCTGAGCCTCCTTTTCTCCAGGCTGAACAAGCCCAGCTCCCTCAGCCGCTCATCGTAAGACTTGTTCTCCAGACCCCTCACCAGTTTCGTTGCCCTTCTCTGGACTCTCTCGAGCACCTCGATGTCCTTCTTGTAGCGAGGGGGAAGACAAAGAGGAAGCTATCATAAAAGCATCAATAACTACCCAATGCCTACAGAGTGTACAGTTTGTACACTCTGTACAAACTTCCACCACATGGGTCATGTACGCTCGACTTCATCTGGTCCAGAACCTGTCTGTACCGAGCACCGAGCCCTGGGGAACGCCACTAGTGACTGGCCTCCAACTGGATTTGACTCCATTCACCACGACTCTTTGGGCCCGGCTATCCAGCCAGTTTCTAACCCAACGAAGCGTACGCCAGTCCAAGCCATGAGCAGCCAGTTTCTTGAGGAGAATGTTGTGGGAAATGGTGTCAAAAGCCTTGCTGAAGTCAAGGTAGACCACATCCATAGCCTTTCCATCCACCCAGTGTGTCACTTTGTCATAGAAGGAGATCAGGTTCGTCAAGCAGGACCTGCCTTTCATAAACCCATGCTGACTGGGCCTGATTGCCTGCTTGCCCTGCAAGCGCCGCGTGATGACTCTCAAGATAATCTGTTCCATGAGCTTCCCTGGCACTGAGGTCAAACTGACAGGCCTATAGTTCCCCGGGTCTGCCCTCTGGCCCTTCTTGTAGATGGGCGTCACGTTTGGTAGCCACCAGTCAACTTGGACCTCCCCCAGTAGCCAGGACTGCTGATAAATGATGGAAAGTGGCTTGGCCAGCTCCTCCGCCAGTTCTCTCAGTATCCTCGGGTGGATCCCATCCGGCCCCATCGACTTGCGTACATCCAAGTGCTGTAGCAGGTTGCCAGCCATTTCCTCATGGATAGTGAGGGCCACATTCTGCTCCCCATCCCCTTCCACCAGCTCAGGGTACTGGATATCCAGAGAACAACTGCTCTTGCTGCTAAAGACTGAGGCAAAGAAGGCATTAAGGCATTAGGCCTTTCTAATTTTGTCCCTGCACAGCCTCGCAACATCCTTATAGTCCTCCCGCATGGCCCGCCTTCTTATGATCTCTCAAAGATCATAAACCCTCTTTTTTCTCCTAAGCTCAAGCCACAACTATCTGTTGAGCCAGGCCGGTCTTCTTCCGCGCCGGCTCGTCTTTGGGCACATGGGGACAGACCGCTCCTGCGCCATTAAGATTTCCTTCTCGAAGAGTGCCCAGCCTTCCTGGACTCCTCTGCCCTTCAAAACCACCTCCAAAAGGGACTCTGCCAACCAGTGTCCTGAACAGTTCAAAGTTGGCCCTCCGGAAGTCCAATGCTCAGACAGACCCAACACACCAAGACAGTTTCCAACCACCACCTCTGTCACCAGTCCTTCACTGTTTGTGAAGAGAAGGTCTAGTGGGGCACCTCCCCAGGTAGGCTCACTAACCAGCTGTGTCAGGAAGCTATCTTCCATGCTCTCCAGAAACCTTTTAGACTGATTTCTCTGGGCAATGTTTTGCTTCCAGGATATGTCTGGGAAGTCGAAGTCCCCCATGAGAAAAAGCGCTGACGATTTCGCAACTTCTGTCAGCTGCCTGTAGAACTCCTCATCAGTCTCCTCATCCTGGTTCGGTGGTCTATAACAGACGCCCACCAGGATGCTTCCCTTCTTGGCCTTCCCGCTGATCCTAACCCATAGGGACTCAACCTTATCATTCCCAGCCTCAAGTTCCACGACATCAAAACACTCTCTGATGTAGAGAGCCACGCCACCACCCCTTCTGTGCTGCCTGTCCCTTCTGAAGAGCCTATAGCCAGACATTGCAGCACTCCAGTCATGAGAGTGGTCCCACGATGTTTCTGTGATGGCAACCAAGTCACAGCCTGCCTGCTGCACGATGGCTTCCAGCTCCTCTTGTTTGTTACCCATGCTGCGTGCATTAGTGTAGATGCACTTCAGCTGGGTCATTGCTTTCTCCTCCGGCCTAGCCATTATTCCCCCTGGCACACCTCCAACAAGCGTCATTTCAGCCCCGTCTCCCTTCTTACCTAATTTAAAGCCCTCTCAATGAGCCCTGCCAGCTCCTGGCCTAGGATCTGTTTTCCCCTTAGAGATAGGTGGGACCCGTCTGCAGCCATCAGGCCAGGTGCCGAGTAAAGCGCCCCATTGTTAAAAAAAAAAACAAACTAAATTTCTGTGTTGGCACCAGCCTCTGAGCCATGTGTTTATCAAGTGGGCTTTCTGTGTCCTCTCTGTACACCTCCCTGCCACTGTAGGGATGGACGAAAACACCACCTGTACTCCCACTCCATCCACTAACTGTACCAGTCCTCTAAAGACTCGTTTGATAGCCTTCATGGTAGAGTTCTCCATTCTTGGAGAAGCCAGGAAGGAGACCAGTAAAACCGCTGCATCGGACTTCCGGAGGGCCAACTTTGAACTGTTCAGGACACTGGTTGGCAGAGTCCTATTCCATACTATGGTATGGAATATCCCTTTGGCCAATTTGGGTCAGCTGTCCTGGTTCTGTCCCCTCCCAGCTCCTGCTGCACCCCCAGCCTGCCTGCTGGCAGGACAGCGTGAGAAGCTGAAAAGTCCTTCGCTTGGTGTAAGCACTGCTCAGCAATAATTAAAACATCAGTGTGTTATCAACATTATTCCCATCCTAAATCCCAAACACAGCACCCTACCAGCTACTAAGAGGAAAATTAACTCTTATCTATACTAGCCAAAACCAGGACAGCCTCTAAATCATAGACAAATGTAGAATTAAAAGTGACCTTGCCTGTCGGGATTGCTTTTAATTCTATTCTGAGGGGCCTTACTCTTCGCATGCACTATGTATGTCTTAGGGCCAGGCAGCTGAAAGTTGTGTGAAAATATTCCATATCTGTGTCTAAATTGAGTGTTGATGCAATAGAGCGCTTTATTAGGAGTATAAACGATTACTCTGGTTGAGCATTTTTCTGTGCAACACCGTGCACAGTGATTTGCTTCCAGTATCTGAGCTAACTAACTGTTTCAGCTGTATTGCAGGCAGAAAAACAGTCCAGGGTTCTTACAGGGCACAGAACACCTTAATTTTTCTGTATTGCTTCCAGGTTTAAAGTAATTTTATTTTGTAACAAGTGGTCATACTGTGCTGTAGAAATAATAAACCTAATATTTCTCGTCTGATACATACAGTATATAATAAATGGATTCAAGGTTATAACTCTTATATAGGCAGGCAATGACTGTAGTAAAAAAAATCATTTTAATCCTACTGTCCAAATGGGGGAACTGCTGTCCTTTGGGATACCATGAATGACAGATAAGCACTTTAAGAATAAATCAGTTGCTGCTACAACTAATGGAAGTGGCACAAACGGACGGGAAAAACGTTCTTGTTTTTATATGTTTTGCATATAGACTAACAAGAAAACACCTATGAGATGTTAATATTGGAAACTAGCAAATTTGCAAACTTTGTATGTCTGAATTATGGCTTAATTATATAATGCTAGAAAAACAAGTTTTGATGGATTTGCGTTGCTTTAAAGTGAAATGATTAATTTGTAATTCTAACACTCATGGTTTAATTCCTGCAAGGTGGTGAAACCTATCCCTGTGAAAGGAGATGCATGTGAAAAGAACAAGATATCTCAAGAACCTCAAGCTGAAGGACAAAGCACTGCTTGTTCACCTATGCAGAAAGGAAGGCATAGTCCTTCTCCTGGTAGCTCCTCTTCATCGTCCTCTAGGACTGTTAAATCTGAATCACCAGGTGTTAGAAGAAAAAGGGTATCTGCAGTACATGTAAGTTGCAAGCTGTGATGTAATTATTAATTTGGCTATATTCTGCAATCTTTTGCTTAAAAGAGAGGCAATTAGTATGTAATCCTCGCTGGGTAGGGCAAGATGCTGATGTAAAAAAGGGGTGTTATGACACAGTATCACTTGACAGTGTTACATTTCTCTTATGTATGGAACTTTATTCTCTGCTCTTAGGTGTGTTTCTTCTTTTTAATTCAGTCATGCTTTTGTTTTTTTGTTTGTTTGGTTTGTTTTGTTTTGTAGGAAATAAATGAGGCCATATGTTCTCTTAGTTAGATTTGCACAGAGATGTCAGTAGTTTTTCTCTGTAGTTTTGCATGTCAGTTCTCCAGGCAAGTATATTCCCTCGAGGAAAAGATTGTTGATTAGAGTAAGATTCCTGTAGAAAAGAGTTACTGGTATGCTATTTGTGATCCTCTGTTTCAGGACTGTTCTTTGCATACAGATTGGTGACGTTTTAGGTATTTGCATTGTTAGATGATAAAATCTATACCATTGCATTTGAGAAGATCAGGAATGGAGTGGAATATTTTGAGCATTAATTACTGACTTCATTAGAGAAGATCAAGAATATAGTGTTTTGAGCAATAGTATATAACAGATTACAAACATACTCATCCACAGTTAATCTTCTGTTGACTTGTATACAATTTCACAATGCAATTAGAGTAAGAATAAAGTCTAATTGCTTTTATTGTCCCATTGCTCTAACAAAGGATTCCAAAATCAGTAAAATATGTACTGTTATTCCACTGAACTAGGAATTAATATCACACAATATAGCACTGTAGAACAAATCCTTTCCTCTTGATAAGAGAAATTAAAATGTTAAAAGGCTATTAATGAAGACTTGAAAACTGAAGCAACTTAAAAGTCTCCTTTTCTGTCATAATACCAGACAAAATTTCAGTTATAAAAATTTCAATTAAAAATTCTTGTTTTCCTTCTGCCCTCTAGTTCTGGTCATAAAAGAAAATTAATCATTTTAAATTCATGTAGTCTAATCAAGTTGTAGTTTCTTCAGGTCTGAGGGACATTCTATGACATTCTGAACAAAATACATAGCTAAACTTTCTATTTCCTTCCCGGAAACAATGGAACCACTTTTGTAGCATCAGAATGGACAAATAACACTGCCTCGAAGAGCCCCATCTCCAGATGGCTTCTCTCCATACAACCCTGAAGAAACAAATCATCGTGTCAATAAAGTTATGCAAGCTAGGCTGTACCTGCTGCAGTAGATAGGACCCTACTCTTTCTTAATTGGAGGAGACAGCCCTGATAATAAATACAGAGTGTTTATTGGGCCTCAGGTAAAGAACACTGTTGTGTTGTCTGTAGCTTTTATTAATTTATAATTAATCTTGGAAAACCGTTGTCCTGGTTTCAGCATGTTATCAACACTCTTCTCATCCTAATCCAAAACACAGCACCCTACCAGCTACTAGGAGGAAAATTAACTATCCTAGCTGAAACCAGGACAACTGTACAAAACCAAATTAGATTGTCAGTCAGCAACCCATGCTAATGGTTCTGTAAAGCAATGTTTAAAAGATGTAATACGTGCTCATACAGCATAGTAATCAGCTTGTATTTTTATCAAATATGTAGCAAGTACTATTTTTGTCCGAAGTTTCTCTTAAGAAAAAGATTCTAGTTAAAGAAATCTTTACTAACGTTCCATATATTTCTTATTCCTACAAGTAGCTCCTAATTATATGTCTTATTAAGCATTTTTGGCTAAAATTTGGCCACTTACTTTCCTGGTTTCTCACCCTGAAATGCTTTATTTCTTTAACTATGGAGTAGCTATAAATGACAAGCAATGCCATAATTCCTTTAATGGAGTGATAATATCATTGATACCCATAATAAGGTCCTTTTCAGAGACTTTCATAGTACTACTGTGATGCTGTATTGGGGAACATGTAGGTTTTTGTGTAAGCAGAAACATGTCATTTAAGTTTGCCGTCATGCTACAGATATATATTATGATTATATGCATAAATTCCTTTTAGTATGGAGAGTAACAATAGCTTTCAGTTGATTTTTTGAAAAAGAAAGGAGAAAACTGATGCTATAATTGTCAGATTTTTTTCAGACATATTCCTAAATAATATTTTGGGAATTCCCTTTTCTGAAAGGCCATGTAAGAAGATATTTATGCCCATATTTGAAATACTATTTTGCATTAAATACTCTTTTTTTGAAAAGTAGGAGGGCCTAGTATACACTTCCATGATGCACCTAAATGTGGAAAAATGATCCATGTAATTATCAAGTCAGTAGAGCCCTAGCTTATACTTTTCTTTGCAGACTTGTAGCTGTGGCTGTGGAACATTTTATATTCATCTGCTATTTGTTATGCTGCGTGTATTCCAGCTTGAACCCTCAGACCCAGTGCTATGGAGAAAGACACTGAAGAACTTTGAGGTAATCAATCTCATAAAGATCTAATGGCAGATCTAAAATATACTCCAGGTAGAATTCTTTAGGGTACTGTCTTAAAAATGCTCAAAACTGCTGCATTTCAAAGCAACAAGAATGTGGTTTTAATTGTTTTTAATTCAGTTTCAAGAGCTATGTAAGTAGAAAAAAAAATCTGCAGATAAAAGATGTAACTAAAAGAATTAGTAGAGAGCTGCAGTTTAGTGAATGATTCAAATTTAATGTCGCCATGAGTAGAAAGATAAGCAGAACAGGGGTCCTCAGAAGTATTTGTATATACTTAAAGCTGTAAGCTATTTTTAATAAATAAATAGCTTTTTGCTGTAAGCTGTGTTTCTTGTGATCTGTTGATTAGTAAGACTTCTGAAATACCTGTTACTTCTGCTGCTAATACATTATTGTGAAGGTCAATAGATCTTTAAGCAGTAGTTAAGCTTTAGTAATGTTGCCTTTAAATATAAGCAATTCATAGCATAAACACAACTGTTGCTATATTTTTCTGATGTTAGGTTGAGAGTTTGTTCCAGAAATATCACAGTAGGCGTAGCTCGAGGATCAAAGCTCCATCTTGTAACACCATCCAGAAGTTGCACCTGCTCCTGCGTGGGCTCCTCTCCATGGGCTACAGGTCTGGCCCGGAGCCTTCTCAGGCAGAGGCTCTCCATGGGCCGCAGCATCCTTCAGGTCAGAACTACCTGCTCCTCCATATGCTGCAGTGTGGAAATCTGCACCACCGTGGTACACCATGGGCTGCAGGGGGGACAGCCTGCTCCACCATGGGCATCTCCACAGGCTGCAGGAGAACTTCAGCTCCTGTGCCTGGAGCACCTCCTCCCCCTCCTTCTTCACTAACCTTGGTGTCTGCAGGGTTATTTCTCACTCCTCTCTCCCAGCTGCTGATTCACAGCAGTTTTTCCCTTTCTTAAATTTGCTCTCACAGAGGCACAACCAGCATTTCTCATTGGCTTGGCTCTGGCCAGAGATGGGTTCCTTTTGGAGCCAGCTGAAACTGGCCCTTATCTGACATGGGGCAGCATCTGGACTCTTCTCACAGAGGCCACCACTACAACCCCCTGCTACCAAACCCTTGCCATGTAAACCCAATAAACAATCGTGATTATTTTTTTTATTATTTTTAGTAGTATAAAGGATGAAGAACAGATGTGCTCCATTTGTTCGTTAGGCATGCTGGATGAAGAGAGCCTGCCTGTGTGTGAAGATGGCTGCAGGAACAAATTACACCACTGCATGTCAATATGTATGTTATCATCTTTGTCTCATTAAATTCTGGTGACTCTAAATATCAAAAAGTATTATAACTTAGTGTGTTGTTGTGTTTTTTTTGTTGTTGTTGTTTATTCACAAATCAAGCTTGTAATTTAGTGCTTTTAGAAAGAAGTTAACTGAAGGGCTAGAGGTTTGGTTTTAACCTCTTTTACCTGAATGAGATTATGTCCAATTAGAGCAAGGTTAGGAGCAGACTTTATTCCTCTGCAACTCGACATTAGAGTTCATGAGAGTCATCCACGATCAGCTTGGATTATGTAGTAAATTATGGAATATTCTTACATACTACATTAAATAAAGTATATAAATAGCTAGTTTGCTTTAACAAATAAAATTCAGTCTCATGTATATTAGTACTTTTTTAAAAACATTGCTTATGTTTGACGTATAAAAAGACCCATATTTCAGTTCATAACTTTTAATATTAATTATAGTGCTAGACTGAAGCATTTCTGCATACAGAAATGTTTAAATGCACACATTTATCAGGCTGCTGCAGTGGCTCAGTTCAGAAATGTTTATCCTGAAACTGACATTCTTCAGTAAAATTTAGGTATACTAATGCCATCTTCTGGTTATATACGCTATAAAACTGGAATACATATTATCCTGTTGCTGTGTTCCAGGGGCAGAAGAATGTAGAAGAAACAGAGAGCCACTTATATGTCCTCTTTGTAGATCTAAACAGAGATCTCATGATTTCTATAGGTAAGCAGTCAGTCTGAGTATAACAAACTATCTGTTTCTGGATCTCTAGAAGTATTCTTAAATACAGTAAAGTATTTACCTTGGTCAGTGTTTTGTTTGTTAATCCATGTTATTTGTTGTTAATCTGTAGTCATGAATTGCCAACCCCTGTGGTTTCTTCTGTTCTCCATGTGGTTCAGCAACAAACTCAACAGCAATCTACAGTTGGATCACAGAGGAGAACCCAAGATAGAAATTTTAACCTTACTCACTATGGGGTCCAGCAGATCCCTTCTGCCTATAAAGGTTTCGCTGAGCCATGGATTCAGGTAATTTTACTTTGTAAAAGAAGCTTCAAATGTAAAAAATGATTTTTAACCATTTCGCTAGATTTGTTATACTTGGTGAATATTACATTTACACAGCACTAACGCAAAACTACTTTAATGTCCTTCAGAAGAAACTATGATCATTGTGCCTACTGGCCAGTAACGAAATATGCTTATGCAGTATTTGCTCCTGCTATTTTTAATAACTGAAGGCGCTTTCTTCTGAAAGAGCTTGGAATAAGAGGAAAGTTATGTTTTGATTTATACCATCAACTTTTTTCACTTTAAAAAAAAAAATGCTCGTTGATGCTTGTTGATGGCACATGCAGAGAGTGAGTTTCTTAACACTATTGATTTTGAAAAAGGTAACCATAGTGATGTTAGTGTCTACTGAATCCACCTGGTGGAACAGAGAATATTACGACAAATATCTTCTCTCTTTGCTCAGACATGAAAATGAAATGACAAACTGGACAATTTGAGGTAGAGCTATAATAGGATTCTAGTGTATGAGTGTCTAATTTTGACACAATTCTAAAGCATCTGTAACAATTCAAAAATTATTCTGAATCCCATCAGCTTTTTGCATCAGAAAAAAAGGTTTCCCAGTAATGTTTTCACTGTTGTTTTTTTTTTTGTTTCAGAATTCATCTCAGGCTGTTGAGGGATTTTTGAAACAGCAAAGATCCCATGGCTTGCTACAGAGAGACCTGACAGAAGCCGGAACACCTGAAAGACATTGAGAAACTCCAACCACCGACCGGACAAAGGACTCGCGGGGAGACGCGGGAAAGTGACGTCATCGCGGTGAGACGCGGGACATCCGGGATCGAGTTGCTACGGGAGACCAGAGGCGTCAGTGGACAACGGCAGCCGACCCTCACCGTGTGGCGAGTTGGTACATAGCAGAGGGGCGGAGATCACGACCCTGCAGCCTGTCTGAAGTAACCACGGAGGCGGAGGCGGCTGTGCTGCTTCTCTCTAGCATTCTCTCTATGAGAGGCATATCTTGCAATGCAAAAACGACTATTCGTCCCCAGATCGGTGTTATAACTATGCTGTTACATAATTTGATAAATGTACAAATGTTCCTGGATAACATTCAGAGGGGTTGCCACATTGTACGGATTACTAATGACGACTTAGCTATATTACTACCTTTATTGCGGTGCAGGAGTGCAGAGCCACAGATTACACTACCAAATGACCACTGGCAGGCTCTTTCACAAATAGCTTCTAAGGTTGCAGCCAGCACTGCTTGCAGACATATAGCAGACGTTGCACTCTCTTTCCTAATTAGCAATCATGTGTCTCATCCATTTCCGGTGATTGGTCAGTGGCAAAAAGAAAAGGGGGAGAGTAAGGGGTGACAAAGACAGAAACGGTATCAGGAGGATGCCACTGACACTACTAGCACGGGTAATAGGAGTAGTATAAATGACACAGGTGATGGCAAGGGTGGAATGATAGGGCAGCATTGTCGAGTTCTGGTGATTAAGGAGGTATTGGGGAGGCATTGGGGAGGCAAGGACAATCCCCAGACATGGACTGTATATCTCGAAACAAGACACTGGAACTCATGATAAGGAAGCGGCAGACGGACAGAGAAACAAATGTAAGGACTATAAATCTCAAAACTGGACATTGGAATTCATTATAAAGATACAACAAACGGAAGAATTAGCAACAACCAGCTCTCGCAATTAAGAAACATGCCAATTCAGCAGATTCCTGACCAAAGGTGAAAAGTACACTGTGAGGAAGACTCGGGGTCTTCCTCCCAAAGACCCCTGCCCACAATTCTTGGAAGGCTCTACGCAGGCGCAAGGTGCCAAAAGGCTAATTAGCATGAGAAGCGAGGGAAGGCGGGGATAGGTAATGCATATGTATAGGTGCTTGTAGAATATTGATAGATTGATTGTATAAATTCAAGACTGCTTTCTGCTTTGGGTATGCACGATAGGTGGAGAGATCCCCCGTGCATCCAGCGCTGCAATAAAGAATATACCACTTAAAGGAATTTCGGCTTCGATCTTTGAATCAATCTGGCACCCCAGATGGGACTACCTCTCTGCCGGACCGCAGGACCCGCTGGGGACAGGACTCCCTAGGGTACCCCCGGGATTTCCCAGAGGGACTCCTCGACTCACCGGATCACTGCGGAGGCAGACAAGGACCCCATCATTGTAAGTGAGTATATTCTTTATTCTGGTTTGGTTTTCTGGTAGACCGGTCGTCTGGAACTGTCTGTAAGTCAGAAGGTGATCTTCTGCGAGGCAGTGTTTGGTATATACTTTGTGGTTAGCACCATAAGTATATGTTTGGGGACCTTAAGGAAGGAGCTCGCTTTAAGGTTCATCTGGAATTGTGTTGTCTATTTCGGTTTTCTGACTCATGGAGTATGGTATTTAACTCTGGTTATTGTTACTGCGATTTTGGCTATTTTTCTGGTGGTAATAGTAGGTTTGTGGCATTGTTATAAGAAAGATATCGTTACGGTGTTACACAGTTCGGTTTTCTGACTTATCGCATGTGGAATTTGACTCTGACTATTGTTATTGTGATTTTGGCAATATTGCTGGTAATAGTAGCTTTGTGACATCGCTACTGAAAGATATTGCGTGCCTGTAATTTTGTGAGTGATACGTTTTTGTGATACGCTTTTGTAAGTAACACGTGTATTCTGAAAGTGTAAACTGGAAAATGGGGGGGCGAGTAAGCAGTGAAATTCCTAAGAAAAGTACGCTGGGTTGTATTTTGAGTCATTGGAAGGATATAGCGGGGCTCCGTGTGGAAGTGAAAATAAGAAAACCCTGATAAAATATTGTAATCAGTGGTGGCCCCTTTATAAATTACAAGAAGGGGAAAAATGGCCCAAAAATGGGACCTTGAATTACAACACGCTATTGCAATTAATGTTATTCTTAAGGAGGGAAGGGAAATGGGATGAAGTTTCATATGCGGATATGTTTTTTACTCTGAGAAACCACCCAGAATGGCAGAAGGAGTGTGGCATTAATTTGGCCCCACAAGACCCTTTGATTTTATCAATAGAAAAGGATATGAGGAGGGATGGAGTGGGGAAATTAAAGAGGTGTTGTTCGGCATGTAGCATTGGGCAGAGGTGTTTAAAATTAAATGAGCCAGAAGAAAGGATGGAAGATTATGTTTTACCACCTATAAATGGTGATGTAGGTGCTGGAATAGAAGTTGAAGGCGCTGGAAATGACATAGACTCTAAGGGGTTTACTCCGATAACTGCTCGTACACGAAGTAAAATAGGACCAATAATCCAAGCCCCTCTGCGTCAGGCTATGGGAGCTAATGGACCTGCTAGAATTAAAGTACCCTTCACAACTAATGAACTAGATGCCTGGAAGGAGGCGGTGAAAGGGTATCGAGATGATCCAGAGGTAGTGGCTAAAAGATTTGAATTGATTGTGAAAAACTTAGACCCAGATTGGAAGGACATAGAGATAATGCTGGCTGCATTATCAGAAACCGAGAAACAGCTAATAGTTAAAACTGCTAGAACGCAGGTACAAATCCAGGTAGCCTCGGGAGCCCTGCCCGGCACAGTGGAAGTACATGTGCCTAGGGCAGACCCTAATTGGGATTATAATGATGAGAATGATTATAGAATGCTAAAACGATATCAAGAATGGATTAGGATTGCTTTAGAAAATGCAATACCTAAATCTGTGAATTGGTCAAGACTATATACAATAAAACAGGGGACCTCAGAAACCCCATCCGAATTTCTTGAAAGGCTGAGGGCAGCAATGCAGAAGTTTACCACTATAGACCCTTCCTCTAAGGGGGGTAGACTTCAATTAGTTTCTCTATTTTTGGGTCAATCGGCGGAAGATATTAGACGAAAACTTCAGAAAATGAAAGAACCAGACGTAAGGGATTTGGAAAGATTAGTAGAAGAAGCCTGGAGAGTGTTTAGAAATCGTGAGGGGAATGAAAGGCAAAAGTTAGGTGAGACGATTGCAGCAGCCACTGTGGCAGCCCTGCGAAAGCAGGAAGAATCTTTTCGAGGCAGGAGAAGGGGGGGGAAGGTAATGCGACTCCCCTTGCGGGCTGAACAGTGTGCCTATTGTAAAGAGATAGGACACTGGAAAAGGGAATGCCCGAAGCGGCAAGAGGAAAACAAGCTATTAATGGCTACAAAACAATGAAGGAGACTGGGGGACTCTACCCTAGCAGATCCACTGGTTAAAATTAAGCTAGGGAAATTGGGTCGGGAAGTAGAATTTTTAGTAGATACAGGAGCTACATATTCAGTGTTAAATCAGAAGTTGATGCCAGAAGATAAAGATTTTGTGACAGTGGTGGGGGCAACGGGTAGGCACGAAAAAGCTTTCTTTTTAAAGCCATTAGAATATGAATTGGGGAAGCAAATGGGAATACATAGGTTTTTGTATTTGCCGGGATCTCCTAGATCTTTATTGGGACGGGATTTATTAGAGCAATTAGAAGCTGAAATTGTTTTTGAAAAGGGAAGGGTAGAGTTAAGAGTAAAAGAAGACCGACTTATAAGTGCACTAAGTTTGGTATTGATCCAAACTGATTCTTTTAATGAAACCCTTCCGGAAATCCAAGATCAGGTTTATCCAGGGGTGTGGGAATCTGATGTCCCCGGGAAAACAAAGAATGCTGCACCAATAATGGTAAAATTAAAACCAGGAGAAAAGCCAGTAAAGGTTAAGCAGTACCCCCTTAGAATAGAAGATAGAAGAGAAATAAAAGATACAATAGATAAGTTTTTGCAATATGGGTTACTGGTCGAGTGTGAATCGGAATATAATACTCCCATCTTACCAATTAAGAAACCGGATGGGAAGAGTTATAGGTTAGTACAGGACTTGAGAGCAATAAACAGGATCACTGAAGACATACACCCTGCGGTAGCAAACCCTTATACGCTATTGACCAAGTTAAAGGACAAGTTGGTCTGGTTTACTGTGCTGGATTTAAAGGATGCCTTCTTTTGTTTAACCTTGGCCCCAGAAAGCCGAAACCTCTTTGCCTTTGAATGGGAAAATCCTGACTCAGGACGAAAAGTCCAGTTGACATGGACAGTGCTTCCTCAGGGGTTTAAAAATAGCCCCACGATTTTTGGTAATCAACTTGCAAAGGAACTTGAATCCTGGGAAGCCCCCAATTCTGAGCAATTGGCTAACGGGCAGGGCCCAAAGGGTTATGGTAAATGGGGCTGCGTCAGGCTGGCGGGCGGTCACCAGTGGGGTCCCTCAAGGCTCCATTTTAGGGCCGGTACTTTTCAATATTTTTATAATATAAAAAATTTTTCAATATTTTTATAAACGATCTGGATGTAGGAATAGAAGGTATTTTGAGCAAGTTTGCTGATGACACCAAACTTGGAGGAGTTGTGGACTCAGATGAGGGTGGAAAGGCCTTGCAGAGGGATCTGGATAGGTTGGAGAGCTGGGCGATCACCAACCGCATGAAGTTCAATAAGAGCAAGTGCCGGGTCCTGCACCTGGGACGGGGAAACCCTGGCTGCACGTACGTACAGACTGGGCGATGAGACGCTGGAGAGCAGCCTAGAAGAGAGGGACCTGGGGGTCATGGTAGACAGCAAGTTGAATATGAGCCAGCAGTGTGCCCTGGCAGCCAGGAGGGCCAACCGTGTCCTGGGGTGCATCAAGCACGGCATCGCTAGTAGGTCAAGGGAGGTGATTGTCCCGCTCTACTCTGCGCTGGTGCGGCCTCACCTCGAGTACTGTGTGCAGTTCTGGGCACCACAGTATAAAAAGGACATGAAACTGTTGGAGAGTGTCCAGAGGAGGGCTACGAAGATGGTGAAGGGCCTGGAGGGGAAGACGTACGAGGAACGGCTGAGGGCACTGGGCCTGTTCAGCCTGGAGAAGAGGAGGCTGAGGGGAGACCTCATCGCAGTCTACAACTTCCTTGTAAGGGGGTGTCGAGAGGCAGGAGACCTTTTCTCCATTAACACCAGTGACAGGACCCGCGGGAACGGGGTTAAGCTGAGGCAGGGGAAATTTAGGCTTGACATCAGGAGGGGGTTCTTCACAGAGAGGGTGGTTGCACACTGGAACAGGCTCCCCAGGGAAGTGGTCACTGCACCGAGCCTGTCTGAATTTAAGAAGAGATTGGACTGTGCACTTAGTCACATGGTCTGAACTTTTGGGTAGACCTGTGCGGTGTCAAGAGTTGGACTTGATGATCCTTAAGGGTCCCTTCCAACTCAGGATATTCTATGATTCTATGATTCTGCAGGGGTCCTGCTGCAATATGTTGATGATCTCTTGATTGCTACCGAAGACAGGGGAAGCTGCATACAGTGGACGGTGAGCCTCCTTAATTTCCTAGGAATGAATGGATAGCGGGTTTCACAACAGAAGGCACAATTGGTTCAAACCCACGTGACGTACCTAGGATTTGAGATCTCAGGAGGACAACGTGAATTGGGGACGGAACGCAAGGAAGCAATCTGTCGTACCCCAGAACCACAGACTGTTAAAGAATTACGAACTTTCCTAGGAATGACAGGTTGGTGCAGATTATGGATCAATAATTATGGATTAATTGTAAGGCCTTTGTATGATTTAATTAAAGATAACTGCATAAGACTAATATGGACAGGAGAAGCCCGAGCAGCCTTTAAGAAGCCTTACCTCCTGATGTTTTTCTGATTTGCAGGGATAGGGCCTGGTAAGGTATCCCTGCAAATGCTATCGGACGTCCATGTTACTTAGGTAAACTTACTATATTTGATCCTAGCTTGTCGCAGCTGCGTGAGATCACCAGACATAAATGGGTATTGCTCGCAATGGATTGCAACGATAATGTTGAGTTGCTTGGTGTTGCAGCTAGAGCAGCATTGGCAATTTTCGTGCCAGGAGTGGCATCTGCGGCCGCACTTAACAACTTAGAAAAATTGGTATGCTGGGCCAAGAAACAAGCCCATGCCGCGACAGAGATACTTGAGGAGATGTTACCAGATCAAAATAGTCTACGACATGCGCTCTTACAGGATCGAGCTGCTATTGACTTTTTGCTTTTGGCTCAAGGGCATGGGTGTGAGGACTTTGAGGGAATGTGCTGTTTGAACCTTTCTGATCATAATGAGTCAATTCACAAATCCATTACTTTCCTGAAAGAGCACATGAGAAAGATTCAATATGAAATCATTCCTTTCAACCAATGGCTGTTGAGGGATTTTTGAAACAGCAAAGATATCCCATGGCTTGCTGCAGCTGAGCAAACCAAGCTACCAGGGCAACTATGAGAAGTTCCCATGACAGTGTTCCCACATCGCCCAATTGAGGAATTTAGAAAAATATTGTTGCCAGCAGCTGGCTTCAAGGACAAGGTCTGCTAATCACAAGGGGGTTGTTTTCTTGCAGGTGGGGTTGTTTTCTTGTAGTTGTTTGTCTGAGTGCTTTTGACCAATAATCTTGTGTGAGACACTATCCGCCCCCGGTAAGTTCGCTATAAAACCTAGGCTATTCGGGTAATAAAATGGAGCATGATCTGACCATACTAGTGTCTGTCGTGCTTTCGGCCGTTCTTCCTGCAACATATGGCCTCTTATTGAAGGTCCATGTAATAAAATATAGTATTCCTAATTTTGGTCTTAACTGTGCAAGTGTCACATAAATACAAAATTGGCACTTACTGTTACTTAAGTTGGGTTGCAAATAGCCTAAATACTCTCTAGCCTAGAGGTGGGTTCAACTGAGCAGGGATTATACACTTAAAAGAATGGGAGAATGTATGTTGCCTATATTTTTGCTGTAATTTTTGTCTAGTATAGCTGGACCTCGAGTTCAGGGTTGTTTACATCAGCATCTAAAAACAAACTCCATACTAAGTAATTAAACCACGGTAAATGAAACTACCCATACTGTCATTCCCCCACATGTCCTAGAAGAGTTTTTGGAGAACTGATGATTCATCATTTATGATGGTTGATTTCTATCATAGAATTTTTTAAGACTGTATACCCTCTGACATATTTTTGCTGTCAGACTACTTAAAATGATTTTTCACGAGAAACATTTCTTTGCTCTTTTTTGATTGCTCTTCTTAAGTTGTGATATTATTCAATTTGACTCATGTAAGGTTGCTTTTTCCTTGGCAGGTATTTGGAATGGAGTTAGTTGGCTGCTTGTTTTCTCAAAACTGGAATATACGAGAGATGGCACTTAGACGTCTTTCCCATGATGTTAGTGGTGCTCTATTACTGGCTAATGGAGAAAGCACTGGAAATTCTGGAAGTAGCAATGGAAACAACACAAGTGTTGGAGCTCTGGGAGCAGCTAGTGGGTCATCTCAGAACACTACCTCAGAAGATGTTGTGGTTAAATCCTGCTGCAGTGTGCTGTCCATGGTCTGTTCTGACCCTGTCTACAAAGTGTATGTTGCTGCTTTAGCAAGTAGCTGTTTACTCATGGTATTCTAGTAATTTCAAAGCTGCTTCATTTTTGAAGGGGAAGGAAAAGGACATGTATGAAGTCAAGAATGCTAATTATTGTTGTTGAGCATCACTGCTGACAACTATTAACTATCATCTGAAAGTGGGATGAACAAAATTCTCAGGAAGGTTGAATTGGCATGACTCCACTGGCCAAATATAAGGAAATGCTTGCTACAGTGTTTAGCATTAACAGTAATTGTATGACCAGGTCACTTGCTAGTCACAAAGAGTACATGACTAATCCTAAGAGTGAATGCATATTAAGCTATTTATCCTTTTAACATTTCAGTCATATTTTAATTTAATTTATATGAATCTATTCACAACTTAAAAAAGAGCAAACAACAACAACAACAAAAAACTATTTGTGTAGCTAATTTAATGTCATATATATTGTTTTTTCTCCTTTCTCTTAGAAATTCCCTCACCTTCTTCTCAAACACAGCGGAAACTTTCTTTCCAGTTTCAGAGAAGGTGTTCTGAAAATAAAGAACCAGAGGAACTTTCTCCAGTTTTTATCCAAGCCAGGCCACTGCCATCCAGTCACATACACAGGCCAAAGCCATCACAACCCACTCCAAGCAATATGAACAAGCAGGGAGAAACCTCAAAAAACAGTATGACACTTATGACACTTCACCTGGATGATATCTCAAAGTTTGATGGCAGTAGTAGTAATAGCAGTGTAGTTATACCAAGGGATGGTGTTCACACCAGTAGATGAGAAATGTTGGTTGGATATTAATACAGAGCTCAACTCCAGTATTGAAGACCTACTCGAGGCCTCCATGCCAACAAGTGATGGCACAGTTACATTCAAGTCTGAAGTTGCAGTTCTTTCTCCTGAGCAGGAAGAAAATTATGACACTTATAAAGATGATGTAAATCATAATCAAAAATGCAAGGAAGAGATGGAAGCTGAAGAGGAGGAAGCTTTAGCTATTGCTCTGGCAATGTCAGTGTCTCAAGATGCACTGCCAATAATTCCCCAACTACAGGTTGAAAATGGTGAAGAAATCATAATTATTCAGCAGGATGTAAGTATACATATGGGAATGTAACATGTCTCTGTTGTGTTTTAACCCATCAGGCAGCTAAGCACCACACAGCCATTTACTCACTCCCCACCCCCCACAGCTTGTTTTTTTTTGTTTTTGTTTTTTTTTTTTTAAAAAAGTAAAACTTGTGGCTTGAGATAAAGACAGTTTAATAGGACAGAAAAGGAAGGGAAAATAATAATAATGATAATAATTATATATATATAACAAGTGATGTACAATGCAATTGCTCACCACCTGCTGACTGATGCCCAGCCCCTCCCTGAGCAGAGCAGTGCACACACACACATACACCAGTTTTTTATTGTTCAGCATGATGTCCAATGGGATATGGAATATCCCTTTGGCCAGTCTGGGTCAGCTGTCCTGGTTGTGTCGCCTCCCAGCTTCTTGTGCACCCCCACCCTCCTCTCTGGCAGGGCAGCATGAGAAGCTGCATATATGTTTGTTTGCAAGTATACAAAATCACAAGAAATAAGAATGGAGAGAGAAAGGAGTATTTTATAAAAGTTCACAAAATATTTGAGTATATTGACTTGAGGGAGTAAGACAGGTGCTGGAAGCTTATGAGGCTACATGCCTAGGAAAGGCAGCAGAATTGGTAGCGTTGCTGGGAAGAAGAAAGAAATCTCATGTTGGTTTTTGTGATCATTTGCATGAGGTAACAACACGTGAAGCACAAAATGCCAGGAGTAAATTAAGTAGAAAACATGATTTTGGTTGTGTTTAGTGCAGATGATAACAAACAAAAAAAACTAAATAGACATGAGATTAGGAATAGAAAAAAAGTCTAGCTTCTATTTGTGTCTTTACATCTTGTCTTTCATCTTCAGTTAATAACACAGAGGATGTGCTCTTTTCTTACATATGGTAGGAATGTGTGGATTATAGAAGATGTGGATTATATGGTGTTCTAGTCTCAACTGAAACATATAACATGCAATGTAAATAACTGTAAGGGAGAGGAGAGGAATATAAACTTGGATATATCATAGCCTTCCAGAATGTCTACATTTTAGATGCATGCTAGTAAACATGTAATTGATTTGCAGACACCAGAAACCCTGCCTGGACATAACAAAGCAAAACACCATTACAGAGAAGATTCAGAATGGCTTAAAGGTCAGCAAATTAGTCTTGGAGCTTTCTCTTCCTGTTACCAAGCACAGGATGTAGGAACAGGGACATTAATGGCTGTAAAACAGGTAAATATTTCACATTCTTGAATGTATTCTGCTTGCTCTTCAATATTTTTTTTGAATATTAAATATAAAAACCTTTTGCTCTCACAAACTGTTCCCTACTTCCTCTGCTCCCCACTCCAGAGATTCTGTTGGTATTTCCCCAGAAGATTGCTCTTACTTTTTCTATGACTGTCTCATATGGAGATGCATTCTCAGCTGAAGGGACTTGAGGTTAGAAGAACAATTGCAGTTTTTGGATGGTGAACAGAGATGGAAAACCATCCATTGTCATTACTGTACTGAATGGGTTGTGGGAGGGGGCGTGGTTACACAACTGGTAATTATATAAAGTAAATCTGAATATCATATTTCAAAACAGGTGACGTATGTCAGGAACACATCATCTGAGCAAGAAGAGGTAGCCAAAGCACTGAGGGAGGAGATATGGATGATGAGTCATCTGAACCATCCTAATATTATTCGCATGTTGGGTGCTACATGTGAGAAGAGCAACTATAACCTCTTTATTGAATGGATGGCTGGTAAACAACTACATGCCAAATAAAATTAAAGTATCGGTTGTCTTGGAACTATGTAGTTTCATACTGCAAAATATTCCATGCATTGCTTCAGTTCAGAAAGTTATGTTTTTATTGCTGATTTAAAGATTTGTGCTAATTAAAGCATAAAGATTTACTTACAAAACAGTTCAAGTGGTCATAGCAATATTCTTACTGGCATCTTTCATTTGATTTGGAATTATCCATGCATAATTTGTCATACAGTTAATGTAGTTTAAAGCCCTGAACAAAAAATCAATTACATTTTCCTAAATTTCTGCATCTAAAAGAGGAATTAAACTTTGAGATACAGACTCTTCAGCTTTCTATATTTCCAACTGTTGCATTTTCTGTGTAGCTGTGTAATTTTAAATGATTATTAAAAATAACTTTCCTAGAAAGTTTGCGATGCCGGTCACTTGTTTTTGTCCCAAGCATTTTCTTTAAAATTGTGTGAGGGGACATGCAAAAGCACTTGAGAACTTAAAGTAAGTTTCTAATAATAGGTAGTAAACAGGTGGGGTGTTTTTACCGTGCTGGGCAGCTAAACTCTACCACAACTGCTGTCTCACTCCCCCCCCTCAAAAGAAGAGGGGAAGAAGAAAGTATGATGGAAAGAAAAAAACAACTCACAGGTTAAGATAAGAATAATTTAATTAAAGAGGAAAAAAAAAAAAAAGCAAAGGGCATGCTGAAGAAAAGGGGAAAGAAAAAAAATCATTCTGTATTTCCCATCAACGAGCGTTGTTAGGCCATGTCCTGGGAAGCAGGGCCTCAATACGCATAGGGGATGTTTGGAAGGACAGATATCTTCACAATGAGAGCCCCGCCCTCCTTCCCCTTTCCCACCTTTTATTGCTGAATGTGACATCATATGGTATGGAATATCCCTTTGGTTGGTTTAGGTCAGCTGCCCTGGTGATGTCCCCTCCCCACTGGCTTTGGGGGGTTTGGAGAGAGTCTTGATGTTGTGCCAGCACTGCTCAGCAATAGCAAAAACATTGGTGTGATATCAGGGCTGTTCCAGCTACAAGTGCAGAGCACAACACTATATGGGTCGTTGCAGGGAAAGTTAACTCCATTCCAGCCACACCCAGTACAACAGGATGCTTCAGGAAAACCATGTTAAAATACTATCTGTTTAACTATCTGTTAAGTGGTACTTTAGTAGTAATTATTTTTCATTATTGTATATGGCAGGGCCAAGTAAGTTTATATCTTTTATTTTTTTAAGAAGGAGCTTTATTTTCTGAATGGGACTATATGTCATTGCAGTCTGGTTAACAAGACTAGATTTGGTGTTTTCATAGAATCACAGAATGGCTTGGGTTGAAAGGGACCTTAAAGATCATCTAATTCTAACCCCCCTGCCATGATCAAGGACACTTTCCTCTAGACCAGGTTGCTCAAAGCCCCATCCAGCCTGGCCTTAAACATTTCCAGGGATGGGAGATCCAAAACTTCTCTGGGCAACTTGTTCCAGTGCCTTACCACCCTCAGAGTAAAGAATTTCTTCCTAATATCTAATCTAAATCTACCCTCTTTTAGCTTAAAGCCATTACTCCTTGTCCAATACCACACTTCCTGACAGACTCCCTTTCCAGCTTTCCTGTAGGCCCCCTTTAGGTACTGGAAGGCTGCAATGAGATCTCCCTGGAGCCTTCTCTTCTCCAGGCTGAACAACCCCAACTCTCTCAGCCTGTTTTTGTAGGAGAGATATTCCAGCCCTCTGATCACCGCTGTGGCCCTCCTCTGGACTCGTTCCATGTTCTTCTTGTGCTAGGGGCCCCAGATCCAAACACAGTACTCCAGGTGGGGTCTCATGAGAGCAGAGTAGAGAGAGGAGAATCACCTCCCTCAACCGTCTCGCCATGCTTCTTTTGATGCAGCCCAGGATATGGTTGACTTTCTGGGCTGCAAGCACACAATGCCTGCTCATGTTGATCTTCTCATCAACCAAGACCCCCAGGTCCTTCTCATCAGGGCTGCTCTCAATCCATTCTCCTCCAAGCCTGTATTTATGCTTGGGATTGCCTCAACCCAGCTGCAGGACCTTGAACTTGGTCTTGTTGAACTTCTAATGTGGTTTGCATGGACCCAACTCTCAAGCCTGTCCAGGACCCTCTGGATGGCATTTCTTCCCTCCAGCACGTCAACCGCACCACACAGCTTGGTGTCATCGGCAAACTTGCTGAGGGTGCACTCAACCTCACTGTCCATGTCACCTAGAGAGATCATCTAGTTCCAACCCCCTCCCCCCGCCACCCACTAGATCAGGTTGCCCAGGGTCCCATCTAACCTGTCCTTGAACACCTCCAGGGATGGGGCATCCACAGCTTCTCTGTGTAATCTGTTACCTTCCTCAGTGAAGAATTTCCTCCTAACATCTAATCCAAATCTACCCTCTTTTAGTTTAAAACTGTTTCCACTTATCCTATCATTATCTGCCCCTGTAAAATGTCACTCCCCAAATCACACTCTCCAAATTTCCATCAAAGGATCTTTTATATATCCTTATTTCCTTATGAAAGAAGGCATTGCACCTTAACTTATGTTCTTCGGCAGAAATCACTTAGCAATACCAGAGTGCTAACAAGCAAAGCCCAAATATGTGTTATTACAATCAATAGTGCAGAAAATATTTTCTTGAAACTAAGGGTGTTTTTTGTATTTTCTTTGTGTGTGCATTTTTTTAACTTATCTCATTTTTTCTTAATTTTTAAAGTTTATGTTTTATGAAATAATATTGCTTAGATAATGAAATGTCTTTGCATCATTCAAGTGCAGGTTATATTACAGTACTTCGAGAAGCACGGTGGAAATTCAAATCCTTGAGGATCTATATGCCAGTATTTAGTATACTAAAGTATTCATACTTTTTTTTTAAGGAAGGATGAAATTATTAGGAAGCATAAAGACCTATGCCATTATAATGTGTACAGTTCCAGGCAGAAAGTAATTAAGTAATCAACTATATTACTTTTTACCTAGAGAATTTTTTAACATATTTTTAAGAGGAGAAATCTAGGTATAAATTAGGAATACCGATACCAAGCTCCAAATTTAGGAGGCAGTGTCGCATTCTACTAATACAAATTGTGTTGATAAATTCCTTTGTTATCTTCTAGGGGGTTCAGTTGCTCATTTATCAAGTAAATATGGAGCCTTCAAAGAATCAGTTATTATTAATTACACAGAACAACTCTTATGTGGCCTTTCTTACCTACATGAGAATCAGATAATCCATAGAAATGTTAAAATTAAGAATTATTTAGAGTACCTTTTAAAAAGTAATATTTGGAAGGCAACATCTATTTTGGCTTGACACCTATTGCTTCTCTTATATGCCATTTCAAGAGTAGTATCGCTATTGGGTTTATCTGATAATACTTAAGAACCTTTACTTTACAGAAATTAACCAGAACATTCATGGAGTGCTTGGGAACTGCTGTTGCCAGCACATGGAGTGCTGAGCCAATAGTTTAGAAAAGTTGGTTTTCTGGATTTTTTCAAATAAAATATAAAGTTACCATATAGCTTTAAAGATTAGTTACAGAATCACAGAATTACTAGGTTGGAAGAGACCTCAAGATCATCGAGTCCAACCTCTGACCTAACACTAACAGTCCCCACTAAACCATATCCCTAAGCTCTACATCTAAACGTCTTTTAAAGACTTCCAGGGATGGTGACTCCACCACTTCCCTGGGCAGCCCGTTCCAATGCCTAACAACCCTTTCGGTAAAGAAGTTCTTCCTAACATCCAGCCTAAAACTCCCCTGGCGCAACTTAAGCCCATTCCCCCTCATCCTGTCACCAGGCACGTGGGAGAAGAGACCAACCCCCACCTCTCTACAGCCTCCTTTAAGGTATCTGTAGAGAGCAATAAGGTCACCCCTGAGCCTCCTCTTCTCCAGGCTGAACAAGCCCAGCTCCCTCAGCCGCTCCTCGTAGGACTTGTTCTCCAGGCCCCTCACCAGCTTCGTCGCCCTTCTCTGGACCCGCTCAAGCACCTCGATGTCCTTCTTGTAGCGAGGGGCCCAAAACTGAACACAGTACTCGAGGTGCGGCCTCACCAGAGCTGAGTACAGGGGGACAATCACTTCCCTAGACCTGCTGGCCACGCTGCTTCTTATACAAGCCAGGATGCTGTTTGGCCTTCTTGGCCACCTGAGCACACTGCTGGCTCATATTCAGCCAACTATCCACCAATACTCCCAGGTCCTTCTCCACCTGGCAGCTTTCCAACCACTCATCTCCCAGCCTGTAGCTCTTCTTGGGGTTGTTGCGCCCCAGGTGCAGGACCCGGCCACTTGGCCTTGTTAAACTTCATGCAGTTGACCTCAGCCCATCGGTCCAGCCTATCCAGATCCTCCTGCAGAGCCTTCCTACCCTCGAGCAGATCGACACATGCACCTAACTTGGTGTCATCTGCAAACTTACTGAGGGTGCACTCGATGCTCTCACCTAGATCATCGATGAAGATATTAAAGAGGACTGGCCCCAGCACCGAGCCCTGGGGAACGCCACTAGTGACTGGTCTCCAGCTGGATTTGACTCCATTTACCACAACTCTTTGGGCCTGGCTATCCAGCCAGTTTCTAACCCAACGAAGCGTATGCCAGTCCATGCCATGAGCAGCCAGTTTCTTGAGGAGAATGCTGTGGGAAATGGTGTCAAAAGCCTTGCTGAAGTCAAGGTAGACCACATCCACAGCCTTTCCCTCGTCCACCCAGCGTGTCACTTTGTCATAGAAGGAGATCAGGTTCGTCAAGCAGGACCTGCCTTTCATAAACCCATGCTGACTGGGCCTGATCGCCTGCTTGCCCTGCAAGCGCCGCGTGATGACTCTCAAGATAATCTGTTCCATGAGCTTCCCTGGCACTGAGGTCAAACTGACAGGCCTATAGTTCCCCGGGTCTGCCCTCTGGCCCTTCTTGTAGATGGGCGTCACGTTTGGTAGCCACCAGTCAACTTGGACCTCCCCCAGTAGCCAGGACTGCTGATAAATGATGGAAAGTGGCTTGGCCAGCTCCTCCGCCAGTTCTCTCAGTATCCTCGGGTGGATCCCATCCGGCCACATCGACTTGTGCACATCCAAGTGCCATAGCAGGTCACCAACCATTTCCTCATTGGTAGTGAGGGCCACATCCTACTCCCCATCCCCTTCCACCAGCTCAGGGTACTGGGTATCCAGAGAACAACCGGTAGTGCCACTAAAGACTGAGGAAAAGAAGGCATTAGCACCTCAGCATTTTTTTATCTTTTGTAACTAAGTTTCCCCCTGCATCCAGTAAAGGATGGAGATTCTCCTTAGTCCTCCATTTTGCAATGATGTATTTGTAAAAAGATTTCTTGTTGTCTTTAACGGCAGTAACCAGATTGAGCTCCAGATGAGCTTTGTCCTTTCTAATTTTGTCCCTGCACAGCCTCGCAACATCCTTATAGTCCTCCCGCATGGCCCGCCCTTTTTTCCAAAGATTATAAACCCTCTTTTTTCTCCTAAGCTCAAGCTGCAACTCTCTGTTGAGCCAGGCCGGTCTTCTTCCGCGCCGGCTCGTCTTTGGGCACATGGGGACAGACCGCTCCTGCGCCATTAAGATTTCCTTCTCGAAGAGTGCCCAGCCTTCCTGGACTCCTCTGCCCTTCAGAGCCGCCTTCCAAGGGACTCGGCCAACCAGTATCCTGAGCAGCTCAAAGTCAGCCCTCCAGAAATCCAATGTAGCAGTTTTACTGGTCCCCTTCTTGGCCTCGCCAAGAACAGAGAACTCCACCATTTTGTGGTCACTCTGCCCAAGACAGCTCCCGACCACCACATCTCTCACCAGTCCTTCTCTGTTTGTGAAGAGAAGGTCTAGTGGGGCACCACCCCTGGTAGGCTCACTAACCAGCTGCGTCAGGAAGTTATCTTCCATGCTCTCCAGAAACCTCCTAGACTGCTTTCTCTGGGCTGTGTTGTGTTTCCAGGATATGTCAGGGAAGTTGAAGTCCCCCATGAGAACAAGCGCCGATGATTTCGCAATTTCTGTCAGCTGCCTGTAGAACTCCTCATCCGTCTCCTCATCCTGGTTCGGTGGTCTATAACAGTCCCCAACCAGGATGCTAGAAAGGTCCTCTGAGACACCAGGCAAGTTTGTACGGAGTGCACCATCATCATATGCCAGCTCATTGGCAATAATGGCCTGGAAAGAGGATGAGGAACCCACAGTGGATGAAGTGGCTAAACAACTCCGGCAGTACGAAGAAAATCTCTCCTCTTCCTTACAGGCCTGCGTCTCAGCTGTGGAGAAACTTTCTGAAGAGTTCCACCAACTTAAAGAGAATCTATCTTCCTCCCCACCTGAACAAACCAGTGTCCACCGACCAAAAGAGAACACCTGGGAGAAACTTTCTGAAAAGGTTCACCAACTTGAAGAGAGATTATTCTCCTCCGCACCTGTACAAAGCAGTGTCTCAGCTATCAGGGGTAGGCGTTCATCCACACAAGGAAGACAATATGGTGGGTACTCACCCCGTGCCACCCTGTGGTTTTACTTACGAGACCATGGAGAGGACATGAGAAAATGGGATGGAAAATCTACCGCAACCCTAGAGGCACGGGTACGTGAGTTGCAAAAGAAAACAATCGGGAAAAAGGGATTCTCTGAAAAGTTTGCTGCTCCAACTTCCAGCAGACAGTCCTTCAAACACAGAAAAGAAGAAGATTCTGACCAGGATTAGGGGGGCCCTGCCTCCAGCCAGGGGGAGGAAAAGGACAATCGAGTTTATTGGACTGTGTGGATTCGATGGCCTGGCACATCAGACGCACAGAAGTATAAGGCTCTAGTAGACACCGGTGCACAATGTACTATAATGCCATCGAGCTATAAAGGGCCAGAGCCCATCTGTATTTGTGGAGTGACAGGGGGATCTCAGCAGTTGACTGTATTGGAGGCTGAAGTGAGTCTGACTGGGAATGACTGGGAAAAGCACCGCATTGTGACTGGCCCAGATGCTCCATGTATCCTTGGCATAGACTATCTTAGAAGACGATATTTCAAGGACCCAAAAGGGTTCCGGTGGGCTTTTGGTATAGCTGCCTTAGAGACAGAGGGCATTAAACAATTATCTACCTTGCCTGGTCTCTCAGAGGACCCCTCTGTTGTGGGGTTGCTGAGGGTCAAAGAACAGCAAGTGCCAATCGCTACCACAACTGTGCACGGGTGGCAATATCACACCAACCGAGAGTCCCCGATTCCCATCCATAAGCTAATTCGTCAATTGGAGAGCCAAGGAGTGATCAGCAAGACTCATTCACCTTTCAATAGTCCCATATGGCCAGTGTGAAAGTCTAATGGCGAGTGGAGACTAACAGTGGACTATTGCGGCCTGAACGAAGTGACGCCACCACTGAGTGCTGCAGTGCCGGACATGCTGGAACTTCAGTACAAACTTGAATCGAAGGCAGCCAAGTGGTACGCCACAATTGATATCGCTAATGCATTTTTCTCCATCCCTCTAGCAGCAGAGTGCAGGCCACAATTTGCTTTCACTTGGAGGGGAGTCCAATATACTTGGAATAGGCTGCCCCAGGGGTGGAAACACAGCCCTACCATTTGCCATGGACTGATCCAGTCTGCGCTAGAGCAGGGGGAAGCTCCTGAACACCTGCAGTACATCGATGACATTATTGTGTGGGGTGACACAGCAGAGGAAGTTTTCGAGAAAGGGAAGAAAATAGTCCAAATCCTTCTGAAAGCCAGTTTTGCCATAAAACAAAATAAAGTCAAAGGACCTGCACGAGAGATCCAGTTTTTAGGAATAAAATGGCAAGATGGACGTCGTCAAATCCCAATGGATGTGATCAACAAAATAACAGCTATGTCTCCACCAACCAACAAAAAAAAACAGAGACTTTCCTAGGTGTTGTGGGGTTTTGGAGAATGCACATCCCAAATTAAAGTCTGATTGTAAACCCGCTCTACCAAGTAACCCGTAAGAAGAATGAGTTTGAATGGGGCCCCGAACAACGACAAGCCTTTGAACAAATCAAGCAGGAAATAGTCCATGCAGTAGCCCTTGGGCCAGTTCGAACAGGACCAGATGTAAAGAATGTGCTCTACACTGCAGCCGGGGAGAACGGCCCCATCTGGAGCCTCTGGCAGAAAGAACCTGAGGAAACTCGAGGTCGGCCCCTGGGGTTTTGGAGTCGGGGATACAGAGGATCTGAGGCCCGCTATGCTCCAACTGAAAAGGAGATATTGGCAGCATATGAAGGAGTTCGATCTGCTTCGGAGGTGGTCGGTACTGAAGCGCAGCTCCTCCTAGCACCCCGATTGCCGGTACTAGGCTGGATGTTCAAAGGAAGGGTCCCCTCTACACCTCACGCAACTGATGCTACATGGAGCAAGTGGGTTGCACTGATTACTCAGCGGGCACGAATAGGAAACCCCAGTCGCCCAGGAATCTTGGAAGTGATTATGGACTGGCCAGAAGGCAAATACTTTGGGATATCATCAGAGGAGGAGGTGGGTCGTGCTGAAGAAGCCCCGCTGTACAACCAGTTGCCAGAGAATGAAAAGAAATATGCCCTGTTCACTGATGGGTCCTGTCGTATTGTGGGGAAGCATCGGAGATGGAAGGCTGCTGTATGGAGTCCTACACGACGAGTTGCAGAAGCTGCTGAGGGAGAAGGTGAATCAAGTCAGTTTGCAGAAGTGAAGGCCATTCAGCTGGCTTTAGACATTGCTGAACGAGAAAAATGGCCGGTTCTCTATCTCTACACCGATTCATGGATGGTAGCAAATGCCCTGTGGGGATGGTTACAGCAATGGAAGCAAAACAACTGGCAGCACAGGGGCAAACCCACCTGGGCTGCTGCATTGTGGCAAGATATTGCTGCTCGGGTAGAGAACCTGGCTGTGAAAGTACATCACGTAGATGCTCATGTGCCCAAGAATCGGGCTACTGAAGAACATCAAAACAACCAGCAGGTGGATCAGGCTGCTAAGATTGAAGTAGCTCAGGTGGACCTGGATTCCCTCCCAGCTCTTGCTGCACCCCCAGCCTGCCTGCTGGCAGGACAGAGCAAGAAGCTGAGATGTCCTTGGCTTAGTATAAGCACTGCTCTACAACAATTAAAACATCGGGGTGTTATCAGCACTCTTCTCATCCTAAGCCAAAACATAGCATTCTACCAGCTACTAGGAAGAAAATTAACTCTGTTCTAACTGAAACCAGGACAGTTATGGCAGTTAACACTGACGGCAAGTGGACTAAAAATACCCACAGTTATGGCATAAGAACTTTTCTTATGGTCTGTCTTGCAGTTAGTCACTGCAGAATCTTGCTGCAAGAAATAAATTTAGAGAAAAGTGCAAGGAGTAAGGCAAACTGCAAAAACCAAGAGAGCATATGTTATTGGTGAAAGATGCATAAATGGAACTTAATACCCATTTTATAAAATGACAGTTAATGTAATACTCAAACTGAAGTGTGAAATATGCTAAGGGGATAAAAATACATAGTATAACTCGTCAGCTGAATATAATCAGCTTATTGAAAGTTTTTGGGGTAGAAGAGGGGGCTTAAAAGACACTTCTCAGAAAAAAAAAGAAAATATTTTCACTGTGTTTAGATTGCTAGTGCAACTACTGCTCCATCAATACCTTCACATCTGTCTCCTGGTTTGAGGGATGTGAGTCTTCAGTGTTTAGAACTTCAACCTCAGGACAGACCCCCATCAAGGGAGCTGCTGAAACACCCAGTCTTCTGCACTACGTGGTAGCTAATTATGTGTAAGGCTGATATACTGAAGAAGATGCTACTGAATATACAGTAACTGTTTTGCACTGCAGTTAAGCACAGTAACTTTTGTTATTCTGCTGGCCTTAACTACAGGTATATCAAGTACTCAAGGCCAGTGGAGGACCCTACCAAGTATGTGATTTACAAATCAAGATCTTTACCTAACTCAGTATGCAACATTTCACAATTTATACAGAGATTTGTAAACTGTGTCTTTTCAAATATCTGGCCCTATGTCAACACCAAAGCAGTTTTCTTTAAATCTGCATGATTATTTAGCAGATAGGTGATTTTTATTTTATTTGGAGCACTTTTTCAGCAATATTAGCAGCTGAGGCACTCAGGATCTATTTTAATATAGTTCGCTTTCACTGTTCCATTTCACAGCACGTAGATGTAAGTAGAGGGTTCTGTAATTACATTCGGTTTTCAGCAATGATTAAAAGGAAGTTCTGTATCTGTCCCTTTTGATTGTACAAAGTTCTCTGTGTAACAATTCCAAATGTTGATGGATACTTTTAAAAAACATTTTGCCTTCTTTAAAGTAAGAACAGGCAGTTGTGGTTCACTATGCATTTTTTGCTGGCTATATAATTTCTTTTGTAATTAATGTTTTGTATTGTCATTGTATTTTTAACTTTCAGAGAAAGGTGATCTTTTAAAATAGTTTTTAGAAAAAGATGCAAGCTATGTCACTGAGCATCTTACTGACACAAAACGGATTTGCTGAAAATCTGGAATAAAATGCCACCTTCAACAAGTCAGTGTTTCAGGGTCTGATAGTATAATTTATTTAAAAATAAAAAAAGGGAAAAAAATTGTTCTGCATAAAACAACTTAGAAGCTGAATCATGCTAAAAGTTGTTGAGCCTTCCTTTCATATAGCAGTTTCTTCTGGCAAATTATGTCGAAAAATTTCATGTCAAAGTCCCCAAACTCAGTTCCCATTAAAGTATATGGGAGGCTTTGTCCCATACTTCAGTGGGAGCAGGTGCCAACTATGAGTAAATCTCATTCTTTCTGTAACAAAACTGAGGTCACATTCTCCACTGATACCAACTTTTACCTGCTGTTTTCCTTCTGTCATACATAATCTATTTACTATATCCGTTAGCAATAATTTAATTTGAAAACATTAAAAAAAATTTCCATAAGAAAGGTATTTATTTTAACAAGAAATGAACTTGGACTTGAAAAGCAAGATAAAGTAAAATGTGAAGTAAAGGTTCACCTGTAGTGCAAAACTTGTGTTTTCAACAGATGTGTTTTTAAAATAGGTTTTTAAAGTGATTTTAAAGGTATGTTTTTAGGTTCTGAAGCATGTAATTCTGAAGGAAAATGGCAGCTTTTCTTTCTCTTTTTTTTAAGAGGGTAGAGATCTTTTTAAATCAAATACTGATTGTATTTAATCCATTTGAAAAAAATACTGATTGCATTTTAACTCTTCAGAAGACAGTTGAATTGTTGGACTGAAATAGAATTAGCTATTTTCAAAGACTCAGGACAAACTAAATAAGCTATAGTAAATTTAAAAATGTACGCTACAAATTGGAAGTAAAACATCTCGATAGGTTTACAGGAATGATAGTGCTCATACCAATTAAAAAAAAAAAAAGCATTGTCATTAGTCGTGAATGTGTTTCTTTTGAAAATTGTACATGCCTTTGTTTTGGAAGATTGGCAGACTTCAAAGAGTTAAAAATATAATACCAATATGTTAAGTTTGGTAGCTCTGTTTCTCTGTTTTGTATTTGACTTTCTTTTGACCATTTCAGAATTTCTCTTTCTAATAAGATTATTTCCAAGTTTTTCTTATGTGCAAGCTTTAAAGGATGCACTCTTGCCAATTCATGTACTGGAAAATCAGTTGTCAGATTAATATCGTTTCTGGCAGAAATGTAAACTGTATAAACTGATGAACCTCAGCTAATCAGTATTACTTTGTAGATCACCATGCCTACCACATTTCAAACTCAAACTGCCTCTAGATATCCAAATGCATTTTGTTTGAATTTGCTTGTGTTTCCCTCAGCTTGCTGGTAAATGTGGTGTTTTTAAAATGCAGATGTGTTGTAATATTATTTTCTTTGGATCAAAGCTGTACTGAAAATTATATCGTGTAATTATTTTTTCGTGTTCTTAATGTTATTTGGTACTTCAGTTATAAATAACCTCTACTGTTGTTTATTCCAGTTTGTACTACCTCAGGTGCTCTATAGAGTTTCTTCTACCAAAGTTCACATTCACAATGAAATTATATTTGCTATGTGACTGATTCCTAAGACTTCCAGGGCTTAAGGGCTAACTTCCTTTAGCACCTTACTGTACAAGAAAATTTTACAGAAATCTCTGTGTTAAGAAGTTTGGCTTCATTGTATCCTTTGTTATTTTAAATATATCAAAATATTTTAATTAAAAGTTTTTACCCTATTGAACCAATTTTATATAGTATGATTTGTACCTATTTTGGTGTTTTTGTTTTTATGGTAAATAAAAGGTTTTGAACAATTTTGTCCTTTGTTTATTGTAACGTAAACACATTAAATTTACCAATGTGAATAAAATATTTCTGGTACACTTCACTGTTTATACACACATTTCAAATGCAACACTCGATATAGTAAGACTTATGTGTCATTTAATAGTAGAAATTATGAATTATTGTTGGCTGTCGTGTGTACCTTAAGTATATCAATGAAGAACACTGAGATAAAGGGCAACAACAAACTAAATATTTTTAATTAGTAGTAAAGGTAGGAACTGCTCTTATGACAATTTTGTATCTATGAACCTCACCTTGCATATGCCCTTAGATCAAACATTAAATGTCTAAATTTTGCATTACTACAGAAATGTAATTATTAATTGCCAAGTCAGGTGAGTTGATTTGGTTAGATCAGTTCTGAAGCCATTGACGTAATTTATGGTTTTCAGTGAAGTGGTTCTGCTGCTTCTGATTTAAGTAGAAAACATAAGCCTTTCCCTTTTTTAGGCAGTTTGAATATGTATTGCAAAGCTAGGGCTTGTTTCAGTTCTTTGTTTTTCTCTTGTTTTTTGGATATTTTTAAAATTGATTAATTTTTGGATAGTTGAAAAAGTATTCTGTAGTCTCTTTTGTGATTACTAAATTCCACATTTTGAAGGATCAGGCTCTTTATTTTCCCCATTATTTACGTGGTTTTCTGCAAATAGAAATGAACACATCAATTTCGATATTTCAATATTGTCACGTCAATTGTTCAATATATTCATTGATGACTTGGATGAGGGAATGGAGTGCACAGTCAGCAAGTTTGCTGATGACATTGTGAGAAACAAAGTTGTGTTTTTGCAATAGAAGGTGTTTTTGCAGTGGAAAATTCCATTAACCTTGCACATTCAAAAGTGGTTGTGCAGCATAGCAGTGGGGAGTATGTTAAGCAGATAAGGGGAAGGTCCCACTGTCCCAAAATAAGCTAAGGAAAACAGGACGAGCAGTACGAAACCAGTAAAAACAAAAATCACGAGCCCTCTAGTCACAAGAGAAGAAGGAAAAAAAAAAAAGGAAAAGGAGAAATGAACAGTTGGTCAAATAAAATTGTACATATAAGGTATAGAAGTGCGTTGAGTAGGTTGTGAACCTGTAGTACTCAGCCAATGAGGAAACGGGAGGAATCAAGAGTCGGGTAATAGGGAATATAAGGTTATGATAAACTTTTACTGTGTGCTCCTGCTTGCAGGACGCCTGCCACTGCAATCACAAATAAAATAGCTTCACAGAAGATCCTGTCTGAAAAAAATTATTGATTTTTTTCTCACAACATTGAACTGGGAGGAGTGGCTGACATGCCAGAAGGCTGTGCTTCCATCCAGCGGGACATTGACAGGTTGGAGAATTGGGTGGGGAGAAATTTAATGAAATATAATGACAGCAAGTGTAGAGTCCTGCATCTGGGCAAGAAAAAAAAAAACAGACACCAACTGTATAAGCTGGGGACTGCCCTGCTGGAAAGTAGTGAAGGGGAGAGGGACCTGGGGGTCCTGGTGGACAGCCAGATGACCATGAGCCAGCACTGTGCCCTTGTGGCCAATAAGGCCAATGGCATCCTGGGGTGTATCAGAAGGGGTATGGTTAGTAGGTCGAGAGAGGTTCTCTTCCTCCCTCTACTCTGCCCTAGTGAGACCACATCTGGAATATTGTGTCCAGTTCGGGACACCTCAGTTCAAGAAGGACAGGTAACTACTTGAGAGAGTCCAGCGCAGAGCCACAAGGATGATTAAGGGAGTGGAGCATCTCCCTTACAAGGAAAGGCTGAGGGAGCTGGGTCTGTTTAACTTGGAGAGGAGACTGAGGGGTGACCTTATTAATGTTTATAAATATGTAAAGGGCGAGTGTCAGGAGGACGGAGCCAGGCTCTTCTCGGTGACATCCAATGATAGGACAAGGGGCAATGGGTGTAAGCTGGAACATAGGAGGTTCCACTTAAATATGAGACAAAACTTTTTTACGGTGAGGGTGACAGAGCACTGGAACAGGCTGCCCAATGGGGTTGTGGAGTCTCCTTCGCTGGAGACATTCAAAACCCACCTGGACATATTTCTGTGTGACATGATTTGGGTGTTCCTGCTTTGGCAGAGGGATTGGAGTAGATGATCTTTCAAGGTCCCTTCCAATCCCTAATATTCTGTGATTCTGTAATTTACCAGTAAAACTTGGCAGCAGTGCTCTTCGATTAAATTCTAATATCTGTTTTTTAAAAACTGGAAAATACATTTACTGAAATGTCAAGAAGGAAAATACGTGACAAATAAAAGATAAATGGAGTGTAAGATATTTTCCTTCATTTGATTTACTGTAAAACTGAATTTTTTCAATACTGTGTGGTACTTTTAATGTTGTGGTCTCCTTTTTAGAAGCAAGGGTTGACGGAGATCTCCTGTCCCCAGCAGCAGGCAGTAAATGTCAAGACACCTACATAAGGAAATGTCTTCATTTGCAAAAGGCATATTCAGTTCTTCCACAGTCGAATAGTAAGTTATGCTCATCTTGATTTCTTTGGTGGGAATAATGTTAAATTTGGTGTTCTACATGATGCTCTCGTTGTTTAACGTTACTTGCTATGCTGAATAATGAATATAACAATCTTTCTTCTAAGAGCCATGATATACTGTGGCAAAGGTGTATGTTATTTTCTCATTAAGGCACACATGTTTAAACTCAAAATTTCAGTGATGAATTGAGATCTTTTTTTGCAATGTCATTACCAAGAAAGTCTAGAAGATGGCAGGAAAACACTATGACCCAGACAAAGACTGAGGCTTTATCAGGGAAATAAAGGGAAACAGCACAGTATGTCACAAAGTTATTTCAGTTGGCAGTATATCATCACTCAGTTCCTGCTCTAAGAAGAGCTGCGTAAAGCCAACAATAGAATTCACGTGAATATGGAGTAAATCAAGAGGCAATTTTATAAGCAAGGCTCCGAGTTGGGAATTCTCCTGCTTGTGTCATTGTGTTGGTGGACCTGGCTCACAAAATCCTGAAATCTTGGCAAGAGTTCAGATGCGGAATTAGGAGTATAAGCTTTGACTGAATTGGTTTGCTTTCTCTACTCTACCCAAAAGCCATTCCCAAACCCTAGCTGCTTATGATTACTTTTTGAACTAATGTTGTGGTTTAACCCAACAGGCAGCTAAACACCACACAGATATTTGCTCACTCCCCCCACAGTGGAATGGGGAGAATATTAAAAAGAAAAGTGCAAGAACTTACGGGTTGAGATAAGGACAGTTTAATAAGAAACAAAACAAAACACCAAAAAAAAAAAGTGGAAAAAAATAACAAAAAGAATAAATGAAAAAAGTGATGCACAATGGAATTGCTCATCACCAGCTGACCAAGGCCCAGCCTGTCCCTGATCAACAGCATTCCCCCCTAGCCAATTCATCCCAGTTTTATTGTTCAGGATGACATCATATGGTATGGAATATCCCTTTGGTCAGTTTGTCCTGGTTCTGTCCTCTCCCAACTTCTCATGCACCCTCAGCCTCCTTGCTGGCAGGGCAGTATGAGAAGCTGAAAAGTCCGTGACTTAGTGCAAGCACTGCTCTACAACAACTAAAACATCAGCGTGTTATCAGCATTATTCTCATCCTAAATCTAAAACAAAGCACCATACTAGCTACTAAGAAGAAAATTAACTCTACCCTACCTGAAACCAGCACATACTTGGAGGCAGGACAGGATTGGTGCAATGCAGGCTCTGAAAGCCGCTTACAGGCTAGGTATATGTGAGGAATGTTTTAACAATTCATGTCCATAAAGAACAATTCTGTTTGAATCCTGTCTGCCTCTGGGCCCTGCACTGGCAATTTAATTCTTGAACCACAGATGCAGTGTGTCCCAGTCTCCCCCTCATTCTAGTCAATTTATCAAGTCTTCAGAAAATACTCCTTAAATTTATGAACCTGTTTGCTTTTGTTATTCCGGACTTCTATTTCTAACAGTTACAGCCTTTTTTTTTTCCTGTCTTCTTCGAGATTAACTTAACACTGCTATAGATGTGACTGTGAATAGCTGGGAAAGAATGTTTTAATTACTCGTGAGGCATCAATAAGAAAGCTGTTTGTGTTTGATGTCTGGGAGTTTCAGAACAACTGATAATAACTGGTGACTGTTATGAGATACTATGTGGATCTTTGGTATCTGGCCAGGGGGCCAAGAGATTAAGAGGAAGGAAAAAGACACTGAAGGACGGCTGGGAGACAAGACCTGCAGAAAGTGTTCTATAAACTTGGAATGGTGCTGAGTGAGTACAAGGGAAGAGGAAGACTACGAGCCTTCAGCATGAAAGACCCCTAGAGACCCCCAGAGGAGACTGATGCGCATGCTCCAGTAGGAGGAACTGGACCCCGGAAGCTAATTATAATAATCTATTTTTTTTAGAAGTAGTAATGAATATGTATTAGTCTAGGAGCATAAAAATCAGCTGCTTGATGTAGCTGGTGTGCATCCTGGTGGAGCGGAGACTCCCGGTGCACCCAGCGCTGTTTGCTTACCTCTATTCCTTTATATTCTTCTAATAAATCCTAATTTTTTATTCTATCCTAATTCGAATCCTTAGCCATTTATATCAGTATAGTAGGAATTAAACTTCTGTATCTCACATGTATCTCTGCATGAGTCATTTACTCCCCCAAACCTTAAGACCAACATGTATCGTGAGGCAGAAGAAATAAATAGTTCTCCTAATGCCCCACATCTGTCATACTACCAATTCCCTAGATTTTGTGCACTTTTATTTCTTAAGTCTGTCACTGTTCAATTTGGACTATAATATTTTAGAATCTAATGGCACGTCACTTTGTTCATGGTTTTCTCAGATCTGTTGGAACCATACTGGAGATATCAATTTGCAACTCTTTTTGCCACTTCCGTCCAGAAGTCCTTTGCCAGATATTCTACATACCACCTGGGAGAAATCTGGTGGAGTCAATGAGAAAAGCACAAAGATATTTGAAGAGTTGCTGCACTGAAGGAGTCTAACACAGTTCTCACAAAACACTTCAGCAACTGTCCCATAAGTTTTTATCTTGCTTTAAACAGCAGCCATCATCATCATGTTGTCTCACACATGCACACCGCCAGTATCTGATTCTCCATGTCACCCGCAAAATAATTTATATTCTTAAAGAGACACTCAACTCTCAAAAATTTACCTGGCAATTTACCATATGAGCAGAGCAGTTGTTAATGTACTGTCACCTGGCGAGTGGGTTTTGTGGAACAGCCGTGAGCCAGCTCACATCACTCATTTGAAACAGACTAAGCTGATCCTGCTGTAAGACCAGAAATGACCCTGTAGTGTGTTTACGTGGCAAAGTTTGGGTAGAAGGGGGCCATAGGGGTGGCCTTTGTGAGAAGAATCCAGAAGCTGCCCCATGTTAGATAAGGGGCTCACCACTGTCCAGAGCCAAGCCAATAAGTGATATTGGTTGTGCCTCTATGAGAGCATATTTAAGAAAGGGAAAAACAAAACTGCTGCACACAGAAGCTGGGAGACTAAGGAGTGAGGCACAGCCTTGGACCTGTAGCCCCTGGAGAGGAGATCACAAAGGATCAGGTGACCTGGCAGGAGCTGCTGCCCGTGTATAATGGGTATGGATGGGATGGAGTTAACTTTCCCTGCAGCAGCCCATACAGTGCCGTACTCTGTACTTGTAGCTAGAACAGCAGTGGTATCACACCAGTGTTGTGTCTGCTGCTGAGCAGTGCTGGCACAGCATCAGGACTTTCTCTAACCCTCCTAGGGGGTGGGCAAAAAGTGAGAAGAGAAACATCACCAGGGCAGCTGACCTAAACCAACCAAAGGGATATTCCATACCATATGATGTCACACTCAGCAATAAAAGGTGGAAACAGGAAGAAGAGGGGAGGGGTGGGCTTTCGTTGTGAAAACGTCTGTCCTCCCGAACACTGGCTATGTGCATTGAGGCCCTGCTTCAAGGACGTGGTCAAGCATCGCTCATTTGTGGGAAGTAGAGAGTAATTTCTTTCCTCTGCACTTCCACACAGCCTTTGCTTGTTTTTTTTTTTTTTTTTTTTCTCTTTTCCCCTTTCCCATTTTCCCTTTAGTTAAATTATTTAATCAATAATCTTTTTTTCCTTAATAATTATTTTTCCTTTAATTAAATTATCTTTATCTCAACCTCTGAGTTGTAAAGGTACAGTTGCCAGTGTTTGTGTGTGAGAGTGTAACTGAGACTTCTAAAGTTCGCATGGAGGTCTTTTTGTTTTCTCACTGGTTCTAATCTCCTGTCAGGGGGGGGCTGGACTGGTAAGAAGAGGGATACGTGGGTGGTTGATAGGTCCTAAACCCCCTGCAAGACACTCTCACTGTGGCAACCAAGGGCCGTGGGAATTGCCACTAGTAAAATTCCCGGATGGGTCAGACAAAATCAAAGACCAAGGACCAGAAAGGGAGCGAAGTACCAGATATACCACCAGAAAGTCCATTAGGAATAATGATTGGAAACTGGAACAATAGGGGCCCCAGAAAAGGGAAAAATAAATTAAAATTGGTTCAGTACTGTATGATAGAATGGCCAAAAAAAACTTTAAGACCACATGTTTTCTGGCCTGTTTTTGGATCTTTTGATGATTGGATTTGTCAGGCTTTGAATATATACTTTAATTCAAAAGAACCTTTCTGTCAGGAAGAAAGTGAGTATGCAGAACTGTGGATTAGGACTTCACGTCCAGCCTCAATATTTGCACTAAAAACAAAGGAGGATTCTGGAGGAGAGGAAAAGCAAGAAAAAGAAAAGAATGATGAATGGGAGCCGTTGGATAATTTACCACCTCTGGGTCCTAATAACACACTCCCGGCTCCCCCTCCAGTAATCTCTCCGGCAGTGCAGCCATGGCCCCTGCCTCCACTACAAACAGCACCAGAATTAGACCTGCCTCCAGCTGCATGCACAAGAAGTAAGACTGCCATACCTGAAGAAACCTCTCTATATCCATTAAGAGAAGTACCCCTCGGAGGCAATCAGGGAGGCATTGGGTTCGTGGCAGTCCCTTTAAACACCACAGAGGTGAGAACTTTTAGGAAAGAAATGGGGACCCTGTTAAATGACCCCCTCGGAGTAGCCGAAAGACTGGATCAATTCCTGGGTCCTAACACTTATACCTGGGAAGAAATACAATCCATTTTAGGCATCTTATTTACTGCTGAGGAAAGGGGAATGATCAGGCAAGCTGGAATGAGAATTTGGGAAAGACAAAATCAAGCAGGACCCCCAGGAGATCAAAAATGGCCAAATGTGGATCCCCACTGGGATCACTAGCAACCCCAGGGGAGACAAAATATGAGAGATTTGAGAACAATGATTATACAAGGAATAAGAGAAGTGGTTCCACGAGGAAAAAACATTAATAAAGCATTCAATGAACACCAAGGAAAAGAGGAATCTCCAACAGAATGGTTGGAGAGATTAAAGAAAAGCCTGCAAATGTATTCGGGGATCGATCCGAATACAGCAATTGGAACCGCACTCCTTAGAACACAATTTGTAGCCAAATCCTGGGGGGACATAAGAAGGAAATTAGAAAAGCTAGAAAACTGGCAAGAGAGAGGATTAGAAGAGTTGCTTAGAGAAGCGCAAAAACTATATGTCAGGAGAGATGAGGAGAAACAAAAAAGCAAAAGCCAAGATCTTTGTAGCAGCAATAAAAGAGAGTCAGAAAAAGCCCTTGTTAGGAGAGAGGGAGAAGAGAAGAAGTATCGAAGAAGCCCCTAGAGGTCAGCCTTCTCAAGGGAATTCAGCGATCCCCGCTTGTTACTATTGTCAAAAGAAGGGACATTTGCAGAAGAATTGCCGTAAGCGGGAACAAGACGAGAAAATGTTTAAAGAAGAATAGGGGTGTCAGGGGCTATATCTTCTGGGGACTTTGACATCAACAGAGCCCTTGATAAAATTATTAATTGGTCCCCATAAAGAAGAAGTACTATTTTTAGTAGACACAGGAGCTGAAAGATCCACTATTCAAAAGCTCCCAGAGGGAATAAAAGGGAAGAATTACACGTCTGTAATAGGGGCAAAAGGAGAGCCCTTTAAGGTTCCTGTTTTAAAAGATGTGGAAATAGAAATTGATCAAAAGATTTGTCTTAATGATTTACTTTTGCTCCCTGAAGCGGAGTACAATTTACTAGGAAGGGATCTGATTTTAAAATTAAACTTAAGCATTCAAAGTCAAGGGGATAAATTGCAAATTAAATTATACACTTTAACACAAGAAGATGAAGAGGTTATTAACCCTTCAGTGTGGTATAAGGAAGGAGAAATTGGAAAAATGAAAATGGACCCCATAAATGTGCAAATAATGGATCCACATCATCCTATTCGAATTAAACAATACCCTATGCCAATGGAGGGTCGAAGGGGATTAAAACCCATAGTTGATAGACTTTTGGAAGAAGGGACTTTAGAACCATGTATGTCACCTCACAATACACCCATCCTCCCTGTAAAGAAATTGGATGGGTCATACAGAATGGTACAGGATCTGAGAGCTGTAAATCAGCGAACAATCACTAAATTCCCCATGGTAGCAAATCCTTACACTCTGCTGAGTCACGTCTCTCCCAAATATACTTGGTATAGCGTAATAGATCTAAAAGATGCCTTTTGGACCTGTCCTCTAGATGAAAATTCCAGGGATTATTTTGCTTTTGAGTGGGAAGACCCGGAAACGGGACGAAAACAACAATTAAGGTGGGCCGTGCTACCACAAGGTTTTACTGAGTCACCAAATCTATTTGGTCAAACTTTGGAAGAAGTTTTACAAGATTTTACATTACCTGGGGAGGTAAAGTTGTTGCAATATGTGGATGATCTATTAATAGCTGGAGAGACTGAAGAAGGAACCCGAAAAGCTACTATTAATTTGTTAAATTTCCTGGGGGAAAAGGGATTAAAGGTGTCTCGATCAAAGTTACAATTTGTGGAACAGGAGGTAAAATACTTAGGACACTGGTTAAGCAGGGGAGAAAAGAAATTGGATCCTGACAGGGTATCAGGGATCCTCTCCTTAAGACCCCCACGAACTAAAAAGGAAATTTGGCAAACATTGGGATTATTAGGATATTGTAGACCGTGGCTTGAAAGCTACAGTGAAAAAGTTAAATTTTTATATGAGAAATTAATTGATGATCGATTTAAGTGGTCCACAGAAGATGACCAAAAATTTGAAGAAATAAAAAAAGCATTAATACAAGCACCTTTACTAAGTCTCCCAGATCTAGAGAAACCCTTTTATCTCTTTGTGAACACATCAAACCAGACAGCATATGGAGTCCTTACTCAAGATTGGGCAGGAATTAAAAAACCCGTGGGGTATTGTTCTAAGTTACTCGATCCAGTAAGTAGAGGGTGGCCTGCTTGTCTTCAAGCTTTGGTCGCTACAGCATTATTAATAGAAGAAGTGAGAAAGATTACTTTCAGTGCTCCCTTAAAAGTGTACACTCCACACAATGTCAGAAGCATCTTACAACAGAGAGCGGAGAAATGGTTAACAGACAGCCGGATCCTAAAGTATGAAGCTATACTAATTGACTCCCCTGATTTAGAACTGAAGGTAACTTCTGCTCAGAGCCCAGCACAATTTTTATTTGGAAAACCATCAGAGGAACTACAACATAATTGTTCGGAGGTAATCGAGACCCAGACTAAAGTAAGACCTGATTTGAGAGATACTGAATTAGAGAAGGGGGAGATACTATTCATAGATGGTTCCTCTAGAGTAGTGGAGGGAAAAAGAAAATCAGGGTATGCCATAATTAATAAACACCTGGAATCTGTGGAATCAGGCCCCCTGAGTCCATCATGGTCAGCTCAGGCTTGCGAGCTGTATGCCCTACACAGGGCTCTGGAACTATTGAAGGGAAAAAGTGGAACTATATATACAGATTCTAAATATGCATATGGAGTGGTTCACACCTTTGGAAAGATTTGGGAGGAAAGAGGTTTAATTAATACTCAAGGGAAGAATCTTATACATCAAGAATTAATAAGGAAAATTTTAAAAGCATTAAGGGAACCTAAAGAAATAGCAGTAGTACATGTAAGAGGGCACCAGAAAGGATTAGAATACCACACTAGGGGAAATAATCTAGCAGATAAAGAAGCTCAGGAAGCAGCTTTAAGAATTCAGGCTGCTAAAATTAATATAGTACAGGAAGAAGAAAGACAAGAAGAAGAAAAAGAAGAAGAAGAAAAGAAGTTCACTCCTGAAGAACAAACAAAACTGGAGAAAATAGGTGCTAAATTAGAGCAAGGAAAATGGACATTGCCAGACGGGCGAGAGATGTTACCGAAGGCTTATGCAAGACAAATATTGGAACGTTTGCATACACAAACACACTGGGGTACAAGAGCATTAAGTAATCATTTACTTAAACAATTTGGTTGCATAGGGGTTTTTAAAATAGCAAAGCAAGTCACACAAGGTTGTTTAACTTGTCAGAAAATAAATAAGAAAATATTCCGACAGGCGGCAGCGGGAGGAAGAAAAACAGCATATCGGCCTTTTGAGAGAGTACAAGTTGATTTTACCGAATTGCCTAAAGTAGGGAGGATCAAGTATTTATTGGTAATTGTGGATCATTTAACACAATGGGTAGAAGCTTATCCTGTGGCACGAGCTATGGCACAAGTGGTGACAAAAATTTTATTGGAACACCTGATACCTAGATATGGGATAATCCAGTACATTGATTCTGATCTTTTTTTTTTTTTTTTCTGATCTTGACACTTTACTTCTAAAATAATAAAATTATTATGTCAATCATTAGATATTCAGTGGGAATATCATACTCCGTGGCACCCACAAAGCTCAGGGAAAGTAGAGAGAATGAATCAAACAATAAAACAGCAATTGGCTAAATTAATGGTTGAGACACAAATGCCCTGGACTCAATGTTTACCATTGGCACTTTTAAACATAAGAACTAAATCACACAGTGAGACTGGATTATCACCATATGAAATGTTATATGGTATGCCTTATTCACAGGGAATGCCTCTGGGAGACAATGTAGTTGAGGATCGTAGTATCCAGAAATATATAATTACTATTGGGAAAAGGTTGCAAGAACTAAGAGAAATTGGAATACTGGTTCGAACACCACCTTTAGGATTTGCCATCCATAAAATACAACCAGGGGATGAGGTCTTAATAAAAACTTGGAAAGAAGAATCTTTACAGCCCCAGTGGGAGGGACCGTACCTTGTTTTACTTACCACTGAAACAGCTGTGAGAACAGCAGAAAGGGGTTGGACCCATGCATCCAGAGTAAAAGGACCAATAAATACCAAAACTTGGAGGGTTGAGTCTGCTCCTGGGGAACTGAAGTTAAAACTAAAAAGAACTAATGTTCCAGAAATAGGGCACGCTCTGCATGAAATACCAGAAGAAGGGGACAAGCCTGCAATGAAGAAAGGGGAGAAGGCAAGACCGGGGCAGGACTCTCCACTGCGGTGTGTATAGTCTACCGAGGGAGGCAACCCCTACAGGTATTGACTGCCGAGTGTGAGGGCCTCTACCGGACTTCTCCCGCACTGAAATCAAGCTGTCCCAGAAAAAGAAACAAATGAGCAAACGGAAAATGTATGTATATAGTAAGAATTTTGTTTTTTTGAGCTGAACCACCCTCGAAGGCTGAACAGTGACACGAGTTTAAATAGATTCTGGAAGTGGATCTAACCCCTTGATTGAAGGCATTTCTTACACCTTTACGATACTCTCTGGACGACGCAGAAGGATGTTATACTTCCTGGTACTATTCTTACAAGGGCAATTGAGCCATGGAAATAATTTTTTCATTTTGGGGGAGGAAGTGGCTAAGGCTTTTAATCTTAGCAATTGCTGGGTTTGTGGGGGACCAGGAGGAGCTGAAAGTTGGCCTTGGGTAGCTGGCCCAGTCGAACCTAAGTGGTGGGTTAGTAATTTGAGTGAAGTTCATAATGGAACACAATTCTGGAAAGAGGAGGAGGACCCGTGGCAATTGCATTAATCAGAAAAAAGGTATATATTGTTTAAACAGAACAGGAACAGTAAAGGTAGGAGAAAGCATTTGTAAATGGACTCTGTCCCCTGGATATGAATGTACTGATCCTGAATGTAGATCTATAAACTGTACAGCAAGTAAAGGGAAATGGAATGCCACACATGTCCAGCTGAAAAATGGGACTTGGCTGAGATGCTCATCTAAGAAATTTTTTGGGCTTGGGTGTAAAGCCATGGCAAGAGCACAATCAAAAGGACAATTCAACGTTCAAATCTTGAGTTGTCAGCGTGATAACACCACTAGTGAACAGCATGTGGTAAAAGTCTACCGCTGGAGGTGGCAAAATGAGAACGGGACATTTCTGGTCAGCTCGTAATATGACAAATTGTGAAGGAGAAATTAGTTGTAATTGTGAGTGGGAATCTAGTGTGGGGGCTTGGAAGCGTATATATACAAGTATTAATGAAGCAAACACTGTAATGGGACCACTTGGTAATGAGAACACCTTGTATTTTCATGCCCCAAGGAATAAAAAGGAATGGGATGGTCCTTTTCCAAATGGGGCGTGGGCTTTAAAAGGACATTATTGGATATGTGGCAAACGGGCCTATAAAAGGCTACCAAAAGATTGGTCAGGAGTATGCTACGTGGGATACATAAGACCTTTATTCTTTTTATTATCTCAAATACAAGGGAATCACTTGGGAATAAAATTATATGATGATATTGATAGGGAGAAACGATATATTGATACCTCTTTAGCTGGAGGTAGTGCTCAAAAATGGAGAGAAAATGAATGGCCTCCTGAAAGAATCATACAGTATTATGGACCAGCTACATGGAATCTGAATGAAGTAATATCTGGAGCTCGAGAATCTATTTATAATTTGAATCGCATAATTAGGTTACAAGCAGTTCTCGAAATAATAACTAATCAAACAGCAACAGCTCTGGATCTCTTAGCTGACCAATCTACCCAGATGAGGAATGCTATTTTCCAACATAGAATGGTCTTAGACTATTTACTAGCAGAAGAAGGGGGTGTATGTGGTAAACTAAATTATTCTAATTGTTGCTTACGAATTGACGATAATGGGAAAGTAGTTAAAAAGATAACCAAGGAAATTAGAAAATTAGCCCACGTTCCAACACAAACCTGGAAGGATATGGAATGGGATTTATTTTCATGGCTGCCTGGTGGACCATGGGTTAGAAGAGTGTTATTTTTATTGTTATGTGGTGTAATGACGTTATTATTTGTACCTTGTATGATACCTTGTTTTACATTATTAATACGCCGGGTGATAAATAGTACATTGGTAATAACTTCATTAAAGAAGGAAGGGAATATGTCAATTATGATGCTTAAGAATTGGACCCTCCAAGAACAAACTGATGAAATCCAATTATTAATAACAGAAGAGACACGAATTGGGGATATTAAAAAGAAGATAAGGGATTGTGAGGAATGTTTTAACAATTCGTGTCCATAAAGAACAATTCTGTTTGAATCCTGTCTGCCTCTGGGCCCTGCACTGACGATTTAATTCTTGAACCACAGATGCAGTGTGTCCCAGTCTCCCCCTCATTCTAGTCAATTTATCAAGTTTTCAGAAAATACTCCTTAAATTTATGAACCTGTTTGCTTTTGTTATTCTGGACTTCTATTTCTAACAGTTACAGCCTTTTTTTTTTCCTGTCTTCTTCGAGATTAACTTAACACTGCTATAGATGTGACTGTGAATAGCTGGGAAAGAATGTTTTAATTACTCGTGAGGCGTCAATAAGAAAGCTGTTTGTGTTTGATGTCTGGGAGTTTCAGAACAACTGATAATAACTGGTGACTGTTATGAGATACTATGTGGATCTTTGGTATCTGGCCAGGGGGCCAAGAGATTAAGAGGAAGGAAAAAGACGCTGAAGGACGGCTGGGAGACAAGACCTGCAGAAAGTGTTCTATAAACTCAACCTCTGAGTTGTTATTTTACTTTACTTCTTCCCCTCCTCTTCTACGGAGGGGGAGTGAGAGAGCAGTTGTGGTGGAGTTCAGCTGCCTAGCAAGTTAAAACCACCAAAGTCCTTTTGGGAGCCCAACGTGGGGCCAGAAGGGTTGATATAACAATAGAATTGATTAAAACTCTTACAACTAACACACTTACTTCCTAGTCACCATGTTCAATGTCCTATTAATATTTGCCTGTTTGATCATATGTCATGCAATCCGTGTCATGTTCTCCTTTCTCCTCTATATCCGATCCGAGAATGTGCTACAATCTGTGTTTGTTTTTTTTAATTCGCTGTGCTGCCAAGCACTGGCCTTGAATTTAATCTGTCATTCAGGCTCTGCACTGTTCTCCTTTGGGTCTCATGGAAATTATCTTTTAGAGAATATTCAGAATTACACTGCCTTTTTTTCCTCATCTGGAAGTCAGTTTATGAATAATATCAGCAATGGTACCTCCTCCTTCTTTCACACTGGGCTAATTACAACAGTTTTTGAGTATTTTGAATATCCTTGTGTAACCCATATATTGCTATTTCTAATTCTGAATAACGGGTTTCCTCTTCTCTCTAAGGTTAATCAATTGTTTAGAAATCTTACCTGGGAATTTGCCCCAAAATGGTCTGGTGGTGGGTGGCAAGGTGTGTGGGAGGATACAGGCAGGCACCTATTGTGAGAAACACTCTGTAGCCAATAACTTAGTCTCAGGTGAGGATCTCAGTGAAGTAGTAATTTAATTGTGATTGCAGTGGCAGGTGTCCCACAAGCAGGAGAGAGTCCCTACTAATTCCATAACAATTTAGATACTTTTTTTTTTTTTCTCAAGGACCGGGACCCTCCCCTGTTTCCCCATTGACTGCGTAATCCAGGTTCACAATCTATCCGGTGCTTCACAGACAATACGTGGTTTTCAGTTGCTGGCCTGTTATAAGTCAAATTTATTTCAGCTTTTATACTCTTTGAGGTGGTAATGTTTCTTACACAGTGATTTCTGCCTAATTGCTCTAAGGATTCTGGTTGTCTGCATTTTACAAGGTAGTCTGCTGTTATAAATGAAGATACAACTCAATCTGAATTTAGTAATATTTATAAAAGGCAAGTAAACAGCTCTGGGTGCATGGGGAGTCTACGCTCTACCAACACCTGCACACAACCGTTAATCTTTATAAATATATAGAACATTACTTTTACATATTAAACCCAAGTACACCTATACATATGTACAATCAAAAAAGGTATCAATTGAAACATAAACATGGCAAAATTTTCCAAATTCTGGCAAGTGTTTAACAAACAATCCTTTAATTCTATTACTATTAATGTCCATAACTGGGAGAGCATAGTTGGAGTTGGTAATCCTGGTTGAAGTGCTCCCCTATCTTCCATGACTTCATTAATTTTTCTCAGATCATATAACAGTCTATATTTTCCATTCCTTTTTTTGATTACAAACACCAGAGAATTCCAGGGCTAGTCGTGGGAACAATATGCCTTGCTTTATGTTGTTAAGCAACTCGGCCTTCAGGCCTTATGTATTCTATTCTTCCCGGACCGAAGGGAAACATATCCATCTCCTTTTCAAGGCCAATAGGGCCTGGATCAAAAGGCACTTCCAGGTCACCAGGGGGCGTAACAACAAAGGCCTGTGATGGCAGTAGCAGTGGGGGGGCCGATGGTGTAACAGAAGGATGGGACGAGCCCGCAGCTCCCTCAATGTCTGGCAAACCACACGTTTCTGACTGTGGCCCCACAGGGCTCTTTAAGGCCTCAGAGACTGCTCACCAGGTGCCGAGCAATCCCACTGCAACTTTGTCATTTTTAGTTGCAGAGTCCCACACCTTGACCTCAATTTGGTTCCATATTTCAGGATCATAAGCTGTCTGACTGTTAATAAAGGGAATAAGCTGTAAGCTTACCAGGACAGTCTTTGTTCCTAAGGACGTATGATTCCCCATAATGCACAACTGCTTACCAGCGAGGGGCAGTTGTGTGCGTGGGTCTGCTTCTCTCAGCTTGAGCTTCTTACCAGCTCCGGTGCGCCTATTTCCAGTGACTTTCTGTGTTGCGAAGCACGGATGAAAGCACAACAGACACCAGCAGAGTCAGATCATGCTTCACCATTTTATTGCCCGAATAGCCCAACTTTTATAGTGAATTTTACAGGGGTGGACAGTGTTTCACACAAGATTATTGGTCAAAAGCACCCAGACAAACCGTTAAGAAAATAACACCACCTGCAAGAAAAGAACCCCCCCTTTTGATTAGAAGTTAGAAAAACAACCCCCTTTGTGCTTAACGGTCACGTAGGCCTAGTCCTTGAGGCCAGCTGCTGATAACAATATTTTCTGAGTTCCTTAATTGGGTGATGTGGGAGTCATTGCCGTGGGAGCTTCTCACAGTTACTCTGGCAGCTTGGTTTGCTCAGCTACAGCAGGCCCTGAGATTTCTAAGGCCTACCCCTGGTTGCTTATGTCCACGTCCTGTATGCCAATTCCCAACAATTCCCCCGTTTTCTTTTTGTACAAGCAGTACTTGGTTTTGCATCAGATGTCGAATACATAACATAACACAACTATACAACTTAACCCTAATAACACCACAATTACTGTAAGCACTTAATGGTAACACAATTTAATAGTAAGCAACACAACTTAATAGTAACACACTTAAACCTAATTACTTGATGGTGATCAAAAGGCTGTTCTTGACAGTCCTTGAGGTGTCACAGCCCACGTCATTGTCAGAATGATTATCAGGAACCTCTTCATGGTCGTCTTCAGCGTGTGCAGATTCTAAAACTGCTTCAGTCCACTTTACAGTGATCCACTGGGTACCTGTTCCCGGCACCACTTCAAAATCCCTATAACATTTTGCAAGTAACCCTTTAACCACATTTATCACAATACTACGTGTAATGATGATTGACACCACAATGAACAGAATCCTTAATGCCCCTTTGACTAATCCCAGTAACCATCTATGCATTGTTTCAAACAAATCAGTGAACCATTGATTGAAAGGATTGATATCATATTGAATCTTTCTAATAAATCCATTTTTCTATGATTTTTGCCGGCACCAATTACCTATGCTTTTAGCCTGCACTGTGGTTATATCCCGGGATCCTACACTATGGCAACAATAACCTGTACTGGGGCTATATTCCGGAATCCTGCACTATGGCAACAATAACCTGTACTATGGCTATATCCCGGGATCCTGCACCATGGCAACAATAACCTGGACTATGGCTATATGCGCTCTCACTCACACAGTACACAGTACAATCACACATACAGAGCACAATCGTACACCCAGAGGCCTCTGGCACATCTCACTCTCAATCATACCACAACCTCAATCATACCACAGGAATATAATTTAGAATGATAACCAACCAAACAAGTATTGTCTCTGACTGTGTTCCTCGTGAAGTGACTTGTAACACTTTGTTTTAAACCCTTACACTTACACAAATACTTTCAACACAAAATACCTGGACATTTAAGAATAACACATACAATTATTAACACTCCAGTTAGTATCCCTCCAGCAGCTGAAAACATACCGTTTGTCTGCAGTTTCAGGAGATATTTGTCTGCTCCTGCGGTGAGCAGCTGAGAGTGGAGTCCCCTCCGAGCAAAACGCTCAGGGTGCACCTAGGGGCGTCCGTGCCACAGCCGATCCCGCAGCCGAGCAGAGTGTCTCCTGCCTGGCTCACCAAAATGACTCACAGAAAGCTGACTCCACAATCAGTAAGATTGTAAAGTAGGTATGTTTACTCAGTTCCATGCAGCACGGGGCGGGTAGTCCCACCAAAGTCGTGCACGGCTAACGTGGTAACTTGCTTTAGTTGTTTAGAGTTACATATACATGAACATTCCTATACATATGCATAACCTGTCCCTTTGTGAACAGTCCTCCTTATCTCAGACCCCTTGATTAAAGTCTGAACCATAAAGTTGGTTTTGATCTGGTTCTCGGGGTCCTAGAGGCTCCAGTTATCTGGAGGTATAAGTGCAACACAGGCACAAATGTAGCCCATATTCATTCTTAATCAATTGCTCTCTAATTTCTAATTCCAATGTTTCAGCTTGCTCTTTTCCGGATCCACGGGTATTCTACTATTAATGTTCAAAGCCTGACAGACCCCGTCCTCCATGGATCAAAATACAGGGGGTCTTAAGGGTTCTTTTGGTCATTCTATCATATAATACTGGATCATTTTTAATTTACTCTTTAATTTTCTGGGGCCCCTATTGTTCCAATTTCTAATCATTATTCATAATGGACTTTTTGGTCATATATCTGGTAATTTGCTCCCTTCCTGGTCCTCGGTCTTCGATTTTATCTGACCCATCTGGGAATTTTACTTGTGGCAATTCCCACAGCCCTTGGTTGCCCCCAGTGAGAGTGTCTTGCAGGGGGTTTAGGACCTATCACCCACCCACGTATCCCTGAATTCTATAGGAACCACTTCTATAGAATCACTCCCTTCACCGGCCAAGCCCCCCCACAGGAGATTAGAACTGGTGAGAAAACAAAAAGACCTCCACGCTGACTTTAGAAGTCTCAGTTACACTCTCACACACACAAACATTGGCAACCGCACCTTTACCCAACCAAACGGTATCCACAAACACTTACGACTCTCGTCTTCGTCCGGATCTTCACGCGCAGAATTACGGGCAAAAAAAAACAACAGCCAGCAAGGGAGCTCAAAAAAATCAAATTCTTTGCTTACCTTTATTCAGGTTCAGGATGGCATTAGTCCCGACCCGACTCAAACAGGAGCCACCAAATGGTGGGGCGCCTCTCCTAGATCAAATCAGAATTCAGGAACCATAGCCATCCCAGATGAGCCCCCAAATTGTTAGATGTTGAGGGATTTCTTGAAACAGCAAAAATCCCATGGCTTGCTGTAGCTGAGCAAACCAAGCTACCAGGGCAACTATGAGAAGTTCCCATGACAGTGTTCCCACATCGCCCAATTGAGGAATTCAGAAAAATATTGTTACCAGTAGCTGGCTTCAAGGACAAGGTCTATGTGACTGCTAAACACAAGGGGTTGTTTTCTTGCAGGTGGGGTTGTTTTCTTATAGTTGTTTGTCTGAGTGCTTTTGACCAATAACCTTGTGTGAAACACTGTCCACCCCTGTTAAGTTCTCTATAAAAGTTAGGCTATTCGGGCAATAAAATGGAGGAGCATGATCTGACTCTACTGTGTGTCTGTCGTGCTTTCGGCCGTGCTTCCTGCAACATATGGCGCCCGAACAGGCTGAGACCTGAACAGGGCCTGAACAGGACATCGCAGCGGGAGACCTGAACAGGACCTGAACAGACATCGCACAGGAGCAGGACATCGCAGCACCGGAGCAGACATCGCAGCCGAGCACGGACATCGCAGCGGCGCCGGGGCAAACATCGCAGCGCAGCGGGACACCAGCGGCACCGGCACATCCGAACGCAGGTAGACCAGGAGACCAGCGGCGCCGGGACCGGCGGCGCCGGGACCAGCGGCGCCGCGATCTCGCCGCGCCGTCGGGACTTCGGAGCGCCCATCCGACCGGCGCTTGAGCAGACCGGACACCGGCCCGGAAACACGGTACACAGGCCTCACGGTGAGACGCGGTACTCCCGCTGAGAGACGCGTGAAAACGGTGGGAAACGGGGTTTTTGCGGCGGGACGTGGAATTGCGGAGGGCCGCGGGTAAACGGAGTCGCGGCGGGACGTGGAATTGCGGAGGGCCGCGGGAAATAGAGTTGCGGTGAGACGTGGAATTGCGGAGGGCCGCGGGAAAAAGAGTTGCGGCGAGACGTGGAATTGCGGAGGGCCGCGGGAAATAGAGTTGCGGCGGGACGTGGAATTGCGGAGGGCCGCGGGAAAAAGAGTTGCGGCGAGACGTGGAATTGCGGAGGGCCGCGGGAAAAAGAGTTGCGGCGAGACGTGGAATTGCGGAGGGCCGCGGGAAAAAGAGTTGCGGCGAGACGTGGAATTGCGGAGGGCCGCGGGAAACGGAGTTGCGGTGAGACGTGGAATTGCGGAGGGCCGCGGGAAAAAGAGTTGCGGCGAGACGTGGAATTGCGGAGGGCCGCGGGAAACGGAGTTGCGGTGAGACGTGGAATTGCGGAGGGCCGCGGGAAAAAGAGTTGCGGCGGGACGTGGAATTGCGGAGGGCCGCGGGAAATTGACGTGATCACGGTGCGATGCGGGACATCCGAGATCGAGTTGCTATGGGAGACCAGAGGCATCAGTGGACAACGGCAGCCGACTCTCACCGTGTGGCGAGTCGGCACAGAGCAGAGGGGCGGACATCAGGACCCTGCAGCCTGTCTGACGTAACCATGGAGGCAGCGGCGGCTGTGCTGCTTCTCTTTGGCATTCTTTTTATAAGAGGTTTATCTTGCAACGCAAAAAAGACTATTTGTCCCCAGATCGGTGTTATAACTATGTTTCTGGATAACATTCCGTGGGGTTGCCTCAGTCTACGGACTATTAATGACGATTTAGCTCTATTGCGGGGCAGGAGTGCAGAGACGCAGATTACACTGCCAAATGACCACCAGCAGGCTCGTTCACAAACAGCTTCTAGGATTGCAGCTGGCACTGCCTGCAGCCGTATAGCAGACCTTACACTCTCTTTCCTAACTAGTAATCATGTGTCTCATCCATTTGTGGTGAATGGTCAGTGGCAAAAAGAAAAGGGGGAGAGTAAGGGGCGGCAAAGACAGAAACGGTACCAGGAGGATGCCACTGACACTACTAGCACGGGTAATAGGAGTAGTATAAGTGACATAGGCGCAGGGCGGCGGCAGGCACTGCCGCGCTGTGGGGCATTCTGCCTGCTGCTCGCCCTCACCTGCCTGTGCACTGCTGCCGACAGTGCTAGAGCAAAATGTGAAGACTGCTCAGACGGCAGTGATGAGAGTGCTTGTGTGAAGAAGACGTGTGCTGAATCTGACTTTGTGTGTAACAGTGGTCAGTGTGTGCCAAACAGATGGCAGTGTGATGGGGATCCGGACTGTGAGAATGGGTCTGATGAGATTGCTGATCTGTGTTATATGAGAACATGCCAGGTAAATGAAATCAGCTGTGGTCCTCAGTCAACCCAGTGTATCCTGGTGTCATGGAAGTGTGATGGTGAAAAAGACTGTAACAGAGATCCTGATTACAAGGATGGAAGTGATGAAATTAACTGCCCTTCTCAGACCTGCAGGCCAGACCAGTTCAGATGTGAAGATGGGAACTGTGTCCATGGGAGTAGGCAGTGCAGTGGTGTGAGAGACTGTCTGGATGGCACTGATGAAGCAAACTGTAACGATGTTATTCAGTGCTCAGGACCTGGCAAATTCAAGTGCAGAAGTGGAGAATGCATAGATACCAATAAAGTGTGTAACCAGCAGAGAGACTGCAAGGACTGGGGTGATGAGCCCCTGAAGGAATGCAACATACATGAATGTGACTGTCCAGCTGGGTTTGAGTTTGTAGACAAGAGAAACTGTGGAGATATTGATGAATGTCAAAACCCTGGTATCTGTAGTCAAATCTGTATCAACCTGAAAGGTGGCTACAAATGTGAACGTAGCCGTGGGTATCAGATGAATCCTGCTACAGGAACCGGGAAAGGGCCATACTGGTACAAAAACACAAATAACACCTGTGATTACAATGACGCTGCTAAGCAGGGTTTAGGGGTTTGTAGCATGGAGACAAGGGGTAACAACTACAGTGTTTGGAACAATTGTGCAGCTTTGGCCTTACCTCCTGATGTGCTTCTGATTTGTGGGGATGGGGCCTGGCAAGGTATCCCTGCAAATGCTATCAGATGTCCATGTTACTTAGATAAACTCATTGTATTTGCTCCTAGCTTGTTACAGTTGCGTGAGATCACCAGACATAAATGGGCATTGCTTGCATCGGATTGCAATGATAATGTTGAATTGTGTGGGGTTGCAGCTAGAGCGGCATTAGCAATTTCAGTGCCTGGAGTGGCATCTGCGGCCGCACGTAACAACTTAGAAAAATTGGTATGCTGGGCCAAGAGGCAAGCCTATGCCACGACAGAGATACTTGAGGAGATGTTACCAGATCAAAATAGTCTGCGACATCTGCTTTTACAGGATCAAGCTGCTATTGACATCTTGCTTTTGGCTCAAAGGAATGGGTGTGAGGACTTTAAGGGAATGTACTGTTTAAACCTTTCTGATCATAATGAGTCAATTCACAAATCCATTACTTTCCTGAAAGAGCATATGAGAAAGATTCAGTATGGTATCAATCCTTTCAATCAATGGTTCACTGACTTGTTTGAAACAAGGTGTAGATGGTTGCTGGGTTTAGTCACAAGGGGATTAAGGATGTGGTTTAGGGTGGTGGTAATCATCGTTGTGTGTTGTAAGTATAGCAAAAGAGTCACTTGTAAAACTGCTGTGTCGGGCTTGGTTTGCTCAAAAGAAGAAGGGGGAATTGTTGAGGGATTTCTTGAAACAGCAAAAATCCCATGGCTTGCTGTAGCTGAGCAAACCAAGCTACCAGGGCAACTATGAGAAGTTCCCATGACAGTGTTCCCACATCGCCCAATTGAGGAATTCAGAAAAATATTGTTACCAGTAGCTGGCTTCAAGGACAAGGTCTATGTGACTGCTAAACACAAGGGGTTGTTTTCTTGCAGGTGGGGTTGTTTTCTTATAGTTGTTTGTCTGAGTGCTTTTGACCAATAACCTTGTGTGAAACACTGTCCACCCCTGTTAAGTTCTCTATAAAAGTTAGGCTATTCGGGCAATAAAATGGAGGAGCATGATCTGACTCTACTGTGTGTCTGTCGTGCTTTCGGCCGTGCTTCCTGCAACAGTTAGAAATGGCTCATTCTTCAAAATAGGATTAAATAAAAAAAATAGGATTTATTAAAAGAATAGAGGTAAGCAAACAGAGCTGGGTGCACCGGTGTTGCGAGGACATTTGTTGTTGACGGAAGGAAGACAAGAGCACTCAATATGAGTGATCAGCAAGCTCCATTTTATTGCCCGAATAGCCTAACTTTTATAGTGAACTTAACAGGGGCGGACAGTGTCTCACACAAGATCATTGGTCAAAAGCACTCAGACAAACAACTGCAAGAGAACAACCCCACCAGCAAGACAACAACCCCTTGTGATTAGCGGTCACGTAAACCTTGTCCTTGAAGCCAGCTGCTGGTAACAGTATTTTTCTGAGTTCCTTAATTGGGCGATGTGGGAGTCATTGCCGTGGGAGCTTCTCACAGTTACTCTGGTAGCTTGGTTTGCTCAGCTACAGCAGGCCATGAGATTTTCTAAGGCCTACCCCTGGTTGCTTAAAGCAAGATCAGATTGAACAATTGTTCTATGGGCACATGTCCACGTCCTGTATGCCAATTCCCAACACACCGGGAGTCTCCGCTCCACCAGGATGCACACCAGTTACATCAAGTAGCTGATTTTTATGCTCCTAGACTAATACATATTCATTACTACTTCTAAAAAAAATAGGTTATTATAATTAGCTTCCGGGGTCCAGTCCCTCCTACTGGAGTAGTATCCCATAACAGTTACTAGTTGTTATCAGTTGTTCTGAAACCCCCAGACATCAAAGACTTCATACAAACACAAATAGCTTTCTTATTGACACTTCATTAGTAATTAAAACATTCCTCACCAGCCATTCACAGGGACAGTCACACCTATAGCAGTATTAAGTTAATCTCGAAGAAGACAAAAAAAAGGCTGTAACTGTTAGAAATAGAAGTCCAGAATAACAAAGGCAAACAGGTTCATAAATTTGAGGAGTATTTTCTGAAGTCTTGATAAATTAACTAGAATGAGGGGGAGACTGGGACACACTGCATCTGTGGTTCAAGAATTAAATTGCCAGTGCAGGACCCAGAGGCAGACAGGACTGTTCTTTATGGACACGAATTGTTAAAACATTCCTCACAGACTCTTAACGATGAGGCCATCAGGAATATAAAAGAGTTTATAGGGAACAAAGAAGGGTGATTCAGGAGACTCCATGCAGTCTGGGGTTTCTTGTTCTCCAGCTGGTTCTCTTGTTCTCCAGCCATTAAGGCATGGATGTTTCTGGGGGTTTGCTGTTGTTGTTACATTCAAAGTTGTTTGACCAATGAAAAGTTGTTTTGAAAAGAACTGCTGTGGAGAGAAGGGTATGAGAGGGGAGCCTGCCCTCAAGACGAAAAAAAATAAAGATAAAAAAAGGCAACACGATGAAGTTACGTCATCAATAAAGAAGCAGGAAAAAGAAGTGAAGAGGAACAGGCTGGCAGAATGGAGACCAGGACGGGAACAGGCACATTGATTGCCTCATGAAGATAGGTTCAGCCAAACTCAGCAAACTGCTCAGAGAAGCTTGTACAGAAAGTCACTGGAAACAGGCGCACTGGAGCTGGAGAGAAGCTCGAGCTGAGAGAAGCAGACCCGCGCACACAACTGCCTCTCGCTGGTAAGCAGTTGCGCATTATGGGGAATCATACGTCCTTAGAAACAAAGACTGTCCTGGTAAGCTTACAGCTTATTCCCTTTATTAACAGTCAGACAGCTTATGACTGCTAAAAGATACTAACAGCATATGAGAGTGTTCGAGCTGCTTCAGAAATTGTGGGTACAGAAGCACAATTCCTCTTGGCATCATGGCTACCTGTGTTACATTGGATCTTCAAAGGGAAAATTCCCACTACACACCATGCAACCGATGCTACATGGAATAAGTGGATAGCGTTAATTACACAGCGGGATCGAATGGGGAAACTCAACTGCCCAGGAGTCCTGGAAGAGATTATGGACGGGCCGTAAGTCAAAGATTTCGGCGTACTGACAAAAGAGGTAACTCGTACTGAAGAGGTACCACCATACAATGAGTTGCCAGAAGACAGAAAGCAGTCTGTGTTGCTCACTGATGGATCCTGCCGTGTGGTAGGGAGCTATTGGAAAGGGAAAGCTTCTGTGTGAAGTCCCACACAGCAATTTGTGGAGGCCATGGAAGGGGAAGGTGAGTCGAGTCAGTATGCAGAAGTGAAAGCCGTACAACTGGCCCTAGTGATTGCTGAAATATTGTTGAAAAATAACAATTTTGGTTTAACACACTCTGGTGAGATTTCCAAATCACTGGAAGTGCCCACTGCTCTAGATGACTGCTGTGAGAAACATCTCAAATAATTTTCTTCAGACAGGATCTTCTGTGAAGCTATTTTTTTCACGATTGCAGTGGTGGGCGTCCTGTCAATCAGGAGCACATTTTAGTAAACAAATCATAACATTTTATTCCCTATTACTCGACGCCTGATCACCTCCCGTTTCCTCATGCCTGTAGGCTGAGTACTACAGGTTCACAAGCTACTCGATGCTCCTCTATACCTTATATGTACAATTTTTCTTTTTTTTAACCCTTTAATTTCTCCTTTCTTAAGTTTTCACAGAATCAGAGAATCACAGAATCACAGAACTGTAGGGGTTGGAAGGGACCTCGAAAGATCATTGCGTCCAAGCCCCCTGCCAAAGCAGGTTCCTCAGAGCAGGCTGCACAGGTAGGCATCCAGACAGGCCTTGAATATCTCCAGAGAAGGAGATTCCACAACCTCCCTAGGCAGCCTGTTCCAATGCTCCGTCACCCTCACCGTGAAGAAGTTCTTTCGCATGTTGGTGCGGAACTTCCTGTGCTCTAACTTGCAGCCATTGCCCCTTGTCCTATCCCCACAAACCACTGAGAAGAGGTTGGCTACATCCTCCTGTCCCCCATCCCTCAGATATTTATATACACTGAGGAGATCCCCTCTCAGTCTTCTCTTCTCCAGGCTGAACAGACCCAGGTCTCTCAGCTTTTCTTCATAGGGAAGATGCTCCAGGCCCTGTATCATCTTTGTGGCCCTCCGCTGGACTCTTTCCAGGAGATCCCTGTCTTTCTTGTACCGGGGAGCCCAGAACTGGACACAGTACTCCAGGTGAGGCCTGACCAGGGCAGAGTAGAGGGGGAGGATCACCTCCCTTGACCTGCTGGCCACACTCCTTTTAATGCATGCCAGGATCCCATTAGCCCTCTTGGCCACAAGGGCACAGTACTGGCTCATGGTCAACCTGTTGTCCACCAGGACCCCCAGGTCCTTCTCAGAACTCCTCTCCAGCAGGTCATTCCCCAAGCCTGTACTGATAGTTTGGGTTGTTCCTTCCCAGGTGCAGGAGAACTTGGGATCTTTGTTTGACTGTTCTCACACTGCTCACCCTGTTTTTCTCAAGTTTCTACCTTATTTTGGAACAGTGAGGCCTTCTACTGTCCACTTATCTATTTAGCATTTCTCATTGTTATGACTACCTTTGAATACAAAAAAATTAGTTCTCTACTGCAAAAACACAACTTTGTTTCTCACTGCTCTAGAAACCTGCCCATATCCTCCCACACTCCCTGCCACTCATAACCATCCTGCCTCAGGACAGATCTCTGGATGGCATTCCTAAGTAGTTGTTTAACCTTCAACAAAATTTGAAGCGCATTAAGGAGATATAACAATAATAACATGGTGGTCTGAACATCCCAAAGATATTCAAAATCTCGAAGAGCTATCGTAAGTAGCCCAGAGGATAAGAGGGTGGTGAAGGAGAAAGGGAGATTGAACAAGCAGGAAAAAATATCTTCCCCTGTCCCCTCCACAGATTGGCTCCCTGACGAAAAAAGGCAATAAGTGTAATTGTTAATAGTTTCCGAGATATGGTTTCCAAAGTATAGAATCGATGACATTGCTGAGTACAAATACCAGGTTAGTTTCACGACCAAATTATATGATTTTATCATATCATAAGCCAGTGTAACACTGTACAGTAAAATAATGTTATAAATTAGCTCAGTCCCAAAATAGGATTATCATCAAAGTTTATAATTTATTAAAAGAATAGAGGTAAGAAAACAGCGCTGGGTGCATTGGGAGTCTCTGCTCCACCTAGACGCACACCAGTTACATCAAGTAGCTGATTTTTATGCTCCTAGACTAATACATATTCATTACTACTTCTAAAAAAAACAGGTTATTATAATTAGCTTCCGGGGTCCAGTCCCTCCTACTGGAGCATGCGCATCAGTCTCCGGTGGTCCCCCTGGGGGTCTCTGGGGGTCTTTCATGCTGAAGGCTCGTAGTCTTCCTCTCAGTTTTTTTTTCTTGTCCTTCCCCTTTGTACTCCTTGGCAGCATGTCAAAAGTTTACACAGTGTCCCCTGCAAGTTTTGTCTTCTAGCTGTCCTTCAGCTTCTTTCTTTCTTCTCCTTAATCTCCTGGCCACCTGGACAGATATCAGGGGCTTGCATAGTGTCCCATTCAGAAGCCATAACAGTTACTAGTTGTTAGCAGTTGTTCTGAAACCCCCAGACATCAGAGACTTCAAAGAAAGAACATACAAATACAAATAGCTCTCTATTGACACTTCACGAGTTGTTAAAACATTCCTCACAGGCCATTCACAGGGACACTCCAGTCACATCTATAGCAGTGCTAAATCAACCACAAAGAAGGCAAAAAGGCTGTAACTGTTAGGAATAAGATTTCGGAATAACAAAAGCAAATAGGCTCATGGATTTGAGGAATATTTCTGAAGATTTGATAAATTGACTATAATGAGGGGGAGACTGGGACACTGGGAGGAAAGGGGAGAAACCACATCTGTGGAAGAATTAAATTGCCAGTGCAGGACCCAGAGACAGACAGAACTGCTCTCTAGTGACACGAATTCCTTTGCAAGGTACAAGAACTATATACATTAACCATTCTGTTTTTCTTAGACTTGTGTTTATACAAGGGTATGTAAGACAGAAGGTCACATTCATCATACCATGCGGCCCTAGCACTGTTCCATACTGACACGAATCAGATGAACATATATCACAATAATGATCTTAAACCAGTCCCCAGAAAAGATAAATAGCACGACAGAGAACACATACAGTAAGTAGCGTGCTATATATCTCAATTTCGAAAACAGGCACAGCAGACCTGATATTAAAGCAATCAACACTGTGACTAGAAACTATTAAGCAGGTCTAATACTTATACCAATTTTGGTTTAACACACTCTGGTCAGATCTGTCATTATCTCAACCATTCGTGCCCCAGGTTGGGCGCCAAAACAACTGTTATGATTTAACCCAGCTGGCAGCTAAGCACCACACAGCCGCTCGCTTCCCCTCCCTCTCTGGGATGAGGGAGAGAGTCAGGAAAATGAAGCCTGTGAGTTGAGAAAGAGACAGTTTATTAAGACAGAAAATAAAATAATAATAATAATAATAATAATATAATGCGTACAAAACAAGTGATGTACAATGCAATTGCTTGCCACCCTCTGACCGATGCCCAGCCCAACCCCAAGCAGCTGCCCCCCACCCCCACCCTGGCTAGCCACCCCTATATATTGTTTAGCATGATGTCAGATGGTATGGAATAACCCTTTGGCCAGTTTGGGTCACCTGTCCTGGGTCTGTCCCCTCCCAGCTCCTGCTGCACCCCTAGCCTGCCCGCTGGCAGGACAGAGCGAGAAGCTGAGATGTCCTTGGCTTGGTATAAGCACTGCTCTGCAACAATTAAAACACCTGTGTGTTATCAACATTATTCTCATCCTAAATCCCAAACATAGCACTCTACCAGCTACTAGGAGGAAAATTAACTCTATCCTAGCTGAAACCAGGACATCTTTCAAAGCGATTAATGTAAAAACTTTGTTCTTTTTCTCAGATTTTTTTCTTTCTAATTGGAGGGCTTAGATACCCAGAAGTTCTCTGTTCTTAGTTTTGTCATAGGAGCAATATTTTGATTTATGCATATATAAAGAAACTGCTTCTACTTTGAAATTGAGAACTTGAAGCTCTGTACTGTATGATTCTAGAATCTAGAATCCTTCTATGATGATACTGTATATAATATTATGTCAGATTTCTTTCATTCTGGATCAGTTCAAGCAGTGCCTGGCTGATGCGCTGAGAATATTTGTCAGTGCTACCTGCCGCCAAAGAGCTATAAGCATAGTTACCTTATGTAGTATGTGTGAAGGTAAATAATGTGTTATTCAGGATGAGGTGATTACACATCTATGAGTGGTTTAAAAAAAATATATATTTTTTTAAAAAGTGATCTTGAAGGGTTACTCAGAGATGAAAAAGACATCAACAAAAAACAACAGTGCCACTGTGCAATGCTTGTAAGACTAACTTTTCTGACCCTGTTTCTATTTCAGGAAAAATAAAATTTGCTGTAATGGTGTCGTGGTTCCGCTCGAGTGGGCAGCCGAGCTCCACCACAGCCGCTCTCTCACTCCCCCTCCTCAAAGAGGAATGGGGAGAAAATATGTGAAAAGGGCTCAAGGACTGACATAAGGACGAGAAAATCACGCAATAATTATTGTAACGGGCAAAACAGACTCAGCATAAGAAGATAGATAGTAAGATTTGTTGCTCATTACTAACAAGCTAGAGAAGTGAGAAACAAAGGAAAGAAACCAAAAGCACCTTCCCCCCCCATCCACCCTCTTCCACCTCCTCCCCCCGAGCAGCGTAGGGGAATGGGGGAATGGGGGTTATGGTCAGTCTACAGCACTTCTTCTCTGCTGCTCCTTCTCGGTCACTCTCGTCCCCTGTGCTGTGGAGTCCCACCCACGGGATGCAGTCCTTGATGAACTGATCCGGCGTGGGCTTCCCACAGGCAGCAGCTCTTCCGGAGCTGCTCCAGATATGGGTCCGTACCATGGGGTCCATCCCTCTGGAGAAAACTGCTCCAACCTGGGTCCCCCATGGGCAGCAGCTCCTGCCAGGTCACCTGCTCCTGCGTGGGCTCCTCTCCACGGGCTACAGGTCTGGCCCAGAATCTGCTCCGGCAGGGGTCTTCCACAGGCGGCAGCCTCCGTCGGTGCAGGGCCACCTGCTCCACCGTGGTCTCCTCCACGGGCTGCAGCGTGGAACCCTGCTCCACTGTGGTACTCCATGGGCTGCAGGGGGACATCCTGCTTCACCATGGTCCTCACCACAGGCCGCAGGGGACTTCTGCTCCGGCGCCTGGAGCACCTCTCCCCCTCCTTCTACACTGACCTTGGCACCTGCAAGGCTGTTTCTCACTCCCTTGACTCTCCCGGCTGCTGTGTGGCACAATGTTTTTTTTTTCCTGTCTTAAATATGCTCTCACAGAGGCGCAAAACAACATCGCTTATTGGCTCAGCTCTGGAAAACAATGGGGCCCTTCCCAAACATGGGGTAGCTTCTAGATCTTTCTCACAGAAACCACCCCTATGGCCCCCTGCTACCAAAACCTTGCCACGTAAACCCACTACAAATGGGACTGTACAACTTAACTGTATGTGTGTGTTGCGTTTACGTGGCAAGGACTTGATATCGTGGATCTGCAGCAGTGGCCTCTGTGAGAAGAGTCCAGAAGCTGCCCCATATTAGAGAAGAGACAGTTCCAGCCAGCTCCAAAAAGGACCAGCCGCTGGCCAGAGCCAAGCCAATAAATGATGTTGGTTGTACCTCTGTAAGAACATATTTAAGAAAAGGGAGGGGGGGAAATCCTGCTGTGCAACAGCAGCTGGGAGAGCAAGGAGTGAGAAACAGCCCTGCAAACACCAAGGTCAGTGAAGAAAGAGAGGGAGAAGGTGCTCCAGGCACTGGAGCAGAAGTTCCCCTATGGCCTGTTGTCCTGGTTTCAGTTAGAACAGTATCAACTTAGTGACAGACCCTGCGGCCACTCCAAGCCCTGTGACAGATCCAACGGCCACTGTGACCCCTACGGTGGACTCTGCAGCTGCTCCAGTCCCAGCTCCTGCAGCTGCTCCAGTTCCAGCTCCTGCAGCCACTTCTGTCCCAGCTCCTGCAGCCGCTCCAGTCCCAGCTCCTGCAGCTGCTCCAGATCCGGTTCCTGCAGCCACTCCAGTTCCAGCTCCTGCAGCTGCTCCAGTTCCAGCTCCTGCAGCCACTTCAGTCCCAGCTCCTGCAGTTGCTCCAGTTCCAGCTCCTGCAACTGCTCCAGCTCCGGTTCCTGCAGCCGCTCCAGTTCCAGCTCCTGCCGCTACTCCAGTCCCAGCTCCTGCAACTGCTCCAACTCCAGTTCCTGCAGCCGCTCCAGCTCCGGTTCCTGCAGCCACTCCAGCTCCTGCAGCCACTCCAGCTCCTGTGGCTTTGTCAGAGAAACGAGCTATAGCAGTGCAAGTTGATCCTGCAGAGGGTATTCCAACCCCTGTGGCAGACCCTGTAACGGGGTCAGAGAAACGAGCTGTAGCAGTGCAAGTTGACCCTGCAGAGGGTATTCCAACCTCTGTGGCAGACCCTGTAACAAGGTCAGAGAAACGAGCTGTAGCAGTGCAAGCTGCCCCTGTAGAGAAGGTGAAAAAATGGTATAGAGATTCAGGTCGTTTAGAACGCAGAGAGTCTTCTGCCAAATCTAGGTATAGAGATGACGGAGACGATGACGATGCTGGGCCATCAAGGATTCAGGAGGAGGAAGATGAGGATGCTGAAAAATCAACAGTAACTACCCGAAGCCTAAACGAGCGTGAGCTACGAGACGTGCGAAAAGATTTTGGTCGCTGTATAGGTGAGCAGCTTGTCACCTGGCTGCTCCGGTGCTGGGACACTGGAGCCAATTGTGTGGAATTAGACGGCAGGGAATCCAAGCGGCTGGGATCCCTTGCTAGAGACGCAGGCATTGACAAAGCAATTGGAGATGGAGCACAATCTCACAGCCTCTGGAGGCGTCTCCTCTCAGCTGTGAGGGAAAGGTATCCCTTCAAGGAAGAACTTTTATGTCTACCAGGCAAGTGGACCACTATGGAGAAGGGAATCCAGTACCTGAGGGAATTAGCCGTACGGGAAGTGATTTATGAGGATCCAGACCTCAGACAAACATCCAAAGATCCAGATGAAGTCAGGTGTACACGACCCATGTGGCGGAAGTTTGTACGGAGTGCACCATCATCATATGCCAGCTCATTGGCAATAATGGCCTGGAAAGAGGATGAGGAACCCACAGTGGATGAAGCGGCTAAACAACTCCGGCAGTACGAAGAAAGTCTCTCCTCTTCCTTACAGGCCTGCGTCTCAGCTGTGGAGAAACTTTCTGAAAAGGTTCACCAACTTGAAGAGAGATTATTCTCCTCCGCACCTGTACAAAGCAGTGTCTCAGCTATCAGGGGTAGGCGTTCATCCACGCAAGGAAGACGATATGGTGGGTACTCACCCCGTGCCACCCTGTGGTTTTACTTACGAGACCATGGAGAGGACATGAGAAAATGGGATGGAAAATCTACCGCGACCCTAGAGGCACGGGTACGTGAGTTGCAAAAGAAAACAATCAGGAAAAAGGGATTCTCTGAAAAGTTTGCTGCTCCAACTTCCAGCAGACAGTCCTTCAAACACAGAAACAAAGAAGATTCTGACCAGGATTAGGGGGGCCCTGCCTCCAGCCAGGGGGAGGAAAGGGACAATCGAGTTTATTGGACTGTGTGGATTCGATGGCCTGGCAAGTCAGATGCACAGAGGTATAAGGCTTTAGTAGACACCGGTGCACAATGTACTGTAATGCCATCGAGCTATAAAGGACCAGAGCCCATCTATATTTGTGGAGTGACAGGGGGATCTCAGCAGTTGACTGTATTGGAGGCTGAAGTGAGTCTGACTGGGAATGAGTGGGAAAAGCACCGCATTGTGACTGGCCCGGATGCTCCATGTATCCTTGGCATAGACTATCTTAGAAGACGATATTTCAAGGACCCAAAAGGGTTCCGGTGGGCTTTTGGTATAGCTGCCTTAGAGACAGAGGGCATTAAACAATTATCTACCTTGCCTGGTCTCTCAGAGGACCCCTCTGTTGTGGGGTTGCTGAGGGTCGAAGAACAGCAAGTGCCAATCGCTACCACAACTGTGCACCGGCGGCAATATCGCACTAACCGAGACTCCCTGATTCCCATCCATAAGCTAATTTGTCAAGTGGAGAGCCAAGGAGTGATCAGCAAGACTCATTCACCTTTTAACAGTCCCATATGGCCAGTGCAAAAGTCTAATGGCGAGTGGAGACTAACAGTGGACTATCGTGGCCTGAACGAAGTGACGCCACCACTGAGTGCTGCAGTGCCGGACATGCTGGAACTTCAGTACAAACTTGAATCGAAGGCAGCCAAGTGGTACGCCACAATTGATATCGCTAATGCATTTTTCTCCATCCCTCTAGCAGCAGAGTGCAGGCCACAATTTGCCTTCACTTGGAGGGGAGTCCAATATACTTGGAATCGGCTGCCCCAGGGGTGGAAACACAGCCCTACCATTTGCCATGGACTGATCCAGTCTGCGCTGGAGCAGGGGGAAGCTCCTGAACACCTGCAGTACATCGATGACATTATTGTGTGGGGTGACACAGCAGAGGAAGTTTTCGAGAAAGGGAAGAAAATAGTCCAAATCCTTCTGAAAGCCGGTTTTGCCATAAAACAAAATATAGTCAAATGACCTGCACGAGAGATCCAGTTTTTAGGAATAAAATGGCAAGATGGATGTCGTCAAATCCCAATGGATGTGATCAACAAAATAACAGCTATGTCTCCACCAACTAACAAAAAAGAAACACAGACTTTCCTAGGTGTTGTGGGGTTTTGGAGAATGCACATCCCAAATTACAGTCTGATTGTAAACCCGCTCTACCAAGTAACCCGTAAGAAGAATGAGTTTGAATGGGGCCCCGAACAACGACAAGCCTTTGAAGAAATCAAGCAGGAAATAGTCCATGCAGTAGCCCTTGGGCCAGTTCGAACAGGACCAGATGTAAAGAATGTGCTCTACACTGCAGCCGGGGAGAACGGCCCCACCTGGAGCCTCTGGCAGAAAGAACCTGGGGAAACTCGAGGTCGGCCCCTGGGGTTTTGGAGTCGGGGATACAGAGGATCTGAGGCCCGCTATGCTCCAACTGAAAAGGAGATATTGGCAGCATATGAAGGAGTTCAATCTGCTTTGGAGGTGGTCGGTACTGAAGCGCAGCTCCTCCTAGCACCCCGATTGCCAGTACTAGGCTGGATGTTCAAGGGAAGGGTCTCTTCTACGCATCATGCAACTGATGTTACATGGAGCAAGTGGGTTGCACTGATTACTTAGTGGGCTCGAATAGGAAACCCCAGTCGCCCAGGAATATTGGAAGTGATTATGGACTGGCCAGAAGGCAAATACTTTGGGATATCATCAGAGGAGGAGGTGGTCTGTGCTGAAGAAGTCCCACTGTACAACCAGTTGCCAGAGAATGAAAAGAAATATGCCCTGTTCACTGATGGGTCCTGTCGTATTGTGGGGAAGCATCGGAGATGGAAGGCTGCTGTATGGAGTCCTACGCGACGAGTTGCAGAAGCTGCTGAGGGAGAAGGTGAATCGAGTCAGTTTGCAGAAGTGAAAGCCATTCAGCTGGCTTTAGACATTGCTGAACGAGAAAAATGGCCAGTTCTCTATCTCTACACTGATTCATGGATGGTAGCAAATGCCCTGTGGGGATGGTTACAGCAATGGAAGCAAAACAACTGGCAGCGCAGGGGCAAACCCACCTGGGCTGCTGCATTGTGGCAAGATATCGCTGCTCGGTAGAGAACCTGGCTGTGAAAGTACATCACGTAGATGCTCATGTGCCCAAGAATCGGGCTACTGAAGAACATCAAAACAACCAGCAGGTGGATCAGGCTGCTAAGATTGAAGTAGCTCAGGTGGACCTGATTTGGCAGCATAAAGGTGAATTATTTATAGCCCGATGGGCCCATGACACCTCAGGCCATCAAGGTAGAGACGCAACATACAGATGGGCTCGTGATCGAGGGGTGGACCTGACCATGGATGCTATAGCACAGGTTATTCATGACTGTGAAATATGTGCTGCAATCAAGCAAGCCAAACGGTCAAAGCCTCTTTGGTATGGAGGACGATGGCTGAAATATAAATATGGAGAGGCCTGGCAGATTGATTACATCACACTCCCTCAAACTCGCAATGGCAAGCGCCACGTACTTACAATGGTGGAAGCAACCACCGGATGGCTGGAAACATATCCTGTGCCTCATGCCACCACCCGGAACACCATCCTGGGCCTTGAAAAGCAAGTCCTATGGTGACATGGCACCCCAGAAAGAATAGAGTCAGACAATGGAACTCATTTCCGAAACAACCTTATAGACACTTGGGCCAAAGAACATGGTATTGAGTGGGTGTATCACATCCCCTATCATGCACCAGCCTGCGGGAAAGTTGAACGATACAATGGACGGTTAAAGACTACCTTGAAAGCAATGGGCGCTGGGACATTCAAAAATTGGGATACGCATTTGGCAAAGGCCACCTGGTTAGTCAATACTAGGGGATCTGCCAACCGAGCTGGACCTGCCCAATCCAACCTGTTACGTACTGTAGATGGGGATAAAGTTCCTATAGTGCATGTAAGAAATATGCTGGGTAAAACAGTCTGGGCTACTCCTGCCTCAGGAAAAGGCAAACCTATTCGTGGAATTGTTTTCGCTCAGGGACCTGGATACACTTGGTGGGTGATGCAAAAGAACGGAGAGGACTGGTGTGTACCTCAAGGAGATTTAATACTGGGTGAGAATAGCCCATGAACTGAATTGTACCATGTTAATTAATATATTATACTGTATGTTATCACTACCATGATTACTATAGGTGACTAATTAGAATGTATGGAAAAGAGTGTAACCTGAGCATGACATAAATGGTATGGAATAAGGGGTGGATAGCTGTCCTGGTTTCAGTTAGAACAGAATTAATTTTCTTCCTAGTAGCTGGTGGAATGCTGTGTTTTGGCCTGGGATGAGAAGAGTGCTGATAACACCCCGATGTTTTAATTGTTGCAGAGCAGTGCTTATACCAAGCCAAGGACATCTCAGCCTTTTGCTCTGTCCTGCCAACAGGCAGGCTGGGGGTGCAGTAAGAGCTGGGAGGGGACAGACCCAGGACAGGTGACCCAAACTAGCCAAAGGGGTATTCCATACCATCTGACGTCATGCTAAGCAATATATAGGGGTGGCTAGCCGGGGGGAGGGGGCCGGACTGCTCGGGGTTAGGCTGGGCATCGGTCAGCGGGTGGTGAGCAATTGCATTGTGCATCACTTGTTTGTACATATTATTATTATTTTCCTATTATCACCATTGTATTATTATTATTATTATTATTATTATTATTATTATTATTATTATTATTATTATTATTATTATTATTATTATTATTATTTTCCTGTCTTATTAAACTGTCTTTATCTCAACTCACGGGCTTCACTTTCCATTTCTCTCCCCCGTCCCAGAGAGGGAGGGGGGAGGGTGAGCGAACGGCTGCGTGGTGTTTAGCTGCCGGCCGGGTTAAACCATGACACCTGTGGAGAGGCCCATGGTGAAGCAGGTTGTCCCCCTGCAGCCCATGGTGAATGACGACGGAGCAGATCTCCACGCTGCAGCCTGTGGAAGGAGCCCATTGTGGAGCAGGTGGACCTGACCTGAAGGAGGCCCATGGAGATCCCCTCAGGAGCAGGCTCCAGGCCAGACCTGTAGCTCTTGGAGAGGAGCCCGTGCAGGAGCGGGTGATCTGGTGGGAGCTTCCACCTGTGGAGGACCCATGTTGGAGCAGTTTGCTCCTGAAGGGTGGATCCTGTGATACAAACCCATATTGGAGCAGTTCTTGAAGAGCTGCTGCCTGCGGGAAGCCCATATAGGATCAGTTTGGGAAGGACTACATCCCATGGGAGGGACCCCATGTTGGGGCAGGGGAAGAGTGACCATGAAGGAGTGACAGAGGTGAAGCGTTATGGACTGACCACAACCTCCATTCCCCATGTTGCTGCTTGGGGGAAGGACACAGAAGAGGGTTTTAGTTTGCTTTTAGTTTCTCTCTGTTCTGGCCTGCTAGTGATAGGCGATAAATTATATCAGTCTCCCTATGCTGAGTCTGTTTTGCCTGTGATGATAATTGCTGAATGATCTCCCTGTCCTTATCTCAACCCTTGCACCCTTTTCATCATATTTTCTCCCCTTTTTCCTTTGAGGAGTGGAGCGAGAGAACAGTTGTGGTGGAGTTCAGCTGCATAGCAGAGTAAAACTTGCACAGTGAGTGAGTTAGGAAACGTCTGCATTTTTTTATTTGGTATTGTATTGCTGAATACACCCTGAGGTGGGTGTTGGGTGCAGTGTTGTTTAAGAAATGCACAAAGATTTTGATTGAAGATTAAAAAGTTCTTGGTTAACAGTGTTTTGAGCTTCAGAATTCTGAAAATATTATGTGAACATGATTGGAGTTTCTGTTCCTGAAATTGTCTTGAACTCTTAATATCTTCATGGTATTTATGTCAAATGCATTTGGTTGTCTCGCTGTACACAGCTGATTTTCAGATGCAGTGTATTTTGGAGCGAAAAAAAAGGTCATAATATCGTTGGACAGATGTATGTAACACATAACAAATACTCTAAGCTTTTAATTGCATGTATTTAGTTCCCTGCCATTGCTGTTTCACTAACTGGTATCAAAAGATGTTCAGGTGTAACAAATCATGTAACTGTAATAGTTGTCCAGCTTCCAACATTAATTTAAATGATTATCAGTAGAAGATGCACTGTGTAACTGAGTGGTTAAGTAGATAACTTCACATCAGTCTTTTATAATGTGATGATGTTGGTAATTTTTAAGGCCTGCAGTGACAGGCTTCACCTCTGAAATAATGATGCAAATTGTGATCAGCTTCTGAATCATGCTTGGAGGAAGGTTTTTTGCCCTAATACACTAAAATTCTTTAATATTTTGATGAATTTTCTTTGAGAATCTAAGATGTATTTTCCAGGTTAATAATTTAACAGCTGAACATATGTTTACTGGGATACCTCTTAAGAATTTCTTGCTAAGCATTCTAAAATTTCTGGAAGCAGATAGCACTGAATGGAAGGGGAATGATAATGATGGTCTCAATCCTGGACTCAAAAATATTTCTTACAAGTGCAGAACTGGCTGAGTGATTGCCTCCTGCTATGGGTAATGCTGTTATATGCCAAGCCTCGGGCTTTTGTTGTCAAAAGAGTGCTAGCTAGATAATCATACTCTTCTTTGTTTTTTCAGTTGCTAAGACTTCTGAGGTAGTTTGGCTAATTACTGAATAAAAATTACAAGTTGACGAATGAGTAGAATAAACATTTTATATTTGTGGGATTAAAGAACTTTTAATATTTGAGTGAGCCTGGACAGTCTGCTTTCTAAATAAGCTTTCTTCCTAGTTCTTATATCATGGCTAGTAAGTTACAATTGCTGTTACAACAGCCTGGGAATTTTGCAGCATTTGTAGAGGTTTACTTGAGTGGAATTTACTTTTAAACTCTGTAATGTATAATTGCTTTAACAGGATGACTCCTTTAACTTGCATAACAGCAACAGTCCTCGTCATGAGAGATATATAAATCAAAACTTTGAAAATGAAATTCCGCAAGAGAATGGCAATGCTTCAGTTACATCTCAACTAGTCATTAGATCTTCAACTTTTCCTCAGGCAGATGTTCTTTCAAGCTCACTTGAGGCAGAGCATAGGTATGTATTTATTATATAAAATGTTTCTTCATGGTAAGCGAGTGTCTTCAGTTCTTACAAGCTTAGAAGTCAGAATCTGGAAGCTGAGAAGACGATACTTAATAAGAGTTTAAGTTTTAGACATACTAATTTAACATCGAATATACTTTGCTTCTATTAGGCTTGTGTACTGGCATCTTTAACTTGCTTTACTAAAAATTTGATATTTCCTTAATGAAATAAAGCAAACTACATAGAGACTTTCATCCCTCTGATTTTGGGCTGTATATCTAGGAGGAACAACGTGTGTAATTGCTATCTGTATTAATAATACTTCAAATGTTGCATCTTATGTAAAACTCAGTGAACTTTTCCTTGTTAAAGAAATGGATCGTTTTTATAGCTATTTGACATGGTCAGTGATATCACAAGACAATGCAACAGAAAGGGAGAAAGCAACTTCAAAAAAGGATTGAAATATAATTCTAGTATCTCCTAGGTATAACTGCAGTAGCAGGTGATACAGATGAGAATGGTGCTGCTAGGAAATCATAACTCAGTCTGCAAGCGAGCTTGTCATGAGTGCTGTTAATTTCTTACTGTTAACTAAGGAAATAGTCTTTTTTTCAGTGATATTCTATGTATACATTGGACTAGAGAAATTTTCCTTCTGTAGTACCCGCAGAGACTTTCATGACTTCTTCTCCATTAAGAGTATAGAAGGTGAAACGTACCCTGTTCTGTTTGTGGTTTTTCCCTGTTTGTGTGTGTGGACTTCTGCATGCATGAAGACGTTATGGTAGGCCTTTTTGTGGAAAAGTGGACTCGAAGTGTCCAGCTTAACTCACAGGATGCTTGTGCATGCCTAATAACTATTGGCACATTGTACAAAATAAATCTTGGACTTTCCTTCTGCTGGGGGAGTTTCCAGCATGCAGTGATTATATATTCATCCTGTAGGTGTTGAGTTTGCTAATCTGAAATTTTTAGTGTAGTTTACATTCTTAACTGTCCTAGAAGCCTAACGCTGCTTTAAAGAGACAACGTTGCTTAAGTTATTTAGCTATTGCCCTAAATTTTACTTAAATTAACAGCTATATAACTGTTCAATTATACATAATACTATTAAAATCCTAGCTTGCCTGCAGTAAAACTTTGACTCAAATTACTGTTGCTAAAAATATAACTATCACTGAAATGCTTTTGGCATTACATAGTAGCAAGTCTTTTTTTTTTTTTTTTCTCATAAAAGAGAAGCTTTGGACGATTTGTGCATTATTTCTGCTGATTTCACTGCTCTGGCAATCACATTGTCCAGTTAAGTCTAAGCAATACAGAGGGATATAACTTTCGTTTCTGTTGCTGTCCTGTTAACTTTTTTTAAGCAGACTAAGTAGTGCAGTCCCATCCCTCTACAATTTGGGGCTTTTAGTATGGTTTTAATAACGGTTAATGCTGTCATTGGTTGCATGCAGGGTTGTCCAGTGCACATCTGTTGTATTGGGACCTAGGATTTTTTGTAGGGAGAGTTATGTTGAAGAGTGTTTCTTGCTGACATCTGGCTAAATGGAGTATCAGGTACACAACATCAACTTGAATTCATCTAACTAATTCTGTTTTAATATATTCACTGTTCTTCATCTGTGTCAGTACCCTGTGCCAGTTCTGGCATATACTTTTAGAAACATCTTTAATTTTTGTGAGATAGCGGTGTGTTTTGCTTTTGCTTTTTAACCTCTGAAGATTTAAGGTCAATAGACCTTAAGGTTTGCCTGAAGAAGGTGCTAATCCTGTTGGAAAAAACTTTGCAGCAAGAGAATGTACTATCTTTGTTAAATGCCAGTCTTCACCCTCAGATTAAACCCCTGTTTTCGGTGTCTTAATGCTTAAAACCACTTTCTTCATGCTCAGATACTGCTGTACCACTTTTGGTACTAGCTAAAATACTTTGATTATTTCATCTTTTGAGATATCTCAAGTTTAATCACCAGAGGAATGTCTCCATTTCTCTTCCTCCCTGCATCCCAAAACTCGCTCCTAGTTATAGTCTGTACATGCTGCGATATCAGCATTTGCTGTCAGGTGAGACTTGAAAAATTACAAAGAAGCCTGTCCGGGCTCTGACACTAGCATGTGCTAGAAAAATAGAAACTATATGAGGCCATTGCATCCTGAATTGTGCCTGAAGAGCAATGCAGATTTTCTCAGGATTTGATGCAGAAGGTGGTGTAGGTTGAAGTGAGTGATAGCTCCCATGGAGGAAACTCCACCAGCATTCCTTCTGGTTGCTGCTATCCAGGAAAAAATGCAGATTGCCTCAGTGTGAATATTTGCCTCTTTACACTATTTTTGAGGAGGTACACTGTTGTTCCACCAAAGCAGTTATGCAAAGGAAATGCATTCTTTTCCACCTTATATAGTCTTCTTCTAGTCTTTACTATGGCCAAGGTGGCCACCTATCGCCACCTCACTCACCAGACCCTCCCTGTTTACAAGCAACAGGTCTAGGAGGGCACCTTTCCTAGTTGGCTCTCTTTGTACCTGTACCAAAAAGTTATCATCAAGGTGCTTCAGGAATCTCCCGGACCTCTTTGTCTCAGCTATGTGATATTCCCAGTTGATATCTGGCAGGTTGAAGTCCCCCATAAGGACAAGGGCAGCTGATCTAGAGGTATCTCTCAGTTCCTTAAAGAATAGTTCATCAGTGTTGTCATCCTGGCCGGTTGGTCTATAGTAGACTCCTGTAACAACATCCCCTTTATTTGCTTGTCCCTTAATCCTTACCTAGAGGTTCTCAACCGTGTCATTGCTTACTGCAAGCTCTGTACAGTTCAGTCCCTCCATTACATACAGTGCCACCCCCCTGCCTCACCTGCCCTGCCTATCCCTTCTGAAGAGCCTGTAACCGTCCATCGTAACACAACAGTCACAGGTTTCTTCCCACCAGGTTTTGCTTATGCCAGTAATGTCATAGCTCTAGGACTGGGCCAAGGCTTCTAGCTCCTCTTGCTTGTTCCTCATGCTGCATGTGTTTCTGTAGAAACATTTCAGGTGTGCTTCACTGTACCCAATGCTTTAGAGCAGACAGAAGGATCTCACTAGCATGCAGTCCTTCCAATTTTGGCATGCCATCCTATAGCTTATTGCTGACGGGCCCGTTTTTGTCCCTTTCCCCCCTCAAATCTAGTTTAAAGCCCTATCAATCAGCCCTGCTAACTCCTGGGCAAAAATCATTTTTCACCATCTGAGAAAGGTGCTTCCCATCAGGAGTCATTAGATCCAGTGTCATGTAGACCTTCCCATGATCAAGAAACCAAAATTATGTTGGCATGTCCTGTTTTCAGCTAGGATAGTGTTCCATTAGGGCCCATGGATTTGTGGATGTCAAGTTTGCTTAAATGATCTCTGACCTGATCCTCCTTGGCCAAGGGAAAGTCCTCCTTTCTCTGGACTTCCTCTCTTGTCTCCAGGGGTCTGAGATTGCTGAGGGCTGATATCAGCAATGAAGACTGAAGCAAAAAACGGCATTCAGCAACTCTGCCTTCTCCCTATCCTTTGTCACCAGAGCACCCACCCCATTCAGCAGTGAGCCAACATTTTCTCCGGTCTTCCTTTTTCTACTGATGTATTTGAAGAAGCCCTTCTTGATGCCCTTGATATCCCTTGCCAGATCTAATTCAAAATGGGCCTTGTCACATCCCTGCATACTCTGACAGTGTCCCTATATTCCTCCCAAGTGGCCCGTCCATTTTTCCACATGCTATAAATTTCCTCCTTCTGTTTGAGTTTTGCCAGGAGCTTCCTGCTCATCCATGCAGGTCTCCTGCCCTTTTTGCTTGCCTTCTTACTCATAGGGATGCACCAACCTTGAGTTTGGAGGATGTGTGGGAATATAAATGTTGTTTTTGCAGAGTTACATTGTTTAGAAGGAAGGAATGTGGCAGACGACCTTGTAAAATGCAGACAACCAGACTCCTTAGGAAAATTAGTCTGGACAAAAGAACCAAGTAAAGGAACTGCAGTATTTTGGCCAAAATACGGGTCTGACAAAGATTGGGTATGTCAGGCCTTAAACTTGTATGTTAATAACTAATTTCCATTTTCGGAAGAAGAATCTGAGTATGCGGCTTGTTGGATACAAGGATCTAATTTGGTTTTAAGCAAAAATCAGAATAAAGAAGAAAAGAAAGGGGAAGAGACGAGTGATAAATGGGACCTTTTGGATAACTTGCCTCCTCCTTATAACCCCCAGGCTGCAGCAACAGCAGCAGTCACTGTAACACCTTCTCTGAGAGAAGAAACAGGAACTGTAAATAACATTAACTCTGGGAACAGGGGGTACCCCAGACTTGTAAAAGAATTGGAACAATGCAGAAAAGACCTTGAGAATTTTCCGCTCCCTGGTGCTAATACTACTAACACTAATGAAGCTGCTACATATCCTCTCCGTGAAGTGCCGCTGGGACCTAGGCAGATAGGATATGCAAATGCCCCCCTTTCTAGCGGAGAAGTGCAAAATTTTAAAAAGGAAATGAAATCTCTGATTGAGGATCCCATTGGATTAGCAGAACAGTTAGATCAGTTTTTGGGACCCAATCTATATTGCTGGGGAGAAATGATGGCAATTCTGAATCTGCTATTCTCAGGGGAAGAACGAGGAATGATCAGAAGGGCAGCAATGCGGGAATGGGAAAAGGATCATCCTCCAGGAGATGGAGTGATTCCAGCAGAACAAAAGTTTCCAAATGTGGACCCCAATTGGGACAACAATAATGTGCAGGATAGGGTTAATATGAGAGACTTTGAGAAATGGTAATTAGAGGAATTAGAGAAGCAGTACCTAAGTCTCAGAATTTTATTAAAGCCTTTGAGGTTCAGCAGAATAAAGATGAAACCCCAAGTGATTTCTTGGAAAGGCTCAGGGATAGGATGCGAAGGTATTCAGGAATGAATCCTGATGACCCTGTAGCGCAGGGTCTTTTGAATATTAATTTTGTAATGAAAGCGTGGCCAGACATACAAAGGAAACTTCAGAAATTGGAGGGATGGAATGAACAGCCGTTAGAAAGACTTTTGAGGGAAGACTTTTGAGCCTAAGTTATTGGCTACGGAGTGTTTCTCACATGTACCAAACACTGTGGTATATTGTGGGAATAGAAATGTTGTTTTTTCAGAGTTACATTGTTTAGAGGAAAGGAATGTGGTACTGAGATATGCTTACAGTGATAAGAAAGCTTAAGCAGGTGACCTTGTAAAATGCAGACAACCAGACTCCTTAGGACAATGAGGTGAAAATCACGGTGTCAAGTCAAGTCAGATAAGTGAAGAAACATTACCACTTCAAGCAGTAAAAAAGTCAAAAGAAATTTGAAATTTAACAGGCGGGCAACTGAAGGCCATGCATTGTCTATGAAGCATCAGCTAGATTGTGAACCTGGATTACTCACTCAGTGGGGAAACAGGGGAGGGTCCTGTCATCAAAAGGTATATAAGCTGTGTTTTGGAACTAGTAGGCACGCTCTCCTGCTTGTGTGGCGCCCGCCATTGCAATCGCGAATAAATAACTACTTCACTGAGATCCTCGCCTGAGCCTAAGTTATTGGCTACGGAGTGTTTCTCACAGAAGTGCTGCTTGAACACTGAACAGCTGTCTTGGACATCCTTCAGTTAAAATTGTTGTCTTGAAGGTATTAAGGACTTAAGAGACTCATTTTAATCTGTTAACTGTTCATCTTTTTCACCCCCCAAAATGGACATTGCTATGCAAAGTCAGCTTCTTGGAGAAAAACCTGTTACATCTGCCTATATTCTTATAAAATATACCAATTTTTGGATGCAGAAAACATTTCAAATCATCATCAGCCCACAGTTCCCGTTTAAGTTTCACTATATACGAGAATATAAAACTCCATCCTGATATAGTATGTCAGTAAACTATACTTGAGCTTGATCAAACTTACAGAAGCATCAGAGGCAAATCCAGCGTAACAGCAAAAGGTGTAACAGCAAAAGCCTTCAGTGGCTGTAACAGCAGAGGGGCCGATGGCATAGCAGTCCGATCAGTAAAGGAGCCCGTAGCTCCCTCACTGTCTGGCAAACCACACGTTTGTGATTGTGGCTCCACATGGCTCTTTAAGGCCTCAGAGATTGCTAGCCAGGTGCTGAGCAATCCCACTGCAATCTTGTCATTTTTAGTTGCAGAGTCCCACACCTTGAAATCAATTTGGTCCCAGATCATAAACTGTCCGATTGTTAATAAGGAGAATGAGCTGTAAGATTACCAGGACAGTCCTTGTTTCTAAAGATGTATGTTTCCCCATAATGCCCAATGGCTTACCAGAGAGGGGCAGCTGTGTGCACGGATATCGTACATGTTTTGGATGATAGTCGCGGTCGGGTCACTGCGCCAAACTGGCGCCAGCGCCCGATCCACCGTGATCTGGCAGATAGTAGGCGAGTTGATCATTCCTTGAGGCAGCATTTTCCACTGGAATTTGGGGCATTGGCTGTTTGGAGCTTCTCTGGCCGCATGAGTAGTTGCCATAACTTCATGGGCCCACAGGCCCTGGGCTTGCGCCTGGGGGGTGATCATTGTTGGGTCCGTACCCATTAGCCGCTGCAGGCTAGAGCCATATAGTGGGTGATCCGCCCCCGTTACTTGGGCCAGTTGTCTCATACAGTTGTCCTCCCATTCTTGTTTAAAAATGATCATCCCCCCCCCGTCAAAGATCAGTCTACAAGTTTGTTTTATATCAAACGGGAGCATGTCGTCTCCCCCGAAAACGCCATCTATGAGGGTGGAGACCACTGCAGAATTAAGCCCTTTATCCGCAATGGCTTTAACAATCGCTTGTACATCCTTAGGGTTTATTGGTGCGTGGACCCTCTGTCCCCCGTCCGTCACCCGGACCGGGAACACTAGTGTGGCCGATGGGGCCTAGTCGGCACACGCAATCTTAATTTTCCTCCAATCTGTGAGAGGAATTTCTCCCCCTCGCGGTGCTGCTTTATTTCGGATGGAGATATTTTTGCTATCTGTCCCCATTTCCTCCTCCTCCTCCGAATTTGAATCGGTATCTGATCCGGAGTCGGAGCTCGACTGACTAGTCACCTCCGAGTTCCGGTACCCTCCCATCGAGTTCCGGCCTCACCCACCACCCTTGCGGGCGGGCCACTCCCCGCTCCGGCCCCGCCCACTACCCCTGCGGGCGGGCCGTTCTGTCCCTCGTGGCTCACCCCGCCTTCTGCTCAGCGAGGTGTTTGCCCCACAAGAGCATTTCTTTGGATGGACGTTCCGATTGGCTCTCTGCCCCTCTCTTGCACTTCTACCTCCTCCCCGGTCGCCCCCACAGCCGTTCTCTTTCTCGTTCTCCTCCTCCCATTTGCACGTGTTAGTTAAACCTAGCACTTCTTCCCCGCTCCCGCCGGAGGCATCTTCGCCCCACCCTTCGTCTTCTAGTTTGGCGCCGTATTGGGGTGCAGATGGCAGTGGTCTCCCAGATTTCCTCAGACTCTGGTTCCCCACCGGCGCCCCTGGCTCCCTCAGCTGACCCACCCCATATCTTCCATAATTTTGATACGACCTTCACAAGGATTTCCGTCTTCCTTGTTGGTCCAGGAGCGTCCTCCCCGCTGGGCTGGTCCCGCCGCTCAGGCCACCATTCACCCGAATCCAGGAGTTTTCCTGGGTTTCGGCACCACTTGTTGCCTTAAGGGGGCAGTGGCGACCTGGTTCAGGAACGGCATGGCGACCAACCCCAGGCCGCTCGGTCCATCGGCTCACAGACACCAATGTGGTGGATGGAAAATGGCGTTTATTGTCGAGTCACGTGGTGTTATATAGCCAAGGCCCACAACGTCACTTCCGCTTGCTTACGTGACAGACCACGCACTACTGTCCATCAAGGGAGGGGCTCCACCTTTCCGTACAGCGCGACATCTTCTGGCCGCCAGACCCTAACTACCCACACTTTATTGATGTAACTTCATCATGCTGCCCTTTTTTTTTATCTTGAGGGCAGGCTCCCCTCTTATACCCTACTCTCCACAGCAGTTCTTTTCAAAACAACTTTTCATTGGTCAAACAACTTTGAATATAAAAACAACAGCAAACACCCAGAAACATCCATGCCTCAATGGCTGGAGAACAAGAGACCAGCTGGAGAAAAAGAAACCTGAGACTGCATGGAGTCTCCTGAATCATCCTTCTTTGTTCCCTCTAAACTCTTTTATATTCCTGGTGGCCTCATCATTAAGAGTCAAATGTTATCTCAACCATGGGGCTTTCCAACCCCCATGGCCGCATTCCCAAATCTCCCCCTTCTTTATTAATATCAACCATTTTCTCGACATGAATTACCACTCCATATATAACAGTAATAACCCTTGCTAGTTTAGACAGGAACATACCAGGCAGGGGAGAAAACGAATATATGTCCATATGCACCACCTAGTATCCGAAGTCTCAGCTAATGCTTTGCAGTACAGCGATGAGGAAGCACCTGTCGTTAAATTTCTCCGTGCACTAAATCTTGACTAGCTGATACTTTCCATATACAAGTGACGTCGGTTTATGTTGGGTCCCAGGACTCTCCCCATATTTTCTGACGTTTTACCTACTTGGATAAAAACGACTGGATTTCTTAGACAAATTCTAGTCCAAAAGTCTAGGACTTTCAGCTTCTCACTCTGTCCTGCCAGCGGGCAGGCTAGGGGTGCAGCAGGAGCTGGGAGGGGGCAAACCCAGGACAGCTGACCCAAACTAGCCAAAGGTGTATTCCATACCATCTGATGTCATGCTAAACAATATATAGGGGTGGCTAGCTGGGGTGGGGGTGGGGGCAGCTGCTTGGGGTTGGGCTGGGCATCAGTCAGCAGTTGCATTGTACATTACTTGTTTTGTACACATTATTAGTAGTAGTACTATTATCATTATTATTATTATTCTTTTCCTGTCTTAATAAACTGTCTCTATCTCAATCCACAGGCTTCATTTTCCCGTTTTTCTCCCTTTCTGGGAGGGGGGAGATTGAGCAAACAGCTGTGTAGTGCTTAGCTGCTGGCCAGGTTAAAGCACAACATGGTGGCACCAGCCACATATTGATATGCCTGTTCCTTTCAGTACTGATCCCTGCTACTGGAAGGAAGGTCAGAGCAAAACACTACCAATGCTGATTTAAAGATCAAAGCCGAAATTTCCTTAAGTGGTATATTCTTTATTGCAGCGCTGGATGCACGGGGGATCCTTCCGCCTATCGTGCATGTTTGAAGTGACAAACTATCTCATATTTATACAGCAAAACAATGAATATTCAATTAGCACCTATACATATTCATTACCTAACCCCGCCCACCCTCGCTTCGTATGCTAATTAGCTTATCAGTCCTTGCGCTTGCGCAAAGCCTTCCAAGAATTGTGGGCCGGGGTCTTCAGGATGTGAGCAGTGGTCGTTGGGAGGAAGGCCGTAGGTCTTCCTCGTAATGCACTTTTCACCTTTGCTTAATCAGTTGTTTTCCAATCTGTAAAAATGCTGAGTTGGCTTTCAATTTAACTGAGGGTCGGCCGATAACAGGAAGTCTCAGTTAACAAGACAAAACAATTGACTCAAGTTATCTCAAGTCTCAGCCTGACTAACGGTTAACAGATACTGGGATGTTTTCAAATAACAAGATGCTTAAACATAACAAAAGGTCTACAGATAACAAGATGTCGTTTACTTTGTCCTTGCTAACTTTTAACCACAAGCTTTATTCTATCCTAAAGTGAGTTTATACTATATCATTCCCCCCTTTTCTGGAAAATCTAGTAAATTCTTTTACTTAATACGGAAATTTTCTTCCCAGTCTTTATGATATGTACCCCTCAATACCTTACCATGCACATTTGTCAAGGAGGCTAACATGGACATTCGTTGTAACAATTTCCAATTCCAAACAAGTAATACAAAAGACAATATTAAACTTATACCAACTAATATCAATAAAACAATAATTGGGTGACTCAATGTGTTCAAAATCCCAGTTGCAGTTGGCGACCATCCAAAAAGTGTATCCCACCAGTTGTGACTTGTGTCTCGTTTCACTCTTTGCAAAACTCTGCTTATTTCCTTTGTATCATGATGGACAGTAATTAGAGTCTTCTCTCCATTTTCCTGAATGCCTTTTAAAATTCTAATCAGGTCTTGGTGTTTAACTAGTTGCTTTACTAGTGTGAGGTTCATCCCAATAGGTGTAGGTAGTAACTTATGATACATTGTGTTGTTAGACTTGATCAGCTGGTGGGATACCACTGGTGCCAAATATAGAAAATCACACCCGACGATTCTAACAAAGTTACAAATACAAAAATTAGAATGATTTTTGCTATGGAGAGTTATATTCTCCTTGTCTATTTCTACAAAATCACAAGCAGTTCTTAAACAAACGCACCCTTTACCAACATATACAAGCACAGTCTTTTGACTAGTATTTGGATGAATTTCAAAGTGGCAGATACCTTGCTCCGTGTCAAAACATACATCCTGAGCCTCAATTGTATTACTTTCACAAATAAATCCTTGTTGTTCCCGGGTAACACATGATTCTAGATTTACGGACTGCCATTTTCCATTCTCCATTCGTGCCCATGTTCTATGCTCTGAAGGATAAAGCACTGTCTTCTCATGGTTTAATCCTAGTGCAAGGATCGGGTGAATAACATAAACTGTAGCATTACGTATAGTAAGCACAAAGGCAGTAGCCATGTTAACAACGGGATCATAAGTAAAATTCACCAGGGTCCACCAAGACTGGAACTTCTCAAAATCATTGGCATTGTCCCAAACTGCCTTTCGGATTTCAGCTGGAAAAATGCCTTCACTTCCTTCCCTAATAATCAGGGCAGCCGTTGCCTGCAACCATAACTGTGCTTGCATACAACTAAGAGCTAAGGATACATTATCTTGAATCATACTAAGTGCATCTATTATTAGTTTGTGGTCTTGGTCTTCTGCATTTTCCCATTTCGGTAACACCTTTGAAACTTGCCATTGGCTAGTTCCCAATGCCAATAAGGATGATTGTAAGGGTTGTTTTAATTTTGTCAAATCACTTGTTGCTGTGGCTAGCTTATTCATTAATATTTCTGAATCAATTCCATTTAAAATTCCTAACCCTGTTCCTAGCATTCCAGTTAAGTCTCTTCGTGTCCTGCCCCTGAAGTGCACTTGCTTCTGTGACCATATTGTCCAGTCTTCAAATGATGTTCTTAAGAAAGGAGAACAGGCTGGTTGAACTGCCGAGATGTTGATTTGTATTAGCAACTCAACACGCTTGAGTGACCATTCTGGATTAAATAACAATTGCTGTTGGCCCGTGTTCCTTACTACATATGGGCCAGTTTCATAAATTTTGGGTTCCAGTTTGATTAGAGGTGGGGCGTGGGTTGTAGAGGGTCTCACTGTTGTAGGAAGTGCCGCATATATTGTAAAATTTAACATGAGGCCCTCACCATTATTGACTTTGGACTGTTGGCCATTATTATTATTCCAAAAACAGCTGATTTCTACATTCTCTGTTAGTATAAAATTATACCAGCAATCCAATTTACCTGGGCGAATACAACCCTCTTGTTGTCCATTTTTGGAAATTGGTTTAACCAGAATCCCCGTTGCTTTCTCGTCAGTCGTTCCATTAAACATTTGACACCCTATTTTAATTTCATCTCCTATGGTTCTTTGGTGTGTCCACCCTTCCCCTAATTTTCGCCATTCTGATGGTTTATATAAATAGTTAACATTTGTTCGCCAGATGACCATGACTGATAACCTTCCATTAAGATTCTTGTCCTCTGTTGTTACGGCTTCAGTCCAAGGCCACCCACCATTCTCTATTATCACAGAGGCACCTTCTTGAATCACAATTACAACTATAAGCCATAAAAACAAAACAATTCTATGAACAACTCTTCTGCCAACCATATTATCAAATACTCCCAACCTTAATGTCCTCATTTTGTTCGACTAAGCTTTAGTTTCAGTTCGTCGTCACCTGGTGTTACTTTCCAAGGAGCTCGTGGAGCCTTCTTCACTCGGGAATAGTGGATCCAAGCAGCTTGTTCTCTAATCTTGATAGCAGTGTGAGTTGTCAGCAACACTTGATACGGTCCATTCCATTTTTCCTCTAGGGGTTGTCCTGAAAAAGTCTTTATATATACATAGTCCCCAGGCTTAAAGGGGTGGATTGGTTGATCCAACCCTCTAGCTCTGGTCCCTAACACAAATTTATGTACTTTATTTAATTGTTTTTGAAGTTCAGTTATATAAGTATATAAATATTCTGATCCCAGCTGCGTTAGATCCTCCCCACCAAATAGAAATTGATATGGCCTTCCATATAAAATTTCAAAGGGGCTCAAATTCTCTTTTACTCTAGGTTTAACTCTAATTCTGAGTAATGCTAAAGGGAGGGATTGAGGCCATGACAAATTAGCCTCTTGTCCGATTTTAGCTATTTGTTGTTTAATTAAATGGTTCATTTTTTCTACCTGTCCACTTGCCTGTGGTCTATAAGGGGTATGTAGTTGCCAATCTATCTTTAAGATCTTACTTATCTGTTGTACCACCTGTGCACAAAAATGTGAACCTCTATCAGAAGACATTGCTGCTGGAATCCCGTAGCGTGGTATTATTTCATTTAACAAGACTTTAACCACTTCTCTTGCTTTGTTTGTTCGACAGGGAAAAGCTTCGGGCCAACCAGAAAACGTGTCAGTCAAAACCAGTAAATAACGAAACCCCCCTTTTCTAGGGAGTTCTGAAAAATCAATTTGCCACTGTTGTCCTGGATAATTTCCTTTACCAATTATTCCAAATTTTATTCTATTCTTAGTATTGGGGTTGTTACGTAAACAGATGCTACATTGTTGAGTTACTTGTTTTATTGTTGTGTATAAATTTCATCCTACTAATGTCTGACTCATGCTCTTATGCAACGTGTCAGCTCCCCAATGTGTTTTATTATGTTCTGTGAGAACTATGGGCCATGTCAAATTAGAGGGTATTATCACGTGGTTATCTTTTAAATATACCCATCCATCTGGTTTCCTTTTACCTTTCAAATCTTCTATTAATTTTAAGTCTTCTTTTGTATAATTTGTTTTTTGGTTCCTGTACATAGTTTGGATTTTACCGTCTGGTATCAAAGACAATGCCTTCACCTCAATTATTTCAGCTGCCCGTTTAGCCTCCTGATCTGCCAATCGATTTCCAATTTCAAAATCAGCATTCCCTTTTTGGTGTCCCCGACCATGCATGATAGCTACCTTTTCTGGTTGTTTTACTGCCTCTAACAACCTTAAAATTTCTTCAGCATGTTTTATCTGTTTTCCCTGGGCAGTCAACAATCCACGTTCTTTCCAAATTGCTCCATGAGCATGTACCACGCCGAATGCATATTTAGAATCTGTCCAAATGTTTATTTTCCTTCCTGCTGCTAGTTCCAGTGCTCGTGTAAGAGCAATTATCTCTGCTTTCTGGGCGGATGTCCCAGGGGGTAATGGTTTAGACTCGATCACCTGTTGAGCAGTTGTAACAGCGTATCCTGCCTTATGTTGTCCTTGTTTTACAAAGCTGCTTCCATTAGTATACCAAGATTCATCAGCATCTTCTAAAGGTTCTTCCTTAAGATCGGGTCGACTAGAATACACAGTCTCCATTGTTTCCATACAATCATGAGTTATAGGTTCATCCAGAGTTCCGCTAAGGAAAGAAGCTGGATTTACGACGTTAGTGACCACAATTTCCACATCATCTTGTTCTACTAATATTGCTTGATATTTTAAAAATCTTTGTGGTGAAAGCCAATGATTTTCTTTTTGTTCCAAAACTGTTGAGACCGTATGGGAGACTAACACTGTCATTTTCTGTCCCATTGTAAACTTCCGAGCTTCTTGTATATTGATAACAACAGCTGCAACGGCTCGAAGGCATCCGGGCCATCCTTTACTTACTTCATCTAATTGTTTAGAGAAGTAAGCTACTGCTCGTTTATAGGGACCCAATCTTTGTGCTAGTACTCCCAAAGCTATCCCTTGTCTCTCATGAGAAAACAACCAAAAGGGTTTCGAGAGATCCGGTAATCCCAAAGCTGGAGCTTGCATCAATTCTCGTTTAAGTTGTTTAAAGGCATTTCGTGCTTCTCTAGTCCAGACTAACTTTGACTGATTACTCTTTATCAATTCATATAGAGGCTTTACCATTAGTCCATAATTATAAATCCAAAGGCGACACCAACCTGTCATTCCTAGAAAGGTTCGTAGTTCCTTTACCGTTTGAGGTTCTGGAGTCCGGCAAATGACTTCCTTACGTTCAGTTCCTAGTTCTCGCTGACCTCCCGAAATTCCAAATCCCAAGTAGGTCGCGTGTTGTTGAACCAGCTGGACTTTCTGTTGAGAGACTCGATATCCATTTAAACCCAGAAAATTAAGGAGACTTATAGTCCATTGAATACAACTCTCTTTAGTCTCGGTAGCTATTAAGAGATCATCTACGTATTGTAACAAAGCCCCTTCAGTGTCCGGAGGTGTCCAAGTTTCAAGTTCCTTTGCTAATTGGTTTCCAAAAATAGTGGGGCTATTCTTGAATCCTTGTGGTAGCACTGTCCACGTTAACTGTGTCTTTCTGCCTGAGTCAGGGTTTTCCCATTCAAAGGCAAATAGGTTTTGGCTTTCAGTGGCTAAAGGTAGGCAGAAGAAGGCATCTTTTAAATCCAGTACGGTAAACCAGACTTGACTATTCCTTAATTTAGTCAGCAAAGTATAAGGGTTTGCCACTACTGGATGTATATCCTCAGTGATCTTATTTATGGCCCTCAGATCCTGAACTAGCCTATATCTTTTTCCATCTGCCTTTTTAATAGGCAATATGGGTGTATTGTATTCTGATTCACATTCAATCAATAATCCATGCTGTATAAATCTATCAATTATCTCTTTAATTCCTTTCCTATCTTCTATCCTCAAAGGATATTGCTTAACCTTAACGGGTTTCTCTCCTGGCTTTAATTTAATAATTATTGGGGTCACATTTTTAGCTCTTCCAGAGACTTCAGTGGCCCAAACTCCTGGATATACTTGATTTATGATTTCTAAGGGTATTTCACTTTTAGGGTCTGTTTGTATTAGTGCCAAGCTTAACACATTTATTAGTTGTTCTTCTCCTATCCTTAATTCAATTTTCCCCTTTTCAAAGATAATTTCTGCTTCTAATTGTTCTAACAAATCTCGACCTAATAGAGATTTTGGAGATCCAGGCAGGTATAAAAATCTATGTATCCCCATTTGTTTTCCCAATTTATATTTCAATGGTTTTAAGAAAAAGGCTTTTTCTTGTTGGCCAGTGGCTCCTATCACAGTCACAAAGTCTTTATCTTCTGGTGTTAGTTTCTGGTTCAGCACTGAATAAGAAGCTCCCGTGTCTATTAAAAATTCCATCTCCTGTTCCAATTTCCCTAGCTTAAGTTTAACCAGTGGATCTGCTAGGGTAGAGTCCCCCGGTCCCCCTCATTGGTTCGTAACCATTACTAGCTTGTTTCCCTCTTGCAGCTTCGGGCATTCATTTTTCCAATGTCCTACCCCTTTACAATAGGCACACTGCTCAGCCCGCAAAGAGGATCGCATCATCCTTCCCCCCCTTCCCCTGCCTCTAAGAGGCTCTTCCTGTTTTTGCAGGGCTGCCACAGTGGCAGTTGCAATTGTTTCACCTAACTTTCGTCTTTCATTCCCCTCGCGATTTCTGAACACCCTCCAGGCTTCTTCTATTAATCTTTCTAGATCCCTTACATCTGGTTCTTTCATTTTCTGAAGCTTTCTTCTAATATCTTCTGCCGATTGACCTAAAAATAGAGATACTAACTGAAGTCTACCCCCCTCTGAGGAAGGGTCTATAGTAGTAAACTTCCGCATTGCCGCTCTCAGCCTTTCAAGAAATTCTGACGGGGTTTCTGAGGTCCCCTGTTTTATTGTATATAGTCTTGACCAATTCACAGATTTTGGTATCGCATTTTCTAAAGCAATCCTAATCCATTCTTGATATCGTTTTAGCATCCTATAATCATTCTCATCATTATAATCCCAATTAGGATCCGCCCTAGGCACATGTACTTCCACTGTGCCAGGCAGGACTCCCGAGGCTACCTGGGTTTGTACCAGCGTTCTAGCAGCTTTAATTATTAACTGTTTTTCAGTTTCTGATAATGCAGCCAGCATTATCTCTATATCCCTCCAATCCGGGTCTAAGTTTTTCACAATCAATTCAAACCTTTTAGCCACCGCCTCTGGATCATCTCGATACCCTGTCACTACCTCTTTCCAAGAGTCTAGTTCATTAGTTGTGAAGGGTACTTTAATTCTAGCAGGTCCATTAGCTCCCATAGCCTGCCGCAGAGGGGCTTGGATTATCGGTCCTAATTTACTCCGTGTACGAGCAGTTATCGGAGTAAATCCCTTAGATTCTATGTCTTTTTCAACTTTTTCAACTTCTATTCCAGTACCTACATCACCAGTCATAGGTGGCAAAACATAATCTTCCATCCTTTCCTCTGGCTCATTTAATTTTAAACATCTCTGCCCAATGCTACATGCCGAACAACACCTCCTTATCTTCCCCGCTCCATTACTCCTCATATCCTTTTCTATTGATAAGATTAAAGGGTCTTGTGGAGCCAGATTAATGCCACACTCTTTCTGCCATTCTGTGTTTTTTCTCAGAGTAAAAAACATATCTGCATATGAGACTTCATCCCACTTTCCTTCCCTCCTTAAAAATAACATTAATTGCAATAGAGTGTTATAATTCAAAGTCCCATTTCTAGGCCATTTTTCTCCATCTTCTAATTTGTAAAGAGGCCACCACTGATTACAATATTTTATCAGAGTTTTCTTATTTTCACCTCCACCTGGGACCCCTCCTATATCCTTCCAATGACTCAAAATACAGCCCAAAGTACTTTTCTTAGGAATTTCACTGCTTTCTTGCCCCCCCATTTTCTAATTCACAATTTCAGAATATATGTATCACTTACAAAAATCTGGGCACACAGGTATCTTTCAATAGCAATGTCACAAAACTACTATTATAACCAGGAGATATTGCTAAAGTCACAATAACAATAATCAGAGTCAAATTCCACATGCGATAGGTCAGAAAACCAAAATATGTAACACTTGTAATGATATCTTTCTTATAACAACGCCATGAAACTACTATTATCACCAAGAAAATAGCCAAAATCGGAGTAACAATAACCAGAGTTAAACATCACACTCCATGAGTCAGAAAACCAAAGTAGGCAACACAATTCCAGATGGACCTTAAAGCGAGCTCTTTCCTTAAGGTCCCCAAATATACTTATGGTGCTTACCACAAAGTATATACCAAACACTGCCTTGCAGAAGATCACCTTCCGACTTACAGACAGTTCCAGATACAGATGGACCTCAAGGTCCCCAAATATACTTGTGGTACTAACCGCAAAGTATATACCAAATACTGTCCTGCAGAAGATCACCTTCCGACTTAACGGACAGTTCCAAATGACCGGTCTACCAGAAAACCAAACCAGAATAAAGAATATACTCACTTACAATGATGGGGTCCTTGTCTGCCTCCGCAGTGATCCGGTGAGTCGAGGAGTCCCTCCGGGAAATCCCGGGGGTACCCTAGGGAGTCCTGTCCCCAGCAGGTCCTGCGGACCGGCAGAGAGGTTGTCCCATCTGGGGTGCCAAATTGATTTAAAGATCAAAGCCGAAATTTCCTTAAGTGGTATATTCTTTATTGCAGCGCTGGATGCACGGGGGATCCTTCCGCCTATCGTGCATGTTTGAAGTGACAAACTATCTCATATTTATACAGCAAAACAATGAATATTCAATTAGCACCTATACATATTCATTACCTAACCCCGCCCACCCTCGCTTCGTATGCTAATTAGCTTATCAGTCCTTGCGCTTGCGCAAAGCCTTCCAAGAATTGTGGGCCGGGGTCTTCAGGATGTGAGCAGTGGTCGTTGGGAGGAAGGCCGTAGGTCTTCCTCGTAATGCACTTTTCACCTTTGCTTAATCAGTTGTTTTCCAATCTGTAAAAATGCTGAGTTGGCTTTCAATTTAACTGAGGGTCGGCCGATAACAGGAAGTCTCAGTTAACAAGACAAAACAATTGACTCAAGTTATCTCAAGTCTCAGCCTGACTAACGGTTAACAGATACTGGGATGTTTTCAAATAACAAGATGCTTAAACATAACAAAAGGTCTACAGATAACAAGATGTCGTTTACTTTGTCCTTGCTAACTTTTAACCACAAGCTTTATTCTATCCTAAAGTGAGTTTATACTATATCAATGCACCCGATCCCTCGACCAATCGCCCCAGAGACGTAAAGTTCCTCTTAATCTCTCTTGAACTTCTCTTTTCTACCTCATTACTGCCAACGTTAAAAACAATAAAAGGTAAAAATCAGAAGGCCATACTAGGCGAGTGACTTTCCAAGTGATGTCTCTTATCCGGACTCCAGGGTGTGATATATGGAGTAATAATTTGTGTCAAGAAGATGGCTGATATTAGCAAAGAAGTGGGAGATGTGGGAGTGTGGCCATGGCGGCCAGCAAGCCCCATGGTTGACAATAACATCAGGCTCTTAACGACGAGGCCATCAGGAATGTAAAAGAGTTTAGAGGGAACAAAGAAGGGTGATTCAGGAGACTCCATGCAGTCTCAGGTTTCTTTTTCTCCAGCTGGTTTCTTGTTCTCCAGTCGTTAAAGTATGGAAGTTTCTGGGTGTTTGCTGTTGCTGTTATATTCAAAGTTGTTTGACCAATGAAAAGTTGGTTTGAAAGGAACTGCTGTGGAGAGAAGGGTATAAGAGGGGAGCCTGCCCTCCTGCCCTCAAGATAAAAGAAGGCAACACGATGAAGTTATGTCATCAATAAAGAAGAAGGAAAAAGGAGTGAAAAGGAACAGGCAAGCGGAATGGAGACCAGGACGGGAACAGGCACATTGATTGCCTCATGAAGACAGGTTCGGCCAAACTCAGCAAAACGCTCAAAGAAGCTCGTACAGAAAGTCGCTGGAAATAGGCGCGCTGGAGCTGGAGAGAAGCTCAAGCTGACAGAAGCGGACCTGAGCACACAACTGCCCCACGCTGGTAAGCAGCTTTGCATTATGGGGAATCATACGTCCTTAGAAACAAAGACTGTCCTGGTAACCTTACAGCTTATTCTCCTTATTGGAGATAAGTAGGATGGACAAGTAGGTATGTTTATTCAGCACTGGGCAGCACGGGGGGGTATTCCCGCCAAAGTCGTGCACACCTTACACGGCAACTTGGGATGCAGCGGTAACCTCGGATTTGCTCAATCTACTCCCAAGATCGCTAGCGGCCACTCTATCGGTCAGCAAATCCCGCTTGATTCTATCGGTCACCAAATCTCCCTTGACCACTCTATCGGTCAGCCTGTAGGGTACCCTCCTCCCATATGGGGACTATGCTGCACACCAGATGTCTCTGCACGATTTACCAGCTGCCCTGGCCATGTGTACGATTTACAGGACCTTCCTGTTCTCTAAAACATACCATTTGTCCTCGGCTTCAGTAGGTCCTTGTATGCTCCCGCGATGAGCAGCTGAAAGTGGAGGCTCCTCCGAGGAAAATACTCGGGGTGAACCTAGGGGCGTCCGCTCCACAGTCAATCCTGCAGCCAAGCAGAGAGCCTCCTGCCTGGCTCGCCAAAACTGATGTGCGGAAAACGGACTCCACAATCAGTAAGATTGTAAAGTAGGTATGTTTATTCAGCACTGGGCGGCATGGGGGTGTAGTCCCGCCAAAGTTGTGCGCACCTGACATGGCAACTTGACATGGTTATATGCAGCAAAGAGTTACATATGCATGAAGTTTCACACTATGCCTATACATATTCATAACCTGTCCCTGTGTCATGGTTTAACCCGGCTGGCAGCTAAACACCATGCAGCCGTTCGCTCACCCTCCCCACTCCCTCTCTGGGACGGGGGAGAGAAATGGAAAGTGAAGCCCGTGAGTTGAGATAAAGACAGTTTAATAAGACAGGAAAATAATAATAACAAAATAATAATAACAATAATAATAATAATGATACAATGGTGATAATAGGAAAGTAATAATAATATGTACAAACAAGTGATGCACAATGCAATTGCTCACCACCCACTGACCGATGCCCAGCCTAACCCCGAGCAGTCCGGCCCCCTCCCCCCGGCTAGCCACCCCTATATATTGTTTAGCATGACGTCAGATGGGATGGAATACCCCTTTGGCTAGTTTGGGTCACCTGTCCTGGGTCTGTCCCCTCCCAGCTCTTACTGCACCCCCAGCCTGCCTGTTGGCAGGACAGAGCAGAAGGCTGAGATGTCCTTGGCTTGGTATAAGCACTGCTCTGCAACAATTAAAACATCGGGGTGTTATCAGCACTCTTCTCATCCTAAGCCAAAACACAGCATTCCACCAGCTTTCTTCCACTAGGAAGAAAATTAATTCTGTTCTAACTGAAACCAAGATACCCCGCTTCATATTAAAATTAGTTCCAAGGAGTCATTTCCATAAACTCCTCCCATCTGCGCTTGCTCAGTGGGGGTTGTGGGGATGAAGATTGATGACTCTTCCTCATCACCACTGGCTGACCTCTTGTCTCTGCGCAGAATCAGTTGCTTCTTGGCTCTTGTCCATCTGCAGGACCAATTTCTTAAGATAGGCTCACACTCTTATTAGGAGACTGACCTTGGTAAAGGGGCCCAAGGCTTCTTGCTTTAATTAATTTGAGCATCCTAATTTCATGCTGTCTATCACTCTATCTCTAGTTGATAAGATTCCCCTAACTTCCTCTCTCAGTTCCCCCTTTTCTAAAAGTTAGTAAATTCTTTTCTAAAAGGTTAGTGATTTATTGTATTCTCCTAACTCCCTCTCTCAGCATATACTATTCATAAATTGTTTGCTCCAGTACAATCAGCATTACTATAGTTTCTGTGCCATTTATTGTCCGATACTGCCGAAAGATTGGTTTCTTGTTTCCTACCCCAAATCCATGATGACTTACTGTTTTTTACTCACCCAACGTGGGGCTCAAGGAAACTGAGATAAGGATGATAGTTGAGAGAAGTAACGGGCAAAACATGGACTGGATTTTTTTTATGAATGTATTAGTTGTGAAGAATTTAAGAAAGCAGCAATTGTGAGGAATATGTTTCATATTAGTGTGGTGAAGGGATGAGGTGGTGTGTGTGTAAATTGTCCACCTCGTCAGTGTTGTGATGATGTTATGTTTATTTTGGTGTGGGGAATTCCTTTTCTTTTTGATGGAAGTGAAGTTTATTAACATTGTGATAATTGTAAAGAGTATATTGTCATTTTTCATAAAATATGTTTTTCAGAAAGGCGAGGCTTGGAATGTAGTAGGTTTACATGGGAAGCTTTTGGTAGCAGGGGGCCATAGGTGTGGCTCCTGTGAGAAGAACCTAGAAGCTGCCCCATGTTAGGTAAGGGCCCCGGTACTGACCAGAGCCGAGCCAACAAACGACATTGTTTGAGCCGGAGCAGAAGTCCCCTGCGGCCTGTGGTGAGGACCATGGTGAAGCAGGATTCCATGCTGCAGCCCCGCTGCCACAGTTACCACCGTGGGCACCCTCTCAGCAAGAACCAGAGGGAGTGCCAGAGTGGATGTCTCCACAGTAACAGACGCCACTTTGTGGGGCACTCACGTTCATAAAATTCCATTGAACGTCAAAGGACCAATTGGGAATGACTATAATTTATTGCTGTTAGGATGATCAATTACATCTTTGACCAGATTGTTTGTTTTGCCAAGGATAATTGATGCCGAATATAATGGACAAAAAAAAAACCAAAAACAGGACGCGGAGTAGTGTTGCGGTGAGACGCGGAATAGGGTCACTGAAAGACGCGGAATAGGGTCATGGAGAGACATGGAACAGAGCCATGGAGAGACGCGGGATGTGGCGAGATGCGGGATGCAATATTGTATCAGACTCTACCATTCCTCCACAGACAGTTGATATATCTATGGTGTTACATAATTTGACAGATGTACAAACATTCCTGGGTAATATTCAGTGGGTTCGGCACATTGTAGGGATCACTAATGACGACTTAGCTATATTATTACCTTTATTGTGAGGAAGAAGCGCAGAGCAGGAGATTAAATTAACAAATGGGCAATGGCAGGCTCTTTCAAAAATAGTTTCTAAGGTTGCAGCCAGCACTGCTTGCAGACGTATAGCAGAAGTTGCACTCTACTTAGTAGTTAGCAATCATGTGTCTCATCCATTTCCGGTGATTGGTCAGTGGCAAAAAGAAAAGGGGGAGAGTAAGGGGCGACAAAGACAGAAACGGTACCAGGAGGATGCCACTGACACTAACAGCACTGGGAATAGGGATAGCATATGTGAAACAGGAGATAGCAAGAGTGTAATGATAGGACAGAATTTTCGAGTCCTGCAGTGGATTTTTCTACTGATTCAGCCAAAAACAAGTGTTCAAACACGGGCGGAAGCTATCGCAGAGTTAGTACGTAAGGGTCATTCTCGGAGTATTGAGATCAGCGGACAGGAACCAGGAGATATTAGTCTGCCGATGGCTCGGGATCATCTGGAAAGGTGTTTACAGCAGTCTATACTGCTACAAGAAGCTGTGTTAGGTTACCCGGGATTGGTACATTCCCGAACTCCAAAGGGGCCTCTCTGGCAAGTTATAAGATCATATAAATGGCAGGTAATACCACAGCTTTCATTCCAACCAGTGGTGGGACGCACTGTATACACTGATGCAGGTGCGGCAAATGGGAAGTTGCTGATAGTGATTCTAATACTGCCAACAGTGCTTGCACTTGTGACCAAGATCAAGCCACGACAAAATCTGGGGGTGACATGGGCTAATCAGACTGGTATATCAGAATTTTGTGTGTCCATGGCATCGTCCATGGACCCGTTCAGGACTTGCCTCATAAATATGCCTGTGTATGACCCTTCTGAGTTTGGCCAGTATACTACCAACAATTGCTAGTGCCTCATCTGTAGCTGTGTGCTCAGTGAAAGTGATAAATTTGCTTACTGTCCAGCTGCCCTGGGATCCACAAGAGTTACAGTTACTTGGGTCTCAGAGTATCGGGAACACATCACAGAATTGGACTCAAACATGTTTTGTGTTCGGAAATTTACAGCAAAGATTAAATCCTTCCAAAAAACACAATCCAACAGGGTGGACAAATGTGACTTCAGAAGGGCCATATGGGTACAGAAATACAAATAACAACTGTGGTTACAATGACACTGCTAGGCAGGGTTTAGGGGCTTATGGCACGGAGACAAGGGGTAACAACTATAGCGTTTGGAACAACTGTACAGCTATGGCCTCACCTCCTGATGTTTTTCTGATTTGCAGGGATAGGGCCTGGCAAGGTATCCCTGCAAATGCTATCGGAGGTCCATGTTACTTAGGTAAACTTACTATATTTGCTCCTAGCTTGTCACAGTTGTGTAAGATCACCAGACATCAACGGGCATTGCTCACACCGGATTGCAATGATAATGTTGAGTCACTTGGTGTTGCAGGTAGAGCGGCACTGGCAATTTTCGTGCCAGGAGTGGCATCTGCGGCCGCACTTAATAATTTAGAAAAATTGGCATGCTAGGCCAAGAAACAAGCCAATGCCACGACAGAAATACTTGAGGAGATGTTACCAGATCAAGATAGTCTGCGACATGCGCTTTTACAGGATCGAGCTGCTATTGACTTCTTGCTTTTGGCTCAGGGGCATGGGTGCGAGGACGTTGAGGGAATGTGCTATTTGAACCTTTCTGATCATAGTGAGTCAATTCACAAATCCATTACTTTCCTGAAAGAGCACATGAGAAAGATTCAATATGATAGATATTAATCCCTTCTATCAGTGGCTCACTGATTTGTTTGGGACGATGCATAGATGGTTACTGGGATTAGTCAAAGAGGGATTAGTCAAAGAGGGATTAAGGATTCTGTTTGTTGTGGTGTTAATCATCATTGCGTGTTGTATTGTAATAAACATGGTTAAAAGGTTACTTGCAAAACTGTTACATCGGGCTTGGTTTGCTCAAAAAGAAAAAGGGGGAATTGTTGAGGGATTTTTGAAACAGCAAGGACTTGCTGCAACTGAGCAAACCAAGCTACCAGGACGACTATGAGAAGTTCCCATGACGATGTTCCCTTATCGCCCGATTGAGGAATTAAAAATATTGTTGCCAGCAGCTGGCTTCAAGGACAAGATCTACATGACTGCTAATCACAAGGAGGTTGTTTTCTTGCAGGTGGGGTTGTTCTCTTGCAGTTGTTTGTCTGAGTGCTTTTGACCAATAATCTTGTGTGAGACACTATCCGCCCCTGCTAAATTTGCTATAAAAGTCAGGCTATTCGGGTAATAAAGGTGAGCATGATCTGACCATACTGCTGTCTGTTGTGCTTTCGGCCGTTATTCCTGCAACACTGATTTGATCTAGGAGAGGCACCCCACCAGTTGGTGGCTCTTGTTTGAATCAGGTCGGGACTAACACCATCTTGAACCTGAATAAAGGCAAGCAAAGATCTTAATTTTTTTATGAGCTCCCTTATCGGCTGCAGCACTATATTTTGCCCATAATTCGGCATGCCAAGATCCGAACGAAGACAATGGAGTCTTTAAGTATTTAAGGCGTATACCGTTCGGTTGGGTGGGATTCGGTTGCCTGTGTGTGTAAGAGTGTGACTGAGACGGAACTCAGTTCCAAAGCAAGTGTGAAGGTCTTCTAACCGCAGTTCCAATCTCCCTCGAGGGAGTTGGCTGTGGAAGGACCGAAACGATTCCTATAGGATTCATGGGTGGGTGATAGGTCCTAAATCCCCTGAAAGACACTCTTCTAAGGTAATCAAGGGCTGTGGGAATTGTCACAGTAAAATTCCTAGATGGGTTAGACAAAATTGAAGACCAAGGACCATAAGAAAGGAAGCAAATTACCAGACATACCACCAGAAAGTCCATTAGGAATAATGATTGGAAATTGGAACGATAGGGGCCCCAGAAAAGGAAAGAGTAAATTAAAAACAGTCCAGTATTGTATGATAGAATGGCCAAAGGAGCCTTTAAGACCACATGCCATTTGGCCTGTTTTTGGATCCATTGAAGACTGGATCTGCCAGGCCTTAAATATACATGTTAATTCAAAGGAACCTTTTAGCCAGGAGGAAAGTGATTATGCAGGATTATGGATCAGGACTTCACGTCTTTTTCCAGCCTCAATATTTACACTAAAAGCAAATGAGAAATATGAAGAAGAAGAAAAACAGGAAAAAGAAAAAGATGATGAATGGGAGCCATTGGATAACCTATCACCTCCATATCCTAACAATCCACCCCTGGTAGCGGCTCCCCCTCGGGTGGCCATAATATCTCCAGCAGTTGCTTCTGCCTCCACCACCAACAGCACCAGAATCAGACCGACCTCCAGCTGAATGTACGAGAAGTAGGACTGCTGTATCTGAGGGAGCTTCTCTATATCCCCTAAGAGAGGTAAACCTCGGAGGCAATCAGGGAGGCATCGGGTTTGTAGCAGTCCCATTAAATACCATAGATGTAAGGAATGTCAAGAAAGAAATGGGGACCCTATTAGATGACCCCCTCGGAGTAGCTGAAAAACTGGACCAATTCGGAGGAACGGGCTAAAGTTGTGCCAGGGGTGTTTGAGGCTGGATATTAGGAAGAACTTCTTTACTGAGAGGGTTGTGAGGCATTGGAACGGGCTGCCCAGGGAAGTGGTGGAGTCACCATCCTCTTAACAGATAAGAAGTGGAAATAAATTCAACATGCAATTCAGATAAATGAGCATAGTTCTGGGGTACTCAGTCTGCTGGGGTACTTGCCTGCTTTAATGCTCAGCTGTAAGAGATTTAATACCTATTCTAAGTAGAACTATTCTATAGGAGAACCAAAGAAAACAGAGGTCTGATACTTGATGGGGAAGGTCTCCTCACAGACATTGACACAGGCAAAGCAGAGATGTTTAATGCCTTCTTCACCTCTGTCTTCAATGCTGGTGATGGGCTTCAGGACCCTGGGTGCCCTGAGCGGGAAGACCATGACGCTGGGAAAGACAAACTCCCAACCGACCCTGAACGTGTGCAGGATTTGCTGCTCCGCCTGGATCCATACAAGTCCATGGGTCAGATGGGATCCATCCCAGGGTGCTTAAAGGGCTGGCTGATGTCATCGCGGAACCTCTCTCAATTATTTTTCAATGATCTTGGGAAATTGGAGAGGTCCCAGTAGACTGGAAGCTGGCAAATGTTGTGCCAATTTTCAAGAACGGTAAGAAAGCTGTAGCGAGGTGGGGGTCGGTCTGTTCTCCCACATGCCTGGTGACAGGACGAGGGGGAACGGGCTAAAGTTGTGCCAGGGGTGTTTGAGGCTGGATATTAGGAAGAACTTCTTTACTGAGAGGGTTGTGAGGCATTGGAACGGGCTGCCCAGGGAAGTGGTGGAGTCACCATCCCTGGGGGTCTTTAAAAGACATTTAGATGTTGAACTTAGTGATATGGTTTAGTGGAGGACTTCTTAGTGTTAGGTCAGAGGTTTGACTCGATGATCTTGAGGTCTCTTCCAACCTAGATGATTCTGTGATTCTGTGATTCTGTGAAAGAAGACCCTAGCAATTACAGGCCTGTCAGTCTCACGTCAGTGCCTGGTAAAATTATGGAGAAGATGATTCTTGAAGTTATTGAGGCATACCTGGGGGACAATGCGGTCATTGGTCCCAGCCAACACGGGTTCACGAGGCATAGGTCCTGCCTAACAAATTTGATTTCCTTTTATGATAAGATCACCCATCTAGATGACCAAGGGAAACCAGCTGATGTGATCTTTTTGGACTTCAGCAAGGCTTTTGACACAGTTTCTTTTTTGACACAGTAGCTGAAAAACTGGACCAATTCCTAGGCCCCAATACTTATACCTGGGAAGAAATACAGTCCATTTTAAGAATCTTATTTACTGCTGAGGAAAGGGGAATGATTAGGCAAGCCGGAATGAGGATTTGGGAAAGACAGAATCAAGCAGGACCCCCGGGAGACCAAAAATGGCCAAATGGGGATCCCCACTGGGATCATCAACAACCCCAAGGAAGACAGAATATGAGGGATTTGAGAACATTAATCATACAGGGAATAAGGGAAGTGGTTCCCTGAGGGCAAAACATTAATAAAGCATTTAATGAACAGCAAGGGAAAGATGAGTCTTCAACGGAATGGTTGGAGAGATTAAGGAAAAGCCTACAAATGTATTCAGGAATTAATCCGAATACAGTGGTTGGAACCGCACTCCTTAGAAGACAATTTGTAGCTAAATCCTGGGGGGGCATAAGAAGAAAATTAGAAAAGCTGGAAGACTGGCAAGAGAGAGGAGTAGAAGAATTATTTAGGGAAGCACAGAAAGTATATGTTAGAAGAGATGAGGAAAAACAAAAAGCAGAAGCCAAGATCTTTGTAGCAGCAGTAAGAGAAAGTCAGAAAAAAGACCTATTCTGGAGAGAGGAGGGAAAAAGGAATAGAAAAAAACCCTAGGGGGCAGCCTTGTCGAGAGAGATTCACAATTCCCGTCTGTTACTATTGCAACAAGAAGAAACTGTCATAAGCAGGAACAAGATGAGAAAATATTCAAAGAATAGGGGTGTCAGGGGCTATATCTTCTGGGGACTTCAACATCAACAGAGCCCTTGATAAAACTATTAATTGGTCCCCATAAAGAGGAAGTTTTATTTTTAATGGACACAGGGGCTAAAAAATCCACTATTCAAAAACTTCCAAAAGGAATAGAAGAAGGGAAGACTTATATGTCAGTAGTAGGGGCAAAAGGAGAGCCTTTTAAGGTAAATGTCTTGAAAGATGTCCTGGTTTCAGTTAGAACAGAGTTAATTTTCTTCCTAGTAGTTGGTAGGGTGCTATGTTTTGGCTTAGGATGAGAAAAGTGCTGATAACACCCCGATGTTTTAATTGTTGCAGAGCAGTGCTTATACTAAGCCAAGGACATCTCAGCTTCTTGCTCTGTCCTGCCAGCGGGCAGGCTGGGGGTGCAGCAGGAGCTGGGAGGGGACAGACCCAGGACAGGTGACCCAAACTAGCCAAAGGGGTATTCCATACCATCTGATGTCATGCTAAACAATATATAGGGGTGGCTAGCCGGGGGAGGGGGGCTGGACTGCTCGGGGTTAGGCTGGGCATCTGTCAGCGCGTGGTGAGCAACTGCATTGTGCATCGCTTGTTTGTACACATTATTAGTAGTAGTACTATTATCATCATTGTTATTATTATTATTGTTGTTATTATTATTATTGTTATTATTATTTTCCTGTCTTAATAAACTGTCTTTATCTCAACTCACGGGCTTCACTTTCCGTTTCTCTCCCCCGTCCCAGAGAGGGAGGGGGGAGGGTGACTGAACGGCTGTGTGGTGTTTAGGTGTCGAGGTTTAACCCGGCCGGCAGCTAAACACCACGCAGCCGTTCGCTCACTCCCTCTCTGGGACGGGGGAGAGAAACGGAAAGTGAAGCCCGTGAGTTGAGATAAAGACAGTTTAATAAGACAGGAAAATAATAATAATAAAAATAATAATAACAATAATAATAATAATGATACAATGGTGATAATAGGAAAGTAATAATAATATGTACAAACAAGTGATGCACAATGCAATTGCTCACCACTCGCTGACCGATGCCCAGCCTAACCCCGAGCAGTCCGGCCCCCTCCCCCCGGCTAGCCACCCCTATATATTGTTTAGCATGACGTCAGATGGGATGGAATACCCCTTTGGCTAGTTTGGGTCACCTGTCCTGGGTCTGTCCCCTCCCAGCTCTTACCGCATCCCCAGCCTGCCCGTTGGCAGGACAGAGCAAAAGGCTGAGATGTCCTTGGCTTAGTATAAGCACTGCTCTGCAACAATTAAAGCATCGGGGTGTTATCAGCACTCTTCTCATCCTAAGCCAAAACACAGCATTCCACCAGCTACTAGGAAGAAAATTAATTCCAACTGAAACCAGGACATCTATCCACCCCTTATTCCATACCATTTATGTCATGCTCAGGTTACACTCTTTTCCATACATTCTAATTAGTCACCTATAGTAATCATGGTAGTGATAACATACAGTATAATATACTAATTAACATGGTACAATTCAGTTCATGGGCTATTCTCACCCAGTATTAAATCTCCTTGAGGTACACACCGGACCTCTCCGTTCTTTTGCATCACCCACCAAGTGTATCCAGGTCCCTGAGCGAAAACAATTCCACGAATAGGTTTGCCTTTTCCTGAGGCAGGAGTAACCCAGACTGTTTTACCCAGCATATTTTTTACATGCACTACAGGAACTTTATCCCCATCTACAGTACGTAACAGGTTTGATTGGGCAGGTCCAGCTCGGTTGGTAGATCCCCTAGTATTGACTAACCAGGTGGCCTTTGCCAAATGCGTATCCCAGTTTTTGAACGTCCCAGCGCCCATTGCTTTCAAGGTAGTCTTTAACAGGCCATTGTATCGTTCAACTTTCCCGGAGGCTGGTGCATGATAGGGGATGTGATACACCCATTCAATACCATGTTCTTTGGCCCAAGTGTCTATAAGGTTGTTTCGGAAGTGAGTCCCATTGTCTGACTCTATTCTTTCTGGGGTGCCATGTCGCCATAGGACTTGCTTTTCAAGGCCCAGGATGGTGTTCCGGGTGGTGGCATGAGGCACAGGATATGTTTCCAGCCATCCGGTGGTTGCTTCCACCATTGTAAGTACGTGGCGCTTGCCATTGCGAGTTTGAGGGAGTGTGATGTAATCAATCTGCCAGGCCTCTCCATATTTATATTTCAGCCATCGTCCTCCATACCAAAGAGGCTTTGACCGTTTGGCTTGCTTGATTGCAGCACATATTTCACAGTCATGAATAACCTGTGCTATAGCGTCCATGGTCAGGTCCACCCCTCGATCACGAGCCCATCTGTATGTTGCATCTCTGCCTTGATGGCCTGAGGTGTCATGGGCCCATCGGGCTATAAATAATTCACCTTTATGCTGCCAATCCAGGTCCACCTGAGCTACTTCAATCTTAGCAGCCTGATCCACCTGCTGGTTGTTTTGATGTTCTTCAGTAGCCCGATTCTTGGGCACATGAGCATCTACGTGGCGTACTTTTACAGCCAGGTTCTCTACCCGAGCAGCAATATCTTGCCACAATGCAGCAGCCCAGGTGGGTTTGCCCCTGTGCTGCCAGTTGTTTTGCTTCCATTGCTATAACCATACCCACAGGGCATATGCTACCATCCATGAATCGGTGTAGAGATAGAGAACTGGCCATTTTTCTCGTTCAGCAATGTCTAAAGCCAGCTGAATGGCTTTCACTTCTGCAAACTGACTCGATTCACCTTCTCCCTCAGCAGCTTCTGCAACTCGTCGCGTAGGACTCCATACAGCAGCCTTCCATCTCCGATGCTTCCCCACAATACGACAGGACCCATCAGTGAACAGGGCATATTTCTTTTCATTCTCTGGCAACTGGTTGTACAGTGGGGCTTCTTCAGCACGACCCACCTCCTCCTCTGATGATATCCCAAAGTATTTGCCTTCTGGCCAGTCCATGATCACTTCCAAGATTCCTGGGCGACTGGGGTTTCCTATTCGAGCCCGCTGAGTAATCAGTGCAACCCACTTGCTCCATGTAGCATCAGTTGCATGATGCGTAGAGGAGACCCTTCCCTTGGACATCCAGCCTAGTACCGGCAATCGGGGTGCTAGGAGGAGCTGCGCTTCAGTACCGACCACCTCCGAAGCAGATCGAACTCCTTCATATGCTGCCAATATCTCCTTTTCAGTTGGAGTATAGCGGGCCTCAGATCCTCTGTATCCCCGACTCCAAAACCCCAGGGGCCGACCTCGAGTTTCCCCAGGTTCTTTCTGCCAGAGGCTCCAGGTGGGGCCGTTCTCCCAGGCTGCAGTGTAGAGCACATTCTTTACATCTGGTCCTGTTCGAACTGGCCCAAGGGCTACTGCATGGACTATTTCCTGCTTGATTTGTTCAAAGGCTTGTCGTTGTTCGGGGCCCCATTCAAACTCATTCTTCTTATGGGTTACTTGGTAGAGCGGGTTTACAATCAGACTGTAATTTGGGATGTGCATTCTCCAAAACCCCACAAAACCTAGGAAAGTCTGTGTTTCTTTTTTGTTAGTTGGTGGAGACATAGCTGTTATTTTGTTGATCACATCCATTGGGATTTGACGACGTCCATCTTGCCATTTTATTCCTAAAAACTGGATCTCTCGTGCAGGTCCTTTGACTTTATTTTGTTTTATGGCAAAACTGGCTTTCAGAAGGATTTGGACTATTTTCTTCCCTTTCTCGAAAACTTCCTCTGCTGTGTCACCCCACACAATAATGTCATCGATGTACTGCAGGTGTTCAGGAGCTTCCCCCTGCTCTAGCGCAGACTGGATCAGTCCATGGCAAATGGTAGGGCTGTGTTTCCACCCCTGGGGCAGCCTATTCCAAGTATATTGGACTCCCCTCCAAGTGAAGGCAAATTGTGGCCTGCACTCTGCTGCTAGAGGGATGGAGAAAAATGCATTAGCGATATCAATTGTGGCGTACCACTTGGCTGCCTTCAATTCAAGTTCGTACTGAAGTTCCAGCATGTCCGGCACTGCAGCACTCAGTGGTGGCGTGACTTCGTTCAGGCCGCGATAGTCCACTGTTAGTCTCCACTCGCCATTAGACTTTCACACTGGCCATATGGGACTATTGAAAGGTGAATGGGTCTTGCTGATCACTCCTTGGTTCTCCAATTGACGAATTAGCTTATGGATGGGGATCAGGGAGTCTCGGTTAGTGCGATATTGCCGCCGGTGCACAGTTGTGGTAGCGATTGGCACTTGCTGTTCTTCGACCCTCAGCAACCCCACAACAGAGGGGTCCTCTGAGAGACCAGGCAAGGTAGATAATTGTTTAATGCCCTCTGTCTCTAAGGCAGCTATACCAAAAGCCCACCGGAACCCTTTTGGGTCCTTGCAATATCCTCTTCTAAGATAGTCTATGCCAAGGATACATGGAGCATCCGGGCCAGTCACAATGCGGTGCTTTTCCCACTCATTCCCAGTCAGACTCACTTCAGCCTCCAATACAGTCAACTGCTGAGATCCCCCTGTCACTCCACAAATATAGATGGACTCTGGTCCTTTATAGCTCGATGGCATTATAGTACATTGTGCACCGGTGTCTACTAAAGCCTTATACTTCTGTGCGCGTGATGTGCCAGGCCATCGAATCCACACAGTCCAATAAACTCGATTGTCCCTTTCCTCCCCCTGGCTGGAGGCAGGGCCCCCCTAATCCTGGTCAGAATCTTCTTCGTTTCTGTGTTTGAAGGACTGTCTGCTGGAAGTTGGAGCAGCAAACTTTTCGGAGAATCCCTTTTTCCTGATTGTTTTCTTTTGCAACTCACGTACCCGTGCCTCTAGGGTCGCGGTAGATTTTCCATCCCATTTTCTCATGTCCTCTCCATGGTCTCGTAAGTAAAACCACAGGGTGGCACGGGGTGAGTACCCACCATATCGTCTTCCTTGTGTGGGTGAACGCCTACCCCTGACAGCTGAGACACTGCTTTGTACAGGTACGGAGGAGAATAATCTCTCTTCAAGTTGGTGAACCTTTTCAGAAAGTTTCTCCCAGGTGTTCTCTTTTGGTCGTTGGACACTGGTTGGTTCAGGTTGGGGGGAAGATAGATTCTCTTTAAGTTGGTGGACCTCTTCAGAAAGTTTCTCCACAGCTGAGACGCAGGCCTGTAAGGAAGAGGAAAGACTTTCTTCGTACTGCCGGAGTTGTTTAGCCGCTTCATCCACTGTGGGTTCCTCATCCTCTTTCCAGGCCATTATTGCCAATGAGCTGGCATATGATGATGGTGCACTCCGTACAAACTTCCGCCACATGGGTCGTGTACACCTGACTTCATCTGGGTCTTTGGATGTTTGTCTGAGGTCTGGATCCTCATAAATCACTTCCCGTACGGCTAATTCCCTCAGGTACTGGATTCCCTTCTCCATAGTGGTCCACTTGCCTGGTAGACATAAAAGTTCTTCCTTGAAGGGATACCTTTCCCTCACAGCTGAGAGGAGACGCCTCCAGAGGCTGGTGGATTGTGCTCCATCTGCAATTGCTTTGTCAATGCCGGCGTCTCGAGCAAGGGATCCCAGCCGCTTGGCTTCCCTGCCATCTAATTCCACACAATTGGCTCCAGAGTCCCAGCACCGGAGCAGCCAGGTGACAAGCTGCTCACCTATACAGCGACCAAAATCTTTTCGCACATCTCGTAGCTCGCGCTCGTTTAGGCTTCGGGTAGTTACTGTTGCTTTTTCGGCATCCTCATCTTCCTCCTCCTGAATCCTTGATGGCCCAGCGTCGTCGTCATCTTCGTCATCTCTATACCTAGTTTTGGCAGAAGCCTTACCTGGATTGGCAGAAGACTCTCTGCGTTCTAAACGACCTGAATCTCTATACCATTTTTTCACCTTCTCTACAGGGGCAGCTTGCACTGCTACTGCTCGTTTCTCTGACTTTGTTACAGGGTCTGCCACAGAGGTTGGAATACCCTCTGCAGGGGCAGCTTGCACTGCCACAGCTCGTTTCTCTGACCCCGTTACAGGGGTTGAAATACCCTCTGCAGGGTCAACTTGCACTGCTACAGCTCGTTTCTCTGACCCCGTTACAGGGGTTGGAATACCCTCTGCAGGGTCAACTTGCACTGCTACAGCTCGTTTCTCTGACACGGCCACAGGATCTGGAGCGGCTGCAGGAGCTGGAGCGGCTGCTGGAGCTGGAGCTGGAGCAGGAGCTGGGACTGGAGTAGCGGCAGGAGCTGGAGCTGGAGCGGCTGCAGGAGCTGGAGCTGGAGCAGTTGCAGGAGCTGGGACTGGAGTAGCGGCAGGAGCTGGAGCAGCTTCAGGAGCTGGAACTGGAGCGACTGCAGGAACTGGGACTGGAGCGGCTGCAGGAGCTGGGACTGGAGCGGCTGCAGGAACCGGATCTGGAGTGGCTGCAGGAGCTGGGACTGGAGCAGCTGCAGGAGCTGGGACTGGAGCGGCTGCAGGAACCGGATCTGGAGTGGCTGCAGGAGCTGGGACTGGAGCAGCTGCAGGAGCTGGGACTGGAGCGGCTGCAGAGTCCACCGTAGGGGTCACAGTGGCCGTTGGATCTGTCACAGGGCTTGGAGTGGCCGCAGGGTCTGTCACTAAGTTGATAGCAGTATCCATGGCAGCTCGATAGGCATGAGCCAGGCCCCAGCACGTTACAATGATTTGTGTTACTTTGGAACTGCCAGAATCATGACACCTTTTTTTCAAGCATTCTGCCAGTTTTTGAGGATTTTGCCATTGTTCAGGGGTGAATTTCCAACACACTGGGGGTGCCAACTGCTCTAGATGCCTGCCCATATCCACCCATACTCCCTGCCACCCACAACTATACTGCCTCCGGGCAGATCTCCGGATGAGCTTCCTAAGTAGTTGTTTAACTTTAAGCAGGATCTGAAGTGCATTCATGAGGCAGAACAACAAGACTATGGTAGTCTGAGTATCCCAAGAATATTCAATATCTTGGAGAGCTATTGTGACAAGCTCAGGGGATAAGAGGGTGGTGAAGGAGGAAGGCAGAGTGATCCAGGAGGATACAGGGGTGGTGAAGGAGAAAGGGAGAGTAATCAAGTAAGAAAAAATATCTTCCCCTTTCCCCTCCACAGATTGACTCTCTAATGGAGAAAAACAATAGATATAATTGCTAATAGTTCCCAAGATACTGTTTCCAAAGTACAGAGTCCACGATGTTACTGAGTATAAATACCAAGTTAGAGTCATGACCAGATATCTTATCGTCTCATAAGCCATTGCTATAACACTCAGTACCATAATGATCTGAAACCAGGGCCCGGAGAGGATAAACAACACTACAGAGAGCAAATACGGAAAATAATGTACTATAATACTCAATTTGGAAAACAGGCGCAGCAGAGTTGAGATTAAAGCAATCAGCATCATGACAAGTGACTATTAAGCAGGTCTAATCCTTACACCAATTTTAGTTTAACACACTCTGATCAGATCTGCCGTTATCTCAACCCTTCGAGCCCCACGTTGGGCGCCAAAAAGACTGTCGTGGTTTAACCCGGCCGGCAGCTAAACACCACGCAGCCGTTCGCTCACCCTCCCCCCTCCCTCTCTGGGACGGGGGAGAGAAATGGAAAGTGAAGCCCGTGAGTTGAGATAAAGACAGTTTAATAAGACAGGAAAATAATAATAATAAAAATAATAATAACAATAATAATAATAATGATACAATGGTGATAATAGGAAAGTAATAATAATATGTACAAACAAGTGATGCACAATGCAATTGCTCACCACTCGCTGACCGATGCCCAGCCTAACCCCGAGCAGTCCGGCCCCCTCCCCCCGGCTAGCCACCCCTATATATTGTTTAGCATGACGTCAGATGGGATGGAATACCCCTTTGGCTAGTTTGGGTCACCTGTCCTGGGTCTGTCCCCTCCCAGCTCTTACTGCATCCCCAGCCTGCCCGTTGGCAGGACAGAGCAAAAGGCTGAGATGTCCTTGGCTTAGTATAAGCACTGCTCTGCAACAATTAAAGCATCGGGGTGTTATCAGCACTCTTCTCATCCTAAGCCAAAACACAGCATTCCACCAGCTACTAGGAAGAAAATTAATTCTAACTGAAACCAGGACACTGGGTTAAACCACGATAGATGTGAAAGTAGAAACAGAGAAGAAAATTTGTTTTAATTATTTACTTTTGCTCGCTGAAGCGGAGTACAATTTACTAGGAAGGGATTTGATTTTGAGATTAAACTTAAGCATTCAAAGCCAAGGGGATAAATTGCAGATCAAATTATACACTTTAACACAGAAGGATGAAGAATTCATTAACCCTTCAGTGTGGTATAAGGAAGGGGAGACTGGAAAGATAGAAATGGATCCCATAAATGATGCCATAAATGATCCCATAAATGTTCAAATCCCATAAATGATCCCATAAATGTTCAAATAGTGGATCCACATCATCCAATTAGAATCAAACAATACCCTATACCAATGGAGGTATAAAATCTGGAAGACTGGCAAGAGAGAGGAATAGAATAGTTATTTAGGGAAGCACAGAAAGTATATGTTAGAAGAGATGAGGAAAAACAAAAAGCAGAAGCCAAGATCTTTGTAGCAGCAGTAAGAGAAAGTCAGAAAAAGACCTATTCTGGAGAGAGGAGAAAAAAAAATAGAAAAAACCCCTAGGGGTCAGCCTTGTCGAGGGAAATCGACAATTCCCGTCTGTTACTATTGCAACAAGAAGGGACATGTTCAGAGGAACTGTCGTAAGCGGGAACAAGACGAGAAAATGTTCAAAGAAGAATAGGGGTGTCAGGGGCTATATCTTCTGGGGACTTCAACATCAACAGAGCCCTTGATAAAACTATTAATTGGTCCCCATAAAGAGGAAGTTTTATTTTTAATGGACACAGGGGCTGAAAAATCCACTATTCAAAAACTCCCAAATGGAATAGAAGAAGGGAAGAGTTACATGTCTGTAATAGGGGCAAAAGGAGAACCCTTTAAGGTTCCTATTTTGAAAGATGTAGAAATAGAAACAGATAAAAAAATCTGTCTTAATGATTTACTTTTTCTCCCTGAAGCGGAGAACAATTTACTAGGAAGGGATTTGATTTTAAAATTAAACTTAAGCATTCAAAGTCAAGGGGATAAATTGCAAATTAAATTATACACTTTAACACAAAAAGATGAAGAATTCATTAACCCTTCAGTGTGATATAAGGAAGGGGAAATTGGGAAAATGGAAATGGACCCCATAAATGTTCAAATAGTGGATCCACATCGTCCAATTAGAATTAAACAATACCCTATACCAATGGAGGGTCGAAAAGGATTAAAACCCATAGTTGATAGACTTCTGGAAAAAGGAACTCTAGAACCATGTATGTCACCTCATAATACACCCATCCTCCCTGTAAAGAAATCGGATGGGTCATACAGAATGGTACAGGACTTGAGAGCTGTAAATCAGCGAACAATCACTAAATTCCCTGTGGTGGCAAATCCTTATACTTTACTAAGTCATGTCTCTCCCAAATATACTTGATATAGCATAATAGATCTGAAAGATGCCTTTTGGGCCTGCCCTCTGGATGAAAAATCCAGAGATTATTTTGCTTTCGAGTGGGAGGACCCTGAAACGGGACGAAAACAACAATTAAGGTGGACTGTGCTACCACAGGGGTTTAGAGAGTCACCAAATCTATTTGGACAAACTTTGGAGAAAGTTTTATGAGATTTCACATTACCCAGGGAGGTAAAATTATTGCAATATGTGGATGATCTATTAGTAGCAGGAGAAACTGAAGAGGGAACCTGAGAAGCTACTATTAAATTGTTAAATTTCCTGGGAGAAAAGGGATTAAAAATGTCTCGATCAAAATTACATTTTGTGGAACAGGAAGTAAAATACTTAGGACATTGGCTGAGTAAGGGAAGAAAGAAGGTAGATCCTGACAGGGTATCTGGGATCCTGTCCTTAAGACACCCAAAAACTAAAGAGGAAATCTGGCAAATATTGGGATTATTAGGATATTGTAGACCATGGCTTGAAAACTACAGTGAAAAAGTTAAATTCTTATATGAGAAATTAACTAATAACCAACTGAAGTGGTTCACAGAAGATGATCAGAAATTCGAGGAAATAAAAAGGGCATTAATACAAGCACCTGTATTGAGCCTTCCGGATCTGGAAAAACCTTTCTATCTCTTTGTGAACACATCAAAACAGACGGCATATGGAGTTCTTACTCAAGACTGGGCAGGAATTCAGAAACCCGTGGGGTATTGTTCTAAGTTACTCGATCCAGTAAGTAGAGGGTGGCCTGCTTGTCTCCAAGCTTTGGTCGCTACGGCATTATTAATAGAGGAAGTTAGGAAGATTACCTTTAGTGCTCCTTTAAAGGTGTATACTCCACACAATGTCAGAAGTGTCTTACAACAGAAAGCAGAGAAATGGTTAATGGATAGCCGGATCCTAAAGTATGAAGCAATACTAATTGACTCCCCTGACTTAGAGCTGAGGGTAACTTCTGCTCAGAGTCCAGCACAATTTTTGTTCAGAAAACCATCAGAGGAATTACAACATAACTGTTTAGAGGTAATTGAGACCCAGACTAAAGTAAGGCCAGATTTAAGGGATACTGAGTTGGAGAAAGGAGAAGCACTGTTTGTAGATGGCTCCTCCCGAGTAGTGGAAGGAAAAAGAAAATCAGGATATGCAATAATTAATAAGGACCTAGAACCTGTGGAATCAGGACCTTTGAGCCCACCATGGTCAGCTCAGGCTTGTGAGCTGCATGCCCTATATAGGGCTCTGGAACTATTAAAGGGGAAAAGTGGAACTATATATACAGATTCTAAATATGCATATGGGGTGGTCCACACTTTTGGGAAAATTTGGGAAGAAAGAGGTTTAATTAATACTCAAGGGAGGAATCTTATACATCAAGAATTAATAATAAAAATTTTAAGGGCATTAAGAGAACCGAAGGAGATAGCAGTGGTACATGTAAAAGGACACCAAAAAGGGTTAGATTACTGAACCAGAGGAAATAATTTAGCAGATAAAGAAGCCCAGGAAGCAGCCTTGAGGACTCAGGTCACTAAAATTAATCTAGTACGGGAGGAAGAAAGGGGAGAGGGAGGAGAAAAGAAGTTTACCCTTGAGGAACAACCAAAACTGGAGAAAATAGGTGCTAAATTAGAACAAGGAAAATGGACACTGCCAGACAGGCGAGAGATATTGCCAAAAGCCTATGTGAGGCAAATATTGGAACATTTGCATGCACAAACACATTGGTGTACAAAGACGTTATATGATCATTTACTAAAACAATTTGGTTGCATTGTTTTTTTTGAAATAGCAAAGCAAATTACACAAGGTTGTTTAACTTGTCATAAAATAAATAAGAAAGTGTTTCAACCAAGCAGCCACGGGAGGGAGAAAAACAGCTTATAGACCTTTCGAGAAAGTACAAGTTGATTTCATTGACTTGCCCAAGGTAGGGAGGATAAAATATCTATTGGTAATAGTAGATCATTTAACACAATGGGTAGAAGCTTATCCCTTAGCATGAGCTACGGCACAAACGGTGGTAAAAATTTTATTAGAACACTTAATACCTAGATATGGGATAATCCAGTACATTGATTCTGATCAGGGCACACACTTTACTTCTAAAATAATACGATTATTATATTAATCATTAGGTATTCTGTGGGAATACCACACTCCTTGGCACCCACAAAGCTCAGGGAAAGTAGAAAGAATGAATCAAACAATAAAACAACAATTGGCTAAATTAATGAACGAGACACAAATGCCCTGGACAAAATGCTTACCATTGGCACTTCTAAACATAAGAACTAAACCCTACAGTGAGACTGGATTATCGCCATATGAAATGTTATATGGTATGCCTTATTCTCAAGGGATGCCTCTAGGGAACAATGTAGTCGAGGATCGTAATATCCAGAAATACATAATTACCACTGGAAGGAGATTCACACAGAATCACAGAATTTCTAGGTTGGAAGAGACCTCAAGATCATCGAGTCCAACCTCTGACCTAACACTAACAAGTCCTCCACTAAACCATATCACTAAGCCCTACATCTAAACGTCTTTTAAAGACCTCCAGGGATGGTGACTCAACCACTTCCCTGGGCAGCCCGTTCCAATGCCTAACAACACTTTCGGTAAAGAAGGGTAAAGAAGTTCTTCCTAAGATCCAACCTAAAACTCTCCTGGCGCAACTTTAGCCCATTCCCCCTCGTCCTGTCACCAGGCACGTGGGAGAACAGACCAACCCCCACCTCGCTACAGCCTCCTTTAAGGTACCTGTAGAGAATGATAAGGTCGCCCCTGAGCCTCCTCTTCTCCAGGCTGAACAAGCCCAGCTCCCTCAGCCGCTCCTCGTAAGACTTGTTCTCCAGACCCCTCACCAGCTTCATCGCCCTTCTCTGGACTCGCTCGAGCACCTCGATGTCCTTCTTGTAGCGGGGGGCCCAAAACTGAACACAGTACTCGAGGTGCGGCCTCACCAGAGCTGAGTACAGGGGGACAATCACCTCCCTAGACCTGCTGGCCACACTGCTTCTTATACAAGCCAGGATGCTCTTGGCCTTCTTGGCCACCTGAGCACACTGCTGGCTCATGTTCAGCCGACTATCAACCAATACTCGCAGGTCCTTCTCTGCCAGGCAGCTTTCTAACCACTCCTCTCCCAGCCTGTAGTTCTTCTTGGGGTTGTTGCGCCCCAGGTGCAGGATCCGGCACTTGGCCTTGTTGAACCTCATACAGTTGACCTCAGCCCATCGGTCCAGCCTATCCAGATCCTCCTGCAGAGCCTTCCTACCCTTGAGCAGATCAACACACGCACTTAACTTGGTGTCATCTGCGAACTTGCTGAGGGTGCACTCGATGCCCTCGTCCAGATCATCGATGAAGATATTAAAGAGGACTGGCTCCCGTACCGAGCCCTGGGGAACGCCACTAGTGACCTGCCTCCAACTGGATTTGACTCCATTCACCACGACTCTTTGGGCCCGGCTATCCAGCCAGTTTCTAACCCAACGATGCGTCATTACAAGAGCTAAGAGAAATTGGGATGCTGGCTCAAACACCACCTTCAGGATTTGCAATTCATCAGTTAAAACCGGGAGATAAGGTTCTAATAAAAACATGGAAAGAAGAAAACCTATCTCCCCTCTGGGAAGGACCCTTTCTTGTTTTATTAACTACAGAAACAGCTGTGAGAACTGCTGAGAAAGGATGGACACATGCATCGCGAGTAAAAGGTCCAGTGAAGGAATGGAAAGTAACACCTGAACCAGGAGAAACTAAACTAACCATCAGACGAACTTGAAGAGATCTTCATCAAAGAGTATAAGATAAATTGCTGTGGGAATTTTATTGTAATTACTCCTGTAAAATTAGTAAACAGAGAAACTCCTGAATAGATACCTATTAAGGGAAAAGATTTATTAATAACAGGGATTGGTTAAGTATTATCCCCCTAGAGATAACAATAGGTTATCCGCAGTATACACTGTATTTTTGGGACATAGCCTGCAAATTGGAAAGAGCAAATTTTAAACTCATTTTGGTGCTCAAAAAAGGACACTCCTTAAGATTAAGGAAGAGGACAAGACCGGATAGGGAACCAGTGATGTGGCTTGGAAGGTCTGCCAAGGGCTGCAACCCCTTCGGGCTGTGACCGCCGATCACTATGGCCCTTACCGGACCTCTTCTAGTCCTACTTGGGGTGAGTTCCTTAACCCAGGCTGTTGCAGGAAGCACAGCCGAAAGCACGACAGACACCAGTAGAGTCAGATCATGCTCCATTTCATTGCCCGAATAGCCTAACTTTTATAGTGAACTTAACAGGGGTGGATAGTGTTTCACACAAGATTATTGGTCAAAGCACTCAGAAAAACAACTAGAAGAAAACAACCCCACCTGCAAGAAAAGAACCCCCCTTGTGATTAGCAGTCACGTAGACCTTGTCCTTGAGGCCAGCTGCTGGTAACAATATTTTTCTGAGTTCCTTAATTGGGCGATGTGGGAGTCATTGCCGTGGGAGCTTCTCACAGTTACTCTGGTAGCTTGGTTTGCTCAGCTACAGCAGGCCATGGGATTTTTGCTGTTTCAAAAATCCCTCAACACCAGGCTACAGCCAACAATGGCAGTCAACGTATAGTAACTACTAGAAGGGGATGGCTAAGCTCCCAAACCTTGGTGTATCATATGGTCTATGACTGTAAAGACCAGGAAATAGGAAGCTGCATTTATAACCAAACGTATGCTATGATCCAAAAGAACTCCCTTTATCAATATTGGGTAGAAATGAAGACAAATTCAGAAGTAGGCAGATTAATTGGAACAAGTGAGGTTATAGCCAATTTGAGCACATCGGTGTCGGTAATCTTTGATGCATGTGATATTATAGATAATGATCTAATTGTGGGAGTTTAGAATGGAGACGGTATTATAGTAATCAGCCAAAATACATCTGCCCTGGTGGACGTCAATGTCAAATAAATCCTGATTATGTACCAAGTCAAAAAGCGAGATATCAATCGGCACACCTATGTGGAAGGAAGGGATGGTCCTGTGTATGTTGGGATACTGCAGGCTGGGGATATGATAATCAATGTAGGAATTTACAAGCTTCAATCGCAAGGGGGCGAACAAACAGTAGTTGTACAACCCGTACCTGCAATCTAGTAAATTTAACTCTTATAAATTTAGAGATTTGAAAACAGAAAAAAATATCCAAAATTGGACTTAAGATATATGGACCTGGAGAAGACCCGGGTGTAGTTATTAATATTGAGATCAAAGAAAGGACAGAAGAATCAGTGCAACATAGACTGTTATTCAACTCATTTTATCATGAAATAGAAACAGGAGTGAAATATGAAATCCCCACAGTTGCTAAAATCTATTTGTAAATCTGGCTGAAAATATTGCTAAGTCATTGAATATAACTAATTGTTATGTTTGTGGTGGAACAAATCAAGGTGAACGATGGCCATAGGAGGCTATGGAGAGCAGCATAAGCAATCCCCAAGTATGGAAAACCATGAAAAAGGGTAATAGGAAACAACAATGGGTACTCCAAACGAGTATAATTGGAAGGAGTTGTTGGCAAAATCTAAAAAACAAAGGAAGACAAGTAGGTAACCTGGAGTGTGAAGAGGGTTACCTATGGAATTGTGAGGAATGTTTTAGCAATTTGTGTCAATAGAGAGCTTGAAGGGAAATGTATTTGTAGGCTTTTCCTTGAAGTCTCTGATATCTGGGGGGGGTTCAGAATTACTGCTAACTATTATGACTATTGTATGGGACACTATGCAACTCTCTGATATCTGGCCAGGAGATTAAGGAGAAGGGGAAAGCTGAAGGACAGCTAAAAGACAAAGCTTGCAGGGGACGCTGCACAAGCCTCTGACATGCAGTCAAGATGGACAAAGGAGAAGGACAAGGAAAAAAAACTGGGAGGAAGACTATGAGCCTTCAGCACGAGAGACCCCCGGAGACCCCCAGAGGGACCACCTAATTATAATAACCCTGTTTTTTCTAGAAGTAGTAATGAATACGTATTAGCCTAGGAGCATAAAAAACAGCTGCCTGATGTAACTGGTGTGCATCTTGGTAGAGCAGAGACTCCCGGCGCACCCAGCGCTGTTTGCTTACCTCTATTCCTTTAATAAATTGTAAACTTTGATTATAATCCTATTTTGTGACTTAGCCATTTATAATAGAATGAAACTCAGAATATCTGGGATAAATGGGGAAACCCACTGGAAATGAATAATCAGTTTAAGAATTGGACCAATGGAACAAGCATACCAAATGGTTGGCCAACTCCTGAAGGACATTATTGGATTTGTGGCAAACTAGCCTATGAATATTTGCCAGAGAATTGGACAGGATCCTGTGTATTAGGAACTACAAGACCCAGTTTTTTCCTGTTACCCATAAGTCGGGGAGATCAATTAGGAGTCCCAGTGTATGTTGAAGCTGATGAGCTAAGAAAAAGGCGCCATAAATGAAGCTTACAAATTGGACAGTGGAAAGATGACGAATGGCCTCCTGAGAGAATCATTGCCTATTATGATCCAGCTATGTGGGCAAAAGATGGATCCTGGGGCTATAGGACCCCAATATATATACTTAATAGAATAATTAGGTTACAAGCTGTGGTAGAAATAGTTGTAAATAGAACCGGAGATGCACTTGGATCAATTGCAAAGCAAATTACCAAGAGTCGCTTCTTTGGTGGTTCGGGCTTGAGCCCTGGGAATTTGGCAAGAAGGGGGAGAGCGATTTTATTTAGGCCTCAGTACCTTTTAAACCGCCATATTGATGGATACACAGGAATGATTCCTTGTTTTGTGTGGGCTTACTAACCAAGTGCACGAGAAAAATTGGCATTCGGCTTGAAATTCGGTCCTGTTGAAATGTAAATTTTGTGGAAAAGGTGGTACTGTTTGTCTAGAAGACAGAAGGCTGAGTGTTTCAGCTGTTTTCCTGAAGTTCTGTGGATTTATGATTGGAACGGGGCTCATTGATAATACGAAATAGTAAAGTTTGTATGTGGAAAGAAGCATTTAATCCCAGCGAATTCGGAAAATTGGGAAGATTAGGAAAAGATAGTAAAAGTCTGCACTAAAAAGTTTTGCATGGAAATTGAAACAAAGGACAGTAACTAGTAAGGAATAGTAATAAATAAATAAATAAATAAATAAATAAATAAATAAATAAAAGGGAATGGGAAATCAAGGAAATGAGTAATATCCAAAACAAAGACGTTTTAAAGAAAGCCTCCTTGGGTGCATATTGGCACATTGGAAGGATATTGTTAGAAATGGGGGGCACAAAAAGCAAGAGGACTTTCACTAAGTATTGCAATCAATGGTGGCCACTATATAAACTAAATGGCCACTTTATGGATCAATCGACTGTAACACTATCTTGCAATTAATGTTGTTTTTGAGGAGAGAAGGAAAATAGGATGAAATGTAGTATACTGATATGTTGTTTCAGCATCTTAGAGGGAAAAGGCCCCTGACTGAGCCTTTGGTGTTGGCATGAGAAAAGTACAGGCTGGAGAAAGATAAAGGAAGGGTTAAAAGGGTTGTTGAAGGTGTTAAAGGTTGTGTGACATGCAGTATTTAACAGAGCTGTTTGAAGTTGAATGAGCAGGGAAAAAGGATGTAGGAATGTTAATAGTTCTGCCTCAATGGAGGCTGTGCTCAAGATCACCGGTGTGAGCCCTCTGGGGCAGAGGGACCAGGATGGGTCCAAGAGAGTTGTCATGGAAACAGAAAAGCAGCTAACTCTTAAAACAACCTGAGTTCATGTGTGAGCTCAGATTGTCAATGGAACCACTCAGGGAACTGTTGATGATTGCATTCCCCTGACCAACCCCACACTGAGACTATAGTCACCCCGGAAATAATGAATGGTAAATACCAAAATCTGGTTAAATTGGGAATTGAGAATCAGTTCCAACAAGGTCCAAAAGAAACCTCTATGGAATTTTTGGACCAACTTTGAAATGCAATGGAAAACAAAACAAAACAAAACTATTTGGACCTGGCTTCAGAAAACAAACAGAGGCAATTGGCTAGCCTTTTTCTAGGGCAATCAGCCCCTGATATTGGAAAGAAATTGTCTTAGGCTGCAGGATAAATTTACAACAGTCAGGAATGATGGGGACCTGGGGCGTCTACCCTAGCAGGTCCACTGGTTGAAATAAAGCTAGGGAACGAAGAGAGAGGCTTGATTTTTTTGTTGGTTAAGGGAGCTTCTTTCTCTGTGTTAATTAGTCTGTAAATGTAATAGCAGCAACTGGCCAACAGGAAAAGGCATTTTTTTGTTGTTTGTGTTTTTTTTTTTTTTGCAATGGTTGAAATTTAAATTGGGAAAAATGATTGGAATTACAAAATGAGAAAAACATCCCAGTTTGGTTCATGGTACTAGATTTAAAGGATGCCTTTTTCTGCCTGCCCGTGGCAACTGAAAACCAGAAACTCTTTGCCTTTGAATGGGAAAATCCTAATAGAGGATGGAAAACTCAGCTTGCGTGGACAGCGTTACCACAGGGGTTCAAGAATAGCCCCACCGTATTCAGGAACTGTGATCTTGAAGCTTGAAAGACCCCTTTGGGAAAAGGGGACATTGTTGCAATACACAAATGATAGCTACTGAAGAAGAAAAGGAATGTGTATAATGGACTATCAGTTTACTAATTATTATTTTTTCGGCACTAATACTCTGAACCCAGCCTCTTTCCTGAGTAACAGAGTTTCCAGATTACCCATTCATGATTGCCTCAAGACCACGGACACGGTATACTCCAGCTGACCAGACTTAAAGGAAACACCCTTAGAAGATGCAGAGAATTGGTATATAGATGGCAGCAGCTTCGTCCGCCAGGGATTTCGCCTCACAGGATATGCGGTAACAAACATCAGCCCAAAAGGTGGAAATCATTTCCTTGATAAGAGCTCTTGAGCTCGCAAACATTTGGACAGATTTGAAATATGCCTTTGGTGTGGTGCATGCACATGGGGCAATTTGGAAGGAGAGAGGACTTTTATCTTCCTCAATTAAACGTGCAGAAGAAGCTGATAGCAGTTATTAGGGAAGTAGGAAAAAGGAGGCCCAGACAGGAACAGCCCCAGCTAGGCAAGGAGCAATGTGCCCTATGTAAGAAATTTGGGCATTGGAAAAACAAATGCCCAGAACGCAAAATAAACGGAAAAGGGAACTGGGGAAGGGAGGTGGTAGTCGCGCATGCAAAAGAAGAATGAAGAGGACCGGGGGAATCTACTCCAGCAGATCCGCTGGTTATAAAAATGAAGCTGGGGAAGGAGGGAAAAGAGGTGGAACTTACAGTAGATGTGGGGGCAACATATTCAGTTTTAAATAAAGCATTGGTATCAGTGGGGAATGATTACATTGTAGTGAAGGGGGCAACTGGCCAATCTGAAATATCATATTTCTGCAAACCATTGAAATGTAAATATGGGAAACAGTGGGGCATTCACAAATCCCTATACATACCCAACTCCCCGGAGTCACTCCTAGGGAGAGATTTATTGGAAAGATTACAAACAACCAATTCATTTAAAAATGGGGAGATTATTCTGGAGGTAAATGATCAAAGATACGTGGAAGTGTTGAGTTTGATATTGACAGCTATTGAGACCAAAGAGGAAATTAGTGAGGAAATCCTAAGTCAAGTGTTTTCCAGAGTATGATCTTCTAATGTACCAGGGAAGGCGAAAAATGCACTTAAACAGTACCTCTTGTCGTGGTTTCGCTCGAGTGGGCAGCTGAGCTCCACCACAGCCGCTCTCTCACTCCCCCTCCTCAAAGAGGAATGGGGAGAAAATATGATGAAAAGGGCTCAAAGCTTGAGATAAGGACAAGAAGATCACGCAGTAATTATTTTAACGGGCAAAACAAACTCGGCATAAGGAGATAGTAAGATTTATTGCTTATTACTAACAAGCTAGAGACATGAGAAACAAAGGAAAGAAACCAAAAGCACCTTCCCCCTCATCCGCCCTCTTCCACCTCCTCCCCCCAAGCGGCGCAGGGGAACGGGGGAATGGGGGTTATGGTCAGTCTACAGCGCTTCTTCTCTGCCGTTCCTTCTCGGTCACTCTCGTCCCCTGTGCTGTGGGGTCCCACCCACGGGATGCAGTCCTTGATGAACTGATCCGGCGTGGGCTTCCCACAGGCAGCAGCTCTTCCGGAGCTGCTCCAGATATGGGTCCGTACCACAGGGTCCATCCCTCAGGAGAAAACTGCTCCAACCTGGGTCCCCCACGGGCAGCAGCTCCTGCCAGGTCACCTGCTCCTGCGTGGTCTCCTCTCCACGGGCTACAGGTCCGGCCCAGAATCTGCTCCGGCAGGGGTCTTCCACAGGCGGCAGCCTCCATCGGTGCAGGGCCACCTGCTCCACCATGGTCTCCTCCACGGGCTGCAGTGTGGAACCCTGCTCCACCGTGGTACTCCATGGGCTGCAGGGGGACATCCTGCTTCACCATGGTCCTCACCACAGGCCGCAGGGGTCTTCTGCTCCGGCGCCTGGAGCACCTCTCCCCCTCCTTCTTCGCTGACCTTGGCGCCTGCAAGGCTGTTCCTCACTCCTCTCACTCTCCCAGCTGCTGTGTGGCACAATGTTTTTTTTCCCTGTCTTAAATATGCTCTCACAGAGGCGCAAAACAACATCACTTATTGGCTCGGCTCAGGTCAACAGTGGGGTCCTTACCAAACATGGGGCAGCTTCTAGATCCTTCTCACAGAAACCACCCCTATGGCCCCCCTGCTACCAAAACCTTGCCACGTAAACCCACTACACCTCTTGAAAAAGGAAGATAGAGAAGGAATTAGCCCGATAATTGATTAACATGCTTAACACCAGAGCTAACTTGGTTTACCGTTTTAGACCTGAAAGATGCCTTCTTTTGCCTCCCTCTCCATGAAACCAGTCAGAAAATCTTTGCATTTGATTGGAAAAGCCCTAAGAGTGGGTGCAAAACACAGCTCACATGGACAAGGTTGCCTCAGGGCTTTAAGAATTCACCCACCTTGTTCGGAGAACAACTTGCAAAGTTGTTCTTTTGTTGTTCTTTGTTCTTGCAAAGTTGGAGACCTGGGAAGCCCCATCAGGAGAAGGAAGGCTGTTGCAGTATGTAGATGACCTCCTAATAGCCACCCAGACAGAAGAAGCCTGTGTGACCTGGACGGTAAGCCTCCTAAACTTTCTGGGACTCCAGGGGTACAGGGTATCAGCTTTCCGTGAATCATCTGAGGGTCTCTAACCAATTGTATGTCTGATTCGGGTGTGTGGACAGCGCATGGGGTTACAGGGAAAGTGTATGTAGTGGAGAAAAAAGGGTAATAAAGGCCTTCTGTTCAAGAGCCATCAGGAGTCCGTGTCTTTCATCCCTTCAACTCCCCTGAAGACAGATATTCAGGAAGGATATGAGCAGAAACATATTTGCCTTCAAGTGGGAAGACCCTGAAACAGGGCATAAGCAGCAATACAGATGGACAGTTTTACCTCAGGGGTTTACAGAGTAACTGAATTTATTTGGGCAAGTTTTACAGCAGATTTTAGAGCAATTCAAGCTTCTGGAGAGGGTGTTACTGTTACAGTATGTGGATGATCTTTTATTGTCAGGACAGGAGAAAACAGGAAGGAAGCCACTAACAAGCTATTCAACTTTCTGGGAAAACAGGGCTTGAGAGTATAGAAAAATAAATTGCATTATGTGGAAAGAGAAGTCAAGTATTTAGGGTATCTATTGTCTGGTGGAAAATGAAGAATAAACCCAGAGACGATTCAGAGAATTGTTGAGCTACCCCTACCCAAAAACTAAGAGAGAACTAAGAAAGTTTTGAGGATTAATGGGATGTTGTTGATTATGGATAGAAGCATAGGCTCAGAAGACAAAACAGCTGTATCTTAAATTATTAGAGGAGGAGCCTAATATACTTGAATGGACAGAAGAGGTAAAGGAGTTCATAGAAAAATTGAAGCAGAGCTTAATCACAGCACCAGTCTTAGTTCTTCCCGCATTAAACATGCCTTTTTATCTCTTCGCTACTGTGGATTGGTGGATCAGCATTGGGAGTATTCATCCAGGAGTGGGGGGATAAATGTCAACCAGTGGCTTATTTGTCTAAACTGCTGGACCCAGTTTCTAGAGGATGGCACCTATTTCCAGCGACTTTCTGTACAAGCTTCTCTGAGCAGTTTGCTGAGTTTGGCCGAACCTACCTTCATGAGGCAATCAAAGTACCTGTTCCCTTCCTGGTCTCCATTTTGCCAGCCTGTTCCCCCTCACTTCTTTTTCCTGCTTCTTTATTGATGACGTAACTTCATCACTTCATCGTGTTGCCTTTTTTTTTTTTTTTTTTTTATCTTTTTCTTCTTCTTTCTTGAGGGCAGGCTCCCCTCTTTTACCCTTCTCTCCACAGCAATTCTTTTCAAAACAACTTTTCATTGGTCAAACAACTTTGAATGTAACAACAACAGCAAACCCCCAGAAACATCCATGCCTTAATGGCTGGAGAACAAGAGACCAGCTGGAGAACAAGAAACCGGAGACTGCATGGAGTCTCCTGAATCACCCTTCTTTGTTCACTCTAGACTCTTATATTCCTGATGGCCTCGTCATTAAGAGTCAAATGTTATCTCAACCATGGGGCTTTCCAACCCCCATGGCCACATTCCCAAATCTCCCCCTTCTTTATTAATATCAACCATTTTCTCAACACGAATTACCACTCCATATATAACACTGAACAACTGCAAAATCCTAAAAAAAATGTTAGAATGCTTGAAAAAAAGTTGTCATGACTCTGGCAGTTCCAAAGAGACACAAATCACTGTAGCGTGCTGGGGTCTGGCTTATGCCTATTGAGCTGCAATCGATGCCACCGTAACCCTAGTGACAGACCCTGTGGCCATTCCAAGTCCTGTGACAGGCCCAACGGCCACTTCAACCCCTACGATGGACCCTGCAGCTGCTCCAGCTCCCTCAGCCGCTCCAGCTCCCTCAGCCACTCCAGCTCCCGCAGCCGTTCCAGCTCCCACAGCCGTTCCAGCTCCTGTGATGGGCCCATTGTGTATTCCAACCCCTGTGGCGGGTCAGAGAAACAAGCTGTCGCAGTGCAAGTTGCCCCTATAGAACAGGTGAAAAAATGGTATAGAGATTCAGGTTGTTTAGAATGCAGAGAGTCTTCTGCTAGGTTTAGGTATAGAGAAGACGAGGCTGGGCCATCAGGGATTCAGGAGGAGGAAGATGAGGATGTCGAAAAATCAACAGTAACTACCCGAAACCTATACCAGCATGAGCTACGAGATGTGCAAAAAGATTTTGGTCGCTGTATAGGTGAGCAGCTTGTCACCTGGCTGCTCCGGTGCTGGGACACTGGAGCCAATTGTGTGGAATTAGAGGGCAAGGAAGACAGGCAGCTGGGATCCCTTGCTAGAGATGCAGGCATTGACAAGGCAATTGGAGATGGAGCACAATCTCACAGCCTCTGGAGGCGTCTCCTCTCAGCTGTGAGGGAAAGGTATCCCTTCAAGGAAGAACTTTTATGTCTACCAGGCAAGTGGACCACTATGGAGAAGGGAATCCAGTACCTGAGGGAATTAGCCGTACGGGAAGTGATTTATGAGGATCCAGACCTCAGACAAACATCCAAAGATCCAGATGAAGTCAGGTGTACACGACCCATGTGGCGGAAGTTTGTACGGAGTGCACCATCATCATATGCCAGCTCATTGGCAATAATGGCCTGGAAAGAGGATGAGGAACCCACAGTGGATGAAGTGGCTAAACAACTTCGGCAGTACGAAGAAAGTCTCTCCTCTTCCTTACAGGCCTGGGTCTCGGCTGTAGAGAAACTCTATGACAAGGTCCACCAACTTGAAGAGAATTTACCTTCCTCCCCACCTGAACAAACCAGTGCCTTAGCTATTGGGGTATGCGTTCATCCATGCAAGGAAGACAATATGGTGGGTACACACCCCGTGCCACCCTGTGGTTTTACCTATGTGACCAATATAGAGGACATGAGAAAATGGGATGGAAAATCTACCACGACCCTAGAGGCACAGGTACGTGAGTTACAAAAGAAAACAATCAGGAAAAAGGGGTTCTCTGAAAAGCTTGCTGCTCCAACTTCCAGCAAGCAGTCCTTTAAACACAGAAACAAAGAAGATTCTGAACAGGATTAGAGAGGTCCTGCCTCCAGCCAGGGGGAGGAAAGGGACAATCAAGTTTATTGGACTGTGTGGATTCGGTGGCCTGGCATGTCAGACGCACAGAAGTATAAGGCTTTAGTAGACACCAGTGCACAATGTACTCTAATGCCATCAAGTTATAAAGGGCCAGAGCCCATCTGTATTTATGGGGTGATGGGGGGATCCCAGCAGTTAACTGTATTGGAGGCTGAAGTGAGTCTCACTATGAATGAGTGGCAAAAGCACCGTATTGTGACTGGCGCGGATGCTCCATGTATCCTTGGCATAGACTACCTTACAAGAGGATATTTCAACGACCCAAAAGGGTTCCGGTGGGATTTTGGCATAGCTGCCTTAGAGACAGATGACATTAAACATTTGTCTACCTTGCCCAGTACAGCAATGGAAGCAAAACAACTGGCAGCGCAGGTCATCTGATAGTACACCAGCTTAAGACGATCTAGACTCAGAGAGTTGGGTGCTTGGCTGACTAATTCTAGGATTTTTAAATGTGAGGCAATACTCATCAATACTGATTGAAAAGGATGATTTAGTGTTAACCACAAAATCTTGCTTGAATCCATCTGCCTTCCTATGGAGAGGAGAAAGGACTGGAAAGGATATAGAACATAACTGCCTGGATTTCATCAAGTATCAGACTCAAGTAAGATTGATTTACAAGATGTTCCCCTTGAGGAAGGAGATATTCTGTTTATCAATGGATCCTCAAGGGTAGTACAGGGAAGGAGGTATAATGGATATGCTGTAGTGGATGGATTTAGTAAAGAAGTAAAAGAGATGGGCCAATTGCCCAATAACTGGTCAGCCCAAACACATGAATTATATGCCTTGAATGAGGCACTCAAACTTCTTGAAGTAAGAGGGAACTGATATAATATAAACTCACTTTAGGATAGAATAAAACTTGTGGTTAAAAGTTAGCAAGGACAAAGTAAACGACATCTTGTTATCTGTAGACCTTTTGTTATGTTTAAGCATCTGGTTATTTGAAAACATCCCAGTATCTGTTAACCATTAGTCAGGCTGAGACTTGAGATAACTTGAGTCAATTGTCTTGTCTTGTTAACTGAGACTTCCTGTTATCTGCCAACCCTCAGTTAAACTGAAAGCCAACTCAGCATTTTTACAGCTTGGAAAACAACTGATTAAGCAAAGGTGAACAGTGCATTACGAGGAAGACCTACAGCCTTCCTCCCAAAGACCGCTGCCCACATCCTGGAGACCCCGGCCCACAATTCTTGGAAGGCTTTGCGCAAGCGCAAGGACTGATAAGCTAATTAGCATACGAAGTGAGGGTAGGCGGGGTTAGGTAATGAATATGTATAGGTGCTAATTGAATATTCATTGTTTCACTGTATAAATATGAGATAGTTTGTCACTTCGAACATGCACGATAGGCGGAAGGATCCCCCGTGCATCCAGCGCTGCAATAAAGAATATACCACTTAAGGAAATTTCGGATTTGATCTTTAAATCAATTTGGCGACCCAGATGGGACAACCTCTCTGCCGGTCCGCAGGACCCGCTGGGGACAGGACTCCCTAGGGTACCCCCGGGATTTCCCGGAGGGACTCCTCGACTCACCGGATCACTGCGGAGGCAGACAAGGACCCCATCATTGTAAGTGAGTATATTCTTTATTCTGGTTTGGTTTTCTGGTAGACCGGTCATTTGGAACTGTCCGTTAAGTCGGAAGGTGATCTTCTGCAGGACAGTATTTGGTATATACTTTGCGGTTAGTACCACAAGTATATTTGGGGACCTTGAGGTCCATCTGTATCTGGAACTGTCTGTAAGTCGGAAGGTGATCTTCTGCAAGGCAGTGTTTGGTATATACTTTGTGGTAAGCACCATAAGTATATTTGGGGACCTTAAGGAAAGAGCTCGCTTTAAGGTCCATTTGGAATTGTGTTGCCTACTTTGGTTTTCTGACTCATGGAGTGTGATATTTAACTCTGGTTATTGTTACTGCGATTTTGGCTATTTTCTTGGTGATAATAGTAGTTTCGTGGCGTTGTTATAAGAAAGATATCGTTACAAGTGTTACATATTTTGGTTTTCTGACCTATCGCATGTGGAATTTGACTCTGATTATTGTTACTGTGATTTTGGCAATATCTCCTGGTAATAATAGTAGTTTTGTGACATCGCTATTGAAAGATACCTGTGTGCCCACAGTTTTGTAAGTGATACATGTATTCTGAAAGTGTGAACTGGAAAATGGGGGGACGAGTAAGCAGTGAAATTCCTAAGAAAAGTACATGGGGCTGTATTTTGAGTTATTGGAAGGATATAGGGGGGGCTCTGGGTGGAAGTGAAAATAAGAAAACTCTGACAAAATATTGTAATCAATGGTGGCTGCTTTATAAGCTGGAATGTTGAAAAAGTGGCCTTTTAATGGAGCTTTAAACTATAATACTTTGCTACAGTCAATGTTGTTTTTGAGAAGGAAAATAGGATGGAATGTTGTATACTGATGTTGTTTCAGCATCTTGGTGGGAAAAGGTACGGAATTAAGTTGGTCCCTGACTGCGCTTTTGATGCTGGCATTAGAAAAGTACAGGCTGGAGAAAGATAAAGGAAGTGTTAAAAGGGTTATTGCAAGTGTTAAAGGTGTTTGAAGTTGAATGAGCAGGGAAAGAGGATGTAGGAATGTTAACGGTTCTGCCTCGGCCTGGGGCTGAGACCTTAAAATCTTGGGTGTTAGCCCTCTGGGGCAAAGGGATCATGATGGGTCCCAGAGAGTTGTCACAGAAACAGAAAAGCAGTTAACTCTGAAAACAACCTGAGTTCATGTGTGAGCTCAGATTGCCGATGGGATCGCTAAGGGAACTGTGGACAATTGCATTTTCCTGACCGACCCCCACTAAGACCCTAATCATCCTGAAAATTATGAACGGTTAAGTAAATACTAGAATCTGGACGAATTGGGAATTGAGAATATGCTTCCAACAAGGTCTAAAAGAAACCCCTGTGGAATTTTTGGACCAACTCTGAAATGTAATGGGGAAGAAAGAGAAAAAAAAAAACAAAAAAAAAACGGTTTGGACCTGGCTTCAGAGGACAAATCGACTAGCCTTTTTCTAGGGTAATCATCGGCCCCTGATTTCAACAGGTCTAATGGGGACCCGGGGAATCTACCCTAGCAGATCCTCCACTGATTATAATGAAGTAAGGAGAGGAACAGAAGTGAAGTTTCTTATTGATATGGGGCAACGTATTCAGTTCTAAATCAAGCATTAATGCCTTTACAGAATGATTATGTTAGGGTAAAAGGGTGCAACCAAAAAGGCTTATTTTTGTGAACCTTTGAAATACAAGTTGGGGAAATGTTATATATGGAGTGGTAATTCGTGTCGAGAAAATGGTTGATATTAACAAAGAAGGGTGATTCAGGAGACTCCATGCAGTCTGGGGTTTCTTGTTCTCCAGGTGGTTTCTTGTTCTCCAGACGTTAAGGCATGGATGTTTCTGAGTGTTTGCTGTTGTTGTTACATTCAAAGTTATTTGACCAATTAGAAAGTTGTTTTGAAAAGAACTGCTGTGGAGAGAAGGGTATTAGAGGGGAGCCTGCCCTCAAGGAAAAAAAAAAAAAAAAAACACTATGAAGTTACATCAGTACAGAAGCAGGAAAAAGAAGTGAAGAGGAACAGGCTGGCAGAATGGGGACTGTTAAGTTATGGAATTTAAAGGATTGTTACCTATCCTGATTGTATGTATGTATAGGCATACTCGGGTTATTATGTAAAGCAATGTTCTCTATACATGTATTTAGAACGTTTGATGTTTGTGTGTGCGTGTTGGTGGAGCGTAGACTCCCTGCACACCCAGCGCTGTTTACTTGCCTTTTATATACCTTTTAGAAATATTTGTTTTATAAATATTACAAAATTCAGACCTCATTTATAGCAGGAAACAAATGGGGATACATAGGTTTTTAAATCTACCTGGATCTCCAAAATCTCTATTAGGTTGAGATTTGTTAGAACAATTAGAAGCAGAAATTATCTTTGAAAAAAGGAAAATGGAATTAAGGATAGGAGAAGAACAACTAATAAATGTGTTAAGCCTGGCACTAATACAAACCGACCCTAAAAGTGAAATACCCTTAGAGATCATAAATCAAGTATATCCAGGAGTTTGGGCCACTGAAGTCTCTGGAAGAGCTAAAAATGTGACCCCAATAATTATTAAATTAAAGCCAGGAGAGAAACCCATTAAGGTTAAGCAATATCCTTTGAGGATAGAAGATAGGAAAGGAATTAAAGAGATAATTGATAGATTTATACAGTATGGATTATTGATTGAATGCGAATCAGAATACAATACAGCCATATTGCCAATTAAAAAGGCAGATGGAAAAAGATATAGGCTAGTTCAGGATCTAAGGGCCATAAATAAGATCACTGAGGATATACATCCAGTAGTGGCAAACCCTTATACTTTGCTGACTAAATTAAGGAATAGTCAAGCCTGGTTTACTGTACTGGATTTAAAAGATGCCTTCTTCTGCCCACCTTTAGCCACTGAAAGCCAAAACCTATTTGCCTTTGAATGGGAAAACCCTGACTCAGGCAGAAAGACACAGTTAACGTGGACAGTGCTACCTCAAGGATTCAAGAATAGCCCCACTATTTTTGGAAACCAATTAGCAAAGGAACTTGAAACTTGGATACCTCCGGACACTGAAGGGGCGTTGTTACAATACGTAGATGATCTCTTAATAGCTACCGAGACTAAAGAGAGTTGTATTCAATGGACTGTAAGTCTCCTTAATTTTCTGGGTTTAAATGGATATCGAGTCTCTCAACAGAAAGTCCAGCTGGTTCAACAACACGTGACCTACTTGGGATTTGGAATTTCGGGAGGTCAGCGAGAACTAGGAACTGAACGTAAAGAAGTCATTTGCCGGACTCCAGAACCTCAAACGGTAAAGGAGCTACGAATCTTTCTAGGAATGACAGCTTCTTTCCTTAGCGGAACTCTGGATGAACCTATAACTCATGATTGTATAGAAACAATGGAGACTGTGTATTCTAGTTGACCCGATCTTAAGGAAGAACCTTTAGAAGATGCTGATGAATCTTGGTATACTGATGGAAGCAGCTTTGTAAAACAAGGACAACGTAAGGCAGGATATGCTGTTACAACTGCTCAACAGGTAATCGAGTCCAAACCATTACTCCCTGGGACGTCCACCCAGAAAGCACAGGTAATTGCACTTACGTGAGCACTGGAACTGGCAGCAGGAAGGAAAATAAATATTTGGACAGACTCTAAATATGCATTTGGCGTGGTACATGCTCATGGAGCAATTTGGAAAGAACGTGGATTGTTGACTGCCCAGGGAAAACAGATAAAACATGCTGAAGAAATTTTAAGGTTGTTAGAGGCAGTAAAACAATCAGAAAAGGTAGCTATCATGCATGGTCGGGGACACCAAAAGGGGAATGCTGATTTTGAAATTGGAAATCGATTGGCAGATCAGGAGGCTAAACAGGCAGCTGAAATAACTGAGGTGAAGGCATTGTCTTTAATACCAGATGGTAAAATCCAAACTATATACATGAACCAAAAAGCCAAATTATACAAAAGAAGACTTAAAATTAATAGAAGATTTGAAAGGTAAAATGAAACCAGATAGATGAGTATATTTAAAAGATAACTGTGTAATAATACCCTCTAATTTGATATGGCCCATAGTTTTTACAGAACACAATAAAACATATCGGGGAGCTGACACATTGCATAAGAGCATGAGTCAGACATTAGTGGGATGAAATTTATACACAACAATAAAACAAGTAACTTAACAATGTAGCATCTGTTTACGTAATAACCCCAATACCAGGAATAGAATAAAATTTGGAATAATTGGTAAAGGAAATTATCTGGGACAACAGTGGTAAATTGATTTTTTCAGAACTCCCTAGAAAAGGGGGGTTTTGTTATTTACTGGTTCTGACTGACATGTTTCCAGGATGGCCCGAAGCTTTTCCTTCTCGAACAAACAAAGCAAGAGAAGTGGTTAAAGTCTTGTTAAATGAAATAATACCATGCTTTGGGATTCCAGTAGCAATGTCTTCTGAGAGAGGTTCACATTTTTGTGTGCAAGTGGTACAACAGATAAGTAAGATTCTAAAGATAGATTGGCAACTGCATACTCCTTATAGACTGCAGGCAAGTGGACAGGTAGAAAAAATGAACCATTTAATTAAACAACAAATAGCTAAAATCGGACAAGAGGCTAATTTGTCATGGCCTCAATCCCTCCCTTTAGCATTACTTAGAATTAGAGTTAAACCTAGAGTAAAGAAGAATTTGAGCCCCTTTGAAATTTTATATTGAAGGCCATATCAATTTATATTTAGTGGAGAGGATCTAATGCAGCTGGGATCAGAATATTTATATACTTATATAACTGAACTTCAAAAACAATTAAATAAAGTACATAAATTTGTGTTAGGGACCAGGGCTAGAGGGTTGGATCAACCAATCCACCCCTTTAAGCCTGCGGAATATATGTATAAAGACTTTTTCAGGACAACCCCTACAGGAAAAATGGAATGGACTGTATCAAGTGTTGCTGACAACTCACACTGCTATCAAGATTAGAGAACAAGCCACTTGGATCCACTATTCCCGAGTGAAGAAGGCTCCAGGAGCTCCCTGAAAAGTAACACTGGGTGACAATGAACTGAAACTAAAGCTTAGTCGATCAAGATGAGGACATTATGGTCGGGAGTATTTGATAATATGGTTGGTAGAAAATTTGTTCATAGAATTGTTTTGTTTTTATGGCTTGTAGTTGTAATTGTGATTCAAGAAGGTGCCTCTGTGATAATAGAGAATGGTGGGTGGCCTTGAACTAAAGCCGTAACAACAGAGGATAAGAACTTTAATGGAAAGTTATCAGTTATGGTCATCTGGCGAACAAATGGTAACTATTTATATAAACCATCAGAATGGTGAAAATTAGGAGAAGAGTGGACACAAGATAATGTATCCTGAGCTCTTAGTTGTATGCAAGCACAGTTATGGTTGCAGGCAACGGCTGCCTTGATCATTAGGGAAGGAAGTAAAGGCATTTTTCCGGCTGAAGTCCAAAAGGCAGTCTGGGACAATGCCAATGATTTTGAGAAGTTCCAGTCCTCGTGGACCCTGGTAAATTGTACTTATGCCCATTATTAACATGGCTACTGCCTTCGTGCTTACTATACGGATGGAGAATGGGAAATGGCAGTCTGTAAATCTAGAATCATGTGTTACCGGGGAACAACGAGGATTTATTTGTGAAAGCAATACAATTGAGGCTCAGGATGTATGTTTTGACACGGAGCAAGGTATCTGCCACTTTGAAATTCATCCAAATACTAGCCAAAAGAATGTGCTTGTATATGTTGGTCAAGGGTGTGTGTGTTTAAGAACTGCTTGTGATTTTGTAGAAGTAGATAAGGAGAACATAACTCTCCATAGCAAACATCATTCTAATTTCTGTATTTGTAACTTTGTTAGAATCGTCGGGTGTGATTTTCTATATTTGGCACCAGTGGTATCCCACCAGCTGATCAAGTCTAACAACACAATGTATCATAAGTTACAACCTACACCTATTGGGATGAACCTCACATTAGTGAAGCAACTAGTTAAACACCAAGACCTGATTAGAATTTTAAAAGGCATTCAGGAAAATGGAGAGAAGACTCTAATTACTGTCCATCATGATACAAAGGAAATAAGCAGAGTTTTGCAAAGAGTGAAACGAGACACAAGTCACAACTGGTGGGATACACTTTTTGGATGGTCGCCAACTGCAACTGGGATTTTGAACACATTGAGTCACCCAATTATTGTTTTATTGATATTAGTTGGTGTAAGTTTAATATTGTCTTTTATATTACTTGTTTGGAATTGGAAATTGTTACAACGAATGTCCATGTTAACCTCCTTGACAAATGTGCATGGTCAGGTATTGAGGGGTACATATCATAAAGACTGGGAAGAAAATTTCCGTATTAAGTAAAAGAATTTACTAGATTTTCCAGAAAAGGGGGGAATGATATAGTATAAACTCACTTTAGGATAGAATAAAACTTGTGGTTAAAAGTTAGCAAGGACAAAGTAAACGACATCTTGTTATCTGTAGACCTTTTGTTATGTTTAAGCATCTTGTTATTTGAAAACATCCCAGTATCTGTTAACCGTTAGTCAGGCTGAGACTTGAGATAACTTGAGTCAATTGTCTTGTCTTGTTAACTGAGACTTCCTGTTATCTGCCGACCCTCAGTTAAACTGAAAGCCAACTCAGCATTTTTACAGCTTGGAAAACAACTGATTAAGCAAAGGTGAACAGTGCATTACGAGGAAGACCTACAGCCTTCCTCCCAAAGACCGCTGCCCACATCCTGGAGACCCCGGCCCACAATTCTTGGAAGGCTTTGCGCAAGCGCAAGGACTGATAAGCTAATTAGCATACGAAGTGAGGGTAGGCGGGGTTAGGTAATGAATATGTATAGGTGCTAATTGAATATTCATTGTTTCACTGTATAAATATGAGATAGTTTGTCACTTCGAACATGCACGATAGGCGGAAGGATCCCCCGTGCATCCAGCGCTGCAATAAAGAACATACCACTTAAGAAAATTTCGGATTTGATCTTTAAATCAGAACCATCTATGTCAATTTGAGATATGCTTATGGGGTGGTTCATACATTTAGAAAAATCTGGGAGGAGCGTGGGTTGATCAATAGTAAGGGGAAGGAACTGGTCCATGAAGAGTTTATAAAGCAAGACCTAGATCATTTATTATTACCTACTGGAATTGCAATAGTGCATATAAAAGGGCACCAGAAAGGGAATTCAGTCACTGCCTGAGGGAACCGTGTGGCAGATGAAAAAGCTCGGGAGGCAGCCTTGCAGTCAGAAATCACTGTAAATTATCTAATATCTGAAGTACCATCCACACCAGAAAAACAGATATTTAACTAAAAAGAGAAAGAGGTGTTTAAGGAATTGGGAACCACAGAGTCCAAAAGAAAATGGATACTCCCAGATGGGAGAGAAATGCCGAATAAAGCACTAATGAGGCAAATATTAACTGTTTTACATCAAGAGAGTCATTAGGGAATTTAAGCAGTGTGTGATGCTGTGCTATGGAAATATGTATGTGTAGGAATTTATATACTCTAGCTGCACATGTATGCAGGAGTTGTGTAGTATGTCAAAAGATAAATAGGAAAGTTGGCAGGTGCCAACTGTTACCACAGCGGTGCAGCGGCGGCAATATCATACCAACGAAGACTCCCTGATTCCCATCCATGAGTTGGTTCATCGTCTGGAGAGCCAAGGCATGATCAGCAAGACTCGCTCACCCTTTAATAGTTCTATATGGCCAGTATGAAAGTCTAATGGAAAGGGGAGGCTAAAGGTGGACTACGGTAGCCTGAATGAAGTCACACCACCACTGAGTGCTACAATGCTGGACATGCTAGAACTCCAGTATGAGCTGGAATCAAAGGCAGCCAAGTGGTATGCCACAAGTGATATTGCTAATGCATTTTTCTCCATCCCTTTAGCAACAGAGTGCAGGCCACAGTTTCCTTTTGCTTGAAAGGGCATCCATTACACCTGGAATCAACTGCCCCAAGGGTGGAAAAACAGCCCTACCATTTAACATGGACTGATCCACTCTGCATTGGAACAGGGGGAAGCTCCTGAACACCTGCAGTGGACCTGACCATGGGCACTATAGCACAGGTTATTCATGACTTTGAAACATGTGCTGCAATCAAGCAAGCCAAACGGTCAAAGCCTCTTGGGTATGGAGGAGGATGTCTGAAATATCAATGTGGGCAGGCTTGGAAGATTGATTACATCACCTTGGCACAGGATATGTTACCAGCCATCCGGTGGTTGCTTCTACTATTTCTGAGTGCGTGGTGCTTGCCATTGCGGGCTTGAGGGAGGGTGATGTAATTAATCTGCCAGGCCTCTCCATATTTATATGTCAGCCATCGTCCTCCATACCAAAGAGGCTTTGACCGTTTGGCTTGCTTGATTGCAGCACGTGTTTCACAGTCATGAATAACCTCTGCTATAGTGTCTGTCCATGGTCAGGTCTACCCCTCGATCACGAGCCCACCTGTAGGTTGCATCTCTACCTTGATGGCCTGAGATGTCATGGGCCCATCGGGCTATAAATAATTCACCTTTATGTTGCCAGTCCAGGTCCACCTGAGCCACTTCAATCTTAGCAGTATGATCCACCTGCTGGTTGTTTTGATGTTCTTCAGTAGCCCGATTCTTGGGCACGTGAGCATCTGCGTGGTGTACCTTTACAACCAGGTTCTCCACCCGGGGAACAATATCTTGCCATACTGCAGCATCCCCTGCGCTGCCAGTTGTTTTGCTTCCATTGCTGTACTGGGCAAGGTAGACAAATGTTTAATGTCATCTGTCTCTAAGGCAGCTATGCCAAAATCCCACCGGAACCCTTTTGGGTCGTTGAAATATCCTCTTGTAAGGTAGTCTATGCCAAGGATACATGGAGCATCCGCGCCAGTCACAATACGGTGCTTTTGCCACTCATTCATAGTGAGACTCACTTCAGCCTCCAATACAGTTAACTGCTGGGATCCCCCCATCACCCCATAAATACAGATGGGCTCTGGCCCTTTATAACTTGATGGCATTAGAGTACATTGTGCACTGGTGTCTACTAAAGCCTTATACTTCTGTGCGTCTGACATGCCAGGCCACCGAATCCACACAGTCCAATAAACTTGATTGTCCCTTTCCTCCCCCTGGCTGGAGGCAGGACCTCTCTAATCCTGTTCAGAATCTTCTTTGTTTCTGTGTTTAAAGGACTGCTTGCTGGAAGTTGGAGCAGCAAGCTTTTCAGAGAACCCCTTTTTCCTGATTGTTTTCTTTTGTAACTCACGTACCTGTGCCTCTAGGGTCGTGGTAGATTTTCCATCCCATTTTCTCATGTCCTCTATATTGGTCACATAGGTAAAACCACAGGGTGGCACGGGGTGTGTACCCACCATATTGTCTTCCTTGCATGGATGAACGCATACCCCAATAGCTAAGGCACTGGTTTGTTCAGGTGGGGAGGAAGGTAAATTCTCTTCAAGTTGGTGGACCTTGTCATAGAGTTTCTCTACAGCCGAGACCCAGGCCTGTAAGGAAGAGGAGAGACTTTCTTCGTACTGCCGAAGTTGTTTAGCCACTTCATCCACTGTGGGTTCCTCATCCTCTTTCCAGGCCATTATTGCCAATGAGCTGGCATATGATGATGGTGCACTCCGTACAAACTTCCGCCACATGGGTCGTGTACACCTGACTTCATCTGGATCTTTGGATGTTTGTCTGAGGTCTGGATCCTCATAAATCACTTCCCGTACGGCTAATTCCCTCAGGTACTGGATTCCCTTCTCCATAGTGGTCCACTTGCCTGGTAGACATAAAAGTTCTTCCTTGAAGGGATACCTTTCCCTCACAGCTGAGAGGAGACGCCTCCAGAGGCTGTGAGATTGTGCTCCATCTCCAATTGCCTTGTCAATGCCTGCATCTCTAGCAAGGGATCCCAGCTGCCTGTCTTCCTTGCCCTCTAATTCCACACAATTGGCTCCAGAGTCCCAGCACCGGAGCAGCCAGGTGACAAGCTGCTCACCTATACAGCGACCAAAATCTTTTTGCACATCTCGTAGCTCATGCTGGTATAGGTTTCGGGTAGTTACTGTTGATTTTTCGACATCCTCATCTTCCTCCTCCTGAATCCCTGATGGCCCAGCCTCGTCTTCTCTATACCTAAACCTAGCAGAAGACTCTCTGCATTCTAAACAACCTGAATCTCTATACCATTTTTTCACCTGTTCTATAGGGGCAACTTGCACTGCGACAGCTTGTTTCTCTGACCCGCCACAGGGGTTGGAATACACAATGGGCCCATCACAGGAGCTGGAACGGCTGTGGGAGCTGGAACGGCTGCGGGAGCTGGAGTGGCTGAGGGAGCTGGAGCGGCTGAGGGAGCTGGAGCAGCTGCAGGGTCCATCGTAGGGGTTGAAGTGGCCGTTGGGCCTGTCACAGGACTTGGAATGGCCACAGGGTCTGTCACTAGGGTTACGGTGGCATCGATTGCAGCTCAATAGGCATAAGCCAGACCCCAGCACGCTACAGTGATTTGTGTCTCTTTGGAACTGCCAGAGTCATGACAACTTTTTTTCAAGCATTCTAACATTTTTTTTAGGATTTTGCAGTTGTTCAGTGTTATATATGGAGTGGTAATTCGTGTTGAGAAAATGGTTGATATTAATAAAGAAGGGGGAGATTTGGGAATGTGGCCATGGGGGTTGGAAAGCCCCATGGTTGAGATAACATTTGACTCTTAATGACGAGGCCATCAGGAATATAAGAGTCTAGAGTGAACAAAGAAGGGTGATTCAGGAGACTCCATGCAGTCTCCGGTTTCTTGTTCTCCAGCTGGTCTCTTGTTCTCCAGCCATTAAGGCATGGATGTTTCTGGGGGTTTGCTGTTGTTGTTACATTCAAAGTTGTTTGACCAATGAAAAGTTGTTTTGAAAAGAATTGCTGTGGAGAGAAGGGTATAAGAGGGGAGCCTGCCCTCAAGAAAGAAGAAGAAAAAGATAAAAAAAAAAAAAAAAAAAAGGCAACACGATGAAGTGATGAAGTTACGTCATCAATAAAGAAGCAGGAAAAAGAAGTGAGGGGGAACAGGCTGGCAAAATGGAGACCAGGAAGGGAACAGGTACTTTGATTGCCTCATGAAGGTAGGTTCGGCCAAACTCAGCAAACTGCTCAGAGAAGCTTGTACAGAAAGTCGCTGGAAATAGGTGCCATCCTCTAGAAACTGGGTCCAGCAGTTTAGACAAATAAGCCACTGGTTGACATTTATCCCCCCACTCCTGGATGAATACTCCCAATGCTGATCCACCAATCCACAGTAGCGAAGAGATAAAAAGGCATGTTTAATGCGGGAAGAACTAAGACTGGTGCTGTGATTAAGCTCTGCTTCAATTTTTCTATGAACTCCTTTACCTCTTCTGTCCATTCAAGTATATTAGGCTCCTCCTCTAATAATTTAAGATACAGCTGTTTTGTCTTCTGAGCCTATGCTTCTATCCATAATCAACAACATCCCATTAATCCTCAAAACTTTCTTAGTTCTCTCTTAGTTTTTGGGTAGGGGTAGCTCAACAATTCTCTGAATCGTCTCTGGGTTTATTCTTCATTTTCCACCAGACAATAGATATCCTAAATACTTGACTTCTCTTTCCACATAATGCAATTTATTTTTCTATACTCTCAAGCCCTGTTTTCCCAGAAAGTTGAATAGCTTGTTAGTGGCTTCCTTCCTGTTTTCTCCTGTCCTGACAATAAAAGATCATCCACATACTGTAACAGTAACACCCTCTCCAGAAGCTTGAATTGCTCTAAAATCTGCTGTAAAACTTGCCCAAATAAATTCAGTTACTCTGTAAACCCCTGAGGTAAAACTGTCCATCTGTATTGCTGCTTATGCCCTGTTTCAGGGTCTTCCCACTTGAAGGCAAATATGTTTCTGCTCATATCCTTCCTGAATATCTGTCTTCAGGGGAGTTGAAGGGATGAAAGACACGGACTCCTGATGGCTCTTGAACAGAAGGCCTTTATTACCCTTTTTTCTCCACTACATACACTTTCCCTGTAACCCCATGCGCTGTCCACACACCCGAATCAGACATACAATTGGTTAGAGACCCTCAGATGATTCACGGAAAGCTGATACCCTGTACCCCTGGAGTCCCAGAAAGTTTAGGAGGCTTACCGTCCAGGTCACACAGGCTTCTTCTGTCTGGGTGGCTATTAGGAGGTCATCTACATACTGCAACAGCCTTCCTTCTCCTGATGGGGCTTCCCAGGTCTCCAACTTTGCAAGAACAAAGAACAACAAAAGAACAACTTTGCAAGTTGTTCTCCGAACAAGGTGGGTGAATTCTTAAAGCCCTGAGGCAACCTTGTCCATGTGAGCTGTGTTTTGCACCCACTCTTAGGGCTTTTCCAATCAAATGCAAAGATTTTCTGACTGGTTTCATGGAGAGGGAGGCAAAAGAAGGCATCTTTCAGGTCTAAAACGGTAAACCAAGTTAGCTCTGGTGTTAAGCATGTTAATCAATTATCGGGCTAATTCCTTCTCTATCTTCCTTTTTCAAGAGGTGTAGTGGGTTTACGTGGCAAGGTTTTGGTAGCAGGGGGGCCATAGGGGTGGTTTCTGTGAGAAGGATCTAGAAGCTGCCCCATGTTTGGTAAGGACCCCACTGTTGACCTGAGCCGAGCCAATAAGTGATGTTGTTTTGCGCCTCTGTGAGAGCATATTTAAGACAGGGAAAAAAAACATTGTGCCACACAGCAGCTGGGAGAGTGAGAGGAGTGAGGAACAGCCTTGCAGGCGCCAAGGTCAGCGAAGAAGGAGGGGGAGAGGTGCTCCAGGCGCCGGAGCAGAAGACCCCTGCGGCCTGTGGTGAGGACCATGGTGAAGCAGGATGTCCCCCTGCAGCCCATGGAGTACCACGGTGGAGCAGGGTTCCACACTGCAGCCCGTGGAGGAGACCATGGTGGAGCAGGTGGCCCTGCACCGATGGAGGCTGCCGCCTGTGGAAGACCCCTGCCGGAGCAGATTCTGGGCCGGACCTGTAGCCCGTGGAGAGGAGACCACGCAGGAGCAGGTGACCTGGCAGGAGCTGCTGCCCGTGGGGGACCCAGGTTGGAGCAGTTTTCTCCTGAGGGATGGACCCTGTGGTACGGACCCATATCTGGAGCAGCTCCGGAAGAGCTGCTGCCTGTGGGAAGCCCACGCCGGATCAGTTCATCAAGGACTGCATCCCGTGGGTGGGACCCCACAGCACAGGGGACGAGAGTGACCGAGAAGGAACGGCAGAGAAGAAGCGCTGTAGACTGACCATAACCCCCATTCCCCCGTTCCCCTGCGCCGCTTGGGGGGAGGAGGTGGAAGAGGGCGGATGAGGGGGAAGGTGCTTTTGGTTTCTTTCCTTTGTTTCTCATGTCTCTAGCTTGTTAGTAATAAGCAATAAATCTTACTATCTCCTTATGCCGAGTTTGTTTTGCCCGTTAAAATAATTACTGCGTGATCTTCTTGTCCTTATCTCAAGCTTTGAGCCCTTTTCATCATATTTTCTCCCCATTCCTCTTTGAGGAGGGGGAGTGAGAGAGCGGCTGTGGTGGAGCTCAGCTGCCCACTCGAGCGAAACCACGACAAGAGGTACTGTTTAAGTGCATTTTTCGCCTTCCCTGGTACATTAGAAGATCATACTCTGGAAAACACTTGACTTAGGATTTCCTCACTAATTTCCTCTTTGGTCTCAATAGCTGTCAATATCAAACTCAACACTTCCACGTATCTTTGATCATTTACCTCCAGAATAATCTCCCCATTTTTAAATGAATTGGTTGTTTGTAATCTTTCCAATAAATCTCTCCCTAGGAGTGACTCCGGGGAGTTGGGTATGTATAGGGATTTGTGAATGCCCCACTGTTTCCCATATTTACATTTCAATGGTTTGCAGAAATATGATATTTCAGATTGGCCAGTTGCCCCCTTCACTACAATGTAATCATTCCCCACTGATACCAATGCTTTATTTAAAACTGAATATGTTGCCCCCACATCTACTGTAAGTTCCACCTCTTTTCCCTCCTTCCCCAGCTTCATTTTTATAACCAGCGGATCTGCTGGAGTAGATTCCCCCGGTCCTCTTCATTCTTCTTTTGCATGCGCGACTACCACCTCCCTTCCCCAGTTCCCTTTTCCGTTTATTTTGCGTTCTGGGCATTTGTTTTTCCAATGCCCAAATTTCTTACATAGGGCACATTGCTCCTTGCCTAGCTGGGGCTGTTCCTGTCTGGGCCTCCTTTTTCCTACTTCCCTAATAACTGCTATCAGCTTCTTCTGCACGTTTAATTGAGGAAGATAAAAGTCCTCTCTCCTTCCAAATTGCCCCATGTGCATGCACCACACCAAAGGCATATTTCAAATCTGTCCAAATGTTTGCGAGCTCAAGAGCTCTTATCAAGGAAATGATTTCCACCTTTTGGGCTGATGTTTGTTACCGCATATCCTGTGAGGCGAAATCCCTGGCGGACGAAGCTGCTGCCATCTATATACCAATTCTCTGCATCTTCTAAGGGTGTTTCCTTTAAGTCTGGTCAGCTGGAGTATACCGTGTCCGTGGTCTTGAGGCAATCATGAATGGGTAATCTGGAAACTCTGTTACTCAGGAAAGAGGCTGGGTTCAGAGTATTAGTGCCGAAAAAATAATAATTAGTAAACTGATAGTCCATTATACACATTCCTTTTCTTCTTCAGTAGCTATCATTTGTGTATTGCAACAATGTCCCCTTTTCCCAAAGGGGTCTTTCAAGCTTCAAGATCACAGTTCCTGAATACGGTGGGGCTATTCTTGAACCCCTGTGGTAACGCTGTCCACGCAAGCTGAGTTTTCCATCCTCTATTAGGATTTTCCCATTCAAAGGCAAAGAGTTTCTGGTTTTCAGTTGCCACGGGCAGGCAGAAAAAGGCATCCTTTAAATCTAGTACCATGAACCAAACTGGGATGTTTTTCTCATTTTGTAATTCCAATCATTTTTCCCAATTTAAATTTCAACCATTGCAAAAAAAAAAAAAACACAAACAACAAAAAAATGCCTTTTCCTGTTGGCCAGTTGCTGCTATTACATTTACAGACTAATTAACACAGAGAAAGAAGCTCCCTTAACCAACAAAAAAATCAAGCCTCTCTCTTCGTTCCCTAGCTTTATTTCAACCAGTGGACCTGCTAGGGTAGACGCCCCAGGTCCCCATCATTCCTGACTGTTGTAAATTTATCCTGCAGCCTAAGACAATTTCTTTCCAATATCAGGGGCTGATTGCCCTAGAAAAAGGCTAGCCAATTGCCTCTGTTTGTTTTCTGAAGCCAGGTCCAAATAGTTTTGTTTTGTTTTGTTTTCCATTGCATTTCAAAGTTGGTCCAAAAATTCCATAGAGGTTTCTTTTGGACCTTGTTGGAACTGATTCTCAATTCCCAATTTAACCAGATTTTGGTATTTACCATTCATTATTTCCGGGGTGACTATAGTCTCAGTGTGGGGTTGGTCAGGGGAATGCAATCATCAACAGTTCCCTGAGTGGTTCCATTGACAATCTGAGCTCACACATGAACTCAGGTTGTTTTAAGAGTTAGCTGCTTTTCTGTTTCCATGACAACTCTCTTGGACCCATCCTGGTCCCTCTGCCCCAGAGGGCTCACACCGGTGATCTTGAGCACAGCCTCCATTGAGGCAGAACTATTAACATTCCTACATCCTTTTTCCCTGCTCATTCAACTTCAAACAGCTCTGTTAAATACTGCATGTCACACAACCTTTAACACCTTCAACAACCCTTTTAACCCTTCCTTTATCTTTCTCCAGCCTGTACTTTTCTCATGCCAACACCAAAGGCTCAGTCAGGGGCCTTTTCCCTCTAAGATGCTGAAACAACATATCAGTATACTACATTTCATCCTATTTTCCTTCTCTCCTCAAAAACAACATTAATTGCAAGATAGTGTTACAGTCGATTGATCCATAAAGTGGCCATTTAGTTTATATAGTGGCCACCATTGATTGCAATACTTAGTGAAAGTCCTCTTGCTTTTTGTGCCCCCCATTTCTAACAATATCCTTCCAATGTGCCAATATGCACCCAAGGAGGCTTTCTTTAAAACGTCTTTGTTTTGGATATTACTCATTTCCTTGATTTCCCATTCCCTTTTATTTATTTATTTATTTATTTATTTATTTATTTATTTATTACTATTCCTTACTAGTTACTGTCCTTTGTTTCAATTTCCATGCAAAACTTTTTAGTGCAGACTTTTACTATCTTTTCCTAATCTTCCCAATTTTCCGAATTCGCTGGGATTAAATGCTTCTTTCCACATACAAACTTTACTATTTCGTATTATCAATGAGCCCCGTTCCAATCATAAATCCACAGAACTTCAGGAAAACAGCTGAAACACTCAGCCTTCTGTCTTCTAGACAAACAGTACCACCTTTTCCACAAAATTTACATTTCAACAGGACCGAATTTCAAGCCGAATGCCAATTTTTCTCGTGCACTTGGTTAGTAAGCCCACACAAAACAAGGAATCATTCCTGTGTATCCATCAATATGGCGGTTTAAAAGGTACTGAGGCCTAAATAAAATCGCTCTCCCCCTTCTTGCCAAATTCCCAGGGCTCAAGCCCGAACCACCAAAGAAGCGACTCTTGGTAATTTGCTTTGCAATTGATCCAAGTGCATCTCCGGTTCTATTTACAACTATTTCTACCACAGCTTGTAACCTAATTATTCTATTAAGTATATATATTGGGGTCCTATAGCCCCAGGATCCATCTTTTGCCCACATAGCTGGATCATAATAGGCAATGATTCTCTCAGGAGGCCATTCGTCATCTTTCCACTGTCCAATTTGTAAGCTTCATTTATGGCGCCTTTTTCTTAGCTCATCAGCTTCAACATACACTGGGACTCCTAATTGATCTCCCCGACTTATGGGTAACAGGAAAAAACTGGGTCTTGTAGTTCCTAATACACAGGATCCTGTCCAATTCTCTGGCAAATATTCATAGGCTAGTTTGCCACAAATCCAATAATGTCCTTCAGGAGTTGGCCAACCATTTGGTATGCTTGTTCCATTGGTCCAATTCTTAAACTGATTATTCATTTCCAGTGGGTTTCCCCATTTATCCCAGATATTCTGAGTTTCATTCTATTATAAATGGCTAAGTCACAAAATAGGATTATAATCAAAGTTTACAATTTATTAAAGGAATAGAGGTAAGCAAACAGCGCTGGGTGCGCCGGGAGTCTCTGCTCTACCAAGATGCACACCAGTTACATCAGGCAGCTGTTTTTTATGCTCCTAGGCTAATACGTATTCATTACTACTTCTAGAAAAAACAGGGTTATTATAATTAGGTGGTCCCTCTGGGGGTCTCCGGGGGTCTCTCGTGCTGAAGGCTCATAGTCTTCCTCCCAGTTTTTTTTCCTTGTCCTTCTCCTTTGTCCATCTTGACTGCATGTCAGAGGCTTGTGCAGCGTCCCCTGCAAGCTTTGTCTTTTAGCTGTCCTTCAGCTTTCCCCTTCTCCTTAATCTCCTGGCCAGATATCAGAGAGTTGCATAGTGTCCCATACAATAGTCATAATAGTTAGCAGTAATTCTGAACCCCCCCCAGATATCAGAGACTTCAAGGAAAAGCCTACAAATACATTTCCCTTCAAGCTCTCTATTGACACAAATTGCTAAAACATTCCTCACAATTCCATAGGTAACCCTCTTCACACTCCAGGTTACCTACTTGTCTTCCTTTGTTTTTTAGATTTTGCCAACAACTCCTTCCAATTATACTCGTTTGGAGTACCCATTGTTGTTTCCTATTACCCTTTTTCATGGTTTTCCATACTTGGGGATTGCTTATGCTGCTCTCCATAGCCTCCTATGGCCATCGTTCACCTTGATTTGTTCCACCACAAACATAACAATTAGTTATATTCAATGACTTAGCAATATTTTCAGCCAGATTTACAAATAGATTTTAGCAACTGTGGGGATTTCATATTTCACTCCTGTTTCTATTTCATGATAAAATGAGTTGAATAACAGTCTATGTTGCACTGATTCTTCTGTCCTTTCTTTGATCTCAATATTAATAACTACACCCGGGTCTTCTCCAGGTCCATATATCTTAAGTCCAATTTTGGATATTTTTTTCTGTTTTCAAATCTCTAAATTTATAAGAGTTAAATTTACTAGATTGCAGGTACGGGTTGTACAACTACTGTTTGTTCGCCCCCTTGCGATTGAAGCTTGTAAATTCCTACATTGATTATCATATCCCCAGCCTGCAGTATCCCAACATACACAGGACCATCCCTTCCTTCCACATAGGTGTGCCGATTGATATCTCGCTTTTTGACTTGGTACATAATCAGGATTTATTTGACATTGACGTCCACCAGGGCAGATGTATTTTGGCTGATTACTATAATACCGTCTCCATTCTAAACTCCCACAATTAGATCATTATCTATAATATCACATGCATCAAAGATTACCGACACCGATGTGCTCAAATTGGCTATAACCTCACTTGTTCCAATTAATCTGCCTACTTCTGAATTTGTCTTCATTTCTACCCAATATTGATAAAGGGAGTTCTTTTGGATCATAGCATACGTTTGGTTATAAATGCAGCTTCCTATTTCCTGGTCTTTACAGTCATAGACCATATGATACACCAAGGTTTGGGAGCTTAGCCATCCCCTTCTAGTAGTTACTATACGTTGACTGCCATTGTTGGCTGTAGCCTGGTGTTGAGGGATTTTTGAAACAGCAAAAATCCCATGGCCTGCTGTAGCTGAGCAAACCAAGCTACCAGAGTAACTGTGAGAAGCTCCCACGGCAATGACTCCCACATCGCCCAATTAAGGAACTCAGAAAAATATTGTTACCAGCAGCTGGCCTCAAGGACAAGGTCTACGTGACTGCTAATCACAAGGGGGGTTCTTTTCTTGCAGGTGGGGTTGTTTTCTTCTAGTTGTTTTTCTGAGTGCTTTGACCAATAATCTTGTGTGAAACACTATCCACCCCTGTTAAGTTCACTATAAAAGTTAGGCTATTCGGGCAATGAAATGGAGCATGATCTGACTCTACTGGTGTCTGTCGTGCTTTCGGCTGTGCTTCCTGCAACAGCCTGGGTTAAGGAACTCACCCCAAGTAGGACTAGAAGAGGTCCGGTAAGGGCCATAGTGATCGGCGGTCACAGCCCGAAGGGGTTGCAGCCCTTGGCAGACCTTCCAAGCCACATCACTGGTTCCCTATCCGGTCTTGTCCTCTTCCTTAATCTTAAGGAGTGTCCTTTTTTGAGCACCAAAATGAGTTTAAAATTTGCTCTTTCCAATTTGCAGGCTATGTCCCAAAAATACAGTGTATACTGCGGATAACCTATTGTTATCTCTAGGGGGATAATACTTAACCAATCCCTGTTATTAATAAATCTTTTCCCTTAATAGGTATCTATTCAGGAGTTTCTCTGTTTACTAATTTTACAGGAGTAATTACAATAAAATTCCCACAGCAATTTATCTTATACTCTTTGATGAAGATCTCTTCAAGTTCGTCTGATGGTTAGTTTAGTTTCTCCTGGTTCAGGTGTTACTTTCCATTCCTTCACTGGACCTTTTACTCGCGATGCATGTGTCCATCCTTTCTCAGCAGTTCTCACAGCTGTTTCTGTAGTTAATAAAACAAGAAAGGGTCCTTCCCAGAGGGGAGATAGGTTTTCTTCTTTCCATGTTTTTATTAGAACCTTATCTCCCGGTTTTAACTGATGAATTGCAAATCCTGAAGGTGGTGTTTGAGCCAGCATCCCAATTTCTCTTAGCTCTTGTAATGACGCATCGTTGGGTTAGAAACTGGCTGGATAGCCGGGCCCAAAGAGTCGTGGTGAATGGAGTCAAATCCAGTTGGAGGCAGGTCACTAGTGGCGTTCCCCAGGGCTCGGTACGGGAGCCAGTCCTCTTTAATATCTTCATCGATGATCTGGACGAGGGCATCGAGTGCACCCTCAGCAAGTTCGCAGATGACACCAAGTTAAGTGCGTGTGTTGATCTGCTCAAGGGTAGGAAGGCTCTGCAGGAGGATCTGGATAGGCTGGACCGATGGGCTGAGGTCAACTGTATGAGGTTCAACAAGGCCAAGTGCCGGATCCTGCACCTGGGGCGCAACAACCCCAAGAAGAACTACAGGCTGGGAGAGGAGTGGTTAGAAAGCTGCCTGGCAGAGAAGGACCTGCGAGTATTGGTTGATAGTCGGCTGAACATGAGCCAGCAGTGTGCTCAGGTGGCCAAGAAGGCCAAGAGCATCCTGGCTTGTATAAGAAGCAGTGTGGCCAGCAGGTCTAGGGAGGTGATTGTCCCCCTGTACTCAGCTCTGGTGAGGCCGCACCTCGAGTACTGTGTTCAGTTTTGGGCCCCCCGCTACAAGAAGGACATCGAGGTGCTCGAGCGAGTCCAGAGAAGGGCGATGAAGCTGGTGAGGGGTCTGGAGAACAAGTCTTACGAGGAGCGGCTGAGGGAGCTGGGCTTGTTCAGCCTGGAGAAGAGGAGGCTCAGGGGCGACCTTATCATTCTCTACAGGTACCTTAAAGGAGGCTGTAGCGAGGTGGGGGTTGGTCTGTTCTCCCACGTGCCTGGTGACAGGACGAGGGGGAATGGGCTAAAGTTGCGCCAGGAGAGTTTTAGGTTGGATCTTAGGAAGAACTTCTTTACCCTTCTTTACCGAAAGTGTTGTTAGGCATTGGAACGGGCTGCCCAGGGAAGTGGTTGAGTCACCATCCCTGGAGGTCTTTAAAAGACGTTTAGATGTAGGGCTTAGTGATATGGTTTAGTGGAGGACTTGTTAGTGTTAGGTCAGAGGTTGGACTCGATGATCTTGAGGTCTCTTCCAACCTAGAAATTCTGTGATTCTGTGTGAATCTCCTTCCAGTGGTAATTATGTATTTCTGGATATTACGATCCTCGACTACATTGTTCCCTAGAGGCATCCCTTGAGAATAAGGCATACCATATAACATTTCATATGGCGATAATCCAGTCTCACTGTAGGGTTTAGTTCTTATGTTTAGAAGTGCCAATGGTAAGCATTTTGTCCAGGGCATTTGTGTCTCGTTCATTAATTTAGCCAATTGTTGTTTTATTGTTTGATTCATTCTTTCTACTTTCCCTGAGCTTTGTGGGTGCCAAGGAGTGTGGTATTCCCACAGAATACCTAATGATTAATATAATAATCGTATTATTTTAGAAGTAAAGTGTGTGCCCTGATCAGAATCAATGTACTGGATTATCCCATATCTAGGTATTAAGTGTTCTAATAAAATTTTTACCACCGTTTGTGCCGTAGCTCATGCTAAGGGATAAGCTTCTACCCATTGTGTTAAATGATCTACTATTACCAATAGATATTTTATCCTCCCTACCTTGGGCAAGTCAATGAAATCAACTTGTACTTTCTCGAAAGGTCTATAAGCTGTTTTTCTCCCTCCCGTGGCTGCTTGGTTGAAACACTTTCTTATTTATTTTATGACAAGTTAAACAACCTTGTGTAATTTGCTTTGCTATTTCAAAAAAAACAATGCAACCAAATTGTTTTAGTAAATGATCATATAACGTCTTTGTACACCAATGTGTTTGTGCATGCAAATGTTCCAATATTTGCCTCACATAGGCTTTTGGCAATATCTCTCGCCTGTCTGGCAGTGTCCATTTTCCTTGTTCTAATTTAGCACCTATTTTCTCCAGTTTTGGTTGTTCCTCAAGGGTAAACTTCTTTTCTCCTCCCTCTCCCCTTTCTTCCTCCCGTACTAGATTAATTTTAGTGACCTGAGTCCTCAAGGCTGCTTCCTGGGCTTCTTTATCTGCTAAATTATTTCCTCTGGTTCAGTAATCTAACCCTTTTTGGTGTCCTTTTACATGTACCACTGCTATCTCCTTCGGTTCTCTTAATGCCCTTAAAATTTTTATTATTAATTCTTGATGTATAAGATTCCTCCCTTGAGTATTAATTAAACCTCTTTCTTCCCAAATTTTCCCAAAAGTGTGGACCACCCCATATGCATATTTAGAATCTGTATATATAGTTCCACTTTTCCCCTTTAATAGTTCCAGAGCCCTATATAGGGCATGCAGCTCACAAGCCTGAGCTGACCATGGTGGGCTCAAAGGTCCTGATTCCACAGGTTCTAGGTCCTTATTAATTATTGCATATCCTGATTTTCTTTTTCCTTCCACTACTCGGGAGGAGCCATCTACAAACAGTGCTTCTCCTTTCTCCAACTCAGTATCCCTTAAATCTGGCCTTACTTTAGTCTGGGTCTCAATTACCTCTAAACAGTTATGTTGTAATTCCTCTGATGGTTTTCTGAACAAAAATTGTGCTGGACTCTGAGCAGAAGTTACCCTCAGCTCTAAGTCAGGGGAGTCAATTAGTATTGCTTCATACTTTAGGATCCGGCTATCCATTAACCATTTCTCTGCTTTCTGTTGTAAGACACTTCTGACATTGTGTGGAGTATACACCTTTAAAGGAGCACTAAAGGTAATCTTCCTAACTTCCTCTATTAATAATGCCGTAGCGACCAAAGCTTGGAGACAAGCAGGCCACCCTCTACTTACTGGATCGAGTAACTTAGAACAATACCCCACGGGTTTCTGAATTCCTGCCCAGTCTTGAGTAAGAACTCCATATGCCGTCTGTTTTGATGTGTTCACAAAGAGATAGAAAGGTTTTTCCAGATCCGGAAGGCTCAATACAGGTGCTTGTATTAATGCCCTTTTTATTTCCTCGAATTTCTGATCATCTTCTGTGAACCACTTCAGTTGGTTATTAGTTAATTTCTCATATAAGAATTTAACTTTTTCACTGTAGTTTTCAAGCCATGGTCTACAATATCCTAATAATCCCAATATTTGCCAGATTTCCTCTTTAGTTTTTGGGTGTCTTAAGGACAGGATCCCAGATACCCTGTCAGGATCTACCTTCTTTCTTCCCTTACTCAGCCAATGTCCTAAGTATTTTACTTCCTGTTCCACAAAATGTAATTTTGATCGAGACATTTTTAATCCCTTTTCTCCCAGGAAATTTAACAATTTAATAGTAGCTTCTCAGGTTCCCTCTTCAGTTTCTCCTGCTACTAATAGATCATCCACATATTGCAATAATTTTACCTCCCTGGGTAATGTGAAATCTCATAAAACTTTCTCCAAAGTTTGTCCAAATAGATTTGGTGACTCTCTAAACCCCTGTGGTAGCACAGTCCACCTTAATTGTTGTTTTCGTCCCGTTTCAGGGTCCTCCCACTCGAAAGCAAAATAATCTCTGGATTTTTCATCCAGAGGGCAGGCCCAAAAGGCATCTTTCAGATCTATTATGCTATATCAAGTATATTTGGGAGAGACATGACTTAGTAAAGTATAAGGATTTGCCACCACAGGGAATTTAGTGATTGTTCGCTGATTTACAGCTCTCAAGTCCTGTACCATTCTGTATGACCCATCCGATTTCTTTACAGGGAGGATGGGTGTATTATGAGGTGACATACATGGTTCTAGAGTTCCTTTTTCCAGAAGTCTATCAACTATGGGTTTTAATCCTTTTCGACCCTCCATTGGTATAGGGTATTGTTTAATTCTAATTGGACGATGTGGATCCACTATTTGAACATTTATGGGGTCCATTTCCATTTTCCCAATTTCCCCTTCCTTATATCACACTGAAGGGTTAATGAATTCTTCATCTTTTTGTGTTAAAGTGTATAATTTAATTTGCAATTTATCCCCTTGACTTTGAATGCTTAAGTTTAATTTTAAAATCAAATCCCTTCCTAGTAAATTGTTCTCCGCTTCAGGGAGAAAAAGTAAATCATTAAGACAGATTTTTTTATCTGTTTCTATTTCTACATCTTTCAAAATAGGAACCTTAAAGGGTTCTCCTTTTGCCCCTATTACAGACATGTAACTCTTCCCTTCTTCTATTCCATTTGGGAGTTTTTGAATAGTGGATTTTTCAGCCCCTGTGTCCATTAAAAATAAAACTTCCTCTTTATGGGGACCAATTAATAGTTTTATCAAGGGCTCTGTTGATGTTGAAGTCCCCAGAAGATATAGCCCCTGACACCCCTATTCTTCTTTGAACATTTTCTCGTCTTGTTCCCGCTTACGACAGTTCCTCTGAACATGTCCCTTCTTGTTGCAATAGTAACAGACGGGAATTGTCGATTTCCCTCGACAAGGCTGACCCCTAGGGGTTTTTTCTATTTTTTTTTCTCCTCTCTCCAGAATAGGTCTTTTTCTGACTTTCTCTTACTGCTGCTACAAAGATCTTGGCTTCTGCTTTTTGTTTTTCCTCATCTCTTCTAACATATACTTTCTGTGCTTCCCTAAATAACTATTCTATTCCTCTCTCTTGCCAGTCTTCCAGATTTTATACCTCCATTGGTATAGGGTATTGTTTGATTCTAATTGGATGATGTGGATCCACTATTTGAACATTTATGGGATCATTTATGGGATTTGAACATTTATGGGATCATTTATGGCATCATTTATGGGATCCATTTCTATCTTTCCAGTCTCCCCTTCCTTATACCACACTGAAGGGTTAATGAATTCTTCATCCTTCTGTGTTAAAGTGTATAATTTGATCTGCAATTTATCCCCTTGGCTTTGAATGCTTAAGTTTAATCTCAAAATCAAATCCCTTCCTAGTAAATTGTACTCCGCTTCAGCGAGCAAAAGTAAATAATTAAAACAAATTTTCTTCTCTGTTTCTACTTTCACATCTATCGTGGTTTAACCCAGTGTCCTGGTTTCAGTTAGAATTAATTTTCTTCCTAGTAGCTGGTGGAATGCTGTGTTTTGGCTTAGGATGAGAAGAGTGCTGATAACACCCCGATGCTTTAATTGTTGCAGAGCAGTGCTTATACTAAGCCAAGGACATCTCAGCCTTTTGCTCTGTCCTGCCAACGGGCAGGCTGGGGATGCGGTAAGAGCTGGGAGGGGACAGACCCAGGACAGGTGACCCAAACTAGCCAAAGGGGTATTCCATCCCATCTGACGTCATGCTAAACAATATATAGGGGTGGCTAGCCGGGGGGAGGGGGCCGGACTGCTCGGGGTTAGGCTGGGCATCGGTCAGCGAGTGGTGAGCAATTGCATTGTGCATCACTTGTTTGTACATATTATTATTACTTTCCTATTATCACCATTGTATCATTATTATTATTATTGTTATTATTATTTTTGTTATTATTATTTTCCTGTCTTATTAAACTGTCTTTATCTCAACTCACGGGCTTCACTTTCCATTTCTCTCCCCCGTCCCAGAGAGGGAGGGGGGAGGGTGAGCGAACGGCTGCGTGGTGTTTAGCTGCCGGCCGGGTTAAACCACGACAGTCTTTTTGGCGCCCAACGTGGGGCTCGAAGGGTTGAGATAACGGCAGATCTGATCAGAGTGTGTTAAACTAAAATTGGTGTAAGGATTAGACCTGCTTAATAGTCACTTGTCATGATGCTGATTGCTTTAATCTCAACTCTGCTGCGCCTGTTTTCCAAATTGAGTATTATAGTACATTATTTTCCGTATTTGCTCTCTGTCGTGTTGTTTATCCTCTCCGGGCCCTGGTTTCAGATCATTATGGTACTGAGTGTTATAGCAATGGCTTATGAGACGATAAGATATCTGGTCATGACTCTAACTTGGTATTTATACTCAGTAACATCGTGGACTCTGTACTTTGGAAACAGTATCTTGGGAACTATTAGCAATTATATCTATTGTTTTTCTCCATTAGAGAGTCAATCTGTGGAGGGGAAAGGGGAAGATATTTTTTCTTACTTGATTACTCTCCCTTTCTCCTTCACCACCCCTGTATCCTCCTGGATCACTCTCCCTTCCTCCTTCACCACCCTCTTATCCCCTGAGCTTGTCACAATAGCTCTCCAAGATATTGAATATTCTTGGGATACTCAGACTACCATAGTCTTGTTGTTCTGCCTCATGAATGCACTTCAGATCCTGCTTAAAGTTAAACAACTACTTAGGAAGCTCATCCGGAGATCTGCCCGGAGGCAGTATAGTTGTGGGTGGCAGGGAGTATGGGTGGATATGGGCAGGCATCTAGAGCAGTTGGCACCCCCAGTGTGTTGGAAATTCACCCCTGAACAATGGCAAAATCCTCAAAAACTGGCAGAATGCTTGAAAAAAAGGTGTCATGATTCTGGCAGTTCCAAAGTAACACAAATCATTGTAACGTGCTGGGGCCTGGCTCATGCCTATCGAGCTGCCATGGATACTGCTATCAACTTAGTGACAGACCCTGCGGCCACTCCAAGCCCTGTGACAATATCCAACGGCCACTGTGACCCCTACGGTGGACTCTGCAGCCGCTCCAGTCCCAGCTCCTGCAGCTGCTCCAGTCCCAGCTCCTGCAGCCACTCCAGATCCGGTTCCTGCAGCCGCTCCAGTCCCAGCTCCTGCAGCTGCTCCAGTCCCAGCTCCTGCAGCCACTCCAGATCCGGTTCCTGCAGCCGCTCCAGTCCCAGCTCCTGCAGCCGCTCCAGTCCCAGTTCCTGCAGTCGCTCCAGTTCCAGCTCCTGAAGCTGCTCCAGCTCCTGCCGCTACTCCAGTCCCAGCTCCTGCAACTGCTCCAGCTCCAGCTCCTGCAGCCGCTCCAGCTCCAGCTCCTGCCGCTACTCCAGTCCCAGCTCCTGCAGCCGCTCCAGCTCCAGCAGCCGCTCCAGCTCCTGCAGCCGCTCCAGATCCTGTGGCCGTGTCAGAGAAACGAGCTGTAGCAGTGCAAGTTGACCCTGCAGAGGGTATTCCAACCCCTGTAACGGGGTCAGAGAAACGAGCTGTAGCAGTGCAAGTTGACCCTGCAGAGGGTATTTCAACCCCTGTAACGGGGTCAGAGAAACGAGCTGTGGCAGTGCAAGCTGCCCCTGCAGAGGGTATTCCAACCTCTGTGGCAGACCCCGTAACAAAGTCAGAGAAACGAGCAGTAGCAGTGCAAGCTGCCCCTGTAGAGAAGGTGAAAAAATGGTATAGAGATTCAGGTCGTTTAGAACGCAGAGAGTCTTCTGCCAATCCAGGTAAGGCTTCTGCCAAAACTAGGTATAGAGATGACGAAGATGACGACGACGCTGGGCCATCAAGGATTCAGGAGGAGGAAGATGAGGATGCCGAAAAAGCAACAGTAACTACCCGAAGCCTAAACGAGCGCGAGCTACGAGATGTGCGAAAAGATTTTGGTCGCTGTATAGGTGAGCAGCTTGTCACCTGGCTGCTCCGGTGCTGGGACTCTGGAGCCAATTGTGTGGAATTAGACGGCAGGGAAGCCAAGCGGCTAGGATCCCTTGCTCGAGACGCCGGCATTGACAAAGCAATTGCAGATGGAGCACAATCCACCAGCCTCTGGAGGCGTCTCCTCTCAGCTGTGAGGGAAAGGTATCCCTTCAAGGAAGAACTTTTATGTCTACCAGGCAAGTGGACCACTATGGAGAAGGGAATCCAGTACCTGAGGGAATTAGCCGTACGGGAAGTGATTTATGAGGATCCAGACCTCAGACAAACATCCAAAGACCCAGATGAAGTCAGGTGTACACGACCCATGTGGCGGAAGTTTGTACGGAGTGCACCATCATCATATGCCAGCTCATTGGCAATAATGGCCTGGAAAGAGGATGAGGAACCCACAGTGGATGAAGCGGCTAAACAACTCCGGCAGTACGAAGAAAGTCTTTCCTCTTCCTTACAGGCCTGCGTCTCAGCTGTGGAGAAACTTTCTGAAGAGGTCCACCAACTTAAAGAGAATCTATCTTCCCCCCAACCTGAACCAACCAGTGTCCAACGACCAAAAGAGAACACCTGGGAGAAACTTTCTGAAAAGGTTCACCAACTTGAAGAGAGATTATTCTCCTCCGTACCTGTACAAAGCAGTGTCTCAGCTGTCAGGGGTAGGCGTTCACCCACACAAGGAAGACGATATGGTGGGTACTCACCCCGTGCCACCCTGTGGTTTTACTTACGAGACCATGGAGAGGACATGAGAAAATGGGATGGAAAATCTACCGCGACCCTAGAGGCACGGGTACGTGAGTTGCAAAAGAAAACAATCAGGAAAAAGGGATTCTCCGAAAAGTTTGCTGCTCCAACTTCCAGCAGACAGTCCTTCAAACACAGAAACGAAGAAGATTCTGACCAGGATTAGGGGGGCCCTGCCTCCAGCCAGGGGGAGGAAAGGGACAATCGAGTTTATTGGACTGTGTGGATTCGATGGCCTGGCACATCACGCGCACAGAAGTATAAGGCTTTAGTAGACACCGGTGCACAATGTACTATAATGCCATCGAGCTATAAAGGACCAGAGTCCATCTATATTTGTGGAGTGACAGGGGGATCTCAGCAGTTGACTGTATTGGAGGCTGAAGTGAGTCTGACTGGGAATGAGTGGGAAAAGCACCGCATTGTGACTGGCCCGGATGCTCCATGTATCCTTGGCATAGACTATCTTAGAAGAGGATATTGCAAGGACCCAAAAGGGTTCCGGTGGGCTTTTGGTATAGCTGCCTTAGAGACAGAGGGCATTAAACAATTATCTACCTTGCCTGGTCTCTCAGAGGACCCCTCTGTTGTGGGGTTGCTGAGGGTCGAAGAACAGCAAGTGCCAATCACTACCACAACTGTGCACCGGCGGCAATATCGCACTAACCGAGACTCCCTGATCCCCATCCATAAGCTAATTCGTCAATTGGAGAACCAAGGAGTGATCAGCAAGACCCATTCACCTTTCAATAGTCCCATATGGCCAGTGTGAAAGTCTAATGGCGAGTGGAGACTAACAGTGGACTATCGCGGCCTGAACGAAGTCACGCCACCACTGAGTGCTGCAGTGCCGGACATGCTGGAACTTCAGTACGAACTTGAATTGAAGGCAGCCAAGTGGTACGCCACAATTGATATCGCTAATGCATTTTTCTCCATCCCTCTAGCAGCAGAGTGCAGGCCACAATTTGCCTTCACTTGGAGGGGAGTCCAATATACTTGGAATCGGCTGCCCCAGGGGTGGAAACACAGCCCTACCATTTGCCATGGACTGATCCAGTCTGAGCTAGAGCAGGGGGAAGCTCCTGAACATCTGCAGTACATCGATGACATTATTGTGTGGGGTGACACAGCAGAGGAAGTTTTCGAGAAAGGGAAGAAAATAGTCCAAATCCTTCTGAAAGCCGGTTTTGCCATAAAACAAAATAAAGTCAAAGGACCTGCACGAGAGATCCAGTTTTTAGGAATAAAATGGCAAGATGGACGTCGTCAAATCCCAATGGATGTGATCAACAAAATAACAGCTATGTCTCCACCAACTAACAAAAAAGAAACACAGACTTTCCTAGGTGTTGTGGGGTTTTGGAGAATGCACATCCCAAATTACAGTCTGATTGTAAACCCGCTCTACCAAGTAACCCATAAGAAGAATGAGTTTGAATGGGGCCCCGAACAACGACAAGCCTTTGAACAAATCAAGCAGGAAATAGTCCATGCAGTAGCCCTTGGGCCAGTTCGAACAGGACCAGATGTAAAGAATGTGCTCTACACTGCAGCCGGGGAGAACGGCCCCACCTGGAGCCTCTGGCAGAAAGAACCTGGGGAAACTCGAGGTCGGCCCCTGGGGTTTTGGAGTCGGGGATACAGAGGATCTGAGGCCCGCTATGCTCCAACTGAAAAGGAGATATTGGCAGCATATGAAGGAGTTCGATCTGCTTCGGAGGTGGTCGGTACTGAAGCGCAGCTCCTCCTAGCACCCCGATTGCCGGTACTAGGCTGGATGTCCAAGGGAAGGGTCCCCTCTACGCATCATGCAACTGATGCTACATGGAGCAAGTGGGTTGCACTGATTACTCAGCGGGCTCGAATAGGAAACCCCAGTCGCCCAGGAATATTGGAAGTGATCATGGACTGGCCAGAAGGCAAATACTTTGGGATATCATCAGAGGAGGAGGTGGGTCGTGCTGAAGAAGCCCCACTGTACAACCAGTTGCCAGAGAATGAAAAGAAATATGCCCTGTTCACTGATGGGTCCTGTCGTATTGTGGGGAAGCATCGGAGATGGAAGGCTGCTGTATGGAGTCCTACGCGACGAGTTGCAGAAGCTGCTGAGGGAGAAGGTGAATCAAGTCAGTTTGCAGAAGTGAAAGCCATTCAGCTGGCTTTAGACATTGCTGAACGAGAAAAATGGCCAGTTCTCTATCTCTACACTGATTCATGGATGGTAGCAAATGCCCTGTGGGGATGGTTATAGCAATGGAAGCAAAACAACTGGCAGCACAGGGGCAAACCCATCTGGGCTGCTGCATTGTGGCAAGATATTGCTGCTCGGGTAGAGAACCTGGCTGTGAAAGTACGCCACGTAGATGCTCATGTGCCCAAGAATCGGGCTACTGAAGAACATCAAAACAACCAGCAGGTGGATCAGGCTGCTAAGATTGAAGTAGCTCAGGTGGACCTGGATTGGCAGCATAAAGGTGAATTATTTATAGCCCGATGGGCCCATGACACCTCAGGCCATCAAGGCAGAGATGCAACATACAGATGGGCTCGTGATCGAGGGGTGGACCTGACCATGGACGCTATAGCACAGGTTATTCATGACTGTGAAATATGTGCTGCAATCAAGCAAGCCAAACGGTCAAAGCCTCTTTGGTATGGAGGACGATGGCTGAAATATAAATATGGAGAGGCCTGGCAGATTGATTACATCACACTCCCTCAAACTCGCAATGGCAAGCGCCACGTACTTACAATGGTGGAAGCAACCACCGGATGGCTGGAAACATATCCCGTGCCCCATGCCACAAGGCCCGAAACACCATCCTGGGCCTTGAAAAGCAAGTCCTATGGCGACATGGCACCCCAGAAAGAATAGAGTCAGACAATGGGACTCACTTCCGAAACAACCTTATAGACACTTGGGCCAAAGAACATGGTATTGAATGGGTGTATCACATCCCCTATCATGCACCAGCCTCCGGGAAAGTTGAACGATACAATGGCCTGTTAAAGACTACCTTGAAAGCAATGGGCGCTGGGACGTTCAAAAACTGGGATACGCATTTGGCAAAGGCCACCTGGTTAGTCAATACTAGGGGATCTACCAACCGAGCTGGACCTGCCCAATCAAACCTGTTACGTACTGTAGATGGGGATAAAGTTCCTGTAGTGCATGTAAAAAATATGCTGGGTAAAACAGTCTGGGCTACTCCTGCCTCAGGAAAAGGCAAACCTATTCGTGGAATTGTTTTCGCTCAGGGACCTGGATACACTTGGTGGGTGATGCAAAAGAACGGAGAGGTCCGGTGTGTACCTCAAGGAGATTTAATACTGGGTGAGAATAGCCCATGAACTGAATTGTACCATGTTAATTAGTATATTATACTGTATGTTATCACTACCATGATTACTATAGGTGACTAATTAGAATGTATGGAAAAGAGTGTAACCTGAGCATGACATAAATGGTATGGAATAAGGGGTGGATAGATGTCCTGGTTTCAGTTGGAATTAATTTTCTTCCTAGTAGCTGGTGGAATGCTGTGTTTTGGCTTAGGATGAGAAGAGTGCTGATAACACCCCGATGCTTTAATTGTTGCAGAGCAGTGCTTATACTAAGCCAAGGACATCTCAGCCTTTTGCTCTGTCCTGCCAACGGGCAGGCTGGGGATGCGGTAAGAGCTGGGAGGGGACAGACCCAGGACAGGTGACCCAAACTAGCCAAAGGGGTATTCCATCCCATCTGACGTCATGCTAAACAATATATAGGGGTGGCTAGCCGGGGGGAGGGGGCCGGACTGCTCGGGGTTAGGCTGGGCATCGGTCAGCGAGTGGTGAGCAATTGCATTGTGCATCACTTGTTTGTACATATTATTATTACTTTCCTATTATCACCATTGTATCATTATTATTATTATTGTTATTATTATTTTTATTATTATTATTTTCCTGTCTTATTAAACTGTCTTTATCTCAACTCACGGGCTTCACTTTCCGTTTCTCTCCCCCGTCCCAGAGAGGGAGGGGGGAGGGTGAGCGAACGGCTGCGTGGTGTTTAGCTGCCGGCCGGGTTAAACCTCGACACCTAAACACCACACAGCCGTTCAGTCACCCTCCCCCCTCCCTCTCTGGGACGGGGGAGAGAAACGGAAAGTGAAGCCCGTGAGTTGAGATAAAGACAGTTTATTAAGACAGGAAAATAATAATAACAATAATAATAATAACAACAATAATAATAATAACAATGATGATAATAGTACTACTACTAATAATGTGTACAAACAAGCGATGCACAATGCAGTTGCTCACCACGCGCTGACCGATGCCCAGCCTAACCCCGAGCAGTCCAGCCCCCCTCCCCCGGCTAGCCACCCCTATATATTGTTTAGCATGACATCAGATGGTATGGAATACCCCTTTGGCTAGTTTGGGTCACCTGTCCTGGGTCTGTCCCCTCCCAGCTCCTGCTGCACCCCCAGCCTGCCCGCTGGCAGGACAGAGCAAGAAGCTGAGATGTCCTTGGCTTAGTATAAGCACTGCTCTGCAACAATTAAAACATCGGGGTGTTATCAGCACTTTTCTCATCCTAAGCCAAAACATAGCACCCTACCAACTACTAGGAAGAAAATTAACTCTGTTCTAACTGAAACCAGGACATCTTTCAAGACATTTACCTTAAAAGGCTCTCCTTTTGCCCCTACTACTGACATATAAGTCTTCCCTTCTTCTATTCCTTTTGGAAGTTTTTGAATAGTGGATTTTTTAGCCCCTGTGTCCATTAAAAATAAAACTTCCTCTTTATGGGGACCAATTAATAGTTTTATCAAGGGCTCTGTTGATGTTGAAGTCCCCAGAAGATATAGCCCCTGACACCCCTATTCTTTGAATATTTTCTCATCTTGTTCCTGCTTATGACAGTTTCTTCTTGTTGCAATAGTAACAGACGGGAATTGTGAATCTCTCTCGACAAGGCTGCCCCCTAGGGTTTTTTTCTATTCCTTTTTCCCTCCTCTCTCCAGAATAGGTCTTTTTTCTGACTTTCTCTTACTGCTGCTACAAAGATCTTGGCTTCTGCTTTTTGTTTTTCCTCATCTCTTCTAACATATACTTTCTGTGCTTCCCTAAATAATTCTTCTACTCCTCTCTCTTGCCAGTCTTCCAGCTTTTCTAATTTTCTTCTTATGCCCCCCCAGGATTTAGCTACAAATTGTCTTCTAAGGAGTGCGGTTCCAACCACTGTATTCGGATTAATTCCTGAATACATTTGTAGGCTTTTCCTTAATCTCTCCAACCATTCCGTTGAAGACTCATCTTTCCCTTGCTGTTCATTAAATGCTTTATTAATGTTTTGCCCTCAGGGAACCACTTCCCTTATTCCCTGTATGATTAATGTTCTCAAATCCCTCATATTCTGTCTTCCTTGGGGTTGTTGATGATCCCAGTGGGGATCCCCATTTGGCCATTTTTGGTCTCCCGGGGGTCCTGCTTGATTCTGTCTTTCCCAAATCCTCATTCCGGCTTGCCTAATCATTCCCCTTTCCTCAGCAGTAAATAAGATTCTTAAAATGGACTGTATTTCTTCCCAGGTATAAGTATTGGGGCCTAGGAATTGGTCCAGTTTTTCAGCTACTGTGTCAAAAAAGAAACTGTGTCAAAAGCCTTGCTGAAGTCCAAAAAGATCACATCAGCTGGTTTCCCTTGGTCATCTAGATGGGTGATCTTATCATAAAAGGAAATCAAATTTGTTAGGCAGGACCTATGCCTCGTGAACCCGTGTTGGCTGGGACCAATGACCGCATTGTCCCCCAGGTATGCCTCAATAACTTCAAGAATCATCTTCTCCATAATTTTACCAGGCACTGACGTGAGACTGACAGGCCTGTAATTGCTAGGGTCTTCTTTCACAGAATCACAGAATCACAGAATCATCTAGGTTGGAAGAGACCTCAAGATCATCGAGTCAAACCTCTGACCTAACACTAAGAAGTCCTCCACTAAACCATATCACTAAGTTCAACATCTAAATGTCTTTTAAAGACCCCCAGGGATGGTGACTCCACCACTTCCCTGGGCAGCCCGTTCCAATGCCTCACAACCCTCTCAGTAAAGAAGTTCTTCCTAATATCCAGCCTCAAACACCCCTGGCACAACTTTAGCCCGTTCCCCCTCGTCCTGTCACCAGGCATGTGGGAGAACAGACCGACCCCCACCTCGCTACAGCTTTCTTACCGTTCTTGAAAATTGGCACAACATTTGCCAGCTTCCAGTCTACTGGGACCTCTCCAATTTCCCAAGATCATTGAAAAATAATTGAGAGAGGTTCCGCGATGACATCAGCCAGCCCTTTAAGCACCCTGGGATGGATCCCATCTGACCCATGGACTTGTATGGATCCAGGCGGAGCAGCAAATCCTGCACACGTTCAGGGTCGGTTGGGAGTTTGTCTTTCCCAGCGTCATGGTCTTCCCGCTCAGGGCACCCAGGGTCCTGAAGCCCATCACCAGCATTGAAGACAGAGGTGAAGAAGGCATTAAACATCTCTGCTTTGCCTGTGTCAATGTCTGTGAGGAGACCTTCCCCATCAAGTATCAGACCTCTGTTTTCTTTGGTTCTCCTATAGAATAGTTCTACTTAGAATAGGTATTAAATCTCTTACAGCTGAGCATTAAAGCAGGCAAGTACCCCAGCAGACTGAGTACCCCAGAACTATGCTCATTTATCTGAATTGCATGTTGAATTTATTTCCACTTCTTATCTGTTAAGAGGCATGAGATACTTCAAGACACCAGAAGGTATCAATCACTATGCCAGAGTGATTCTGTGATTCTGTGAAAGAAGACCCTAGCAATTACATGCCTGTCAGTCTCACGTCAGTGCCTGGTAAAATTATCACACACAGAATCACACACAGAATTTCTAGGTTGGAAGAGACCTCAAGATCATCGAGTCCAACCTCTGACCTAACACTAACAGTCCCCACTAAACCATATCCCTAAGCTCTACATCTAAACGTCTTTTGAAGACTTCCAGGGATGGTGACTCCACCACCTCCTTGGGTAGCCTGTTCCAGTGTCTAACAATCCTTTCAGTAAAGAAGTTCTTCCTAACATCTAACCTAAAACTCCCCTGGCGCAACTTAAGCCCATTCCCCCTCGTCCTGTCACCAGGCACGTGGGAGAACAGACCAACCCCCACCTCACTACAGCCTCCTTTAAGGTATCTGTAGAGAATGATAAGGTCGCCCCTGAGCCTCCTCTTCTCCAGGCTGAACAAGCCCAGCTTCTTCAGCCGCTCCTCGTAGGACTTGTTCTCCAGACCCCTCACCAGCTTCGTCGCCCTTCTCTGGACCCGCTCAAGCACCTCCATGTCCTTCTTGTAGCAAGGGGTCCAAAACTGAACACAGTACTCGAGGTGCGGCCTCACCAGAGCCGAGTAAATTATGGAGAAGATGATTCTTGAAGAAAACAAGGGATATGTTTACACCAGTAACTTAAAGCTTCCAGAACATCCTGTAACTCCTTTGTGCTAGAGGGACTGCCCCTGCGATATTTTATCCAGAGTGTCTGGAGGAATAGAAGCAGCTCCTTTAATCCACCAGACTCCCAGGAACTGAACCTCTTGCACGGACCCCTGATGTTTTAACAGAGGAATGTCTAATCCCAAAGCTATTGATTTCTCTCGTACAACTTCCACGGCATTCCTGACTTCCTCTGCATTTTTCCCTCATATCAATACATTGGCAATATATTGATAGATTACAGTGCCTGGTGGAATAGGATTTCTGTCAAAACCTTTGCCAAGGTGTTGTGAGCAATAGTAGGGGAGTGTTATCCATCATCTATCAGCAGTCATAGTCATCCAGAAAGGTCCCAGATGACTGGAGACTTGCCAATGTGACACCCATCTATAAGAAGGGTCGTAAGGAGGATCCGGGGAACTACAGGTCTGTCAGCCTGACCTCGGTGCCAGGAAAGGTGATGGAACAGGTCATCTTGAGTGCAATCACACAGCATGTGGAAGACAACCAGGAGATCAGGCCCAGCCAGCACGAGTTCATGAAAGGCAAGTCCTGTCTGACCAACCTCATCTCCTATGAAAAGGTGACCTGCCTGGTGAATGAGGGAAAGGCTGTTAACGTAGTCTACCTAGACTTCAGCAAGGCCTTTGACACAATCTCCCACAGTATTCTCCCGGAGAAGCTGTCAGCCTATGGCTTGGACAGGTACACTCTTTGCTGGGTTAAAAACTGGCTGTATGGCTGGGCCCCTTCTTTGTTGATGATTTGGGCAAGGGAATTGCACCTCAGTAAGTTTGCAGATGACACCAAGTTGGGGGGAAATGTTGATCTGACGGAGGGTAGGAAAACCTTGCAGAGGGACCTGTACATGTTGGATCGATGGGCAGAGGCCAATGGGATGAGGTTCAACATGGCTAAGTGCTGGGTCCTGCACTTTGGTCACAACAACCCCATGAAAAGCTACAGGCTTGGGGCAGAGTGGCTGGAAAGCTGTGCAGAGGAAAAGGATCTGGGGGTGCTGACTGATGCATGCCTGTACATGAACCGGCAGTGTGCCCAGTTGTCCCAGAAGGCCAACGGCATCCTGGAATAGTGTAGCTAGCAGGTCTAGGGAAGTGATTGTCCCCCTATACTCTGCTCTGGTGAGGCCATACCTCGAGTACTGTGTTCAGTTTTGGGCCCCTCACTACAAGAAAGACATCGAGGCCCCGGAGTGTGTCCAGAGAAGGGCTACGAAGCTGTGAAGGGTCTGGAAAACAAATCCTATGAGAGGCTGCTGAGGGAACTGGGGTTGTTTATTCTGGAGAAGAGGAGGCTCGGGGGAAACCTTACTGCTCTCAACAGCTACCTGAGAGGAGGTTGTGGGGAGCTGGGGATTGGCCTCTTCTCGCAGATAACTATTGATAGGACAAGAGGGAATTGCCTCAAGTTGTGCCAGGGGAGGTTCAGGTTGGAAATCAGGAGACATTTCTTCTCAGAAAGAGCAGTCAGGCATTGGAACAGGTTGCCCAGGGAGGTGGTGGAGTCACTGTCCCTGGGGGTGTTTAAGGAAAGGCTGGACGGGGTGCTTAGGGACATGGTTTAGTTTGTGATACTGGTGGTAAGGGGATGGTTGGACCAGATGATCTTGGAGGTCTTTTCCAACCTTAATGATTCTATGATTCTACATTAGTAATGCGCACTCTTCATCCTTATATTTCAACGTTAACTGCATAGACTGTTGCTAATTTAGTCACTTTTTTTTTTTTTTTGCATCAGTCTTTACTAATATTTTCTTTCCCTTGCCTCCTGATAATTTTGGAGCAACCAAACATACATCGGTTTGTGAACATCTTGGTTGGGTAATTCCTAAATTTACAATGGTATATTTCTTTTACTTTATGAACAAAGAGAGAATTATTACATGAGCAAATAGGTTTAAAGTGACAGTTGAAACTGCAGATTCCTTTTTAACATACTGTCACACTACCCTAATTTTGCTTAATTTTGTTCTCTGGTAGTTTGCAAAATAATTCTAGTACTCCTTATCAATGGGATATTTGAGTTCTTCTCTGCTATTTTGTGTTTTGTACAAACTTTCTTACTATGACTGGTATCCACAATCTCTGCAGTCGCTATTCCACCTCAGTTATATACCTGTTCACTAAGACCGGACTTCATAGCGTAAGAAACATCTCAAATAATTTTCTTCATACAGGATCTTCTGTGAAGCTATTTTATTCACGATTGCAATGGCAGGCGTCCTGTCAATCAGGAGCATGTTTTAGTAAACAAATCATAACCTTTTATTCCCTATTACCCGACACCTGATCACCTCCCCTGTTTCCTCAATGGCTGAGTACTACAGGTTCACAAGCTACTTGATGCTCCTCTATACCACTGTCCTGGTTTCAGTTAGAACAGAGTTAATTTCCTTCCTAGTAGCTGGTAGAATGCTATGTTTTGGCTTAGGATGAGAAGAGTACTGATAACACACTGATGTTTTAATTGTTGCAGAGCAGTGCTTACACCAAGCCAAGGACATTTCAGCTTCTCACTCTGTCCTGCCAACGGGCAGTCTGGGGGTGCAGTAAGAGCTGGGAGGGGACAGACCCAGGACATCTGACCCAAACTAGCCAAAGGGGTATTCCATCCCATCTGACGTCATGCTAAACAATATATAGGGGTGGCTAGCCGGGGGAGGGGGGGCGGGACTGCTCGGGGTTAGGCTGGGCATCGGTCAGCAGGTGATGTGCAATTGCATTGTGCATCACTTGTTTTGTACACATTATTAGTAGTAGTACTATTATCATAATTATTGTTATTATTATTTCTGTTATTATTATTTTCCTGTCTTAATAAACTGTCTTTATCTCAACTCACAGGCCTCACTTTCCCATTTCTCTCCCCCATCTCCCCCATTAGAGAGGGAGGGGGGAGGGTGAGCGAACGGCTGTGTGGTGTTTAGCTGCCAGCTGGGTTAAACCACAACAACCATATATGTACAATTTTTTTTTTTTTTCAATCCTTTAATTTCTCCTTTCTTAAGTTTTGAGAACTTGTGATCTTTGTTTGACTGTTCTCACACTGCTCATCCTGTTTTTCTCAAGCTTCTACCTTATTTTGGAACAGTGAGGCCTTCTACTGTCCACTTATCTACTTAGCATTTCTCCTTATTATTGTGAAATATGTTCATCTGATTCGTGTCAATGTGGAATAATGCTAGGGCCACTTGATGAAATGTGACCTTCTGTCTTACATACCCTTGTATAACCACAAGTCCAAGAGAAACAGAGTGGTTAGTGTATATAGTTCTTGTATCTTGCAAAAGAATGGTCTAGCAGTTCGTGTCGATAGAAGGTTTGAAGGGTAAACCTTGAGACTTGGGTCTAGGGGATAAGAGACTAGGGGGGAGTTTTTTGAGATAACTGCTGTCTATTGCACGAGACACAAATTTCTGACATCCAGCCCAGAGACTACTAAATAAGGAGAGGGGGGAAGCTGAAGAACAACCAAAGGACAAAGCCTGGGAGGAAGACTATGAGCCTTCAGTACGAGCGACCCCCAGAGGGACCACCGGAGACTGATACGCATGTGTCCGTGGGATGGTTAGGATCCCGGGAAACTAATTATAATAATCCTGCCTTTTCCAAAAGTGGTGATGAATATGTATAGCCTAGGAGCATAAAAACCAGCCACCTGATGTAACTGGTGTGTGTCTTGGTGGAGCGGATACTCACGGTGCACCCAGCGCTGTTTGCTTCCCTCTATTCATTTAATAAATTGTAAACTTTAATTGCAATCCTATTTGGGACTCAGTCATTTATTACATTATGACTACACAACTACCTTGGAATATAGAAAATTAGTTCTCTACTGCAAAAACACAACTTTGTTTCTCACAATAGCAAATAGTCTGGTTGCTTGTCCTTAGAGATTTCTTCTCATAGCTCTCAGATTCAATGGTAAATGCTAATTTTGAAAGAACTTTCATAAGAAAGAAGACATATCCTGCGGCTTAATCTCAGAGAAAACATTGCCTCAAGTAAACATTAAATATTTATTCGTTTTCCCTCAAAACACACTTGGAGGTGTGGTTTGTTGTCGTTGTTTTTGTTTTTATACTCAGAGACATGAACACAGCCCAGGAGCTGTTTACTTTTAGTTACGGTTATGATATCCAACAGTTCTGGAAGCATGGGCTGAAGCTAGGTAGAAAAAGCTCTGGAATTTGTCTGTTTTTATAACGTTACTGATAAAATAGATGAAAGAATGCAGATCTTGTTACTTTTCTCAGGGACGGATTAAATGGTATCACCTGTTTCCCTGCACACTTCACATTTGTTGTCCTTGGGCATTTCTTGGCCATTTCCTCTTCTGCTTTTTCCAACTACATATCAAATGAATGTGTTTCTCTTTATTTTAACTTAGTTGAAATTTCTTCAGACTCTCTTGCTACATAAATCCCAGTGTAATCCCATAAATCTCACTTCATGGTCGGTGAGGGAGCTTTTGCCATGAAGACTGAGGTTCTTTTACTCTTAAAAGAAAAACTTTAAATTTACTCAGCAATTTCAGATTAGGACAGCAGCAGCTTTTTCTTCCTTCATTTATTTTTTAATATATGTAATACAGTGCAAGTCTTCATTTATCCTTCATCTAGTGTACCTTGGTATTTCTCTTTACACCTGAAGTATTTCTCTAATTGTTGTTTCTTTTATTTTCCTTTACTCATTTGGGAATGGGATTTGGACATAGCATTGTACTGTTACCATAAATCATCTTTCTTATAGCATTACTTCTGTAATACTATTTGTGCACCTATCAAATATGGCTGTCCAGACTCTTGTGTACCAAATATTTTTCTAGGAGAAGAAAGAAACAAAGTGTACAGTTGCATTTAATTGGCATATAGGCAACTTTAATTTAAAAAGTCAAACGCCACGTGGTCTATATGATTCTTTTTGTTTTTTGTGATCCAGTGTGAGCTTATGGAACACAAGTAATTATTCCTGCTATGCTGAACAAAAGAAAGTGTGCTTTTCTTTTTTCTTCAGTTCTGTAACCTACCTTGTTACATACATGTATCATGGAAAAGCTTTTTCTGATTTGGTTCAGAACCTGTAAAGTGATGGCTTTTAGGAAGCCTGAAAGCTTTAGTCTATTCATTGGATCAATGGGCAGAGGCTGATTGACTGATGCTTGATTTTCTACATGCAGTGCTGACTGATGCTTGATTTTCTACATCAGCATAGCAGCAGTCTCACTTCCAGGCTAAGTGACCCTGGTCACGTATACAAAGAAAGTACTGCAGCATAGCAATAGCTGGTATTGAAAAAAAAAAATAAATATATATATATTAATACTGAATACTTCAGGTATTTTACTTCATATTAGTTCTGATCTGGTCCTGTGGACTGAAAATATATTAGTTCAGTGTATCTTCCAATCTAGTTTCATCTGAAAAATCTCAAGTTCATGTGATCAGTCTGCAACACAAACCTATATGCAGTAAGTAGGGATGACTACAGCTCATTTCAAGTTCAAATTTGATGCCAACACTAATATAGTTGCATGCACCCTGTATACCACTGTATCTTATACATGTTACTTAACTTTAAAGATGAATAAACCATTTAACTTTGATGTGGATGTTCATGCAAGAAGCGTTATCTTCAGTTCCAGGTTGGAATATACTCTTTATTATCTGCCCAAGGAATTTTTATATATGCAAGATACTACATAGCATTTTTAATATGAAAATTTATCCTTTAAATTAAAAATCTATACTAAGTGTACAAAATTAAGCAGGTAATCAAATCTATCTTAGAAATTCTCAGGGCAAGGTAAAACTTTTTTATTTTCCTTGCAGTCACACCAATTCAAGTTTCTTCACCATCCTGCAAAGTAGCTTTTAAAAGCTCTATACAGATCAGGCTGATGGCTCAGTGCAAGATCATTGTATAGTACAGAGAATGCCACTGAAGGCACATATTGCGAAAGTCTACTCAGCAGCTTAAAATTTGTATGGTAAGTATGACGTGAAAACTGAAGCACTGCCACAGTTTCCCCTCAGATTCTCCAAGCAAATACTGTAAGACTGGTCACAAGCTATGCTTTTCACAAGATGCATCATGCCATAGTTTCTTAAGGACACTAAACCATGTCCCTAAGCACCACATCTACACATCTTTTGAGGACCTCCAGGGATGGTGACTCAAGTACTTCCCTGGGCAGCCTTGTTCCAATGCCTCACAACCCTTTCAGTGAAGAAATTTTTCCTAATATCCAACCTAAACATCCACTGGTGTAATTTGAAGCCATTTCCTCTTGTCCTATTGCTTGTTGCTCTAGGTAGTCACATAGACAAGTACTAGAATACTAGTTCATAAAGACTGGGTTTCTTTACCCAATGCTGTGATTGGCTTCTGGTTAAGATGGAAAAAAAATCACTTGAATCTAGCAATGAGCTGCACTCCCAGCATAAGTGTGGAGACAGATTTCTGTTGATTGAGGTTCAAAAGCTGGGACTCTGTAAAGACATAAGATGTATGAGAGAGGAGGAGTGACTGCACAAATGTTTTCTGATATTTGCTATAGTAGATGTACTCTTCTTATGTGAAGGTAGCAGATATAGGGGGAAAGATACCAATATATGTTGGGGTGGAGGACCCATACCTTAAATAGAAACTTTCTAGTTTTCCCAGAATGTTATGATTTTAGATTTTTATGTAAAAGTTTTCCATATAAATGTATATGGAAGGGTCTTAGCCTTACTAAGGACAATAGCTTATAATAATAATAATAATAATAAAAAATAGCAAAAATTTTGGCAATAGTATTTAAGAGATGTGAGCAGAACGCTAAAGTAGACTTTGTGTAATTGATTTATATTCTTTGTTATGATTAATTCATACTTCTTCAGGGAACAGTGAGAGATCTGCACTTTTATGGCTAGAGCTATGTCCATCAAAATATATTTCTTACAAGCTGTGATTTAAAGATCAAAGCCAAAATTTCTTTAAGTGGTATATTCTTTATTGCAGCGCTGGATGCATGGGGGATCCTTCCGCCTATCGTGCATGTTCGAAGTGACAAAATATCTCATATTTATACAGCGAAACAATGAATATTCAATTAGCATGCATGCATATTCATTACCTAACCCCGCCTACCCTCGCTTCGTATGCTAATTAGCTTATCAGTCCTTGCGCTTGCGCAAAGCCTTCCAAGAATTGTGGGCCGGGGTCTCCAGGATGTGGGCAGTGGTCTTTGGGAGGAAGGCCGTAGGTCTTCCTCGTAATGCACTGTTCACCTTTGCTTAATCAGTTGTTTTCCAAGCTGTAAAAATGCTGAGTTGGCTTTCAGTTTAACTGAGGGTCGGCAGATAACAGGAAGTCTCAGTTAACAAGACAAGACAATTGACTCAAGTTATCTCAAGTCTCAGCCTGACTAACGGTTAACAGATACTGGGATGTTTTCAAATAACAAGATGCTTAAACATAACAAAAGGTCTACAGATAACAAGATGTCATTTACTTTGTCCTTGCTAACTTTTAAGCACAAGTTTTATTCTATCCTAAAGTGAGTTTATACTATATCATTCCCCCCTTTTCTGGAAAATCTAGTAAATTCTTTTACTTAATACGGAAATTTTCTTCCCAGTCTTTATGATATGTACCCCTCAATACCTGACCATGCACATTTGTCAAGGAGGTTAACATGGACATTCGTTGTAACAATTTCCAATTCCAAACAAGTAATACAAAAGACAATATTAAACTTACACCAACTAATATCAATAAAACAGTAATTGGGTGACTCAATGTGTTCAAAATCCCAGTTACAGTTGGCGACCATCCAAAAAGTGTATCCCACCAGTTGTGACTTGTGTCTCGTTTCACTCTTTGCAAAACTCTGCTTATTTCCTTTGTATCATGATGGACAGTAATTAGAGTCTTCTCTCCATTTTCCTGAATGCCTTTTAAAATTCTAATCAGGTCTTGGTGTTTAACTAGTTGCTTCACTAGTGTGAGGTTCATCCCAATAGGTGTAGGTTGTAACTTATGATACATTGTGTTGTTAGACTTGATCAGCTGGTGGGATACCACTGGTGCCAAATATAGAATATCACACCCGACGATTCTAACAAAGTTACAAATACAAAAATTAGAATGATTTTTGCTATGGAGAGTTATGTTCTCCTTATCTACTTCTACAAAATCACAAGCAGTTCTTAAACACACACACCCTTGACCAACATATACAAGCACATTCTTTTGGCTAGTATTTGGATGAATTTCAAAGTGACAGATACCTTGCTCCGTGTCAAAACATACATCCTGAGCCTCAATTGTATTGCTTTCACAAATAAATCCTCGTTGTTCCCCGGTAACACATGATTCTAGATTTACAGACTGCCATTTCCCATTCTCCATCCGTATAGTAAGCACGAAGGCAGTAGCCATGTTAATAATGGGCATAAGTACAATTTACCAGGGTCCACGAGGACTGGAACTTCTCAAAATCATTGGCATTGTCCCAGACTGCCTTTTGGACTTCAGCCGGAAAAATGCCTTTACTTCCTTCCCTAATGATCAAGGCAGCCGTTGCCTGCAACCATAACTGTGCTTGCATACAACTAAGAGCTCAGGATACATTATCTTGTGTCCACTCTTCTCCTAATTTTCACCATTCTGATGGTTTTTATAAATAGTTACCATTTGTTCGCCAGATGACCATAACTGATAACTTTCCATTAAAGTTCTTATCCTCTGTTGTTACGGCTTTAGTTCAAGGCCACCCACCATTCTCTATTATCACAGAGGCACCTTCTTGAATCACAATTACAACTATAAGCCATAAAAACAAAACAATTCTATGAACAAATTTTCTACCAACTATATTACCAAATACTCCCGACCATAATGTCCTCATCTTGATCGACTAAGCTTTAGTTTCAGTTCATTGTCACCTAGTGTTACTTTTCAGGGAGCTCCTGGAGCCTTCTTCACTCGGGAATAGTGGATCCAAGTGGCTTGTTCTCTAATCTTGATAGCAGTGTGAGTTGTCAGCAACACTTGATACAGTCCATTCCATTTTTCCTGTAGGGGTTGTCCTGAAAAAGTCTTTATACATATATTCCGCAGGCTTAAAGGGGTGGATTGGTTGATCCAACCCTCTAGCCCTGGTCCCTAACACAAATTTATGTACTTTATTTAATTGTTTTTGAAGTTCAGTTATATAAGTATATAAATATTCTGATCCCAGCTGCATTAGATCCTCTCCACTAAATATAAATTGATATGGCCTTCCATATAAAATTTCAAAGGGGCTCAAATTCTTCTTTACTCTAGGTTTAACTCTAATTCTAAGTAATGCTAAAGGGAGGGATTGAGGCCATGACAAATTAGCCTCTTGTCCGATTTTAGCTATTTGTTGTTTAATTAAATGGTTCATTTTTCTACCTGTCCACTTGCCTGCAGTCTATAAGGAGTATGCAGTTGCCAATCTATCTTTAGAATCTTACTTATCTGTTGTACCACTTGCACACAAAAATGTGAACCTCTCTCAGAAGACATTGCTACTGGAATCCCAAAGCATGGTATTATTTCATTTAACAAGACTTTAACCACTTCTCTTGCTTTGTTTGTTCGACAAGGAAAAGCTTCGGGCCATCCTGGAAACATGTCAGTCAGAACCAGTAAATAACAAAACCCCCCTTTTCTAGGGAGTTCTGAAAAAATCAATTTACCACTGTTGTCCCAGATAATTTCCTTTACCAATTATTCCAAATTTTATTCTATTCCTGGTATTGGGGTTATTACGTAAACAGATGCTACATTGTTAAGTTACTTGTTTTATTGTTGTGTATAAATTTCATCCCACTAATGTCTGACTCATGCTCTTATGCAATGTGTCAGCTCCCTGATATGTTTTATTGTGTTCTGTAAAAACTATGGGCCATATCAAATTAGAGGGTATTATTACACAGTTATCTTTTAAATATACTCATCTATCTGGTTTCATTTTACCTTTCAAATCTTCTATTAATTTTAAGTCTTCTTTTGTATAATTTGGCTTTTTGGTTCATGTATATAGTTTGGATTTTACCGTCTGGTATTAAAGACAATGCCTTCACCTTAGTTATTTCAGCTGCCTGTTTAGCCTCCTGATCTGCCAATCGATTTCCAATTTCAAAATCAGCGTTTCCCTTTTGGAGTCCTTGACAATGCATGATAGCTACCTTTTCTGATTGTTTTACAGCCTCTAACAATTTTAAAATTTCTTCAGCATGTTTTTTTTTTGTTTTCCCTGAGCAGTCAGCAATCCACGTTCTTTCCAAATCGCTACATGAGCATGTACCACGCCGAATGCATATTTAGAATCTGTCCAAATATTTATTTTCCTTCCTGCTGCCAGTTCCAGTGCTCACGTAAGTGCAATTACCTGTGCTTTCTGGGTGGACGTCCCAGGGAGTAATGGTTTGGACTCGATTACCTGTTGAGCAGTTGTAACAGCATATCCTGCCTTACGTTGTCCTTGTTTTACAAAGCTGCTCCCATCAGTATACCAAGATTCATCAGCATCTTCTAAAGGTTCTTCCTTAAGATCGGGTCGACTAGAATACACAGTCTCCATTGTTTCTATACAATCATGAGTTATAGGTTCATCCAGAGTTCCGCTAAGGAAAGAAGCTGGATTTACGACGTTAGTGACCACAATTTCCACATCATCTTGTTCTACTAATATTGCTTGATATTTTAAAATCTCTGTGGTGAAAGCCGATGGTTTCCTTTTTGTTCCAAAACTGTTGAGACCGTATGGGAGACTAACACTATCATTTTCTGTCCCATTGTAAACTTCCGAGCTTCTTGTATATTGATAACAACAGCTGCAACAGCTCGAAGGCATCCGGGCCATCCTTTACTTACTTCATCTAATTGTTTAGAGAAGTAAGCTACTGCTCATTTATAGGGACCCAATCTTTGTGCTAGTACTCCCAAAGCTATCCCTTGTCTCTCATGAGAAAACAACCAGAAGGGTTTCGAAAGATCCGGTAATCCCAAAGCTGGAGCTTGCATCAATTCTCGTTTTAGTTGTTTAAAGGCGTTTCGTGCTTCTCCAGTCCAGACTAACTTTGACTGATTACTCTTTATCAATTCATATAGAGGCTTTACCATTAGTCCATAATTATAAATCCAAAGGCGACACCAACCTGTCATTCCTAGAAAGGTTCGTAGCTCCTTTACCGTTTGGGGTTCTGGAGTCCGGCAAATGACTTCTTTACGTTCAGTTCCTAGTTCTCGCTGACCTCCCGAAATTCCAAATCCCAAGTAGGTCACGTGTTGTTGAACCAGCTGGACTTTCTGTTGAGAGACTCGTTATCCATTTAAACCCAGAAAATTAAGGAGACTTATAGTCCATTGAATACAACTCTCTTTAGTCTCGGTAGCTATTAAGAGATCATCTACGCATTGTAACAAAGCCCCTTCAGTGTCCGGAGGTATCCAAGTTTCAAGTTCCTTTGCTAATTGGTTTCCAAAAATAGTGGGGCTATTCTTGAATCCTTGAGGTAGCACTGTCCACGTAAGCTGTGTCTTTCTGCCTGAGTCAGGGTTTTCCCATTCAAAGGCAAATAGGTTTTGGCTTTCAGTGGCTAAAGGTAGGCAGAAGAAGGCATCTTTTAAATCCAGTACGGTAAATCAGACTTGACTATTCCTTAATTTAGTCAGCAAAGTATAAGGGTTTGCCACTACTGGATGTATATCCTCAGTGATCTTATTTATGGCCCTTAGATCCTGAACTAGCCTATATCTTTTTCCATCTGCCTTTTTAATTGGCAATATGGGTGTACTGTATTCTGATTCACATTCAATCAATAATCCATACTGTATAAATCTATCAATTATCTCTTTAATTCCTTTCCTATCTTCTATCCTCAAAGGATATTGCTTAACCTTAATGGGTTTCTCTCCTGGCTTTAATTTAATAATTATTGGGGTCACAGTTTTAGCTCTTCCAGAGACTTCAGTGGCCCAAACTCCTGGATATACTTGATTTATGATCTCTAAAGGTATTTCACTTTTAGGGTCGGTTTGTATTAGTGCCAGGCTTAACACATTTATTAGTTGTTCTTCTCCTATCCTTAATTCCATTTTCCTTTTTTCGAAGATAATTTCTGCTTCTAATTGTTCTAACAGATCTCAACCTAATAGAGATTTTGGAGATCCAGGTAGATATAAAAACCTATGTATCCCCATTTGTTTCCTGTTATAAATGAGGTCTGAATTTTGTAATATTTATAAAACAAGTATTTCTAAAAGGTATATAAAAGGCAAGTAAACAGCGCTGGGTGTGCAGGGAGTCTACGCTCCACCAACACGCACACACAAACATCAAACGTTCTAAATACATGTATACAGAACATTGCTTTACATAATAACCCGAGTATGCCTATACATACATACAATCAGGATAGGTAACAAACAATCCTTTGAGTTCCATAACTTAACAGTCCCCATTCTGCCAGCCTGTTCCTCTTCACTTCTTTTTCCTGCTTCTGTACCGATGTAACTTCATAGTGTTGCCTTTTAAGACCAGGCTCCCCTCTAATACCCTTCTCTCCACAGCAGTTCTTTTCAAAACAACTTTCTAATTGGTCAAACAACTTTGAATGTAACAACAACAGCAAACACCCAGCCTTAATGGCTGGAGAACAAGAAACCACCTGGAGAACAAGAAACCCCAGACTGCATGGAGTCTCCTGAATCACCCTTCTTGGTTAATATCAACCATTTTCTCGACACGAATTACCACTCCATATATAACATTTCCCCAACTTGTATTTCAAAGGTTCACAAAAATAAGCCTTTTCGGTTACACCCTTTTACCTTAACATAATCATTCCGTAAAGGCATTAATGCTTGATTTAGAACTGAATACGTTGCCCCATATCAATAAGAAATTTCACTTCTGTTCCTCTCCTAACTTCATTATAATCAGTGGAGGATCTGCTAGGGTAGATTCCCCGGGTCCCCATTAGACCTGTTGAAATCAGGGGCCGATGATTACCCTAGAAAAAGGCTAGTCGATTTGTCCTCTGAAGCCAGGTCCAAACCGTTTTTTTTGTTGTTTTTTTGTTTTGTTTTGTTTTTTTTCTTTCTTCCCCATTACATTTCAGAGTTGGTCCAAAAATTCCACAGGGGTTTCTTTTAGACCTTGTTGGAAGCATATTCTCAATTCCCAATTCGTCCAGATTCTAGTATTTACTTAACCGTTCATAATTTTCAGGATGATTAGGGTCTTAGTGGGGGTCGGTCAGGAAAATGCAATTGTCCACAGTTCCCTGAGCGATCCCATCGGCAATCTGAGCTCACACATGAACTCAGGTTGTTTTCAGAGTTAACTGCTTTTCTGTTTCTGTGACAACTCTCTGGGACCCATCATGATCCCTTTGCCCCAGAGGGCTAACACCCAAGATTTTAAGGTCTCAGCCCCAGGCCGAGGCAGAACCGTTAACATTCCTACATCCTCTTTCCCTGCTCATTCAACTTCAAACACCTTTAACACTTGCAATAACCCTTTTAACACTTCCTTTATCTTTCTCCAGCCTGTACTTTTCTAATGCCAGCATCAAAAGCGCAGTCAGGGACCAACTTAATTCCGTACCTTTTCCCTCCAAGATGCTGAAACAACATCAGTATACAACATTCCATCCTATTTTCCTTCTCAAAAACAACATTGACTGTAGCAAAGTATTATAGTTTAAAGCTCCATTAAAAGGCCACTTTTTTTCAACATTCCAGCTTATAAAGCAGCCACCATTGATTACAATATTTTGTCAGAGTTTTCTTATTTACACTTCCACCCGGAGCCCCCCCCTATATCCTTCCAATAACTCAAAATGCAGCTCAACGTACTTTTCTTAGGAATTTCACTGCTTACTCGTCCCCCCATTTTCCAGTTCACACTTTCAGAATACATGTATCACTTACAAAACTGTGGGCACACAGGTATCTTTCAATAGCGATGTCACAAAACTACTATTATTACCAGGAGATATTGCCAAAATCACAGTAACAATAATCAGAGTCAAATTCCACATGGGATAGGTCAGAAAACCAAAATATGTAACACTGTAACGATATCTTTCTTATAACAACGCCATGAAACTACTATTATCACCAAGAAAATAGCCAAAATCGCAGTAACAATAACCAGAGTTAAATATCACACTCCATGAGTCAGAAAACCAAAGTAGGCAACACAATTCCAAATGGACCTTAAAGCGAGCTCTTTCCTTAAGGTCCCCAAATATACTTATGGTGCTTACCACAAAGTATATACCAAATACTGCCTTGCAGAAGATCACCTTCCGACTTACAGACAGTTCCAGATACAGATGGACCTCAAGGTCCCCAAATATACTTGTGGTACTAACCACAAAGTATATACCAAATACTGTCCTGCAGAAGATCACCTTCCGACTTAACGGACAGTTCCAAATGACCGGTCTACCAGAAAACCAAACTAGAATAAAGAATATACTCACTTACAATGATGGGGTCCTTGTCTGCCTCCGCAGTGATCCGGTGAGTCGAGGAGTCCCTCCGGGAAATCCCGGGGGTACCCTAGGGAGTCCTGTCCCCAGCGGGTCCTGCGGACCGGCAGAGAGGTTGTCCCATCTGGGGTGCCAAATTGATTTAAAGATCAAAGCCAAAATTTCTTTAAGTGGTATATTCTTTATTGCAGTGCTGGATGCATGGGGGATCCTTCCGCCTATCGTGCATGTTCGAAGTGACAAAATATCTCATATTTATACAGCGAAACAATGAATATTCAATTAGCACGCATACATATTCATTACCTAACCCCGCCTACCCTCGCTTCGTATGCTAATTAGCTTATCAGTCCTTGCGCTTGCGCAAAGCCTTCCAAGAATTGTGGGCCGGGGTCTCCAGGATGTGGGCAGTGGTCTTTGGGAGGAAGGCCGTAGGTCTTCCTCGTAATGCACTGTTCACCTTTGCTTAATCAGTTGTTTTCCAAGCTGTAAAAATGCTGAGTTGGCTTTCAGTTTAACTGAGGGTCGGCAGATAACAGGAAGTCTCAGTTAACAAGACAAGACAATTGACTCAAGTTATCTCAAGTCTCAGCCTGACTAACGGTTAACAGATACTGGGATGTTTTCAAATAACAAGATGCTTAAACATAACAAAAGGTCTACAGATAACAAGATGTCGTTTACTTTGTCCTTGCTAACTTTTAACCACAAGTTTTATTCTATCCTAAAGTGAGTTTATACTATATCAGCTGTTGTTGTGGTTTAACCCAGCCGGCAGCTAAACACCACACAGCCGTTCGCTCACCCTCCCCCCTCCCTCTCTAATGGGGGAGATGGGGGAGAGAAATGGGAAAGTGAGGCCTGTGAGTTGAGATAAAGACAGTTTATTAAGACAGGAAAATAATAATAACAAAAATAATAACAATAATTATGATAATAGTACTACTACTAATAATGTGTACAAAACAAGTGATGCACAATGCAATTGCACATCACCTGCTGACCGATGCCCAGCCTAACCCCGAGCAGTCCCGCCCCCCCCTCCCCCGGCTAGCCACCCCTATATATTGTTTAGCATGACGTCAGATGGGATGGAATACCCCTTTGGCTAGTTTGGGTCAGCTGTCCTGGGTCTGTCCCCTCCCAGCTCCTGCTGCACCCCCAGACTGCACGCTGGCAGGACAGAGTGAGAACCTTAAAAGTCCTTGGCTTGGTGTAAGCACTGCTCTGCAACAATTAAAACATCAGTGTGTTATCAGCACTCTTCTCATCCTAATCCCAAACATAGCACCCTACCAGCTACTAGGAGGAAATTAACTCTGTCCTAACTGAAACCAGGACAGCTGTACTCTTTAATAGCTGAAATTGTAGGGTAGGATGAGTGCTCCTTCACACGACAAAGGAATCCCAGAAAGGAAATTGATGGAGCAAAGCTCTCTGAATCTTTCCTGTGACAACAGGGAAAGCCTGGCCAGCAGCTGTTCAGGAGCTGCTTTGATGTTCTCACCAAGTATTTCATTAAGTTAGCACAGAAGTTTTTTTGCCAGTTTTGCTTCTGGAGGCAAATTCATAAATATCCAACTGCAGAGTTGAGTAGAGCACATACCTATCTTACTGTATGTGCACTCTTCATGCTATTCAGGAAATATAATTCACTTTCCTCAATCCAGCTCCATGAGGCTTAGGTAAAAAGTTAAGAGGTATATTTATATTTACTCTATCCCAGCTGAAACCAGGACACATAAATATAGAACCATAAAATTCTATGATTCTATATTTGTGTGTCCTGGTTTCAGCTGGAATATATATATATATATATATATTTTACTAGTAGCTGGAATGTGCTACCCAAACTGGCCAAATGGATATTCCATACCATAGGATGTCATGCTGAACAATAAAACTAGGGGGAGTAGGCTGGGGGTGGGGTGGGGGGTGGCAATGCTTGGGGTCTTGCTGGACATCGGTCAGCAGGTGGTGAGCAATTGCATTGTGCATTACTTGCTTTGTATTTTCTTTTATTATTATTATCATTATTATTATCCCTTCTTTTTCTGTCCTATTAAACTGTCTTTATCTCAGCCCACGAGCTTCTACTTTTTTTTTTTTTTTCCCTGATTCTCTTCCCCCATCCCTCTGTGGGGGTGGGGGAGTAAGTAAACAGCTGTGTGGTGCTTAGCTGCCTGACAGGTTAAACCATAGCATTATGTTCTGTTGTAAAGCTCTTCTAGATTTTAGTTGAGCTGACTTCACTTTATTAACTGCTGATTTTGCCAAAATAGTAAATTGGAATAATATTTTGCTTCTGTCTTTTTTTTTTTTTATTCCTGGCAGTGTTTTAGAGCACTTGTTGCAAGGGGCCACCACCACCAAGACCTGAATATGACTTGGTTTGCATAGGCCTCAGTGGTGCCAGCAAGACAAGTCTTCTGTCACAGCTTTGCAGTAAAATCCCAGAAAATATAGAGTCTACCACAGGTAAGATACTGCCTTTAGAATCATAGAATCATTAAGGTTGGAAAAGACCTCCAAGATCATCTGGTCCAACCATCCCCCTAGCACCAGTATCACAAATTAAACCAAGTACCCCGTCCAGCCTTTCCTTAAACACCCCCAGGGACAGTGACTCCACCACCTCCCTGGGCAACCTGTTCCAATGCCTGACTGCTCTTTCTGAGAAGAAATGTCTCCTGATTTCCAACCTGAACCTCCCCTGGCACAACTTGAGGCAATTCCCTCTTGTCCTATCAATAGTTATCTGCGAGAAGAGGCCAATCCCCAGCTCCCCACAACCTCCTCTCAGGTAGCTGTTGAGAGCAGTAAGGTTTCCCCCGAGCCTCCTCTTCTCCAGAATAAACAACCCCAGTTCCCTCAGCCACTCCTCATAAGACTTGTGCTCCAGACCCTTCACCAGCTTCACAGCCCTTCTTCAGACACGCTTCAGACACACCATTCTATGGTGTGCTTTAATGTTGCCCAAAGATAAATTTTGAAGCACATAGCAAAGGTGGTAGAGAACTCCAGCTTAGTTATCTTGCTTTTGAAGGTCCCTAATGGATAGCTTTGAAGCTAACACAACTTACTTTTTCATTGTTTTTCCAAACACTGGGGAATATCCATGAAAACATACAATTTGGAATATGTCAAAAGTCAGACCATACATTGTGGTGTAATACAGTAGAACCTTATGAAATGGACAATAGCAGTTTACTGCAGACAGACATTAAAAGGATTCTTCTCTTTATTTCTGGCTTTTAAGCATTTTTGTTATACAATAAGAAAAGAGGAGAATGAGATATAAATTGGAATGGGATAGTGAAGCTCTGAAAATTACATCATACTTCATTTCTTTTCATCATGTTCAGTACTACCTTGTGTTATATGCTAACAACCAAAAAAATAAACATAATGGAAATGGACTATGGGGAATGGACTATGGGGAAATGGACTAGGGGAAACCTAGTTACAAAAGATGAGGAAAAGGCTGAGGTGCTTAATGCCTTCTTTGCCTCAGTCTTTAGCAGCAATACCAGTTGTTCTCTGGATACCCAGTACACTGAGCTGGTGTAAGGGGATGGGAAGCAGCATGTGGCCTTCACTATCCATGAGGAAATGGTTGGTGACCTGCTACGGCACTTAGATGTGCACAAGTCGATGGGGCCAGATGGGATCCACCCGAGGATACTGAGGGAAGTGGCGGAGGAGCTGGCCAAGCCGCTTTCCATCATTTTTCGGCAGTCCTGGCTATTGGGGGAAGTCCCAGTTGACTGGCAGCTAGCAAACGTGACGCCCATCTACAAGAAGGGCCGGAGGGCAGACCCAGGGAACTATAGGCCTGTCAGTTTGACCTCAGTGCCAGGGAAGCTCATGGAGCAGATTATCTTGAGTGTCATCATGCAGCACTTACAGGGCAAGCGAGCGATCAGGCCCAGTCAGCATGGGTTTATGAAAGGCAGGTCCTGCTTCATGAACCTGATCTCCTTCTATGACAAAGTGACGCGCTTGGTGGACGAGGGAAAGGCTGTGGATGTGGTCTACCTTGACTTCAGCAAGGCTTTTGACACCGTTTCCCACAGCATTCTCCTCAAGAAACTGGCTGCTCGTGGCATGGACTGGCATGTGCTTCGTTGGGTTAGAAACTGGCTGGATAGCCGGGCCCAAAGAGTCATGGTGAATGGAGTCAAATCCAGCTGGAGGCCGGTCACTAGTGGTGTTCCCCAGGGCTTGGTGCTTGGGCCAGTCCTCTTTAATATCTTCATCGATGATCTGGATGAGGGCATCGAGTGCACCCTCAGTAAGTTTGCAGATGATACCAAGTTAGGTGCGTGTGTCGATCTGCTTGAGGGTAGGAAGGCTCTGCAGGAGGATCTGGATAGGCTGGACCGATGGGCTGAGGTCAACTGCATGAAGTTCAACAAGGCCAAGTGCCGGGTCCTGCACCTGGGGCGCAATAACCCCAAGAAGAACTACAGGCTGGGAGATAAGTGGCTGGAAAGCTGCCAGGCAGAGAAGGACCTGGGAGCATTGGTTGATAGTCGGCTGAATATGAGCCAGCAGTGTGCTCAGGTGGCCAAGAAGGCCAACAGCATCCTGGCTTGCATAAGAAGCAGTGTGGCCAGCAGGGCTAGGGAAGTGATTGTCCCCCTGTACTCGGCTCTGGTGAGGCCACACCTTGAGTACTGTGTTCAGTTTTGGGCCCCTCGCTACAAGAAGGACATCGAGGTGCTCGAGTGAGTCCAGAGAAGGGTGACCAAGCTGGTGAGGGGTCTGGAGAACAAGTCCTCGAGGAGCATCTGAGGGAGCTGGGCTTGTTCAGCCTGGAGAAGAGGAGGCTCAGGGGCGACCTTATCATTCTCTATAGGTACCTTAAAGGAGGCTGTAGTGAGGTGGGGGTTGGTCTGTTCTCCCACGTGCCTGGTGACAGGACGAGGGGGAATAGGCTAAAGTTGTGCCAGGGGAGGTTTAGGTTGGATATTAGGAAAAACTTTACTGAAAGTGTTGTTAGGCATTGGAACTGGCTGCCCAGGGAAGTGGTTGAGTCACCATCCCTGGAGGTTTTTAAAAGACGTTTAGATGTAGGGCTTAGTGGTTTAGTGGAGGACTTGTTAGTGTTAGGTCAGAGGTTGGACTAGGTGATCTTGGAGGTCTCTTCCAACCTAGATGATTCTGTGATTTTCTGATTCTGATTCTGAGTAGCTTGTGAACCTGTAGTACTCAGCCAATGAGGAAACAAGTGAGGTGATCAGGTGTCGGGTAATAGGAATAAAAGGTTATGATATGTTTACTATAATGTGCTCCGAATTGACAGGACGCCTGGCATTGCAATCGCGAATAAAATAGCTTCACAGAAGATCCTGTCTGAAGAAAATTATTGAGATTTTTCTCACATGGTCTTGTTCTTATTCCCGCTTTTTGCCTTCAGTTATTAAAGTATTGTTATCCAAGTTCTCTTTAGTATGAAGGTCTTGTCCAGGAATTTGATCTTGGAAACCTGGAGGACAGTGGAAATGCATCTTTTTTTTAACAATCACTATCCATTGTTGCATGTTATTCAAAGGGTGAAATTTGATATAGTTTTATTTTTTTGATACTCTATTTTAAATTTATATTTTAGATTTAGGTAACTGAAAATTGAAAGCTTCATGTGTCTTCGTACAGCAAAGTAGCAACATAAAATATATAAAGACCTTACATCAAAAGTTATACTGTTTAAGGTTCTTGCATTCAGCCTGCCAAGCAGTTATATGAAACAGATTCTGACTGTAGTATCCTTTTTGTTTGGTTTAAGCGCCATTCTTCCTCGAGGTTGAAGACGGTGCTAGTTTTGAGTATGCTGGTTGTCCGCTGGAGCTGCTAATGAAGCCATGTTTTATTTCTTCATTTCTGTAGGGATTGTAAAACTTCATGCAAAGTGTATAGAAAACAGTTGTCTTCTTTTGTCTGTTCTTGTCTGATTATCTTTTCATCAGTCTTTAGGAATAGGGTCATGAAACAAAGTTTGCTGTGCTATTTTGCTTATATATATTTGAAGTACAAAATATTAGAATATTAAAGCAAAACAACACCAAATAACTATTTCTGCTTTTTTACTGTTTGTTTCTTAAGCCAGACTGCCTTCCTACCAGTAATCAATTTTTTATCCAATTTCATAAATATTAAAAGTTTCATTTTAAAACATTTTATTCCAAATAAGAATATATATATTGTTTTCAAATCAAACAGGCCTGCTTGAATTACTTGAAAAGGAGTTCTTCCTTTATTTACTGACCAAGCTGAACTTCTCATTCTCTAAGTTTCTATTTTGATATACCGATAATCCCTTCCTGCTCCCTGCAAAATTAAAAAAGAAAAAAAAAAACTTCATAAAATGTCTGTAGTTTAGATTCCTGTGAAGGTGTGGCATGCCCCAGACCACATTCTTTCAGAATGCACTCTTACCAGGGTAACTTGAAACATCTCTCTATATTACACAACTTAACTGAGTAACGATATAGAAAAAGTACAGGTTTGATGATTTCCTGTTATGGTGTGTCAATCTCTGGTGGGAACTAAGGATGAAATTGTGTGATGAACATAAAGAAGAATGGGGAAAGACTGGAAAAATAAGGCAGATGCTAATGTGCTGTTTGGAAGTTTCTAACACTGTTTTGCTGAAAGAAGTTTGGGATACTGAATGCCAAGGTTTTTTCTTGAGACAGATAATGAAAGGTGCAAAGGCAATAGGAAGCTTTTCCTTTGGATCTAAAAAGTGTCTTTCCAGCCTGGATACCCAGTACCTGAAACCACCATTTATTCAATCATTCACTTTTGAAATGCTGTCAAAACAGAATGCTAAGTCATGGTGTATGTTATGATGTGGGTACATAATTAGGCCTAAATCAAGATTACAGACCCATTCTGGAGGCCACCTAATAATTTACTTTTTTTTTTTTTCTTTTTCTTTTTGAATAAGTCTATTTTATAATTTAGCTTGCTATCTTGTAAATACAGGCTTAGAAACTACTGGTGAATGCCAACTACTGAGCCCAGTCAAATTTAAATGAATGATTTTGGATGTGAATAGCTCTTTTTCTTCTTACCAAGTTTAAAAATACTAACATGTTACAAGATTTAGTAACTTTCTCTATTTTATGTACTAAAATATATCGTTATATGGTTGTGTTAAGTTTTTGTAATCTACCCAAAGGCCTTTTTTATAAGCATAGAGAATCAATATGTTATGTAATCATCTTTTAAATTTCATTTAAGACATGATGTGTTAACCACTTTGCAAAACTGGAGTGCTTAATATCAGGGATGCTTGAATTTCCATGCAGTTCAGCAAGCCCAGGAAAGGAGAGAGAAAAGAACTCTCCTCCTCACTGCTGTTTCTCATTAAGCTTCATGACCAATGTAATAAATTCACACTCTTAAACCAGCTACTAATGTTACTGTGTTACCATTAGTATGACATACAGCAATCATACCAGTGATGACATACAGTATTATATAGCAATTAACATCATACAATTCAAATCATGGGCTATTCTCACCCAACATTAAATCTCCTTGAGGTACACACTGGACTTTAGCCACTGAGTGCAAGTTGCCATAGCCATCCCCGCAGGGTATTTGCCACCCTCCGTGAGTCAGTATAGAGACAGAGCACTGGCCACTTTTCTTGTTCAGCAATATCTAAAGCCATGGATGGCTTTCATTTCTGCAAATTGGCTTGATTCACCCTCTCCTTCAGCAGTTTCTGCAACTTGTTGTGTAGGACTCCATACAGCAGCCTTCCACCTCCAATGCTTTCAATATGACAGTACCCATCAGTGAACAGGGCATATTGCTTCTCATTTTCTGGTAGCCTGTTGTACAGTGGGGCTTCTTCAGGATGTGTAACCTCCTCGACTGAGGAACCTGCTTTGGAAGGGGGGGTTGGACCTGATGATATCTTGAGGTCCCTTCCAACCGCTACAATTCTGTGATTCTGTGATATTCCAAAATATTTGCCTTCTGGCCAGTCCGTGATCACTTCCAAGATTCCTGGGTGACTGGGATTTCCTATACAAGCCTGTTGAGTAATCAGTGCAACCCACTTGCTCCATGTAGCATCAGTTGCATGATGTGTAGAGGGGACCCTTCCTTTGAATATTCAGCCCAGCAGTGGCAACTGGGGTGCCAGGAGGAGCTGTGCTTCAGTACCGACCACCTCTGAAACAGCTCAAACTCCTTCATATGCTGCCAAGATCTCTTTTCCGGTTGGAGTATAGTGGGCCTCGGATCCTCTGTATCCCCGACTCCAAAACCCCAGGGGTCGACCTCGAGTTTCCCCAAGTTCTTTCTGCCAGAGGCTCTAGGTGGGTCCATTCTCCCCGGCTGTGGTGTAGAGCACAGTCTTTACATCTTGCCCTGTTTGGACTGGCTCTGTTTCCTTTGTTCAAAGGCTTATTGTTCCTTAGGGCCCCATTCTAAATTGTTCTAATGGGTCACTTGATAGAGAGGAATTACAATCAGACTGTAATTTGGAATGTGCATTCTCCAAAATCCCACAACACCTAAGAAAGCTTGTGTTTTCATGTTGCTAGTTGCCTCCTCACTGTCAGGGTAGTACGAGAAGCTGAAAAGTCCTTGACTTAGTGCAAGTACTGCTCTGCAACAATTAAAACGTCAGTGTGTCATCAGCATTATCCTCATCCTAAATCCAAAACCCAGCACCATGCCAGCTACTAGGAAAAAAACTCTATCCCAGACGAAACCAGGACATGTTGAAAAGGTGCCCTAGTCCCAGCTCTTTCACATATTTTCCTCATTTCACAGATAAGAGAGATCTACACCTGTTTACTGATCTCATTAACTTGAGTCCTGATGAAATTCAGACGAGGATTGAGCAGTAGTGATCTTTCTACTGTTCTAGGGAATTGTTCTTTTTCTGAAATTATCTTTTAACAGTGTGAATGGGCAACCCATTTCCTGTTTTACTCAAAGCAAATAGGAACATAGGAATCATGTAAGCATTGCCTATCAAAGCTATGTACAATAGCATGAGTACAAAAAAACCATCAAAAGTTCCTTGTTTCATTTTCTGCAGGGTGGGCGTTTTCTGCATTTTTATGAAAAGTAGAAACTTCTTAGAAACTTCTTGGTTTGCTAAAAAGGATCTGTCTCCTGATGGACTTACAACTCTGTTTTCTTCAGTCTGAATCAAAGGATGTAGTATAGCAGCCTAGTCATCATAAATCATACCTACATTTTATGAACAGCACCCACCCCCCAAATAAAGTTTTGATTTTTGATTCTATAGCCAGAAACAGCTTTGATCCTTTAAAAGGGTAAAACTTATTCAAATTTTTTGTTAGCCAGTCAGCAAAAGGGCTAGACAGACAGAAATAATACAGCTGTGGTAGACTTACTGCATTCTTCATATGCCTGCTGGTGTCAATTTCCATAGAGATAGACGCATAAAGAGCTTTCCACAGGAGATTATCTGTGCTGTAGCCGAAGCTGTGACTCCAGCTAAGATGAGGGTGCATCTGAGCCACTCTGGGTGCTGGTAGCAGACTTCAGCCTGGGGAGTTGTGTTGCTGTTTGAGATCACAGCTGTTATGGAGTCTTCAGCAGAGGATGGGTAGAGAGGAAACTGGTAGATGATTTTCTTGTTGCCGACCATTATTTCCTTGCTCTAGAGGACTTACTGTGCTTTTATGTGTTTAGAAAGAAAGGGGAAGAGGGAAAGAAAAAGGAAAGGATGACTTTGAGAACAGCTGTCATGCTTTAAAATGTGGGGTGCATCAAGCACAACATTTCTAGCCATTCAAGGGAAGTGATTGTCCCACTCTACTCTGCACTGGTGTGGCCTCACCTCAAGTACTGTGTGTAGTTTTGGCTGCCACAATATAAGAAGGCATCCAAAGGAGGGCTATGAAGATGGTGAAGGGTCTGGAGGGGAAGACTTATGAGAAGTGGCTGAGGTCACTTTGTTTGTTTATCCTAGAGAAGAGGAGACTGAGGGGACACAGAATGACAGAATAGCAGAATAGTTGAGGTTAGAAGGGACCTATGGAGGTCATCTGGTCCAACTGCTCAAGCAGGGATACCTAGAGCTGGTTGCCCAGGACCATGTCCAGATGGCTTATGAATATCTCCAAGGAAGGAAATTCCACATTTCCCAGTGCTTGGTTTCCCTCACAATAAAGAAGTGTTTCCAGATGCTCAGAGGGAACCCACTGTGTTTCAGTTTGTGCCCGTGGCTTCTGTCCTCCTTGTACCCTTCCTTCAGGTATTTATAGACATTGATGAGATCTCCACAAGCCTTCTCTTCTCCAGGTTGAACAGTCCCAGCTGTCTCAATTTCTACTCATAGCAGAGATGCTCCAGTTCCTTCATCATCTTTGTGGCCCTTCATTGGACTCTCTCCAGTATGTCCATGTCTCTCTTGTACCAGGAAGCCAAGAACTGGACCCAGTACACCAGGTGTGACCTCACCAGTGCTGCTGAGCAGAGGGGAAATATCACCTCCCTCGATCTGTTGGTGATACTTTGACTAATGCAGCCCTGGATATTGCTAGCCTTCTTTGTAGCAAGGGCACTTTGTTGGCTCATGTATATCAAACTGCACAAATTACAGGACCAGCTCTAGTTTTATCTATTGGAAAAAGACAACAGTTAACATCCCAGAAATATGAGGTGGTATTAACAAAGAGAGAGGTCATGCTAACAAATATGCCTTCTATTGAATATGTAACTTTTAATATCAAATGGAGGTATGAATTTTTGCTTCCATATTCTAATTTTGAAATTATATTGTATGCTTCCTTTCACAATCAGAGTGGAAAGACAGACACAAGAGTAATAATACTGTGAAAGCCTTTCCTCCCACAGCTAGAGAGAACTGAAGTTAATCAAACTCTGAATTCTGTGTTTAATGCCAATGAAGTATGAATCATTTTTCTATCCACTGAATGTTTGCAATTAAAAAATAAACACCTTAGAATTTATATTATTTTGTATATAATTCACCTTTCATGCAGAGCCCAAATTTTATGCTAACACTATTAGCATAGAATCACCTCCTTCCTCATGATGAGGAGTGGAAGGGCAGTTGCTGATCTCTTCTTTCTGGTGACCAGCGATAGGACCTGAGGGCATGGCATAAATCTGTGCTAGGGAGGTTAAGATTGGATATTAGGAAAAGGTTCTTTAACGAGAAGGTGATTGGGCACTGGAACAGGCTCCCTAGGGCAGTGGTCACAACATTAAGCTTGCCAGAGTTCAAAAAGTGCTTGGACAACGCTCTCAGACATATGGTATGATTTTTGGGTGACCCTGTATGGAGACAGGAGTTGGACTTGATGACCCTTGTGGGTCCTGTCCAGCTCAGGATATTCTAAGTCCAGTTTAATGTAGTGTGCCACCTACTGCAAACTATTAAAGTTTCAGAATTCAGGCTTTAATAAATGTTAGAGTAGTGATTTAAAGATCAAAGCCGAAATTCCTTTAAGTGGTATATTCTTTATTGCAGCGCTGGTTGCACACGGGATCCTTCCGCCTATCGTGCATGTCCGAAGTGACAAACTATCTCGTATTTATACAGCAAAACAATGAATATTATATTAGCGCCTATACATATTCATTACATAACCCCGCCTACTCTCGCTTCGTATGCTAATTAGCTTATCAGTCCTTGCACTTGTGCAAGGCCTTCCAAGAATTGTGGGCTGGGGTCTTCGGAATGTGGGCAGTGGTCTTTGGGAGGAAGGCCGTAGGTCTTCCTCATAATGCACTTTTCACCTTTGCTTAATCAGTTGTTTTCCAAGCTGTAAAAATGCTGAGTTGGCTTTCAGTTTAACTGAGGGTCGGCAGATAACAGGAAGTCTCAGTTAACAAGACATAACAGACAGTTGACTCAAGTTATCTCAAGTCTCAGCCTGACTAACGGTTAACAGATACCAGGATGTTTTCAAATAACAAGATGCTTAAACCTAACAGGTCTACAGATAACAAGATGTCATTTACTTTGTCCTTGCTAACTTTTAACCACAAGTTTTATTCTATCCTAAAGTGAGTTTATACAATATCAGTAGATTGCAGGGCATGTATTTTCTTATTTTCCTTTTAAAGTAATCTGTAAGAATCTCCTGACTAGAGCAGGAGATTTTTATTTTAAATTGTGTTTTATTTTAAGATGGCAGTATAATATACATACCTAAATAGATTAAACTGACTTTTCACAGACAAGTATAAATATGGTGTTTTTAAAACTTGCAACCTAAATGTTGTTCTAACAATTTAAAATATCAGAATAGCTGGAGATTCAAAGTTAGACGGCACCTGTGTTAGCTAAGAGGGAAAATACTGAAGGCTTGACTTCCAGGGAAAACTCACTGGGGAAGCATGGAAAGCAGAGAAGAGATGACAGAGATGGTGTTCATAAATTTCAGTTTAATATGAACTTTCATGCACAGGCTAAACTATATTGAGGCAAGGGTTGTGTGACATTGTGCTCTCGATGAAGACTTGCTGCACATTTGACAAATAATATTTGACACCTTCAAGTAGTTAAATTTTTCTGTGATGTTATGCTTTGTTCTCCTGAAAGTACCGAAAAGGAGGGAAATAAAGGTAGCCTCATACCACCGTGAATGAAGCAGTTTTTCTCCTTAGAAGCAGTCAGTACTCTTGCTAAGATAAGACTTGAGGTCTGGCTGTGACATGCAGTTGAAAAGTAGCTGGCTGAAGTTTAGAGTAGGTAAGAGTTGGTATATTGCTGGGAGGGATGACACACTTCAAAGAAACTGATCATGGTGTTGGCCTTTCAGTTAATTGAAAATGATTCTCTAATTTTTTTATTTTTATTTTTTAGTAATGTGATACTTTAGATGCCTGTGGCTGACACTGCTGTGTGCATGTCTATGGGCTATGTAAGTAGTGTCTCTCAGGCTGAAAACTCATGTGACAAATAGCTCTTCTTGGTTCTGATGTAGAGAGCTGTTTGGAAGGACTGGGACCTCAAATAGATGCTATGAAATTCTTTACAAGTTCATTTGATAGATATTACAGCGGTAAGGAAACATACAATTAACTTTCAATGCAGTCCCTCTCCTGTATAAGTAATGCTGATCTTCAGAAGTTGACAATAAAATAAATAAAGCACCTGTCCTGTTTGTACTTCGTTACTTTATGCATCTGGCTAAATTAATAGAGAAATTGATCAATGACATGACTAAATCCTGTGACTGTTTACCTTTAAACAATACTTTAGACCTGTCGCAGAAAAACACTGTTTGGGTCTGACTCCAATATTCTCTGTATGAAAAAGTGTTTATTCACAATGTTCATTAGCCATCTAAATTGTGCTAGATGTAAAATACAGAAACGGAGTGTTTAAAGTTCCAGTGTACAGAGAAGGGGGTGAATCCATGGAGTGAAATTTGAATACTCAGTGTTGAATACCTAAAGGATATGGTGTGAATTCCTTCTTAAATATTAATTTCTTCACCTTTGTTTATTTTATTTATTTATTTATTTATTTCAGTTGCACAGTGCACAAATTCAGTGAATATTGTAAGTATCATGGCAATCTTATAGTAATTATTTTGTATCAAATTCTCATTTTATGACTACATGTTGGTCATAACTTCTGTGGGTGGTTTTGTTTTGCTGGAAAATTGAGTTCTCTTATTATCAGTACTTGGTATCTGTGTCTACATTAAAATACACTTTTCCCTATCTTGAAGTAAGAATAGTGTATGTAAAGGATACCTTCAACACATTTCTGCAAATCATTATCTGTCTTGCAGACATTTCAAGTTTTCTAATTGGAGTATTGCTGTTGCTGTTCACTTTTTAATGTTAGTCCCCATGAGTGTAGTGCCAGATTCAGACATTTAAAGAAGACAAAAAGGAGACAAAAGCTTTCTATAGATAACCTTATTTCTTGGCTTCTGTTGAGTTGGCTGAGTACCACTGAACCGTGTCCTAAAGATTTGTTGTGGCACATAAGCCTGTACAGTCACTCGTGTGTCTCCTGTTGGGCTCTTTCAGAATCTTTTGTATGGTTGACAGAGCAAAAGTAGTTGAAATGAATACCTTTGCAAATTGTCACCGTATTTTCTCGTTCACTATTAAACTCACTATTGTATCACCATTCTCCTCATTAAATGTGCAATTACAGCTTTAATAGGCTTTCCTGACACCTTTTTCCCCAATTATGAAGTATTTGATGGTTTGGAGGTGAACTGAAAGACCTCATCATACTTAATAATGAGCAACTGACATGACAGAAACTACAGGTTACAGCTATAGGGCTAAGGAAAAAAAAAAAGAATGCGCAAAGGACATCTTGTTTATATGTTAATATCAGGATATTTCAGTGAAAGTATAGGATTAGCCTAGGTGGCACTGAAAGAGTAGTAGTTCTGCCAGTATTCATTAATGGAGCAGAAACTTTCAGGGCCTTGAGTTACATTCTTTTCTTCTTTAAATGTTAGTTTGTGTGCACACACACTGGATTTATGGTTGATTTTTCATTTTTATTCTTTCAGCGATGTATATTTACAAGATAAAATTAGTTGATTGCTTTGAGTGTTCAAATTAGAAGGATTATTTTCAGTTACAAGTGTTAAATCTATTTAATTATATTTGCTTTAATTAGTTATTGTTGTCTTGAAAGGGGCTGATAATATCAGGAAATATTGGAGTCGTTACTACCAAGGATCCCAAGGGGTAATATTTGTATTAGAGAGTGCCTTCTCTGAAGATGATCTAAAAACTGCTAGGAATGAACTGCATCCAGCTCTCCAGCACCCACAGTTATGTACTTTGCCGTTTTAAATACTGGCCAATCATCAAGACAAGCTTGCTCTGTACAAGAGGTATATTAAAGTGACAGCATCTTGCCTGTTTGTATTTGTTACTGATTCATGACACTGACCCATTATTACTTATTACCCTGACATCCTGGTTTTTACTTATTTACTTATTACTTATTACCCTGAGAAGGACCTGGGAGTATTGGTTGATAGTCGGCTGAATATGAGCCAGCAGTGTGCTCAGGTGGCCAAGAAGGCCAACAGCATCCTGGCTTGTATAAGAAGCAGTGTGGCCAGCAGGGCTAGGGAAGTGATTGTCCCCCTGTTCTCGGCTCTGGTGAGGCCACACCTTGAGTACTGTGTTCAGTTTTGGGCCCCTCGCTACAAGAAGGACATCGAGGTGCTCGAGTGAGTCCAGAGAAGGGCGACCAAGCTGGTGAGGGGTCTGGAGAACAAGTCTTACGAGGAGCGGCTGAGGGAGCTGGGCTTGTTCAGCCTGGAGAAGAGGAGGCTCAGGGGCGACCTTATCATTCTCTATAGGTATCTTAAAGGAGGCTGTAGTGAGGTGGGGGTTGGTCTGTTCTCCCACGTGCCTGGTGACAGGACGAGGGGAAATGGGTTAAAGTTGCGCTAGGGGAGTTTTAGGTTGGATTTTAGGAAGAACTTCTTTACCGAAAGGGTTGTTAGACATTGGAACTGGCTGCCCAGGGAAGTGGTTGAGTCACCATCCCTGGAGGTCTTTAAAAGACGTTTAGATGTTGATCTTAGTGATATGGTTTAGTGGAAGACTTGTTAGTGGTAGGTCAGAGGTTGGACTCGATGATCTTGAAGTCTCTTCCAACCTAGAAATTCTGTGATTCTGTGATCCTAGTTAAGAACTGGCCTCAGTTACCCTTCATTGTAACTACACAGACCAAGAGCAGTTCATGACCCTAAGAATGTAGTCCAAAGCACTTTATACAGTTGTTGGCTTAGTTGTTCTGGAAAACAGATAAATAATACTTGGATACAAACACAGTTCTCCTGCTTTTTCATCATATTTTACTTAAGGGAGAAAAGACATTTTAACTACTCTTATAAAAAGCTGCTGGGACACTGTTTTTTTTTGTTTGTTTGTTTTTGCTATTAGTTGTAGGAATAGAAATGTTGTTTTTGCAGAGTTACATTGTTTAAAAGGAAGGAATGTGGTACTGAGATATGCTTACAGTGATAAGAAAGCATAAGCAGGTGACCTTGTAAAATGCAGACAACCAGACTCCTTAGGACAATTAGGTGAAAATCATGGTGTTAAGTCAAGTCAGATAAGTGAAGAAACATTACCACTTCAAACAGTAAAAATGGCAAAAGGAAATTGAAATTTAACAGGCCGGCTACTGAAGGCCATGCACTGTTTGTGAAGCATCAGATAGATTGTGAACCTGGATTACCCACTCAGTGGGGAAACAGGGGAGGGTCCTGTTATCAAAAAGTATATAAACTGTGTTTTGGAACTAGTAGATGCGCTCTCTCCTGCTTGTGGGGCGCCCGCCATTGCAATCGCGAATAAATTACTACTTCACTGAGATCCTCGCCTGAGCCTAAGTTATTGGTTACGGAGTGTTTCTCACAATTTGGGGGCTCGTCCGGGATCCAGTCACCTACTGGGGAGCTCCATCGCCGCAGCAGCAGGAAGGCATGCCCCACTGATTTCAGCGGTCCTGTGCATCAATGGTGGCGGTTCTGCGGAAAGCTGACAGAGGGCCTGAGACTGGTTAAAGAGGCAGGATCCGTGAAGTAGTGGGGAAAGGAAGAAGGTAGGTACTCGGGGTTTTTAAGAATCGATCCGGTAACTCTGTGCACAGACCAAGGTAAGAAATATTAAGTATTGCCTTGGGGGTCGGGTGAGACTCTGTGTGAAGAGTCTCGGGAAATTTGGTGTATGGTAAGCCCTCGCACAGGGAAGTGCTGGCACTACACCAGGGAAATTTGGTGTACGATAACCCTTGCACGGGAAAGTGCTGGGTAGTACACCAGGGAAATTTGGTGTACGGTAATCCTTGCACGGGGAAGTGCTTGGAAGTACACCAGGGAATCTGGTAATCTCATAGCTGTGCAGTAACCCTTGCACAGGGAAGTGCTTGGCAGTACACCCTCATTTTCCAGAATTGGAACGTTAGTGTGTGGTACACTGCAGAAGGGAAATTTCTGTAGCAACATACTGACGAGGGCTAGGAAAAATGGGAAATATGAGTTCCAGGGGACAGGGAGATATCCCTGGGGGAGTGCCTACCAATAGTTCTTCCTGAAGAATGATAAGAAATTGGAAACATAATCCCAAAATTAGAGGGATTGTAAAATAAAAATAAAAATAAAAATAAAAAGGTTAAATATTGTGTATCAGTCTGGACAAAAGAACCAATTAAGGAAACAGCAGTATTTTGGCCAAAATACGGGTCTGATGAAAATTCAGGCTTTAAATTTATGTGTAAACAATAAGATTCTTTTATCGGAGAAGGAGCCAAATTATGCTCCCTATAATCCTAATACTGTACCCGTGGCAGCAGTAGTCACTCCAGGAAGGGATACAGGGATTGTAATTAACACTGTCCCTAAGGAAGGATCGTACTCTAGGCTCTGGCAAGAATTAGAACAAGGTAGAAGATATATCAAGAATTTTGCCTTCCCCAATACTAACAGTACTAACACTAACCGTGTATCCTCTTAGGTGAACTACTCCCTCCTTACCAGCAGAGAGGTTAGGACTTTTAAGAAGGAGAGGAAGTCTTTATTCAAGGACCCCAACAGCCTAGCTGAACAATTAGACCAGTTCCTACGACCTGACTTATACTCTTGGGGAAGGGAATTATGTCTATAAGTATGTTGTTTACAAGGAAAGAAATGGGAATGATCAGGAGGAGAGCTGCTATACAAGAATGGGAAAGAGCTCATCCTCCAGGACCAGGGGTAATACCGGCAGGGCAAAAATACCCACTTGCCAATCCTGGCTGGAATAATAATAGTGTGCAACACAGAAATCATATTAGAGACTTGGGGTCAGAATGAGAAAGTCCTCGGGGATGAGTCCTGAGGACCCGGTATCCCAAGGGCTCTTGAAAGTTCATTTTGTGATTAAAACCTGGCAAGATACACAGAAAATGCTCCAGAAGGTGGGGGGATGTCGTGAACAGTCACTGGGGGACCCTCCTGCAGGAGGCCCTGGAGGTGTATGTCTGGAGGGGAGATGAGAAGGAAAAGCAGAGAGCGAAACTAATGGCATTGACAGTGCAGTGGGTAGTGAGGCAGAGGGTTGGAGAAAGAGGAAGAAAATCTTCAGGGGGAGTCAGGGCCAGGATGGAAAGGAGAGGAAGAGAGATGAAGGAATGGCAGGCAAAGAAGTCTGTGTTGTGGCCTGAGTCCTAGCAGGGACAGGCTTTGATAAGATGTTTTAAGTGTGGCCAGGCTGGCCACTTCGAATAGGAATATCTGGAGTGGAAGAAGGAGGAAAGAAGGAAAATGGGATGAAATATGGTATATTGATATGTTGTTTCAGTATCTTGGAGGGAAAAGGTATGGAATTAAGTTGGACCCTGACTGAGCCTTTAGTGCTGGTATTAGAAAAGTACAGGCTGGAGAAAGATAAAGGAAGCATTAAAAGGGTTGCTATAAAGGAAACATTAAAAGGGTTGCTGAAGGTCTTAAGGGTGTGGCATGTAGTATTTAACAGAGCTGTTTGAAGTTGAATGAGCAGGGAAAGGGGATTTAGGCATTATCTAAGTAACAGTCTAGAAGTTTTGGTATATTTGCTGTGGTGTTTGGTCAGTTTCCCAAGTATCGGGGAGGGGGACGGGAGGGGGACAGCCTGCTCCACCAGGAGCCACAGGCCGCAGGGGGGCTTCGACTCCAGCGCCTGGAGCGCCTCCTTCCTCTCCTTCTGCACTGACTTTGGTGTCCGCGGGGAGGTTTCTCGCTCCTTGCTCTCCCAGCTGCTGTTGAGCAGAAGGTTTTTGTTTGTTTCTTTGTTTGTTTGTTTTCATGGATGTGCTCTCACAGAGGCACCGACTGTGTTGCTCATGGCTTGGCTCTGGGCAGCAATGGGCCCCTTTGGGGCCAGATGAAATTGTCCCTTATCTGCCACGGGGCAGCTGCTGGATTCTTCTCTTGAAGAGGAATCTTCCCCCCCCGCCCCCGCAAACCTTGCCATCAAACCCAATACACTGGGGCAGCTAGGTCATTACTGGCTTGTAAAGTATCAGGGATTAAATTAACTAATGAAACCCTAAATGTGATGGGGGTAGAAGGGGCTGGGATAACAGTGCCACTTTTGGGGGATACCAAGCTGAGACTAGGGGATAAAATGATCACTGGGCAATTATTGTATGTATCCAAGGCGGAAACTAACTTGTTGGGGAGGGATTTGATGATTAAAATTGGGCATTCAAATAGTAAATTGTTAGACTGGAATAACAGTGTTATTAATGGAGTGCTCTCAGGCCCTGAGAGCAAACGTATATTCACCTCTGACTGGAAAGATCCTGAAATGGGGGTGGAAGCAACAATATAGGTGGACAATTTTACCTCAGGGGTTTACAGGGCCACCTATCTATTTGGGTAAGTTCTAAAAAAGATTTTGGAGCAATTACAACCTCCCAAGGAGGTATTAATGTTACAAATATGTGGATCATTTTCTATTGCCAGGACAGGAGAAAAGAGTTGTGAAGAAAGCTACTAACAAGCTATTAAACTTTCTGGGAAAGCAGGGCTTGGGAGTATTAAAAAAATAAATTACAATATGGAGAAAGAGAAGTCAGGTATTTAAGGCATCTAATGTCTGAAGGAAAACAAAGAATAAATGCAGAGAGGATTCAGGGAATTGTTGAAAATTAAGAAAGAACTACAAAGTTTTAAAAGAAAGATTTTTTTTAAGAAATCAGGAGCCATGAAGTCTGAAGGAAAATGGATACTCCCTGATGGGAGAGAAATGCTGAATAAAGTGATAATGAGGCAAATATCAACTGTTTTACATCAGAGTCATTGGGAGGTGCAAGCAATGTGTGATGTTGTGCTAAGAAAGCATGTCTGTGTAGGAATATACACTTTAGGGAAGCACATATGCAGAGGATGTACCATATGTCAAAAGGTAAATAAAAAGGTCTTCTGTAACCCATCTAGAGGGGTACGGGAGCCAGGGCTTTGACCTGTCCAAAGTATACAGGTAGACTTTACTGGGTTACTTGTTTGTCCTAATTGACCACGTGACTGGATGGGTGTAAAGCTTTACTGCAAGGGTTAAAGCAGGCCTTAGAGATTGAGTGGGGTTTTCACAGCCCCTGGCACCCCTCCTCTTCTGGGAAGGTGGAGCAAATGAATCAGACATTAAAGAAGCAATTAACTAAATTAGTGTTAGAAACCCAACTTCCTTGGGTAAAATGCTTACTCCTACAGGTTCAAACAGCACCAAGAAAGGATATAGGAATTTCACTATATGAGATGCTGTTCAGATTGCCCTATCTGGGCAGAAGGGATGAGATACCACGATTCAAAACAAGAGAGTTTTCTTAAGAACTGTATTCTGGGGTTGTCCTCTTCTTTGTCATCTCTCAGGACCTGTGGGTTGTCAGCTCAAACCCCACCTTTGGAATTCCCCATTCACCACCATCACCCAGGAAACCGGGTCCTGATTCGGACCTGGAAAGAGTCAACTCCGGCCTGAATGGGAAGGACAATTACTAACCACTGAAACAGCCGTAAGAACTGTGGAAAAAGGTTGGACTCACTATACTCGAGTGAAGGCATCCGTCGACCCTAGTACCTGGGAAGCTGTTCCTACAGAAGACTTGTTGGAAGTTGAAATCGAAGAGAAAAATCTCATAATGGACTCTGAGTAGGATAAAAGCTTACAACTGTAATGTAACTGTTATAAATGGCTCAGTCTTCAAAATAGGATTATAATCAAAGTTTACAATTTATTAAAAGAATAGAGGTGAGCAAACAGCGCTGGGTGCACCGGGAGTCTCTGCTCCACTAGGATGCACACCAGTTACATCAAGTAGCTGATTTTTATGCTCCTAGACTAATACATATTCATTATTACTTCTAAAAAAAACAGGTTATTATAATTAGCTTCCGGGATCCAGTCCCTCCTACTGGAGCATGCGCATCAGTCTCCGGTGGTCCCCCTGGGGGTCTCTAGGGGTCTTTCATGCTGAAGGCTCGTAGTCTTCCTCTCCAAGTTTTTTTCTTGTCCTTCCCCTTTGTACTCCTTGGCAGCATGTCAAAAGCTTACACAGCGTCCCCTGCAAGTTTTGTCTCCTAGCCATCCTTCAGCTTCTTTTTTCTTCTCCTTAATCTCCTGGCCACCTGGCCAGATATCAGGGGCTTGCATAGTGTCCCATTCAGAAGCCATAACAGTCACTAGTTGTTAGCAGTTGTTCTGAAACCCCCCCAGACTTCAAAGAAAGAACATACAAACACAAATAGCTCTCTTATTGACACTTCACGAATAGTTAAAACATTCCTCACAGGCCATTCACAGGGACAGTCACATCTATAGCAGTGCTAAATCAACCACAAAGAAGACAAAAAAGGCTGTAACTGTTAGGAATAAGAGTTCGGAATAACAAAAGCAAATAGGTTCATAGATTTGAGGAATATTTTCTGACACAAATTCCTTTGCAAGGTACAAGAACTATATACATTAACCACTCTGTTTTTCTTAGACTTGTGGTTATACAAGGGTATGTAAGACAGAAGGTCACATTCATCATACCATGCGGCCCTAGCACTGTTCCATACTGACACGAATCAGATGAACATATATAACATAACCTTTTATTTTCACAGGTAACTAACGAGTGTGACTTGTAATTGAGAGAAAGGACAGACCTATAGCGAATTGCAGTTCTCCCAAGGAGGGGGTTGTTATAGTAGTAGTGTACGTCTTATTCTTTGTATTGATAATGATTTGGAAACCTAAGGTTTAAAAATAATGACAGGGAAAAATCGATTACTAATTTTGTTTTTAGTGATTCTAGGCCTCAGAGAAGGCCTCGGTCAATTGGCAACTTGGAAAAGGCATGACCAGATAATAGCAAAAACGGGATACCCCATCAAAATATGGGTGACTGTGACAGAGGGTTATGTACCACAATCCGTCACGTTTGATGCTTGTGAGGTGTTAGCTTGTGGAGATTTAAATGCTCAACGATGACTGAGCAAAGAACACAAATATCTCTGCCCTGAACCTAAGACTAGCAGTATGTTTGAAGGACCCCCTTGCCCAGAATGGTCTGATGTATGGTGGACGACCAATCATAAAGGATGGTCGTATACACCCACCTCATCTGTCCACTTTAAGAGATTAAAGAAACAAATTAACATATTTAAAGGAATGGTTCAGCCCAACTGTCAGCATCTACAATGTAATCCAATAACTATAACAGTTAATCAGGTAACTTAGCTATACCCTTCACCTTGGCATTTGAAAGAGAAATATCACAAATACCCAGAAGAAGTAAAAGAGGCTTAGGAATATCATTTGATGATAGAGTGTACATAGATTCTATTGGGGTACCTAGAGGAGTTCCGGGTGAACATAAAGCCAGAAATCAAATTGCTGCAGGGTTTGAGTCACTGTTCTGGTGGGTAACAATCAATAAGAATGTGGATTGGATTAATTATATCTATTATAATCAGCAGAGATTCATCAATTATACCAGGGATGCGATGAGAGGAATCACTGAACAACAAGATGACACCAGCAAAATGGCTTGGGAAAACAGAACATCATTAGATATGATGCTCGTGGAGGAAGGAGGTGTGTGTGTGTGTGTGATACTGAGCAACCATTGTTGCACTCTTATACCCAACAACACTGTCCCAGATGGCTCAGTAACAAGAGCATTGCAAGGGCTTACCACCCTTGCCAGTGAATTGGCAGAAAAAGTAGGCATATTTACATCCTTGATCGTAGTTGTAGGAGTTTTGACAGCCATTGGTTGCTGCATTATCCCCTGTGTAAGAGGACTAGTACAGTGGTTAACTGAAACTGCACTATTGAAACAAATGACCATGGAGCCACCACCTTACTCAGATAAGGTTTTAATGAGGAGATGGAAAGCAAAGAAAGCGAGGAAGAAGAAATCTACCAAATTACACCTTAGAGAAAGGTTTTGCAAAAATCAACAGTTTATAAAAAAGAAAATGGGGGAATTGTGGGAATAGAAATGTTGTTTTTTCAGAGTTACATTGTTTAGAAGGAAGGAATGTGGTACTGAGATATGCTTACAGTAATAAGAAAGCTTAAGCAGGTGACCTTGTAAAATGCAGACAACCAGACTCCTTAGGACAATTAGGTGAAAATCACGGTGTTAAGTCAAGTCAGATAAGTGAAGAAACATTACCACTTCAAACAGTAAAAATGGCAAAAGAAATTTGAAATTTAACAGGCCGGCTACTGAAGGCCATGCATTGTCTGTGAAGCATCAGATAGATTGTGAACCTGGATTACCCACTCAGTGGGGAAACAGGGGAGGGTCCTGTCATCAAAAAGTATATAAACTGTGTTTTGGAACTAGTAGATGCGCTCTCTCCTGCTTGTGGGGCGCCCGCCATTGCAATCGCGAATAAATTACTACTTCACTGAGATCCTCGCCTGAGCCTAAGTTATTGGCTACAGAGTGTTTCTCACATAGTTATTATCTTGCACTACCCCCTTACTATACCATGTGTTGTCATCTTGCACTATCCCATTACTCCATTCTTTACAACCTCTTAAAGCATTTTTTCAGCCATGGGTAGTCTTTTATGTAAAAGCTTTTTTTTAAAAAACAAACAAACAAACAAACAAACAACTTTTATGTACTGATGTGAGGGCAGAGTTGCAATTCCTGTTCTAAAGTTCTTAACCTGTTCTGATTTTTTCTTTTAATGAGTAGTGTCTTTGTCTAATTTGTAGTTATCACGTGGTAAATTATATAATTGTTCTATTCAGTGTACCTTTTGTTCTTAAGTTTCTGAAAAATTGTTCTTTCATACATTCCTATGAAGTCACGTATCTTTAAGGAGATACTGAAAGTTACTTTTTCTTCATGAGAAGCTCTATTTCTGAAGTTTTAGGAAGAAATTAAAAGTCTGGTTGTCATTCTTTAAATGATATTTATGAACAGGATTGTATGTGAAATATCATTTGTTCCATGAGTGATGTTTTTCATACAGCAGTCAGAACTGTTTCAGCACCTTACTGTGTTGCTGCTTTGCATTTAAATTGTTGTTTTCTTTAATGTGCTTCTTTGTCTAAAATATGATCTTTCTGAAGGATGCCAATTCAATGCAAAACTTAATCATCTGTAGGATAACTGATATTTGTACAGTATATTTGCTTGTACTTTCTCTACTACTTTATTGCTATTTTTGTCTCCTTTGCCAATAGATACAGAGAATAAAAAGTTAAGCCTATTATGTGTTAAATAGGAGAAATATAAATGGGATTGGGATATAATGATGCTTTTAATAGGAGAGGAAGACAGTAGGTGAAAATCATGCATGTTAAACTGTAAAAATTTGTATTACGTTGTTGGTCTTTTCCTCCAAGAATCTGTGTTTAAGAATATAAAAAGAATTTCATTTTAGTATATCAAGTTATATAAAAAGGTAAGCTGAAATGATGCAGGGATTAATTCTGTAAGTTCACAGAATCACAGAAAGGCTGAGGTTGGAAGTGACCTCTGAAGATCATCTAGTCCAACCCCCCTGCCAAGCAGGATCACTTAGAGCACATTGCAAAGGATAGCATCCAGGTGGGTTTTGAATACCTACAGAGAAGGAGACTCCACAGACTCTCTGAGCAACCTATTCCAATGCTATGTCACCCTCACAGTAAAGAAATGCCCTCTCCTATTCAGATGGAAATTCCTGTGCTTCAGTTTGTGCCCATTGCCTCTTGTCCTCTCTCTGGGCACAACTGAAAAGAGATGGCAGGACACGAGTGTCCCTCCACGGGCAGTGTGTGTCTGGCTTTCCGAACCCCTAGGCTCAATCCTGGGTGACGTGTGTGCTAGCCGCACCGCGGTCTGGATCCCATTTCTGGCGGACTGGGGACAACGATCCCACGACACGGTTGTCCGGCCACGAGCGGCATGGGAGACAGACTTGCAGCGAAGTGTGAGGCTGTCATCCACCAGCTCGTGGGCTGGCAGTCGTGGGGACCTGGGGGTTCTGCCCTCTCCGGAGCCGCAGCCATCCGTTCCCAACACCCATGCTCCAGTCCTGGGCGACGTATATGCTAGGCGCACTAGGTCCAGGTTGGACCTCGGTCGGCTCCGCTATTTCGATCGCAGGACACGAGTGTCCCTCCACGGGCAGCGTGGGTCCAGCTTCCCGAGCCCTTTGGCTCCATCCTGGGTGTCATGTGTGCTCGCCGCACCGGGGTCTGGATCCCATTTCGGGCGCCTCGGGGAAGGAGATCCTACGACACGGTTGTCCAGCCACAAGCGGTGTGGCTGCCAGCCGTGTCGAGAAGTGGAGGCTGTCATTCACTGGCTCGGAGTTACGCAGTCCCGGGGACCGGGGATTCAGACAGTCCAGAGTGGCAGGCGTCCGTATGTGGACCCTGGGCTCCGGTCCTGGGCGACGTGTGTGCTAGCTGCACTGGGGTCCGGGTTCGGTCTTGGGCCCTTTGGCTCCATCCTGGGTGTCGTGTGTGCTCGCCACACTGGGGTCCGGATCCCATTTCGGGCGCCTCGGGGAAGGAGATCCCACGACATTCCCACGAGGGTTAGGGTGACATGGGCGTTCTTCTACTCCTCAGGCACCTCTCCTGTTCTCCATGACCTTTCAAAGATGATGGAGAGTGGCCTAGGAATAACATCGGCCAGGTCCCTCAGTACCCGTGGGTGTATTCCATCAGGGCCCATGGATTTGTGGATGTCAAGTTTGCTTAAATGATCTCTGACCCAATCCTCTTTGAACAAGTGGAAGTCCTCCTTTCTCTGGACTTCCTCTCTTGTCTCCAGGATCTGACATTCCTGAGGGCTGATATTAGCAGTAAAGTCTGAAGCAAAAAAGGCATTCAGCAACTCTGCCTCCTCTGTATCCTTTGTCACCAGGGCACCCACCCCATTCAGCAGTAGGCTGACATTTTCTCCGGTCTTCCTTTTTCTACTGATGTATTTGAAGAAACCCTTCTTTTTGTCCTTGACATCCCTTGCCAGATTTAATTCCAAATGGGCCTTGGATTTCCTTGTCATATCCCTGCATACTCTGACAGTGTCCCTATATTCCTCCCAAGTGGCCTGTCCCTTTTTCCACATGCTGTAAACTTCCTTCTTCTGTCTGAGCTTTGCCAGGAGCTCCCTGCTCATCCATGCAGGTCTCCTGCCCCCTTTTCTTGCCTTCTTACTCATAGGGATGCACCAATCTTGAGCCTGGAGGAAGTGATGCTTGAACACTGACCAGCTGTCTTGGACCCCTCTTCCTTCTAAGGCCCTAACCCATGGGATTCTTCCAAGTAAATCCCTGAAGAAGACAATGTTTGCTCTCCTTAAGTCCTACTTTTTGCCCTGCTTCCTCCTCGCAAGATCCTGAACTCCACCATATCCCCAACCCTCACATCTTCAACTAGTCCTTTCTCGTCCATTAATACAAGGTCCAGCAGCACACTTCTCCTTGTTGGCTTCTCCACCACCTGTGTCAAAAAAGTTGTCATCAATGCACTGCAGGAACCTCCTGGACTGTTTGTGCCTGTGGTCTTCCCAGCAGATATCAGGGTGTTTGAAGTCCCCCATGAGAACTAGGGCCTGTGATTGTGGGGCTACTTCCAGCTGTCTGAAGAAGGCTTTATCTACCTCATTTTCCTGATCAGGTGGCCTGTAGCAAACACCCACAACAGTGTGAGATATGTTCATCTGATTCGTGTCAGTATGGAACAGTGCTAGGACCGCATGGTATGATGAATATGACCTTCTGTCTTACATACCCTTGTATAACCACAAGTCTAAGAAAAACAGAGTGGTTAATGTATATAGTTCTTGTATCTTGCAAAGGAATGTTTTAGCAATTTGTGTCAATAGAGAGCTTGAAGGGGAATGTATTTGTAGGCTTTTCCTTGAAGTCTCTGATATCTGGGGGCTTTCAGAATAACTAACTATTATGACTATTGCATGGGACACTGTGCAAGTCTCTGCTATCTGGGGGCTCGTCCGGGATGGCTTTGGTTCCTGAATTCTGATTTGATCTAGGAGAGGCACCCCACCATTTGGTGGCTCCTGTTCTAGTTGGGTCGGGACTAACGCCATCTTGAACCTGAATAAAGGTAAGCAAAGAATTTGATTTTTTTATGAGCTCCCTTGACAGCTGCAGCACTGTATTTTGCCTGTAATTCTGCGCGCGAAGATCCGAACACAGACGACGGAGTCGTAAGTGTTTAAGGAGTATACCATTCGGTTGGGTGGGATCCGGTTGCCTGTGTGTGTGTGTAAGAGTGTAACTGAGACTTCCAAAGTGAGTGTGGAGGTCTTCTAACCGTGGTTCCAATCTCCTGTGAGGGACTTGGCCGGTGAAGGAAGTGATTCCTATAGGATTTGTGGGTGGGTGATAGGTCCTAAACCCCCTGCAAGACACTCTTACTAAGGTAACCAAGGGCTGTGGGGAATTGCCATAATAAAATTCCTAGATGGGTCAGACAGAATTGATGACCAAGGACCAGAAGAAAGGGAGCAAATTACCAGAAAGTCCATTAGGAATAAAGATTAGAAATTGGAACAATAGGGGCCCCAGAAAATGAAAGAGTAAATTAAAAATGGTCCAGTATTATATGATAGAATGACCAAAAGAACCCTTAAGATCCCATGTATTTTGATTGACATTTGGGTCCACGGAGGACGGGGTCTGTCAGGCTTTGAACATTAATGTTAATAGTAGAATACCCGTGGATCTGGAAGAGAGTAAGTATGCTGTAGCTGAAACATTGGAATTAGAAATTAGAGAGTGATTGATTAAGAATGAATATGTGCTACATTTGTGATGTACTGTGCCTGTGCTGCGCTTAGACCTCCAGATAACAGGAGCCTCTAGGACCCAGAGAACCAGATCAAAACAACCTCATGGTTCGGACTTTAATCAAGGGGTCTGAGATAAGGAGGACTGTTCACAAAGGGACAGGTTATGCATATGTATAGGAGTGCTGGGAAACTTCATGTATATGTAACTCTTTACTAGATATAACCAAAGCAAGTTGCCACGACTTTGGTGGGACTACCCCCCCCCCCCCCCCCCCCCCCGCCCTGTTCCGCCCAGAACTGAGTAAACATACCTACTTTACAATCTTACTGATTGTGGAGTCAGCTTTCTGTGAGTCATTTTGGTGAGCCAGGCAGTAGACACTCTGCTCGGCTGCGGAATCGGCTGCGGAGCTCAGGGAGCCCCTAGGTGCACCCTGAGTGTTTTGCTCAGAGGGGACTCCACTCTCAGCCGCTCACCGCAGGAGCAGACAAAGATCTCCTGAAGCTGCAGACAAACGGTATGTTTTTGGCTGCTGGAGGGATACTAACTGGAGTGTTAATAATTGTATGTGTTATTCTTAAATGTCCAGGTATTTTGTGTTGAAAGTATTTGTGTAAGTGTAAGGGTTTGAAACCAAGTGGAGTCACACCATGAAGAACACAGTCAGAGACAATACTTGTTTGGTTGGTTATCATTCTAAATTATATTCTTGTGGTATGAATGAGATGTGCTAGAGGCCTCTCTGTGTGATTGCGTGATTGTGCTGTGTGAGTGAGACGCAGCGTCGCTGACTGCAAAGGGAGTGCAGAGTTTCGATCCACGGTTCCGTATTCTCCGCGAGGGGAGTGGGCGGAGACGAACAAAGTGCGTGACAGACCAAAAAGAAGTGCTGTTTTATCCAAGTTTTGAGTGGTGGTGCCTAATATATGGGCCTGGCGGTGTATCTTGTGATCCTATTTTTGCTCTTAAATGCTTTGAGTGTGACAAGAAAAAGGCGGGAGAATTATCTAAGTAACTAACAGTTGAGAAGTGTTGGTGTATTTGCTGTGGTGTTTGGTGAGTTTCCCAAATACTGGTGGGGGGGGAAGGGGGCTGACTGATTATCAAAGTGGTAGAACGGAGAGAGTCATTTCTTTGGTGGTTCGGGCTTGAGCCCTGGAAATTTGGTAAGAAGGGGGGGACCGAGTTTATTTAGGCATCAATACCTTTTAAACCCCCATATTGACAGATACACAGGAGTGATTCCTTGTTTTTTATGGGCTTACTAACAAAATGCATGAGAAAAATTGGCATTCGGCTTGAAATTCGGTCCTGTTGAAATGTAAATTTTTGTGGAAAAGGTGATAATGTTTGTCTAGAAGACTGAAAGCTGTGTGCTTCAGCTGTTTTTCTGAAGTTCCGTGGATTTATGATTGAAATGGGGCTCGTTAATAATTTGAAATAGTAAAGTTTGTATGTGGGAAGAAGAGTTTAATCCCAGAGAATTGGGACATTTGGGAAGAAGATTAGGAAAAGATAGTGAAAAACCCGCAGTAAAAAGGTTTGCGTGGAAATTGAAACAAAGGATAGTAACTAGTAAGGAATAGTAATAAATAAATAAATAAATAAATAAACAAATAAAAGAGAATGGGAAATAAAGGTGTTATAAATGAGGTCTCAACTCTGAATTTAGTAACATAAAAGAATATTTATAAAAGGCAAGTAAACAGCGCTGGGCACGCGGGGAGTCTATGCTCTACCAACATGCACACGCAACCATCGAACTTTCCAAATATATATAGGACATTGCTGTTACATATTTACAAGAAAACCCGAGTACCACCATTAGCAACCTTTTGTTCCAGACTGCAGGAGCGGCTTTGATTGTCTCCCTCTTTTGCTTCTGCACATGCTCTGCCCACCACAAGGTTCCCGAAAGCAACAAAACGTGATTGCTTTTCCTGCCTTTCATTAACACTTGAAACCACACTAAACAATAAATGTTAACAGTTCTAACCCCCCCCCCCCCCCGGAACTTCCGTGCCTTAACAGAGGAGAAAACAAGCAACCCCGGATGGCAGGGCATCGCCTCAATCACCCTTCTTTGTTTCCTCTAAACTCTTTACATTCCTGATGACCTCATCATTAAGAGTTTGATGTTATCACCAACCACGAGGCTTTCCGACCCCCATTGCCACATTCCCAAATCTCCCACTTCTTTATTAATATCAATCATTTTTCTGACACAAATTACCAGTCCATATATAACAATCCCTCCTCTTCTTTTGAATGTCATTAATTCGTGTCTTGGCTTCGAATTTGGCCAAGGCCAATTGAACCATAAAAGAATGCTTTCACAATATTCTCTGTAAGTTTTATAAACAAGTTTTTAGCAATGGTTGGAATCCCATATTTAGCTCCTGTTTCAATTTCATGATTCCGCAGGGTTGTGGTGGTTTTACCGTGCTGGGCAGCTAAACCCCACAACCGCTCTCTCACTCCCCCTCCTTTAGATGAGGAGAGGGAGAAGTAAAGCAAAGAACAACTCACGGGTTGAGATAAGGATAATTTAATTCAAGGGAAATAATTATAATAATTAAATAAAGACTACCATGAACTAAAAAATTTAACTAAGGGGAAATAAAAAGGGAAAGGGGAAAAGGGAGGGTGTTATAAGTTAGACCACACAATTTTCTGGTCTATTGAAATTATTTTATTAATCAAGTAAGCAGACACAAGCAAAACAGCGCTGGGCGGCTGGGGAGTCTCCGCTCCACCACAGCACGCAACTTCCCCTTTCCAGTGTCGCTGTTTTATAGCATTCAAGTTCTGGCTTGTCGAGACTTGACCTGTCGACTTGTCGAGACTTGTTCTGAGGCTGCGCAGTCTGTTGTTGGGGGTCGTTATTCTACCTCCGGTGATCATGCGTTGTGCCTGTGTTCAGGTGGGGGCAAAATAGGATGTCTTGCGGTGGGTGGGTGGTATCTTACAAAATCCTTGTTTTAACAAGGATGTTTACCCAACCCCCCTTCCCCATTTGTCCCCATGTTACAATGCCGTGAGTTGTGAAACTTTATCTCCTCAGTAGATTCTTTAAATTCTCAAGGACAATGAACAAACCCCTACTAATTTATCACAGAGGGGAAAAAGGGAAAATAAAAAGAAGGGAGGAAAACAAACAAACAAAATAAATGAAGGCTATATGGAAGTGCAGAGGAAAAAAATTACTCTCTACTTCCCACAAATGAGCGATGATTGACCACGTCCTTGAAGCAAGGCCTCAATGCACGCAGCCGGTGTTCAAGAGGAGGACCGACGTCTTCTCAACAAGAGCCCACCCCCCCTCTTCTTCCTGTTTCCACCTTTTATTGCTGAGTGTGACATCACATGGTATGGAATATCCCTTTGATTGGTTTAGGTCAGCTGCCCTAGTGATGTTTCTCTCCTCACCTTTTGCCCACCCCCTAGGAGGGTTAGAGAAAGGCCCAATGCTGTGCCACTGCTGCTCAGCAATAGACACAACACTGGTGTGATAACACTGCTGTTCCAGCTACAAGTACAGGCTACGGCACTGTATGGGCTGCTGCCGGGAAAGTTAACATTCCAGCCAGACCCAGTACAACCTCCACCCCTTATTCCATAACATTTGTGTCACACTCAGATCCCCATACTTTAGCATACAAGCATTCTCATCATTATTCCTTGTCCTTTAACAGGACAAGGATTTAACAGGACAGGATTAATAGGCAGGTGTATCTTCTCATTCCATAGGTCTTTCTTGGAAAATGTTCATAAGAACTGTTGATGATTAGGTCTTCATCTTCCAAAGTGGCCACTCAAGGCAGGTGGAGTTAGATGTCTGGACACGAGCACCAGCTTAGCTCAAGTCCTTGTTGCACTGCCCGGCTCCTTGCAACGTTGACCTGTCGTTGATCCTACAGCATCTTCCTACAACATATAACTTAGATTACAGATTAGTTTTCTCTCAGTGTCGAATCTCCTTGAGGCACACACTTGATATCCCCATTCTTTTGCATGACCCACCAGGTATACCCTGGTCCTTGGGCAAAGACAATCCCACGAGTGGGTTTGCCTTTTCCCATGACAGGAACAACCCACACCGCCTTCCCCATCCACCTTCCTACATGCACTACAGGAACTTTAGCTCCTTTCACAGTGTGTAGGGGTTTTGTTTCGGCAGGACCAGCATGGCTGTCAGACCCCCTATTGTTAACTAGCCAAGTGGCTTCTGGTAGATTTGTGTCCCATTGTTTCCACGTCCCAGCACCTAATGCTCGTAACATAGTCTTTAACAGTCCATTGTACCTCTCAACCTTCCCAGAGGCTTGTGGGTGATAAGGGATGTGGTACACCCACTCAATACCATGCCTCTTTGCCCAGGAGGTAACAAGATTGTTTCGGAAATGACTCCCATTGTCAGACTCAATTCTCTCTGGTGTACCATGACGCCACAATACTTGTCTTTCCAGGCCCAAGGTAGTGCTTCGGGCCGTGGCATGGTTTACAGGGTATGTTTCCAGCCACCCAGTAGTTGCTTCTACCATGGTGAGTATGTACCGTTTGCCTTGGCGGGTTTTTGGAAGTGGTCCGATATAGTCAATTTGCCAGGCCTCACCATATTGAAACCCTAGCCGTCTCCCCCTGTTCCAGGGAGATTTTACCTTCATGGCTTTCTTGATTGCAGCACAGGTCTCACACTCATGGGTAACCTGTGTGATGGCCTCAATGGTCAAGTCCACCCCTCGATCACGAGCCCATCTGTAAGTGGCATCCCTCCCCAGATGTCCTGATGTTTCATGGGCCCATCGAGCTACAAACAGCTCACCCTTACGTTCTCAGTCTAGGTCCACCTGAGCCACTTCAATTTTCGAAGCTCGATCCACTTCTTCGTTGTTCCGATGTTCTTCAGTAGTGCGACTCTTGGGCATGTGGGCATCTACATGACGTACTTTAACATCCAGGTTTTCTACCCAGGCAGCAATATCTTGCCACAGGGTAGCAGCCCAGATAGGTTTACCTCTGCGCTGCCAGTTGCTCTCTTTCCATTGCTGTAACCACCCCCACAGAGCATTTGCCACCATCCATGAGTCAGTATAAAGATACAATACTGGCCATTTTTCTCTTTCGGCGATCTCTAGGGCTATTACTTCTATTCTATGGCTTTTACTTCTGCATACTGACTCGACTCACCTTCCCCTTCCATGGCCTCCACAACTCGTCGTGTGGGACTCCACACAGCAGCTTTCCATTTCCGATGGCTCCCTATCACATGGCAGGATCCGTCAGTAAACAACGCATACTGCTTTCTGTCTTCTGGCAACTCATTGTATGGTGGTGCCTCTTCAGCACGGGTTACCTCTTCTGTTGGCACTCCGAAATCTCTGCCTTCCGGACAGTCCATAATCTCTTCCAGGATTCCTGGGCGATTGGGTTTTCCCATTCAAGCCCACTGTGTAATTAACGCTATCCACTTACTCCACGTAGCATCAGTCGCATGGTGTGTAGCGGGAATTTTCTCTTTGAACATCCAATGTAACACAGGTAGCCGTGGTGCCAAGAGGAGCTGTGCTTCTGCACCCACAACTTCTGAAGCAGCTCGAACACCCTCATATGCTGTGAGTATCTCTTTTTCAGTTGGGGTGTAATTGGCTTCTGATCCTCGATAGCCCCGACTCCAGAAGCCCAGAGGTCGGCCTCGAGTTTCTTCTGGGGTTTTCTACCAAAGGCTCCAGGTGAGGCCATGCTCCCCAGCTGCAGTGTACAGTATATTTTGCACAGCTGGTCCAGTACGGACAGGCCCAAGGGCTACTGCACGAGCTATTTCTTGTTTGATTTGTTCGAAGGTCTGTTGTTGCTCAGGGCCCCACTCAAAATAGTTTCTCTTTCGAGTCACTCGATATAGAGGATTCACAAGCTGACTATAGCCTGGCACATGCATTCTCCAGAATCCCACGAGGCCTAGGAAAGCTTGCGTTTCTTTTTTGCTAGTTGGCGGAGACATTGCTGTTATTTTATTGATCACATCCATTGGAATATGGCGACGTCCATCCTGCCATTTTACCCCCAAGAACTGGATTTCCTGTGCAGGCCCCTTGACCTTGCTCGGTTTAATGGCAAAACCAGCTTTCAGGAGAATTTGGATTATTTTCTTCCCTTTCTCAAAAACTTCTTCTGCTGTGTTGCCCCACACGAGGATGTCAGCGAAGTACCGCAGGTGCTCAGGGGCTCCCCCTTGCTCCAGTGCAGACTGGATCAGTCCACGGCAAATGGTAGGGCTGTGTTTCCACCCCTGGGGCAGCCGATTCCAGGTGTATTGGTCTCCCCTCCAAGTGAAAGCAAACTGCGGCCTGCATGCTGCTGCAAAGGGATGGAGAAAAATGCATTAGCAATATCAATTGTGGCGTACCACTTGGCTGCCTTTGACTCTAGTTCGTACTGGAGTTCTAGCATGTCCGGCACTGCAGCACTCAGTGGTGGCGTGACTTCATTCAGGTCCCGATAGTCCACTGTTAGCCTCCACTCGCCATTAGACTTTTGTACTGGCCATATAGGACTATTAAAGGGTGAGCGAGTCTTGCTGATTACTCCCTGACTCTCCAGTCGGTGAACCAACTCATGGATGGGAATCAGGGAGTCTCGGTTGGTGCGATATTGCCGTCGGTGCACCGTTGTAGTAGCAATTGGTACCTGTTGTTCTTCAACCTTCAGCAATCCTACAACAGAAGGGTCTTCTGAAAGGCCAGGCAGGGTAGACAGCTGCCTAATCTTCTCTGTGCTCAAAGCAGCTATGCCAAAAGCCCACCGGTATCCTTTTGGATCCTTGAAGTACCCTCTCTTGAGATAGTCTATGCCAAGGATACATGGAGCCTCTGGGCCAGTCACAATGGGATGCTTTTGCCACTCATTCCCAGTTAGGCTCACTTCAGCTTCCAGTACAGATAGTTGTTGGGGTCCCCTTGTCACTCCAGAGATACAGGTGAGTTCTGTCCCTTGCTAGCCTGATGGCATTAAGGTACATTGTGCGCCAGTGTCCACTAGAGCATTGTATTCTTGTGGTTCCGTCGTGCCAGGCCATCGGATCCACACAGTCCAATAAATCCGGTTATCCCTCTCTTCTAGCTGGCCAGAGGCAGGGCCCCTCTAGTCCTGGCTGGAGCGTCTGCCACTTAATTCTTGCAAATGAGAAGCAGAGGTCTCTTCATCAGGGTCAAGAATAACATCAGCTCTTCTACTGCCTCCGGGGTACTGCCCAATAGAAACTGGAGCAGCATTTTTCTTAGGAGTCCCTCTTCTTGCTGCTGTATTTCCTTTCAGTTCACGTACCCGAGCAGCTAGGGTTGAAGTAGGTACACCATCCCATTTCCTCATATCTTCCCCATGGTCACGCAGATAAAACCACAAGGTGCCACGTGGTGTACGTCTTGGGTACTCTCTCTCTTGAGCAGGCGAATGCTGATTCTTAGTGGCTGAAGTATCACTCCGTCTAGATGAAGGGGAATATGAGGAATATGCTCGTTCCACGAGCTGGTCAAGTCTTTCAGACAGTTTCTCCACAGCTGAGACACAGGACTGTAGCAGAGCAGAGAGATTGTCTTCATATTGTTGAAGCTGGCAGTTTCAACACTGTTGGTCCCATTCCCTCATCCAAGTGAATTGCTACCAGCGTACTGGCATGTGCTGATGGTGCAATCCGTACAAATTTACGCCACATGGATGTTGTGCACTAGACTTCACTGGGGTCTTGAGGTGTCTGGGCATTGTCCAAATCTCTATAAATTATCTCCCGCACAGCTAATTCCCGCAGATGCTGGAGACCTTTATCTATAGTGGTCCACTTGCCTATGTGATATACAGTATCTTCCTTATGGGGATATCTTTCTTTCACAGCTGCCAGGAGTCATCTCCAGAGGCTGAGAACCTGTGCTCCTCTCCCAATTCCTTTGTCAATTACCATTTCTCTAGAGAGGGATCCCAGCTGCTTGGCTTCATTGTCTTCTAATTGTTGGCCATTGGCCCCAGCATCCCAGCATCAAAGCAGCCAGGTGAAGATGTGTTCACCTGGGCGTCAACCATAATCCTTTCGTATTTCTCGCAACTCACTCAGGGATAAGGATCGAGTGGTTTATGATTCCTTTATGATTTCCATCTCTTCTTCCTGCTGTTTTTGTGATGGCTCTGCTTTAGAGGTGCCTGCCAATTCCTCTTCTCCCTCCTTCTTAGGAGAGCCTTCTTCCCTTATGAAACGAGCTGACCTCCGTTTCCATTGTTTTGACTTGACTATGGGGGCGACTGATACCATAGTTGGTTGGCCCTCTGGGTCAGCCACAGCATGTGTTACCTGGTCATCAGACTCAGAGACTTCCTCCCTCTCTTCAAGGTGCTGGATGATGTTAAACAGTGTTTGATAGGAGTAAGCCAGGACCCAGCACAATGCTGCAAGCTGTCGTTCTCTGGCATTATCAGGGTAAGGACATACAACTCTCAAGCATTCCACCAAGTTTTTAGGATTTAGCACTTGCTCAGGGGTGAAGTTCAAAACTATTGGAGGAGACACCCGTGACAGGTACCTGCCTATATCCTCCCACACACCTTGCCACAAGACTGTTTCGAGACAGATTCCCAAGTAAGCTTTCTAAACAATCGACTAATCTTAGAGAGAAGATGGAACCCGTTATTCAGAATTAGAAATAGCAATACATGGGTTACAGATGGATCTTCAAAATACTCCCAAACTGTTGTAATTAGCCCACTGTGAAAGAAGGGAAAGGTACCATTCCTGATATTATTAATAAACTGGTATCCAGATGAGGAAAGGAAGGCAGTGTAGTTCTGAATATTCTCTAAAAGATAGTTTTGATGAGATCCAAATGATAACAGCGTAGAGCCTGAATGCCAGATTAAACTCAAGGCCAGTGCTTGGCAGCACAGTGAATTCAAAAAAAAATGAACACAGATTGTAGCACTTTGTCAAATCAGATATATAGGAGAAAGGAGACCATGACACAGATTGCATGACATATGATCAAACAAGCCATTATTAACAGGAAACTGAACATGGTTACTAGCAAGTAAGTGTGTTAGTTGTACACGTTTTAATCAATTCTATTGTTATCTCAACCCTTTGAGCCCCACGTTGGGTGACTGTGGTGGTTTTACTGTGCTGGGCAGCTAAACACCACCACTGCTCTCTCACTCCCCCTCTTTAGATGAGGAGGGGGAGAAGTAAAGCAAAGAACAACTCACAGGTTGAGATAAGGATAATTTAATTAAAGGAAAATAATAATAATAATTAAAAAAAGATTATTATGAACTAAACAATTTAAAGGGAAATAAAAAGGGAAAAGGGAAAAGGGAGGGGAAAAGGGAGAAAAAAAAAGGGAGGAAAACAAACAAATAAAACAAATGAAGGCTATGTGGAAGTGCAGAGGAAAGAGATTACTCTCTACTTCCCACAAATGATCGATGATTGACCACGTCCTTGAAGCAGGGCCTCAACGCACGCAGCCGGTGTTCAGGAGGAGGACCGACATTTTCACACTGAGAGCCCACCCCTCCCCTCTTCTTCCTGTTTCCACCTTTGATTGCTGAGTGTGACATCATACGGTATGGAATATCCCTTTGATTGGTTTAGGTCAGCTGCCCTGGTGATGTTTCTCTTCTCACTTTTTGCCCACCCCCTAGGAGGGTTAGAGAAAGTGCTGATGCTGTGCCAGCACTGCTGAGCAGTAGACACAACACTGGTGTGATAACACTGTTGTTCCAGCTACAAGTACAGGCTACGGCACTGTATGGGCTGCTGCAGAGAAATTTAACATTCCATCCAGACCCAGTACAACCGGATAAGCTGTTTAACCTCTGTAACTTGATTATCTCCAACCGCCACATCCTTTTGAGCAGACAATTGTGATAACTACCTGCTGCAAGATAACAATTGCAGCAATTGAAATGCCCAAATAAGGAAAGGACGATCAACCTGCAATGCAGAAGAAGATTATGACCTTCATCCCCGTGACCACCAGAGAGCCTGTAACGACCCTCTAGCAACTGGTTGTGCAACCGCAGAAGAAACCAGGATGTGCCATGTCAACCCAGGGTCACTAGACAATAAAAGGGGACCCTGGCAGGGGTAAGGTGCGCCGTTGGTGGAGCGGAGACTCCCCAGCCACCCAGCGCTATTTTGCCTGCTTGACCGCTTGCTTAAATAAATTCTGTTCTGATAAATAATACTTTGGATTGGTAATTATAATTTGTCACTGATACTTATAACACAACCCCTATGGGTATTGACTGCCAAGTGAGAGGGCCTCGACTGGACTTCTCCTGCATTAAGGTCAGGTTGTCCCGAGAAAATAACATAAGAACCTTTTTTTTAAACCCTTGGAAAATTGTGATTCTTTATCCAGGAGCTGGATCACCCCAACAGGCTGAATGGTAACACAAGCCCAAATCAACCCTGAAAGTGGGCCCAACCCCTTGATTGAAGGTGTTTGCCTATTATGATCCAGCTACGTGATCCTGGGGCTATAGGACCCCAATATATATGCTTAATAGAATAATTAGGTTACAAGCTGTAATATAAATAGTTGTAAATAAAACCAGAGATGCACTTGGATTAATTGCAAAGCAAAATACCAAGATGAGGACTGCTTTGTATCAAAATCGCTTAACTTATTTACTAGCAGAAGAAGAAGTCTGTGGAAAATTTAACCTTAGTAATTATTCGTTTAATAAATTGTAAACTTTGATTGTAACCCTATTTGGGACTTAGTCATTTATTACCATACCAAGTTGTGCTGCTTTTGTAGGTGAAGTGTCAGAGCCCCTCTGGTCACACTGTGCGCTGGATGCCTTAACACTTTTGCATCTCTGCTTCTCCTCAACCTGGGAGAATGCCCCATCCATGTGTTTTCAGTCCCCTGTACATGGCTAGCAAGCTTGCTTGCAAGCACACTCTTTCCACATCTTGTTAGATGTATGGATTCCTGTAGTATTTTTGGGAAGAAAACCATTGGTAATTAGCAAGAGCAGAATCTTCATACAAATCACAATACTGGCCTTTTAAGCCATCATCACCATGTTAATGAGATTTGTGTGCTTTCACATACATGTTCTTACCAAGACTGCATCCATCCTGCAACTAGCCAAATGCTTTAAGTGAGGAGGAGAAAACCTACTTATGCCTGTGTCCTAGTTTCAGCTAGGACAGAGTTAATTTTCCTCCTAGTAGCTGGTAGGGTGCTATGTTTTGGCTTAGGATGAGAAGAGTGCTGATAACACCCCGATGTTTTAATTGTTGCAGAGCAGTGCTTACACCAAGCCAAGGACATCTCAGCTTCTCACTCTGTCCTGCCAGCGGGCAGGCTGGGGGTGCAGTAAGAGCTGGGAGGGGACAGACCCAGGACAGTTGACCCAAGCTGGCCAAAGGGGTATTCCATACCATCTGATGTCATGCTAAACAATATATAGGGGTGGCTAGCTGGGGGGGGGGGGGCAGACTGCTCGGGGTTAGGCTGGGCATCGGTCAGCGGGTGGTGAGCAATTGCATTGTGCATCACTTGTTTGTACACATTATTAGTAGTAGTACTATTATCATTATTATTATTGTTATTATTCTTTTTCTGTCTTAACAAATTGCATTTATCTCAACTCACAGTCCTCACTTTCCCATTTCTTTCTGCCATCCCAGAGAAGGAGGGGGGAGGGTGAGCAAACGGCTGTGTGGTATTTAGCTGCTAGCTGTGTTAAACCACAACAGTCCTTTTTTGGCACCCAACATGGGGCTTCTTCAGCACAGACCACCTCCTCCTCTGATGATATCCCAAAGTATTTGCCTTCTGGCCAGTCCATGATCACTTCCAATATTCCTGGGCGACTGGGGTTTCCTATTCGAGCCTGCTGAGTAATCAGTGCAACCCACTTGCTCCATGTAGCATCAGTTGCATGATGTGTAGAGGAGACCCTTCCTTTGAACATCCAGCCTAGTACCGGCAATCGGGGTGCTAGGAGGAGCTGCGCTTCAGTACCGACCACTTCCAAAGCAGATCGAACTCCTTCATATGCTGCCAATATCTCCTTTTCAGTTGGAGTATAGTGGGCCTCGGATCCTCTGTATCTCCGATTCCAAAACCCCAGGGGCCGACCTCGAGTTTCCCCAGGTTCTTTCTGCCAGAGGCTCCAGGTGGGGCCGTTCTCCCCGGCTGCGGTGTAGAGCACATTCTTTACATCTGGTCCTGTTCGAACTGGCCCAAGAGCTACTGCATGGACTATTTCCTGCTTGATTTGTTCAAAGGCTTGTCGTTGCTCAGGGCCCCATTCAAACTCATTCTTCTTACGGGTTACTTGGTAGAGCGGGTTTACAATCAGACTGTAATTTGGGATGTGCATTCTCCAAAACCCCACAACACCTAGGAAAGTCTGTGTTTCTTTTTTGCTAGTTGGTGAAGACATAGCTGTTATTTTGTTGATCACATCCATTGGGATTTGATGACGTCCATCTTGCCATTTTATTCCTAAAAACTGGATCTCTCGTGCAGGTCCTTTGACATTATTTTTTTTTATGGCAAAACTGGCTTTCAGAAGGATTTGGACTATTTTCTTCCCTTTCTCGAAAACTTCCTCTGCTGTGTCACCCCACACAATAATGCCATCGATGTACTGCAGGTGTTCAGGAGCTTCCCCCTGCTCTAGCGCAGACTGGATCAGTCCATGGCAAATGGTAGGGCTGTGTTTCCACCCCTGGGCAGCCGATTCCAAGTATATTGGACTCCCCTCCAAGTGAAAGCAAACTGTGGCCTGCACTCTGCTGCTAGAGGAATGAAGAAAAATGCATTAGCGATATCAATTGTGGCGTACCACTTGGCTGCCTTCAATTCCAGTTTGTACTGGAGTTCTAGCATGTCCAGCCCTGCAGCACTCAGTGGTGGCGTGACTTAATTCAGGCCTCGATAGTCCACCGTTAGTCTCCACTCGCCATTAGACTTTTGCAATGGCCATATAGGACAATTAAAGGGTGAGCGAGTCTTGCTGATCACTCCTTGACTCTCCAGCCAGTGAACCAACTCATGGATGGGAATCAGGGAGTCTCGGTTGGTGCACCATTGTAGTAGCAATTGGTACCTGTTGTTCTTCAACCCTCAGCAACCCCACAACAGAGGGGTCCTCTGAGAGACCAGGCAAGGTAGATAATTGTTTAATGCCCTCTGTCTCTAAGGCAGCTATGCCAAAAGCCCACCGGAACCCTTTTTGGGTCCTTGAAATATCCTCTTGTAAGGTAGTCTATGCCAAGGACGCACGGAGCATCTAGGCCAGTCACAATACAGTGCTTTTCCCACTCATTCCCAGTCAGACTCACTTCAGCCTCCAATACAGTTAACTGCTGGGATCCCCCCGTCACTCCATAAATACAAATGGCTCTGGCCATTTATAGCTTGATGGCATTAGAGTACATTGTGTACTGGTGTCTACTAAAGCCTTATACTTCTGTGCGTCTGACGTAACAGGCCACCTAATCCACACAGTCCAATAAACTCGATTGTCCCTTTCCTCCCCCTGGCTGGAGGCAGGGCCCCTCTAGTCCTAGTCCGAATCTTCTTTGTTTCTGTGTTTAAAGGACTGCCTGCTAGAAGTTGGAGCAACAAACTTTTCAGAGAATCCCTTTTTCCCGATTGTTTTCTTTTGCAACTCACGTACCTGTGCCTCTAGGGTCACGGTAGATTTTCCATCCCATTTTCTCATGTCCTCTCCATGGTCTCGTAAGTAAAACCACAGGGTGGCACGGGGTGTGTACCTACCATATAGTCTTCCTTGTGCGAATGAACGCTTACCCCTGATAGCTGAGACACTGCTTTGTACAGGTGGGGAAGAAAATAATCTCTCTTCAAGTTGGTGGAACTTTTCAGACCATTTCTCCAAAGTATTCTCATTTAGTTGGTGGACACTGGTTTGTTCAGGTGGGGAGCAAGATAAATTCTCTTTAAATTGGTGGAACTCTTCAGAAAGTTTCTCCACAGCTGAGACGCAGGCCTGTAAGGAAGAGGAGAGACTTTCTTCGTACTGTCAGAGTTGTTTAGCCACTTCATCCACCATGGGTTCCTCCTCCTCTTTCCAGGCCATTATTGCCATATTACTACTACTACTACGACTACTACTACTACTACTACTATTATTATTATTATTATTATTATTATTATTATTATTATTATTATTATTATTATTATTGTTATAGTTATTATTATTATTATTATTATTATTATAGTTATTATTATTATTATAGTTATTATTATTATTTTTCTCTCTTAATAAACTGTCTTTATCTCAACTCACAGGCTTCACTTTCTCGTTTCTCTCCCCCATCCCAGAGAGGGAAGGGGGAGGGTGAGCGAACGGCTGTGTGGTGTTTAGCTGCTGGCTGCGTTAAACCACAACGGCCTGAATTATTTTCAGAGCCTAAAATCCCTTTATGAATCTAATCTATGACATCCAGAGGCCTTTTATAAGCTAGTTCCCCATCTGAAAACAAGCAGCAAAAGCAACTCCATACCTCAGAGACTACTTTAGGGACATATTTTTTTTGTTATTCTGATGTGGTCACAATGTGAGAAGAGTAATGGGAAAAAAACTAACAATTTTCAATAGCTAGATTCTAATAAATAAAACACATTTATTTTCTAATAAATAAATAATCTTTAATAAAACTTTAGTGCTGCCTTTGCAGACTCCTGATTTTTCAGCTATTCTGTTTAGATACATTTTAATACATTCCTTACAGGTGATTGTCCAAGAGGCATAAAAACTCAGCTTTTGATTTGCAGATCAAAAGATTTTAGCTGAGCTGCTAGTTAAAAAAGTTACTCATTGATCAGTATTATGAGCACATTTCTTAAATGTCATTTAGAAAAGAAAAATACACGTGCGGCCTTTCTATGCCTTTCTTATAGGGAAAAGTTTCTGTCTATAACTGCACTTAAAATAAGTTGCAATTATTAACAATATTAAGGCATTTACATTGTTTCTCCTGAAGATGGGAACTTTACATCTAAAAAGCTTCAGAAGTTTTCTTAGATACTTAGAATTTTTAAATGAGACAAGTATCTTCTTCAGTTACATGTAGGTGAGAGGTTTATGTTTTAAATTAGGAGACATTTCTTCTCAGAGCAGTCAGGCATTGGAATGGGTTGCCCAGGGAGGTGGTGGCACCACTGTCCCTGGGTGTGTTTAAGGAAAGGTTGGACCTGGCGCTTACAGACATAGTTTAGTGGCTGACATTGGGAGTAGGGTAATGGTTGGACCAGACGATCTTGAAGGTCTTTTCCAACCCTCATGATTCTATGATTTTATGAATCTATGATTCATCTATGAAACTTATTTAATCACTTAACCCTTAAGTATTCCAGACCAGAAGAAGAGATAGCTTTTGCCTTATCTACTTTGAAGACTGGTAGTAACAATTCCTTTGCTAAGTTCCTACTTGTAATATTACAGTATTCAGAGCAGAGCCTGGACTATTTAATTAAACACACAAATCAAACAGCTTTTCAAAAAGCCAACTGAATGGATTACAAAGATTATGTAGTGCTCTTAATCAATACTGATTAAACTTTTCTTCCACTGAACAGCTTTTCACTAGAGGAGACGAATACCACTGGTGACTTGAGTGAAAAATAGAATGTTTCTACTCTTCAGTATTACTGCATGATATTCTCATACCTTGGCATCAGTAGCTTTTAGTATCTTCCTAATTCTCTGCCCAAGACTTCACATGGCATAAGTAGAACATTATGACGATAAAGAGGAACTGGTAGACACACACTTCAAAAAAGTTCATCATGTTATGCCTCTTCCAAAGAATTTTCTCAATTTCCAAAAGAACAATTTATGTCAGCTCTAAATCATATTCCTTAAAAGGGCATACTGTGTGACACATATATACAAAATTAATTAATGAAACAAAATTAATGCATTATTTTTCTGAGTGAAGTTTCTGAGTGATAAAGGAAATAAAACAGCATATGTATTTAAAAATCTAGCAGATTTCTACAGGATCAGTCTAAATCATAGGTATTTTGTTTGTTTTTTTTACAAGAGAAACACCTTTCTTTTATGTAAAAAAAAAAAGATGAATAATAGTGCTGTGCAAGGCATATTGCATAAAGAATGGAAATTTTTATTATGCAGACTTTAAACAACATTGTAAAGTTCACTACATCATTACAAGAAAAGGTTATATATATAACCCACTCTATTAAATTTGAAAGGAGTACTAATATCAATGCAGATATCAAAGGAATTAAAAATGTTTTGCTAAATTATTCATATAAGGGTCAACTGGAATGGAATTTGCTTTCCCTACAGCAGCCTATATAGTGTGTTCTGCACTTGAAGCTAGAATAGTGTTGCTATCATGCCAGTGTTTTGTCTACTGCTGAGAAAGAAAGAAAGAAAAAAAAAAGATGTTTTTTGTACTTATCTGGTGTTACTGTTGCTTCTGAAGATATACTGGGTTGAGCTCATCATCACGAGATGATAGAAAATATGTCTGGTGATCCAGAAAAACTTCTTCAATTAAAATTTCCCACAGGCAAAAGGGAGGATGAGAGTGGTAGAGTAAAATCTCTTCTATGCACAGATAACTGTCTCTGTAACTGTTATGTCTCTGAAGACACCCCTGGTTGTTTCTCTAAGTTATTCTCAGAGGTTTCTCACTGACATAAATCTGTGGGAGATTGAAACCTTTCATGCATAAAGTCCCAACTACATTTACTATTTGAAGAAGCACATACTACAATTCTAGAGAAAAAAAACATCAGTGCTGTCCAAGTAAAAATACATATAGGGGATTACTTTCCCACCTATTCTTGTAACTTTTAACTATGGGGACTTCTGAGAAAGATGTGCTCTTTTTGTTGTTGTTGTTTTTCATGTTCCTCTCCATTTCTCTTTTCTTTACCAAATTTCATTTTACATAAGTAAATTCATCAATGAATCCTCAGAACATAAGAACTAGAATGCAAGTTGCAGGTCCCCAAACTCCAAATTACAGAATTAAGAAAGCTTCTGAAAAACAATTAATGAAATAATCACTCTAATCTGTCAATTAAAGAATTGTTATGAAGAGGTTTAGGAAACATCTAGTGACTCGCAGCATCTGATTGTTCTCAACATATGGGTCCCTCTCTTCAGAGTTTTTCTCCCTGAGTTTATAATCCATGTACCTTTAGGGACCTTCTCTGAATCTTAGAAAAGAATGCATGGATTTGAAGATAATCTTTTTATTAATAAAACTTTTTTAATGAACATGGACCATAAGAAAAGAATGAGTACAGGAGGCAATGATATATTGGGAATCAAAGTAATTAGCATAATGAAAACATAATCCTTTAATCACCAACACTCATTTGAGTTTTATTTACTTATTAAAACATAGTCAGCTTTTAAACCTGATGTGAAATAAATAAATAAACAAATAAACAAACTAAAACAAAAATGCACAGCTTAAATTGAATCTGTCTGAAGTTGGCAGAGCTGAGTACAGATCCTGTTGAGGGATTTTTGAAACAGCAAGGAGGCCATGACTTGCTGCAGCTGAGCAAACCAAGCTACCAGGACGACTATGAGAAGTTCCCATGACAGTGTTCCCACATCACCCAATTGAGGAATTTAGAAAAATATTGTTGCCAGCAGCTGGCTTCAAGGACAAGGTCTATGTGACTGCTAATCACAAGGGGGTTGTTGTCTTGCAGTTGTTTGTCTGAGTGCTTTTGACCAATAATCTTGTGTGAGACACTGTCCGCCCCTATTAAATTTGCTATAAAAGTCAGGCTATTCAGGTAATAAAAAGAGAGCATGATCTGACCATACTGGTGTCTGTCATGTTTTTGGCCATCCTTCCTGCAACAAGATCCTCCCACAGAATGGGTCCCATAGAGAAAAGTGACCTCTCATTTTCTTCAACATTTAGATCACTCATTAATAAATGCTAGCCTTTATATTTGGAGCAAAAACATTGTATCCAAAGTTCATATCAACTACCTACTTCCTTGTTTGGCTTGAATACCAACCTTCACACCAAGATTTTAGAAAGCAGGCAGGATATAGGATGTACATCCTGAGGCATTTTAAGGAGATTTGATTTCTGAGTTGCTCTTTACAAACTATTCATAGTATTGTAAATAAAAGATAGGCATACAAAATGAGATACCCGTAAACATATGGCTGCATTAATATGGCACTGAATGCTAGGTAATACTTTTTATCAACAGGGTTTATTAGCTTGGCTAATCATCAGGCCAGCTGCTGCTACTGAACTTGGAGTACTGACAAAGTAAATAAATCATTGTTTATTTTTATGTTTATGTTTATTTATCATTGTTCATCATATCATCATATTGCATATATGTTCATCATATCATCTGATGAACATCATATCATATATGCATCATTTAGCATGTGTTTGTTTATCATTGTTTATTTATCATTGTTATCATGTTTATTTATCATTGTAAATCAAAAAAATTCGCCATGATAACCATAGCCTGTGATTGTGAGGCTGCTATCAGCTGCCTGTAGAAGGCCTTGTCAACTTCCTCATCCTGATCTGGTGGCCTGTAATAGACATCCACAACAGTATCCCCCAGGCCAGCCTGCCCTTACTTCTCACCCACGGACTCTCAGCTCATCTACTACTCATCTACTCCTGGACATTACTCAATACAATGTAGTTGCTCTCTCATGTAAAGAGCCACCTCGCCTTGCTGGCCTGTCTTTCCTGAGAAGGACATACTCATCCATGACCACATTCCAGTCATGTGAGCTGTCCTACTATGTCTCTGTAATTGCCACCAGATCATAATCTCCTGACCGAAAGTGGATTTCTAACTCCTCCTGCTTATTCCCCATGCTATGTGCATTGGTGTACAGGCACTTTAGTGAGCAAGCTGAGCATGCCGATTTCACCCTAGGGGGGTGGGAGGCCTCCTGGTCTTCCTCACTGCAAGAGTGCTGTCTCACAGGTGCAAGCCCAGCTACAACCCCACCTCCCTTTGGATCTAGTTTAAAGCTTTCCAAATGAGCCCTGCTAATTCCTGTCCCAGAACCCTTTTGCCCCTGTGAGATAAACCTTTCTTGTGTATTACTGTCAGGCCTGGTGTCTTACAAAACCAGCCATTATCAAAGAACCCTGCCTGTAGCCAATCATTTATAGACTGGATCCTTCTATTCCATGCCACATCATCACCCCAGAATGGAAGGAGGGAAGAGAAAATGACTTGTGCCCCAGACTCTTTCACCAACCGTCCCAAAGCTTTGAAATATTTCTTCATTCCCCTCAGACTACGGGATGGAGCTTCCTCCCCACCTATCTGGAAGATCAGTAGTGGGTAGTAGTCTGTTGAGCACAGCAGGCTGGGGAGTGTCCTGTTAATATCCCTGATCCGGGTTCCAGGTAGACTGCAGACTTTCCTTCGATGATGGTCAACTCTGCATATTGGGCCCTCTGTTCCTCTTAGAAGGGAATCTCCTACTACAATTAACCTTTTTTCTTTCTTTTTGGAGGCAGTCTTGAAGCATGGTGTCAACTGTCTCTTCTGATGTGACCTCATAGGTGAGCCTTCCACCACATCCTCACCTACCTCTCCTTCAAGATTCAGGGCCTCAAACCTATTACAGAGAGGCACCTGGGGAAGAAAGATAGGTAGGGAGGAGGGTTGCCCACAATGCCTAACTGGGACTCACTTCCAACCCTCCTCGTCTTTTTGGTCCCTTCCCTCTGCCTGACAGCAACAGGGCAGGGGTTCCACCACCCTCTGGAGGGCATCCCCCTGGCACCCTCCTTTCTGGAACACCAGGGAGTTACTCCACCAGTCAATCTCCTGCTCACATGCCCTGATGTCCCTTAGTATTTTCACCTCCTCCCTGAGCTCAGCCAACAAAGTGAGCAGACCTTCCACTTGAGAACAAGCGGTTTCCCCACTGCCCTCCTCCCCCCCAGAAGTGGCAGGCTCAAGCACTCCCTGCAGCCAGAGGTCTGAACAGCCATGTGTCTGGGCAGGCCCTCTGTCTGGGTCAGCACAGTCTTTTTGGAGCGAGCTCTCTGCCTAGTGGACACCATGGTAGGTGTGTGGTCTCACAGACTGCCAAGAGTTGGTGCAGAGGTCCCGCGAGACTACGAGAAGTTCCCATGACAATGTTTCCATATCGCCCGATTGAGGAATTAAAAAATATTGTTGCCAGCAGCTGGCTTCAAGGACAAGATCTATGTGACTGCTAATCACAAGAGGGTTGTTTTCTTGTAGGTGGGGTTGTCAGGCTATTCGGGTAATAAAGAGATAGCATGATCTGACCATACTGGTGTCTGTCATGTTTTTGGCCATTCTTCCTGCAACATCTCTTCTATTGATTTGATGTACAAAGAAAGGCTATCTCCAGACTATCTTAAACTTCATCCTATCTATATACTATTCTATCTATAATTTAATAGAGATAATTCCTTCATTTTTTTCCAAGAATGAGCCATTTTAAGAAGCTGAATAACTAATTTGTATATAATTCCTACAAACCTTGTTGTGGCTGGTTGTTAAGACAGCGCTTTTAGATCCACTGAAAACAGACAGCATACCGTTCTAAGATTTCCACAGTTAATCTATGAAAATAAGCTTGTTTGGCTACTCTGTGTTTGACAATATTTAAAGTCCTTCTCCAATGGATGTTCCAATAGTTTAAAGAATTGAAGCAGGTGGAGCGCTAACATACTCCTCTTTCTTCTCAAAACTTCTCCAGTCTTCCAAAATTTGCAAGTTTTCTGTTTTGTTTGTTTGTTTGATCGATTGATTTTGGTTTGGTTTGGTTTCGGTTTTGTGGAAACAGAAAAGTAAAATGGCAAAGCATATGCCACTTCATATACTGAGCCTTGGAGTATGAGTGCTTGCTGAAATCTTTCTGGAGTCAAAGAGTCTTCAGATCCACAGTCCTCCTGCCCCTCCACCCTACTATATATAATTTATATAAATATATAAATATTTATATAACATATGTATAAATATGTTGCTCACTATAATAGTAAGAATTCAGAAAATTAAATATTTATGTACTGATTGTTTCATGTTAAGAAGTTGGGATAACATAAGAAGACTTTAAAAACAAATAAACATAAAATTCTGCTAGAGACCCACAAAGTTACAATTGGATTGATTCTTGTATTTATTTCCAAAATGTATTTCATTGATTTTTTGTTTGTTTGTTTTTTGTTTGCCACTTTTCGTCTGATCATAAACAGTTAGACCAAGATTCTTCTGAGAAGAATTCTAAATTCTTTTTCTTCTAGAAAGCATTTTTTTTTTATTTTGCCAGGAGAGGGAAATTTTACTCACAAGTGACTATACTGTTAAGTACCTCATGTCAGAACAACAATTACAGAACTCAGTATAGAACTACTTGGTCAAGTAACTATCCAAATTATGCAAAATTTGAATTATTCACAGAATTTTGTAGTACAACAGAATTAATAATCATCAATAATTGTGATTAATTTTAAGCATGTATGGATGCTGTATCATGCTTATCTGATGATTCCACTGATTAAGTATTCCTATGTGGAAAAAAAAACAAGCAGCACATAGTTATATATAGAACAAGTCACTTCAGGACTGACATGAAAATTCTAAATTATGAATCTGCCTGCTTATTCTTTCTATCAGGTCTAATGGCCAGTGCAATACCTTTTAAACTGATAGCATAGAAACTTAGATACAGATGCTAAGCATGTGTAATTAAGGATAACTCACTATTACTCACTATAACTGTATTTACTCACTATTGATTCACACTTTATTAGAAAAAAATGAATCTGATCAACCAAAGTTAAAATTTCATAGTTATAGGCTGAATGTGTCATTTTGGTAGCACCAGCTTACATACATTGAAAACTCAGATTAACTGTTCTCAGAACATTTTTAAGCCTTTGTCTATCTCATTGTTTAGGTATAATCCATACCATTTTTAACAGAATAACATTAAGATAAGCAGAATAGTTCATTAAAACATGATTAATTTTAAAAGGAAATTTTGAATGTTATTTAAGGTAAGTTTGAAATAATAAAATGTTTTGTTCTTATATGAAATTTAATCTAAATATGCAAGTTTAATATTATTGCCATACTTTCCACCCTGGCTACTGCTCTTTTTATTGCAGAGGGCTGCTTTGGTTATAAATGTATGTAATCATACTTAGTGATGTGGCTAAAGTGGCATAATTAAATAGAAGTTTATGCATTTCTTACTCAAGATGTAAAATAACTCTTTTATGTATAGAACGCAGATATAATATAGATGCATAGTATGATTACCACTAAACCAACCAACCAACCAAACAAACAAAAATCCCCACAAAATTAATTCAAAGAGAATATAAAAGCAGAACTATTGTTTAGTTAATGGTTTACCATCGATATAAATTGGGCATTTTCAAAAGGTGGAAAAATGCTCCCTGAAATTGTCCATAACAACATTTATTATTATTATTATTTTATTTTATTTTATTTTATTTTATTTTATTTTATTTTATTTTATTTTATTTTATTTTATTTTTTTACAACAGATTTTTTTCACAGATTAAATTATTAAGAAACATTTATTTGACTCTTTCTCTGGAAAATCCTCTGGGACTGGAAGCAGACACAACAGCTATTGCAGCACCTGTGTCTCAGCTGTGATACAGATGAAGGCAGCTAGTGGCAACAGGGAGGCTCTTTGGATATTGGTAGCCTCCCATGTAGAAAGACATACAATCTTTTGCCCAAAGATGTGTTAAATGAATAGTCCAGGGACTCAACTTAATTGTTCATTAGTTTTAGAAAATGTGTGCGTGGTTGTTTTTTGTTGTTATAGTGGTTTTTGTTTGTTTGTTTGTTTGTTTTTCCCTCTAACCTGTTTGGGGCATTCCTTTTTCAACTTTACTTTGACATCTTATGGATTAGCAAAGATCTCCTGTTTAAACTGTTACATTTCTCCATAAATGCTAATAACAATTTCAGTCACTGTAGCAGCAGTCTAAAGGTTTTATTTATTTACATGTTTATTTTTAAGCTACTGGAATAGAAGATATGATTTGCAGCAGATAGAGTATCCTTGATAGTATGTTACACTGTGGTTATTCTGACTTTGGATTTAGCACTGCTAACTTCTTAGTGGTACCAAGGCTACATGCCAGCCCATCCTCACCTCATATTGTGCAGCAAGAATAAATAACCCTTCCAAAGAAAGGTGACAGCTCATGGCCCACACAGCTGGCTGTAGACATGAGTACACAGGAAGAGGAGACTGTATTGAAAGTGACCAGTTCATCCTGTCACAGCACCATAAACAGCATGGAACTGGGCCCTTTTGATGATTAGATCTCACATTCTGGATTGGAGATGGTCCTTCTGTGTCACTGGAGAAACAGTTTAGATGCCTAAAACCTTTCACAAATGATACCCCTGGAAAAGTAACACAGCCAGATCTTTTATCTGAAACTGACATATAAAAACAGGATGCAGAATTAATAAATATTGGATTAACCTGTAGAATCTGAATGCAGGTTTTGAATATCTGAAACAGCAGTTTGTTTGTTTGTTTGTTTTTTAATTGGGAACTTCAACTCATTCACCAAAAGACTTTTATATATTTCTTCTGGGCAATGTTAAATAACCAGGCCTCTAGGTAAAGCATAAAACAGCTTTCTTTTCTCATGTTTTTGCCTGTATGTGAAACAACACAGAGAAGAAAAAGAAGAAAAATCTTCTTTCTTCTAACAGCAGTTGCCAAAATTGAGCACCATGCCTGAACTCAAATGTACTTTGCGTAGGCTTCTATTGCTTTGAATAAAAAACAAAATGAAACAAAACAAAACAAAACAAAACAACAAAAAAAAAAAAACAACACAGTAAATCCAGGAAGAGGTCTTCAATAGCTGTGCTCTGCCTCATGAAATAAAATACAAAATAGGTGTATAGTGTAAGCATATTGAATTTTGGTCAACAGAAGTGCTCTTGTTGTCTGCATGCTCTCAAGCCTACCACTGAAAGTGGTGGGAGCATAGCAACTATAGAAATCAAACACCAATAGGACAGAAAATGAAGAGAGTCCTCCAAGGCCAGAAGGATCAATATTCTTTACAAGCAGACACACTGTATAATTCTTTCTCACAAAACTGAACTAGACTTGCAACAGAAATAGCTACATTTCTTGGCTTTGCCATGTTTTATTCTATATTAGATGACCATGCACATCTGTATTAGAATGTTCCATTAATTTTAAAGGAACTTTCCTTCAGTTTCCAGGTTGTATTATTTTCTATGCTGGTTTTGGCTGGGTTAGAGTTAATTTTATTCACAGTAGCTCTTACAGTGCTATGTTTTGGATTTGTGATATAAACCTCCGTTCCTAATATACCAAAGTTTCCATTGTTGTTGAGTGGTGCTTGCACCACATCAGGGCCTTCCTTGTGGAGCACTGCACCAGTGGAGCAGTGGCAGGGGACACAGCCAGGTACAGCTGAGACAGAATAACCAAAGGGATATCCCATACCATCTGACATTATGACTAGCAATAAAAGCTGAGGAAAAGAAGGAGGAAGGAGTAGAGGGGCATTCGAGTTATGACATTTCTCTTCCCAGGTAACCATTACACATAATGGAGCCTGCTTTCCTGGAAACAGATGAACACCTATCTGCTGATGGGAAATAGTGAATTAATTCTTTATTTTGCTTTGCTTTTGTACACAACTTTTGTTTTACCTTTTAAATTGTCTTTGTTTCAACCCATGACTTTTCCTACTTTTACATTTTCAGTTCCCATCCAACTGTGGACAGGAGCAACTGTGTGGAGTCCAGTTTGCTGTCAGTTAACCCACAACACTGTCTTGCACATCTTGACTAAAATGCTCTTACAGTCAAAACTTTGTTTCAGTGTCCAAACTGATAGGTCTTACACATGGTCATGACCAGGAATAGCTTGGTATTATAAAAATGTTACCTATGTTTTGGCAACTAAGAAGCTATATTTGAAAATTGAAAAGGTTTTAATGTGCTGTTATTGATACCATTTGGGCATCTGACTACCAATTTCTTTACATGGAGAAAATAAAAAAAGAAAATCATATTCTATTCCACTCATCTGTCCTTCAATTGCACACTGTCACTCACACATCTTGCTAGATTTCACAGAGATGTGAATCTCTGATTAAAAGATTTATCTGTTAAGTGGGGTGACTCAAGGGGTACAAGGAATTTTGAAGCATATGCAGATTAAAAATCAGGAAGGCCAAAGCCCAGTATGAGCTCAACCACGTCGCTACGGTTAAGGATAAAAAAAAAGTTTTTATAAATATATTAATGGCAAGAGGAGGGCCAAGGAGAATCTCCATCCTTTACTGGTCACGGGGGGAACATGACTACAGAGAATAAGAAAAAGGCTGAGGTTCTTAATGCAATTTTTACACGTGTCTTTACTTGCTAGACCATTTATCCTTGGAGTACTCAGCCACCCAACCTGGAAGTCTGGGACAGGGAACAGAAGAAAACCCTACAGTTCAGGTGGAAAGAGTTAGAGACCTGCTGCTTCACCTGGACTGCCACAAGTCCATGGGGCCAGATGGGATCCATCCAAGGATGCTGAGGGAGGTGGCGGATGTGATTGCTGTGCTTCTTTCAGCATCATCTATCAGCAGTCATCATCATCCGGGGAGGTTCCAGATGACTAGAGACTTGCTAATGTGACACCCATCTATAAGAAGGGTCTTAAGAAGGACGTGGGGAACTGCAGGCCTGTCAGCCTGACCTCAGTGCCAGCAAAGGTGATGAAACAGGTCATCTTGAATGCAATCACACAGCATATGTGGGACAACCAGGGGATCAGGCCCAGTCAGCATGGGTTCATGAAAGGCAAGTCCTGCCTGACCAGCCTCATCTCCTTCTACAACTGGGTGACCCACCTGGTAGGTGACAGAAAGGCTGTTGATGTAGTCTGCCTAGACTTCAGCAAGGCCTTTGACACGGTCTCCCACAGTATTCTCCTGGAGAAGCTGGCAGCCCATGGCTTGCACAGGTACCCTCTTTGAGGGGTTAAAAACTGGCTGGATAGCTGTGCCTAGACAGTGGAGGTGAACGGAGTGAAATCCAGCTGGCAACCAGTCACCAGTGGTGTTCTCCAGGGGTTGATGTTGGGACCCAGATTCTTTAAGATCTTTATTGATGATTTGGATGAGAGGCTTGAGTGCACACCCAATAAGTTTGCAGATGACAGCAATAGGACAAGGGGGAATGGATTCAAGTTGTGCCATGGAAGGTTCAAGTTGGAAAGTTGTGGAGTCACCGTCCCTGAGGGTGTTCTAGGAAAGATTGGACATGGTGCTTATGGACATAGTTTAGTGGGTGACATTGGTAGTACGGTGATGGTTAGACCAGATGATCTTGGAGGTCTTTTCAAAGCCTAATAATTCTTTGATTCTATAATTCTATATGGATTTCACTATTTCAGAAAGGTCATCTATGGTTCTATAGATTAAACTATAGATTAAACTGTCAGCTACAGATTAAACTTTCTTCATGTGGATTGAATATGATGTAGATTCTCTTTGAGGATTTCTTAAAAAAAAAAAAGGAAATACGTTTCTATGGATGATAGGGACAGAAAAAAATGTTTAAGCTGTCACAAAGGTGGTAATATATGTTAGTACTCTTGAAAACATATCATTCTAAATCAGAAAAGCATTAAAATGATGAAAATTACAGAAAAACAATGAGAGAGAAGTGCTTTCTTCGTGGTTTGTTGCAAGGTTATCCAGGTTTGTACACATAAGACATTTGTCTTTAACAACCTCACTTTCATTCTAACAAAAAGCAAAGCAAAAGTGACTACTGAAATTATTCTTCTGAAAGAAATAAAACTCTTACATCACAGTTAAGATTAGTTTTGTTTTAAAGATAAGAGACTCCTAACACGTATTTGAGTTTCACTGGGTTATACTCTGAAGAAAAGGAAGAATATACACTACATCTACCTAATAAATTTCCAATTTCATAAGTCTGAACAGGTATGTCAGGCCAAAGGATTAGAAACAACTTACTAGAAATCACAAGTGTGATGAAACTCAGTAGTGGCAAACAGCCACGACAGTCATAGTTGGTTAATACCTTAGCTAATGACAAAGAATCCTATGCTTTTAAGTGACAGATTTATGCAGACAGTGGTGATATTTCTGAGCTAGTATTGGTCTTCTCACATCTATCAGGACTTATGATTTCTCACATAACTTTTTTTTTTTTTTGAAATAGGGTGTCATTCTGAGGGCAGATTGAACCTTTTATTTTTCCACTTATATATCATTGAAGATATTCTTTAATTGCAGAAACAATTCATAAAATTTAATTGATCCTTTTTACCATATAAACAAATTCCAAGAAGGAAATTAAGCAAAAGAAAAAAAATATTTGCAATAAGAAATGAATTGATATGGTTTTCCATGAAAACGTAGGGTTACCTGTTGAATGGATTCAAGTTGTGCCATGGAAGGTTCAGGTTGGAAATCAGGAGACATTTCTTCTCAGAAAGGGTGGTTAGGAATTGGAACAGGTTTCCCAGGAAAGTTGTGGAGTCACTGTCTCTGGGGGTGTTTAAGGAAATGTTGGATGTGGAACTTATGGACATGGTTTAGTGGGTAATATGGGTGGTAGGGGGATGGTTGGACCAGACAATCTTAGAGGTCTTTTCCAACCCTAATTATTCTATAATTCTATGATATATTAAAGGAAGGATTTACAATATTGTAAAATTAATTAGATGATGTATTTATCTAGTTAACGTCAAAGAAAATGGTATATTTGTGTCACTTCAATTAATTGCAGGTAGCAAAGATAAGCAAGGAACAAAAATACAAAATCAAGGAAGACTCTTGTTACTGTGCTAATTACATATCTTCAATATATGAAGATATTTCTTTGAACTGGTAAATTATGTTTGTTAAATCACAGAAAAGAGTAGTTGAGCATTTAAATTACACCAATATATTTCAATGTGATATCTGTAAAGCATTTGAGAGATTGGAACAGGGCGTTCCTGCCTAATTTAGCCACTGGACTGGAAGTAACACACTAGAGATGTCAGACCTACTTGTCATGTGAACGCAAACATGATACTTTTGGGTTTGACCTAATTTCTCCACTTCATATGGAGTTACACTGATAACATTTGTTTGGAAGCTAACTACATCTAAATACTGTGTTTTATGACATGATATCTGTACTTGGACTTCTTCTTGGCATATGGAAGGCTACCTGCTTACAAGTGTCATTTCTGTGATACTGTCAGACAATATAAATACCATCTCTTTTTGTGTGATGGACACAAGAATCAATGTATTAGGTTAAGTAATTAAGTGATAATTAAGTGAACACAAAAATAAATACAAAAATTAAGTGAACACTAAAAACTATGGAGTATCAGATAAAAAATGTCATGCAAAGGATCTCCAGCAATGTAACCAATGAGAATAAAGGACACTGAATTAGTGACTCATAGGACTGTCAAGTGTGAACCCCACTAAGAGGAGTCATCAAATGAAACTGACCTCTCCCAGAATACCTTCTGGACTGAACAGGGTTCTTACTTAAAGAGATATAAGGCTCGTTATGAAATATGGGGAGAGATTTTGGGGATTCTGTTAAACAGCTTATGGGATATTTAAGAACTTTTGAGAAATATGTGAAACTTACTAAGTTTAGGGAAAACATCCAGAATAGGTAGAGGGAGTTGGTGTAAACAGAATGCAGGGTTTTATACATATCTGTTTGAACACTTCTCTCAGTCACTGCACAATGATCTCATTTGATCAGATGAGATCTCGTGAGACAGATCTCATCTGATATGTCTTCTGTGTCAATGCAGTCCAGTCTGAACCAGTGTGTGAACACTAGAGAACTTCAAGACAAACTAGCCTGTGATTAGGACAAAAATCTGAGTAGCAACAACTGGAATGAAACCACAAACTTCTGAGTCTCACAAATCCAAGCACCAGCACCTGGAAAGCCTTGGGTCTAGCAGCCAGCTATTGGACAATCTCTTTAAAATGAAAAAATGGAGATACTTGTATAGGTATGTATACATCCATATTCTACCAGTAAACTTAAATCCTGATCAGGTGGAAAGAGGATCATGATCAGGCTGTCTATGTAGCTCATGTTTACATGGTTGCTGGTAAATATATTATTCTCCATCTGTACTGATTCATGCATATGGTCATATATATATTTTGTGTATGGATGCATCTGCCTATTGGGAATCAACCTCACTACTGCCTCACTAGGGACAGGGAACCAGAGCAAGCCACAGGGAACCATATCAGGCCAGGCCAGGAAGAATCCACTGGGTACTGAAGCCCAACAGCCCAACAGACACAGTTACAACTAATATTGCTTATTTATTTAAAAAAAAAAAAAGGAACTGTAATGATTTTAAAAGGTTTTAGGAACCACTGTGAACCCATTCTCTAGGATACGGAGAATAAATTAACCCTGATGATATTTTAAAAAAATATATATTATCTTTTTTTATCCAGAACATTTTGCAAGGAAGAATCTGTATTGTCTGCCTTCAAAGTTCCTATACAATCACCCATAAGAGGAAATTACAGTTGGAAAAACTTTCTTTCTCAGTTTTCTGAGGCTCCTACTTCCTTTCCACCCAATTCCTCTAAAGATGTGATGCCCAGGATATATCTGCATTTTCAATGGGATCTTTGTGTTTCAATACCCCACAAAATACTATAGGTATGCAGTTCATGTTGTTCTGTCCTCTCTCAGGCTGGCTGGCTGCTCCATCCTCCTCAGTGCACCACCTCAAGTCCTATGCAGGCTCTAATTCTTTCCCTCTCAGATCAAGTGATCTCTTGAATATTTTCTCCCATCTATGTATCTATAGATTTCCTGAGGCAGGAGCTGTTGTACTGTGTTTATGTGGCAAGGTTTTGATAGCAGGGGGGCTGCAGGGGTGGCATGGATGAGCAGAGCCCAACAGCTGCCCCACGTTAGAGCAGAGCCAGCTCCAGCTGCTCCAAAAGGGACCTGCCACTGGCCAGAGCTGAGCCATGAGTGGCGCTGGGTGGGCCTCCGGGAGAGCAGAGTTAAGGAAGGGAAAGAAGTGCTGGGCAACAGCAGCTGGGAGAGAGGGGTGAGAGCCAGCCCTGCAGCCCCCAAGGGCAGTACAGCAGGAGGGCAGGAGGTGCCCCAGGCATGCAGCAGCAGTTCCCCTGTGGCCTGTGGAGAGGACCCTGTTGGAGCAGGCTGTCCCCCTGCAGCCCATGGGTCCCACATGGAGCAGATCTCCACGCTGCAGCCTGTACAGAGGAGCACATGCAGGAGCAGGTGGTCTGGCAGGAGCTATCACCTGTGGGAAACGCATTCTGGAACAGTCTTCATGGAGGACTATATGCTGTGGTACAGACCCATATTGGAGCCTGTAGGAAGGTTGTAGTCCCTGTTCCCCTGTGTCACTCAGGGAGGAGAGGTAGAAGAGGGTGGATGAGAGGAAGTTTGCTTTTAGTTTTCACTGCTGTAGTCTGTTAGTAATAGGCAATATATATTAATCTTGCTATGCTGAGTCTGTTTTGCCCATGGCTGTAACTGTAGAGTGATCTCCTTGTCCTTATCTCAACCTGTTTGGCCTTTTCATCGTTTTTTCTCCTGTTCTGCTGAGAAGGGGACTGAGAGAGGTGTATTGGAGCTTAGGTAGCTATCAGTGTGAAACCACCACAGCTGCCTTCTTTAAAGAGAATCATCTGGCATAGTCCACTTAAAACATTATACCCACTCTAAAGAGAGACCATGTTGAAGGCCTTGCTAAAGTCCAGGTGTGTGTCATTCTGTTTTTCCCCTTACCCTGAAACCAGGACACCCACACAGTCTGTCATCTCATCACAGGGAGCAATCAGGTTTGCTGGGAAATACTTGTCCTTGGAAAGAACAGGTTGCTTGTTTACAGTAACTTCTTGATGGGGTTCTAAATGGCTTTCGGGAGGATTTGTTTCATCCTCTTCCCAGGTGTTGAGTTGAGGTTGACCCACTTGTGGTTATCATGATATTCCTCCTTGTCCTTCTTGAGGATGAGTATAACAACTGCATTTTTCCAGTAAGCAGCAATCTTCCTCAATTGCCACAGCATTTCAAAGGTGATGAAAAGCACCCTTAGTGACACAGAGACCTCTCTGGGTACCCTTGGGTGCAACCTGTGTGGTCCTATTGACCTGTGTGTCCCAGTGGATAAAATGCTCTCTACTCTAGTTCTCTTCTCCTGTGGGTACTGCTTCATTCCCACAGATTCTGTTGGAGTCTGAAGGACCTGGGTGGCCTGAGGGCAGGCCTCACCAGTGAAAACAGAGGCAAAAAAATCATTAAGTAACACAGCCTCTTCCATATCCCTTGTCAGTAGGGCCCCTGTCCTGCTGAGGAGTAGACCTTCATTTTCCTCAGCCTTACTTTTGCTACTCACAGAAACTCATCTTGTTGACCGTCACCTCTCTTGCTAGTTTCATATCTGGCTGAACTTGGTCTTTTTGGCTCTGGAAATGATCAAGACATTTCTTTCTTGGTCAATGTGTCTATATCTCCTGAAGTGGTTGACTTGCCTGCATTTCCAGCATTTTTTTAATTTTTTTTTTGGTCTTAACCCATGAAACCTTTTTATTGACATTCATAACATCATAGAGGAATGAGTTCCACAAGACTTTTTTTTCACATAGGTATAAAATCCTTGTTTGTCCACCAAGATGCTAACCAGATGTCTCCATCTTCTGCTTTCCTCAACTGTCCTCGAAAAGCAGGATTTAGCCCTTTTGCTTTGTTTATTGCTGATTGTTAGCTTTCACACTGTAAGATATTTGAGGTGGCATATGGAATTTCGGTAAATAAGAAGCTAGGTCTGCGTTCATGGAATGCATGTTCTTATAGTTAAACCTCAATGGATCGATCCAATTTGTTTCTGAAGGTAGCAGTAAAATTGAATTAAGCTAGTATTTTACCAGATTCTTTCACAAGTTCTTTTTAGCATTTTTCATTGATGTTGAAAGTTTTTGAATGACAAGTTATTTAAGATTTTTTAAATCAGTAGCTGGAGGTTATTGTCTACTGACAACTTCTCATGCAATAGATAAATTTTTTTAAGGAGTAGATAAGGATTAGTAGATAAGGATTTCTAAGGTATGAAAGCTCCTGTAGATCTTTTCTCTTACCACAACTTATTCCTAGTACTTCCTCTTTTGATTAGGAGACAAGTACAGTTGATAATTGGGCCAAATTTTCTTCTGCTTATGTCCTCTGGCAGGCAGTAGCAAAAAATAGAAAGTCACTAAGGAATACAAAAAGTCAAAATATGAATAAAACCACAAGACAGATATTTGTTACCACTTAAACCTTGTTTGCCTTTTTTTTTTTTTTGGTTGGTTGGTTGGTTGGTTAGTTTGGCTTTTCAGCATACCAGTCTGTTCTTTCCAGAGCTTTCATGGATATATGCATCTCTCATATCTTATCTGAGCATTGGTGGATTTTCCATGTGCTAGAATTAAGACCACATGAGTTTAATGAAAAGCGTGTCTTGTTGTCCAAATGCAAGGGAGTTTCAGAAAGTCTATGATAAGAAAGTTGTGAGACACCTTGGACTGACCCCAGAGATAACTAGTAAGTATATTTTCTAAGGAAAAGAGTGAATGTGACTAGTCCATTTTGTATTGTTTCAAAGAATGAATTATATTCCTCTTGTGATGGGATGACCTTAGGGGTAAATAAAATGTATGTCTGCCATGGAACTGCCTGCTGTGCAATGAATGACAATTATAATTTATGTAACTAAGGATGATGTTAAACGAATTGGCTAGTGGCTAGTCAAACTTTTTTTTTCTCTTTTATGTCCAAATCAGGAAAAAAAAAAAAGACTAAATGCAGGCATTGGAATTCTTTTTTTAATGTTCTAACAACTTCCTGAAAATCATAGCTGCTTGCAAAATAAAATGAACAAATAATAATAATAATAAAATGCATAGTGCAAAAAGATAGAGCTATACATTCCTCTGTCATTAGTGAAGAGCAAAATAAAAAAGACATTATTCATGTTTTTTCTTTTTTTGGATTCTACTTAAAGGGAGAGAAAAAAATCATATGCAAGAATTAAAGGATAGAATAGACCTGTCTGTGTTTCCCTAGCGTTCTGACCTATGTGTGACTGCAGGGTATTTTTTTCAATTATATTCAAATCCACTACACAGACCTACAAATGTTTTTCAAAACAAGAAAGATGGCACTATCAACCTGAAAATCAACAACGAATGAAGCTAACAGGGAAATCCTGATTCTGCTCACGTACCAACCATTTGGTCATTTAATCAAGAGAAACTCAGGTTGGAACCCCCAAGCTCAGACAATATCCCTCCCAGTGTGTTATTGCATGCACTTAATAACAATTCCCTATTTTGCACAGCTCTGCAGAACCATGTATCACCAATTTCTCACCTACCTTTGCAGGGCTGCAAAGGTACAGAGGAAGACAGTGCTAGTTCTTGAACTGTTTGAGGATACTCACAAGTTAACGCTCATATGTAATTTCTTGAGTTTTTGTTGTTGTTACTGCTGGTTTTGTTTTATTTTGTTTGGGGTGGGGAGGATGTGTGTGGAGGGAGTACACAACACTGGCTTCACAAACTCAAGTACCAGGCAGTTGGTTTGAACTCTCAGTGTAAGTTGCATTGGAAGGAGAAATTGACATCACTGAACACCACTCTCCTTCTCTCTCATTATTACATGTTTAGTATTTCATATTTAAAAGTGTTTTACTGAATGTAAAATGTGAAGATATTCAAAATGCATATTATGTAGACATTGTCTAACATGTTGATAAGATCAGGCAAGGAATGGGATATCAGGATTAGCCTGTAGTATGACAAAATAGGGACATAAAGAACATACTCTTTTTTGTTTTTCAGAGAACAGCACCAAAGGAACTTCTTGAGCTAGGTGAAAGTAAGATAAATAAATCTGAATATCAGTTTAGGGACTGGGAATCTATTATTACTTCCAAATCATCTGTCTGTAGATTAGCAAAGAAAATCTTCTACTTTTATTTGTTGGCTACTCAGAGTTAAAATCTGGAATAAAAGTGTTCTCAGACTTTAAGCTTAACGCAAAGCAAAGCAGGGAGAGAGGCTTTGCCTGATCATCTTGCTTGCTTGCTCGCTTAATCATGTAAATTCCTGTGACTTAGGAACATGCACCTGACAGTACAGTCAGCTGCCAAGTAACAGCTGAATACAAGTGACAATCCCAAGTCTGCTGCCTTCCCAGGTCTGTTGGTTCAGCTCCATGTGCATCTCTATCCAAACTTAGGCAGCCTTTATCAGTTTGGCTGAAGTTGGTGAACAGTGAGCATTATGGTGGTTGCATTGGCAAAGTGAAGATGGGAAGACTGTGGTCAAATGACAATAGTCTCCTAATTGATTTTCACTCTACAGATAGAGCAGCACACCCCCTTGCAGTTTGTCTTATGGTTTCCCTTGGAGACATCACTCCATGCACACTGTTCCTTGTTTTCCTTTCTCTTCAGACCCAAGACTAAAATGACAAATTAGCCCAGAGGCAACAAGAGTCAACTATTTTTCTTTGCTGTGTGAAGCAGAGAAAGGGTAACTGGGTAGCAGGAGTATCTCTCTCAGCATGTTGTTGGCATGTTGCACTTTCTCATGTTCCATCTTTGCCTCAGTTTACTTTAAATACTCCTTGCACCTTGGTTTAAAAGAAGTGAATTTTGGATAAGCATTCTAAGTACCTTCCCTCATACTTTCCCTTATAATTTGACTATCTATCTCAACTTCTTGTTGAGGTTTCAGACTCCGTAATATTGGTGTACTCTAAAAGGTATAATATGGTAATATGTTTCCCCCCCCTTTTTTTTTTCTTTCTGATCACCTTAGATATCTGTTTTCATCTTAGTCTGATGGAGAAAAGTTATTTTTCCTGCAAGCTTGTCATTTGTTGTTTATCAGTTAACTTTTAATGCACAGCTTGGAAGGCTTTCAGAAAGTTAATATTACAACTCTGTAACATACCATTCACAATGTCCTTGTCTCGGTAAGTGCTCTGTTAATCAGTTATAATGGGTTGATGACTCTAAGCTGATAAAGTTTTGACCCCTGCAGCTCAACAAAGGCACACTTTAAGCCAGTCAGTTGCACCTTCCACCATTTATTCTCAGCTAGTGCAAGAAATGGCCTATGACATTACTATTTGTCCGGTTACACATATGAGGGCTCTGCAGGGCTGAGAGAGGTCTAGAGCCACAGAATTCAGATTCATAAAAGGAAATATCTGAGGAAGCTTATAAACAAGGGCAAAGAAGGAAAGAAAGAGGGAAAGAAAAAGGAAAATCTTAATATCATTCTCATAATACAGATTAGGAATTGAGGACCAGAAAGTTTAAGTGACACTTACAGTGATTCAGAGCAAATAAATTTGGATTTCTGGAATTCCAGGCAACAATTTTAATACAAAAGCACCTGAAAAAGTAGTGTTTAATTTTGATCTCTGAGGACAGCACTACTGGAAACCTACCATTGGAAAAGGTATTGCATCCCTCAAGCGTGTATTTCTGAGAACCAGAACTAACCATCATTTCTAGTGTTACCTCCAGGAAATCATGGCCTTTTTTCCTCTTTTGCAGCAGTGCTTCTGGGCAGACAAGGAAAAGAAAACCAAGCTGTTCCCTGTCTCTCTCTTTCTTCTTTGACATTCTACTAACTGTAATGTTGGTGCCAATGGAAACATTCATAAATGGAGAAATCTATGAAATCCTTTGAGGTACCGTTATAAGCCCTCTGTGGTTCAAAAGTTGCAGGTTCTCTTTGTGTGTTAAAGGGCTTTAGCTGTGTTATTGCAGAAATCTTTTATTCTTCTAGCTGATATTTTAGTGGGCCAGAAATTTTGCCTACTAGGAAGGTAATGAAGCAGAATTGTACTATGAATGTTTTATGAAAAAATAATTTCGTACACACAGAAATTTTGGCTTAACCTAGAAATGAAGTTAGTGGTTTTTTGTTTGTTTGTTTGTTTTTAAGTTATTGCTTCTTGTTGTTCTCTTTATTAACGTAGTTCCTCTGGTTTATTTCCTTAGTGTATATATATAGTGAGAGCGCGAGAATAGTTTCCTATTCTTCTTCTGCTCTTCTCACAAGCTGAAAGAAGTGATTATCTTACTATACTCAGCATTAGTGCAGCCTCACCTTGAGTATTGTATGCAGTTTGGGGCTCCACAATATAAAAATGATATAAAACTATTAGATGTGTCTAAAGGAGGGCAACAAAGATGGTGAAAGAACATGAGGACCAGTGAAGGATACTCCATTTGTTCAGCTTAGAGAAGAGACAGGTGTGACCTCACCGCCATCCACAACTTCCTTATGTGGGGGAGCAGGCAGGGAAGCACTGATCTCTTCTCTCTGGTGACAAGTGATAAGAGAAGAAGGGAATGGTTTAAAGTTGTGTCAGGGGAAATTCATATTGGATTTTAGGAAAAATTTCTTAAGGTTCTTAAAGTTCTTAAAAGTTCTTAAAGGGTGATCAGACACTGCAGCAGGTTCCCCAGGGAAGTGGTCTGGCACTGAGCCTACTGGTATTCAAGAAACATTTGGACAGTGCTCTCAGACAGAGATTCTGATTTTTGGGTGGTCCTGTTTGGAGCCAGGAATTGGGCTCAATGATCCATGTGTGTCCCTTCCAATTCAGGATGTTATATTATTCTATGATTCCATTACAGAGACAGTATTTTTTTGTGTGTTTACTGCCCAGAAATAACAGATATGTTTATCTATTCTATCTTCTTTCTCATTTTTCCTTTGCCTTACCTCTTGCTTCAATTTCTTGTTCCTTTTACACTCTTTTTGTCTTCTTAACATAAGACTATTTTTCTCCTAACTGGACAGTTGCCATATTTTCTTAAAATATACCTTCTTTTCAATTTTTCTCTCTCCTCTCAACATTCTATGCAGATTTCTTGCTCTCTGGCTACTTTTCATGCAATTTGTCACAAAATGGTGGCAATGTAAAAGACTGCTTTGAAAAAGTCAGGTGAATGCAGAGACAGATCTTTTTAATCCTTCCAGTTTCCCTGACAAGATTTGAAAACCATTTATTTTAATGACAGTTTTTTGTTTTGTTTTGTTTTGTTTTTTGGGGGGGGCGGGGGGGGGGGGGCAGAAGGAAGTTGTATGCATATAATACTTTAAGTATGTATCAACTAGTTTACAAATATGATTGTTCAGCATAAAATGCTTTTCTCCTGATTAAAATTATTAGTTTAAGGTACTATCTTAAGAGACAAACTGTAAGTTTAGATGCTCTTTCAGCATTTTGTGTTTAGTGTCCTGATACCTTTCATAAACAAATTAGAGGGACATTGCCTAGAAGGACAAGGTGGGAAGCTCACTTCCAGTTTTTGGTTCTTCTCCAGGCAAAACAGTACGTACCAGAACTGAACTGTCAGGTGACACAGAAAATGAAACACCTAGCTTGAGGAACTTTACAGGGACATATGTCAAGCTGCTGACAGTGCAAGGAAGGGGTAAATTTGTTTGGGTTTTGGTCAAGTAAATCAGTTTACAGGACTGGGATTGATACATTTTATCTCCCAGAGATATGTTGTACTTTTGATCACTCAAATCTTTTTCAGGACCTATCATACATTATTTGTCATTTATGAGGAACCATGAAAATTACCAGAAACATTTATTTTCTTGCACTGCTAAAAGTTGAAAGCAGAGAGCTCATATTTCAATATCAATTCACACATTGTGAATTTGGAGACATGCAACTGGGGAATTTGGTAAGTCTTTGAATTATACAAATATCTTAGTGAAATTAAAATACTTGTCTCAGATGGATTTGCTCATTGATGTCAGAAAAACATTAATGCTTGAAATAACTAAATTCAGGCTTAAAAAAGGGCTGATTTAACTAAGTGATGCCATTGAGCAGAGTCTGAAGGAAATTAAGTTGGTCCTCCACTGACCTCTTATTAAAATTATAGGGATGAACCTTCATCTTATTGTTCATTTGGTATCTAACTAATGAGATTGGCCTTGGAACTGGAACTGCCCTTTTGAACAGCTAATGTTTGGAAATCATGCCTATGAGATCTTTTTTATTTCTAAAATCTGAAGTAAAACATCCACACTATTTATATTTTATAAAATATTGTAGGAATATCTCCAGCAACAAGTTCTCATTTGTATCAACTGCATTGGGAGTAATTTTTACTAAACATAGGCCTTTTTATAAGTTAAATTTTCTGCAAGTACATGACTTTAATACTAAAAGAAACAATGTAGGTAATTCTAGAGTTTAGAAGGTTTATAGATTAAAGTTACAATATGATGATATTTCATTGACAGAGGTGTTATTCTTAATTTACCTCAGAGGTGACTTCTAACAGTCCTGAAGTCCCTTACCTCTGCAGTAGGTAATTCCATGAAACAAGAAGTTTGAGATGAGATGAGAGTAGCAGTATATGGGAAAGTACACAGGGCTTTGGACTGTTAGTCATTCTGCTTGGCAGGATCCCATGAAAACTGATATAGCAGTAAGGGGGGGTAGGGGGCAGAAGACCTTGTTAACCATCACAGTATACAGATAGTCCATTCCAGTGAGCAGAAAATCATGAAAAAGTGGCAGCAGGCCATGAGGCCATGGGTTAAGACCAAAAAAAAATTTAAAAAAATGCTGGAAATGCAGGCAAGTCAACCACTTCAGGAAATATAGACACATTGACCAAGAAAGAAATGTCTTGATCATTTCCAGAGCCAAAAAGACCAAGTTCAGCCAGATATGAAACTAGCAAGAGAGGTGACGGTCAACAAGATGAGTTTCTGTGAGTAGCAAAAGTAAGGCTGAGGAAAATGAAGGTCTACTCCTCAGCAGGACAGGGGCCCTACTGACAAGGGATATGGAAGAGGCTGTGTTACTTAATGATTTTTTTGCCTCTGTTTTCACTGGTGAGGCCTGCCCTCAGGCCACCCAGGTCCTTCAGACTCCAACAGAATCTGTGGGAATGAAGCAGTACCCACAGGAGAAGAGAACTAGAGTAGAGAGCATTTTATCCACTGGGACACACAGGTCAATAGGACCACACAGGTTGCACCCAAGGGTACCCAGAGAGGTCTCTGTGTCACTAAGGGTGCTTTTCATCACCTTTGAAATGCTGTGGCAATTGAGGAAGATTGCTGCTTACTGGAAAAATGCAGTTGTTATACTTATCCTCAAGAAGGACAAGGAGGAATATCATGATAACCACAAGTGGGTGTGGTGGTTTTACCGTGCTGGGCAGCTAAACCCCACAACCACTCTCTCACTCCCCCTCCTTTAGATGAGGAGGGGAAGAAGTAAAGCAAAGAACAACTCACGGGTTGAGATAAGGATAATTTAATTCAAGGAAAATAATTATAATAATTAAATAAAGACTACCATGAACTAAACAATTTAACTAAGGGGAAATAAAGAGGGAAAGGGAGGGGAAAAGGGAAAAAAAAAAGAAGGGAGGAAAACAAACAAACAAAATAAATGAAAGCTATATGGAAGTGCAGAGGAAAGAAATTACTCTCTACTTCCCACAAATGAGCGATGATTGACCACGTCCTTGAAGCAAGGCCTCAATGCACGCAGCCGGTGTTCAAGAGGAGGACCGACGTCTTCTCAACAAGAGCCCACCCCCCCTCTTCTTCCTGTTTCCACCTTTTATTGCTGAGTGTGACATCACATGGTATGGAATATCCCTTTGATTGGTTTAGGTCAGCTGCCCTAGTGATGTTTCTCTCCTCACCTTTTGCCCACCCCCTAGGAGGGTTAGAGAAAGGCCTAATACTGTGCCACTGCTGCTCAGCAGTAGACACAACACTGGTGTGATAACACTGCTGTTCCAGCTACAAGTACAGAGTACGGCACTGTATGGGCTGCTGCTGGGAAAGTTAACATTCCAGCCAGACCCAGTACAGCAGCGTGTAGGCAGCGTGACCCAACACCAACTGTACTTAGGTGAAAGTACATTATAATGGTACAATATGGACAAGATTGTTGAAGGGTAGGTAAGTAGGAATACTCATCTTTGACAGTATAGATTTTATTTCAAGAGATTTTATTTTTCATTAAGGAAATATCTTCTGCTTTCTATGAAAGAGAAGGACAAAAAAAAAGAGAAAGAAAAGAAAAAGGAAAAGATTAAATACTGAAGTTTTGATTTATGTACATGTTCCAGATAAAATATTTTTTCCTATTTATTCCAGTATGAACAGTTCTTCAACATTCTTCATATTCTTCAAAAATTTCCTCTCCAGTCCATTGCACTAATTTCTCCAGTTTCTAGTTCATGGTTTTTGTTTGTTTGTTTTCCTATCTATCACTATCTTCAAAGTAGGTCAATGACAACACTTTGTTTGTTTGTTTTCTGCTTACCTGCAATTTCTTTGCATTTAAGGTTTCTTTGAACCAATGTGCTAGAACACATTATTTGGCTTTCTGGGACCCTTTTGTATTCCACTTGTGTATTTTGAGCTTCAGAAATTATTCAACTTACTTGTCTTCTGTTCTGTTGAAAACTGAAATACATCATATCTCTCAAGGGGTTCAGAATTTGCCATTCAACATTAGCTTCTTAGCTTCTTGGAAAACAACACAAAGTAGATTAAGAATTTTCTGCATAGTTGCATGATGATAATATGTATATTTAGATATATATATTTGCATATACATTCATGTAACATTTCAGTACTTGAAACATTGACAAATTCTGTTTCTGGTGTACATGAAAAACACCTTTTCTTTTTTAATTACCGTTATTATTTTAAAGATAACGCAAGGGATAAGCACATTGGACTACACTTTGGGTCCTAAAGACGGTTTTTACTTTCACCCAGCAACCACATGTTTAAACAAAGGAGTTGTAGATATTTCATCTGGTGTGTACTTTGTATTACAATGCCATTTGTTCGCTCTACCATTATCAATTATACTACTTTCTGAATAAATAAACAATATGGTTTCCAAGTTACACCTACACTGTTTAGAACCAGATAGAGATAAATAATTGGGAATGAATAATTTAATTACAAATATCACCTCTCTTTCCACAGTTATGCTTTTCAGGTGAACTACTGCTCTCAACTGTATGTTATTCAAAAATTATCACTAAAATATTTCTGCTAACAAGTCTGAATCTGCAAATTTTCAGAGAAAAATTCACTGAAAAACTGTAAAATGTTAAACGTGATTATTTCTGATTAGAGTACATGGGATCATATCTACTTGAAATATAAGTAAGATTTGAAAATAGAATGTTTGCTCTGAAAGCTCTCAACTGCGAACTCTGCTTCTTATATGAGTTGCCAATCACCCACCCCTTTCCAGTTTTATTGCTGACTTCATAACTGATGTTGCAGGTACTCAGGTGAATTCCTCTCAAACTCTTGCTGATGAGTCAAATTTCCACACAGTAATTCAAGGATATGTGAGCTGGAAAGACAGAAAATAATGAGGGAACTTTACTGTGTAGAAGGTCCCTGTGTAGGAGGAGGATGCAGCCTCTCAGGCAGCTGTTGGACACTAGTAGTTGATATGTAAGAGGAGTAAAGCATCACAGCCCAGAGCTCATAACCTATCAATCACCACCATTGCTCTGCACCTTAGAGCAGCAGTACCATCAGCTACATTGTCTTTTGTGCTTAAGCTTATTGAAACAGGTAGGTCTGTCAACAAGTCGGGAAGGTCCAGGACCTGGGATAAGGATGTGAGCCACCATTCAGAATGAATGGAGAGCTATGTCCTCTAAAATGTACAGCTGGATTATGGCTTCTGTGGCAGCTTTTCTTTCTAGAACTGCAGCCCTAATAAAAGCCTGTAAAGACAGATGCAGTCTTTAAAAGAAACACAGTCTTCCATGAGTTTCCACCTCAAGAGAAGTTCTGTGATGTAACTCAAACCTTAGTCCATGTTTGGAAACTTTTCCTGGTGATAGGATGAAAGGAGAGCAATGGATGTCTTAGACAGTGTCTATTACTTAACATTTTCATTGTACCAGGCAAAATGTTCCTCTCTGCAGGACTGACAGACATGTCCAGCTTACCACCAGAATAATATTTCCACAGAGTGAGCATCTACTGACCCAGGCACTGAGATTTTTTTTTTCCTTTAATGAGTTGGAAAACAACATTAAAATTTTAAAATCTGTATATGTTTACCACAAGCAACTCTAGTAGACCAACTTTAAAAGGACCTTCACAGTAATAAATCCTTTTTGACATTCAGGAAGTACTTGAAATCCTTAATGAAATCTAAAGAAATATTTGCTAAAAGTAGTTTCCCATAACCTACTTCTAGGTTGGTTTTGTCTCAGGAAATGTAAGATTATTTTTTATTTTGTTTAGGCCCAAATTCACATTTTCACAATATTCCTTAGTTATCTTAATTCTGTCGTATTCAAAGTTGTTCTGGACACACTTATTGACCTAACTAATCTACCACACATTTATTTGAATAAAATTCTAACACATTTTTACTGCTGAGCTTTTTATCCATTCATTGAGAAAGCATGGAATCTTAGAGGATAAATTAGTATTAGTAGAAAAATAACCTTGATCTACCTGACTGATCTATGAAGCATCTCAGCTTGAATTTATATCTTTGGTAGAAGGCATCAACTTCTAGCTCTTCTAGAAAGCTTTGCTGAGTTCTTGGGTGTGAGGTCAAATATCTTCATATTTCCTGACCAACTCTTTCCATAATGGTTCAGGAACTCACCCACTTGCATCAGACTTGGCCCATTAAGCTGACGAGTAGTAACTGCACAATTCTCACATTCTCCATGACACAGAGAATTAATTTTCATTAGGGTTGTTTATAATGCAGTTGGGGAAATGTGGTTTGTATAACCAGACCTGAGTGAAAACAACTATTTGTCAATTGCTCTGTCTGTAAAAGCAATATAGTTTCTATCACAGCTCCAAAATTTCTTCAGGAAGAGTGCATAGTTGCTAGAAACAAACAAACAAACAAGCAGAAGTTCTATTTTTTTGTTTTGTGGAGTCATGGAGGACATGAAGAACTAGATAAGCCCAGTCTCATCAAAGGATAAACCAAAAATGGGCCACAACCTTTAAACTAGAATGCATAACTTGTCTCTGGAAATAAATAGAGTTGTCAAACCTGTTGAGTTTCAGAAGAAAAGCTCTGTACTGGGTCTGTTTGGGATGGAGTTAACTTTCCCTGCAGCTGCCCATATAGTGCTGTGCTCTGCACCCATAGCTAGAATAGCATTGGTATCACCCCCATGCTTTCCCTATAGCTGGTATAGCACTAGAACTCTCTCCAACCTCCCCCAGAGTCAAGGGGGTGGAAAGGGTAGCAAGAGGTGGGGAGGGGACATCTCCAGCGCAGCTGACCTAAACCAACCAAAGGCATATTCCACACCATATGATATCATGCTCAGCAATAAAAGGTGGGAAAGGGGAAGGAGAGGGGGGGCTCTCATAATGAAGGCATCTATCCTCCCAAATAACTGCTGCATGTATCAAGGCCCTGCTTCCTGGGATGTGGATAAACATTCCTCATTAATGATGAGAAGTAAAGAATTTTTGTTTTCTTTCTCTCTGTGTTTCTACACATCCTTTTCTTGTGTGCCTTTTTTTTCCCTTTTCCTTTTATTAAGAAATATTATTTTATTCTCCCTTTAATTGAATTATTCCTGTTTCAACCAATAAGCCTTTTTTTTTTCTTTTTTTTTTTTTTCTCCATTATGCATTCTTCTCCCCCTTTCCCTTTGAGGAGGGGGAGTGAGAGAGCAGCTGTAGTGGAGCTCAGCTGCCCATCTGAGTAAAACCTCCACAAGCTACACCCAGGATAAAAGACCAAGAGTAAAAACCAAGAAAAGAAGCACAGTTTGGCATAAAAGCTATTTTATACAGCCAATAACTACCTAAAGAACACCTGCGGGTTATGTTAGATCTGCAGCTGCTTCTGATCCCAATCATCAGTTACCACAAGAGCTAGCACGTTATGACACCTCAGGGAAAACATATGCTAAAATTAACTCCTAACAAGATTTAGCTGAAGAACAGTTAACAACAAACCCACTATTTTTGACTACTCCAAATTCAAGCCATCTTGGTGTAGTGTCATGAGTCTGAGGGAGGCAGAGCTATTTATTGGACACATAGATTTGATTCAATCACAAATAATTAGACAGTATCAGGGAAACTGTCAGGTACAAGCTGAGCTAAAATACTAAGTTAAAGTACTGAATAATGAGTAATAACCCAGTGCAGGTTTTCAGTTTTAACTTCACAGAATCACAGAATCACAGAATCACAGAATTTCTAGGTTGGAAGAGACCTCAAGATCATCAAGTCCAACCTCTAACCTAACACTAACAGTCCCCACTAAACCATATCCCTAAGCTCTACATCTAAACGTCTTTTGAAGACTTCCAGGGATGGTGACTCCACCACTTCCCTGGGCAGCCTGTTCCAATGTCTAACAACCCTTTCAGTAAAGAAGTTCTTCCTAACATCTAACCTAAAACTCCCCTGGCGCAACTTTAGCCCATTCCCCCTCGTCCTGTCACCAGGCACGTGGGAGAACAGGCCAACCCCCACCTCACTACAGCCTCCTTTAAGGTATCTGTAGAGAGCGATAAGGTCGCCCCTGAGCCTCCTCTTCTCCAGGCTGAACAAGCCCAGCTCCCTCAGCCGCTCCTCGTAGGACTTGTTCTCCAGGCCCCTCACCAGCTTCGTCGCCCTTCTCTGGACCCGCTCAAGCACCTCGATGTCCTTCTTGTAGCGAGGGGCCCAAAACTGAACACAGTACTCGAGGTGCGGCCTCACCAGAGCCGAGTACAGGGGGACGATCACCTCCCTAGCCCTGCTGGTCACACTGTTTCTGATACAAGCCAGGATGCCGTTGGCCTTCTTGGCCACCTGAGCACACTGCTGGCTCATATTCAGCCGACTGTCCACCATCACTCCCAGGTCCTTCTCTGCCTGGCAGCTTTCCAACCATTCCTCTCCCAGCCTGTAGCTCTGCTTGGGGTTATTGCGCCCCAGGTGCAGGACCCGGCACTTGGCCTTGTTGAACTTCATGCAGTTGACCTCAGCCCATCGGTGCAGCCTATCCAGATTCTCCTGCAGAGCCTTCCTACCCTCGAGCAGATCAACACATGCGCCTAGCTTGGTGTCATCTGCAAACTTACTGAGGGTGCACTCGATGCCCTCGTCCAGATCATCAATGAAGATATTAAAGAGGACCGGCCCCAGCACCGAGCCCTGGGGGACGCCACTAGTGACTGGCCTCCAACTGGACTTGACTCCATTTACCACGACTCTTTGGGCCCGGCTATCCAGCCAGTTTCTAACCCAACGAAGCGTGCGCCAGTCCAAGCCAAGAGCAGCCAGTTTCTTGAGGAGAATGCTGTGGGAGACGGTGTCAAAAGCCTTGCTGAAGTCAAGGTAGACCACATCCACAGCCTTTCCCTCGTCCACCCAGCGCGTCACTTTGTCATAGAAGGAGATCAGGTTCGTCAAGCAGGACCTGCCTTCCATAAACCCATGCTGACTAGGCCTGATCGCCTGCTTGCCCTTCAAGTGCCGCATGATGACTCCCAAGAGGATCTGCTCCATGAGCTTCCCTCGTACTGTGGTCAAACTGACAGGCCTGTAGTTCCCCGGGTCTGCCCTCCGGCTCTTCTTGTAGATGGGCGTCATATTTGCTAGCCGCCAGTCAGCTGGGACCTCCCCCGATAGCCAGGACTGCTGATAAATGATGGATAGGGGCTTGGCCAGCTCCTCTGACAGTTCTCTCAGTACCCTTGGGTGAATCCCATCTGGCCCCATTGACTTGTGCACATCCAAGTGCCGTAGCAGGTCACCAACCAGTTCTTCGTGGATGGTGAGGGCCACATGCTGCTCCCCATCCCCTTCCACCAGCTCAGGGTACTGGGCATCCAGAGAACAACCGGTATTGCCGCTAAAGACTGAGGCAAAGAAGGCATTGAGCACCTCCGCCTTTTCCTCATCTCTTGTAACTAAGTTTCCCCCTGCATCCAGTAAAGGATGGAGATTCTCCTTAGTCCTCCTTTTTGTGTTGATGTATTTATAAAAACGTTTTTTGTTATCTTTAACGGCAGTAGCCAGATTGAGCTCCAGATGAGCTTTGGCCTTCCTAATTTTGTCCCTGCACAGCCTCGCTACATCCTTATAGTCCTCCCTAGTGGCCTGCCCTCTTTTCCAAAGATTATAAGCCCTCTTTTTTCTCCTAAGCTCATAGGAGAAATAGGTGCAGTAGTCAAGAAAAAAAAAAAAAAAAATCACTGAAGACAGAAACTGTTTGTGTGAAGTGATCAACCCACCAAACCTAAATCTTAGCAGAAATTATTAAGGTATTCTAATCATTCTTGAAACTCTTCATAAGATTCAACACCTCCAAATTTCAAACACCTTCTTCCTGACAAATAGTTCTAAAAAAAATTATATTTATATTGTCCAGTCAAGACTTGATGACAGTAGCATTTGAGGAATTCATTTTAAGATGACTCATGAGGAGTTCCTGTCTGCAAATTGTCAGGCAAAAAGTCAAATGAAAAGTGTTATTAGAATACCCTGCTTGGAAGACATGTGACAACATTTTATTTTCCATTTTAAGAAAAGTTAATTGAAGATCTGGAAACATACATATTTTTTAAATGAGAACATGTCATAAATTTGGTTCTACCTTATATTCTTTTTCCCACTAATTGTCCTTTTTCCATCCCCCAAGGCAGTTCAAATAATAATTAATCTTTAGCCTTACAAGAAGCAAGAATGTTTGGAAAAAAAAGAATAAGTCTGCTTACACATTTTATAATTTCATATGTAACTACCCAGAGGGGCTCTTATTACAATGCATGCAATAGATAAAATTAATCCCTACAAGTATGCCGTGTTATTTGTTTAAATTAGGAAAACTGAGTTCATCCCTCTGGAGGCAAACTGGAATTAGTATAGTGAAAACTCATTCTGCACTAAAGATATCCTGACTATACTCTTCTCCATTTCTTTTGCTCATGTTTCTGGTTCTGGAGTTGTTGATCAACCTTTGCTGCTTTCCCACAAGCTTTTGTTATAACAGCTTGGCAAACCTCTCCTGTGCCTGCTCACCCTGCTCCTTTCTGTTCTCCAGTGGGAAGCGAAGCCATCAGTAGCTTGCAAACTCTACTTGTATGTAGCTTCCCATCTGCCGAATGATATTCATTTTTTTTCAGTGATCTTATTACCAACACTTTCACAACTATTCAGTCTCTCTCTCTCACAAAGCAGTACGGGGGCTCTCTTCTATTAATCTATATAGAAGGGGACAATGAGATGAGGGAAATAATGGTGCACTGTAATTTACTACACTTGTTCTCTAAAGTCTTTAAATCTAAGCACATGAAAAGTTCCAAAGTCCACAGAACTCGTAGTATGTTTATATGGGTATTTACCTGATCTGAGACTACATAAATGCTAGTTGGTATTTTTACATGCAAGTCTGGGCTAGCGTCTTATTCTGAAAATAAACTACTTACTGCAGTACACAACAGTAAAGATAAAATCTAGTTCTCTTGTATAATTTTACAAGACGGATTTTACTAGTATGTAGAAAACTGTTCCCAAGTATATGCTTCAAATATCTCCTTGGTGGATAGAGGTAGGCCACTCAAAACATGATTTCTTGACACACATTATGTTGAGTATACCAGACAGCAGAATCAAAGCAGGTGTCCAGATCTGTATGGTGTATTGATCTGCTAGTGTTAAAAGAACAATATTAACTTAACTCCTTTTCTTTTAGAATTAAACATTGTATGTTATAGCTTCAGAAGGTTCACATTTAGGTATGGTTACCTTCTAATGCAAGAGCAAGCTTCTTTCAACCAGTCTGGACTTCCTTTGAGCACAGCAAATCCAAACTCAACAATAGATGAGCTTTGTAAGTTTTAATTATGAATGAAACTGTGTCACAGAAGAAGTAATATGACATGTCCTCAGTTTTAACATGCATCATTTTTCAGTCACTGACATTAACTATTAAGGATCTCATGTTCCCCTCTGCATGCATGCTGATGTGTCTTTCCCTCTCAACATTATCTCTACATTTGAAGGATTTGAAGGATTCTCCCATGTACTCTACTTGTAGTTTAAAGGAGGCAGCTTGAAGATTTCCAGCAACAACTCCCCTTGTTGCTGTATAATCTTCCTACCTTGCTACATTGGAAGGAGTGCAGAAGAGCAGCTTCACACAACAATGTAATTTAAAATGATATCATAGCAAGAATCTGGTATGGCCTTAGTTTTCAAAAGATCCAAGTGCTAAAGACTAAAGTGGCTTCCTCCTTTAGCACTGCACAATTAATTTCAGTCCTATGTTATCTTCCCCCATCAAAAATCTAAAATGCAATTATAAAAACGTGAGTGAGTGAGACTTGTTTGTCCTTCTCTCCTGCAGAGAAAGTACTAATGTAAAAAAGGATAGGTCCCCAAATTACCGAAAGATACCATGGAATCATAGAATCATAGAATATCCTGAGTTGGAAGGGACCCTTAAGGATCATCAAGTCCAACTCTTGACACCGCACAGGTCTACCCAAAAGTTCAGACCATGTGACTAAGTGCACAGTCCAATCTCTTCTTAAATTCAGACAGGAAGTTACACTGAAGGACAGAGAAATTATTTTGGATCATTAACATCCTTCTCTTATCGAGTTCCATTAACTCTGAATTGTTTCATTATCTCTGTGTTGTGTTTTGAGTCTCTGAACATTAAGGTATCATTTTAGCTAGTGTTCTGCAGTCAGTCAAAATCTCAGTTTTCAATATTTATTGATTTGGTTGTGCTGTAAATTTCTACTTTAAACACTACTTGCCCTGCTGCTCTGTATTCAAGGACTCTGCAAACCAGGACAAGTACCAGGAACTCATCAGAATCTTCCGTGAACAGCCTGAAATAAAAGACTGAGGTCATCTTGGAGAGATTTAGCCAATTATGTTCTAATTAATTAAGGCCCCATAATCAGGGCCTAATCCACCTAATTAGAGCAAACAAATCAAGTATTTATCATTATAGATATCACTGCACTTTGTGGTTTAAATTTTAAAGTAAATATATCTTTTATAAAAGGCAATACTACATTTCTCTCCCTTGTCGGTGCCATTGTACAAAAAGAAACATGTAAATGTAGAAGTGAACAAGATTTTGTGTACTTTTAATACATTTCTTTGAAAATACAGGACGACCAAGGTTTTTCAAGTTTCTCAAAAGTGGTGAAGCAATTTAGAAGGTATGTCCTCCTGAATATTTCATAGAAACATACTATTAAATCAGGAAGATGCTTTTCAAAACTTTGTATCATTGCCCACCTTTAAAGGCTTATTTTTATCTAGGTCACATAACATCAGCACTCCGAGGATAAACCAAGGATAAATGACACATAGAGTTTTGTCTGTTGTCATGGATTCCTTCAGATAAATACAATTAAAGCAGATTCTTTAAATCTTCCTTTGTTTTTTTTTCCATATAGAGATACATTTTTCATAGACACATTTGACCATCAATGCACACAGAAATGTGCATATTAATTCCTGTCCTGGTTTCAGTTAGCACAGAATTAATTTTCTTCCTAGTAGCTGGTGGAATGCTGTGTTTTGGCTTAGGATGAGAAGAGTGCTGATAACACCCCGATGCTTTAATTGTTGCAGAGCAGTGCTTATACTAAGCCAAGGACATCTCAGCCTTTTGCTCTGTCCTGCCAACGGGCAGGCTGGGGGTGCAGTAAGAGCTGGGAGGGGACAGACCCAGGACAGGTGACCCAAACTAGCCAAAGGGGTATTCCATACCATCTGACGTCATGCTAAACAATATATAGGGGTGGCTAGCTGGGGGAAGGGGCCGGACTGCTCAGGGTTAGGCTGGGCATCGGTCAGCGGGTGGTGAGCAATTGCATTGTGCATCACTTGTTTGTACATACTATTACTTTCGTATTATCACCATTGTATCATTATTCTTATTATTGTTATTATTATTTTTGTTATTATTATTTTCCTGTCTTATTAAACTGTCTTTATCTCAACTCACGGGCTTCACTCTCCATTTCTCTCCCCCGTCCCAGAGAGGGAGGGGGGAGTGTGAGCGAACGGCTGCGTGGTGTTTAGCTGCCAGCCGGGTTAAACCACGACAATTCCCATATTGAAATGAAATTTTCTCTTTTAATACATTTGAAAGATCTCTCAAGGATGTTTCTTTGATTGGTGCACTAAACAAATGCATGCAATAATGAAGCAGTAAACATAAATAAACAAAACGTTTTCTATCAAGAGCACTGTTTTGTATGAATATTCTCCTCTAAAAGACATTAACAAAAGAAATCTTTACCAATACAAAGATTTGAAAAGTACTTCATACTGTTAAGTGTCTAATAACCTTAAATACAGTAGTAACCATTATATTTATACCTTAATTTTTATATAAAAGAGACAATTGTGTCAGCCCACACTTGTTTCCTGGTTAGCAACTGGTGCACACTTCAAGCTATCATAAATGACTTCAGAATGTCTTAACATGTATTTGAGCTCACATTTGCCACAAGTTTGAATCAAATACATATCCCTTTACTGTACTTCACCATTACATATTGCAGGTGATAATTCAATCACTTACAATAATGTTTAAAAAAAAAGTGGCCATTGAAATAAAACTGTATACAGCTAATATCAGTACTTTATGGTCATTTGTCATCTAAAAAGTGTTGTATTTGAAGGAAAGAAAAAATGAGGAAAGATAAAATTCCCACTTATAAGTAGATCAGACAGCAATGACTCCAAACTTTCACTAAACTGTTGTAAAAATAAACAAATAAACAAAAAACAAATCCCCAAATATACCCCCTGAAAACAAACAAACAAACAAAAAACTCCCTATTAAGAAATTCTTCACTTCAGTAATCTGTATCATATAGAGTAAAAGACAAATGACATATGCTGAAAAGGGCACAGAAGTGACCAATTTTATATTTTCAGTCAGACTTGCAGCAGACTTCAATGTAGTCTCTTTATTAAGTACCAAATTCTAAGTAATGAACCTTGAGTACTGTGTTCAGTTTTGGGCCCCTCGCTACAAGGACATGGAGGTGCTTGAGCGGGTCCAGAGAAGGGCGACGAAGCTGGTGAGGGGCCTGGAGAACAAGTCCTACGAGGAGCGGCTGAGGGAGCTGGGCTTGTTCAGCCTGGAGAAAAAGAGGCTCAGGGGTGACCTTATCGCTCTCTACAGATACCTTAAAGGAGGCTGTAGTGAGGTGGGGGTTGGCCTGTTCTCCCATGTGCCTGGTGACAGGACGAGGGGGAATGGGCTTAAGTTGCGCCAGGGGAGTTTTAGGCTGGATGTTAGGAAGAACTTCTTTACCAAAAGGGTTGTTAGACATTGGAACAGGCTGCCCAGGGAGGTGGTGGAGTCACCATCCCTGGAAGTCTTCAAAAGACGTTTAGATGTAGAGCTTAGGGATATGGTTTAGTGGGGACTGTTAGTGTTAGGTCAGTGGTTGGACTCGATGATCTTGAGGTCTCTTCCAACCTAGAAATTCTGTGATTCTGTGTAATAATGCAGCAGCTGGATTATGTCTGATACACACTGACATTTTAGTTGGTCTTTTACAGAGTATAAAATAATAAGGAAAAACACTCTAAAGAAACCAAAATCACACAAACATACAATGTTATTTTTCCCCTTAAAACTTCAAAACTTTATAGGAAAGAAGGAAAACCTAGTGACAAACTTTGCACTTTTTAATGATATTTGACATATTAGACATAAATGCTCAATAGTGAAATTGAACAATATCAAGAAGAATTACGTTACACATATATAAAAACTCTAATTTTTCAGGCACTATACATTTAAAATCAAAAATATATTCAAAGATTGTGCTTTGTGCTGTTTCTGGCTGTATTTCTCTTTCTTATATTGCTCTGTAGTTCAGAAATTTCATAAATTTAAGTTATGAATTTCATTCATATTTAAATGTTCACTTTTAACAAAAATGTATCTTTCTGAACTTTACCTATTGATAACAATTCAACTTTTTAAAGATCTTTTAAATCTCTTTAAAGTTGACTAAGGCTAGGTCACATGGTTTGATGGAATAAGCACTCATGCATAATTTGTATAATTAAATCTTCATTCATCAAAATACTTGTGAAAACAGTTGTACTTTTAAGAACTCATCTATATTTGAAATGAAACAGATTTACCTACCTGTCTATAAGAATAATGGAAAAACAATAGGAATGTACCATACTTATTGTAATCTCTTTGCTCTTTTATAAAAATATTTATAATTAAATAATTAAATCCTGTGCCCTCTGTAAAAATAAATAAAATAAATCAAACAACAACAACAAACAATAACAACAACAAATAAAACAAACATATTTTTAAACCTTTCTCAAAAAGACAGTGTCATGTCAGTGCTGCTTTAGCTCTGGCTGACATAACTGATTTTTCATTTTGCTTTGTTTTACCACAGAATCATCTGAAAATGTTGCTATAAAAGCTAAAGCAAGACAGTTATTACTGTAATTTTATGTAATCCAGTGTACTAACTATAAGATTTGGAAAATTTATTGCAATTGAATATTATTTTTAATATTATTTGTAGTTTCTATTACAAGCTGCCCTTCTGATACCAGTATATTCACCATAAGTAGTTATAAGTAAATAAGTATTTAAGTAAATAAGTAAATAAGTATTTCCTGTTAAGATAAATAAAATTTGCAAATCTCATACTACTAACATAAAATCATAGATCACCTGTTTTTCATACCATGTTCTGAGAAAAAATTAAAAACAATAAAATATATTAACTTTTTTTTATCCACAGACAAAATAAGATCTATAAATATAGTTCCTTTTTAGAAAATCTTTCCAGCTTTTATTTCAAAATCTGTTTTGCAAAAAATAATGAAGTAATCTATCTCATTTTTGATACTTTTTTCTCCTGTGTACTTATAACTGATCAAGTCTTTCATTTAAGTATTTTCTCCCAAATGGAAATTTGCTAGAAAAATGTGTTAACTTTGTTTTCAATATTTATTCTATTTATTAAATAAAAGCATTTTACTTGGCGAAGCATTTTCTAATACAAAAGGCTCTCTTTACCTTTACCCTTATATTTTTTTCCCTTTTTTCCCATTTGGATTTCTACTTGGAGACAATGATATTTTATGGTGAAATCTGCTGCTGCTCCTGGGAATACCCTTAACTACAACAAGAGTCTTGCATTTAACAAAATCACCTTTGAAGCAATATTTAAGAAGTTTTTGTCTAATTCAATGGCATTTTGGAGGAAATTAAAAAAAAAAATGTTCTTTTAAATGGTTCAGATGTTAGATTGTAAACAAATAAGGTATCTACGACTGTTATCAGAAAAGTTCTCCTAAATAGGTGGTCATTTGCAAGATGCTTTTGACTGCCAAGCGGCTCACCCCTAATAATTTTATGTATAGCTGTATTAAAATCAAATTAATTGATACACAGGATCCAGGTGGGGCATAAAGAAACATCAGAGTGATTTTTTTCTCATTTGTTCTCATTTTTCTCATAAGTTTGCTTAGTGCAAACTTACTTTGCAACACTTACCTTAGTTGCATTAAAATTGGGAAAGCCTTCATGAACCTGAAAGTGATAATCCACAGTTTTTATTAGCGAGCTTCCACAAAGACAATCTCTGGGACAAAGTATGTCCAGTACCTTCTCACCAAGATGCTCATGTATAATTTATCTCCATCATTTCCTGCTTCTACCTCAGCCTTGTCTTTGTCATTTTCTGGTAATTAGTGTCTGGAACATGAAATAAAATATGTCACTGAAGTCAATGAAATAAACCAGTTCATCCTGCACTCTATTTTTTTATGCAGCCACCTTGCTTTAAAGCACTCACAGCCCACCGAGTACTTCCAGACTGAATTTTGCTATATGCAAATATATTTTGAATTAGCAAGCACAATTTGTAGCATATTTTTGGATGCATAACTACAGCAGTGCTTATAATCTATGCAAATACTGCAAGCCAGCTATTTACTCCTTGTCTTAGGATACTGGTAGTATAGCAGCAAGGTGATCCACACAGATAACACCCACATTGAAACAGGTTTTGCAGAACATTCTAAACCCTCTATTATCACAGCTGCAGTACTATCCTATGAGCCTGTTTCTTCAAAGGTAATTTCATCACGTCTTGACAAGAAATAGTCAATGACTGAAATGTACTCTTCACCATCAATACTGAAGACACCACAACTAGGGATTTATGTTGAGATACACAGAGTTTTAGGAATTTCAGAGAGAATAACTGAAGTCAGAGAGAACAGCTGATCCTACAGACAAAGAGAACTGTAGAGATTAAAAAAAAAAAATGCAGCTAAGGAATACAGGAAAAATAACAATTAAAATGTGTCCCTTCATTACTTTACCATGTTCATAGAGCTTGAAAGAGCTTTAACAGGAAAATAATTAACCAGAATATTGAATATTTAAGTGCACTAGATGCTATTTCCTATCATTATCTGATTTGGGTAGTTGATGCTATATTCTTTTCAGTTCAACCACCTCTCTGATCATTTCAGGATTTACAATTCAGGATTTACAAGAGAGAATAGAAATATAAAGAAGAGTGTGAATAACTGGCTTTAAAATCATTTTTCTCATTGCAATGTCTTAAGGGAAAAAAAAAAAAAAAAAAAAAGGAGATGGAGAAAAGCTGAAGTCTGATGAAAACCTGAGGACTGATACAATATTATCATCAAAGAGAATGTGGAAAATATGCTTCTGACTCTTTCCATCACTGAAGACCTAAAAATAGGTTACTATCTTGGAAATTTAGTTAAATTTCGCACAAAATAATGTAACTTATGTAGTTCTTAAATATGAGCAAATACAATTAAAGTTTTATTTTGTTTTTGCATACTAAAAAGTACTGAAGTATTCGTTATAACTCTCAGAAACTATCCTCACCTATTATTTGCTACACTATCTGTTCTTTTATTGGTGCTGCATGGATCTTCAGATGCTCATAAAACCTCTAAGAGATTAGCAACAAAATATTTACCTGTTTCAAATTTCCTTCTTCCTGACACTTGTAAAATTCAGTTATCAAAAGCATAAAAAGGGATAAAGATTGGGGAAATCCCTAATGTTTGTCCCTGAAGCAGTTTTCCACTTTTCAGAAATCAAAGAAGAGTTGCTTTTTTTTTTTTTTTTCATTCTTTCTCTTCACATGGAGTTATTTGTCTGTATCACGTTTGTTGTTCTCTAAAATGAAAATGAACACAAGCCAGCTTTCAATGAAACACCCAAAGCAATTGTAGCACTTTGTTAGAAGTACCAAGGATTTCTGTGGATCCTGTGTCTTTCATTTCTGAGTCCTCCAGATCTTTACCCTCCCTGAACTGTGACAAATTTGAATATGTTTGGAATTATTTCGCTCTCCTGTTACCCAGGGTTAATCTTCAGATGAGACCATATTTCTAGTGACAGCTTGAATTCAGTAAATCTTTTATTAAATTGCAATTTCACTGAAAGTAACATAGAAAATATTTTATTGATCATAGAATCATAAAATATCCTGAAATTGAAAGGATCCACAAGGATCATTGAGTTCAACTCTTGGCTCCACACAGGGCTACTGGAAAAACAGACCCTATGTCTGAGAGCATTGTCCAAATGTTTATTGAACTCCAACAGGCTCTGTGCCATGACCACTTACCTGGGGAGCCTGTTACAGTGCCCAACCACCATCTCAGTGAAGAATCATTTCCTAATATCCAACCTGAACTTTCCTTGACACAGCTTCATGCCATTCCCTCAGGTCCTATCACTGGCCATCCAAAGTGAAGAGATCAGAGCCTGCACCTCTGCTCAGTAAGGAAGCTGTAGGATTCTGTGAGGTTGCACCTCAGTCTCCTCTTCTCCAGGCTGAACTTCAACATATTCTCATATATCTTTTCCACCAGATCTTTCACCATGTTTGTAGCCCTCCTATGGACAATCTACTAGTTTTATGTCCTTATATTGTGACACCCCAAACAGCACACAGTACTCAAGTTGAAGCTGCACCAGCACAGAACAGAGATGGACATGCACATCCCTTGATTGGCTACAATGCCATGCTTGATTCACCCTAGGATAAGTTGGCCTTTTTGGCTGCCAGGACACACTGCTGATTCATATAAAAGTTGCCATCAACTAGAATGCCCAGATCACTGTGAAGGGCTGCTCTCCAGACTCTCATTCCCTAGGCCATACATACAGCCAGGGTTGCCCCATCCTAGGTGCAGAATCTAGCACTTGCTTTTATTGAACTTCATGTGGTTGGTGAATTTCCAGCCCTCTAATGTGCCAAGATCTCTCTGCAAGGCCTCTCTGTCTCAAAGGAGTCAACAGCTCCTCTCAATTTAGTATTATATGCAAACTTACATTTTATACATTTGAGTCCTGAATCTGAGTCATTTATGAATACATTAAAGAGAACTGGCTCTAAAATGTAGCCCTGCAGAACCTCATTGGTGTCTGGCCATATTTCAGCTCAACTTGTCAACCAATTGTTAACCCACTGTATTATATATTTGTCTAGCTATATGCTGGACATTTTGTGCAGAAGTATACTGTGAGAAACAGTATCAAAAGCTTTGCTGAAATCCAAAAAGATTATATCAACTGGCTTCCCTTGGTCAGCTAGGTGGGTAATCTTGTCATAAAAGGAAATTAAGTTCATTAAACAAGACCATTAGATTATAAAATATTTATATCTTTCTCATTATTTTTTTTTTCATAAATAAGCTCTTTCTTGATGATCTTCTAGATGAACACCTCGGTAACTTTAAACTTAGGGTATTACTTTTGTTATACCAGATCTCACTCCTCAAGAAGGCTTTGATTTTCTTGAAAACTAGAGGTTCTCAATCATTCCCCCAAAAAGCTATGATTTCTCCATCCCAAGATTTCTTGATTTTTGAAATTCAGTTTAATCATTTTACCCTGAATCAAAATTAGAAGAGAGTAAAAAAGTATCTGGAGAGATAGGATCGTGTTGAGGGATTTTTGAAACAGCAAAGATCCCATGGCTTGCTGCAGCTGAGCAAACCAAGCTACCAGGACGACTATGAGAAGTTCCCATGACAGTGTTCCCACATCGCCCAATTGAGGAATTTAGAGAAATATTGTTGCCAGCAGCTGGCTTCAAGGACAAGGTCTACGTGACTGCTAATCACAAGGGGGTTGTTTTCTTGTAGTTGTTTGTCTGAGTGCTTTTGACCAATAATCTTGTGTGAGACACTATCTGCCCCTGTTGTCCCCATGTGCTGAAATATGAGTTGGCATGACCTGTCTGAACAGAGAGAGTTATGGCTAGATCTCAGGAAGAAAAACAGGTTTTATGACCTTTGGCAGAAGGGGCAGGACACTCAGGAGGACTACAAAGATATCATGAGGCTGTGCAGAAAGAAAATTAGAAGGACCAAAGCCCAGCTTGAGCTCAGTCTGGCTACTGCTGTTATGAATGGAGCTAAATTAGGTTGGAAGCCATTCAAGAGGTGTCCCCCTGGGATCAGTACTGGGGCCAGTTCACTTTAATATCTTTATCAGTTGTCTGGATGAGGGGATTTGGTGAACACTCAGTAAGTTGGGAGATGACAGAAAGTTGGGTGAGAGTGTTGATCTGCTTGGGGGTAGGAGGGCTCTACAAAGGGATCTGGATAGGCTGGACTGGTGGGCCGAGGCCAAGTGTATGAGGTTCAACAAGGTGAATTTCTGGGTTCTGCACTTGGGGCACAACAACCCCATGCAATGCTACAGTCTGGGAGAAGAGTGGCAGGAAAGCTGTGTGGTGGAAAGGAAACTGGGGGTATTGGTTGGTTGATAGCTGGCTAAATATAGGCCAACAGTGTGCTCAGGTAGCCAAGAAGGCCAACAGCATCCTAGGTTGTATCAGAAACAGTGTGGCCAGCAGGATTAGGGAAGTGATTGTCCCTCTGTACTTGACTCTGATGAGGCCAGAACTCAAATACTGCATTCACTTTTGGGACCCTCACTACAAGAAGGACATTGAGGTGCTGGGGTGTGTCCAAAGAAAGGCAACAAAGCTGGTGAAGAAGCCTTATGAGGAGCATCGGAGGGAACTGGTGTTGTTTAGCCTAGATGAAAGGAGTCTCAGGGGAGACCTTATTGCTCCCTACAACTACCTTAAAGGAGGTTGTAGCAGGGTGGGGGGTCATTCTCTTCTCCCAAGCAACAATCAATAGGACAAGAGGAAGTGGCCCCAAATTTCAACAAGGAAGGTTTAGGTTTGATATTAGGAGAAATTTCTTCACTTAAAGAGTTGTAAGGCATTGGAACAGGCTGCCCAGGCAAGTGTTTGAGTCATAATCCCTGGAGGTATTCAAAAGATGTGTAGATGTAGTTTTTAGGAATAAGGTTTATGGTAGAATTGGCAGTGCTAGGTTAACAATTGTACTAGATGATTTTAGAGGTCTTTTCCAACCTAAAAGATACTATGATTCTATGATTCATCTCAACAACTGTAGCGAGTAGGAAAACTCTGTATGACAAAGTTGAAGTCTAATAAGACATGTTAACTTCTGGCTGAGAAACTAGCTGAACTTCAGTCACTTTTCTTACACAAAAAAGGGCAACTTTTCCAACTTTACTCATTACTGCTAAAATTACATTACATTATAATTATAGATCTCTGTTTTTAAATGCAAACCAAAGCACTAAGTGGAACTTCTAAAACTAACTTTAATCAGTGTAAATTATTTTAAGCTCAGCCTCAGTAAAATGACTTCATGTATTCTTTACAATTTCACTTAGTATCTTATTGAGTCAAATAGCCTTGCAAATTTGTTTGAGATTGTTGTGGTTTAACCCGGCCGGCAGCTAAAACACCACGCAGCCGTTCGCTCACCCTCCCCCCTCCCTCTCCGGGACGGGGGAGAGAAATGGAAAGTGAAGCCCGTGAGTTGAGATAAAGACAGTTTAATAAGACAGGAAAATAATAATAACAAAATAATAATAAAAATAATAACAATAATAATACAATGATGATAATAGGAAAGTAATAATAGTATGTACAAACAAGTGATGCACAATGCAATTGCTCACCACTCGCTGACCGATGCCCAGCCTAACCCCGAGCAGTCCGGCCCCTTCCCCCCCAGCTAGCCACCCCTATATATTGTTTAGCATGACGTCAGATGGTATGGAATACCCCTTTGGCTAGTTTGGGTCACCTGTCCTGGGTCTGTCCCCTCCCAGCTCTTACTGCACCCCCAGCCTGCCCGTTGGCAGGACAGAGCAAAAGGCTGAGATGTCCTTGGCTTAGTATAAGCACTGCTCTGCAACAATTAAAGCATCGGGGTGTTATCAGCACTCTTCTCATCCTAAGCCAAAACACAGCATTCCACCAGCTACTAGGAAGAAAATTAATTCTGTGCTAACTGAAACCAGGACATCTATCCACCCCTTATTCCATACCATTTATGTCATGCTCAGGTTACACTCTTTTCCATACATTCTAATTAGTCACCTATAGTAATCATGGTAGTGATAACATACAGTATAATATACTATTTAACATGGTACAATTCAGTTCATGGGCTATTCTCACCCAGTATTAAATCTCCTTGAGGTACACACCGGACCTCTCCGTTCTTTTGCATCACCCACCAAGTGTATCCAGGTCCCTGAGCGAAAACAATTCCACGAATAGGTTTGCCTTTTCCTGAGGCAGGAGTAGCCCAGACTGTTTTACCCAGCATATTTTTTACATGCACTACAGGAACTTTATCCCCATCTACAGTACGTAACAGGTTTGATTGGGCAGGTCCAGCTCGGTTGGTAGATCCCCTAGTATTGACTAACCAAGTGGCCTTTGCTAAATGCGTATCCCAGTTTTTGAACGTCCCAGCGCCCATTGCTTTCAAGGTAGTCTTTAACAGGCCATTGTATCATTCAACTTTCCCGGAGGCTGGTGCATGATAGGGGATGTGATACACCCATTCAATACCATGTTCTTTGGCCCAAGTGTCTATAAGGTTGTTTCGGAAGTGAGTCCCATTGTCTGATTCTATTCTTTCTGGGGTGCCATGTCGCCATAGGACTTGCTTTTCAAGGCCCAGGATGGTGTTCCGGGCGGTGGCATGAGGCACAGGATATGTTTCCAGCCATCCGGTGGTTGCTTCCACCATTGTAAGTACGTGGCGCTTGCCATTGCGAGTTTGAGGGAGTGTGATGTAATCAATCTGCCAGGCCTCTCCATATTTATATTTCAGCCATCGTCCTCCATACCAAAGAGGCTTTGACCGTTTGGCTTGCTTGATTGCAGCACATGTTTCACAGTCATGAATAACCTGTGCTATAGCATCCATGGTCAAGTCCACCCCTCGATCACGAGCCCATCTGTATGTTGCATCTCTACCTTGATGGCCTGAGGTGTCATGGGCCCATCGGGCTATAAATAATTCACCTTTATGCTGCCAATCCAAGTCCACCTGAGCTACTTCAATCTTAGCAGCCTGATCCACCTGCTGGTTGTTTTGATGTTCTTCAGTAGCCCGATTTTTGGGCACATGAGCATCTACGTGGCGTACTTTCACAGCCAGGTTCTCTACCCGAGCAGCAATATCTTGCCACAATGCAGCAGCCCAGATGGGTTTGCCCCTACGCTGCCAGTTGTTTTGCTTCCATTGCTGTAACCATCCCCACAGGGCATTTGCTACCATCCATGAATCGGTGTAGAGATAGAGAACTGGCCATTTTTCTCGTTCAGCAATGTCTAAAGCCAGCTGAATGGCTTTCACTTCTGCAAACTGACTCGATTCACCTTCTCCCTCAGCAGCTTCTGCAACTCGTCGCGTAGGACTCCATACAGCAGCCTTCCATCTCCGATGCTTCCCCACAATACGACAGGACCCATCAGTGAACAGGGCATATTTCTTTTCATTCTCTGGCAACTGGTTGTACAGTGGGGCTTCTTCAGCACGACCCACCTCCTCCTCTGATGATATCCCAAAGTATTTGCCTTCTGGCCAGTCCATGATCACTTCCAATATTCCTGGGCGACTGGGGTTTCCTATTCGAGCCCGCTGAGTAATCAATGCAACCCACTTGCTCCATGTAGCATCAGTTGCATGATGCGTAGAGGGGACCCTTCCCTTGAACATCCAGCCTAGTACTGGCAATCGGGGTGCTAGGAGGAGTTGCGCTTCAGTACCGACCACCTCCGAAGCAGATCGAACTCCTTCATATGCTGCCAATATCTCCTTTTCAGTTGGAGTATAGCGGGCCTCAGATCCTCTGTATCCCCGACTCCAAAACCCCAGGGGCCGACCTCGAGTTTCCCCAGGTTCTTTCTGCCAGAGGCTCCAGGTGGGGCCGTTCTCCCCGGCTGCAGTGTAGAGCACATTCTTTACATCTGGTCCTGTTCGAACTGGCCCAAGGGCTACTGCATGGACTATTTCCTGCTTGATTTGTTCAAAGGCTTGTCGTTGTTCAGGGCCCCATTCAAACTCATTCTTCTTACGGGTTACTTGGTAGAGCGGGTTTACAATCAGACTGTAATTTGGGATGTGCATTCTCCAAAACCCCACAACACCTAGGAAAGTCTGTGTTTCTTTTTTGTTAGTTGGTGGAGACATAGCTGTTATTTTGTTGATCACATCCATTGGGATTTGACAACGTCCATCTTGCCATTTTATTCCTAAAAACTGGATCTCTCGTGCAGGTCCTTTGACTTTATTCTGTTTTATGGCAAAACCGGCTTTCAGAAGGATTTGGACTATTTTCTTCCCTTTCTCGAAAACTTCCTCTGCTGTGTCACCCCACACAATAATGTCATCGATGTACTGCAGGTGTTCAGGAGCTTCCCCCTGCTCTAGCGCAGACTGGATCAGCCCATGGCAAATGGTAGGGCTGTGTTTCCACCCCTGGGGCAGCCTATTCCAAGTATATTGAACTCCCCTCCAAGTGAAGGCAAATTGTGGCCTGCACTCTGCTGCTAGAGGGATGGAGAAAAATGCATTAGCGATATCAATTGTGGCGTACCACTTGGCTGCCCTCGATTCAAGTTCATACTGAAGTTCCAGCATGTCCGGCACTGCAGCACTCAGTGGTGGCGTGACTTCGTTCAGGCCACGATAGTCCACTGTTAGTCTCCACTCGCCATTAGACTTTCGCACTGGCCATATGGGGCTATTGAAAGGTGAATGGGTCTTGCTGATCACTCCTTGGCTCTCCAATTGACGAATTAGCTTATGGATGGGAATCAGGGAGTCTCGGTTAGTGCGATATTGCCGCCGGTGCACAGTTGTGGTAGCGATTGGCACTTGCTGTTCTTCGACCCTCAGCAACCCCACAACAGAGGGGTCCTCTGAGAGACCAGGCAAGGTAGATAATTGTTTAATGCCCTCTGTCTCTAAGGCAGCTATACCAAAAGCCCACCGGAACCCTTTTGGGTCCTTGCAATATCCTCTTCTAAGATAGTCTATGCCAAGGATACATGGAGCATCCGGGCCAGTCACAATGCGGTGCTTTTCCCACTCATTCCCAGTCAGACTTACTTCAGCCTCCAATACAGTCAACTGCTGAGATCCTCCTGTCACTCCACAAATATAGATGGGCTCTGGTCCTTTATAGCTCGATGGCATTATAGTACATTGTGCACCGGTGTCTACTAAAGCCTTATACTTCTGTGCGCGTGATGTGCCAGGCCATCGAATCCACACAGTCCAATAAACTCGATTGTCCCTTTCCTCCCCCTGGCTGGAGGCAGGGCCCCCCTAATCCTGGTCAGAATCTTCTTCGTTTCTGTGTTTGAAGGATTGTCTGCTGGAAGTTGGAGCAGCAAACTTTTCGGAGAATCCTTTTTTCCTGATTGTTTTCTTTTGCAACTCACGTACCCGTGCCTCTAGGGTCGCGGTAGATTTTCCATCCCATTTTCTCATGTCCTCTCCATGGTCTCGTAAGTAAAACCACAGGGTGGCACGGGGTGAGTACCCACTATATCGTCTTCCTTGTGTGGATGAACGCCTACCCCTGATAGCTGAGACACTGCTTTGTACAGGTGCGGAGGGGAATAATCTCTCTTCAAGTTGGTGAAACTTTTCAGAAAGTTTCTCCCAGGTGTTCTCTTTCGGTCGTTGGACACTGGTTGGTTCAGGTTGGGGGGAAGATAGATTCTCTTTAAGTTGGTGGACCTCTTCAGACAGTTTCTCCACAGCTGAGACGCAGGCCTGTAAGGAAGAGGAGAGACTTTCTTCGTACTGCCGGAGTTCTTTAGCCGCTTCATCCACTGTGGGTTCCTCATCCTCTTTCCAGGCCATTACTGCCAATGAGCTGGCATATGATGATGGTGCACTCCGTACAAACTTCCGCCACATGGGTCGTGTACACTTGACTTCATCTGGATCTTTGGATGTTTGTGTCTGGTCTGGATCCTCATAAATCACTTCCCGTACGGCTAATTCCCTCAGGTACTGGATTCCCTTCTCCATAGTGGTCCACTTGCCTGGTACACATAAAATATCTTCCTTGAAGGGATACCTTTCCCTCACAGCTGAGAGGAGACGCCTCCAGAGGCTGGTGGGTCGTGCTCCATCTGCAATTGCTTTGTCAATGCCGGCGTCTCGAGCAAGGGATCCCAACCGTCTGGCTTCCCTGCCGTCTAATTCCACACAATTGGCTCCAGAGTCCCAGCACCGGAGCAGCCAGGTGACAAGCTGCTCACCTATACAGCGACCAAAATCTTTTCGCACATCTCGTAGCTCGCGCTCGTTTAGGCTTCGCGTAGTTACTGTTGCTCTTTCGGCATCCTCATCTTCCTCCTCCTGAATCCTTGATGGCCCAGCGTCGTCATCATCTTCGTCATCTCTATACTTAGTTTTGGCAGAAGCCTTACCTGGATTGGCAGAAGACTCTCTGCGTTCTAAACGACTTGAATTTCTGTACCATATTTTCACCTTCTCTACAGGGGCAGCTTGCACTGCTACTGCTCGTTTCTCTGACTTTGTTACAGGGTCTGCCACAGGGATTGGAATACCCTCTGCAGGGTCAACTTGCACTGCTACAGCTCGTTTCTCTGACACGGCCACAGGAGCTGGAGCGGCTGCAGGAGCTGGAGCAGTTGCAGGAACCGGAGCTGTAGCGGCTACAGGAGCTGGAGCTGGAGCTGGAGCAGTTGCAGGAGCTGGGACTGGAGCAGCAGTAGGAGCTGGAGCTGGAGCGGCTGCAGGAGCTGGAGCTGGAGCTGGAGCAGTTGCAGGAGCTGGGACTGGAGCAGCAGTAGGAGCTGGAGCTGGAGCGGCTACAGGAGCTGGAGCTGGAGCTGGAGCAGTTGCAGGAACTGGGACTGGAGTAGCGGCCGGAGCTGAAACTGGAGCGACTGCAGGAACTGGGACTGGAGCGGCTGCAGGAGCTGGAGCTGGAGCGGCTGCAGGAACTGGAGCTGGAGCGGCTGCAGGAGCTGGAGCTGGAGCGGCTGCAGGAGCTGGAACTGGAGCGGCTGCAGGAGCTGGAACTGGAGCGGCTGCAGGAGCTGGAACTGGAGCGGCTGCAGGAGCTGGAACTGGAGCGGCTGCAGGAGCTGGGACTGGAGCGGCTGCAGGAGCTGGGACTGGAGCGGCTGCAGGAGCTGGAGCTGGGGCGGCTGCAGGAACCGGATCTGGAGCGGCTGCAGGAGCTGGGACTGGAGCGGCTGCAGGAGCTGGAGCTGGGGCGGCTGCAGGAGCTGGAGCTGGGGCGGCTGCAGGAGCTGGGACTGGAGCGGCTGCCGAGTCCACCGTAGGGGTCACAGTGGCCGTTGGATCTGTCACAGGGCTTGGAGTGGCCGCAGGGTCTGTCACTAAGTTGATAGCAGTATCAATGGCAGCTCGATAGGCATGAGCCAGGCCCCAGCACGTTACAATGATTTGTGTTACTTTAGAACTGCCAGAATCATGACACCTTTTTTTCAAGCATTCTGCCAGTTTTTGAGGATTTTGCCATTGTTCAGGGGTGAATTTCCAACACACTGGGGGTGCCAACTGCTCTAGATGCCTGCCCATATCCGCCCATACTCCCTGCCACCCACAACTATCCTGCCCCCGGGCAGATCTCCAGAAGAGCTTCCCAAGTAGTTGTTTAACTTTAAGCAGAACCTGAAGTGCATTCATGAGGCAGAACAACAAGACTATGGTACTCTGAGTATTCCAGAAATATTCAATATCTTGGAGAGCTATTGTGACAAGCTCAGGGGATAAGAGGGTGGTGAAGGAGGAAGGCAGAGTGACCCAGGAGGATACAGGGGTGGTGAAGGAGAAAGGGAGAGTAAGCAAGTAAGGAAAAATATCCTCCCCTTTCCCCTCCACAGATTGACTCCTTAATGGAAAAAAACAATAGGTATAATTGCTAATAGTTTCCAAGATACAGTTTCCAAAGTACAGAGTCGACGATGTTACTGAATACAAATAACAAGTTAGAGTCATGACCACATATTTCATCGTCTCATAAGCCATTGCTACAACACACAGCACCATAATGATCTGAAACCAGGGCCCGGAGAGGATAAACAACACGACAGAGAGTAAATACGGAAAATAATGTACTATAATACTCAATTTGGAAAACAGGCGCAGCAAAGTTGAGATTAAAGCAATCAGCATTATGACAAGTGACTATGAAGCAGGTCTAATCCTTACACCAATTTTAGTTTAACACACTCTGGTCAGATCTGCCGTTATCTCAACCTTTCGGGCCCCACGTTGGGCGCCAAAAAGGCTGTTGTGGTTTAACCCGGCCGGCAGCTAAAACACCACGCAGCCGTTCGCTCACCCTCCCCCCTCCCTCTCCGGGACGGGGGAGAGAAATGGAAAGTGAAGCCCGTGAGTTGAGATAAAGACAGTTTAATAAGACAGGAAAATAATAATAACAAAATAATAATAAAAATAATAACAATAATAATACAATGATGATAATAGGAAAGTAATAATAGTATGTACAAACAAGTGATGCACAATGCAATTGCTCACCACTCGCTGACCGATGCCCAGCCTAACCCCGAGCAGTCCGGCCCCTTCCCCCCCAGCTAGCCACCCCTATATATTGTTTAGCATGACGTCAGATGGTATGGAATACCCCTTTGGCTAGTTTGGGTCACCTGTCCTGGGTCTGTCCCCTCCCAGCTCTTACTGCACCCCCAGCCTGCCCGTTGGCAGGACAGAGCAAAAGGCTGAGATGTCCTTGGCTTAGTATAAGCACTGCTCTGCAACAATTAAAGCATCGGGGTGTTATCAGCACTCTTCTCATCCTAAGCCAAAACACAGCATTCCACCAGCTACTAGGAAGAAAATTAATTCTGTGCTAACTGAAACCAGGACAGAGATGCACAACAATGATGGCAATTAAATTGTGCAGTTGTATTTTTTGGAACCTGCTGCTACCTTCAGTGCACACAGAAGGGCTTTTAATGTGGTGCAGGTTTCCCTTCCTATTTAATCCTATACAGCAGAAAGTTTTACTACAGACAGTTGTACTATTGACAGAGGCTTTGATTTCTGCATGGGTTGCTGCAGACCTACTAGTTAACTTTGTTGATATTGACCTTGGCCATTTAAGAGACTAAGGAGAGGAACAATGTTTTCTAATCTTAAGAAAATTTAGTTTTCTTCTTAAGAAATAAGAAGAATGAAGGAAGACTGCTGTTGTGGTTTCACCATGGCAGGCAGCTCAGCACCACATAGCCACTCACTCACTCTCCCCATGTGGGATGGGGGAAAGAAGATGGGGGAGAACTGGAAAGGTAAAGGTGCAAGAATTCATCAGTAGAGAGAAAGACAGTTCAAGAAGTAAAGCAAAAACCCCACACAAACATTTTTTTTCATCAAAAATTCAAAACATATCATCATGTGAGCCTCCACAAAGAAAATTAACTCTATCCCAGCCAAAACCATGAAAATTGTACATCATTTCTGTCACTGTGAAGACAAGGTTACTTGGTGAGAGACTTCAAAATGCATCCATGTTATTTTTCCTCCTAGTAGCTGGTGTGGTGCTGTGGTTTGGATGGAGGATGGGAAAAATGATAATTACACATTGATATTTTAGCACTTACAGAGCAATGCCTTTTTGCTTCGCAAAGAGACAAGGCCTTTTTAGCTTCTAACACTGTCCTGCCAGTGAGAAGACTAGGGGTGCACAAGGAGCTGTGAGGGAACAGAACCAGGACACCTGACCAAAGTTGGCCAAAGGGATATTCAATACCATATGATGTCAAGCTGAACAATTAATATGGGGTGGTTGGCTAGGGTGGGGAGAACCACTGGTCAGGGATGGGATGGATATCAGTCAGAAGGTGTTGAGCAATTCCTTTGTGCATCACTTACTTTGTACTTTTTAGAATTTATTATTGTCTCTAGGCATATCAAAGATAAACGTGTCATTACGGGCAGTCAACATGGCTTCACCAAGGGGATGCCGTGCTTGACCAACTCAATAGCCTTGTATGAGAACATAACTAGGTGGATAGATAATGGTGAAGCAGTAGATGTGGTCTATCTTGATTTCAGTAAAGCATTTGACACCGTCTCCCACAGTATCCTTGTAGCTAAACTGAGGAAGTGTGGTCCGGATGATTGGGTATTGAGACGGACTGTGAACTGGCTGAAGAAAAGAAGCCAGAGTGTTGTTGTCAATGGGGTGGATTCTAGTTGGAGGCCTGTATCTAGTGGAGTCCCTCAAGGGTCAGTAGAGGTACCAGTATTATTCAGGGACCAGTATTATTCAATATATACAGGGACCAGTATTATTCAATACATCAACTTGGATGAGGGAATAGAATGCACTGTCAGCAAGTTTGCTGGTGACACTAAACTGGGAGGAGTGGCTGACACACCGTAAGTCTGTGTTGCCATCCAGTGGGACCTAGACAGGCTGGAGAGTTGGGTGGAGAGAAATTTAATGAAATATAACAAGGGCAAGTGTAGAGTCTTCCTTCTGGGCAAGAACAACTCCAGGTACCAATATAAGTTGGGGACTGACCTGTTGAAGAGTAGCGAAGGAGAAAGGGACCTGGAGATCCTGGTGGACAGTGAGATGACCATGAGCCAGCACTGTGCCCTTGTGGCCAAGAAGGCCAATGGCATCCTGGGGTGTATTAGAAGGGGTGTGGTTAGTAGGTCAAGAGAGGTTCTCCTCCTCCTCTACTAGTGAGAACACATCTGGAATATTGCATCCAGTTCCAGGCCTCTCAGTTCAAGAAGGAGAGGGAACTGCTTGAGAAAGTCCAGCGCAGAGCCACAAGGATGATTAAGTAAGTGGAGCATCTCCCTTACGAGGAAAGGCTGAGGGAGCTGGGTCTCTGGCTTAGAGAAGAGGAGACTGGGGGGTGACCTTATTATTGTTTATTAATATGCAAAGGGTGTTGGGAGGACAGAGCCAGGCTCTTCTCGGTGACATCTAATGATAGGACAAGGGGCAATGGGTGCAAGCTGGAACACAGGAGGTTCCACTTAAATAAGAGACAAAACTTTTTCATAGTGAGGGTGACAGAACACTGGAATAGGCTGCCCAGGGGGATTGTGGAGTCTTCTTTGGAGACATTCAAAACCCGCCTGGACACATTCGTGTGATGTGATCTAGGTGTTCCTGCTCCGGCAGGGGGATTGGACTAGATGATCTTTCAATGTCCCTTCCAATCCCTAACATTCTGTGCTTCTGTGTGATTCTGTGATTATTATTATCATCACTATTATCATCATCACCATCAGTATGTAGGAATAAGAAGTGACTTACAAGAAATATGCAGGTAATTTAATGAAAACATTCCCTCATATTTTGAGTTAAAATGCTAAATAATATATGCCTTCCTATGCATGTTTCTGTCCATCCAAAATATTAAAACCTTACTAATTAAAACTCTTTAGAGGAGGAATGTAATTTTGTCTGGGGTTATTTTAGATGGTGCAGAGTATTCTGGTTCACAACATGTGATCTTCAGTTACTTTTCTATCGCGTAGAGAACTCACCTCCATTTTAGAGAAAGCAAACAGCACATTTTAAAGCAAACACCTACTGTAGTAAAAATAGTAGTATAAACATCTTACAACCAATCAATACCAAAGACATCTTCTACAACACAACTGGAAGCTGTCAATGATGTGAGAAAACTGCAAATGATACAAATTTCCTTCTCAATGTTTTGCAGACCTTGGGTCATCCTTCCTCTGCTAGTGACTTCCTTCTTCTAGACACAGACTAAATGTCATGCCCAGAGGCCTGCATTCTCAGTGTATTCCCAGTTTAGAGCACCGCTAAGTCCCCTTTCAACCTTTGAGATCTTCAGTAAGAATCTAGCCTAAGGTTATCTCAATACTTAATGTTGACCACTGAACAACTGAGGCAGAAGCAAATTCTTATCATGGTTGACAAAATCAGTAATAATGAAAGGCTTTGACTGTTATTTTCTATGTCCTAAAGTTCATGGGCTACTTATTTGAACTTCCAATACTGGTTTTAAATATTACTTTCACTCTGTATGCATATTTAGACTGCTTTGACATATAGGAACTTTAGAAAAAATACTTTTCAACGCATTCTTCAAGAGCTGCTTAAGATCTGATGTACGTCAGCCAACTGTACCACTTGTGCTTTCTTAACTATTATGTGGATCAAAAGATCAAAATCAAGAGATCAAAATCAAAACAAAACAAAACAGAACAACAAAAACCAACAAAAGCAAAAACTCAGTTTCAGATTTTTTTCACTAAATTAATTTTTGTGTGTGTCTTGAGATATATTAAGAAATGTTTTCCCCAAGATAGCTCCATATTATTTTTCTGATATTTCTGTTCTAACAAGACTCATGCAAAATCTATGGGATGACATTAATCTACCTTTCCATGCGTTACTCTTCTTTTTCTTTGATGTCTTAAAATTGAAAGGCATTGAGAATGTTCCCCACTAGCACTGAATATTTCAATATAAAAGATATATGGATTTTGCAAGATATGGAACTATGGGAAAAAATAGTCTGTAGGATTCAAAGACTTCTGCAACTAGAGGGTAGGTGTAAGCCTCAGGCCATTTCTAGTCTTCATTCCCTTTTATCTTCATGGTTTCCTAAACCTTAACTCTTCTGAGAAATAAGAACTGAAGAAAATCCACAGTCTCCCTATCTTTCTGTTTTTTTTTTTTTTTTTTTTTTTTTAATTTTATTATTTATTTCTTCTTTTCTTTTTTTCCTTTTCATATAGTGTTATGTCACTTAATTTTATTTTTTTTTCAATTTTGCAGTCATGGGAGCTGTCTATGAAGAATGAAAAGAAGAATAATGTGACACTGATAAGTTTATTTGTAAAACTGTGTCTCTTCTGGAAGCAGCTCTCCAGGGCAAAGAAAATACTTCATTCTTGTCAGCAAAAAATGTCCCTTTTGCAGCAAGTATGATGCAGCTCCTTCTCAGTACTTTTCCTGTCTATATGAATTCTGCAGTGAGGCTTCCTTTTTCAGATGATCTACAACATCAGTCAACAGACAGGAGGATATGGACATAGTGTACATTTTGTGCTGGTTGTCGTGGTTTAACCCGGCCAGCAGCTAAACACCATGCAGCCGTTCGCTTACCCTCCCCCCTCCCTCTCTGGGACGGGGGAGAGAAATGGAAAGTGAAGCCCGTGAGTTGAGATAAAGACAGTTTAATAAGACAGGAAAAAAACAATAACAATAACAGTAACAATAATAATAATAATAATAATAATAATAATAATAATAATAATAATAATACAATGATGAAAATAGTACTACTACTAATAATATGTACAAACAAGTGATGCACAATGCAATTGCTCACCACCCGCTGACCGATGCCCAGCCTAACCCCAAGCAGTCCGGCCCCCTCCCCCCGGCTAGCCACCCCTATATATTGTTTAGCATGACGTCAGATGGTATGGAATACCCCTTTGGCTAGTTTGGGTCACCTGTCCTGGGTCTGTCCCCTCCCAGCTCTTACTGCACCCCCAGCCTGCCTGTTGGCAGGACAGAGCAAGAAGCTGAGATGTCCTTGGCTTGTTAACTTCTTTACCGAAAGGGTTGTTAGACATTGGAACAGGCTGCCCAGGGAAGTGGTGGAGTCACCATCCCTGGAAGTCTTTAAAAGACGCTTAGATGTAGAGCGTAGGGATATGGTTTAGTGGGGACTGTTAGCGTTAGGTCAGTGGTTGGACTCAATGATCTTGAGGTCTCTTCCAACCTAGAAATTCTGTGATTCTGTGATTCTGTAATTAAAACATCGGGGTGTTATCAGCACTCTTCTCATCCCAAGCCAAAACACAGCATTCCACCAGCTACTAGGAAGAAAATTAATTCTGTTCTAACTGAAACCAGGACATCTATCCACCCCTTATTCCATACCATTTATGTCATGCTCAGGTTACACTCTTTTCCATACATTCTAATTAGTCACCATTTTCATGTAGGGTATATAGTAGTTATGGTAGTGATAACATACAGTATTATATAGTAATTAACATGGTACAATTCAATTCATGGGCTATTCTCACCCAGTATTAAATCTCCTTGAGGTACACACCGGACCTCTCCGTTCTTTTGCATCACCCACCAAGTGTTTCCAGGTCCCTGAGCAAAAGCAATTCCACGAATGGGTTTGCCTTTTCCTGAGGCAGGAGTAGCCCAGACTGTTTTATCCAGCACGTTTCTTACATGCACTACAGGAACTTTATCCCCTTCTACAGTACGCAACAGGTTGGATTGGGCAGGTCCAGCTCCGTTGGCAGATCCCCTAGTATTGACTAACCAGGTGGCCTTTGCCAAATGCGTATCCCAATTTTTGAATGTCCCAGTGCCCATTGCTTTCAAGGTAGTCTTTAACAGTCCATTGTATCGTTCAACTTTCCCGGAGGCTGGTGCATGATAGGGGATGTGATACACCCACTCAATACCATGTTCTTTGGCCCAAGTGTCTATAAGGTTGTTTCGGAAATGAGTTCCATTGTCTGACTCTATTCTTTCTGGGGTGCCATGTCGCCATAGGACTTGCTTTTCAAGGCCCAGGATGGTGTTCCGGGCGGTGGCATGAGGCACAGGATATGTTTCCTGCCATCCGGTGGTTGCTTCCACCATTGTAAGTATGTGGCGCTTGCCATTGCGAGTTTGAGGGAGTGTGATGTAATCAATCTGCCAGGCCTCTCCATATTTATATTTCAGCCATCGTCCTCCATACCAAAGAGGCTTTGACCGTTTGGCTTGCTTGATTGCAGCACGTTTCACAGTCATGAATAACCTGTGCTATAGCGTCCATGGTCAGGTCCACCCCTCGATCACGAGCCCATCTGTATGTTGCATCTCTGCCTTGATGGCCTGAGGTGTCATGGGCCCATCGGGCTATAAATAATTCACCTTTATGCTGCCAATCCAGGTCCACCTGAGCTACTTCAATCTTAGCAGCCTGATCCACCTGCTGGTTGTTTTGATGTTCTTCAGTAGCCCGATTCTTGGGCACATGAGCATCTACGTGGCGTACCTTTACAGCCAGGTTCTCTACCCAAGCAGCGATATCTTGCCACAATGCAGCAGCCCAGATGGGTTTTCCCCTGTGCTGCCAGTTGTTTTGCTTCCATTGCTGTAACCATCCCCACAGGGCATTTGCTACCATCCATGAATCGGTGTAGAGATAGAGAACTGGCCATTTTTCTCGTTCAGCAATGTCTAAAGCCAGCTGAATGGCCTTCACTTCTGCAAACTGACTCGATTCACCTTCTCCCTCAGCAGCTTCTGCAACTCGTCGCGTAGGACTCCATACAGCAGCCTTCCATCTCCGATGCTTCCCCACAATACGACAGGACCCATCAGTGAACAGGGCATATTTCTTTTCATTCTCTGGCAACTGGTTGTACAGTGGGGCTTCTTCAGCACGACCCACCTCCTCCTCTGATGATATCCCAAAGTATTTGCCTTCTGGCCAGTCCATAATCACTTCCAATATTCCTGGGCGACTGGGGTTTCCTATTCGAGCCCGCTGAGTAATCAGTGCAACCCACTTGCTCCATGTAGCATCAGTTGCATGATGCGTAGAAGAGACCCTTCCCTTGAACATTCAGCCTAGTACCGGCAATCGGGGTGCTAGGAGGAGCTGTGCTTCAGTACCGACCACCTCCGAAGCAGATCGAACTCCTTCATATGCTGCCAATATCTCCTTTTCAGTTGGAGTATAGCGGGCCTCAGATCCTCTGTATCCCTGACTCCAAAACCCCAGGGGCCGACCTCGAGTTTCCCCAGGTTCTTTCTGCCAGAGGCTCCAGGTGGGGCCGTTCTCCCCGGCTGCGGTGTAGAGCACATTCTTTACATCTGGTCCTGTTCGGACTGGCCCAAGGGCTACTGCATGGACTATTTCCTGCTTGATTTGTTCAAAGGCTTGTCGTTGTTCAGGGCCCCATTCAAACTCATTCTTCTCACGGGTTACTTGGTAGAGCGGGTTTACAATCAGACTGTAATTTGGGATGTGCATTCTCCAAAACCCCACAACACCTAGGAAAGTCTGTGTTTCTTTTTTGTTAGTTGGTGGAGACATAGCTGTTATTTTGTTGATCACATCCATTGGGATTTGACGACGTCCATCTTGCCATTTTATTCCTAAAAACTGGATCTCTCGTGCAGGTCCTTTGACATTATTTTGTTTTATGGCAAAACCGGCTTTCAGAAGGATTTGGACTATTTTCTTCCCTTTCTCGAAAACTTCCTCTGCTGTGTCACCCCACACAATAATGTCATCGATGTACTGCAGGTGTTCAGGAGCTTCCCCCTGCTCTAGCGCAGACTGGATCAGTCCATGGCAAATGGTAGGGCTGTGTTTCCACCCCTGGGGCAGCCGATTCCAAGTATATTGGACTCCCCTCCAAGTGAAAGCAAACTGTGGCCTGCACTTTGCTGCTAGAGGGATGGAGAAAAATGCATTAGCGATATCAATTGTGGCGGTACGCCACAATTGGCTGCCTTCGATTCAAGTTCGTACTGAAGTTCCAGCATGTCCGGCACTGCAGCACTCAGTGGTGGCGTCACTTCGTTCAGGCCACGATAGTCCACTGTTAGTCTCTACTCACCATTAGATTTTCACACTGGCCATATGGGACTATTGAAAGGTGAATGAGTCTTGCTGATCACTCCTTGGTCTCCAATTGACGAATTAGCTTATGGATGGGAATCAGGGAGTCTCGGTTAGTGCGATATTGCCGCCGGTGCACAGTTGTGGTAGCGATTGGCACTTGCTGTTCTTCAACCCTCAGCAACCCCACAACAGAGGGGTCCTCTGAGAGACCAGGCAAGGTAGATAATTGTTTAATGCCCTCTGTCTCTAAGGCAGCTATACCAAAAGCCCACCGGAACCCTTTTGGGTCCTTGAAATATCCTCTTCTAAGATAGTCTATGCGAAGGATACATGGAGCATCCGGGCCAGTCACAATGCGGTGCTTTTCCCACTCATTCCCAGTCAGACTCACTTCAGCCTCCAATACAGTCAACTGCTGAGATCCCCCTGTCACTCCACAAATACAGATGGACTCTGGTCCTTTATAGCTCGATGGCATTATAGTACATTGTGCACCGGTGTCTACTAAAGCCTTATATTCTGTGCGTCTGACGTGCCAGGCCATCGAATCCACACAGTCCAATAAACTCGATTGTCCCTTTCCTCCCCCTGGCTGGAGGCAGGGCCCCCCTAATCCTGGTCAGAATCTTCTTTGCTGGAAGTTGGAGCAGCAAACTTTTCAGAGAATCCCTTTTTCCCGACTGTTTTCTTTTGCAACTCACGTACCCGTGCCTCTAGGGTCGCGGTAGATTTTCCATCCCATTTTCTCATGTCCTCTCCATGGTCTCGTAAGTAAAACCACAGGGTGGCACGGGGTGAGTACCCACCATATCGTCTTCCTTGTGTGGATGAACGCCTACCCCTGATAGCTGAGACACTGCTCTGTACAGGTACGGAGGAGAATAATCTCTCTTCAAGTTGGTGAACCTTTTCAGAAAGTTTCTCCACAGTGTTCTCTTTTGGTCGGTGGACACTGGTTGGTTCAGGTGGGGAGGAAGATAGATTCTCTTTAAGTTGGTGGAACTCTTCAGAAAGTTTCTCCACAGCTGAGACGCAGGCCTGTAAGGAAGAGGAGAGACTTTCTTCGTACTGCCGAAGTTGTTTAGCCACTTCATCCACTGTGGGCTCCTCATCATCTTTCCAGGCCATTATTGCCAATGAGCTGGCATATGATGATGGTGCACTCCGTACAAACTTCCGCCACATGGGTCGTGTACACCTGACTTCATCTGGATCTTTGGATGTTTGTCTGAGGTCTGGATCCTCATAAATCACTTCCCGTACGGCTAATTCCCTCAGGTACTGGATTCCCTTCTCCATAGTGGTCCACTTGCCTGGTAGACATAAAAGTTCTTCCTTGAAGGGATACCTTTCCCTCACAGCCGAGAGGAGACGCCTCCAGAGGCTGTGAGATTGTGCTCCATCTGCAATTGCTTTGTCAATGCCTGCGTCTCTAGCAAGGGATCCCAGCCGCCTGGCTTCCCTGATGTCTAATTCCACACAATTGGCTCCAGTGTCCCAGCACCGGAGCAGCCAGGTGACAAGCTGCTCACCTATACAACGACCAAACTCTTTTCGCACATCTCGTAGCTCACGCTCATATAGGCTTCGGGTAGTTACTGTTGATTTTTCAGCATCCTCATCTTCCTCCTCCTGAATCCCTGATGGCCCTGCGTTGTCGTCCTCTCTATACCTAGATTTGGCAGAAGACTCTCTGCGTTCTAAACGACCTGAATCTCTATACCATTTTTTCACCTTCTCTACAGGGGCAGCTTGCACTGCTACAGCTTGTTTCTCTGACCCCGTTACAGGGTCTGCCACAGGGGTTGGAATACCCTCTGCAGGGTCAACTTGCACTGCTACAGCTCGTTTCTCTGACCCCGTTACAGGGATTGGAATACCCTCTGCAGGGTCAACTTGCACTGCTACAGCTCACAGCCACAGGAGCGGGAGCAGTTGTAGGGGCTGGAGCAGCTGCAGGAACCGGAGCTGGAGCGGCTGCAGGAACTGGATCTGGAGCAGCTGCAGGAGATGGGACTGGAGCGGCTGCAGGAGCTGGAACTGGAGCGGCTGCAGGGTCCACCGTAGGGGTCACAGTGGCCATTGGATCTGTCACAGGGCTTGGAGTGGCCGCAGGGTCTGTCACTAAGTTGATAGCAGTATCCATGGCAGCTCGATAGGCATGAGCCAGGCCCCAGCACGTTACAATGATTTGTGTTACTTTGGAACTGCCAGAGTCATTACACCTTTTTTTCAAGCATTCTGCCAGTTTTTGAGGATTGTGCAGTTGTTCAGGGGTGAATTTCCAAAACACTGGGGGTGCCAACTGCTCTAGATGCCTGCCCATATCCTCCCATACTCCCTGCCACCCACAACTATACTGCCTCCGGGCAGATCTCCGAATGAGCTTCCTAAGTAGTTGTTTACCTTTAAGCAAAACCTGAAGCACATTCAGGAGGCAGAACAACAAGACCATGCTGGTCTGAGTATCCCAAGGATATTCAATATCTTGGAGAGCTATTGTAACAAGCTCGGAGGATAAGAGGGTGGTGAAGGAGGAAGGGAGAGTAATCAAGTAAGAAAAAATATCTTCCCCTTTCCCCTCCACAGATTGACTCCCTAATGAAAAAAGGCATCAGGTATAATTGCTAATAGTTTCCACGATACGGTTTCCAAAGTATAGAGTCGACGATGTTACTGAGTACAAATACTAAGTTAGAGTCATGACCAGATATTTAATCGTCTCATAAGACACTGATACAACACACAGTACCATAATGGTCTGAAACCAGGGCCCGGAGAGGATAAACAACATGACAGAGAGCACATACAGAAAATAATGTGCTATAATACTCAATTTGGAAAACAGGCGCAGCAGAGTTGAGATTAAAGCAATCAGCATTATGACAAGTGACTATTAAGCAGGTCTAATACTTATACCAATTTTAGTTTAAAACACTCTGGTCAGATCTGCCGTTATCTCAACCTTTCGTGCCCCACGTTGGGCGCCAAAAATGACTGTCGTGGTTTAACCCGGCCGGCAGCTAAACACCACGCAGCCGTTCGCTCACCCTCCCCCCGCCCTCTCTGGGACGGGGGAGAGAAACGGAAAGTGAAGCCCGTGAGTTGAGATAAAGACAGTTTAATAAGACAGGACAATAACAATAACAATAACAATAACAATAACAATAACAATAATAATACAATGATGATAATAGTACTACTACTAATAATATGTACAAACAAGTGATGCACAATGCAATTGCTCACCACCCACTGACCGATGCCCAGCCTCACCCCGAGCAGTCCGGCCCCTTCCCCCAGCTAGCCACCCCTATATATTGTTTAGCATGACGTCAGATGGGATGGAATACCCCTTTGGCTAGTTTGGGTCACCTGTCCTGGGTCTGTCCCCTCCCAACTCTTACTGCACCCCCAGCCTGCCCATTGGCAGGACAGAGCAAGAAGCTGAGATGTCCTTGGCTTGGTATAAGAACTGCTCTGCAACAATTAAAACATCGGGGTGTTATCAGCACTCTTCTCATCCCAAGCCAAAACACAGCATTCCACCAGCTACTAGGAAGAAAATCAACTCCGTTCTAACTGAAACCAGGACACTGGTAGAATATGTTACTCCTTCCTCTATTGAATGGCCCCACACAGCGTGTTCAGCTGGGATAGAGTTAATTTTCTTTGTAAGGGTTCACACAATGCTGTGGTTTGGATTTTTTATGAAAATAGTGGTGTTTACACACTGATGTTATTTCAGAGCAGTGCTTTGACAGAGACAATGACTTTTCTGTTTCTTGTGCTGCCCCAGCAGCAAAGAGGTTGGGGATGCACAAGGAGCTGGGAGGGGGCAGAGCCAGGACAGGTGGCCCAAATGGACCAAAGGGATGTCCCGTGCCATGTGGTGTCACGGTCAGCAATAAAAGCTGGAGGAAAATGTGGGAGAGATGACGACACGACATATTTGGAGTGATGGTGTTTGTCTTCCCAAGGAATTGTTACGTGTTATGGGCCCTGCTCTCCTGGGAGTGGCTGAACACCTGCCTGCCAATGAGAAGTATTGAATGAACTCCTTGGTTTGCTTTGCTTGTGTGTGGTTTTTGCTTTACCTGTTGAACTGTCTTTATCTCAGATCATGACTTCTTGAACTTTTACGTTTCCAATTCTCTCTCTATCCCACCTGGGGACAGTGAGCAAGTGGCTGTATGAGGCTAAACCATAACAGGAACTCACCCAGAATTGTGCATACTTCTCACAGGCCATGCGAAGAAAAGTAAATATATGTGCAAGGATTATATCACTACTCTCTATGTAGGAACAACTTTTTGATCTGAATGGGACCTGAGTATCTTTGCATGCTTGATCTTCACAGGTGGGGCAAAAGGAAGTTCTCTGTTTCAGCTTGTGTTTTTCTCCTGTGATGTACCTCATTACTAACAGTTCTTTGGTTGTTGGCAGTTCTTCAGAATTCTCTACTTCTTTCGAGATTCAGGGGGTAACATTGAAAGGACTTTTGTTCTCAGGAGAGAAAACAAACTATTTTGACATATGGAGGAAAGAATTGGTGTGATAAAGCTTGAAAAGTAAAGAATTCATGGTGTTAGATTTGTAGATATTTGTTTAATATGTTCAGTTCACTGACGTGTTTATGTCCAAAAGCACTTCATATTGTGTCAGCAGAAAGGTGCTATTACAGGTTTTATGAAATTTACAAAATATAAGCTACTCATTATCCTGTTGAGTATTTTGTATAGTATAAACACCATAAAGTTCTGCTGCATTTAAGGATTCTGAATAAATAATCCAGGTTAAGATGAGATATAAGCCAGCAGCCAAACAAAGGGTAGGAAGTATAACATTTAAGGATGGAAGTTCAGAACCAGCACAATGTGATTTAAAACTAGAGCCATGCATTTCTTATTCCTCTTTTCAGCTATATCTAATGGCCACAAAAATGCAATTCAGTCCTATTACTGTGGGAAGTTTGGGGAGCTCCCCCGTCTTGTTTTAAAACATATCATAAAACTGATTGTAACATAGGAAGAAGACCTACTATAAATTCTAAAATTCTAGCCATAAACTTGAATGTGTTTGGAGAATTCTAGATGAAGGAGTGCAAACAATCAGAAAAAGGTGTGTCTGCCAAGTTTTGTTGCAGTCTGTGTCTGAACAATTGACCAGGCTGCTTTGCTTTGCTTTTAAGCTCTTGTAGTGTTAGAAGCAAGAAAAGTCTGGATGACACCAATGAGTTTAGGGTTATCTATCTACATAAAGGCAGGCACCAAATCTAAATAAATTTGCAAAAGTACCTGTAGGGAACCTATCTGAGATAAATTTTGACCAATCACACTGGAATGTATCATTTACCAAACTTCAGAAATTTAGTCATGGGTTTGACACTTCAAAATGTTATGGCTTGGGAAGTCACTCCAACAAAGCGAAGTCAGAGCTTTTTCCAATGAATAGCAGATACTTCATACACACCTAATTTCCTTTCCAATCATACTCTGAGCAGGATTCACAATTTCACACATGAGCATTCTTAAAAAGGACTACTGCTGTTTTAGGGCCCATGTAGTTAATCTACTGTCATTAATTTTACTGTGATTCTATCTATGGTGTACATATATACATACACAAAGCTTCTCAATGACTTAAGTATAAAGCTTGTGCATGAATCATCATTTTGACACTAGCATCACATTAATAGCTCTGAAGTAGAATACAGTGTAATGTAGAAGTATTTGTCCCTTGGGAGTTTTATGGCATGTGCCTCTTTTAAGAGTCTGCAGAGCAGAATGAATGAGAAGAGTTAAACATTAGCTGTTAACCATAATGGACATCTGAACAATTTAGTTATGTAAGAGTTACTTGGTATGTTTTCACATTCAAAATTTGATGTCTATTGAACTCTTGAAAAAATTAAGTAAAATACAAACCAGTTATCCGTGCTGCTCTTTCAGTAAAATTTTTAGTCTGAAGGATACTGTTAAAAAACTATGTCCATGAAGATACATGTTTCAACTCGTTGCTTCAATAAATTCAGTGTAATTTCATGAAAGGAGACTTTGACCCCATGGCATTTTTCTTTTTGTTGACCAATATGCCTCTGTCTTAGAGATCCATTCCTAAAATCAGGTTTTTGTTTTCATACAAATAGTGAGTTTTTCCACATAGGATAAGCTGACATTTGGATATGTAAGGAAGAGAACAGAGTGCTTTCATTCTTTAACCAGAAATAAATATACTTGGAAGGAAAAAAACAAAACAAAATGAAACAACAAGAAAAAATACTTCAACTTTTCAAAGAAGAAAAAATATCTATTTCATTGAGGGTGATGGAGCACTGGAACAGCCTGCCCAGGGAGGTTGTGGAGACTCCTTCTCTGGAGATATTTAAGACCCATCTGGATGCCTACCTGTGCAATTTGCTCTAGGGAACCTGCTTTGGCAGGGGGGGGTTGGACCCGATGATCTTTCGAGGTCCCTTCCAGCCCCTACAATTCTGTGATCTTCAAAGTCACATTCATCTCACTTAAAAACTTACAAGAGCGAAGAAGCTTTAGTTTTCTCTTGGATTATCTCATTAAAAGTTCTCATAATTAATGCAAGTAGTTTCAAGATAGTGACAAAATATTATTTTTTCCACAGAATTCTCTACAATTGGTCCAAGTAGACCACTCTGACTGACCACAGGCAAAAAAAATATGGATATAGACATGTCAGGCACAGGTTAGGCAAAATTAAAATATTTTATAGGGAGTGTTTTGACTCATTACTAGAAAAGAAATCACAGTTATTGAAAGTCTTAATTTCACACCTACACTTGCACTATACCTACAAAATGTTGCTGAATTTGGGGAACAAGAATCTTTTATTTGTTTCCTGCATTTATCTGCAGCTCTGATTCTTTTATGTGAATTATGTGTCTTTAATTTTGGTCTTTCACAATGCCCTACAAGATTGTGATGCATCAGGCTAGTAGTCAACACATTTCTTCCAAAATTCAATCAGATTTGCACTTAACAAATCAGCCAGTGAAGCACAGAAAAAGACAGGGAGTTAGGCACCATACGTTTCCTTTACCACATTCACTACCACATCCTTAATACAGCAATAAAAAAACAGCCATTTAAAAATCATCATTCTTGTCATTTTAATATAAGATGAAGAAATGATGTATTCAGTAATTATATTTTGTTCCATCAAGAAAGGAAGGACTAGCAATTAAAGGTAAATAAAATGAAATAAAATAAAATAATAAAATAAACGCCATGAACAAAATAGGAATTCAGCAAAACTGAATTAAATCAATTAACCAGAAGAACCAGATCTGATACTTATGGAATCACTCTAGAAATATGTACTGCTAGAAAATGCGAAATGTTCTACTGTGTTAGGTCAGTGGGACCTGTAAGGCAATGTTGGTCTCCTGGGGGTGGGAGAGGCCCTTCAGAGAAACACACAGGTGGGTCAGTTCCACTCACGTGCATGAGAATAGAGAAGGAAAAGGCCATATCCTTGTCTCTTCCTCTTGTTTCTGAATTCACAGGACAAGGATTTGCTCAATTCCTTTGTGAATGTTCTTACACTTTTTGACTTAGCCTCTTCTGGCAATGTTTTTGTGAACTTTACTATTTTATTATTTTTTAATGTATATCTGCTTTTATAAATATCCTGCTAGCTTCATTGAGCACCCTCTGTCCCTGGTACTGCAGGGTCTAGTGGATGAACAGCCCTGTGCTTGCCTTAGAATCATAGAGTCATAGATCCATCAAGGTTGGAAAAGACTTCCAAGATCATCCAGTACAACCACAACACTACTACCAATATTACCCATAAAATCATGTCCCTAAGCACCAAGTCCAACCTTTCCTTAACACCCCCAGGGACAGTGACACAGGGGGAAACCCATTCCAATGCCTGACTACTAATTCTGATCACCACCAGCCTTGACCTCCTCTTCCCTTTACCAAAGAATACTGTCCTTTTTAGTGGTTCCTCTTAGCCAATAATAATTTTACATGGGCTATTTTGTAGTTTGTCAGACAGCTCTTCAAACCACTTCACATCTGCTTTAATTTCTCTTCCTATTTAGGAAGAGGACATCATCCAGCACTAAATATAAGGCTTTGTAAAAACAAAACAAAACAAAACAAACAAACAAAAAAAAAACCAAACAACTATATTAATTATATTCAGTTATAAACCACATTCATATTTACATATGTAATAACAGGAAGTTTTAATTGAATCAATCTTTGACAAGAACTCCCTTCTAAAATCTTCAGTTGGCAATACTTCTCTCAATGATCAACTTTCTTCAATGATCAACTTTTTCATTTCCTGGGATCTCAAATGTGTAAAAGCTGGGAAAACTTTTTGATAAAAAAGCTTTGATTTTTTCTTTGGGTACAATCAAAATGGCAGAATTCAGAAAGAGATATTCATGTATCTTGATGGGGACTAGGAGAGAATATTTTTTGTTTGTTTGTTTCCTCTCTTCATGTACTCATATAAACTTATCCAGAACAGGGAATTTGTAAATCTGAGAAGCCCTATAATGATGCTTAGATGCAGCTCAGAAGAAGCAAACCTTGCTTGTACCCAGAATATTGCCAGTATGCCAACCTGCCTCCAGGCACCCTGGCTATCTCTACCCTAGGGTGAGCCCCGAGGGGCCATTGGGGAAGGGAGCCCCACCATACTCAGGCAGAGCCCCACATCAGACTCACAGAGAAGAGTGTCTCCTTTCAAGCATCAACATTGCCACTAACCCAACACTGGCATAGCTCACTTTCCTTCTGCCACATTGCTAATAGGCTAGTCAATGCATCCCAAGAAGCACCTCAGGAACTGAGCATCAAAGCATTCTTTCTGCCACTGTTTCCAAACTTTCTAGTAGCCCAAATGATCCCTGAGATTGCCTACAAGGGTACTGAGTCAGTCAGTCAGGGGTAGTGAGGAGTGAGATGATATTTTTTTCCCGTTTTCTTACCTTTTTATGTGTCTGTAGCAATTAGTGCAAGTAAAATTCTTTCTCAATAGCTGTTTTCCACCTGTAGCACTTACTAGTGTTTTGCACAGTGTGTAGAGAAGTTTAACCTGTTTAATCATTGCATTCCAGAAAAATACTCATGCAGACACACAGCTGGAGAACCAACTGGCTTGAAGGAAAAACATGTTTCATTACTTGTGAACAATATTTAATCTGTCTTGGTTTAGTCTGAAAGATACACCAAGGACTGGCAAACTCCTGTAAAATTTGTGTACAACTAATGTATATGCATTTTTGAAAAAGATTATGTAATATATTTATCTGTATAAATATGTATATAAATGAACATTCATATGTATACAAACATTTATAATGTGTTTGAATACTGACTTAGTAGACCACATTATTGATTTCACTAGAATTGTATTTCATATTTATAATATGTAAATCCAAATCTAATCCCACAGATAAGGTATTACAAATTTGTTAACCTAGACCTCACTGTCCAGTACTACTATGAGGGGGTCAAATTGAAAATCATGTAAAGTGAAAAGAGTGTTATTCACTGTTTAATATTACATTTTAGAAATAGTTGACTTGGGAAGCAGATGTGCATAGGTAGAAACAATATTTCTAGACATTTTTCCCCGGTGCATCTATGAAATTCCTATTGACACTGACAAAGAGGAAAATTTAATCTACTATGTACAGAAAAATACATTAAGAAGTCATCACTGTAAATGAAATCACACATGGCTATTTAGCTGTGACAGTTTAGAGAAAGAATGCATTCTATTTCAGCATCTCTGGAGAGGGGAAGCATGTGTCCTATCTCAGCAAGCTGATCTGAATACAGTGTGACAACATTGGCAGCAGAATTCTTTGTATTCCCTTCCAAACTGTGATCTCCAGAATAAATTATTAAAAGGCTTATCTGCTCTGGGAATGCTGCAGAAAAAGATGGGAAGTTTCTTTCTTTGATTTTGTCTGACTTGGGATTTTTTAGTATTTTTAAACATGTTTAAAAACTGCAGCATTTTTATAGTTATTATTACTACATCATTAATAACTAGCAGAGCTCTATCCTGCTCCTCAAGAGCAGCACTCGAGATAAAATTGGGCTCTTCCACTTGATTTCTGGAAGTTTTGCTAAGCTCAAAGGAAAAAAAATATATACATATATATATAAATTAAATTTAAATTACTTAGTATTGATACATTTTTCCTACAGTATTTGTTTACTGAAGTATAACCCACCTCTACAAACTCAGACATGGGACAAACATAACAGTTGCTTAACTCTTCAGTGAGCTGGAAGATGTAACCAAAACTACCACCCAGTGAAAGTCAGTGAAATAAAATACAGGTAAAGTAAAATTTGGAATTTGCCTTGAATTAGGAACCTAAGCTTTCTGCAAGCATGTACGTGATCTTCACTAGACTATGAATATTCAGATTTATTTTTTTATTTAACTTGAAAGATAACATCATCCAGAGCACGGTACTTCACAGTTCAGTGCAGGAATATGGATTTAGGATTGATTTAAAAGTAAGAATGTAAGTTAGCAAACAAGAACACCACCTTTTTTTTTCTTTTTTTTTTTTTTTTTCCCCAAAAGTTATCTCTGTTTTGTAATTGCAACTACAAGAGGATAAGAGAGGAAGAACATTATTATGCAATCATATCTTCCTACCCTAATAATCTTATTTCCAGATCTGCCATTAGTAATTGTTTAAATATTTTGAAAGAAAGAAGTTAGAAATCTGGAAAGGTATTTTTTGCAGATTTTGTCAACATATCTTCAAAAAGATGCATCATAAAACAACTACAAAATCAAACTGTGTAAGGCCAGCTATGTGCAAACTCAATCAGAAGAAATAATCTGAAAGACTTAAAGAAAGTCTTTGCTATTCAGAAAGGAAGGTCTTGCCATCCAGAATGACTTTGACAGACTTGAGAGGTGCACCTGTACAAACCTCATGAGGATTAGTCATCCCAAGTGCAATGTCCTGCATCTGGGCCGAGAAAATCCTAAACACAAATACGGGCTAGGCAGAGAATGGATTGAAAGCAGCCCTGAGGAGAAGGACCCGGGGGAGCTGGTTGATGAGAAGCTCAACATGATCCGGTAATGTGCACTTGCAGCCCAGGATACTTGTATCCTAGGATGCATCAAACGAAGTGTGACCCTCAGGTTGAAGGAGGTGATTCTCCCCCTCTGCTCTGTTCTCATGAGAACCCACTTGGGACCCCAGCACAAGAAGGCCATGGAAGTATTAGGATGAGTTCAGAGGAGGGCCATAAAGATGATCAAAGGGCTGGAGCACCTCTCCTATGAAGACAGGCTGAGGGAGTTGGGGTTGTTCAGCCTGGAGAAGAGAAGGCTCTAGGGAGACCTTACAGAGGCCTTCCAATACTTAAAGTGGGCCTACAGGAAAGCTGGGGAGGGACTCTTGGTCAGTGAGTGTAGTTATAGGACAAGGGGTAATGGCTTAAAACAAAAATAGGGTAGGTTTAGATGAGACATAAGGAAGAAATTCTTTACTGTAAGTATGGTAAGGAACTGAAACAGGTTGCTCAAAGAAGCTATGGATACCACTTCCGTGGAAGAATTTAAGGCTAGGTTGGATGGGACCTTGAGCAAACTGGTCTTGTGGGAGGTGTCAGGGAGGTTGGACTTAGATGATCTTTGAGGTCCCTTCCAACCCAAACCATTGTACGATTCTACAATTCTATGAAAGAGAAGGAAAGAAGAAAATTATGTAAATTTGCTGCAGAATTGAAAGTTGTCCAATGGGTAGACAAAAGCAGGGCTCTCTGGCTAGGTCAAAGGCTATTTGGATTTTTTCTATTCACCCTCCTCTAGATGGGAAGATGGAAAAAGAGTAATGGGAAGAGAACAAAGGGGGTAGTACTTTAGATAAAATATAAAGCCTGTCATAGGCAAAACAATGGAATGTGTAGAGAGCTGGAAACAAGACTCAGTAAGCAAGAGGGCATTCCAGAGAACAACAACCAGGAGAGATCTCTGACAGACCACCAGCAGTGAGGAACCTGATGAAATCCAAGTTTTCTATGAGTATGTTCCCCAAGTGCCTGTGAACTAGGACCTCAGAGTGAACAGTGCCTCTGAATGCATATTTTGTATAACGTTAAAAATAATAGGATATGTGTCAATCTCACACATGAATCTCAATGATTAATAATTTCACATGTTCACATGCAAAAGGGCTTCTGGAGGAATTACTAGTATCAGTAATTATTATTCATTTTATGTAGTGCAAATATGCACTACACGTTGAAAAAAAGTAAACAGCCTTCTAACTCCTTTACTACTGAGTAAAACAGACATCCTGTAGGACTGACTTCAATGCAAATTTACTTAAAAAGTTTACAGAAGATAATTAATACTTAGAGCATTTATGCTTGCACTAAGTTAGTATAGACCATATGGAATACATAGAGCATTATATAGAGTGTATATAACATTGATACTTTAAGTCTGTTGTTCTGTTCAGTAGCTGTACCCATGCATAATTTTGGGTGAATTCCATACTCTGGAGTTAAGAACAAAGACACAAGAGAGTAAAAACTGTACCTAAGTAAATTATCAACTTGATTGTTTTTCAGCTGTCACCTCTCAGTACATCTCACCCTGTGCCTTTCCTATTAATTTAGTAAATCACATTGGAAGCCCCTCTGGATTATTTTAGATGTCTACTCATTCCCCAGGTATGACTTCCTTTGACAACTGCCTCCTTTTGTGTATGCAGTGTGTATTGCATATGATTGCATATGTGTGCTGAGCATGCACCAGAGCCCTGCTGTTGGTTGTGCCTCAGAGATGGAGCTGCACCTTCCTCTGAGCTGCACAATTCTGTAATTCTGTAACTCCCTAAATACATCCTTCTGCAATTCAACGTGATTAGCTTATTTACTTAATGAATGACTAATATCAGTGGTTCTAAAGCTAAAACTTGAAAGGAGTTGGAGGTTTTGCTCACTAATCAATGCAAAATTCTGGTGTGACTATTCTTGAACAGTGAATAAAGTTGTTCCTTTCCTGTTCTTTTCCTTTGCTCCTTAGGAAATCTTGTGAAAGCATACAAGACATTTAGAGGTGAAAACTAAAATATTATACAAGTGTTAGGTTTTTATCTTCTCTCATCTGAAGTTTCCTCTCAAGTTTTTTTCGTAATTTAGGTAAGCATAAGAACTAGAAGAAAATTACTGCTGATGTCATCTAAGCTTATTAAAGTATTTACAAATGTTAACCAGTATAATGTGGGAAAAACAAACACACCTTTTTTTTCACTGTGAAGCTGAGCCATGACTTCCAAATTCATAGTACACATAATATAAATCACTTTGAAAATGAAGCGGTCATTATCCAAGAACACAGAAGTTAAAGGGAACTGGAACATTCACAGTGTTTGCCCATACTCTCAAAATATTGCTTGAAAGATTGAGTGCCTACACATATGGTGAAGGCATCCTTAAATGCCTTTATTCATTAAAAAAAAAAAAAAAAGAACTGGTACACGGGACAGACTCTTTGTCTGTCCTGTCCTGTGGAGTTCACTCAACTTTCTCTTTAGTTTCAGTTACTGATCACCATCTCACCATCACAAAGGATGCTTCAGTAGATGAAATGCTAACCTAATCAATCATGGCAATTTTTGCCCTCCCCAGTCATTTACAGACATACACTTTGCCGCAGGTGACACATGACATACATCCAAACATATGATTAAATATTATTAAATAACTACTATAAATTTGTATTGGAAAATCAGAAAGATTTTGTAAGGAAAAATTGTAGCTAGAATTTTGATTTTAGAGGATACAGAAAATGAAATTATACCTCCCACCTACCTGGAAGCAAACCAGACTCCATCAATATTACGTGCAAGTTTTTGTGTATGAAAGATAACGCAATGAGTTTTATGGCACTTTGATGACAGGTGATGCTCTTCACTTTGGTACAGAATTAGAATATGGTTATATCTTTGTTTCTTTGAAACAACTCCTAGGTTTGGCAATGTAGAGTTGTACTGGGTCTGGCTGGAATGTTAACTTTCCCGGCAGCAGCCCATACAGTACCGTACTCTGTACTTGTAGCTGGAACAGCAGTGTTATCACACCAGTGTTGTGTCTACTGCTGAGCAGCAGTGGCACAGTATTGGGCCTTTCTCTAACCCTCCTAGGGGATGGGCAAAAAGTGAGGAGAGAAACATCACTAGGGCAGCTGACCTAAACCAATCAAAGGGATATTCCATACCATGTGATGTCACACTCAGCAATAAAAGGTGGAAACAGGAAGAAGAGGGGAGCGGTGGGCTCTCGTTGAGAAGACGTCGGTCCTCCTCTCGAACACCGGCTGCGTGTGTTGAGGCCTTGCTTCAAGGACGTGGTCAATCATCGCTCATTTGTGGGAAGTAGAGAGTAATTTCTTTCCTCTGCACTTCCATATAGCTTTCATTTATTTTGTTTGTTTGTTTTCCTCCCTTCTTTTTATTTTCCCTTTTCCCCTCCCTTTTCCCCTTTCCCTCTTTATTTCCCCTTAGTTAAATTGTTTAGTTCATGGTAGTCTTTATTTAATTATTATAATTATTTTCCTTGTATTAAATTATCCTTATCTCAACCCGTGAGTTGTTCTTTGCTTTACTTCTCCCCCTCCTCATCTAAAGGAGGGGGAGTGAGAGAGCGGTTGTGGGGTTTAGCTGCCCAGCATGGTAAAACCACCACAGTCCTTTTTGGCGCCCAACGTGGGGCTCAAAGGGTTGAGATAACAATAGAATTGATTAAACGCATACAACTAACACACTTGCTTGCTAGTAACCATGCTAGTAACCATGTACATTGTCCTGTTAATAATAGCTTTGTTCATATGTCATGCAATCCGTGTAATATTCTCCTTTCTCCTATATATCCGATCTGACAAAGTGCTACAATCTGTGTTCACTTTTTTTAATTCGCTGTGCTGCCAAGCACTGACCTTGGGTTTAATCTGGAATTCAGGCTCTGCGCTGTTATCATTTGGGTCCCATGGAAACTATCTTTCAGAGAATATTCAGAACTACACTGCCTTCCTTTTCTCATCTGGACACCAGTTTATTAATAATATTAGGAATGGTACCTTTCCCTTCTTTCACAGTGGGCTAATTACAACAGTTTGGGAGTATTTTGAAGATCCATCTGTAACCCATGTATTGCTATTTCTAATTCTGAATAACAGGTTTCATTTTCTCTCTAAGATTAGTTGATTGTTTAGAAAACTTACTTGGGAATCTGTCCCAAAACAGTCTTGTGGTGAGTGGCAAGGTGTGTGGGATGATGTTAGCAGATACCTGTCACGAGTGTCTCCTCCAATAGTTTTGAACTTCACCCCTGAGCAAGTGCTAAATCCTAAAAACTTGGTAGAATGAGAGTTGTATGTCCTGACCCTGATAATGCCGGAGAACGACAGCTTGCAGCATTGTGCTGGGTCCTGGCTTATTCCTATCAAACACTGTTTAATATCATCCAGCAACTTGAAGAGAGGGAGGAAGTCTCTGAATCTGATGACCAAGTAACACACGCTGTGGCTGACCCAGAGGACCAACCAACTATGGTATCAGTCGCCCCCATAGTCAAGTCAAAACAATGGAAACGGAGGTCAGCTTGTTTCATAAGGGAAGAAGGCTCTCCTAAGAAGGAGGGAGAAGGGGAAATGGCAGGCACCTCTAAAGCAGAGCCATCACAAAAACAGCAGGAAGACGAGACGGAAATCATAAAGGAATCAGAAATCACTCGATCCTTATCCCTGAGTGAGTTGCGAGAAATACGAAAGGATTATGGTCGACGCCCAGGTGAACACATCCTCACCTGGCTGCTCCGATGCTGGGATGCTGGGGCCAATAGCCTACAATTAGAAGGCAATGAAGCCAAGCAGCTGGGATCCCTCTCTAGAGAAAGGGTAATCGACAAAGGAATTGGGAGAGGAGCACAGGCCCTCAGCCTCTGGAGACGACTCCTGGCAGCTATGAGAGAAAGATATCCCCATAAGGAAGATATTGTATATCACATAGGCAAGTGGACCACTATAGATAAAGGTCTCCAGCATCTGCGGGAATTAGCTGTGCGGGAGATGATTTATAGTGATTTGGACAATGCCCAGACACCTCAAGACCCCGATGAAGTCCAGTGCACAACATCCATGTGGCATAAATTTGTGCGGAGTGCACCATCAGCACATGCCAGTACCCTGGCAGCAATTCGCTGGGACGAGGGGATGGGACCAACAATGTATGATGTGTCCTGCCAGCTTCAACAATATGAAGACAATCTCTCTGCTCCGCTACAGTCCTGTGTCTCAGCTGTGGAAAAACTGTCTAAAGGACTTGACAAGCTCGTGGAACGAGTATATTCCCCCTCATTTAGACAGAGTGATACTTCAGCCACTAAGAATCAGCATTCGCCTGCTCAAGAGAGAGAGTACCCAAGACGTACACCACGTGGCACCTTGTGGTTTTTTCTGCGTGACCATGGGGAAGATATGAGCAAATGGGATGGTGTACCTACTTCAACCCTAGCTGCTCGGGTACGTGAACTGAAAGGAAATACAGCAGCAAGAAGAGGGGCTCCTAAGAAAAATGCTGCTCCAGTTTCTGTTGGGCAGTACCCCGGAGGCAGTAGAAGAGCTGATGTTATTCTTGACCCTGATGAAGAGACCTCTACCTCTCATTTGCAAGAATTAAGTGGCAGACGCTCCAGCCAGGACTAGAGGGGCCCTGCCTCTGGCCAGGTAGAGAAGAGGCATAACCGGATTTATTGGACTGTGTGGATCCGATGGCCTGGCACATCAGAACCACAAGAATACAAAGCTTTAGTAGACACTGGCGCACAATGTACCTTAATGTCATCAGGCTACCAAGGGACAGAACTCACCTGTATCTCTGGAGTGACAGGGGGATCCCAACAACTATCTGTACTGGAAGCTGAAGTGAGCCTAACTGGGAATGAGTGGCAAAAGCATCCCATTGTGACTGGCCCAGAGGCTCCATGTATCCTTGGCATAGACTATCTCAAGAGAGGGTACTTCAAGGATCCAAAAGGATACCGGTGGGCTTTTGGCATAGCTGCTTTGAGCACAGAGAAGATTAGGCAGCTGTCTACCCTGCCTGGCCTTTCAGAAGACCCTTCTGTTGTAGGATTGCTGAAGGTTGAAGAACAACATGTACCAATTGCTACTACAACGGTGCACCGACGGCAATATCGCACCAACCGAGACTCCCTGATTCCCATCCATGAGTTGGTTCACCGACTGGAGAGTCAGGGAGTAATCAGCAAGACTCGCTCACCCTTTAATAGTCCTATATGGCCAGTACAAAAGTCTAATGGCGAGTGGAGGCTAACAGTGGACTATCGGGACCTGAATGAAGTCACGCCACCACTGAGTGCTGCAGTGCCGGACATGCTAGAACTTCAGTACGAACTAGAGTCAAAGGCAGCCAAGTGGTACGCCACAATTGATATTGCTAATGCATTTTTCTCCATCCCTTTGCAGCAGCATGCAGGCCGCAGTTTGCTTTCACTTGGAGGGGAGACCAATACACCTGGAATCGGCTGCCCCAGGGGTGGAAACACAGCCCTTCCATTTGCCCTGGACTGATCCAGTCTGCACTGGAGCAAGGGGGAGCTCCTGAGTACCTTCAGTACATCAATGACATCCTCGTGTGGGGCAACACAGCAGAAGAAGTTTTTGAGAAAGGGAAGAAAATAATCCAAATTCTCCTGAAAGCTGGTTTTGCCATTAAACAGAGCAAGGTCAAGGGGCCTGCACAGGAAATCCAGTTCTTGGGGGTAAAATGGCAGGATGGACGTCGCCATATTCCAATGGATGTGATCAATAAAATAACAGCAATGTCTCCGCCAACTAGCAAAAAAAACCGCAAGCTTTCCTAGGCCTCGTGGGATTCTGGAGAATGCATGTGCCAGGCCATAGTCAGCTTGTGAATCCTCTATATCGAGTGACTCGAAAGAGAAACTATTTTGAGTGGGGCCCTGAGCAACAACAGACCTTAGAACAAATCAAACAAGAAATAGCTCGTGCAGTAGCCCTTGGGCCTGTCCGTACTGGACCAGCTGTGCAAAATATACTGTACACTGCAGCTGGGGAGCATGGCCTCACCTGGAGCCTCTGGCAGAAAACCCCAGAAGAAACTCGAGGCCGACCTCTGGGCTTCTGGAGTCGGGGCTATCGAGGATCAGAAGCAAATTACACCCCAACTGAAAAAGAGATACTTACAGCATATGAGGGTGTTCGAGCTGCATCAGAAGTTGTGGGTACAGAGGCGCAGCTCCTCTTGGCACCACGGCTACCTGTGTTACATTGGATGTTCAAAGAGAAAATTCCCACTACACACCATGCAACTGATGCTACATGGAGTAAGTGGATAGCATTAATTACACAGCGGGCTCAAATGGGAAAACCCAATCGCCCAGGAATCCTGGAAGAGATTATGGACTGTCCGGAAGGCAGAGATTTCGGAGTGCCAACAGAAGAGGTAACCCGTGCTGAAGAGGCACCACCATACAATGAGTTGCCAGAAGACAGAAAGCAGTATGTGTTGTTTACTGACGGATCCTGCCGTGTGATAGGGAGCCATCGGAAATGGAAAGCTGCTGTGTGGAATCCCATACGACGAGTTGTGGAGGCCATGGAAGGGGAAGGTGAGTCGAGTCAGTATGCAGAAGTAAAAGCCATACAACTAGCCCTAGATATCGCCGAAAGAGAAAATTGGCCAGTATTGTATCTTTATACTGACTCATGGATGGTGGCAAATGCTCTGTGGGGGTGGTTACAGCAATGGAAAGAGAGCAACTGGCAGCGCAGAGGTAAACCTATCTGGGCTGCTACCCTGTGGGAAGATATTGCTACCCGGGTAGAAAACCTGGATGTTAAAGTACGTCATGTAGATGCCCACATGCCCAAGAGTCGCGCTACTGTAGAACATCGGAACAACGAAGAAGTGGATCGAGCTTCGAAAATTGAAGTGGCTCAGGTGGACCTAGACTGGGAACGTAAGGGTGAGCTCTTTGTAGCTCGATGGGCCCATGAAACATCAGGACATCTGGGGAGGGATGCCACTTACAGATGGGCTCGTGATCGAGGGGTGGACCTGACCATTGAGGCCATCACACAGGTTACCCATGAGTGTGAGACCTGTGCTGCAATCAAGAAAGCCATGAAGGTAAAATCTCCCTGGAACAGGGGGAGACGGCTAGGGTTTCAATATGGTGAGGCCTGGCAAATTGACTATATCGGACCACTTCCAAAAACCCGCCAAGGCAAACGGTACATACTCACCATGGTAGAAGCAACTACTGGGTGGCTGGAAACATACCCTGTAAACCATGCCACGGCCCGAAGCACTACCTTGGGCCTGGAAAGACAAGTATTGTGGCGTCATGGTACACCAGAGAGAATTGAGTCTGACAATGGGAGTCATTTCCGAAACAATCTTGTTACCTCCTGGGCAAAGAGGCATGGTATTGAGTGGGTGTACCACATCCCTTATCACCCACAAGCCTCTGGGAAGGTTGAGAGGTACAATGGACTGTTAAAGACTATGTTACGAGCATTAGGTGCTGGGACGTGGAAACAATGGGACACAAATCTACCAGAAGCCACTTGGCTAGTTAACAATAGGGGGTCTGACAGCCGTGCTGGTCCTGCCGAAACAAAACCCCTACACACTGTGAAAGGAGCTAAAGTTCCCATAGTGCATGTAGGAAGGTGGATGGGGAAGGCAGTGTGGGTTGTTCCTGCCTCGGGAAAAGGCAAACCCACTCGTGGATTTGTCTTTGCCCAAGGACCAGGGTATACCTGGTGGGTCATGCAAAAGAATGGGGATATCAAGTGTGTCCCTCAAGGAGATTTGACATTGAGAGAAAACTAATCTGTAATCTAAGTTATATGTTGTAGGAAGATGCTGTAGGATCAACAACAGGTCAACGTTGCAAGGAGCTGGGCAGTGCAACAAGGACTTGAGCTAAGCTGGTGCTCGTGTCCAGACATCTAACTCCGCCTGCCTTGAGTGGCCACTTTGGCAGATGAAGACCTGATCATCAACAGTTCTTATGAACATTTTCCAAGAAAGACCTATGGAATAAGAAGATACACCTGCCTATTAATCCTGTCCTGTTAAATCCTTGTCCTGTTAAAGGACAAGGAATAATGATGAGAATGCTTGTATGCTAAAGTATGGGGATCTGAGTGTGACACAAATGTTATGGAATAAGGGATGGAGGTTGTACTGGGTCTGGCTGGAATGTTAACTTTCCCAGCAGCAGCCCATACAGTACCGTACTCTGTACTTGTAGCTGGAACAGCAGTGTTATCACACCAGTGTTGTGTCTACTGCTCAGCAGCAGTGGCACAGCATTGGGCCTTTCTCTAACCCTCCTAGGGGATGGGCAAAAAGTGAGGAGAGAAACATCACTAGGGCAGCTGACCTAAACCAATCAAAGGGATATTCCATACCATGTGATGTCACACTCAACAATAAAAGGTGGAAACATGAAGAAGAGGGGGGGGTGGGCTCTCGTTGAGAAGACGTCGGTCCTCCTCTCGAACACCGGCTGCGTGCGTTGAGGCCTTGCTTCAAGGACGTGGTCAATCATCGCTCATTTGTGGGAAGTAGAGAGTAATTTCTTTCCTCTGCACTTCCATATAGCTTTCATTTATTTTGTTTGTTTGTTTTCCTCCCTTCTTTTTATTTTTCCCTTTTCCCCTCCCTTTTCCCCTTTCCCTTTTTATTTCCCCTTAGTTAAATTTTTTAGTTCATGGTAGTCTTTATTTAATTATTATAATTATTTTCCTTGAATTAAATTATCCTTATCTCAACCCGTGAGTTGTTCCTTGCTTTACTTCTCCCCCTCCTCATCTAAAGGAGGGGGAGTGAGAGAGCGGTTGTGGGGTTTAGCTGCCCAGCACGGTAAAACCACCACAAGAGTTTATGATAGAATAAGCTAGTGAGCAAGGTCATTCAAACTAAAAGCAACAACTGCCTTCCAGACAGAGAAATTAAAACACAGTGGAAAATAGCTACTCCTATATAAATTCTGTCTCCATATTTCACCTTCTCTAGGCAGAGTATAAAGCTATACAGACTAAGAAGGATGTAAAAATACAGTAATTTGAAAACATCAATCAGACCTTTTGATACTCATTTTTACAATTATGTTTGAAGTAGATGGCTTGAGAAAAATGTTCTCTTTTGATGAGACCCCTACATAGCCAATAGAAAAAAAAATATATATATAAATAGAATAAACTCCACAAGGAAAGAAATATAATCAACAAGAAACTAAACAGAACAATTTAGGATTTTCTTTTAATTTTATTTTTTTTTCTCCCGGTGAATCTGTTCTGAAGAAACAGATCTCCCACCAGTCCTTATCTGTAAACAGAAGGTCTAGTGGGGCACCTTCCCTGGTAGGCTCACTAACCAGCTGTGTCAGGAAGCTATCTTCCACACTCTTCAAAAACCTCCTAGACTGCTTTCTCTGGGCTGTGTTGTGCTTCCAGGATATGTCTGGGAAGTTGAAGTCCCCCATGAGAACAAGCGCTGATGATTTCGTAACTTCTGCTCAGCTGCCTGTAGAATTCCTCATCAGTCTCCTCATCCTGGTTTAGCGGTCTATAACAGACCCCCACCAGGATGCTTCCCTTGTTGGCCTTCCCGCTGATCCCAACCCATAGGGACTCAACCTTATCATTCCCAGCCTCAAGTTCCACAACATCAAAACTCTCTCTGATATAGAGAGCCACACCAACACCCCTTCTGTGCTGCCTGTCCCTTCTGAAGAGACTATAGCCAGACATTGCAGCACTCCAGTCGTGTGAGTGGTCCCACCACGTTTCCGTGATGGCAACCAAGTTGTAGTCTGCCTGCTGCACGATGGCTTCCAGCTCCTCTTGTTTGTTACCCATGCTGCGTGCATCAGTGTAGATGCACTTCAGCTGGGCCATTGACTTCTCTCCCAGCCTTGCCATTATTCCCCCTGGCACACCTCCAACAAGCCTTGTTTCAGCCCCGTTCCCCCTTCTTACCTAGTTTAAAGCCCTCTCAATGAGCTCCGCCAGCTCCTGGCCTAGGATCCGTTTTCCCCTTAGAGATAGGGACCCATCTGTGACCATCAGGCTGGGTGCCAAGTAAACTGCCCCATGGTAAAAAAAAAATAAATTTCTGTGCTGGCACCAGCCTCTGAGCCACGTGTTTATCAGGTGGGCTTTCCGTGTCCTCTCTGTACGCCTCCCTGCCACCATAGGGATAGATGGAAACACCACCTGTACTCCCGCTCCATCCACTAACCGTCCCAGTCCCCTAAAGTCCCGTTTGATAGTCTTCAGGCTTCTCTCTTCAATGTCATCACTGACAGCCTGGACTATCAAAAGAGGATAATAGTCAGAGGGGCGAACCAGGTTGGGAATCTTTCTGGCAATGTCCCTGACCCTGGCCCCAGGGAGGCAGCAGAATTCCCTACAGGTAGGGTTGACTCACAGAAAGCTGACTCCACAATCCGTAAGATTGTAAAGTAGGTATGTTTATGGGCGGCACGGGGGGTAGTCCCACCAAAGTCGTGTGCCCCTAACATGGCAGCTTGTTTTGGTTATATGCAGTAAAGATTTACATATGCATGAGGTTTTCCAGTATGCCTATACATATTCATAACCTGTCCCCGCTTAGTATTAAAATTAGCTACAAGAAGTCATTTCCATAAACTCCTCCCCTCTGCACTTGCACGGTGCCTTCTGGTGGTGGGCGCTGAGGGTCATGAGGATGAAGTAAGATATCTTCATCAGGGTTGAACTTTTCACCTCGTCTCCTTGCGCATGCTCTCTGAGACCTTGGTCACAATCTGGGCCATAAGGTTGGTTTGGTCCGGTTGTCCGGGACTGAGGGGCTCCTGTTATCTCGAGGCCTTGCATGTTTGACATTCTTTATCTTGTCCTTTTAAGAACAGTCCTCCTTATCTCTGAGCCCTTAGTCTCATTCCGAACCATGAGGTTGTTTTGATCTGGTTCTCGGGGTCCGAGGGGCTCCTGTTATCTGGAAGTCTAAGCGCAGCACAGGCACAGTGCATCGCAAATGTAGCACGTATTCATTCTTAATCAATCGCTCTCTAATTTCTAATTCCATGTTTCAGGGTCAGGCCGACAAATAGGGCCCTCTGTTCCCCTGAGAAGGGAGTCACCTACAACAATCACCCTTCTTTCTGTCTTGGTGGAGGCAGTCCTGAGGCGTGGAGTCGACTTCCTCGCCCTAGGCATCAGTTGCATTGGTGAAGCTGATATAATCATCTACACCAGAAAACAAACAAACAAAAAATTAGTTTAAACATTTTCACTTCTGGGTGACCCAGTTCCTGGTGTCCCAATGTGTGTTCATACTTCATGTTATAGTGATAAGATAATCAGAAAGATGGAAAAGCTTCTAAATGAAAAAAAAAATTCCTAATTGAAGCTGGATCTTTCAGCTTAGAAAATGAGTTCAGGTAAAAACAAAAAAAAGGAAGACTGAGTGTGAGTGGAAAGGATGTGTAAGTAAAGAGTATCTATTATTACTTACAGTGGAAGAAGGAAGAGCCACAAAACATTAAAATACAACAAACATTGACCAAGAAACATGGAAATATTTCACTCATTCTATTCCCTGAATCTACTGAGAAATTTTTAGCTATTATTTGTTTAATTTATAAAATGAGTAAGGATTATTCATTATATCACTACTGGCAGAAAGAAAGTAATCACAACAGATTTTTCTGATCGTTTCTTAAGATATTTTTAAATGATTAATGGTTTCCAGCATGTATACTTGAGAAGAGGTTTATAGATATTCAGTTAAAAGAACCAGGCATGTTGAGAATTTTGAAACCTTGAGGGGGAAATTTTTAAAAACAAATAAAAACTATTTCAGAAGAGAGTAAATTACTGAAATCGAACTTCAGTGAACCAGAAAACTGTATTCACAGTTTAACAGATAACAGATAACAGGAGCCCCTCGGACCCCGAGAACCAGAAAACTGTATTCACCAACCATGTTAATGAAGAAGAAATATTCCTAACTGGTGGGTAGTTGTGTTGGGTCTGTCTGAGCTAGAGTCACCTTTTCCCTGCAGCAGCCCGCACAGTGCTGTTGGGCGCCAAAAAGGACTGTGGTGGTTTTACTCAGGTGGGCAGCCGAGCTCCACCACAACCGCTCTCTCACTCCCTCTCTCCTCAGAAGGAAGGGGGAGAAAATACAACACAGAGAACTCGAGGTTTGAGATGAGAAAGGTTTAATTAAAGGGAAAGGGAATGGGGAGGAAAAAGAAACAAAAGAAACAATCAGTCCGCGCGGAAGCACAGAGAGAGAGAAAAATTATTCTCTACTTCCCATTAGCGAGCGGTGTTCGGCCACGTCCTGGGAAGCAGGGCCTCAAACGCGTAGTGGTTGTTCAGGAGGAACAGCCCCCTCCCCCACGAGAGCCCCCCCTTTTATTGCTGAGTGTGACATCAGGTGTTATGGAATATCCCTTTGGTTGGTTTAGGTCAGCTGCCCCGGCAATGTCCCCCTCCCCATCACTTGCCCACCCCCAGCCTGCTGGCTCTTGGGGGCTTAGGAGTCCTGATGCTGTGCCAGCACTATGCAGCAATAGACACAACACTGGAGTGATATCAGTGCTGTTCCAGCTACGAGTGCAGAGCACAGCACTGTGTGGGCTGCTGCAGGGAAAAGGTGACTCCAGCTCAGACAGACCCAACACAGTAGTACAACATAAGAATTTAACAACACTGAAGTGAGTTTAGGTTGCTGAAATTCACCAGTTCCTTTGGTTACCACACATTATATTTAATCTTTCATTTTTAACTTCCACTAGGGGAAAACAACACTCATGCACAATAACAACTGGACATGTTTACAGGAAAAAAATAATAAAAACATCTCTTTCTCCTTTGTGTAAGGAATGTTCCAGCAATTCCTGTCAATAGAGGGCTTGAAGGGTATCAGAGGTATCTGAGTCTCAGATACCTCTATCAGAGACCTTGAGTCTCTGATATCTAGGGGGGGTTTCAGAATAACTGCTAACTATTGTGACTATTGCATGGGATGCTGCGCAACTCTCTGACATCTGGCCAAGATGGACAAAGGAGAAGGACAAGGACAAAGCCTGGGAGGAAGAGTATGAGCCTTGAGCACGAGAGACCCCCGGAGGGACCACCGGAGACTGATATGCATGCGCCAGTGGGAGGGTTCGGATTCCAGGAACTAAATATAATAACCCTGCCTTTTCTAGAAGTAGTAATGAATATGTATTAGCCTAGGAGCATAAAAACCAGATGCCTGATGTAACGTGTGTGTGTTGGAGGAGCCCAGACTCCCTGCGCACCCAGTGCTGTTTACTTGCCTTTTATTGACCCCATAAATAAATCTTATAAAGCTAAATTGACTCGGTATTTATAACAATTTGGTGACCCCGACATGATCCTCTTGAGTCCCGAGGCTGTGAACGGCTAAGGGAGGCGCCCCCACCCTTATTTTGTTGTGGCCCTTTTCCGGGAGCAGTATGGAGCCCAGCAGGATTACGAACATAAGAGGCAAGTAAAGAACAAGGAGCTCTCCCCTCCTCTGGTTTAAATTGGTAATTCTGCGCACGAAGATCCGAATGAAGATTTATCATTTCGTGACTATGCTGTTCGGTTGGGTGTGTTCGGTTGTGTGCCTGTGTGTAAGGGTGTGATTGAGATGGAACTCAGTTCCAAAGTGAGTGCGGAGGTCTTCTAACCGCGGTTCCAATATTCTGCGAGGGACTCGGCTGGTGAAGGACCGAAGTGATCGTTCTAAGTATTTGTGGGTGGGATAACAGTCACAAGACACCTTTAGATACAGGCACAGACAGGAGTTTTGGAACTTTTTTTGTATAAAAAGAAGTTCCAGGAATGGGTCAGAGACAAAGCAGATCCTTAGACTCGGGAGGTTTGAGGAGGGACCTCTGGTTTAAAAAGGGGAAAAATTACCAGATATTCCATCGGCTAAAAAAAAAAAAAAAAAGCTAAATTGAAAATTGAAATTGAAAAGCTAAATTGAAAAGCTAAATTGACTCGGTATTTATAACATTAGGAAGATGTTGTTACTTTGATGTACTTACATCCAAGCTGAGGTAGGTGCTGTGCTTTCTTTTATACGTCTGAATAGGGCAATTCAGTTCTGTTATATATACATATCATACATATTGCTTATTTACAGTAGTTGTGTTTCCTTAACACAAATACTGCGTCTGAGCATCTCTTTATCTTGAAGGACAACTACAATAAAATATTTCAATGTCTCAAATGCATTATTGATGAGAAAAAAGGTTTAACAAATACAAGTGCATTCTGAGAGATAACTATTTATGTGAATATTGGACAAAATGCTCTATTCAGTTTTTACCCAGGATTACAGAAAACATTGCATGTTTGCTGCAGGACCTTGTCAAGTATCAACAAGAATGAGGCTGTTCCAGGAGTGAGGACAAGGCAGAAACAGTGGGGTCCCACAGCACAGGCGGGGCTGCAGCATGGGGCTGCAGGCATGGCTGGCATGGGGATGGTGACAGGTCCTATCGACAGCTCCATGATCATGAGGTAATGAGTCAGGCTGAATCTTCAAGAGGACCAGGGAAGATTGCTGGGGCTTTCCTGACCACAGGCAGAGTGTGTCACCGTGTTCTCAGTTTTTATAACTGATATGAACAAACAGCTATAACTGCAACAACTCACACTGGAGACAGTCTGAGGATGCTGCCATCTCATCTTGGCTCTAGAAGAACGAATATAGAGAAATTATATGAGTTATGAGATGTAATAATAGCGTAACATGGGTGTACGTGCCACTGACTCAAGTGGGAATTTTTGATAGAGAATGACAGAGAGCACACAATCACAGGACATGCAAACCTGAAATACAGTTTCATGTGTTCTTTCTTATTATTTTTTCTGCGTGAGAATGCAGACAGACTAAAACATTAGCTTTGGCGATGTTAACCAAAAAATGGCCAAATGATTGTTTAGCCATACTTAAAAAATAAAACGCTATTATTTTCTTTTTGGAAAAAAAAAAGAAAAAGTAAACCATAATATACTGTTATGATAACTATGGGAAAGAGCAAAAAGTAAGAGCAATTACTATTTTTAAAAAAGGTTGGTCAGCTTTGGGATGGAGGTCCTGTTTTCCAAGTCTATTTTCAAAATACCATTTTCCATTAGATGGTCCAAAAATTAAACAAGTGTGGGAGGGCCTTTGGATGTCAGTTAATATTTTCACATAGATAGAGGAGTTAAATTCATTATTATTTGTGCTTAAGGACCCTAAAAGAGAAATGTAATTCCTCCACCATATAGTTCACAAATAAAGTTCAGTCACAACTCCTTTGATTAAAACTGTCCTGGTACGCCCTACTAGAGGTGAGTGGTAGCACTGTGGTTTGTATCCTGTTGGGCCAGTCAACATGGTTTTGGAGTTCACGATGAGGACTTAACTCTGCTGTCATGGTTTAACCCGGCCGGCAGCTAAACACCACACAGCCGTTCGCTCACCCTCCCCCCTCCCTCTCTGGGATGGGGGAGAGAAATGAGAAAGTGAAGCCCGTGAGTTGAGATAAAGACAGTTTAATAAGACAGGAAAATAATAATAACAATAACAATAACAATAACAATAATACAATTATGATAATAGTACTACTACTACTAATATGTACAAACAAGTGATGCACAATGCAATTGCTCACCACCCGCTGACCGATGCCCAGCCTAACCCCAAGCAGTCCGGCCCCCCCCTCCCTCGGCTAGCCACCCCTATATATTGTTTAGCATGACGTCAGATGGTATGGAATACCCCTTCGGCTAGTTTGGGTCACCTGTCCTGGGTCTGTTCCCTCCCAGCTCTTGCTGCACCCCCAGCCTGCCCGTTGGCAGGACAGAGCAAGAAGCTGAGATGTCCTTGGCTTGGTGTAAGCACTGCTCTGCAACAATTAAAACATCGGGGTGTTATCAGCACTCTTCTCATCCTAAGCCAAAACATAGCATTCTACCAGCTACTAGGAAGAAAATTAACTCTGTTCTAACTGAAACCAGGACAATAACTCAGGAACAAGTAGCAAAACTGTCCCAATGAAAATGCTATGATTCCTTGTGGTGGTTTTACCCAGCTGGGCAGTTAAACTCCACCTCAGCTGCTGTCTCATTCCTCAGGCCAAACAGACTCAGCCCAGGGAGATTAATATAATTTATTACCTATAACTAAAAAAATGTAACACTGAGAAACTGCTCCACCCCCCTCCCCCCCCAGCCCTTTCCATCCTTATCTATGTACTCACACCAAGTGGCATAGGAAAACACCACTGACCTTGGGGTCTACAGGGCTGGTGCTCTCTATATTTTCTTACTCCTCTCTCATAGCTGTTTCATGGCATTTCTTATTCTTTCTTAAATCTGCTCTCCCAGAGGCACAACCAGCATTGCTCATGGCTTGGCTCTGGACAGCGGCAGGTCCCTTTTGGAGCAGCTGGAACTGGCTCTGCTCTGACATGGGGCAGCTGCTGAACTCTTCTCACAGAGGCTACCCCTGTAGCCTAGACCCCCTGCTGCCAAAACCTTGCCATGTAAACCTAATACAGTTTTCAGGAGCACCAAAGAGTTTCTGTCTCCAAAAAGCCTCATTCTATATAGGTCCATGCAGCCCAGGTGTGCAAGCTTGCCAGAACTTGCTAACGTATTACTTGTCGGCCAAATAACTATTTTGAGCATAGGGAAAGCAAAACGGGAGAAAATTTGTGTCTATTTTTAAATTAATTTTAATTTATAAAATTACCACTGAATCATCTCAAGTTTCTGCTCCAGGGAAATCTGAAATTTTTCACAGTAATAGCTTCTTTTATTGTTTCTAACAGTGCTGATGTCCTATGCATACAAGTATTTCCATCAAGTTGTTTTAATTTCTTCTGTGACCAACAAATCTAGAAACATCAAGGTTTCCTTGGAGAACAAATGGCCACACTATTGTGTGGGACCCAGGAAAGGTAGGTAGAGAAAACACAGAAAGGAAAGGCTGTAAGCAGAGATATGGAAAAAAGGGAAAAGTTTCATCTTCCCTGCAATAAGCATGCAGCAAAAATAAAAAATAAAATAAAATAAAATAAAATAAAATAAAATAAAATAAAATAAAATAAAATAAAATAAAATAAAATAAAATAAAATAAAACTACGATCAGGTTTCTACCTGAATTGAGTTATTAACCTTAGCAACCAGAAGTACCAGAATCAGACTTCAGATAAATAGAGAAATGTATCTGTAAACATGCAACCAGAGCCTCAGCTTTAAATTAATAGAAAAAGTCTTTACTATATAAATTCTTTTACTGTAAACTCATTGCTAAGCCTTTATCATTTAATCCCATGTTTTACATTAGGAATGGAAGTTAACATTATTTTTAGGATTATTTGGCCTTTTATTCTACTTTATCACCATAGTCCCCTTCATTCCTCCTCCATTTCCCACTTAATGAACTCCATTATTCAATTCTGAGTTTTCTACTTCATTGCTGCTTTTCTCTTGCCAGTGATGCAATCAGAAAGTATACTAATGTGCACATGAATCTTTCACAGTTGCTCTGAAAGCAAACTGTTCATCTCAAAAATACAGGCAGAGATACTGCCAGAATTATGGTCTGTTATAGACAGAAAAGAAAGGAAGAAGGGAAGGAAAGGGGGATGGGGGGGGGGAGAGAGAGAAGGGAGAGGGAGAGAGACAGAGAAAAAGAGAGAAAGAGGAAAAGAAAGAGGGAAAGAAAGTCCTCCACTCTGTGACTAATCTATTTTTCAGGAAGGGGTCTGGAAGTATCTTTTCTATATGCAAAATTTTAAAATGCTGCCACCACTAATGTTGTTTTACAGTGGATTTGGCTTTCACCTCATCTTGCATCAGTCCACTATCTCCTTCCCTTAATTCTAATCCTAGAATTTTAGTATTCTTTCAAAATCTTTTAGATTCTTTCAAAATCTATTGGAATGCATGTTCAGTGAGGGAAGCTCAATTTCAGAGCTGGTTGCTGACAACCTTGTGTTTGACTTGCAGCTAAAAGCCCAATTTGCTGTTCATTGAAGAGCCACATCACTCCATCAGAAGCTGATGGTTTCTCTACTCTCCTATCTTGGTTTTAGTGACCCTATCTGTGTTCTGTGGGCTAATGCAAGCTCTGACAGATGTGACACCAGCTGACTGGTGCAAAGTTTTACAGGTCACCTAAAAGCCCATCCTGCTTTAGTCAGTTTTCCTCTAGGTTTGTATCTTCTCCCTAAACCTATGTATGACAGCAAGTAATATTTATGGACAATGGCATCTGAGTTGACAAAAAAAATAATAAATAATTTCTTCATACTGTCATTAATATTCCTCCTCAGTACCACCTACCATTTCCTGTTGTCCCTTTTCAGGTAGGTTAAGCTGGTTCTGTCCTACAGTTAGCAGCAGCTGTGAGCAATAGAGGCTTCTGAAGGTCACATTTAATATACACAAAATTAATTCTGTGGTGTGGTACACTTGCATTGAGTTTATTGGTGAGGTTTTTTGCTGGAGGGCTGCAGGGGTGGCCTCTGTGAGGAGTCCAGAAGTGGCCCCATATCAGAAAAAAGCCACCTCCTGATGGCTCCAAAAGGAACCTGCTGCTAGCCAGAGCTGGGCCACTGAGTGATATTGGATGCACCTCTGTGATAGCATATTTAAGAAAGGAAAAAAAAAAATGCTGTGTAACAGCAGCTGGGAGAGTGAGGAACAGCCCTTTAGCCCCCAAGGGCAGTGCAGCAGGAGGGCAGGAGGTGCTCCAGGCACACATCAGCAGTTCCCCTGTGGCCTGTGGAGAGGCCCCTGGAGGAGCAGGCTGTCCCCCTGCAGCCCATGTGTCCCACATGGAGCAGATTTCCGCGCTGCAGTCCATGGAGGAGTCCCCGGTGGAGCAGGTGGATGTGGCCTGGAGGAGGCTGTGGCCCATGGAGAGCCCCCCACAGGAGCAGGCCCCGGGCCAGAGCTGCAGCCCATGGAGAGGAGCCCACGCAAGAGCAGGGGGTCTGGGGGGAGCTGCCGCCCACCCGTGCTGGAGCAGTGTGCTCCTGGGGAATGGATGGACCCTGTGGTATGGAGCCATGTGGGAGCAGTTCTTGAAGAGCTGCTGCTTGTCGGCAGGAGCAGTTCAGGAGGGACGGCATCCTGTGGGAGGGACACCACATGGAGCAGGGGCAGAGAGTGACCATGAAGGAGGGGCAGAGATGAAGCATCATGGGCTGACCACAGCCCCCATTCCCCGTTCATCTACACTGCTTGAGGGGAGGACAATGAAGAAGGTGGTTGGGGGACAGGTGTTTTCAGTCTGCTTTCAGTTCTCACTGTTCTAGTGTTATCAGTAGGCAATAAATTATATTAATCTCCTTTATGCTGAGTCTGGATTTCTCCTGATGGCAATTGGTGTGTGACCTCCCTGTCCTTATGTCTTCCCATGAGCTTTTTTCATTTTATTCTCTCCCCCTGTCCTTCTGAGAAGGGACAGAGAAAGTAGCATAGTGATGTTGAGCTACCTCCAGGTGTTTAACCACCACAACTTGCATGGACAATGAAGGAGAGACAGGAGGAAGAGATAGGAGGAAGAGATGCGTGTAAGTCACGCTCTGTTTTCCAAATGCTAAAAACATTAACCTTCACTTTTTGCTCTTCCTGGTCATCGGTGACCAAGTAGATCACCTAAGTAATCATGACAGCCTCTTATGAAGTCCTCAACTGGCTTCTGTTCTTCAAGGAGAGACTACACTTCCTGAAATTTTTGTGTAAAAGAAAAAAAAAAAATGCAACCACCTTACCTTACCTGCAATAATACCTGCCCCAGGGAATAAAAAAAATGCATAAGTGGTACTTCAGTTTTCTTGAACTGTGAAGATTGCGAAGTCTCATTCAATTGCTTCATCTGCCTTCTAACTTTGCAAAAGGCCAAGCCTTCTTAATGGAAAAGACCAGATCTTGATTCTACTGATAAAAGTTCTGTCCTGTTGCCTCTCCTCAGTCTCTTTTTTAGCTACACTCTTTTGTGCATTAAGTCTTTCCACTCAGAAGCTTTCAGCCTTTTTTTCTCTAAACTAGATCTTAATGTTACTTTTGAGTTCAAGATTCTTTCAAGCAAGTGTTGCTTTTTATCCATAGTCAGGACATTACCTTTTCTTTCAAAATTTCCTTTTTATGGACCGAGGCAGCGAATATATCATGAGTTTTCCTAAAATAGATTCCAATGTCAAAGATTACAAAGAACGTAAAATTATCTCCTTAAATAGCTGCAACATCACCAACCCAATGATTTCAGTTCCGGTTCTGCAGAATATAGCTTCTAAATACCTAGAAAGAATGAGCCTTTTTTGTTGTTGTTGTTTGTTTAAAATTAAGTATTAAAATAATTGCTTTTATATATGTATATGCATATCTTTGTATATATACATATATTCATGCCAGAAAATTCCAGCTGTGAATTTCTTCACATTTATAGACAAGTTTCCCTACCTCCTATGCTAAAGCAATAGGAGAATTGGCCATCACATATTGCAATTTCCTCTGAACAGGTACAAACTTTTCATAGAGACTAGAATATCACACCCAGTAAGTAGTGAATTGCTGATAAAACCCAGACAACAAATAGCTGTGGGAATATAAATAAAGAACATACTGGAGTCAGAGTACAAAGAGTTTTCAAGAAATGGAGTGTCTACCTCCATTGTTAGATATTATACCCAAGTCTCTTCTTTAAAAAGTTTACATTTTAGTATCACTCTTATGTTTTTGTTTGACTAAAGTTCAAATGGATGTGCTATACAATGGGAAGGAAAAAAAAAAAAGAAAAAAAAAAAGAAAAAAAAAGAAAAAAAAGGATTAGGAAGGGGAAAGGGAAGAGGAAAGTGAAGCCTGAAAAATAGTTCTTAAACATTGCTTTCTTTCTGTAGATTAGCTTTGTGCTGAAGCTGACAGTTTAAGTGAAAGAAGTCAAGTCTTTAATATGCTTCTGCTCCCAGCAGGCTTTTGACACTTCTTTTAACCTAAAAGTTTATGTACATACTGTGTCACTCATATGACGTGTAAGAGCCATGTTTGTGGCTATGGCTCTTACAATTATATTTTTTACTGGTGAGAAGTCAGCAGCAGTTTTCAGCTGGTATAGCATTCTTTATATTAGCTGTGCCTACAGGCTCTATTCAACTGTAGCTTCCCTGTTTTATTAAATGCATCCTTATTTACATGTACAAAACTATATGCAAATTCTTACAAAAGAATAAAATAAAATCAAAGCTCCATGAAACTGAAAAAGTTTAAAACTTAATAACTTATCAAGTAGAACAACAACGCATTAGCTGTTGTTAAGAAGCCAGAGGCTCTGTGCAAAGCAATAGTAAATAATGAAGTCCTAAATTAACCTTTAACTGTACACTTCCTTTTTTCCTGCTCTAATAAGCAACGGAGAACTGGCTTTCTACAGCTTCACCTCTCAATTTTCTTTTATCCTTCCATTGATAATTAAAAGAAAGAAAGAAAGAAAGAAAGAAAGAAAGAAAGAAAGAAAGAAAGAATAGATAAAAGAAAAAATAGATAAAATAATAATAAAAATCAAGAACTTTTGGAAGTCATCGTGTCCAACCCACCTGCTCAAACAGGTAGACGTGGAACAGGTTGCCCAGATGTGTTTTGAATATTTGCAAGGAGGGAGATTCCACAGCTTTTCTGGGAAAACTGTTCTGGTGTTCAGTCACCCACACAGTGAAGTGTCTCCTGATGTTCAGACATAATCTCCCGTGTTTCCGTTTTTTCCCTTTGCCTCTTGGTCTGTGACTGAACACCACTGCAAAGAGCTTGGCACTATATATAGACTTGGTGTCTACCAGGACCTTCAGGTCCTTCTCTGCCAAGCTGCTTTCTAGCTGGTGCCCCTGCTGGACTGTATTGGTACCTAGGTTTCTTCCTCCCCAGATGCAGGATTTAGGATTTCTCCTTGTTGAACTTCATGAGGTTCTTGCCAGCCCATTTCTCCAGCCTGCCCAGGTTCCTCTGAATGACAGCGTGATTGTCTGGAGTATCTGTTACGCTTCTCAGTTTTGTGTCATCTGAAGACTTGCTGTGGGTACACTCTGCCCCATAATCCAGATCATGTACCTGTGAAGCAGGGCCAGACTCAGTACAGTGTCAGGAGTACACTGCCATTTACTGGCCTACAACTAGATGTCATGCCACTGATCACCACGTTCTGGACTCTGCCATTCACCTAATTTTCAATCCACCTCACTGTCTAAATATCCAGCCCATACTTCAAGAGTTTAAATCCTCCAAGATGATAGACTTCTCAGTGCTACAATGAATTAGTCGCTCTTCTCCAAGTCTGCTTACTCTTGTTATAAGACAAATAAAACCAAAACAAACCAAAACAAAAACAAAACCAGCCCTGCCACCAACCTGCTAATATTAAGGCAAAAGATGGAAACGCAGTGAGTCAAAACATACAATCACCAAGGTTATTTTGAAGTGCATTTTATATCAGACTGCTTTTCGGCCTGTCAGGAGAGGGAATACCATAAAGCTGTGTGTGTTCCAAAAAATACTGAAAAAAAAAAAGGATCATTGTTCAGTGGCCATAACCATTAGCAACGCCACCATAAGCCTGTCAAGTGATTTCCACTAAATAACCTGTGCTCTTAGTGCTTCTTCATCAACTGTTTTTAACCCTACAATTTATTGTTATTCCTTTGAAAACAAACTTAACTCTCCATGGTCTGGTTTACATATTGGTAATCTGTACATAGTAAACTCAGATAAGAAAAGCTGTCTTGTGTCCTAAATTTGACATAGTGAGTATGAACAAAACCATGCTAATGAAACAGAATTCTAATATCATCTAAGGAATTAGGAACACCTTAAATGGGTCATTAAATCACACAGAAGGAGAAAAATTGAAAGGTATAAATATTAAACAATAATTTATTAAGCAGAGTTGTCAAGTGAGTATCCTCTTTAAGCAGATTTCTATCAATAATGCAGAGGAGATGCTGTATCTCCTGAAATGTTATATAACCACCCAGCATTTACTTTCCCACAATGGTCTATTTTATAGGCATAATTATTCTCTTGACTGTAGCTGATGGAAACTACAGGCAAAACTTATTGTATTTTAAAGTTAATATTATGTAACAAATTAACTAAAACAAAGGGATTTAAAAAAAAAAAAATGTTATACTGAAGTCCATGTGGCAGGGCAAGAATTTTGATCCCTGGCATTTCATGAATCAAGGATAGTTAAATGAACTATGCAAGATATTTTACTGCTTTAGAAAAGAGACCGAGGAAAATAAACTTTTTTTTTTCTTAATTTTATTTTTTTTCTCAATATTTTTAAAATACTTACTTTTGTCCTCACTGTACAGTGAGTGGCTACCCTTATCTTCATACCTTCCAAATATGGAAAGGAGGATAGAAATTGCTGTTCACCTTAAATGCTTCCTAAAAGTCTGTTTTAACGCACTCAAATATTTAATTTATATGTTCTGCCCATAGTCCAAATGAGTAGGAGGCCAAATGTGTAATTAGGCACAAATGTTGGCTATGTGCCTGTTTGGTCTTTCCTAGGATACATCACATTCTTCTGCTGTTGAGTCCAGCACAACATTTACATCTCTGCAGACATTTTTGATGTTTCTTTTTTATGAAAGATATCTTGGATTTTGTCTATATTGTCTTTTACCACTTCACCCATACAATGCATGAGAAATGCTATAGAAATGCTTTGGACATTTGTCTCCAAACCATTCTTTTAAGCCTTTTTTCTTTTTTTCCTGTCACTTCTTCATCCTCAAAGGAACAAATATTCCACTTAATATAAATGCAAAGCTACTTTATCTATTTCTTACTTATTTGTTATTAGTCATGACTTTTCCAGTTGTCTTTTTAGACTTAGATGCTTTACTGCCACATTTCCTTTTCCAGCTCTGTGGGCCTTTGTTACATTGGCTTTTGAGTCATTTTAGCAGTTTCCACGAAAATTTGAGGCTCCACACATTACCATTTCATCATTAATAACAAGAACACCTTAATGCATATTGTCTTTTGCTGTCCATACAGGTTTCTACGTGTTTAGTTTCACATGCACGTATATTCATAGTTCATTGTCTGCTGTGCTGAACCTAAGAAAGAAAAGTTCTCTTATTCTTTGCTTGGGCACTGAAGCAGTTTTTCCTGTCTTGTGTGACACAATATCTTCTGATTTTGTGTTGTGGAGGCAACTGTGTACTTTAAGTTGCATTCATCTTTATATCCCTGATGTTCTCTTCTTTTCAGATAGGTTATTCTCAAGGAAATAAAATGCTCTGAGGAAGTAAACCATAGCATTCACAAAGGTTCAGGGTTAATTATTTCTAACAGTTATAATTTTTGAAGATGATTCCTAGTTTCCCTTGTCCACTAACATCCAGTAATATTATTATGCTGTAAGATACAACTCTAAGGTAGAATACAAGAAAAAAAAATGCAGTCAGAGCCAGTAGAAGTGTTAGCTGCAGGCAAAGCTAGACTCAATTCTCTGCTGTCTTTCTGAAAGTCTGACTATATTTTTTGTTCTTCAACCCTGCTTTTCCTGGTTTGAGTTGATCTGGTACTACTACTAAAACAGGCTTTCTGCATTAAGCCAAAGATGAGAATAGTGATACTTTTATTATTCCCTTCACCCTGAGGCAAAGACGATATCTGTATCTGAACTATGACTTAAGGGGGCATTTTAAAACAACTTTCTAATCAGATCAACCGGCAGCTGCTATGCAAAATTTGATGAGGTTGCCACCCTGTACAGAAAATGTCAGAGAACAATATCAAGTAGTTGTTAAGCTACTGGAATACCATACTCTCATGGCTACTTATATTACATTCTTAGGACAAATAATGTTTATTAATATTGTCTCAACATTAAGAAAATACTAAACATTTGTCAAGCTGAATGATAAACAATTGCTTTGTTATCATGCTGTGGTCTTTAAGAGCTTCTGTTTCTCAGTTAAATATTTCTACGAGGTTGAAAACAAAAAACAAACAATAATAATAAGAAGAAGAATTATAAAAGAGATTCCAGTTACTGGAATTTTTTGTTGTTTCATAGAATCATAGAATATCCCGAGTTGGAAGGGACCCATAAGGATCATTGAGTCCAACTCCTGGCACCACACAGGTCTTCCCAAAATTTTAGACCATTGTTTGTTTGCTTGTTTATTTTTGGAGGGTAACTTTTATGCAGATAGACTGCATCTCCATGTCACTATTCTCAAGACAATGGAGTCATATAACCATAGAATATTCTGAGCTGGAAGGGACCTATGAGGATCCTCAAGTCTAACTGGCTCCACACAGGACCACTCAGAAATCAGACCATATTTCTGAGTGCATTGTACAAATGTTTCTTGAACTCCAACAGGCATGGAACTGTGATCATTTCCCTGGGAAGCCTATTCCAGTGCTCATAAAGCTTCTCAATGATGATGTCACTCCTCAGCTTTCTCTTCTCCAGGCTGAACAAACCAAGCAACTTCAGCTGCTCCTCATACTTCTTCCCCTCTAACCCCTTCAACATTTTTGTTGCTTTCCTTTGGACATTCTAGCAATTTTATGTCCTTCTTATAATGTGCTCAAAACTGCACACAATACTCAAGGTGAGGTTGCACCAGTGCAGAGTAGAGTGGCAAAATCATTTTCCTGGACTGGCTAACAACGCCATGCTTGATGCACCCCAGGATATGCCTGGCCCCTTTGACTGCCAGGGCACACTGGTGACTCATATTCAACTTGCCATTGACTGAAACACCCAGATTCCTTTCTATGGGTCTGTTTTCCAGCCTCTCATCCCCCGGTCTGTATATTAGAAAATGATGATTGAAATGAGCAATCAAATAAAGTGTGGTATAGTGAACAGAATATTTCATGTTAGAAATATCTGAAGCTAAGAATGAACACAACTGCAGCAAGATGAACACACCTCTGCAAACAGTATTAATGTTCCTACTCTGTCTAATATGATTGTCAACAATGTGGTAACACTCCAGAGGGGAAAAATAAAATTAAAATAAATAAAATAAAATAATATCCAATATATATATATATATATATATATATATATATATATATATATATATATAGACCCCCCCATATATCCATATATACATGGGATTTTCTAAAATAGAATCTTGGTGAAAGCCAGAAGACATTAGATTGTGTTTTGAAATCTAACAAATAATTAAAATTGCTATTCTTTAGACTTAAAATTGCAACATTTTCAAAATATATTTTCCCTTCTTCTTACTTTTGGTTTATTTTTAACATTGAAAATCAATCAATCAATCAATCAATAAATGGAGTGTTTTGCTTTCTAGGCAACTTTCCATATGCAATTATATATTTTTTGTTGTTGAGATTAGCTTTTTATTAGTGGAGTGTACAGATTTTATTCTCATGAAGGAGAAAAGGTTAATAGGTTCCTATAAATACACTAATGTTTTGTTTGTTTTCTACACCCCATTTTCATCATGCGTATGATGGAGCAGGATAGGAAACCATGGGCTTCCTTCATTCAAGACATACAAAAATGTTCTTTGAATCCAAACGATGTATTTCTAATTTTCAGTGAATATATATATATATTTTCATTTTAAAACAGTAATGGAAAAAAAGTACTAAATTTTAGAGGAAATATTTCTAAGGTGCACATACCGTGCTGTACAAAATGTTTCAGATGACAATATAAGACCACTGGCAAAAGGATTATTTTAATTCTGACTGGCCTACAGAATAATGATTAGGTTTTATAAAGATATCTCTTATCAATTGTAGATTCTAGCATGAAAAACAAACCTTAAGGCAAAATCTTGGAATTTTAACTGCAGATTTGATTCTGAAGGAAAACTCCCATTACCTCATGCTCTGGCAATATGTTTGCTTACAAAAGGGCAAGTAGTTCTCATTCTTGATGATTAATTCAGCTTTTTGATATATATAAATTAAACAAACCAGCTAAATTTCTGAAGGTGAATATCACTAAGATATTCACTTTGTTCATGAGTATCTAGAACTGATCCACTAGTGAACGGTACTCGTTGGGAAAAATTGGGGAAAAAATGTTAATGAAAGGATTCTGTGCAGAAATCATAAGCTAGAAGTCAAACTTAAGAAGGGTGGGAAGGAAGGAAGAGCATTGTTTGTAAGTCTATACGCCAGATACACCAGTCAGATACAGCACAGAAAGACAGTCCTGTATTCTCCTGTAGTATTGTTAGATTGGTAGCTATGCTTATGCTGTGTATGAATCCTTTAATGCAAACTAACATATCACAATTGCTTTGTTAGTGCTGGTGATTTTTCTTTTTTTTTCTCGTTTGTTTGTTTGTTTGTTTGTTTTGTTTATTGTTTTTGATGTGTTTTGTTTGTTTGTTTACTCCATCTTGCAAGAAAAACAAGCAAACATGAAATCATAAAAATAACATATACTTGTGTAGGATACTGAGAAGGTAAATATTTCTGTGTTTATTATATAATAAAAGCACATCAGTAAGGTCTGAACTACATGACTTGTGATGCATTTACAAATTATTTAGAACTATAGGCATCTTTTTAGTATAAATCACCTTTCTGTGTCCTTTCCGTGCTTCTTGCAGTTATAGGTCTGTAACTTTTAACATGAAAGTTTAGTGTGTTTAATGATTTTTACCAGTGCACAGATTAGCAGTAGATTGCTATGTCCAGTAGTCACTCATTATCAGAAGAATTCTTTATGGATAAATATTTGAAAATACATGGACTAGTTAATGTGGATACCGTTTGGTCTCCCTAATATAGGATTTTAATATTATTTAAACATCCCAAAAAATCCAGCTGTTGCATTTTGTCTACCATTTATCTCTAGTTATCTCTAGTGCCCTAAGATGTATAAAAATGGTACCAAGTAGTTACATTTAGGTGAACAATACCACATCTTAAATGATGCCATAAAAAAACATGCCTGAAGTGATAAATAAATAGAGAGATAATTAAGTAAAAACTATTACAGTTCAAGTGTATCTAAATTATTACTTCTTTCAGAAAGGATTATCATAAAAGGAATTACATTTTGCTACCAAAATTTGTTATGCTATAATAAAGTTTTCCTTTGTCATCATGATGTCAAAATTAAGCGCATGTTTGTTTAGAATGAAGGTACATAATAGAATGGAATTATTGGCTAATAAATACAATCTTGTAGCGTTAATAGTGTTATAGGCCCAACAGAGAGGAAAAAGTCAAAAGGTAAAACTATAACTAAAATGCTTATAAATCATGAAATAGGTCATTTCTGACTTGGCTAATACTCAAGATGTCTTTTCTGGGTTTATTCATATGCCAAAGTGTGTTATATTTGGCATTCAAACTTGCTTTTGCTTAGTTTTCACATACATATCGGTAGACAATATAGAGCAGTCAATTATTTTACGTGTCATCTTGAAGTTTCAAAGATTATGTATTTTGTACATACCTTTCAAAGGTAAATCTGAATGAAATGAAAGCCAATGAAATTTCCATATTCTATTTTAGCTCTTTACATTCATGTCAGGAAATGCAGATTACTCTAATTACTCAGTTTAACACATTCATATATTACTGTCTAACAGCACTAATGGCAGAATGAATGTCAAGAAAGTTCTTTAAGATTTTAAGGCAAATAAGCATTTTTTTCATAGCAGGATCCTTTCTTTCAAAAATTATTCCTTAGAGTACACAAGTTTTCTGATATATTACTGTTTAGATGAACAACAAATTTGGATTTTGGCCTCAGATTTATTGGTTAGAAATGTCAAGAGAGGACACAAGAATGTCCTGGTTTCAGTTATCTTGGAGGTCTTTTCCAACCTAGATGATTCTGTGATTCTGCGACTCTGTAAATTGTTTCCTCTGCCAGTAAGCAGAATCTGATTGAAATTAATCGTACTTTCTTACTTTGAAAATAACATGACTCAAAATCATGTTTATGGTAAACTGTTTATTCTGAAATGCAAACTGTTAATTGCCACAATTAGCAGTGTTTATTCAAGAGGTAGGTGAGAAGTCTCAAAAAAATTTTATTCTGGGAACAAGATCATTTGCAACAAGGTGTACACCACAACAAGCCACAGTTTGCCCAAGGGGAAAAAAAAAAAAAAAAACATAAATAAAATAAAAAAATATTTTTTAAAAAATATGAAATAATAGTGTTCAGTGCACTTACACAAATATTACAAGGAATTTAGGTAGTTATTAAGTGTGAAACACATTGCAACGCTTTCACTGTATTTACACCAGAAGTAGTGACATAAAAGCTATCCTGATTGGGTCTCCTATCTTATACATATTTCCCTCTTAGTTTAATAACTAGCTCTAAATATTACACAAATGCGCTATCTACAATACACTAAACTATCTCACTACAAATAAAAGCATCAAAATTTTTACCATTTTGCCATTTGTCTAATTAACCTACCATAATTGCTATGACAGTATTGTTTGGTATTTCCTGTATAATTGAGTGTAAATAACTGGTTGAAGGATTTTTCTTGTGGTCATTACTCCTTGGAAATGCATGCAAAACTGCAGTTATTGAATACTGTTAGCTGAAAATGATTTTTTAAATATATTTCTGAAGTGAGTTAATTAAGAAGCCTTTGCAGTTTGATTTTTCCATCCATATTATTTCCATCTCAAACATTATGGTAAGCTGATGATGGTGAGCAAGACAGCTGGAATAGAGGGAAGATGTTTTGGAGGAGAAACATCCACCATGGGATTAACTTCTTTATTGGTCCAAAACTGTTATTGCCAGGAGAATACAAATCATTCTTAAAATTCATATTCTCTAGATACAAAAATATCATAGAATCACAGAATCATAGAATCATAGAATGTCTTGGGTTGGGAGGGACCTTAAAAATCATTTAATTCCAGCCTCCCTGCCATGGGCAGGGACACCTTGCTCTAGACCAGGTTGCTCAAAGCCCCATCCAACCTGGCCTTAAATATTTCCAGGGATAGGGCATTGACAGCTTCTCTGGGCAACCTGTTCCAGTGCCTCATCATCCTCAGAGTAAAGAACTTCTTCCAAATAGCTAATCTAAATCTACCCTCTTTTAATTTAAAGCCATTACTCCTTGCCCCGTCACTACACTCTCAGATAAAGAATCCCTCTCCCGTTTTCTTGTTTTCCCCCTTCACTTACTGGAAGGTTGATATAAGGTCTCCCTGGTGTTTTCTCTTCTCCGGGCTGAACAGGAGATAGTCCAAGAGATAGTCCTGTAACTGAGAGCTTCATTTCACAGAATAATCTTGTCTCCCATATATGAAAAGATTAAAAAACAAATAAACAAAACAACAACAACAAAACTGTTGTTTTTTGACATATTGCACAGCTATTGTTCCACTCTACTCTGTGCTGGTGTGGCCTCACACTGAGTATTTTTTGCAGTTTTGGGTGCCACAATATAAGGACATAAAATTGTTAGAGACTGTTGCAGGAAGAATGGCCGAAAACACGACAGACACCAGTATGGTCAGATCTTTATTACCCGAATAGCCTGACTTTTATAGCAAACTTAACAGGGGTGGATAGTGTCTCACACAAGATTATTGGTCAAAAGCACTCAGACAAACAACTGCAAGAGAACAACCCCACCTGCAAGACAACCCCCTTGTGATTAGCAGTCACGTAGATCCCGTCCTTGAAGTCCGCTGTTGGCAACAATATTTTTAATTCCTCAATCGGGCGATATGGGAACATTGTCATGGGAACTCCTCATAGTCGTCCTGGTAGCTTGGTTTGCTCAGCTGAAGCAAGTCATGGCCTCCTTGCTGTTTCAAAAATTCCTCAGCAATTCCCCCCATTTCTTTTTGAGCAAACCAAGCCCAATGTAACAGTTTTGCAAGTAACCTTTTAACCACATTTATTACAGTACAACACGCAATGATGATTAACACCACAACAAACAGAATCCTTAATCCCTCTTTGATTAATCCCAGTAACCATCTAGGCATCGTCCCAAACAAATCAGTGAGACATTGATCGAAAGGATTAATATCATATTGAATCTTTCCCATGTGTGTGACCTCACACTGAGTATTTTTTGGGAGCCACAATATAAGGACATAAAATTGTTAGAGACTGTCCAAAGGAGGGTGTCCTGTATTCAGTTAGGACAGAGTTCATTTTTTTCCTCGTAGCTGGTAGGGTGCTATGTTTTGGCTTAGGATGAGAAGAGTGCTGATAACACCCCGATGTTTTAATTGTTGCAGAGCAGTGCTTACACCAGACCAAGGATGTTTCAGCTTCTCGCTCTGTCCTGGGGGTGCAGCAAAAGCTGGGAGGGGACAGACCCAGGACAGGTGACCCAAACTAGCCGAAGGGGTATTCCATACCATCTGATGTCATGCTAAACAATATATAGGTTTGGCTAGCCGAGGTGGGGTGGCCAGACTGCTCGGGGTTAGGCTGGGCATCGGTCATTGGGTGGTAAGCAATTGCATTGTGCATCACTTGTTTCGTACACATTATTAGTAGTAGTACTATTATTATTATTATTATTATTATTATTATTATTATTATTATTATTATTATTCTGTCTTAATAAACTGTCTTTATCTCAACTCACGGGCTTCGCTTTCCCGTTTCTCTCCCTCATCCCAGAGAAGGAGGGGGGAGGGTGAGCGAACAGCTGTGTGGTGTTTAGCTGCCAGCCGGGTTAAACTACAACAGAGGGCAACACAGATAGTGAAAGGTCTAGAAGGAAAGATGTATTGATGACTGAGGTCACTTGGTTTGGTCCTAGAGAAGAGGAGACTGAGGGGAGGTCTCATGGTGGCCTACAGTTTCCTCACAAGGGGAGTGGAGGGGCAAGTGCTGATGTCTGCTCTCTGGTAACCAGTAATAGACCCCAAGGAAATGGCATGAAGCTATGTCAGGGGGGTACTAGGAAAATGTTCTTCAATAAAAGCACAGTCAGGCACTGGAACAGGCTCCCCAGGGCAGTGGTGACAGCATCAATGCTCTCAGATGTATGTAGGTAGTTCTGTGTGGATCCATGAATTGGACTTGATGATCATAGATCATCACATAGATCTTGTCCTTTGAAGAAATGCTGGCTGCTTGCAACAATAGTTTTAATTCCTCAATCGGGTGATAAGGGAACATTATCATGGGAACTCCTCGTAGTCCTCCTGGTAGCTTGGTTTGCTCAGCTGCAGCAAGTGATGGCCTCCTTGCTGTTTCAAAAATCCCTCAACATGCTTGAAAATACTCTTCCCTTGCTGGGTGAACAAAAGCTATGCAGAAACCAAATAAACGAACTTTTTCCAAGTGGGACTTTGAGCTCCAGTATCATTTTCTGCAATGTATGATTCTTACTTCCCCTGTTTTGTAGTTTACTAAGTCATTGGTGGGAAGTATTTTATCTAACAGTTTCTTATGAGCTGTTCATCTGTTTGTTTCATGTTCTATCAGCATTGTTGACATGTTTGATAAGCACTGAAGTAACAAACATTATAAATGAATGCATTTCAGATATCATGTTTTGGGATATAGTGAGACCCGGGGGTCTCTCAAAATTTAGGATAAAGTAATTTTTAATGTAGAAATCACTGGGAATAAGGGGCAGTTGAGAAAAAGAAAATATTATCAAGGAACTAAACTATTTAGAAAATGACAAAAAGAGGCATACACCGATCTTAGGTTTTTGACTTGTTCTTCTGGCCTTCTCTGTGAAATCAGTATGGAGCACTTACTCTAGCTAAAAATGAAGACATCTTTACCTTACTTAACCTCTGCAGGAAACTTTTTGATTGTTTTCCCTGATGATCCTGCTTTCTCCACTCTTGGACATGTTAGGAATGTGTTAACAATTCGTGTCCATAAAGAACAGTCCTGTCTGCCTCTGGGCCCTGCACTGGCAATTTAATTCTTGAACCACAGATGCAGTGTGTCCCAGTCTCCCCCTCATTCTAGTCAATTTATCAAGTCTTCAGAAAATACTCCTCAAATTTATGAACCTGTTTGCTTTTGTTATTACGGACTTCTATTTCTAACAGTTACAGCCTTTTTTTTCTGTCTTCTTGGAGATTAACTTAACACTGCTATAGGTGTGACTGTCCCTGTGAATGGCTGGTGAAGAATGTTTTAATTACTGGTGAAGTGTCAATAAGAAAGCTATTTGTGTTTGTATGAAGTCTTTGATGTCTGGGGGTTTCAGAACAACTGATAACAACTAGTGACTGTTATGGGATACTATGCAAACCTCTGGTATCTGGCCAGGTGGCCAAGAGATTAAGAAGAAGAAAAAAAGAAGCTGAAGGACGGCTGGGAGACAAGACCTGCAGAAAATGTTCTATAAACTTGGTACGGTGCCAAAGGAGTACAAAGGGGAAGGACTTGGAGAGGAAGACTACGAGCCTTCAGCATGAAAGACCCCTAGAGACCCCCAGAGGAGACTGATGCGCATGCTCCAGTGGGAGGGACTGGACCCCGGAAGCTAATTATAATAACCTGTTTTTTTTAGAAGTAGTAATGAATATGTATTAGTCTAGGAGCATAAAAATCAGCTACTTGATGTAACTGGTGTGCGTCCTGGTGGAGTGGAGACTCCCGGTGAACCTGATAAGGCAGCTATATGTATTCCTATTGACACACATATGGTCCTTAAATAAAGTGGTGTTGGCTCCCTGGTGTCTTATTGTTGCAGGAAGAATGGCTGAAAACATGACAGACACCAGTATGGTCAGATCATGCTCCATTTTATTACCCGAATAGCCTAACTTAACAGGGGTGGATAGTGTCTCACACAAGATTATTGGTCAAAAGCACTCAGACAAACAACTGCAAGAAAACAACCCCACCTGCAAGAAAACAACCCCCTTGTGATTAGCAGTCACGTAGACCTTGTCCTTGAAGCCAGCTGCTGGCAACAATATTTTTCTAAATTCCTCAATTGGGTGATGTGGGAACAGTGTCATGGGAATTTCTCATAGTTGTCCTGGTAGCTTGGTTTGCTCAGCTGCAGCAAGCCATGGGATCTTTGCTGTTTCAAAAATCCCTCAACATCTTATGACTAAAAGTAAAATGAATAATGAAGTGAATGCTCTAATTCAGGTTCAGGAATATTTAATTTTATGTCCTGAGTCTCTTTCTCCATCCAAAAGGTGCATAACAAAGAAGAAATTTAGTTAACACAGTAGGTTAATATCTATTTTTGCTTAGAAGTTCCCTCTAGGCAAAATGCGATCTTTATATATTTGGCGGGGATTTTGCTATTGACTTCAATGAATTTTAGGTTTACGTACAATCTAGCCAAACAGAAATTTATTATATGCATTTCCCTGGAGGCAAAAGTGACATTTTCAAGCCTCAGTGTACTAATTTAATTTATAAACCAGTAGCAATTGTTTACAGAAGAAAACAAAACAAAACAAACAAAATAGAATAAAACACTACTTTGTCCTCGTAAATACAGTCTTCTGATACACTAAAATTTGAATTAAGCTACTAATGCATTGCATCGCACTTGACAGCAGTGGGACCTTCCTAGCTCCCAAAACAGTGACTGTTTAGTGAACTGTTTTACTTAGAAGCAAACTTTATTGATAGATGTTAATTTGTCTATAGACAAATATATAATAAGTATATTTAAAGACTATAATAATAACAAAGAAAATATTTTTAATTTCTTTTACTATTTTTGTTCTGATGGAAGTTTTCTAACTAGACTGTTTATCCATCTCTGGCTTTCATTCACATATGTAGAGAGAGAAAGTATATCCTTGCACTTCATTGATGAACACTAAGCAAATACTCTTGGTAAGACTATATTCTGAAAACTTTCCACAGGAGGTTATGGAAGCAGGTGAGCTACACCGCAGCCAAATTGAAAGGCTACCCTCTAAAACTTTGCAGTTGGTGCCCATAGGCCAAAGTCTAGTGATCTTTAGCTGTGAATGACCAGTTTCCAAATTAATGTTAGAACTACAGAACAACACCACAGTACTGATGTCTACCTGACCAGGCAGACAGCTTTCAGTAATCCCCTCTTCACCTCAATAAAATATTAATTCATATCTTCAGTCACAATTTCACTATTTCCTTCATGATTTCTGGGACACAGGGGCTGGGTAACCATATAAAAGAGGTTCCAAAGAAATGGAGCATGTTATTTTATTTGGGTGCTGTAATAAATGGCTCAGTCTTCAAAATAGGATTATAATCAAAGTTTACAATTTATTAAAAGAATAGAGGTAATCAAACAGCTCTGGGTGCGTCGGGAGTCTCCGCTCCACCTAGACGCACACCAGTTACATCAAGTAGCTGATTTTTATGCTCCTAGGCTAATACATATTCATTACTACTTCAAAAAAAACAGGTTATTATAATTAGCTTCCGGGATCCAGTCCCTCCCACTGGAGCATGCGCATCAGTCTCCGGGGTGGTCCCCCTGGGGGTCTCTGGGGATCTTTCATGCTGAAGGCTCGTAGTCTTCCTCTCCAAGTTTTTTTCTTGTCCTTCCCCTTTGTACTCCTTGGCAGCATGTCAAAAGTTTACACAGCGTCCCCTGCAAGTTTTGTCTTCTAGCCGTCCTTCAGCTTCTTTCTTCTCCTTAATCTCCTGGCCACCTGGACAGATATCAGGGGCTTGCATAGTGTCCCATTCAGAAGCCATAACAGTCACTAGTTGTTAGCAGTTGTTCTGAAACCCCCAGACATCAGAGACTTCAAAGAAAGAACACACAAATACAAATAGCTCTCTTATTGACACTTCACAAGTAGTTAAAACATTCCTCACAGGCCATTCACAGGGACACTCCAGTCACATCTATAGCAGTGCTAAATCAACCACAAAGAAGGCAAAAAGGCTGTTAGGAATAAAAGTTCAGAATAACAAAAGCAAATAGGCTCATGGATTTGAGGAAGATTTGATAATTTGACTATAATGAGGGGGAGACTGGGACACTGGGAAGAAAGGCGCCACTCCGGTTTCTCGGCCTGTTCAGGTCTCAGCGAGTCTGGGTCTCAGTGAGTCCAGGTCTCGGCCTGTGTGGGCCTCAGCCTGTTGCAGGAAGCACGGCCGAAAGCATGACAGACACCAGTAGAGTCAGATCATGCTCCCGCCTTTTTCTTGTCACAGTCAAAACATTTAAGAGCAAAAATAGGATCACAAAATACACCGCCAGGCCCATATATTAGGCACCATCACTCAAAACTTGGATAAAACAGCACTTCTTTTCAGTCTGTCACGCACTTCGTTCATCTCTGCCCACTCCCCTTGTGGAGAGTACAGAACCACGGATCGGAACTCTGCTCTCGCTTTGCAGCGACGCTGCGTCTCACTCACACAGCACAATCGCACATGGAGGCCTCCAGCACATCTCATTCATACCACAGGAATATAATTTAGAATGATAACCAACCAAACAAGTATTGTCTCTGACTGTATTCTTCGTGAAGTGACTTGTAACACTTTGTTTCAAACCCTTACATTTACACAAACACTTTCAACACATACATAAAAACACATACAATTATTAACATTCCAGTTAGTATCCCTCCAGCAGCTGAAAACATACCGTTTGTCTGCAGTTTCAGGAGATCTCTGCTCCTGCGGTGAGCAGCTGAGAGTGGAGTCCCCTCCGAGCAAAACACTCAGGGTGCACCTAGGGGCGTCCACGCTGCAGCTGATCCCGCAGCCGAGCAGAGTGTCTCCTGCCTGGCTCACCAAAATGACTCACAGAAAGCTGACTCCACAATCAGTAAGATTGTAAAGTAGGTATGTTTACTCAGTTCTGGGCGACACGGGGCGGGTAGTCCCACCAAAGTCGTGCACGCCTAACGTGGCAAATTGCTTTAGTAAAGAGTTACATATACATGAACATTACTATACACATGCATAACCTGTCCCTTTGTGAACAGTCCTCCTTATCTTAGACCCCTTGGTTAAAGTCTGAACCATGAGGTTGTTTTTGATCTGGTTCTCGGGGTCCGAGAGGCTCCTGTTATCTGGAGGTATAAGCGCAGCACAGCACAGTAGCACATATTCATTCTTAATCAATTGCTCTCTCATTTCTAATTCCAATGTTTCAGCTTGCTCTTTTCCAGATCCACGGGTATTCTACTATTAATGTTCAAAGCCTGACAGACCCCGTCCTCCGTGGATCAAAATACAGGGGGTCTTAAGGGTTCTTTTGTTCATTCTATCATATAATACTGGATCATTTTCAATTTACTCTTTAATTTTCTGGGGCCCCTATTGTTCCAATTTCTAATCATTATTCATAATGGACTTTTTGCTCCCTTCTTCCTGGTCCTTGGTCTTCGATTTTATCTGACCCATCCGGGAATTTTACTTGTGGCAATTCCCACAGCCCTTGGTTGTCCCCAGTGAGAGTGTCTTGCAGGGGATTTAGGACCTATCACCCACCCACGTATCACTCCCTTCACCGGCCCAGCCCCCCCGCAGGAGATTAGAACCGGTGAGAAAACAAAAAGACCTCCACGCTGACTTTAGAAGTCTCAGTTACACTCTCACACACAAAAACTGGCAACCGTACCTTTACCCAACCGGACGGTATCTTACGAATCAGTCGTCTTCATCCAGAATCCAATCGGACGGTATCCACAAGCGTCTCTGCTGTCTTTGTCTGGGATCAAACAAGACGGTATCCACAAATGACTGTCGTCTTCGTCCGGTTCGATCCCGGACACCGGAATCCAACCAAACGGTATCCAAACGACTCTGTCGTCTTCGTCCGGATCTTCGCGCGCAGAATTACGGGCAAAAAACAGCCGGCAAGGGAGCTCAAAAAAAATCAAATTCTTTGCTTACTTTTATTCAGGTTCAGGATGGCATTAGTCCCGATCCGATTCAAACAGGAGCCACCAAATGGTGGGGCGCCTCTCCTAGATTAAATCAGAATTCAGGAACTATAGCCATCCTGGACGAGCCCCCAAATTGTTAGAAATGGCTCAGGATTCAAATTAGGATTAAATAAAAAAAAAAGGATTTATTAAAAGAATATAAAAGAATAGAGGTAAGCAAACAGCGCAGGGTGCACCGGGAGCCTCCGCTCCACCAGGACGCACACCAGTTACATCAAGTAGCTGATTTTTATGCTCCTAGACTAATACATATTCATTACTACTTCTAAAAAAAACAGGTTATTATAATTAGCTTCCGGGATCCAGTCCCTCCCACTGGAGCATGCGCATCAGTCTCCTCTGGGGGTCTCTAGGGGTCTTTCATGCTGAAGGCTCGTAGTCTTCCTCTCCAAGTCCTTCCCCTTTGTACTCCTTTGGCACCGTACCAAGTTTATAGAACATTTTCTGCAGGTCTTGTCTCCCAGCCGTCCTTCAGCTTCTTTTTTTCTTCTTCTTAATCTCTTGGCCACCTGGCCAGATACCAGAGGTTTGCATAGTATCCCATAACAGTCACTAGTTGTTATCAGTTGTTCTGAAACCCCCAGACATCAAAGACTTCATACAAACACAAATAGCTTTCTTATTGACACTTCACCAGTAATTAAAACATTCTTCACCAGCCATTCACAGGGACAGTCACACCTATAGCAGTGTTAAGTTAATCTCCAAGAAGACAGAAAAAAAAGGCTGTAACTGTTAGAAATAGAAGTCCGGAATAACAAAAGCAAACAGGTTCATAAATTTGAGGAGTATTTTCTGAAGACTTGATAAATTGACTAGAATGAGGGGGAGACTGGGACACACTGCATCTGTGGTTCAAGAATTAAATTGCCAGTGCAGGGCCCAGAGGCAGACAGGACTGTTCTTTATGGACATGAATTGTTAACACATTCCTCACACTAATAACTACTTGCATACAGTTTGTAGGTTGAGAAGCATATAGTCTATTCAAAATACATCTTTAAAAATATCTGCAGAATAAATAGGCAAGAGTTCTCTCCCCTAATAGTCAAGGGGAATGTAATATAGTCTTCTAAAAATAATTTATGGACCAGAGCCTCAGCTAACACTAATTGTTATAATGTCACTGATATAGACAAAGACATTTTAACTGACACAGGTTAACTATTCTCACACAGCTTCTAGTCTAAAGGTTTAGGAGTTTATTTAGACTGAAGATACTTTTCCTTCCTTCCTTCCTTCCTTCCTTCCTTCCTTCCTTCCTTCCTTCCTTCCTTCCTTCCTTCCTTCCTTCCTTCCTTCCTTCCTTCCTTCCTTCCTTCCTTTCTTTCTTTCTTTCTTTCTTTCTTTCTTTCTTTCTTTCTTTCTTTCTTTCTTTCTTTCTTTATTCTCTCTCTCTCTCTCTCTCTCTCTACTCTCCTCCACCTTTCAATTGTTTGCAAATACTTGTATGTATTTGGAAGACATGTAGGGTAAGATTTATTTTTAACGTGAAAAAATTAAGAAGTAGAGAGCCTGATAATGAGGTTTACCTATGCTGATTTGAGACGACTGTAGCCTATGGCAGGTGCCATCAAGTACAAATAGAAACGTACATGTGAACTGAGACTTATAACTGGGTATATTTTGCATGTGTTTGCTCCTCCAAGGGTTTTCCTAAAATGTAAGCCTACCCTATTTTCTTCTATACGTTAATTTTCACCGCTTTCTGTGGGATTATGTTCATTCACTCATTATGTAAATAAATTCTGAAAAAGGAAAAAGATCATTTTTGAATATAGCTTGAAAGATACTGGGATACTTGTGAACAACATTCCTAACTCATTTAGAAAACCCTGGAAACTCACTTTTTTCTGCTAAAATACAAGAGGGATTGTTTCCAGTGTTGATTCATTTTATTTGTTTAATCTGAAAATGAACACAACCACAAAAATAAATAAATAAATTAATTAATTAAAAGAAAAAGAAAGACAATAAAAACATTTGTTAGACAAGACATAATAGAATATCTTGGCTCATTTTCATAGGATCATATAATCATTAAGGTTGGAAAAGACCTTCAAGATCATTTGGTCCAACCATCTCCCTACCACCAGTATCACCTACTAAACCCTGTTCCCAAGGACCATGTCCAACTTTTCTTTAAACACCCCCCAGGATGGGGACTCCACCACCTCTCTGGGTAACCGGTTCCAATGTCTGACTACTCTTTCTGAAAATAAATGTCTCCTAATTTCCAACCTAAAACTCCCCCTGGCGCAACATGAGCCCATTTCCTCTTGTCCTATTGCTAGTTATCTGCATGAAGAGGATGATCCCCAGCTCCCCACAACTTCTTTTCAGGTAGTTGTGGAGAGCAATAAGGTCTCCCCTGAGCCTCCTCTTCTCCAGACTAAACAACCCCAGTTCCCTCACTAAACAACCCCAGTTCCCTCAGCTGCTCCTCATAGGATTTGTTTTCCAGGCCCTTCACCAGCTTCATGGCCCCTCTCTGGGCAAATTCCTTTCTTGTAATGAGGGGAGAAAAACTGAACACAGTATTCAAGTTGCAGCTTCACCAGAGCAGAGTACACGGGGACAATCACCTCCCTGGTCCTGCTGGCTATGCTATTCTTGATACAAGCAAGGATGCTGTTGGCCTTCTTGGCCACCTGAGCACACCGCCGGCTTATGTTCAGAAGGATGATTAAAAATAATCTATAATATGATAAGTTGAAGTAACTTTCAATATTATTTTCACAGCTATATATTTATAAATTAATCACTTACAGAGGAACTAACCAGATAATAAATATACACTGCAGAATCAGATGTAGTGAGAGTTAATTTTTCTCTCTAAGAAATTTCTAAGACTACTAGTGCAAAATACCATCTTACTGTCTTTCACTGTGTGTTGTACAGTAAATGCTCTTGTTCCTGTGTGCTTTATGATTTGGAGTCCAGACAGTAGTGTAAGGCTATGCATTACCTTATTTAATTCCAGAATAATCTCTTTCCAGTAGAAAATCCTTGTCTTTATAATGTAATATGCATCAGTAAGCATAAAAAGAGTACAGATAACAAAGATATGTTTTCATGTATCCATCAAATATTAATAAAGCAGAAAAGAAAATTAAACTTGATAGGATACAATTTTCTGTATCGTAGGATACAGTTTTCTGTATTGAAAGACACCTGTAAACACACATTTTTTCACTGTATTCACCTGTTGAAGTTGAAACTTAAGCTCTCAAATAAGCTTCTGAAAATGTAAGCTAAATCCAGAACTAGCTTCAACCTACCTTGACAGTCATTTTTCTTCATTTCTTATGATCAGTCTTTCCTTTTGTCATCGTAAGACCTGAATATAGAGCACAAGAAAGTCAATACCCTAAAAGTCTATAGGTCTTTGTATTCTTCAGCAAAGAGTTGCAATACAACTGTTATGTTTTTCTGGTACAGGATTTTGTTCTTTAGCACAAAGTAAAACAAGTTATTCATTTTAGCACAGAAGATCCTATTAATCAAAGCTGACCTGCCAATACAGTCAATTAAATTTTTATGACTCCTTCATGCTCCAGGTATTCCTTCTCTGTTGTTTTCTTGCTATTTGTCATCAGGATAAAAAACAAAGACAGAGTCCTCATTTTAATGCCTCACTTTGAAAACTACAAGGTTGTTTAGCTCATGAGCTCCATAGTATTAGTTCTATTGCCAGGAAGGTCCACACTTTACATTGACAGTTTCATATATCCCCAAAGCACAGCCTGGTCCCACAAACTGATGTATCAGAACAATGAGGTGAATATTGACAAAGAGACAGGAAGGCAGCCAAGGGCAAACACATACCAGAAAGGCTTCAGCACTGCTGAAAACACAGTCATGAACTGGAACTGCAAAAATTGTTTTGAAAATCTACAAATTAGGTGGATCTGTAAAGAAATAGATAAGCCAAAAAACACTAGAGAAAAAATGATTTTAGAGACACTTCTTTTCTTGGCCAAATCTTCCCCACCAGTTTAACAACTGAAAGGCACCAACTACACACAGTACTTCAGGGAAGCCATGTCTTAGCTCAAATATATATAGAATCATAGAATAAGAGAATCATAGAATCATTAAGGTTGGAAAAGAACTCCAAGATCATCTGGTCTAACCATCTCTCTACTACCAACATCACCATGTTCCTAAGCACCAAGTCCAACCTTTCCTTAAACACCCCCAGGGGCGGTGACTCCACTACCTTCCTGGGCAACCTGTTCCAGTGCCTGACTACTCTTTCTGAGAAATTTCTCCTAATTTCCAACTTAAACGTCCCCTGCCACAACTTGAGGACATTTCTTCTTGTCCTATCACTAGTTACCTGACAGAAGAGGCTGTTCCCTTGCTCCACGCAACTTCCTTTCAGGTAGCTGTAGAGAGCAATAAAGTCTCCCCCGAGCCTCCTCTTCTCCAGACTAAACAACCCCAGTTCCCTCAGCCATTCTTCATAAGACTTGTATTCCAGGCCCTTCACCAGCTTCATAGCCCTTCTCTGGATTTTCTGGATTCTCTGATTTTCTTGCAGTGAGGGGCCCAAAACTGAACACAGTACTCAAGGTGTGGCCTCACCAGAGCAGAACACAAGGGGGAAATCACCTCCCTCATCCTGCTGGCTATGCTATTCCTGATAACAAGCCAGGATGGCCTTGGCCTTCTGGGCCACCTGGGCCATTGCCAGCTTATGTTCAGGTGAGCATCAACCAACACCCCCAGATCGTTCTCTCTGCACAGCTTTCCAGCTACTCTCCCCCAAGCCTGTAGCATTGCATGGGGTTGTTGTGACCAAAGTGCAGGACCCAGCACTCAGCCATGTTGACCCTCATCCCACTGGCCTCTGTCCATCTACCCATCCTGTCCAGGTCCCTCTGCAGGACCTTCCTACCCTCTGGCAGATGGACACTTCCCCCCATCTTGGTGTCGTCTGCAAACTTACTGAGGATGCACTTAATTCCCTCGTCCAAATCATCAGTAAAGACCTTAAAGAATCTGGGCCCCAACATCAAGCCCTGGGGAACACCACTGGTCACCAGCTGGATTTCATTCCATTTACCAGCATTCTCTGGTCCCGACCATCCAGCCAGTTGTTAACCCATCAAAGAGGGTAACTATTCAAGCCATGGGCTGCCAGCTTCTCCAGGTGAATACTGTGGGAGACCGTGTCAAAGGCTTCGCTGATGTCTAGGTAAACTACTTCAACAGCGTTTCTGTCATCTACCAGGCAGGTCACCCAGTCATCAAAGGAGATGAGGTTGGTCAGAATCTGTCAATCTTTAATACTTCACAGGTGGATTTATTCTTGTTGCTGCTATTCTTAAGCATCCAGATGACAAAGAATCAATAAAATGTGAGTATCTTATAAGGAAATCAATTTGAAATTCTAATATGCCATATAGTTTCAGGACAGTCATGTAGATAAAATATTATCTGCTTTGTTTAGTTGATTGTTTTAATTTTGGTTTTATATAGGAAATTGCTATTACATTTAGAGTTTTTGTTTTGCATTTATTTATTTTTATACAAAGTATAAATCAGAAGTAATTGAGAACTCTAAGCTACAAAGCTATTTTTTTTGGTGCCATAACAGAATCAGAGCCAACACATACAATTCTACATTCTGAACGTAACTGTTGTTGCTTGCACAGTGTGTTTTATGGAGATACAAATTTATTTAATGTAATAATACTTCTCCGGTATCTGTTCTATCCACTCATTTTCTGGGAGATTAGTAGCTAGAGAGAAGCTCAGGAGAAAGGGATCTGGGGTGCTGGTCGATAGCAGGCTCAATATCAGTCAGCAGTGTGCCCTGGCAGAAAAGAGAGACAAACACAATTTGGGATGCATTAAACACAGCATAGCCAGCTGGTCAAAAGAAGTGATTCTCCCACTGTATTTGGTGTTGGTATGGCCTCACCTTGAATATTGCATGCAGTTCTGGTCTCCACAACATAGAAAGGATATTAAGATACTTGAAAGTGTCCAGAGGACAGAAACAAAGCTGGTAAAAGGGGTGAAGGGCATGCCCTATGAGGAGAGGCTGAGGACACTTGGGCTGTTTAGTTTGAAGAAAAGAAGGCCAAGAGGTGACCTCATTGCTCTCTGCAACTTCCTGAGGAGGGGAAGCAGAGAGGTGTCAGTCCCTGTTAAGCAATGACAGGACTTGTGGAAACAGCACATCCTTTTTCCTTCCCTTTCCTTTCCCTTCCCTTCCTGCCCCTGCCCCTTTCCCTTTCCCTTTCCCTTTCCTTTTCTCCTTCCCTTTTCCTTTTCCTTTTCCTTTTCCTTTTCCTTTTCCTTTTCCATTCCATCCCTTTCCTTTTCTTTTTCCCTTTCTCTTTCCCTATCCCTATTCCCTATTCGCTATTCCCATTCCCCATTCCCTATTCCCATTCTATAGAAATTCACAGGCAACTAAGTCTGAGTTTGTAGTGCAGTTTCTTCTATGTGTTAAAGAGAGTAAGGATACCTCCTGGAATATTCTTAAGACAAATTCATAATGGAATAGTCAAGAGAGTCAGGACTCATTTGATTCCGGTGTTAGCACTAAGCCAGAAGTTTCACTGTTTAATATCAAAAGGGAAAAAAAATAACCATACTTCCTCACACCAGTGATTTTGTATGGTGTACTGGGTCTGGCTGGAATGTTAACTTTCCCGGCAGCAGCCCATACAGTGCCGTACTCTGTACTTGTAGCTGGAACAGCAGTGTTATCACACCAGTGTTGTGTCTATTGCTGAGCAGCAGTGGCACAGCATTGGGCCTTTCTCTAACCCTCCTAGGGGATGGGCAAAAAGTGAGGAGAGAAACATCACTAGGGCAGCTGACCTAAACCAATCAAAGGGATATTCCATACCATGTGATGTCACACTCAGCAATAAAAGGTGGAAACAGGAAGAAGAGGGGGGGGTGGGCTCTCGTTGAGAAGACGTCGGTCCTCCTCTCGAACACCGGCTGCGTGCGTTGAGGCCTTGCTTCAAGGACGTGGTCAATCATCGCTCATTTGTGGGAAGTAGAGAGTAATTTCTTTCCTCTGCACTTCCATATAGCTTTCATTTATTTTGTTTGTTTGTTTTCCTCCCTTCTTTTTATTTTCCCCTCCCTTTTCCCCTTTCCCTTTTTATTTCCCCTTAGTTAAATTTTTTAGTTCATGGTAGTCTTTATTTAATTATTATAATTATTTTCCTTGTATTAAATTATCCTTATCTCAACCCGTGAGTTGTTCTTTGCTTTACTTCTCCCCCTCCTCATCTAAAGGAGGGGGAGTGAGAGAGCGGTTGTGGGGTTTAGCTGCCCAGCACGGTAAAACCACCACAGTCCTTTTTGGCGCCCAACGTGGGGCTCAAAGGGTTGAGATAACAATAGAATTGATTAAACGCATACAACTAACACACTTGCTTGCTAGTAACCATGCTAGTAACCATGTACATTGTCCTGTTAATAATAGCTTTGTTCATATGTCATGCAATCCGTGTAATATTCTCCTTTCTCCTATATATCCGATCTGACAAAGTGCTACAATCTGTGTTCACTTTTTTTAATTCGCTGTGCTGCCAAGCACTGACCTTGGGTTTAATCTGGAATTCAGGCTCTGCGCTGTTATCATTTGGGTCCCATGGAAACTATCTTTCAGAGAATATTCAGAACTACACTGCCTTCCTTTTCTCATCTGGACACCAGTTTATTAATAATATTAGGAATGGTACCTTTCCCTTCTTTCACAGTGGGCTAATTACAACAGTTTGGGAGTATTTTGAAGATCCATCTGTAACCCATGTATTGCTATTTCTAATTCTGAATAACAGGTTTCATTTTCTCTCTAAGATTAGTTGATTGTTTAGAAAACTTACTTGGGAATCTGTCCCAAAACAGTCTTGTGGTGAGTGGCAAGGTGTGTGGGATGATGTTAGCAGATACCTGTCACGAGTGTCTCCTCCAATAGTTTTGAACTTCACCCCTGAGCAAGTGCTAAATCCTAAAAACTTGGTAGAATGAGAGTTGTATGTCCTGACCCTGATAATGCCGGAGAACGACAGCTTGCAGCATTGTGCTGGGTCCTGGCTTATTCCTATCAAACACTGTTTAATATCATCCAGCAACTTGAAGAGAGGGAGGAAGTCTCTGAATCTGATGACCAAGTAACACACGCTGTGGCTGACCCAGAGGACCAACCAACTATGGTATCAGTCGCCCCCATAGTCAAGTCAAAACAATGGAAACGGAGGTCAGCTCATTTCATAAGGGAAGAAGGCTCTCCTAAGAAGGAGGGAGAAGGGGAAATGGCAGGCACCTCTAAAGCAGAGCCATAACAAAAACAGCAGGAAGACGAGACGGAAATCATAAAGGAATCAGAAATCACTCGATCCTTATCCCTGAGTGAGTTGCGAGAAATACGAAAGGATTATGGTCGACGCCCAGGTGAACACATCCTCACCTGGCTGCTCCGATGCTGGGATGCTGGGGCCAATAGCCTACAATTAGAAGGCAATGAAGCCAAGCAGCTGGGATCCCTCTCTAGAGAAAGGGTAATCGACAAAGTAATCGGGAGAGGAGCACAGGCCCTCAGCCTCTGGAGACGACTCCTGGCAGCTATGAGAGAAAGATATCCCCATAAGGAAGATATTGTATATCACATAGGCAAGTGGACCACTATAGATAAAGGTCTCCAGCATCTGCGGGAATTAGCTGTGCGGGAGATGATTTATAGTGATTTGGACAATGCCCAGACACCTCAAGACCCCGATGAAGTCCAGTGCACAACATCCATGTGGCATAAATTTGTGCGGAGTGCACCATCAGCACATGCCAGTACCCTGGCAGCAATTCGCTGGGACGAGGGGATGTGACCAACAATGTATGATGTGTCCTGCCAGCTTCAACAATATGAAGACAAAAAATAAAACCACTGTATTGGACTTTCGGAGGGCTGACTTTGGGCTGCTCAGGACACTAGTTGGTGGAATCCCTTGGGAGGCGGTTCTGAAGGGCAGAGGGGTCCAGGAAGGCTGGGCGCTCTTCAAGAGGGAAATCTTAATGGCGCAGGAGCGGTCTGTTCCCATGTGCCCAAAGATGAGCCAGCGGGGAAGAAGACCAGCCTGGCTCAACAGGGAACTCTGGCTTGAGCTTAGGAGAAAAAAGAGGGTTTATAATCTTTGGAAAAGTGGGCAGGCCACTAGGGAGGACTATAAGGATGTAGCGAGGCTGTGCAGGGACAAAATTAGGAAGGCCAAAGCTCGTCTGGAACTCAATCTGGCTACTGCCGTTAAAGATAACAAAAAACGTTTTTATAAATACATCAACACAAAAAGGAGGACTAAGGAGAATCTCCATCCTTTACTGGATGCAGGGGGAAACTTAGTTACAAGAGATGAGGAAAAGGCGGAGGTGCTCAATGCCTTCTTTGCCTCAGTCTTTAGCGGCAATACCGGTTGTTCTCTGGATACCCAGTACCCTGAGCTGGTGGAAGGGGATGGGGAGCAGGATGTGGCCCTCACCATCCACGAAGAACTGGTTGGTGACCTGCTATGGCACTTGGATGTGCACAAGTCGATGGGGCCGGATGGGATCCACCCAAGGGTACTGAGAGAACTGGCAGAGGAGCTGGCCAAGCCCCTATCCATCATTTATCAGCAGTCCTGGCTATCGGGGGAGGTCCCAGCTGACTGACGGCTAGCAAATGTGACGCCCATCTACAAGAAGGGCCGGAGGGCTGACCCAGGGAACTACAGGCCTGTCAGTTTGACCTCAGTACCAGGGAAGCTCATGGAGCAGATCCTCTTGAGAGTCATCATGCGGCACTTGAAGGGCAAGCAGGCAATCAGGCCCAGTCAGCATGGGTTTATGGAAGGCAGGTCCTGCTTCATGAACCTGATCTCCTTCTATGACAAAGTGACGCGCTGGGTGGACGAGGGAAAGGCTGTGGATGTGGTCTACCTTGACTTCAGCAAGGCTTTTGACACCGTCTCCCACAGCATTCTCCTCAAGAAACTGGCTGCTCTTGGCTTGGACTGGCGCACGCTTCGTTGGGTTAGAAACTGGCTGGATAGCCGGGCCCAAAGAGTCGTGGTAAATGGAGTCAAGTCCAGTTGGAGGCCAGTCACTAGTGGCGTCCCCCAGGGCTCGGTGCTGGGGCCGGTCCTCTGTAATATATTCACCAATGATCTGGACGAGGGCATCGAGTGCACCCTCAGTAAGTTTGCAGATGACACCAAGCTAGGCGCATGTGTCGATCTGCTCGAGGGTAGGAAGGCTCTGCAGGAGGATCTGGATAGGCTGCACCGATGGGCTGAGGTCAACTGCATGAGGTTCAACAAGGCCAAGTGCCGGGTCCTGCACCTGGGGCGCAATAACCCCAAGCAGAGCTACAGGCTGGGAGATGAGTGGTTGGAGAGCTGCCAGGCAGAGAAGGACCTGGGAGTGATGGTGGACAGTCGGCTGAATATGAGCCAGCAGTGTGCTCAGGTGGCCAAGAAGGCCAACAGCATCCTGGCTTGTATCAGAAACAGTGTGACCAGCAGGGCTAGGGAGGTGATCGTCCCCCTGTACTCGGCTCTGGTGAGGCCGCACCTCGAGTACTGTGTTTAGTTTTGGGCCCCTCGCTACAAGAAGGACATCGAGGTGCTTGAGCGGGTCCAGAGAAGGGCGACGAAGCTGGTGAGGGGCCTGGAGAACAAGTCCTACGAGGAGCGGATGAAGGAGCTGGGCTTGTTCAGCCTGGAGAAGAGGAGGCTCAGGGGCGACCTTATTGCTCTCTACAGATACCTTAAAGGAGGCTGTAGTGAGGTGGGGGTTGGCCTGTTCTCCCACGTGCCTGGTAACAGGACGAGGGGGAATGGGCTAAAGTTGCGCCAGGGGAGTTTTAGGTTAGATGTTAGGAAGAACTTCTTTACTGAAAGGGTTGTTAGGCACTGGAACAGGCTGCCCAGGGAGGTGGTGGAGTCACCATCCCTGGAAGTCTTCAAAAGACATTTAGATGTAGAGCTTAGGGATATGGTTTAGTGGGGACTGTTAGTGTTAGGTTAGAGGTTGGACTCGATGATCTTGAGGTCTCTTCCAACCTAGAAATTCTGTGATTCTGTGACAATCTCTCTGCTCCGCTACAGTCCTGTGTCTCAGCTGTGGAAAAACTGTCTAAAGGACTTGACAAGCTCGTGGAACGAGTATATTCCCCCTCATTTAGACAGAGTGATACTTCAGCCATTAAGAATCAGCATTCGCCTGCTCAAGAGAGAGAGTACCCAAGACGTACACCACGTGGCACCTTGTGGTTTTTTCTACGTGACCATGGGGAAGATATGAGCAAATGGGATGGTGTACCTACTTCAACCCTAGCTGCTCGGGTACGTGAACTGAAAGGAAATACAGCAGCAAGAAGAGGGGCTCCTAAGAGAAATGCTGCTCCAGTTTCTATTGGGCAGTTCCCCAGAGGCAGTAGAAGAGCTGATGTTATTCTTGACCCTGATGAAGAGACCTCTACCTCTCATTTGCAAGAATTAAGTGGCAGACGCTCCAGCCAGGACTAGAGGGGCCCTGCCTCTGGCCAGGTAGAGAAGAGGGATAACCGGATTTATTGGACTGTGTGGATCCAATGGCCTGGCACATCAGAACCACAAGAATACAAAGCTTTAGTGGACACTGGCGCACAATGTACCTTAATGCCATCAGGCTACCAAGGGACAGAACTCACCTGTATCTCTGGAGTGACAGGGGGATCCCAACAACTATCTGTACTGGAAGCTGAAGTGAGTCTAACTGGGAATGAGTGGCAAAAGCATCCCATTGTGACTGGCCCAGAGGCTCCATGCATCCTTGGCATAGACTTGGCATAAAACCACCACATATGGATCTAATGCTTAAAAGATTTACACATTTTAGACGAAGTCAAGTGAAAACTTTTCTGTTTCTGGTTCCTTGATGGTGACAATACATTAGAAATATACTATTGCCATTACAGTGTCATTTGCTTGAGTAGGCAAATGTAAGAAAAGTGTGACTGATGATTTTCCCTCCTCATAGCTGCAGAATACGTAAGTTGCACTTCTGTATGAAATGGAGAAGTGCAACTGCATAAGATTTTTAGGAAAGGTGACTTTAGCTTCTATTCTACATTCATTTCAGCCATAACAGCATAATAGCAAGTGAAAGATTTTCCAGCTCAGTCAAGTGCTGCTCCATCACTGTTCTGTAATAAACCGTGTCAGATTCATTTTCACATGGCTGTAGACATCAAGAGCCTAATGACATTCAGAACTGCTTGTCCTATTGCAGATTTCCTCTCCCATTTATGTTTCCTTGTAGATATATTGAAAAGACTGACTAGTAATGATTCCTTGCATGTCACATGCTAAAGAAAGCAACAATAAAAATATAAATAAATAAATAAATATTGCTTAAATCAATATATATGTCATTTCATAACCTGCATTAGTAAAATACTTCTTTTGCAAATTCACTTTGCTTCACTTTGCTCTTGCCAGCTTATGTGTGAAAGGAGGTCAGAATGCCCTGATGAATCTGAGCTTCTTCCTAGGAAGCATAAGTTTTGGGTTTGTTTCCACTTCTACCAGTTATATCTGTGGACTTGGACTATTTTCAGTTGTAAGATGACTACCATCTATAAACATAGTAAGTTATATATAATGTAGTATATACTACAGACATCTGTCTGTCCTTTATCCTCCCTTCTCCCTGTTGTCAACATCAGGATTTTGAAGTAATCAGCAAAGGAGGCAGACAAGGAGACATAAAGACTACATGATTCAAGGCTGACTATGCTATAGGGATGGTAATGAAGTACTTGCACAAATTAATCTGGCTTCCAGCTACATCCTCTTCTTTTACTCCAATAACAGGACTTTATTTCAAATAGATGTATGAACAATTTGTGAACTTTCTTTAAAAACATGACCAAAACCCATCAACAATGCACAGATAACACATACCATTAAGACTTATGCTTCACTACTATTACAAGCTATTATAATAACATACCTCTCTCCATACTTTACAGAATGAATCTCAACTACTGTTAATACAGTTTCTTCCTTGCTCCACATATTTATGGCTCCACGTTTCATGCTAAGAGCATTATCTTGTGCTTTTCATGCCATTTATACCTTTTGTTGGGCTGCTGTCATTAAGACTGTCTCATTAAAGCATGTCTGTTGTAAACACCTCTTAGAAAGAAAACTGTTGCTATTCATGGTTTTAAAGAAAAGGAAAAAAAAAAAAGGATTAACAGTTTTTAATATTACAAAAAAGTATTTTAAAAGAAGCCACAGAAGAGGCTTTTATTTCACTTATGTTAGTCAAAATTGGTTTAAATTTGGAAAAGATGTCATTTTGACAAGGCATTAGTCATGAAAGAAAGTGATGAGAGAGAGTGAATACTCCTTAGGTACTCAAAGTGATGGATGACCACTTCCTATATGTATAGGAAAGCATCTTATACCTCTGTGACTTGTTCTCTTGGTACCTCGAGATTAGATCAAAGTCAGTCAGTCCCTGGTCAAAAGCTTAGACAATGAAATTTTTCTAACAAATATTTCCTGAAGAAATCCAAAAGAGTGAAGGACAGAAATTAGATATAGTGCATTAAAAAAAAAAAAAATAAAGCCACTGACAAGTTAAAAGATACACAGTTCTGAATGTCTTTAACACATCAGTAAATGAAAACAATAAATACGACAGTTAGTACAACAGATCAGACTTTGACAGCTAGAAAACTTTCATTACAAATAGTGATGAATATTAATAAAGTAGCATGAAAATAACATGCATTTCTGTGGTGGTTTTACCCAGCTGGGCAGATGAACTCCACCACTGAAACATGGAATTAGAAATTAGAGAGCAATTGATTAAGAATGAGTATGTGCTGTATTTGCGATGCACTGTGCCTGTGCTGCACTTAGACCTCCAGATAACAGGAGCCCCTCGGACCCTGAGAACCAGATCAAAACAACCTCATGGTTCAGACTTCAACCAAGGGGTCTGAGATAAGGAGGACTGCTCACAAAGGGACAAGATAAAGAATGTCAAACATGAAAGGCCTTGAGATAACAGGAGCCCCTTGGACCCCAAGAACCAGATCAAAACAACCTTATGGCCCAGATTGTGACCAAGGCCTCAGAGAGCATGCACAAAGAGATGAGGTGAAAAGTTCAACCCTGATGAAGACATCTTACTTCATCCCCACGACCTTCAGAGCCCACCACCACAAAGCACTGTGCAAGCGCAGACAAGAGGAATTTATGGAAATGACTTCTTGTAGCTAATTTTAATACTAAGCGGGGAACTTCTGCTCTGTGCCTGGAGCACCTCCTACCCTCCTGCACTGACCTTGGTGGTTGCAAGGCTGGTTCTCACTCCTCTCTCCAAGCTGCTACTGCACATTGTTTCTTCCCCTTTCTTAAATCTGCTATCCCAGAGGCACAACCAGCATCGCTCATGGCTCGGCTCTGGCCAGCAGCGCATCCCTTTTTGGAGCTGGCTCTGCTCTGACATGGGCCAGGTTCTGGGCTCTTCTCACAGAGGTCAACCCTGCAGCCCCTCACTACTAAACCCTTGCAATGTAAACACGATACACTGAGCTACTTGTGTTTATAAAAGAGAGAAAATATAAAGGCATTATGAACAAGAACAAGAAGGGCAATTGCATTTTGGTATGTGACTTGTTCAATAACAAAAACTCTTTAAATCAGCATAAATTTGTGTAAAATATGATGCTATTGTGTTACTGTAATTTACTGACATGTACAAAGTGCTTTGAGACAAATTAGGACTAAAACCAACCAAACAAACAAAAAGCTATGAACTATTTTCAAATATTTTATATCCACTCTGTACATGAATGTCTCCTTGAAATAGCTGAAGTTCTGATAAGGCATAACAAAAATAAAAATCTGTATAACATGTATGAAGAAAATATATGAGATTATGTCTTTAACGGAATAAAGGAGAATGAAAAAAAAATCTCTTCTGTTGTAACTCTCAACTTTGTTGTATCTCTCAGCAACTACAATCATGGGCAAAGCAGTCTCAGCTCAGGGAAGATTAATTTATTTCCAATTAATAAAAGAGTAGGACTGTTGCAGGAAGCACGGCTGAAAGCACAACAGACACCAGTAGAGTCAGATCATGCTCCTCCATTTTATTGCCCGAATAGCCTAACTTTTATAGAGAACTTAACAGGGGTGGACAGTGTTTCACACAAGATTATTGGTCAAAAGCACTCAGACAAACAACTGCAAGAAAACAACCCCACCTGCAAGAAAACAACCCCTTTGTGATTAGCAGTCACATAGACCTTGTCCTTGAAGCCAGCTACTGGTAACAATATTTTTCTGAGTTCCTCAATTGGGCGATGTGGGAACACTGTCATGGGAACTTCTCATAGTTGCCCTGGTAGCTTGGTTTGCTCAGCTACAGCAAGCCATGGGATTTTTGCTGTTTCAAGAAATCCCTCAACAATTCCCCCTTCTTCTTTTGAGCAAACCAAGCCCGACACAGCAGTTTTACAAGTGACTCTTTAGCTATACTTACAACACACAACGATGATTACCACCACCATAAACCAAATCCTTAATCCCCTTGTGACTAAACCCAGCAACCATCTACACCTTGTTTCAAACAAGTCAGTGAACCATTGATTGAAAGGATTGATACCATACTGAATCTTTCTCATATGCTCTTTCAGGAAAGTAATGGATTTGTGAATTGACTCATTATGATCAGAAAGGTTTAAACAGTACATTCCCTTAAAGTCCTCACACCCATTCCTTTGAGCCAAAAGCAAGATGTCAATAGCAGCTTGATCCTGTAAAAGCAGATGTCGCAGACTATTTTGATCTGGTAACATCTCCTCAAGTATCTCTGTCGTGGCATAGGCTTGCCTCTTGGCCCAGCATTCCAATTTTTCTAAGTTGTTACGTGCGGCCGCAGATGCCACTCCAGGCACTGGAATTGCTAATGCCGCTCTAGCTGCAACCCCACACAATTCAACATTATCATTGCAATCCGATGCAAGCAATGCCCATTTTTGTCTGGTGATCTCACGCAACTGTAGCAAGCTAGGAGCAAATACAATGAGTTTATCTAAGTAACATGGACATCTGACAGCATTTGCAGGGATACCATGCCAGGCCCCATCCCCACAAATCAGAAGCACATCAGGAGGCAAGGCCAAAGCTGCACAATTGTTCCAAACACTGTAGTTGTTACCCCTTGTCTCCATGCTACAAACCCCTAAACCATGCTTAGCAGCGTCATTGTAATCACAGGTGTTACTTGTGTTTTTGTACCAGTATGGCCCTTTCCCGGTTCCTGTAGCAGGATTCACCTGATAGCCACGGCTACGTTCACATTTGTAGCCACCTTTCAGGTTGATACAGATTTGACTACAGATACCAGGGTTTTGACATTCATCAATATCTCCACAGTTTCTCTTGTCTACAAACTCAAACCCAGCTGGACAGTCACATTCATGTATGTTGCATTCCTTCAGGGGCTCATCACCCCAGTCCTTGCAGTCTCTCTGCTGGTTACACACTTTATTGGTATCTATGCATTCTCCACTTCTGCACTTGAATTTGCCAGGTCCTGAGCACTGAATAACATCGTTACAGTTTGCTTCATCAGTGCCATCCAGACAGTCTCTCACACCACTGCACTGCCTTCTTCCGTGGACACAGTTCCCATCTACACATCTGAACTGGTCTGGCCTGCAGGCCTGAGAAGGGCAGTTAATTTCATCACTTCCATCCTTGCAATCAGGATCTCTGTTACAGTCTTTTTCACCATCACATTTCCAGGACACCAGGATACACTGGGTTGACTGAGGACCACAGCTGATTTCATTTACCTGGCATGTTCTCATATAACACAGATCAGCACTCTCATCAGACCCATTTTCACAGTCCGGATCCCCATCACACTGCCATCTGTTTGGCACACACTGACCACTGTTGCACACAAAGTCAGATTCAGCACACGTCTTCTTCACACAAGCACTCTCATCACTGCTGTCTGAGCAGTCTTCACATTTTGCTCTAGCACTGTCGGCAGCAGTGCACAGGCAGGTGAGGGCGAGCAGCAGGCAGAATGCCCCACAGCGCGGCAGTGCCTGCCGCCGCCCTGCACCTATGTCACTTATACTACTCCTATTACCCGTGCTAGTAGTGTCAGTGGCATCCTCCTGGTACCGTTTCTGTCTTTGCCGCCCCTTAGTCTCCCCCTTTTCTTTTTGCCACTGACCATTCACCACAAATGGATAAGACACATGAGTACTAGTTAGGAAAGAGAGTGTAACGTCTGCTATACGGCTGCAGGCAGTGCCAGCTGCAATCCTAGAAGCTGTTTGTGAACGAGCCTGCCGGTGGTCATTTGGCAGTGTAATCTGCGTCTCTGCACTCCTGCCCTGCAATAGAGCTAAATCGTCATTAATAGTCCGTAGAATGAGGCAACCCCACGGAATGTTATCCAGAAACATAGTTATAACACCGATCTGGGGACGAATAGTCTTTTTTGCATTGCAAGATAAACCTCTTATAAAAAGAATGCCAAAGAGAAGCAGCACAGCCGCCGCTGCCTCCATGGTTACGTCAGACAGGCTGCAGGGTCCTGATGTCCGCCCCTCTGCTCTGTGCCGACTCGCCACACGGTGAGGGTCGGCTGCCGTTGTCCACTGATGCCTCTGGTCTCCCGTAGCAGCTCGATCTCGGATGTCCCGCATCACACCGTGATCACGTCAATTTCCCGCGGCCCTCCGCAATTCCACGTCCCGCCGCAACTCCGTTTCCCGCGGCCCTCCGCAATTCCACGTCCCGCCGCAACTCTGTTTCCCGCGGCCCTCCGCAATTCCACGTCTCGCCGCAACTCCGTTTCCCGCGGCCCTCCGCAATTCCACGTCTCGCCGCAACTCTGTTTCCCGCGGCCCTCCGCAATTCCACGTCTCGCCGCAACTCTGTTTCCCGCGGCCCTCCGCAATTCCACGTCTCGCCGCAACTCCGTTTACCCGCAGCCCTCCGCAATTCCACGTCTCGCCGCAACTCTGTTTCCCGCGGCCCTCCGCAATTCCACGTCTCGCCGCAACTCCGTTTACCCGCGGCCCTCCGCAATTCCACGTCTCGCCGCAACTCTGTTTCCCGCGGCCCTCCGCAATTCCACGTCTCGCCGCAACTCCGTTTACCCGCAGCCCTCCGCAATTCCACGTCTCGCCGCAACTCTGTTTCCCGCGGCCCTCCGCAATTCCACGTCCCGCCGCAACTCTATTTCCCGCGGCCCTCCGCAATTCCACGTCTCGCCGCAACTCTGTTTCCCGCGGCCCTCCGCAATTCCACGTCCCGCCGCAACTCCGTTTACCCGCGGCCCTCCGCAATTCCACGTCCCGCCGCAACTCTGTTTCCCGCGGCCCTCCGCAATTCCACGTCCCGCCGCAAAAACCCCGTTTCCCACCGTTTTCACGCGTCTCTCAGCGGGAGTACCGCGTCTCACCGTGAGGCCTGTGTACCGTGTTTCCGGGCCGGTGTCCGGTCTGCTCAAGCGCCGGTCGGATGGGCGCTCCGAAGTCCCGACGGCGCGGCGAGATCGCGGCGCCGCTGGTCCCGGCGCCGCCGGTCCCGGCGCCGCTGGTCTCCTGGTCTACCTGCGTTCGGATGTGCCGGTGCCGCTGGTGTCCCGCTGCGCTGCGATGTTTGCCCCGGCGCCGCTGCGATGTCCGTGCTCGGCTGCGATGTCTGCTCCGGTGCTGCGATGTCCTGCTCCTGTGCGATGTCTGTTCAGGTCCTGTTCAGGTCTCCCGCTGCGATGTCCTGTTCAGGCCCTGTTCAGGTCTCAGCCTGTTCGGGCGCCATATGTTGCAGGAAGCACGGCCGAAAGCACAACAGACACCAGTAGAGTCAGATCATGCTCCTCCATTTTATTGCCCGAATAGCCTAACTTTTATAGAGAACTTAACAGGGGTGGACAGTGTTTCACACAAGATTATTGGTCAAAAGCACTCAGACAAACAACTGCAAGAAAACAACCCCACCTGCAAGAAAACAACCCCTTTGTGATTAGCAGTCACATAGACCTTGTCCTTGAAGCCAGCTACTGGTAACAATATTTTTCTGAGTTCCTCAATTGGGCGATGTGGGAACACTGTCATGGGAACTTCTCATAGTTGCCCTGGTAGCTTGGTTTGCTCAGCTACAGCAAGCCATGGGATTTTTGCTGTTTCAAGAAATCCCTCAACATAGGACAGTGAGAACTAAAAACATACTAAAAACACCTTCCCTCCACTTTTCTTTCCAGGTACAACTTCACTCCTGATCCTTCAACCTCCTCCCCACCCTGCATTGTTCAGGGTGATGGTGAATGAGGACTGTGGTCGGTCCATAATGTTTTGCCATTGTTGCTCTGTCATTGTCACACTCCTACTCTGTCAGGGAGTCCCTCTCACAGAGCGCCATCCTTCATGAACTGATCCCATGTCGGTCCTTCCCACAGGCTGCAGTTCTTCAAGAATTGATCTTACATGGATCCATACCACAGGGTGCAGTCCTTCAGAAACAGATTGCTCCAGCATGCGTCCACCATGAACTCACCATGGGCTGCAGCTCCTGTCACACCATCTGCTCCTGCATGGGTTCTCTGCAGGCTGCAGCTTCCTTCAGGCCATATCCAACTGCTCTAGCATGGGGTCCTCCATGGGCTGTAGCGTGGATATCTGCTCTGACATGGTACACTATACAGCCCTTTCTGACTATAGTTTAACTAAACCATCCATTTAAATTCACTTGAATAGAATATCCTTAAATCATATAAGAGCAAACCTGCATGAACAAAAAATGAAGAGATTGTACTTCCCTTACCAATGACAAATTTGCCAGTCTCTCTATCATAAATGAAGCAATTTTAATGAGATGTGAATGCCATTCCAGCAGATTATCACAGAATCACAGAATTTCTAGGTTGGAAGAGACCTCAAGATCATCGAGTACAACCTCTGACCTAACACTAACAAGTCCTCCACTAAACCATATCCCTAAGCTCAACATCTAAACGTCTTTTAAAGACCTCTAGGGATGGTGACTCCACCACCTCCCTGGGCAGCCCATTCCAATGCCTAACAACCCTTTTGGTAAAGAAGTTCTTCCTAAGATCCAACCTAAAACTCCCCTGGTGCAACTTAAGCCCATTCCCCCTCGTCCTGTCACCAGGCACGTGGGAGAACAGACCAACCCCCACCTCTCTACAGCCTCCTTTAAGGTACCTGTAGAGAGCAATAAGGTCGCCCCTGAGCCTCCTTTTCTCCAGGCTGAACAAGCCCAGCTCCCTCAGCTGCTCCTCGTAGGACTTGTTCTCCAGACCCCTCACCAGCTTTGTCACCCTTCTCTGGACTATAACATCAGCAGATCTGAAAATGCTATAGCTGAAACATTCCTAAAATTACTCATACAATTTCTTTGTGCTTTGTAAAAGACAAATATTGACTGCAAGTTGGCAAAAGACTTGCATATTTTTCTGATAATGAAAAAATAAACTTTATCCAAAGAACTTAGAGTTAAACTGCCATTGACTTTGCTTTCAGTTCAGCTACCGTCAGTGTGGCTGAAGCAATAGTGACATTTTTACTGTTTTATGCAACAGAAGTAATACTGTAGGGCATCTACTCCATAGTACAGATGCGTGGGTGGGGATGACAATAGTCCCTGGGTGAATGAAGGTAAGTTTTAATTTCTTGTCTCTTTGTTGTTTATTTCCCCTACCATACTGTAGAGGTGATGATACCAGTTTCCTTTAGAATGCAAAGAGCTCTGTTCATGTAAAAGTTGAATGCGTACAACGCATCTGCACAAAAGCCACCACATTAAGTGTGAAACCTTGTCTGATAATACCCTTACAAATGATTCCCATAATTCCCTTGTTTTATTATTTTCAAAACTTCCTTTTTTACTGTTGGAAAAGGTCACGTGCACTCTCTGGTAAATGTGATGTAAATTCTCTAGGACAGCATGCATCCTACCTCCTCTCTGTAAAACATCTTCAGTAATTCATTCAAAATACTAACATCACCATATCCATTTTTCCTATATTCAAATTGTAAGAGTTGAGTTTCCGATTTGTTCGGTATGGGATTGCTGACTGAAGGCTGTTACTAAATGAGGCAATCCTGAGCCCTTGAATGACAACATACTTCTTCCAAATAAATAAATAAAAGTAAATGTGATTTGAGGAAGTAATTTCATAGATTCTTTATGCATTATTCTTAATTTAAGATGGAGATTTAATATACCAAAACATTTGGAAACCCCCTAAACGTTGTTCTAAATAGTTTTAGGATGGGTATGGGTTATCTGTTGAGCTGTACAGGACTCCTTTCATTATCTCAGGAAAATAATATATATACTTGTTCATTGTCACCTGTTGAAGAATAAGGCAATGAAGACAAAATATATTGCCAGTTCTATTGTGGTCCATGTGTAAGTATACAATGATTTATGAATGGAAGAGGAGAGGAAAATGCAAGTGGATTGGGAATTCAAACTGTGTTTATTGTTACCTTGATGATAAACTTAAATTTTCCTGATTTCTGTTAGCACAATAGGGTGCAGGGAAGGTGAGAAAAGAAAAAGTAAGGAAGAAGACTTTTGAAAGAGGAAGAATAAAACTTCATTTATAATATTTCTAATTCCCCAAAAGTGCTGCCTTTCAATGGTAGCTTTCTTATGCAAGTTTTTTTTCTCACATTTTAAATACAAAATTTCAGTGATATAACTTTTAAGTGGTAATGGCTCAATTTTTCCTTCACCAAAATATTAAATGGGATAGTATTATTAGTGACTTACATTGGTTCCCAAAATTTTAGCTTGAAACGAAGGAAGAGAAGCTCTAAACAAGTGAATATATTTCTTTGCCTAAAGATAGAGAGAGGCACATTGGGTGGGGTTTCAAGTCAGGTAATGATGGTGTTTCTCAGCTGTGTAATGGAGCATGATAAAGTCTCTCACAGTAATCATCAACCCTAGCTGTCTTGCTAGACATGCTGAAAGTGATTCCAAAGTTTAGAAATGAATTGCTTAGCATACGTGGAAGAAAAATAATGCAACCAACTGTGAGTTATTTTGAAACTGAATATTGTGCAAGGCTGAAACAAAAACCCAAAAAGACATTTTGTGCGATGTGAACATCAGCTCTGTTGTTGGACTGCTGCATTGCAACCACTACTGCAGCTCTGTTGGGCAGGTGTAGAAGACAGTCAGCGAGAGTCACAGTTATTTTATGGATGTAATTAAAATACAAAGAAGCAGAAGAAACTCCCCACAGTTCAGGTGGAAAAAGTTAGAGACCTGCTGCTCCACCTGGACTATCACAAGATGAGGGGGCCAGATGGAATCCACCTGCTGGTGCTGAGGGAGTTGGCAGATATGATTGTTGGGCCACTTTCCATCATCTATCAACGGTCATAGTCATCTGGGAAGGTCCCAGATGACTGGAGACTTGCTAATGTGACACCCATCTATAAGAAGGGTTGTAAGGAGGACCCAGGGAACTATAGGCCTGTCAGCCAGACCTCAGTGCCAGCAAAAGTGGTGAAACAGGTCATCTTGAATGCAATCACACGGCATATGCAGGACAACTGGGGTCCAATCATCATGGGTTCATGAAAGGCAAGTCCTGCCCGACCAGCCTCATCTCCTTCTACAACTGGGTGACCCACCTGGTAGGTGACAGAAAGGCTGTTGATGTAGTCTGCCTAGACTTCAGCAAGGCCTTTGACACGGTCTCCCACAGTATTCTCCTGGAGAAGCTGGCAGCCCATGGCTTGCACAGGTACCCTCTTTGAGGGGTTAAAAACTGGCTGGGCAGCTGTGCCTAGACAGTGGAGGTGAACGGAGTGAAATCCAGTTGGCAACCAGTCACCAGTGGTGTTCTCCAGGGCTTGATGTTGGGGCCCAGATTCTTTAAGGTCTTTACTGATGATTTGGACGAGGGAATTAAGTGCATCCTCAGTAAGTTTGCAGACGACACCAAGTTGGGGGGAAGTGTCCATCTGCCAGAGGGTAGGAAGGTCCTGCAGAGGGACCTGGACAGGATGGGTAGATGGACAGAGGCCAGTGGGATGAGGGTCAACATGGCTGAGTGCTGGGTCCTGCACTTTGGTCACAACAACCCCATGCAATGCTACAGGCTTGGGGGAGAGTAGCTGGAAAGCTGTGCAGAGAAAATGATCTGGGGGTGCTGATTGATGCTTGCCAGAACAGGAACCAGCAGTATGTCTAGGTGGCCAAGAAGGCCAACGGCATCCTGGCTTGTGTCAGGAATAGTATAGCCAGCAGCACCAGGGAGGTGATTGTCCCCCTTGTGTTCTGCTCTGGTGAGGCCACACCTTGAGTACTGTGTTCAGTTTTGGGCCCCTCACTGCAAAAAAATCATCAAGGTCCTGGAACATGTCTAGAGAAAGGCTATGAAGCTGATGAAGGGCCTGGAACACAAGTCCTATGAGTAGCAGCTGAGGGAACTGGGGTTGTTTAGTCTGGAGAAGAGGAGGCTTAGGGGAGACCTTATTGCTCTCTGCAACTACCTAAAAGGGATTTGGGGGGAGCTGCCTCTTCTTGCAGATAACCAGAAATAGGACAAGAGGGAATTGCCTCAGGTTGTGTCAGGGAAGGTTTAGGTTGGAGATTAGGAGACATTAATTTTCAAAAAGAGTAGACAGGCATTGGAACAGATTGCCCAGGGAGGTGGTGGTGTCACCGCCCCTGGGGGTGTTTAAGGAATTGTTGGGCTTAGTGCTTGGGAACATGGTTTTAGTGAGTGACATTGACAGTAAGGGGATGGTTGGACCACATGATCTTGGAGGTCTTTTCCAACTGTAATGATTCTATTATTCTATGATTCTGAGGTTTAGATCATTATTCTAAGGCAGTCATGACTCATCTATTTGCAGGTCACAAACGTCTGCTTCACTGGACACAGACTGAGAGACATCTCTGCCTTAAGTCCTTGCAAGGGGAAAGTAAACTGATGACCAGCCCTGAGTTGATGGACTTGACTGATTCAGAAGAGAACAGAGAAAGAGAGAGAGAGAGAAAGAAAGAAAGGAAAAAAGGAAGAAGGAAGAAAGCAAGAAAGGGAAAGAAAGGTAGAAAGAAAGAGGGAAGGAAAAACTAACACCAAAAATAAACAAACAAAAAAATGCAGATATTGATCATAGCGTGCAAAAGCCACACAAGTATTCATTTTAGTATTCCAGCCCGTAATCATGTAAATTGTAGCTGAATTAATTAAAACACAACTAAAGTACAGAATAAAAGCACTATTGGAAATTAAAAAAATAATAATAGTAAAAAAAAAAAACATCATAATAATAAAAGATAAAATCTACAGCTACTTGTATATCAGCTATTCAATTGAATGCCCATCTATCAAGTTAGCACCAAAAAAAAAAAAAAAAAAATCTGAGAGTAAAAAGAGTTCGGATTGAATTAAAGAAATTATAAAAGAGAAAGATGAGAGTGACTCCAGCATCTAGTGTTACAGTGTACAATAAACTGATTTGGGTCTCTGTTGATAGTAACAGAAGTATTGGGAAAATAAAAAAAGTGATGGGAAAATGGTTCAGTAGCTGCAAAAGAAGGCTTGCAGCAAAATTCTGTCAATTGAAAAGGCAATAATGGGAAAGCAAGTCTCTAACAGAAAAGAAAAGGTGTCAGCTTAAAATAACTTTCTTTTAACGCTTGGAAATCATTGTTTTGTATACATAGGCTCTGATAATGCATTAGGGCATACTGCCATTGGTATTGTGAAATATGTTCATTTGATTCGTGTCAATATGGAACAATGCTAAGGCCTCATAATGAAATGTGACCTTGTGTCTTATGTACCCTTGTATAAATAACCACAAGTCCAAGAGAAACAGAGTGGTTAGTGTATATAGTTCTTGTATCTTGCAAAAGAAGGGTCTAGCAGTTCGTGTCGATAGAGGGTTTGAAGGGTAAACCTTGAGACTCGGGTCTGGGAGATAAGAGAATAGGGGGGAGTTTTTTAAGATAACTGCTGACTATTGCACGAGACACAACTTTCTGACATCTGGCCCAGAGACTACTAAATAAGGAGAGGGGGGGAAGCTGAAGAACGACCAAAGGACAAAGCCTAGGAGGAAGACTACAAGCCTTCCCAAATCTCCCCTTTCTTTATTAATATCAACCATTTTCTCGACACAAATTACCACTCCATATATAACATTTATAACAGATGAGAAAGGTTTAATTAAAGGGAAAGGGAATGGGGAGAAAAAAAAGAAACAAAAGAAACAATAAGTCCTCGCGGAAGCACAGAGAGAGGGAAAAAAAACATATTCTCTACTTCCCATCAACGAGCGATGTTCGGCCACGTCCTGGGAAGCAGGGCCTTAAAATGCGTAGTGGTTGTTCAGGAGGAACAGCCCCCTCCCCCACGAGAGCCCCCCTTTTTATTGCTGAGTGTGACATCAGGTGTTATGGAATATCCCTTTGGTTGGTTTAGGTCAGCTGCCCAGGCAATGTCCCCTCCCCATCACTTGCCCACCCCCAGCCTGCTGGCTCTTGGGGTCTTGGAAGGAGTCCTGATGCTGTGCCAGCACTATGCAGCAATAGACACAACACTGGAGTGATATCAGTGCTGTTCCAGCTACGAGTGCAGAGCACAGCACTGTGTGGGCTGCTGCAGGGAAAAGGTGACTCCAGCTCAGACAGACCCAACACAATGAGTAATATCCAAAACAAAGACCTTTTAAAGAAAGCCTCCTTGGGTGCATATTGGCACATTGGAAGGATATTGTTAGAACTGGGGGAACAGAAAGCAAGAGGACTTTCACTAAGTATTGCAATCAGTGGTGGCCACTATATAAGCTAAATGGCCACTTTATGGATCAATCCACTGTAACACTATCTTGCAATTAATGTTTTTGAGGAGAGAAGGAAAATAGGATGAAATGTAGTATACTGATATGTTGTTTCAGCATCATAGAGGGAAAAGGTGTGGACTTAAGTTGGCTCCTGACTGAGCCTTTGGTGTTGGCATGAGAAAAGTACAGGCTGGAGAAAGATAAAGGAAGTGTTAAAAGGGTTGTTGGTGGTGTTAAAGGTGTGGCATGTAATATTTAACAGCTGTTTGAAGTTGAATGAGCAGGGAAAGAGGATGTAGGAATGTTAATAGTTCTGCCTCAACAGGAGGCTGAGATCTCAAAATCACCAGTGTGAGCCCTCTGGGGCAGAGGGACCTTGATGGGTCCGGGAGAGAGTTGTCATGGAAACAGAAGATCAGCTAACTCTTAAAACAACTTGAGTTTATGAATGAGCTCAGATTGCCAATGGGACCACTCAGGGAACTGTTGATGATTGCATTCCCCTGACCGACCCCACACTGAGACCACAGTCACCCTGGAAATAATGAAAGATAAATGCCAAAATCTGGTTAAATTGGGAATTGAGAATCTGTTCCAACAAGGTCCAAAAGAAACCCCTATGGAATTTTTGGACCAACTTTGAAATGCATTGGGTTTTTTGAAATAGCAAAGCAAATTACACAACGTTGCTTAACTTGTCAGAAGATAAATAAGAAAGTGTTTGGACAAGCAGCCACGGGAGGGAGAAAAAACAGCTTCTTAGGTCTTTTGAGAAAGTACAAGTTGATTTCACTGAATTTCCCAAAGTAGAGCGGATAAAATATCTATTGATAATAGTAGATCATTTAACACAATGGGTAGAAGCTTATCCCGTAACACGAACTACGGCACAAATGGTGGTAAAAATTCTATTGGAACACCTGATACCTAGATATGGGATAATCCAGTACATTGATTCTGATCAGGGCACATACTTTACTTCTAAAATAATAAAATTATTATGTCAATCATTAGGTATTCAGTGGGAATAGCACACTCTGTGGCACCGACAAAACTCAGGGAAAGTAGAAAGACTGAATCAAACAATAAAACAACAATTGGCTAAGTTAATGATCAAGACACAAATGCCCTGGACGAAATGCTTACCATTGGCACTTTTAAACATAAGAACTAAACCACACAGTGAGACCGGATTATCACCATATGAAACGTTATATGGTGTTATATATGGAGTGGTAATTCATGTTGAGAAAATGGTTGATATTAATAAAGAAGGGGGAGATTTGGGAATGTGGCCATGGGGGTTGGAAAGCCCTGTGGTTGAGATAACATTAGACTCTTAACGATGAGGCCATCAGGAATATAAAAGAGTTTAGAGGGAACAAAGAAGGGTGATTCAGGAGACTCCATGCAGTCTCCAATTTCCTGTTCTCCAGCTGGTCTCTTGTTCTCCAGCCATTAAGGCATGGATGTTTCTGGGTGTTTGCTGTTGTTGTTACATTCAAAGTTGTTTGACCAATGAAAAGTTGTTTTTGAAAAGAACTGCTGTGGAGAGAAGGGTATAAGAGGGGAGCCTGCCCTCAAGACGGAAAAAAAATAAAGATAAAAAAAGGCAATACGATGAAGTTACGTCATCAATAAAGAAGCAGGAAAAAGAAGTGAGGTGGAACAGGCTGGCAGAATGGAGACCAGGATGGGAACAGGCACTTTGATTTGCCTCATGAAGATAGGTTCGGCCAAACTCAGCAAACCGCTCAAAGAAGCTCATACTGAAAGTTGCTGGAAATGGGTGCACCAGAGCTGGAACGAAGCTCAAGCTGAGAGAAGCGGACCCGCGCACACAACTGCCTCTCGCTGGTAAGCAGTTGCACATTATGGGGAATCATACGTCCTTAGAAACAAAGACTGTTCTGGTAACCTTACAGCTTATTCTCCTTATTAACAATCGGACAGTTTATGATCCTGAAACATGGGACCAAATTGAGGTCAAGGTGTGGGACTCTGCAACTAAAAATGACAAGGTTGCAGTGGGATTGCTCGGCACCTGGCAAGCAGTCTCTGAGGCCTTAAAGAGCCCTGTGGGACCACAGTCAGAAACATGTGGTTTGCCAGACAGTGAGGGAGCTGTGGGCTCCTTTACTGATCCGACTGCTACGCCATGGGCCCCTCTGCTGCTACAGCCATTGAAGGCTTTTGCTGTTACACCCCCTGGTGACCTGAATGTGCCTTTTGACCCAGGCCTCATTGGCCTTGAAAAGGAGATGGATATGCTTTCCTTCAATATGGGAAGAACGGGATACATAAGGCCTGAAGACCAAGTTGCTTGACAACTTGGAGCGAGACATATTGTTCAAAAGGAATGGAAAATGGAGACTTGTTTGTAGTCAAGAAAAGGAATGGAAAATGGAGACTGTTAAGTCATGAAACTTAAAGGATTGTTTGTTACCTTTTCTGACTGTATAGGCATAGTTGGGTTTAGTATGTAAAAGCAATGTTCTGTATATTTAGAATGTTTGATGTTCGTGTGTGCATTTTGGTGGAGCGTGGACTCCCCGCACACCCAGCGCTGTTTACTTGCTTTTTATACCTTTTATAAATATTCCTTTTATAAATATTACTAAATTCAGATTTAGTTGAGACTTAATTTATAACAATGGTATGCCTTATTCTCAAGGGATGCCTCTAGGGAACAATGTAGTTGAGGATCGTAGTATCCAGAAATATATAATTATTATTGGAAGGAGATTAACACCAAACAACATCAAACACCACCTTTAGGATTTGCTATTCATAAGATACAACCAGGAGACAAGGTCTTAATAAACACCTGGAGGGAAGAATCACTGAACCCCCGATGGGAGGGACTGTACCTTGTTTTACTGACTACTGAAACAGCTGTGAGAACAGCAGAAAGGGGTTGGACCCACGCATCCAGAATAAAAGGACCAGTAACTACCGAAACTTGGAGGGTTGAGTCTGCTCCTGGGGAACTGAAACTCAAGCTAAAGAAGAACTAATATTCTGGCAACGAGGCTCTGCATGAATTAAGGATGCCAAATAAAGGGGACAAGCCTGAAGGGCGGAAAGAGAGAAGGCAAGACCCTCCGCTGTGGTGTGTATGGTCTACCGAGGGAGGCAACCCCTATGGGTATTGACTGCCAAGTGAGAAGGGCCTCGACCGGACTTCTCCCGCACTAAGGTCGGGTTGTCCCGAGAAAATAACATAAGAACCTTTTTTTTAAACCCATATAAAATTGTGATTAGTTTTCCAGGAGCTGGATCACCCTGACAGACTGAACAGTAACACAAGCCTGAATCGACCCTGAAAGCGGGCCCAACCCCTTGATTGAAGGCGTTTGCCTATTATGATCCAGCTATGTGGGCAGAAGACGGATCCTGGGGCTATAGGACCCCAATATATATACTTAATAGAATAATGAGGTTACAAGCTGTAATAGAAATAGTTGTAAATAAAACCGGAGATGCACTTGGATTAATTGCAAAGCAAAATACCAAGATGAGAACTGCTTTGGATTATTTACTAGCACAAGAAAGAGACGTCTGTGGAAAATTTAACCTTAGTAATTGTTGTTTAGAGATTGATGATGAAGGTGTTTCTTCCTAGTATCTGGTAGAATGCTATGTTTTGGCTTAGGATGAGAAGAGTGCTGATAACATGCTGATGTTTTAATTGTTGCAGAGCAGTGCTTACACCAAGCCAAGGACGTTTCAGCTTCTCGCTCTGTCCTGCCAGCGGGCAGGCTGGGGGTGCAAGAGCTGGGAGGAGGGACGGACTGCTTGGGGTTAGGGTGAGCATCGGACAGCAGATGGTGAGCAATTGCATTGTGCATCGCTTGTTTCATACACATTATTACTAGTAGTACTATTATTATCATTATTGTCATTATTATTATTGTTATTGTTATTTTCCTGTCTTTATCTCAACTCACAGGCTTCACTTTCCCGTTTCTCTCTCCCATCCCAGAGAGGGAGGGGGGGAGGTGAGTGAATGGCCGTGTGGTGTTTAGCTGCCCGCTGGGTTAAACCACAACAGAAAGAAAAGCTGTAAATGAACTTGTAAAAGAAATTAAGAAAATTGCACGTGTCCCAGTTCAAACTTGGAATGGAATCAATCTAAGAGGATTATGGGAGGGGGCTTTATGGGCAGTGATTGGTTTGCTAAAATAAGGATGGTTGTATTGGGGATATGTGGAGGATTGTTAATAATTCCATGTTTAATACCTTGTATTAGCAGACTAATACACTCGGTTATACAAGGAATGCAAATATCTGCGGTACCTGTTGTGGGAATAGAAATGTTGTTTTTGCAGAGTTACATTGTTTAGAGGGAAGGAATGTGGTACTGAGATATGCTTACAGTGATAAGAAAGCTTAGCAGGTGACCTTGTAAAATGCAGACAAACAGACTCCTTAGGACAATTAGGTGAAAATCATGGTGTCAAGTCAGATAAGTGAAGAAACATTACCACTTCAAAGAGTAAAAATGTCAAAAGAAATTTGAAATTTAACAGGCCGGCAACTGAAGGCCATGCATTGTTTGTGAAGCATCAGATAGATTGTGAACCTGGATTACCCACTCAGTGGGGAAACAAGGGAGGGTCCTGTCATTGAAAAGTATATAAACTGTGTTTTGGAACTAGTAGGCGCGCTCTCCTGCTTGTGGGGCGCCCGCCATTGCAATTGCGAACAAATCACTACTTTACTGAGATCCTCGCCTGAGCCTAAGTTATTGGTTACGGAGTGTTTCTCACACTGTTGACCCAGAACCAGGGAAAAGAGAAAACCCATTCCCTGATGATAATAAAAACAAAAGAATATCCAAAATTGATACAAATTCGGCAAGTATTGTCTCGATTGGAAAGGAAAACACGAATCAATACCATGAAAAAGGAGATGGGGGATTGTGAAATACGTTCATTTGATTCGTGTCAATATGGAACAATGCTAGGGCCTCATAATGAAATGTGACCTTGTGTCTTATGTACCCTTGTATAAATAACCACAAGTCCAAGAGAAACAGAGTGGTTAGTGTATATAGTTCTTGTATCTTGCAAAAGAAGGGTCTAGCAGTTCGTGTCGATAGAGGGTTTGAAGGGTAAACCTTGAGACTCGGGTCTGGGAGATAAGAGAATAGGGGGGAGTTTTTTGAGATAACTGCTGACTATTGCACGAGACACAACTTTCTGACATCTGGCCCAGAGACTACTAAATAAGGAGAGGGGGGGAAGCTGAAGAACGACCAAAGGACAAAGTCTGAGAGGAAGACTACGAGCCGTTAGTACGAGCGACCCCCAGAGGGACCACCGGAGACTGATACGCATGTGTCCATGGGATGGTTCGGGTCCTGGGAAACTAATTATAATAACCCTGCCTTTTCCAAAAGTGGTGATGAATATGTATTAGCCTAGGAGCATAAAAAACAGCCGCCTGACGTAACTGGTGTGTGTCTTGGTGGAGCAGAGACTCCCAGCGCACCCAGCGCTGTTTGCTTACCTCTATTCATTTAATAAATTGTAAACTTTGATTGTAACCCTATTTGGGACTCAGTCATTTATTTCTGTATCAATACCACCTGTCGTGGTTTAACCCGGCCGGCAGCTAAACACCACGCAGCCATTCACTCACCCTCCCCCCTCCCCTCTGTGGGACGGGGGAGAGAAAAGCACTGCTCTGCAACAATTAAAACATCGGGGTGTTATCAGCACTCTTCTCATCCTAAGCCAAAACACAGCATTCCACCAGCTACTAGGAAGAAAATTAATTCTGTTCTAACTGAAACCAGGACATCTATCCACCCCTTATTCCATACCATTTATGTCATGCTCAGGTTACACTCTTTTCCATACATTCTAATCAGTCACCTATAGTAGGCATGGTAGTGATAACATACAGTATTATATAGTAATTAACATGGTACAATTCAGTTCATGGGCTATTCTCACCCAGTATTAAATCTCCTTGAGGTACACACCGGACCTCTCCGTTCTTTTGCATCACCCACCAAGTGTATCCAGGTCCCTGAGCAAAAGCAATTCCACGAATGGGTTTGCCTTTTCCTGAGGCAGGAGTAGCCCAGACTGTTTTACCCAGCACGTTTCTTACATGCACTACAGGAACTTTATCCCCATCTACAGTACGCAACAGGTTGGATTGGGCAGGTCCAGCTCGGTTGGCAGATCCCCTAGTATTGACTAACCAGGTGGCCTTTGCCAAATGCGTATCCCAATTTTTGAATGTCCCAGCGCCCATTGCTTTCAAGGTAGTCTTTAACAGTCCATTGTATCGTTCAACTTTCCCGGAGGCTGGTGCATGATAGGGGATGTGATACACCCACTCAATACCATGTTCTTTGGCCCAAGTGTCTATAAGGTTGTTTCGGAAATGAGTTCCATTGTCTGACTCTATTCTTTCTGGGGTGCCATGTCGCCATAGGACTTGCTTTTCAAGGCCCAGGATGGTGTTCCGGGCGGTGGCATGAGGCACAGGATATGTTTCCTGCCATCCGGTGGTTGCTTCCACCATTGTAAGTATGTGGCGCTTGCCATTGCGAGTTTGAGGGAGTGTGATGTAATCAATCTGCCAGGCCTCTCCATATTTATATTTCAGCCATCGTCCTCCATACCAAAGAGGCTTTGACCGTTTGGCTTGCTTGATTGCAGCACGTTTCACAGTCATGAATAACCTGTGCTATAGCGTCCATGGTCAGGTCCACCCCTCGATCACGAGCCCATCTGTATGTTGCATCTCTGCCTTGATGGCCTGAGGTGTCATGGGCCCATCGGGCTATAAATAATTCACCTTTATGCTGCCAATCCAGGTCCACCTGAGCTACTTCAATCTTAGCAGCCTGATCCACCTGCTGGTTGTTTTGATGTTCTTCAATAGCCCGATTTTTGGGCACATGAGCATCTACGTGGCGTACCTTCACAGCCAGGTTCTCTACCTGAGCAGCGATATCTTGCTACAATGCAGCAGCCCAGATGGGTTTTCCCCTGTGCTGCCAGTTGTTTTGCTTCCATTGCTGTAACCATCCCCACAGGGCATTTGCTACCATCCATGAATCGGTGTAGAGATAGAGAACTGGCCATTTTTCTCGTTCAGCAATGTCTAAAGCCAGCTGAATGGCCTTCACTTCTGCAAACTGACTCGATTCACCTTCTCCCTCAGCAGCTTCTGCAACTCGTCGCGTAGGACTCCATACAGCAGCCTTCCATCTCCGATGCTTCCCCACAATACGACAGGACCCATCAGTGAACAGGGCATATTTCTTTTCATTCTCTGGTAACTGGTTGTACAGTGGGGCTTCTTCAGCACGACCCACCTCCTCCTCTGATGATATCCCAAAGTATTTGCCTTCTGGCCAGTCCATAATCACTTCCAATATTCCTGGGCGACTGGGGTTTCCTATTCGAGCCCGCTGAGTAATCAGTGCAACCCACTTGCTCCATGTAGCATCAGTTGCATGATGCGTAGAAGAGACCCTTCCCTTGAACATTCAGCCTAGTACCGGCAATCGGGGTGCTAGGAGGAGCTGTGCTTCAGTACCGACCACCTCCGAAGCAGATCGAACTCCTTCATATGCTGCCAATATCTCCTTTTCAGTTGGAGTATAGCGGGCCTCAGATCCTCTGTATCCCTGACTCCAAAACCCCAGGGGCCGACCTCGAGTTTCCCCAGGTTCTTTCTGCCAGAGGCTCCAGGTGGGGCCGTTCTCCCCGGCTGCGGTGTAGAGCACATTCTTTACATCTGGTCCTGTTCGGACTGGCCCAAGGGCTACTGCATGGACTATTTCCTGCTTGATTTGTTCAAAGGCTTGTCGTTGTTCAGGGCCCCATTCAAACTCATTCTTCTTACGGGTTACTTGGTAGAGCGGGTTTACAATCAGACTGTAATTTGGGATGTGCATTCTCCAAAACCCCACAACACCTAGGAAAGTCTGTGTTTCTTTTTTGTTAGTTGGTGGAGACATAGCTGTTATTTTGTTGATCACATCCATTGGGATTTGACGACGTCCATCTTGCCATTTTATTCCTAAAAACTGGATCTCTCGTGCAGGTCCTTTGACATTATTTTGTTTTATGGCAAAACCGGCTTTCAGAAGGATTTGGACTATTTTCTTCCCTTTCTCGAAAACTTCCTCTGCTGTGTCACCCCACACAATAATGTCATCGATGTACTGCAGGTGTTCAGGAGCTTCCCCCTGCTCTAGCGCAGACTGGATCAGTCCATGGCAAATGGTAGGGCTGTGTTTCCACCCCTGGGGCAGCCGATTCCAAGTATATTGGACTCCCCTCCAAGTGAAAGCAAATTGTGGCCTGCACTCTGCTGCTAGAGGGATGGAGAAAAATGCATTAGCGATATCAATTGTGGCGGTACGCCACAATTGGCTGCCTTCGATTCAAGTTCGTACTGAAGTTCCAGCATGTCCGGCACTGCAGCACTCAGTGGTGGTGTCACTTCGTTCAGGCCACGATAGTCCACTGTTAGTCTCTACTCACCATTAGACTTTCACACTGGCCATATGGGACTATTGAAAGGTGAATGAGTCTTGCTGATCACTCCTTGGCTCTCCAATTGACGAATTAGCTTATGGATGGGAATCAGGGAGTCTCGGTTAGTGCGATATTGCCGCCGGTGCACAGTTGTGGTAGCAATTGGCACTTGCTGTTCTTCGACCCTCAGCAACCCCACAACAGAGGGGTCCTCTGAGAGACCAGGCAAGGTAGATAATTGTTTAATGCCCTCTGTCTCTAAGGCAGCTATACCAAAAGCCCACCGGAACCCTTTTGGGTCCTTGAAATATCCTCTTCTAAGATAGTCTATGCCAAGGATACATGGAGCATCCGGGCCAGTCACAATGCGGTGCTTTTCCCACTCATTCCCAGTCAGACTCACTTCAGCCTCCAATACAGTCAACTGCTGAGATCCCCCTGTCACTCCACAAATACAGATGGACTCTGGTCCTTTATAGCTCGATGGCATTATAGTACATTGTGCACCGGTGTCTACTAAAGCCTTATACTTCTGTGCGTCTGACGTGCCAGGCCATCGAATCCACACAGTCCAATAAACTCGATTGTCCCTTTCCTCCCCCTGGCTGGAGGCAGGGCCCCCCTAATCCTGGTCAGAATCTTCTTTGTTTCTGTGTTTGAAGGACTGTCTGCTGGAAGTTGGAGCAGCAAACTTTTCAGAGAATCCCTTTTTCCCGACTGTTTTCTTTTGCAACTCACGTACCCGTGCCTCTAGGGTCGCGGTAGATTTTCCATCCCATTTTCTCATGTCCTCTCCATGGTCTCGTAAGTAAAACCACAGGGTGGCATGGGGTGAGTACCCACCATATCGTCTTCCTTGTGTGGATGAACGCCTACCCCTGATAGCTGAGACACTGCTCTGTACAGGTACGGAGGAGAATAATCTCTCTTCAAGTTGGTGAACCTTTTCAGAAAGTTTCTCCACAGTGTTCTCTTTTGGTCGGTGGACACTGGTTGGTTCAGGTGGGGAGGAAGATAGATTCTCTTTAAGTTGGTGGAACTCTTCAGAAAGTTTCTCCACAGCTGAGACGCAGGCCTGTAAGGAAGAGGAGAGACTTTCTTCGTACTGCCGAAGTTGTTTAGCCACTTCATCCACTGTGGGCTCCTCATCATCTTTCCAGGCCATTATTGCCAATGAGCTGGCATATGATGATGGTGCACTCCGTACAAACTTCCGCCACATGGGTCGTGTACACCTGACTTCATCTGGATCTTTGGATGTTTGTCTGAGGTCTGGATCCTCATAAATCACTTCCCGTACGGCTAATTCCCTCAGGTACTGGATTCCCTTCTCCATAGTGGTCCACTTGCCTGGTAGACATAAAAGTTCTTCCTTGAAGGGATACCTTTCCCTCACAGCCGAGAGGAGACGCCTCCAGAGGCTGTGAGATTGTGCTCCATCTGCAATTGCTTTGTCAATGCCTGCGTCTCTAGCAAGGGATCCCAGCCGCCTGGCTTCCCTGATGTCTAATTCCACACAATTGGCTCCAGTGTCCCAGCACCGGAGCAGCCAGGTGACAAGCTGCTCACCTATACAACGACCAAAATCTTTTTGCACATCTCGTAGCTCACGCTCATATAGGTTTCGGGTAGTTACTGTTGATTTTTCGGCATCCTCATCTTCCTCCTCCTGAATCCCTGATGGCCCAGCGTCGTCGTCGTCTCCGTCGTCTCTATACCTAGATTTGGCAGAAGACTTTCTGTGTTCTAAACGACATGAATCTCTATACCATTTTTTCACCTTCTCTACAGGGTCAACTTGCACTGCTACAGCTTGTTTCTCTGACCCCGTTACAGGGTCTGCCACAGGGGTTGGAATACCCTCTGCAGGGTCAACTTGCACTGCTACAGCTCATTTCTCTGACCCAGCCACAGGAGCTGGAGCGGCTGCAGGAACTGGAGCTGGAGCAGCTGCAGGAACTTGAACTGGAGCAGCTGCAGAGTCCACTGTAGGGGTCACAGTGGCCGTTGGATCTGTCACAGGACTTGGAGTGGCCGCAGGGTCTGTCACTAAGTTGATAGCAGTATCCATGGCAGCTCGATAGGCATGAGCCAGGCCCCAAACATTTGTGTTACTTTGGAACTGCCAGAATCGTGACACCTTTTTTTCAAGCATTCTGCCAGTTTTTGAGGATTTTGCAGTTGTTCAGGGGTGAATTTCCAAAACACTGGGGGTGCCAACTGCTCTAGATGCCTGCCCATATCCTCCCATACTCCCTGCCACCCACAACTATACTGCCTCCGGGCAGATCTCCGGATGAGACTCCTAAGTAGTTGTTTAACTTTAAGCAGAATCTGAAGTGCATTCAGGAGGCAGAACAACAAGACCATGCAGGTCTGAGTATCCCAAGGATATTCAATATCTTGGAGAGCTATTGTAACAAGCTCGGAGGATAAGAGGGTGGTGAAGGAGGAAGGGAGAGTGATCCAGGAGGATACAGGGGTGGTGAAGGAGAAAGGGAAAGTGATCGAGTAAGAAAAAATATCTTCCCCTTTCCCCTCCACAGATTGACTCCCTAATGAAAAAAGGCAACAGGTATAATTGCTAATAGTTTCCAAAATACAGTTTCCAAAGTATAGAGTCGAAGATGTTACTGAGTACAAATACCAGGTTAGAGTCATGGCCAGATATTTCATCATCTCATAAGCCACTGATACAACACACAGTACCATAATGGTCTGAAACCAGGGCCCGGAGAGGATAAACAACATGACAGAGAGCACATAAGGAAAATAATGTGCTATAATACTCAGTTTGGAAAACAGGCGCAGCAGAGTTGAGATTAAAGCAATCAGCATTATGACAAGAGACTATTAAGCAGGTCTAATACTTATACCAATTTTAGTTTAACACACTCTGGTCAGATCTGCCGTTATCTCAACCTTTCGGGCCCCACGTTGGGAGCCAAAAAAACTGTTGTGGTTTAACCCGGCCGGCAGCTAAACACCACGCAGCCGTTCGCTCACCCTCCCCCCTCCCCTCTCTGGGACGGGGGAGAGAAATGGAAAGTGAAGCCCGTGAGTTGAGATAAAGACAGTTTAATAAGACAGGAAAATAATAATAACAATAATAATAATAATAATAATAATACAATGATGATAATAGTACTACTAATAATAATATGTACAAACAAGTGATACACAATGCAATTGCTCACCACCCGCTGACCGATGCCCAGCCTAACCCCGAGCAGTCCGGCCCCCTCCCCCCGGCTAGCCACCCCTATATATTGTTTAGCATGACGTCAGATTGTATGGAATACCCCTTTGGCTAGTTTGGGTCACCTGTCCTGGGTCTGTCCCCTCCCAGCTCTTACTGCACCCCTAGCCTGCCCGTTGGCAGGACAGAGCAAAAGGCTGAGATGTCCTTGGCTTAGTATAAGCACTGCTCTGCAGCAATTAAAGCATCGGGGTGTTATCAGCACTCTTCTCATCCTAAGCCAAAACACAGCATTCCACCAGCTACTAGGAAGAAAATTAATTCTGTTCTAACTGAAACCAGGACACCACCGCATCAGTCCTGTTGAGGAAATCTTCATTAGACAGCTTAGAAATTCTCCAGGGTTATGGTACTGGAGAATCTGACACAAGACTGGGGGATAAGGAGAGACGTTGCAAATTTGGCCCTTCAAAAGTCCATATCCAGTTCCACCAGATTATTTAAAGAAAGAGGAAAATGAGAATGATTGAGGAATATTTACTAAATTTGCCAGGAAAGTTTGAAAAAATATATAACATTAAGAATATTCATCAAAAGAATGTGTTTTACAGTGGAAACTGCAATTAAGATAATGTGGGAAGAGGAAAGGAGCACTTGACTTCCAATATGCCCTTGCACACTCTACATTTGACTGCAAATATGCTCATACTGCAAAATACAAGTAGCATCAACTTCAGACTAGATTTGGAATATCCCTGAAAGAGATAAATGGAAAAGTGAAATTCACAAAATGTTTCCCAGCTATAATGAGTACACTGTGAAGAAACATCCATAGAAAATATGTGAAATTTCTCTATTGTTTGTTTAGTCTGTTTTTTGTTGTTTCTTGGTTTTTGTTTGTTTGTTTTTGTTTTCCCATTCTATTGAAATATTTTTACTTTTCTTGCTTTTAGGACTTTATTTTTCACAATGCTGTTACAAACACCTTTTTAGGTATTTCTTGAAGCTTTTTCCTACATCAAGCTCCTTGTCAGATATATGGATAAAAATACTATAATCTTCACAGACGTGAAGATAATTTCCCAGTGCAGTAACAAACAGTAAAGCAAGCGTTTTACACTTTACAAAGGGCAGTTGGTTATCATAGGGGAAATCAGTAATGACTGCTAGTGATCAGATCTGTATTTCCACAGAAGTTGATACCATACCTGAACTGTTTTCATTAATGATTTAGAAGATGGTACAAAACTGCCAAAGAAAAATACAGTATGGCACAAAGATTTTTCAAAATTATAAATGAGAAAGATCTGACATTCGTAAAGATTTGTATAGTGATGATATATAGAAAAAAGTGACTGAAAACAGTCCAAATGTCTACTTAAGATGCAGTTCAACAGGTTATCTCAATGTACTGCTGTGATAAAAAGGACCACAAAGCAAAGGAATGCTGACTAGAGTTAGGGAATAGACCTTGCCTCTAAATATTAATATATACTCTCTAATGAGATATTATTCAGGTACTCAGGTACTTGGATGTTACTGGAAACTTATGAATCGGAGGGATGCCAAATTCCACAGCAGTAATTCAAGGACTGAAGATATTAAGATACATTTATATGTTAAGAATATTAAAATGAAACTTCTAAGCAATGCAATAATAAGGAATAGCTATTCTCATAAGAAGAAAATTTAGGGCTCAAATTAGAACCAAAGAAGAGCTTTTTAAGAAAAGGTGATTAACCCTAGAAACAAGCTATCAAAGGACAGGTTAAATTTTCTGTTCCTAGTAACTTCAGATGAATCTGGCACCCTCACAGAAAGTACAGTTTGGTCAAAAACATGATGGAATCAAATGCAGGGGTAACTGGTGGAAACTGAAAGTGTGTGAAATGCAGGGTGATTGGATGAGCTATTGTACTGGGTCTGGCTGGAATGTTAACTTTCCCTGCAGCAGCCCATACAGTGCTGTACCCTGCACTTGTAGTTGGAACAGCAGTGGTATCACACCAGTGTTGTGTCTGCTGCTGAGCAGTGCTGGCACAGCATCGGGCCACTCTCTAACCCTCCTAGGGGATGGGTGAAAAGTGAGGAGAGAAACATCACTAGGGCAGCTGACCTAAACCAATCAAAGGGATATTCCATACCATGTGGTGTCACACTCAGCAATAAAAGGTGGAAACAGGAAGAAGAGGGGAGGGGTGGGCTCTCGTCATGAAAACGTCGGTCCTCCTCCCGAACACCGGCTACATGCGTTGAGGCCCTGCTTCAAGGACGTGGTCAATCATCGCTCATTTGTGGGAAGTAGAGAGTAATTTCTTTCCTCTGCACTTCCACATAGCCTTCATTTGTTTTATTTGTTTGTTTTCCTCCCTTTTTTTTTATTTTCCCCTTTCCCCCCTCCCTTTCCCCTTTCCCTTTTTATTTCCCTTTAGTTAAATTGTTTAGTTCATAATAATCTTTCTTTAATTATTATTATTATTTCCCTTTAATTAAATTATCCTTATCTCAACCCGTGAGTTGTTCCTTGCTTTACTTCTCCCTCTCCTCATCTAAAAAGAGGTGGAGTGAGAGAGTGGCTGTGGGGTTTAGCTGCCCAGCACGGTAAAACCACCACAGCTATAGCTTCTTCTTGATCTTCAGCTCAGTAAAACTCTGGTAACACACATCTTGTTTGGGAGTGCCCAAAGGACACTGCTTTATATTTCTAGCATATTGTCACAGAAAAATATAGAGATAGTATATTAGGCTTTAGAAGTTCAGTACTTCAAAGTCTCATTTTCTCCCAGTTCGGCAGTATCTTTCCTTGTTTCATTGCTTTTTAACAAGTTGAAAATGTCACAGCCATTGCCTGCAAATATCACCAAATGGTTTTTTTTTTTTGTGTGTGGCACTGTTTCCATAATAATTTAGTTTGGATTAAATCCATCTCCACCCTTCTGGGTTAGAGAGGGAGAGAAGGAGAAAAGCAGAATATCTATATTTAATTTTTTATAGTTTGTAGTGTGTTTCTTGCAGAGAATATTCCTTTCCTGGCTAATGTATGGCTATCTGAGCAGACAGCTGACATAGAGAATAATTGTGGCATGCTCATAATTCTTGTTTTTGTGCAAAAGGTTTTGTGTCACTATAAAATGTTGTTTATTGATTATGCTGACACTGTCAGTGAAGCCAGAGCCACTTCAGATTTCAGAACAAGAATGAACTTCATGCCAAATCATATTCTTCACGATTGTCTTTGAATCCCTGAATAGGGAGTTGTTTTCTACTGTATTTCCCAATTTACTGATATTGTATTATTTATTGACAGAAAGAAAGAATAGGAGCTGCAGGAAAGGAGAATCACAGAATCACAGAATCACAGAATTTCTAGGTTGGAAGAGACCTCAAGATCATCGAGTCCAACCTCTAACCTAACACTAACAGTCCCCACTAAACCATATCCCTAAGCTCTACATCTAAACGTCTTTTGAAGACTTCCAGGGATGGTGACTCCACCACCTCCCTGGGCAGCCCGTTCCAGTGCCTAACAACCCTTTCAGTAAAGAAATTCTTCCTAACATCTAACCTAAAACTCCCCTGGCGAGCAAACAATAAAATAGACTGAGGTCATATAACTGCTGTTGCTTAATCTCCATGTTTGAAGCCATGCTGTATCCTTGAGAATGCTTAAACTTCAACTTAAGTCTGTAACCAGCCTTGTTATAGGAGCACTTTCTGTACAGGTTCATCTGGACACTAATCTGGTTATTTCTTTCTGCATGAGTGCACAGATATTGCTCCTGTACTTCTCTGCATCTGAACGTAAAAAGCAATATTTTATTTGGTTTACTTTGCAGCAATCCATTATTTCCTTTACATTTTGTCATCTCCTCCCCTATGAAATAACAAGCTCAATTCTCTTTTCTCTCCTTTCTGTATTTGGACTTTAACTGTGCTTTTTCAAGACTACAGAAAATTTATTTTAACTACCTTAATGGACTCCTCTATCCTCTACCAACAAATTCTGGTTCACCTAATGTTGCAAAGGTAAATTAAAGCAAGAAGAGAGACTTGAACTCCTAACTCTTTTCATAATTCTAACATATTAAGTCCCACATAGAACCTTCTTAATACATTTTACTTTATCTTCCTCATAGTTATGATTTATATCTCATTGTCAGCATAAGCTTTATGGGTCAAGTCATTGTATGGGTCCTACAGAACAAAGTGGCAAAAGACTTGTGTGACTGTCAATAGAAATGAAGTGATGTTTGACATTAAGAATGACAGTCAGCCACAGCAGATGACGCAACAAGAGACTTACATAATTTATCCAAATGAAAGTAACAGGTGTCAGCTCTGGTTTCACTGGCATAGCTTTCTTTGAGATACTTGCTACACTGCATTCACTCAAAACAATAGGAGGAACAGACCTCTTATAGTGATGGACTACACTGAATTTACCAGATATATGCACTGTGACTGCCAGTACAGTCTGTTGTTTGTAACCATATGAAGCATAGCAATTCCATTTTTCAAAATGCAGCACCACACACTGCAAGAGTTAGTCCTAAGATGAATATGAAGTTCAGTTTTATATAGTAGCTTCCATTAAAAACATCAAAAACTAGTTGGCAAAGACACATGGAGCTGAGAGGGAACACTTTGCAGTGCCTGTCTCATCAGTCACAAATGCAGAGAAAAAATGAATAAAAGAATGACGCAAGAAGACAAAAGAAAGCAGTGGTCTAGGGGGATATGTTTCTCCAGTGGTAGGTAAGAGATGATTGCTTGGGAATCAAATGCTCACTGCAATAAAAACTCTCATTGCTGATGCTGACCATGAGAATTCAGGCTTAGCTGAATGGAATTCATTAAGAACCTATTTTCATTCCAAATTCTTTTCCACAGCCAACAGTAGCAACCTTTTAAGGTACTCTGGAGGAATAACTGAATGCTTTTAAAATCTCTGTAACAGTGCCAAGTGGTTCTTCAGAGACAAAACGGGTCAACAAGTGGGATTATCTGAGCAAAAGGGAATTGAGGGGGTGGGGGAGGAAATCACACCTGCCAGACTGTCTTTCAGCATGTCTGCTATGGTCCAGAGAAACATAGGGAGATAAGAAAAAAATTGCAAGAGAAAGATAGTAAAAATGATCTGGACTGTGGATTCTGTAGCTGGACAATCTTTACCAATACAGTACATGTATTGTTCAACAACAGAGAGAAATTTAGGTCTAATGAAATGGAGAAATAGAGGTGGCACTCATAAACATAATTTCTTTTGTCAACCATAAACAAAATTTTGTTCCATTACACGTTGCCATCAAAACAATGGCCCATAAAACTTATAAACTGTAAGTACATTTATCAATATTGTCAATATAATCAATAGTAAATTGCTTTAAACCCAAGTGTAAGTGTGCTAAAGTAATGCAACCAATAGTTTGTAGTTATTTTTTAACACTCTGGTAATATTGCTAGGCAGCATGTATAAACCTTTTATTTATGAGAGCGATGTGTACCACCAAAGTGATAAGCACAGTCTTGTATACTTGCACTTAAGCAGTGTTAAGAAGCAGCCCAAGTAACAAACTTTATAAGAAGAAAAAGCAAAGCAAGATAAATACAAGGAGCTACAAATACACAGGACATCATGCTGAACAAACAAGAAGGGTTATTGCTAAATGCAAAAGCAAGGAAAGTAGGTCAGAAGCAAATCAGATCCCTCATTCTGGAGGGGGAGCAAGTAGTATAGGAATATCAACTAAGACAAGCGAAAACAGAAGGAAAAGGACGAGACTATGACTTCTCAGACTTTTCTTGTTGAAAAGCTCTCATGCTTGATCATCCCAGCCTCAGTAACTGAGGTCAGCAAAGACACAGCCATCAGCCCTGACTACACAGCATCAGGTCCGCAGTACTGCATACACATGGCTGGTTTAGGATGACAGTATAAAGGACAGTTTTATATATGTGATGATAATGATTAATAATGCATAGCCATGATCACCCTTAATAATTTTGAATCCCTGTAGTGGGTTTACGTGGTAAGGTTTTGGTAGCAGGGGGCCATAGGGGTGGTTTCTGTGAGAAGGATCTAGAAGCTGCCCCACATTTGGTAAGGGCCCCACTGCTGACCAGAGCCGAGCCAATAAGCGATGTTGTTTTGCGCCTCTGTGAGAGCATATTTAAGACGGGGAAAAAAAATATAGCCACCCCTATATATTGTTTAGCATGACGTCAGATGGGATGGAATACCCCTTTGGCTAGTTTGGGTCAGCTGTCCCGGGTCTGTTCCCTCCCAGCTCTTGCTGCACCCCTAGCCTGCCCATTGGCAGGACAGAGCAAGAAGTTAAGATGTCCTTGGCTTGGTATAAGCACTGCTCTGCAGCAATTAAAACATCGGGGTGTTATCAGCACTCTTCTCATCCTAAGCCAAAACATAGCATTCTACCAGCTACTAGGAAGAAAATTAACTCTGTTCTAACTGAAACCAGGGCACAGAGTGTGGCTGGAGGCCTGTGAGTAGTGTTGTTCCCCAGGGTTCGGTGCTGGGTCCGGTCTTGTTCAACATCTTCATCGATGACCTTGATGAGGGAATAGTGTCCACCCTCAGCAAGTATGCTGATGATACAAAGCTGGGAGGAGTGGCTGACACGCCAGAAGGCTGTGCTGCCATTCAGCGAAACCTGGACTGTCTGGAAAGATGGGCAGGAAGAAACCAAATGAGGTTTAATAAGAGCAAGTGTAGAGTCCTGCACCTGGAAAGGAACAACCATATGTTTCAGTACAGGCTGGAGGACAACCTGCTGGAGAGGATCTCTGCGGATAAAGACCTGGGGGTCCTGGTGGACGACAGGTTGACCATGAGCCAGATGTGTGCCCTGGTGGCCAAGAGGGCTAATGGGATACTGGCGTTCATTAAAAGGAGCGTGGCCAGCAGGTCAAGGGAGATGATCCTCCCCCTCTACTCTGCCCTGGTCAGGAATCACCTGGCGTAGTGTCCAGTTCTGGGCTCCCCGGTACAAAAAAGACAGGGATCTTCTGGAGAGAGTCCAGCGGAGGGCCACAAAGATGATACGGGGCCTGGAGCATTTTCCCTGTGAGGAAAGACTGAGAGACCTGGGTCTGTTCATCCTGGAGAAAAGAAGACTGAGAGGGGATCTCATCAATGTGTATAAATACCTGAGGTGTGGGAGACAGAGGGATTTGTCTAACCTCTTTTCAGTGTTTTGTGGGGACAGGACAAGGGGTAATGGTCACTAGACAGAGCGCAGGAAGTTCCGCACCAACATGTGAATTTCTTCACGGTGAGGGTGATGGAGCACTGGAACAGGCTGCCCAGGAAGGTTGTGGAGTCTCCTTCTCTGGAGATATTTAAGGCCCGTCTGGGCAGCCTGCTTTAAGGAACCTGCTTTGGCAGGGGGGTTGGACCCGATGATCTTTCAAGGTCTCTTCCAACCCCTTCAGTTCTGTGATTTTGTATTACATAAGTGGAATATCTTCATTCTTCAGTCAACGAATTTATCTTATTTATCTTGCTTATCTCATTTCTCTTTTGCACACTGTTACATTTGTATTGACCTGTGCTCGGAAGACTGCTCAGCTTACAGCTATAGTCACAGTGTCACAAACACATGTATTTAATTCATCTAGAAGTTGTTTGTGTCAACAGAGTGGGACCTTGGGTTACAGTATAATTAAAATTGAAAAAAAATAAAAGAACACTTTTTTTTTTTTCCACTCTGAAAAGAAAGAAAAAATAAGAGAGGCTAAGGATGACCTTTCTAATAAAACAGGAATCTGCACTGATCCCTTTTGGTTCTCACTCCTGCAGGTAAGTAAAAAAGAACATGCATTAGCGTATAACCCACATAAAGGGCACTACTTTTGACAACCTTCTGTTTGGCCTCCCTGCTTTACAGTAATAAAAGTTTTATATTTTTATATTTTAAATTCAGAGGTGGAGGATGGGAGAATTCAATTATCTTATGACTATTTAATTAACTTCTAATCTTGCAAATGAGTACAGAGACACCATAGACAAATCACAGAAAATCTTCAAAACAGATATATTATTTATTCTTAGTCTTTTTTTTTTTTCTTTCTATCCAAGATTTTAAGTCAACTATAGTGTCAGTGCTAATTTCCAGCTTCATATGTGTAGGAAGTTTAGATGGAATTAGATTATCTTCTTCACATGGGCTGTTGGTTTAACTTAGTTGACTTTAATTTACAACTAAAAACTATCAAAATTTCTGAAAACATGTAGTAAGAAAATTTGAAAGATTGTTTAGGAGTATATCTCCTAATCAATAGCTGGGCACTTTCCTATTTACCCTTTCTTTTTTCTTAATTGGGCAATTTGAGGTACGAACAGATGTATCTAATAGTTGTTTCTGTCAACAAGGCTTTTCAGGACTTTTACTTGGAAACAGAATATAGGAAGTTAAACAATTTCTTTTGAAGTACATCATTCACACAGAATCTACAACTTTTTTTTTTTTAATAGTTTCAATGGGAAGACTCAACACTGACCTGGAAGTTACAGTGATGCATTGTCCAGCTGAAGTCTAGGAAGTGTGGTGCAGTGGACTGATATCACAGGGGTGAACTCGTGATGTGTTACAGCACTCAGAAGAATTATGATCTTTTCATCTACATTTAGTACTAGATGAAAAAGTCATAATGCCTGACAAGTGTCCATAATGTCCATAAGTTATTGTCCAAAGTTTACCTGTTCTTCCTTTCCAGCATTTGCAGGACGGTTGTTCTCCCTACAGCTGCAAGCAGTTTTATGTATATCTTTGCCATAAAATGTCAGGAGATACATGAACTGTTCAACTGAAGGCCAACAGCATCCTGGCTTGTATAAGAAGCAGTGTGGCCAGCAGGTCTAGGGAAGTGATTGTCCCCCTGTTCTCGGCTCTGGTGAGGCCACACCTTGAGTACCGTGTTCAGTTTTGGGCCCCTCGCTACAAGAAGGACATGGAGGTGCTCAAGCGAGTCCAGAGAAGGGCAACGAAGCTGGTGAGGGGTCTGGAGAACAAGTCCTACGAGGAGCGGCTGAGGGAGCTGGGTTTGTTCAGCCTGGAGAAAAGGAGCCTCAGGGGTGACCTTATCGGTCTTTATAAGTACATTAAAGGAGTAGTGAGGTGGGGGTTGGTCTATTCTCCCACATGCCTGGTGACAGGACGAGGGGGAACAGGCTTAAGTTGCACCAGGGGTGTTTTAGGTTGGATTTTAGGAAGAACTTCTTTACTGAGAGGGTTGTGAGGCATTGGAATGGGCTGCCCAGGGAAGTGGTGGAGTCACCATCCCTGGGGGTCTTTAAAAGACATTTAGATGTTGAACTTAGCGATATGGTTTAGTGGAGGACTTGTTAGTGTTAGGTCAGAGGTTGTACTCGATGATCTTGAGGTCTCTTCCAACCTAGACGATTCTGTGATTCTGTGATCCTGTGATTCTGTATAGCACCCTTTGTTCAGTAATGAGCAAGTGGTGGCTTTCTTTTGTCAAGTACACTGAGATCATCTGATAAATATCTCTACATAAGAACAATTCTCACCTGATTTATGAAGAAAATTAATTACCTACTTGGAAATATTAATGAGCTTTCAAGAAAGCAGAAATATGAATCTGAACTCAGAATATTTTTATTCGCGTATGATGTCACCAGTTTTACACTCAGTTTCTGGAAAAGTTAGTTGCAATACTATTCCATAACATTTCATATCCTCAAGTCCCGCATAATTTTATGAAGCTGGGTGAGCATTATGATCCATGATTTTTAGAAAGCTAAATTTAATTATTCAAAGCCTATACATTTCATTTATTTGTTTTGAAAAAAAAAAAAAGTTACCAAAATATTCAAAACTAATGAGAGCCAGTATAGAATATTTTTTTTCTTTTTTTGAGCCACTTTACTCAAATACAGTAGATGGAAAGTGATTCTGATATAGAAGACAAGATGTAAAAAGGCAACATTATGCACAAGGCAAAGCAAAAATAAATCTGACCAATAGTCTGAAAGAAGTCTCTACTATTAATTTAAATGAAATTCTCCAGCAAACAGTACTCTTGGACTTTTATTTGCCTTTTTTTTTTTTTTTAATGATCACTCTAGACTATGACCAATGTCACAGGGTTTTCCAGGGGTTTCCTTTTAAATGTGAATGATTCTATCCCTCATTTGTTCTCCTGCCACCTTAAGTGCACTGCTTTAGTATAAAGGACATTTTAAAGAAAGTGGATTATTCTATGCCAACCAGAAACCCTGTAAAGTGGCTGAATCATAACTCCGTTAAGGACCCCTCATCACATTCTCTGTTCTGCACTTCGAAGACATGTTGTTATTTTCAGGCAGTACATATAGACGTTCAAATTTGCATTTCTTTGTCTGACACAGACATCAAAAGCTGTGAATTTGTAGCAACATGCTCCCTCTAAGAATCATGCAAATTCACTTGAAACCCTGGCTATCTGCTCTGTGGCAGAACCTACTACTATTCAGCCTCAACTCTACAGGTACCTGAACTACCTACCACTCTCTCAGGTCTGTCAATTTTATGCTGCATAGTTCTGATTTCAAAGTAAGCATTGTAGCAACTAAATGTATATGTATTTACTAATGAGGGATTGTCGTGGTTCCACTTGAGTGGGCAGCCGAGCTCCACCACAGCCGCTCTCTCACTCCCCCTCCTCAAAGAGGAACCGGGAGAAAATATGTGAAAAGGGCTCAAAGGCTGAGATAAGGACAAGAAGATCACGCAGTAATTATTGTAACGGGCAAAACAGACTCAGCATAGGGAGATAGTAAGATTTATTGCTTATTACTAACAAGCTAGAGAAGTGAGAAACAAAGGAAAGAAACCAAAAGCACCTTCCCCCCCATCCACCCTCTTCTACCTCCTCCCCCTGAGCGGCGCAGGGGAACGGGGGAATGGGGGTTATGGTCAGTCTACAGCGCTTCTTCTCTGCCGCTCCTTCTCTGTCACTCTCGTCCCCTGTGCTATGGGGTCCCACCCATGGGATGCAGTCCTTGATGAACTGATCCAGCGTGGGCTTCCCACAGGCAGCAGCTCTTCCGGAGCTGCTCCAGATATGGGTCCATACCACGGGGTCCATCCCTCAGGAGAAAACTGCTCCAACCTGGGTCCCCCACGGGCAGCAGCTCCTGCCAGGTCACCTGCTCCTGCGTGGTCTCCTCTCCACGGGCTACAGGTCCGGCCCGGAATCTGCTCCGGCAGGGGTCTTCCACAGGCGGCAGCCTCCATTGGTGCAGGGCCACCTGCTCCACCGTGGTCTCCTCCACGGGCTGCAGCGTGGAACCCTGCTCCACTGTGGTACTCCATGGGCTGCAGGGGGACATCCTGCTTCACCATGGTCCTCGCCACAGGCTGCAGTGGACTTCTGCTCCGGCACCTGGAGCACCTCTCCCCCTCCTTCTTCACTGACCTTGGCGCCTGCAAGGCTGTTCCTCACTCCTTTCACTCTCCCAGCTGCTGTGTGGCGCAGTGTTTTTTTTCCCCGTCTTAAATATGCTCTCACAGAGGCGCAAAACAACATCGCTTATTGGCTCGGCTCTGGTCAGCAGTGGGGCCCTTACCAAATGTGGGGCAGCTTCTAGATCCTTCTCACAGAAACCACCCCTATGGCCCCCTGCTACCAAAACCTTACCACGTAAACCCACTACAGGGATTCAAAATTATTAAGGGTGATCATGGCTATGCATTATTAATCATTATCATCACATATATAAAACTGTCCTTTATACTGTCATCCTAAACCAGCCATGTGTATGCAGTACTGCGGACCTGATGCTGTGTAGTCAGGGCTGATGGCTGTGTCTTTGCTGACCTCAGTTACTGAGGCTGGGATGATCAAGCATGAGAGCTTTTCAACAAGAAAAGTCTGAGAAGTCATAGTCTCGTCCTTTTCCTTCTGTTTTCGCTTGTCTTAGTTGATATTCCTATACTACTTGCTCCCCCTCCAGAATGAGGGATCTGATTTGCTTCTGACCTACTTTCCTTGCTTTTGCATTTAGCAATAACCCTTCTTGTTTGTTCAGCATGATGTCCTGTGTATTTGTAGCTCCTTGTATTTATCTTGCTTTGCTTTTTCTTCTTATAAAGTTTGTTACTTGGGCTGCTTCTTAACACTGCTTAAGTGCAAGTATACAAGACTGTGCTTATCACTTTGGTGGTACACATCGCTCTCATAAATAAAAGGTTTATACATGCTGCCTAGCAATATTACCAGAGTGTTAAAAAATAACTACAAACTATTGGTTGCATTACTTTAGCACACTTACACTTGGGTTTAAAGCAATTTACTATTGATTATATTGACAATATTGATAAATGTACTTACAGTTTATAAGTTTTATGGGCCATTGTTTTGATGGCAACGTGTAATGGAACAAAATTTTGTTTATGGTTGACAAAAGAAATTATGTTTATGAGTGCCACCTCTATTTCTCCATTTCATTAGACCTAAATTTCTCTCTGTTGTTGAACAATACATGTACTGTATTGGTAAAGATTGTCCAGCTACAGAATCCACAGTCCAGATCATTTTTACTATCTTTCTCTTGCAATTTTTTTCTTATCTCCCTATGTTTCTCTGGACCATAGCAGACATGCTGAAAGACAGTCTGGCAGGTGTGATTTCCTCCCCCACCCCCTCAATTCCCTTTTGCTCAGATAATCCCACTTGTTGACCCGTTTTGTCTCTGAAGAACCACTTGGCACTGTTACAGAGATTTTAAAAGCATTCAGTTATTCCTCCAGAGTACCTTAAAAGGTTGCTACTGTTGGCTGTGGAAAAGAATTTGGAATGAAAATAGGTTCTTAATGAATTCCATTCAGCTAAGCCTGAATTCTCATGGTCAGCATCAGCAATGAGAGTTTTTATTGCAGTGAGCATTTGATTCCCAAGCAATCATCTCTTACCTACCACTGGAGAAACATATCCCCCTAGACCACTGCTTTCTTTTGTCTTCTTGCGTCATTCTTTTATTCATTTTTTCTCTGCATTTGTGACTGATGAGACAGGCACTGCAAAGTGTTCCCTCTCAGCTCCATGTGTCTTTGCCAACTAGTTTTTGATGTTTTTAATGGAAGCTACTATATAAAACTGAACTTCATATTCATCTTAGGACTAACTCTTGCAGTGTGTGGTGCTGCATTTTGAAAAATGGAATTGCTATGCTTCATATGGTTACAAACAACAGACTGTACTGGCAGTCACAGTGCATATATCTGGTAAATTCAGTGTAGTCCATCACTATAAGAGGTCTGTTCCTCCTATTGTTTTGAGTGAATGCAGTGTAGCAAGTATCTCAAAGAAAGCTATGCCAGTGAAACCAGAGCTGACACCTGTTACTTTCATTTGGATAAATTATGTAAGTCTCTTGTTGCGTCATCTGCTGTGGCTGACTGTCATTCTTAATGTCAAACATCACTTCATTTCTATTGACAGTCACACAAGTCTTTTGCCACTTTGTTCTGTAGGACCCATACAATGACTTGACCCATAAAGCTTATGCTGACAATGAGATATAAATCATAACTATGAGGAAGATAAAGTAAAATGTATTAAGAAGGTTCTATGTGGGACTTAATATGTTAGAATTATGAAAAGAGTTAGGAGTTCAAGTCTCTCTTCTTGCTTTAATTTACCTTTGCAACATTAGGTGAACCAGAATTTGTTGGTAGAGGATAGAGGAGTCCATTAAGGTAGTTAAAATAAATTTTCTGTAGTCTTGAAAAAGCACAGTTAAAGTCCAAATACAGAAAGGAGAGAAAAGAGAATTGAGCTTGTTATTTCATAGGGGAGGAGATGACAAAATGTAAAGGAAATAATGGATTGCTGCAAAGTAAACCAAATAAAATATTGCTTTTTACGTTCAGATGCAGAGAAGTACAGGAGCAATATCTGTGCACTCATGCAGAAAGAAATAACCAGATTAGTGTCCAGATGAACCTGTACAGAAAGTGCTCCTATAACAAGGCTGGTTACAGACTTAAGTTGAAGTTTAAGCATTCTCAAGGATACAGCATGGCTTCAAACATGGAGATTAAGCAACAGCAGTTATATGACCTCAGTCTATTTTATTGTTTGCTCGCCAGGGGAGTTTTAGGTTAGATGTTAGGAAGAATTTCTTTACTGAAAGGGTTGTTAGGCACTGGAACGGGCTGCCCAGGGAGGTGGTGGAGTCACCATCCCTGGAAGTCTTCAAAAGACGTTTAGATGTAGAGCTTAGGGATATGGTTTAGTGGGGACTGTTAGTGTTAGGTTAGAGGTTGGACTCGATGATCTTGAGGTCTCTTCCAACCTAGAAATTCTGTGATTCTGTGATTCTGTGATTCTCCTTTCCTGCAGCTCCTATTCTTTCTTTCTGTCAATAAATAATACAATATCAGTAAATTGGGAAATACAGTAGAAAACAACTCCCTATTCAGGGATTCAAAGACAATCGTGAAGAATATGATTTGGCATGAAGTTCATTCTTGTTCTGAAATCTGAAGTGGCTCTGGCTTCACTGACAGTGTCAGCATAATCAATAAACAACATTTTATAGTGACACAAAACCTTTTGCACAAAAACAAGAATTATGAGCATGCCACAATTATTCTCTATGTCAGCTGTCTGCTCAGATAGCCATACATTAGCCAGGAAAGGAATATTCTCTGCAAGAAACACACTACAAACTATAAAAAATTAAATATAGATATTCTGCTTTTCTCCTTCTCTCCCTCTCTAACCCAGAAGGGTGGAGATGGATTTAATCCAAACTAAATTATTATGGAAACAGTGCCACACACAAAAAAAAAAAACCATTTGGTGATATTTGCAGGCAATGGCTGTGACATTTTCAACTTGTTAAAAAGCAATGAAACAAGGAAAGATACTGCCGAACTGGGAGAAAATGAGACTTTGAAGTACTGAACTTCTAAAGCCTAATATACTATCTCTATATTTTTCTGTGACAATATGCTAGAAATATAAAGCAGTGTCCTTTGGGCACTCCCAAACAAGATGTGTGTTACCAGAGTTTTACTGAGCTGAAGATCAAGAAGAAGCTATAGCTGTGGTGGTTTTACCGTGCTGGGCAGCTAAACCCCACAGCCACTCTCTCACTCCACCTCTTTTTAGATGAGGAGAGGGAGAAGTAAAGCAAGGAACAACTCACGGGTTGAGATAAGGATAATTTAATTAAAGGGAAATAATAATAATAATTAAAGAAAGATTATTATGAACTAAACAATTTAACTAAAGGGAAATAAAAAGGGAAAGGGGAAAGGGAGGGGGGAAAGGGGAAAATAAAAAAAAAGGGAGGAAAACAAACAAATAAAACAAATGAAGGCTATGTGGAAGTGCAGAGGAAAGAAATTACTCTCTACTTCCCACAAATGAGCGATGATTGACCACGTCCTTGAAGCAGGGCCTCAACGCATGTAGCCGGTGTTCGGGAGGAGGACCGACGTTTTCATGACGAGAGCCCACCCCTCCCCTCTTCTTCCTGTTTCCACCTTTTATTGCTGAGTGTGACACCACATGGTATGGAATATCCCTTTGATTGGTTTAGGTCAGCTGCCCTAGTGATGTTTCTCTCCTCACTTTTCACCCATCCCCTAGGAGGGTTAGAGAGTGGCCCGATGCTGTGCCAGCACTGCTCAGCAGCAGACACAACACTGGTGTGATACCACTGCTGTTCCAACTACAAGTGCAGGGTACAGCACTGTATGGGCTGCTGCAGGGAAAGTTAACATTCCAGCCAGACCCAGTACAATAGCTCATCCAATCACCCTGCATTTCACACACTTTCAGTTTCCACCAGTTACCCCTGCATTTGATTCCATCATGTTTTTGACCAAACTGTACTTTCTGTGAGGGTGCCAGATTCATCTGAAGTTACTAGGAACAGAAAATTTAACCTGTCCTTTGATAGCTTGTTTCTAGGGTTAATCACCTTTTCTTAAAAAGCTCTTCTTTGGTTCTAATTTGAGCCCTAAATTTTCTTCTTATGAGAATAGCTATTCCTTATTATTGCATTGCTTAGAAGTTTCATTTTAATATTCTTAACATATAAATGTATCTTAATATCTTCAGTCCTTGAATTACTGCTGTGGAATTTGGCATCCCTCCGATTCATAAGTTTCCAGTAACATCCAAGTACCTGAGTACCTGAATAATATCTCATTAGAGAGTATATATTAATATTTAGAGGCAAGGTCTATTCCCTAACTCTAGTCAGCATTCCTTTGCTTTGTGGTCCTTTTTATCACAGCAGTACATTGAGATAACCTGTTGAACTGCATCTTAAGTAGACATTTGGACTGTTTTCAGTCACTTTTTTCTATATATCATCACTATACAAATCTTTACGAATGTCAGATCTTTCTCATTTATAATTTTGAAAAATCTTTGTGCCATACTGTATTTTTCTTTGGCAGTTTTGTACCATCTTCTAAATCATTAATGAAAACAGTTCAGGTATGGTATCAACTTCTGTGGAAATACAGATCTGATCACTAGCAGTCATTACTGATTTCCCCTATGATAACCAACTGCCCTTTGTAAAGTGTAAAACGCTTGCTTTACTGTTTGTTACTGCACTGGGAAATTATCTTCACGTCTGTGAAGATTATAGTATTTTTATCCATATATCTGACAAGGAGCTTGATGTAGGAAAAAGCTTCAAGAAATACCTAAAAAGGTGTTTGTAACAGCATTGTGAAAAATAAAGTCCTAAAAGCAAGAAAAGTAAAAATATTTCAATAGAATGGGAAAACAAAAACAAACAAACAAAAACCAAGAAACAACAAAAAACAGACTAAACAAACAATAGAGAAATTTCACATATTTTCTATGGATGTTTCTTCACAGTGTACTCATTATAGCTGGGAAACATTTTGTGAATTTCACTTTTCCATTTATCTCTTTCAGGGATATTCCAAATCTAGTCTGAAGTTGATGCTACTTGTATTTTGCAGTATGAGCATATTTGCAGTCAAATGTAGAGTGTGCAAGGGCATATTGGAAGTCAAGTGCTCCTTTCCTCTTCCCACATTATCTTAATTGCAGTTTCCACTGTAAAACACATTCTTTTGATGAATATTCTTAATGTTATATATTTTTTCAAACTTTCCTGGCAAATTTAGTAAATATTCCTCAATCATTCTCATTTTCCTCTTTCTTTAAATAATCTGGTGGAACTGGATATGGACTTTTGAAGGGCCAAATTTGCAACGTCTCTCCTTATCCCCCAGTCTTGTGTCAGATTCTCCAGTACCATAACCCTGGAGAATTTCTAAGCTGTCTAATGAAGATTTCCTCAACAGGACTGATGCGGTGGTGTCCTGGTTTCAGTTAGAACAGAATTAATTTTCTTCCTAGTAGCTGGTGGAATGCTGTGTTTTGGCTTAGGATGAGAAGAGTGCTGATAACACCCCGATGCTTTAATTGCTGCAGAGCAGTGCTTATACTAAGCCAAGGACATCTCAGCCTTTTGCTCTGTCCTGCCAACGGGCAGGCTAGGGGTGCAGTAAGAGCTGGGAGGGGACAGACCCAGGACAGGTGACCCAAACTAGCCAAAGGGGTATTCCATACAATCTGACGTCATGCTAAACAATATATAGGGGTGGCTAGCCGGGGGGAGGGGGCCGGACTGCTCGGGGTTAGGCTGGGCATCGGTCAGCGGGTGGTGAGCAATTGCATTGGGCATCACTTGTTTGTACATATTATTATTAGTAGTACTATTATCATCATTGTATTATTATTATTATTATTATTATTGTTATTATTATTTTCCTGTCTTATTAAACTGTCTTTATCTCAACTCACGGGCTTCACTTTCCATTTCTCTCCCCCGTCCCAGAGAGGGGAGGGGGGAGGGTGAGCGAACGGCTGCGTGGTGTTTAGCTGCCGGCCGGGTTAAACCACAACAGTTTTTTTGGCTCCCAACGTGGGGCCCGAAAGGTTGAGATAACGGCAGATCTGACCAGAGTGTGTTAAACTAAAATTGGTATAAGTATTAGACCTGCTTAATAGTCTCTTGTCATAATGCTGATTGCTTTAATCTCAACTCTGCTGCGCCTGTTTTCCAAACTGAGTATTATAGCACATTATTTTCCTTATGTGCTCTCTGTCATGTTGTTTATCCTCTCCGGGCCCTGGTTTCAGACCATTATGGTACTGTGTGTTGTATCAGTGGCTTATGAGATGATGAAATATCTGGCCATGACTCTAACTTGGTATTTGTACTCAGTAACATCTTCGACTCTATACTTTGGAAACTGTATTTTGGAAACTATTAGCAATTATACCTGTTGCCTTTTTTCATTAGGGAGTCAATCTGTGGAGGGGAAAGGGGAAGATATTTTTTCTTACTCGATCACTTTCCCTTTCTCCTTCACCACCCCTGTATCCTCCTGGATCACTCTCCCTTCCTCCTTCACCACCCTCTTATCCTCCGAGCTTGTTACAATAGCTCTCCAAGATATTGAATATCCTTGGGATACTCAGACCTGCATGGTCTTGTTGTTCTGCCTCCTGAATGCACTTCAGATTCTGCTTAAAGTTAAACAACTACTTAGGAGTCTCATCCGGAGATCTGCCCGGAGGCAGTATAGTTGTGGGTGGCAGGGAGTATGGGAGGATATGGGCAGGCATCTAGAGCAGTTGGCACCCCCAGTGTTTTGGAAATTCACCCCTGAACAACTGCAAAATCCTCAAAAACTGGCAGAATGCTTGAAAAAAAGGTGTCACGATTCTGGCAGTTCCAAAGTAACACAAATGTTTGGGGCCTGGCTCATGCCTATCGAGCTGCCATGGATACTGCTATCAACTTAGTGACAGACCCTGCGGCCACTCCAAGTCCTGTGACAGATCCAACGGCCACTGTGACCCCTACAGTGGACTCTGCAGCTGCTCCAGTTCAAGTTCCTGCAGCTGCTCCAGCTCCAGTTCCTGCAGCCGCTCCAGCTCCTGTGGCTGGGTCAGAGAAATGAGCTGTAGCAGTGCAAGTTGACCCTGCAGAGGGTATTCCAACCCCTGTGGCAGACCCTGTAACGGGGTCAGAGAAACAAGCTGTAGCAGTGCAAGTTGACCCTGTAGAGAAGGTGAAAAAATGGTATAGAGATTCATGTCGTTTAGAACACAGAAAGTCTTCTGCCAAATCTAGGTATAGAGACGACGGAGACGACGACGACGCTGGGCCATCAGGGATTCAGGAGGAGGAAGATGAGGATGCCGAAAAATCAACAGTAACTACCCGAAACCTATACCAGCATGAGCTACGAGATGTGCAAAAAGATTTTGGTCGTTGTATAGGTGAGCAGCTTGTCACCTGGCTGCTCCGGTGCTGGGACACTGGAGCCAATTGTGTGGAATTAGACATCAGGGAAGCCAGGCGGCTGGGATCCCTTGCTAGAGACGCAGGCATTGACAAAGCAATTGCAGATGGAGCACAATCTCACAGCCTCTGGAGGCGTCTCCTCTCGGCTGTGAGGGAAAGGTATCCCTTCAAGGAAGAACTTTTATGTCTACCAGGCAAGTGGACCACTATGGAGAAGGGAATCCAGTACCTGAGGGAATTAGCCGTACGGGAAGTGATTTATGAGGATCCAGACCTCAGACAAACATCCAAAGATCCAGATGAAGTCAGGTGTACACGACCCATGTGGCGGAAGTTTGTACGGAGTGCACCATCATCATATGCCAGCTCATTGGCAATAATGGCCTGGAAAGATGATGAGGAGCCCACAGTGGATGAAGTGGCTAAACAACTTCGGCAGTACGAAGAAAGTCTCTCCTCTTCCTTACAGGCCTGCGTCTCAGCTGTGGAGAAACTTTCTGAAGAGTTCCACCAACTTAAAGAGAATCTATCTTCCTCCCCACCTGAACCAACCAGTGTCCACCGACCAAAAGAGAACACTGTGGAGAAACTTTCTGAAAAGGTTCACCAACTTGAAGAGAGATTATTCTCCTCCGTACCTGTACAGAGCAGTGTCTCAGCTATCAGGGGTAGGCGTTCATCCACACAAGGAAGACGATATGGTGGGTACTCACCCCATGCCACCCTGTGGTTTTACTTACGAGACCATGGAGAGGACATGAGAAAATGGGATGGAAAATCTACCGCGACCCTAGAGGCACGGGTACGTGAGTTGCAAAAGAAAACAGTCGGGAAAAAGGGATTCTCTGAAAAGTTTGCTGCTCCAACTTCCAGCAGACAGTCCTTCAAACACAGAAACAAAGAAGATTCTGACCAGGATTAGGGGGGCCCTGCCTCCAGCCAGGGGGAGGAAAGGGACAATCGAGTTTATTGGACTGTGTGGATTCGATGGCCTGGCACGTCAGACGCACAGAAGTATAAGGCTTTAGTAGACACCGGTGCACAATGTACTATAATGCCATCGAGCTATAAAGGACCAGAGTCCATCTGTATTTGTGGAGTGACAGGGGGATCTCAGCAGTTGACTGTATTGGAGGCTGAAGTGAGTCTGACTGGGAATGAGTGGGAAAAGCACCGCATTGTGACTGGCCCGGATGCTCCATGTATCCTTGGCATAGACTATCTTAGAAGAGGATATTTCAAGGACCCAAAAGGGTTCCGGTGGGCTTTTGGTATAGCTGCCTTAGAGACAGAGGGCATTAAACAATTATCTACCTTGCCTGGTCTCTCAGAGGACCCCTCTGTTGTGGGGTTGCTGAGGGTCGAAGAACAGCAAGTGCCAATTGCTACCACAACTGTGCACCGGCGGCAATATCGCACTAACCGAGACTCCCTGATTCCCATCCATAAGCTAATTCGTCAATTGGAGAGCCAAGGAGTGATCAGCAAGACTCATTCACCTTTCAATAGTCCCATATGGCCAGTGTGAAAGTCTAATGGTGAGTAGAGACTAACAGTGGACTATCGTGGCCTGAACGAAGTGACACCACCACTGAGTGCTGCAGTGCCGGACATGCTGGAACTTCAGTACGAACTTGAATCGAAGGCAGCCAATTGTGGCGTACCGCCACAATTGATATCGCTAATGCATTTTTCTCCATCCCTCTAGCAGCAGAGTGCAGGCCACAATTTGCTTTCACTTGGAGGGGAGTCCAATATACTTGGAATCGGCTGCCCCAGGGGTGGAAACACAGCCCTACCATTTGCCATGGACTGATCCAGTCTGCGCTAGAGCAGGGGGAAGCTCCTGAACACCTGCAGTACATCGATGACATTATTGTGTGGGGTGACACAGCAGAGGAAGTTTTCGAGAAAGGGAAGAAAATAGTCCAAATCCTTCTGAAAGCCGGTTTTGCCATAAAACAAAATAATGTCAAAGGACCTGCACGAGAGATCCAGTTTTTAGGAATAAAATGGCAAGATGGACGTCGTCAAATCCCAATGGATGTGATCAACAAAATAACAGCTATGTCTCCACCAACTAACAAAAAAGAAACACAGACTTTCCTAGGTGTTGTGGGGTTTTGGAGAATGCACATCCCAAATTACAGTCTGATTGTAAACCCGCTCTACCAAGTAACCCGTAAGAAGAATGAGTTTGAATGGGGCCCTGAACAACGACAAGCCTTTGAACAAATCAAGCAGGAAATAGTCCATGCAGTAGCCCTTGGGCCAGTCCGAACAGGACCAGATGTAAAGAATGTGCTCTACACCGCAGCCGGGGAGAACGGCCCCACCTGGAGCCTCTGGCAGAAAGAACCTGGGGAAACTCGAGGTCGGCCCCTGGGGTTTTGGAGTCAGGGATACAGAGGATCTGAGGCCCGCTATACTCCAACTGAAAAGGAGATATTGGCAGCATATGAAGGAGTTCGATCTGCTTCGGAGGTGGTCGGTACTGAAGCACAGCTCCTCCTAGCACCCCGATTGCCGGTACTAGGCTGAATGTTCAAGGGAAGGGTCTCTTCTACGCATCATGCAACTGATGCTACATGGAGCAAGTGGGTTGCACTGATTACTCAGCGGGCTCGAATAGGAAACCCCAGTCGCCCAGGAATATTGGAAGTGATTATGGACTGGCCAGAAGGCAAATACTTTGGGATATCATCAGAGGAGGAGGTGGGTCGTGCTGAAGAAGCCCCACTGTACAACCAGTTACCAGAGAATGAAAAGAAATATGCCCTGTTCACTGATGGGTCCTGTCGTATTGTGGGGAAGCATCGGAGATGGAAGGCTGCTGTATGGAGTCCTACGCGACGAGTTGCAGAAGCTGCTGAGGGAGAAGGTGAATCGAGTCAGTTTGCAGAAGTGAAGGCCATTCAGCTGGCTTTAGACATTGCTGAACGAGAAAAATGGCCAGTTCTCTATCTCTACACCGATTCATGGATGGTAGCAAATGCCCTGTGGGGATGGTTACAGCAATGGAAGCAAAACAACTGGCAGCACAGGGGAAAACCCATCTGGGCTGCTGCATTGTAGCAAGATATCGCTGCTCAGGTAGAGAACCTGGCTGTGAAGGTACGCCACGTAGATGCTCATGTGCCCAAGAATCGGGCTATTGAAGAACATCAAAACAACCAGCAGGTGGATCAGGCTGCTAAGATTGAAGTAGCTCAGGTGGACCTGGATTGGCAGCATAAAGGTGAATTATTTATAGCCCGATGGGCCCATGACACCTCAGGCCATCAAGGCAGAGATGCAACATACAGATGGGCTCGTGATCGAGGGGTGGACCTGACCATGGACGCTATAGCACAGGTTATTCATGACTGTGAAACGTGCTGCAATCAAGCAAGCCAAACGGTCAAAGCCTCTTTGGTATGGAGGACGATGGCTGAAATATAAATATGGAGAGGCCTGGCAGATTGATTACATCACACTCCCTCAAACTCGCAATGGCAAGCGCCACATACTTACAATGGTGGAAGCAACCACCGGATGGCAGGAAACATATCCTGTGCCTCATGCCACCGCCCGGAACACCATCCTGGGCCTTGAAAAGCAAGTCCTATGGCGACATGGCACCCCAGAAAGAATAGAGTCAGACAATGGAACTCATTTCCGAAACAACCTTATAGACACTTGGGCCAAAGAACATGGTATTGAGTGGGTGTATCACATCCCCTATCATGCACCAGCCTCCGGGAAAGTTGAACGATACAATGGACTGTTAAAGACTACCTTGAAAGCAATGGGCGCTGGGACATTCAAAAATTGGGATACGCATTTGGCAAAGGCCACCTGGTTAGTCAATACTAGGGGATCTGCCAACCGAGCTGGACCTGCCCAATCCAACCTGTTGCGTACTGTAGATGGGGATAAAGTTCCTGTAGTGCATGTAAGAAACGTGCTGGGTAAAACAGTCTGGGCTACTCCTGCCTCAGGAAAAGGCAAACCCATTCGTGGAATTGCTTTTGCTCAGGGACCTGGATACACTTGGTGGGTGATGCAAAAGAACGGAGAGGTCCGGTGTGTACCTCAAGGAGATTTAATACTGGGTGAGAATAGCCCATGAACTGAATTGTACCATGTTAATTACTATATAATACTGTATGTTATCACTACCATGCCTACTATAGGTGACTGATTAGAATGTATGGAAAAGAGTGTAACCTGAGCATGACATAAATGGTATGGAATAAGGGGTGGATAGATGTCCTGGTTTCAGTTAGAACAGAATTAATTTTCTTCCTAGTAGCTGGTGGAATGCTGTGTTTTGGCTTAGGATGAGAAGAGTGCTGATAACACCCCGATGTTTTAATTGTTGCAGAGCAGTGCTTTTCTCTCCCCCGTCCCACAGAGGGGAGGGGGGAGGGTGAGTGAATGGCTGCGTGGTGTTTAGCTGCCGGCCGGGTTAAACCACGACAGGTGGTATTGATACAGAAATAAATGACTGAGTCCCAAATAGGGTTACAATCAAAGTTTACAATTTATTAAATGAATAGAGGTAAGCAAACAGCGCTGGGTGCGCTGGGAGTCTCTGCTCCACCAAGACACACACCAGTTACGTCAGGCGGCTGTTTTTTATGCTCCTAGGCTAATACATATTCATCACCACTTTTGGAAAAGGCAGGGTTATTATAATTAGTTTCCCAGGACCCGAACCATCCCATGGACACATGCGTATCAGTCTCCGGTGGTCCCTCTGGGGGTCGCTCGTACTAACGGCTCGTAGTCTTCCTCTCAGACTTTGTCCTTTGGTCGTTCTTCAGCTTCCCCCCCTCTCCTTATTTAGTAGTCTCTGGGCCAGATGTCAGAAAGTTGTGTCTCGTGCAATAGTCAGCAGTTATCTCAAAAAACTCCCCCCTATTCTCTTATCTCCCAGACCCGAGTCTCAAGGTTTACCCTTCAAACCCTCTATCGACACGAACTGCTAGACCCTTCTTTTGCAAGATACAAGAACTATATACACTAACCACTCTGTTTCTCTTGGACTTGTGGTTATTTATACAAGGGTACATAAGACACAAGGTCACATTTCATTATGAGGCCCTAGCATTGTTCCATATTGACACGAATCAAATGAACGTATTTCACAATCCCCCATCTCCTTTTTCATGGTATTGATTCGTGTTTTCCTTTCCAATCGAGACAATACTTGCCGAATTTGTATCAATTTTGGATATTCTTTTGTTTTTATTATCATCAGGGAATGGGTTTTCTCTTTTCCCTGGTTCTGGGTCAACAGTGTGAGAAACACTCCGTAACCAATAACTTAGGCTCAGGCGAGGATCTCAGTAAAGTAGTGATTTGTTCGCAATTGCAATGGCGGGCGCCCCACAAGCAGGAGAGCGCGCCTACTAGTTCCAAAACACAGTTTATATACTTTTCAATGACAGGACCCTCCCTTGTTTCCCCACTGAGTGGGTAATCCAGGTTCACAATCTATCTGATGCTTCACAAACAATGCATGGCCTTCAGTTGCCGGCCTGTTAAATTTCAAATTTCTTTTGACATTTTTACTCTTTGAAGTGGTAATGTTTCTTCACTTATCTGACTTGACACCATGATTTTCACCTAATTGTCCTAAGGAGTCTGTTTGTCTGCATTTTACAAGGTCACCTGCTAAGCTTTCTTATCACTGTAAGCATATCTCAGTACCACATTCCTTCCCTCTAAACAATGTAACTCTGCAAAAACAACATTTCTATTCCCACAACAGGTACCGCAGATATTTGCATTCCTTGTATAACCGAGTGTATTAGTCTGCTAATACAAGGTATTAAACATGGAATTATTAACAATCCTCCACATATCCCCAATACAACCATCCTTATTTTAGCAAACCAATCACTGCCCATAAAGCCCCCTCCCATAATCCTCTTAGATTGATTCCATTCCAAGTTTGAACTGGGACACGTGCAATTTTCTTAATTTCTTTTACAAGTTCATTTACAGCTTTTCTTTCTGTTGTGGTTTAACCCAGCGGGCAGCTAAACACCACACGGCCATTCACTCACCTCCCCCCCTCCCTCTCTGGGATGGGAGAGAGAAACGGGAAAGTGAAGCCTGTGAGTTGAGATAAAGACAGGAAAATAACAATAACAATAATAATAATGACAATAATGATAATAATAGTACTACTAGTAATAATGTGTATGAAACAAGCGATGCACAATGCAATTGCTCACCATCTGCTGTCCGATGCTCACCCTAACCCCAAGCAGTCCGTCCCTCCTCCCAGCTCTTGCACCCCCAGCCTGCCCGCTGGCAGGACAGAGCGAGAAGCTGAAACGTCCTTGGCTTGGTGTAAGCACTGCTCTGCAACAATTAAAACATCAGCATGTTATCAGCACTCTTCTCATCCTAAGCCAAAACATAGCATTCTACCAGATACTAGGAAGAAACACCTTCATCATCAATCTCTAAACAACAATTACTAAGGTTAAATTTTCCACAGACGTCTCTTTCTTGTGCTAGTAAATAATCCAAAGCAGTTCTCATCTTGGTATTTTGCTTTGCAATTAATCCAAGTGCATCTCCGGTTTTATTTACAACTATTTCTATTACAGCTTGTAACCTCATTATTCTATTAAGTATATATATTGGGGTCCTATAGCCCCAGGATCCGTCTTCTGCCCACATAGCTGGATCATAATAGGCAAACGCCTTCAATCAAGGGGTTGGGCCCGCTTTCAGGGTCGATTCAGGCTTGTGTTACTGTTCAGTCTGTCAGGGTGATCCAGCTCCTGGAAAACTAATCACAATTTTATATGGGTTTAAAAAAAAGGTTCTTATGTTATTTTCTCGGGACAACCCGACCTTAGTGCGGGAGAAGTCCGGTCGAGGCCCTTCTCACTTGGCAGTCAATACCCATAGGGGTTGCCTCCCTCGGTAGACCATACACACCACAGCGGAGGGTCTTGCCTTCTCTCTTTCCGCCCTTCAGGCTTGTCCCCTTTATTTGGCATCCTTAATTCATGCAGAGCCTCGTTGCCAGAATATTAGTTCTTCTTTAGCTTGAGTTTCAGTTCCCCAGGAGCAGACTCAACCCTCCAAGTTTCGGTAGTTACTGGTCCTTTTATTCTGGATGCGTGGGTCCAACCCCTTTCTGCTGTTCTCACAGCTGTTTCAGTAGTCAGTAAAACAAGGTACAGTCCCTCCCATCGGGGGTTCAGTGATTCTTCCCTCCAGGTGTTTATTAAGACCTTGTCTCCTGGTTGTATCTTATGAATAGCAAATCCTAAAGGTGGTGTTTGATGTTGTTTGGTGTTAATCTCCTTCCAATAATAATTATATATTTCTGGATACTACGATCCTCAACTACATTGTTCCCTAGAGGCATCCCTTGAGAATAAGGCATACCATTGTTATAAATTAAGTCTCAACTAAATCTGAATTTAGTAATATTTATAAAAGGAATATTTATAAAAGGTATAAAAAGCAAGTAAACAGCGCTGGGTGTGCGGGGAGTCCACGCTCCACCAAAATGCACACACGAACATCAAACATTCTAAATATACAGAACATTGCTTTTACATACTAAACCCAACTATGCCTATACAGTCAGAAAAGGTAACAAACAATCCTTTAAGTTTCATGACTTAACAGTCTCCATTTTCCATTCCTTTTCTTGACTACAAACAAGTCTCCATTTTCCATTCCTTTTGAACAATATGTCTCGCTCCAAGTTGTCAAGCAACTTGGTCTTCAGGCCTTATGTATCCCGTTCTTCCCATATTGAAGGAAAGCATATCCATCTCCTTTTCAAGGCCAATGAGGCCTGGGTCAAAAGGCACATTCAGGTCACCAGGGGGTGTAACAGCAAAAGCCTTCAATGGCTGTAGCAGCAGAGGGGCCCATGGCGTAGCAGTCGGATCAGTAAAGGAGCCCACAGCTCCCTCACTGTCTGGCAAACCACATGTTTCTGACTGTGGTCCCACAGGGCTCTTTAAGGCCTCAGAGACTGCTTGCCAGGTGCCGAGCAATCCCACTGCAACCTTGTCATTTTTAGTTGCAGAGTCCCACACCTTGACCTCAATTTGGTCCCATGTTTCAGGATCATAAACTGTCCGATTGTTAATAAGGAGAATAAGCTGTAAGGTTACCAGAACAGTCTTTGTTTCTAAGGACGTATGATTCCCCATAATGTGCAACTGCTTACCAGCGAGAGGCAGTTGTGTGCGCGGGTCCGCTTCTCTCAGCTTGAGCTTCGTTCCAGCTCTGGTGCACCCATTTCCAGCAACTTTCAGTATGAGCTTCTTTGAGCGGTTTGCTGAGTTTGGCCGAACCTATCTTCATGAGGCAAATCAAAGTGCCTGTTCCCATCCTGGTCTCCATTCTGCCAGCCTGTTCCACCTCACTTCTTTTTCCTGCTTCTTTATTGATGACGTAACTTCATCGTATTGCCTTTTTTTATCTTTATTTTTTTTCCGTCTTGAGGGCAGGCTCCCCTCTTATACCCTTCTCTCCACAGCAGTTCTTTTCAAAAACAACTTTTCATTGGTCAAACAACTTTGAATGTAACAACAACAGCAAACACCCAGAAACATCCATGCCTTAATGGCTGGAGAACAAGAGACCAGCTGGAGAACAGGAAATTGGAGACTGCATGGAGTCTCCTGAATCACCCTTCTTTGTTCCCTCTAAACTCTTTTATATTCCTGATGGCCTCATCGTTAAGAGTCTAATGTTATCTCAACCACAGGGCTTTCCAACCCCCATGGCCACATTCCCAAATCTCCCCCTTCTTTATTAATATCAACCATTTTCTCAACATGAATTACCACTCCATATATAACACCATATAACGTTTCATATGGTGATAATCCGGTCTCACTGTGTGGTTTAGTTCTTATGTTTAAAAGTGCCAATGGTAAGCATTTCGTCCAGGGCATTTGTGTCTTGATCATTAACTTAGCCAATTGTTGTTTTATTGTTTGATTCAGTCTTTCTACTTTCCCTGAGTTTTGTCGGTGCCACAGAGTGTGCTATTCCCACTGAATACCTAATGATTGACATAATAATTTTATTATTTTAGAAGTAAAGTATGTGCCCTGATCAGAATCAATGTACTGGATTATCCCATATCTAGGTATCAGGTGTTCCAATAGAATTTTTACCACCATTTGTGCCGTAGTTCGTGTTACGGGATAAGCTTCTACCCATTGTGTTAAATGATCTACTATTATCAATAGATATTTTATCCGCTCTACTTTGGGAAATTCAGTGAAATCAACTTGTACTTTCTCAAAAGACCTAAGAAGCTGTTTTTTCTCCCTCCCGTGGCTGCTTGTCCAAACACTTTCTTATTTATCTTCTGACAAGTTAAGCAACGTTGTGTAATTTGCTTTGCTATTTCAAAAAACCCAATGCATTTCAAAGTTGGTCCAAAAATTCCATAGGGGTTTCTTTTGGACCTTGTTGGAACAGATTCTCAATTCCCAATTTAACCAGATTTTGGCATTTATCTTTCATTATTTCCAGGGTGACTGTGGTCTCAGTGTGGGGTCGGTCAGGGGAATGCAATCATCAACAGTTCCCTGAGTGGTCCCATTGGCAATCTGAGCTCATTCATAAACTCAAGTTGTTTTAAGAGTTAGCTGATCTTCTGTTTCCATGACAACTCTCTCCCGGACCCATCAAGGTCCCTCTGCCCCAGAGGGCTCACACTGGTGATTTTGAGATCTCAGCCTCCTGTTGAGGCAGAACTATTAACATTCCTACATCCTCTTTCCCTGCTCATTCAACTTCAAACAGCTGTTAAATATTACATGCCACACCTTTAACACCACCAACAACCCTTTTAACACTTCCTTTATCTTTCTCCAGCCTGTACTTTTCTCATGCCAACACCAAAGGCTCAGTCAGGAGCCAACTTAAGTCCACACCTTTTCCCTCTATGATGCTGAAACAACATATCAGTATACTACATTTCATCCTATTTTCCTTCTCTCCTCAAAAACATTAATTGCAAGATAGTGTTACAGTGGATTGATCCATAAAGTGGCCATTTAGCTTATATAGTGGCCACCACTGATTGCAATACTTAGTGAAAGTCCTCTTGCTTTCTGTTCCCCCAGTTCTAACAATATCCTTCCAATGTGCCAATATGCACCCAAGGAGGCTTTCTTTAAAAGGTCTTTGTTTTGGATATTACTCATTGTGTTGGGTCTGTCTGAGCTGGAGTCACCTTTTCCCTGCAGCAGCCCACACAGTGCTGTGCTCTGCACTCGTAGCTGGAACAGCACTGATATCACTCCAGTGTTGTGTCTATTGCTGCATAGTGCTGGCACAGCATCAGGACTCCTTCCAAGACCCCAAGAGCCAGCAGGCTGGGGGTGGGCAAGTGATGGGGAGGGGACATTGCCTGGGCAGCTGACCTAAACCAACCAAAGGGATATTCCATAACACCTGATGTCACACTCAGCAATAAAAAGGGGGGCTCTCGTGGGGGAGGGGGCTGTTCCTCCTGAACAACCACTACGCATTTTAAGGCCCTGCTTCCCAGGACGTGGCCGAACATCGCTCGTTGATGGGAAGTAGAGAATATGTTTTTTTTCCCTCTCTCTGTGCTTCCGCGAGGACTTATTGTTTCTTTTGTTTCTTTTTTTTCTCCCCATTCCCTTTCCCTTTAATTAAACCTTTCTCATCTGTTATAAATGTTATATATGGAGTGGTAATTTGTGTCGAGAAAATGGTTGATATTAATAAAGAAAGGGGAGATTTGGGAAGGCTTGTAGTCTTCCTCCTAGGCTTTGTCCTTTGGTCGTTCTTCAGCTTCCCCCCCTCTCCTTATTTAGTAGTCTCTGGGCCAGATGTCAGAAAGTTGTGTCTCGTGCAATAGTCAGCAGTTATCTCAAAAAACTCCCCCCTATTCTCTTATCTCCCAGACCCGAGTCTCAAGGTTTACCCTTCAAACCCTCTATCGACACGAACTGCTAGACCCTTCTTTTGCAAGATACAAGAACTATATACACTAACCACTCTGTTTCTCTTGGACTTGTGGTTATTTATACAAGGGTACATAAGACACAAGGTCACATTTCATTATGAGGCCTTAGCATTGTTCCATATTGACACGAATCAAATGAACATATTTCACAATACCAATGGCAGTATGCCCTAATGCATTATCAGAGCCTATGTATACAAAACAATGATTTCCAAGCGTTAAAAGAAAGTTATTTTAAGCTGACACCTTTTCTTTTCTGTTAGAGACTTGCTTTCCCATTATTGCCTTTTCAATTGACAGAATTTTGCTGCAAGCCTTCTTTTGCAGCTACTGAACCATTTTCCCATCACTTTTTTTATTTTCCCAATACTTCTGTTACTATCAACAGAGACCCAAATCAGTTTATTGTACACTGTAACACTAGATGCTGGAGTCACTCTCATCTTTCTCTTTTATAATTTCTTTAATTCAATCCGAACTCTTTTTACTCTCAGATTTTATTTTTTTTTTTTTTGGTGCTAACTTGATAGATGGGCATTCAATTGAATAGCTGATATACAAGTAGCTGTAGATTTTATCTTTTATTATTATGATGTTTTTTTTTTTTACTATTATTATTTTTTTAATTTCCAATAGTGCTTTTATTCTGTACTTTAGTTGTGTTTTAATTAATTCAGCTACAATTTACATGATTACGGGCTGGAATACTAAAATGAATACTTGTGTGGCTTTTGCACGCTATGATCAATATCTGCATTTTTTTGTTTGTTTATTTTTGGTGTTAGTTTTTCCTTCCCTCTTTCTTTCTACCTTTCTTTCCCTTTCTTGCTTTCTTCCTTCTTCCTTTTTTCCTTTCTTTCTTTCTCTCTCTCTCTCTTTCTCTGTTCTCTTCTGAATCAGTCAAGTCCATCAACTCAGGGCTGGTCATCAGTTTACTTTCCCCTTGCAAGGACTTAAGGCAGAGATGTCTCTCAGTCTGTGTCCAGTGAAGCAGACGTTTGTGACCTGCAAATAGATGAGTCATGACTGCCTTAGAATAATGATCTAAACCTCAGAATCATAGAATAATAGAATCATTACAGTTGGAAAAGACCTCCAAGATCATGTGGTCCAACCATCCCCTTACTGTCAATGTCACTCACTAAAACCATGTTCCCAAGCACTAAGCCCAACAATTCCTTAAACACCCCCAGGGGCGGTGACACCACCACCTCCCTGGGCAATCTGTTCCAATGCCTGTCTACTCTTTTTGAAAATTAATGTCTCCTAATCTCCAACCTAAACCTTCCCTGACACAACCTGAGGCAATTCCCTCTTGTCCTATTTCTGGTTATCTGCAAGAAGAGGCAGCTCCCCCCAAATCCCTTTTAGGTAGTTGCAGAGAGCAATAAGGTCTCCCCTAAGCCTCCTCTTCTCCAGACTAAACAACCCCAGTTCCCTCAGCTGCTACTCATAGGACTTGTGTTCCAGGCCCTTCATCAGCTTCGTAGCCTTTCTCTAGACATGTTCCAGGACCTTGATGATTTTTTTGCAGTGAGGGGCCCAAAACTGAACACAGTACTCAAGGTGTGGCCTCACCAGAGCAGAACACAAGGGGGACAATCACCTCCCTGGTCCTGCTGGCTATACTATTCCTGACACAAGCCAGGATGCCGTTGGCCTTCTTGGCCACCTAGACATACTGCTGGTTCCTGTTCTGGCAAGCATCAATCAGCACCCCCAGATCATTTTCTCTGCACAGCTTTCCAGCTACTCTCCCCCAAGCCTGTAGCATTGCATGGGGTTGTTGTGACCAAAGTGCAGGACCCAGCACTCAGCCATGTTGACCCTCATCCCACTGGCCTCTGTCCATCTACCCATCCTGTCCAGGTCCCTCTGCAGGACCTTCCTACCCTCTGGCAGATGGACACTTCCCCCCAACTTGGTGTCGTCTGCAAACTTACTGAGGATGCACTTAATTCCCTCGTCCAAATCATCAGTAAAGACCTTAAAGAATCTGGGCCCCAACATCAAGCCCTGGAGAACACCACTGGTGACTGGTTGCCAACTGGATTTCACTCCGTTCACCTCCACTGTCTAGGCACAGCTGCCCAGCCAGTTTTTAACCCCTCAAAGAGGGTACCTGTGCAAGCCATGGGCTGCCAGCTTCTCCAGGAGAATACTGTGGGAGACCGTGTCAAAGGCCTTGCTGAAGTCTAGGCAGACTACATCAACAGCCTTTCTGTCACCTACCAGGTGGGTCACCCAGTTGTAGAAGGAGATGAGGCTGGTCGGGCAGGACTTGCCTTTCATGAACCCATGATGATTGGACCCCAGTTGTCCTGCATATGCCGTGTGATTGCATTCAAGATGACCTGTTTCACCACTTTTGCTGGCACTGAGGTCTGGCTGACAGGCCTATAGTTCCCTGGGTCCTCCTTACAACCCTTCTTATAGATGGGTGTCACATTAGCAAGTCTCCAGTCATCTGGGACCTTCCCAGATGACTATGACCGTTGATAGATGATGGAAAGTGGCCCAACAATCATATCTGCCAACTCCCTCAGCACCAGCAGGTGGATTCCATCTGGCCCCCTCATCTTGTGATAGTCCAGGTGGAGCAGCAGGTCTCTAACTTTTTCCACCTGAACTGTGGGGAGTTTCTTCTGCTTCTTTGTATTTTAATTACATCCATAAAATAACTGTGACTCTCGCTGACTGTCTTCTACACCTGCCCAACAGAGCTGCAGTAGTGGTTGCAATGCAGCAGTCCAACAACAGAGCTGATGTTCACATCGCACAAAATGTCTTTTTGGGTTTTTGTTTCAGCCTTGCACAATATTCAGTTTCAAAATAACTCACAGTTGGTTGCATTATTTTTCTTCCACGTATGCTAAGCAATTCATTTCTAAACTTTGGAATCACTTTCAGCATGTCTAGCAAGACAGCTAGGGTTGATGATTACTGTGAGAGACTTTATCATGCTCCATTACACAGCTGAGAAACACCATCATTACCTGACTTGAAACCCCACCCAATGTGCCTCTCTCTATCTTTAGGCAAAGAAATATATTCACTTGTTTAGAGCTTCTCTTCCTTCGTTTCAAGCTAAAATTTTGGGAACCAATGTAAGTCACTAATAATACTATCCCATTTAATATTTTGGTGAAGGAAAAATTGAGCCATTACCACTTAAAAGTTATATCACTGAAATTTTGTATTTAAAATGTGAGAAAAAAAACTTGCATAAGAAAGCTACCATTGAAAGGCAGCACTTTTGGGGAATTAGAAATATTATAAATGAAGTTTTATTCTTCCTCTTTCAAAAGTCTTCTTCCTTACTTTTTCTTTTCTCACCTTCCCTGCACCCTATTGTGCTAACAGAAATCAGGAAAATTTAAGTTTATCATCAAGGTAACAATAAACACAGTTTGAATTCCCAATCCACTTGCATTTTCCTCTCCTCTTCCATTCATAAATCATTGTATACTTACACATGGACCACAATAGAACTGGCAATATATTTTGTCTTCATTGCCTTATTCTTCAACAGGTGACAATGAACAAGTATATATATTATTTTCCTGAGATAATGAAAGGAGTCCTGTACAGCTCAACAGATAACCCATACCCATCCTAAAACTATTTAGAACAACGTTTAGGGGGTTTCCAAATGTTTTGGTATATTAAATCTCCATCTTAAATTAAGAATAATGCATAAAGAATCTATGAAATTACTTCCTCAAATCACATTTACTTTTATTTATTTATTTGGAAGAAGTATGTTGTCATTCAAGGGCTCAGGATTGCCTCATTTAGTAACAGCCTTCAGTCAGCAATCCCATACCGAACAAATCGGAAACTCAACTCTTACAATTTGAATATAGGAAAAATGGATATGGTGATGTTAGTATTTTGAATGAATTACTGAAGATGTTTTACAGAGAGGAGGTAGGATGCATGCTGTCCTAGAGAATTTACATCACATTTACCAGAGAGTGCACGTGACCTTTTCCAACAGTAAAAAAGGAAGTTTTGAAAATAATAAAACAAGGGAATTATGGGAATCATTTGTAAGGGTATTATCAGACAAGGTTTCACACTTAATGTGGTGGCTTTTGTGCAGATGCGTTGTACGCATTCAACTTTTACATGAACAGAGCTCTTTGCATTCTAAAGGAAACTGGTATCATCACCTCTACAGTATGGTAGGGGAAATAAACAACAAAGAGACAAGAAATTAAAACTTACCTTCATTCACCCAGGGACTATTGTCATCCCCACCCACGCATCTGTACTATGGAGTAGATGCCCTACAGTATTACTTCTGTTGCATAAAACAGTAAAAATGTCACTATTGCTTCAGCCACACTGACGGTAGCTGAACTGAAAGCAAAGTCAATGGCAGTTTAACTCTAAGTTCTTTGGATAAAGTTTATTTTTTCATTATCAGAAAAATATGCAAGTCTTTTGCCAACTTGCAGTCAATATTTGTCTTTTACAAAGCACAAAGAAATTGTATGAGTAATTTTAGGAATGTTTCAGCTATAGCATTTTCAGATCTGCTGATGTTATAGTCCAGAGAAGGGTGACAAAGCTGGTGAGGGGTCTGGAGAACAAGTCCTACGAGGAACAGCTGAGGGAGCTGGGCTTGTTCAGCCTGGAGAAAAGGAGGCTCAGGGGCGACCTTATTGCTCTCTACAGGTACCTTAAAGGAGGCTGTAGAGAGGTGGGGGTTGGTCTGTTCTCCCACGTGCCTGGTGACAGGACGAGGGGGAATGGGCTTAAGTTGCACCAGGGGAGTTTTAGGTTGGATCTTAGGAAGAACTTCTTTACCAAAAGGGTTGTTAGGCATTGGAATGGGCTGCCCAGGGAGGTGGTGGAGTCACCATCCCTAGAGGTCTTTAAAAGACGTTTAGATGTTGAGCTTAGGGATATGGTTTAGTGGAGGACTTGTTAGTGTTAGGTCAGAGGTTGTACTCGATGATCTTGAGGTCTCTTCCAACCTAGAAATTCTGTGATTCTGTGATAATCTGCTGGAATGGCATTCACATCTCATTAAAATTGCTTCATTTATGATAGAGAGACTGGCAAATTTGTCATTGGTAAGGGAAGTACAATCTCTTCATTTTTTGTTCATGCAGGTTTGCTCTTATATGATTTAAGGATATTCTATTCAAGTGAATTTAAATGGATGGTTTAGTTAAACTATAGTCAGAAAGGGCTGTATAGTGTACCATGTCAGAGCAGATATCCACGCTACAGCCCATGGAGGACCCCATGCTAGAGCAGTTGGATATGGCCTGAAGGAAGCTGCAGCCTGCAGAGAACCCATGCAGGAGCAGATGGTGTGACAGGAGCTGCAGCCCATGGTGAGTTCATGGTGGACGCATGCTGGAGCAATCTGTTTCTGAAGGACTGCACCCTGTGGTATGGATCCATGTAAGATCAATTCTTGAAGAACTGCAGCCTGTGGGAAGGACCGACATGGGATCAGTTCATGAAGGATGGCGCTCTGTGAGAGGGACTCCCTGACAGAGTAGGAGTGTGACAATGACAGAGCAACAATGGCAAAACATTATGGACCGACCACAGTCCTCATTCACCATCACCCTGAACAATGCAGGGTGGGGAGGAGGTTGAAGGATCAGGAGTGAAGTTGTACCTGGAAAGAAAAGTGGAGGGAAGGTGTTTTTAGTATGTTTTTAGTTCTCACTGTCCTACTCTTTTATTAATTGGAAATAAATTAATCTTCCCTGAGCTGAGACTGCTTTGCCCATGATTGTAGTTGCTGAGAGATACAACAAAGTTGAGAGTTACAACAGAAGAGATTTTTTTTTCATTCTCCTTTATTCCGTTAAAGACATAATCTCATATATTTTCTTCATACATGTTATACAGATTTTTATTTTTGTTATGCCTTATCAGAACTTCAGCTATTTCAAGGAGACATTCATGTACAGAGTGGATATAAAATATTTGAAAATAGTTCATAGCTTTTTGTTTGTTTGGTTGGTTTTAGTCCTAATTTGTCTCAAAGCACTTTGTACATGTCAGTAAATTACAGTAACACAATAGCATCATATTTTACACAAATTTATGCTGATTTAAAGAGTTTTTGTTATTGAACAAGTCACATACCAAAATGCAATTGCCCTTCTTGTTCTTGTTCATAATGCCTTTATATTTTCTCTCTTTTATAAACACAAGTAGCTCAGTGTATCGTGTTTACATTGCAAGGGTTTAGTAGTGAGGGGCTGCAGGGTTGACCTCTGTGAGAAGAGCCCAGAACCTGGCCCATGTCAGAGCAGAGCCAGCTCCAAAAAGGGATGCGCTGCTGGCCAGAGCCGAGCCATGAGCGATGCTGGTTGTGCCTCTGGGATAGCAGATTTAAGAAAGGGGAAGAAACAATGTGCAGTAGCAGCTTGGAGAGAGGAGTGAGAACCAGCCTTGCAACCACCAAGGTCAGTGCAGGAGGGTAGGAGGTGCTCCAGGCACAGAGCAGAAGTTCCCCGCTTAGTATTAAAATTAGCTACAAGAAGTCATTTCCATAAATTCCTCTTGTCTGCGCTTGCACAGTGCTTTGTGGTGGTGGGCTCTGAAGGTCGTGGGGATGAAGTAAGATGTCTTCATCAGGGTTGAACTTTTCACCTCATCTCTTTGTGCATGCTCTCTGAGGCCTTGGTCACAATCTGGGCCATAAGGTTGTTTTGATCTGGTTCTTGGGGTCCAAGGGGCTCCTGTTATCTCAAGGCCTTTCATGTTTGACATTCTTTATCTTGTCCCTTTGTGAGCAGTCCTCCTTATCTCAGACCCCTTGGTTGAAGTCTGAACCATGAGGTTGTTTTGATCTGGTTCTCAGGGTCCGAGGGGCTCCTGTTATCTGGAGGTCTAAGTGCAGCACAGGCACAGTGCATCGCAAATACAGCACATACTCATTCTTAATCAATTGCTCTCTAATTTCTAATTCCATGTTTCAGTGGTGGAGTTCATCTGCCCAGCTGGGTAAAACCACCACAGAAATGCATGTTATTTTCATGCTACTTTATTAATATTCATCACTATTTGTAATGAAAGTTTTCTAGCTGTCAAAGTCTGATCTGTTGTACTAACTGTTGTATTTATTGTTTTCATTTACTGATGTGTTAAAGACATTCAGAACTGTGTATCTTTTAACTTGTCAGTGGCTTTATTTTTTTTTTTTTAATGCACTATATCTAATTTCTGTCCTTCACTCTTTTGGATTTCTTCAGGAAATATTTGTTAGAAAAATTTCATTGTCTAAGCTTTTGACCAGGGACTGACTGACTTTGATCTAATCTCGAGGTACCAAGAGAACAAGTCACAGAGGTATAAGATGCTTTCCTATACATATAGGAAGTGGTCATCCATCACTTTGAGTACCTAAGGAGTATTCACTCTCTCTCATCACTTTCTTTCATGACTAATGCCTTGTCAAAATGACATCTTTTCCAAATTTAAACCAATTTTGACTAACATAAGTGAAATAAAAGCCTCTTCTGTGGCTTCTTTTAAAATACTTTTTTGTAATATTAAAAACTGTTAATCCTTTTTTTTTTTTCCTTTTCTTTAAAACCATGAATAGCAACAGTTTTCTTTCTAAGAGGTGTTTACAACAGACATGCTTTAATGAGACAGTCTTAATGACAGCAGCCCAACAAAAGGTATAAATGGCATGAAAAGCACAAGATAATGCTCTTAGCATGAAACGTGGAGCCATAAATATGTGGAGCAAGGAAGAAACTGTATTAACAGTAGTTGAGATTCATTCTGTAAAGTATGGAGAGAGGTATGTTATTATAATAGCTTGTAATAGTAGTGAAGCATAAGTCTTAATGGTATGTGTTATCTGTGCATTGTTGATGGGTTTTGGTCATGTTTTTAAAGAAAGTTCACAAATTGTTCATACATCTATTTGAAATAAAGTCCTGTTATTGGAGTAAAAGAAGAGGATGTAGCTGGAAGCCAGATTAATTTGTGCAAGTACTTCATTACCATCCCTATAGCATAGTCAGCCTTGAATCATGTAGTCTTTATGTCTCCTTGTCTGCCTCCTTTGCTGATTACTTCAAAATCCTGATGTTGACAACAGGGAGAAGGGAGGATAAAGGACAGACAGATGTCTGTAGTATATACTACATTATATATAACTTACTATGTTTATAGATGGTAGTCATCTTACAACTGAAAATAGTCCAAGTCCACAGATATAACTGGTAGAAGTGGAAACAAACCCAAAACTTATGCTTCCTAGGAAGAAGCTCAGATTCATCAGGGCATTCTGACCTCCTTTCACACATAAGCTGGCAAGAGCAAAGTGAAGCAAAGTGAATTTGCAAAAGAAGTATTTTACTAATGCAGGTTATGAAATGACATATATATTGATTTAAGCAATATTTATTTATTTATTTATATTTTTATTGTTGCTTTCTTTAGCATGTGACATGCAAGGAATCATTACTAGTCAGTCTTTTCAATATATCTACAAGGAAACATAAATGGGAGAGGAAATCTGCAATAGGACAAGCAGTTCTGAATGTCATTAGGCTCTTGATGTCTACAGCCATGTGAAAATGAATCTGACACGGTTTATTACAGAACAGTGATGGAGCAGCACTTGACTGAGCTGGAAAATCTTTCACTTGCTATTATGCTGTTATGGCTGAAATGAATGTAGAATAGAAGCTAAAGTCACCTTTCCTAAAAATCTTATGCAGTTGCACTTCTCCATTTCATACAGAAGTGCAACTTACGTATTCTGCAGCTATGAGGAGGGAAAATCATCAGTCACACTTTTCTTACATTTGCCTACTCAAGCAAATGACACTGTAATGGCAATAGTATATTTCTAATGTATTGTCACCATCAAGGAACCAGAAACAGAAAAGTTTTCACTTGACTTCGTCTAAAATGTGTAAATCTTTTAAGCATTAGATCCATATGTGGTGGTTTTATGCCAAGTCTATGCCAAGGATGCATGGAGCCTCTGGGCCAGTCACAATGGGATGCTTTTGCCACTCATTCCCAGTTAGACTCACTTCAGCTTCCAGTACAGATAGTTGTTGGGATCCCCCTGTCACTCCAGAGATACAGGTGAGTTCTGTCCCTTGGTAGCCTGATGGCATTAAGGTACATTGTGCGCCAGTGTCCACTAAAGCTTTGTATTCTTGTGGTTCTGATGTGCCAGGCCATTGGATCCACACAGTCCAATAAATCCGGTTATCCCTCTTCTCTACCTGGCCAGAGGCAGGGCCCCTCTAGTCCTGGCTGGAGCGTCTGCCACTTAATTCTTGCAAATGAGAGGTAGAGGTCTCTTCATCAGGGTCAAGAATAACATCAGCTCTTCTACTGCCTCTGGGGAACTGCCCAATAGAAACTGGAGCAGCATTTCTCTTAGGAGCCCCTCTTCTTGCTGCTGTATTTCCTTTCAGTTCACGTACCCGAGCAGCTAGGGTTGAAGTAGGTACACCATCCCATTTGCTCATATCTTCCCCATGGTCACGCAGAAAAAACCACAAGGTGCCACGTGGTGTACGTCTTGGGTACTCTCTCTCTTGAGCAGGCGAATGCTGATTCTTAATGGCTGAAGTATCACTCTGTCTAAATGAGGGGGAATATACTCGTTCCACGAGCTTGTCAAGTCCTTTAGACAGTTTTTCCACAGCTGAGACACAGGACTGTAGCGGAGCAGAGAGATTGTCACAGAATCACAGAATTTCTAGGTTGGAAGAGACCTCAAGATCATCGAGTCCAACCTCTAACCTAACACTAACAGTCCCCACTAAACCATATCCCTAAGCTCTACATCTAAACGTCTTTTGAAGACTTCCAGGGATGGTGACTCCACCACCTCCCTGGGCAGCCTGTTCCAGTGCCTAACAACCCTTTCAGTAAAGAAGTTCTTCCTAACATCTAACCTAAAACTCCCCTGGCGCAACTTTAGCCCATTCCCCCTCGTCCTGTTACCAGGCACGTGGGAGAACAGGCCAACCCCCACCTCACTACAGCCTCCTTTAAGGTATCTGTAGAGAGCAATAAGGTCGCCCCTGAGCCTCCTCTTCTCCAGGCTGAACAAGCCCAGCTCCTTCATCCGCTCCTCGTAGGACTTGTTCTCCAGGCCCCTCACCAGCTTCGTCGCCCTTCTCTGGACCCGCTCAAGCACCTCGATGTCCTTCTTGTAGCGAGGGGCCCAAAACTGAACACAGTACTCGAGGTGCGGCCTCACCAGAGCCGAGTACAGGGGGACGATCACCTCCCTAGCCCTGCTGGTCACACTGTTTCTGATACAAGCCAGGATGCTGTTGGCCTTCTTGGCCACCTGAGCACACTGCTGGCTCATATTCAGCCGACTGTCCACCATCACTCCCAGGTCCTTCTCTGCCTGGCAGCTCTCCAACCACTCATCTCCCAGCCTGTAGCTCTGCTTGGGGTTATTGCGCCCCAGGTGCAGGACCCGGCACTTGGCCTTGTTGAACCTCATGCAGTTGACCTCAGCCCATCGGTGCAGCCTATCCAGATCCTCCTGCAGAGCCTTCCTACCCTCGAGCAGATCGACACATGCGCCTAGCTTGGTGTCATCTGCAAACTTACTGAGGGTGCACTCGATGCCCTCGTCCAGATCATTGGTGAATATATTACAGAGGACCGGCCCCAGCACCGAGCCCTGGGGGACGCCACTAGTGACTGGCCTCCAACTGGACTTGACTCCATTTACCACGACTCTTTGGGCCCGGCTATCCAGCCAGTTTCTAACCCAACGAAGCGTGCGCCAGTCCAAGCCAAGAGCAGCCAGTTTCTTGAGGAGAATGCTGTGGGAGACGGTGTCAAAAGCCTTGCTGAAGTCAAGGTAGACCACATCCACAGCCTTTCCCTCGTCCACCCAGCGCGTCACTTTGTCATAGAAGGAGATCAGGTTCATGAAGCAGGACCTGCCTTCCATAAACCCATGCTGACTGGGCCTGATTGCCTGCTTGCCCTTCAAGTGCCGCATGATGACTCTCAAGAGGATCTGCTCCATGAGCTTCCCTGGTACTGAGGTCAAACTGACAGGCCTGTAGTTCCCTGGGTCAGCCCTCCGGCCCTTCTTGTAGATGGGCGTCACATTTGCTAGCCGTCAGTCAGCTGGGACCTCCCCCGATAGCCAGGACTGCTGATAAATGATGGATAGGGGCTTGGCCAGCTCCTCTGCCAGTTCTCTCAGTACCCTTGGGTGGATCCCATCCGGCCCCATCGACTTGTGCACATCCAAGTGCCATAGCAGGTCACCAACCAGTTCTTCGTGGATGGTGAGGGCCACATCCTGCTCCCCATCCCCTTCCACCAGCTCAGGGTACTGGGTATCCAGAGAACAACCGGTATTGCCGCTAAAGACTGAGGCAAAGAAGGCATTGAGCACCTCCGCCTTTTCCTCATCTCTTGTAACTAAGTTTCCCCCTGCATCCAGTAAAGGATGGAGATTCTCCTTAGTCCTCCTTTTTGTGTTGATGTATTTATAAAAACGTTTTTTGTTATCTTTAACGGCAGTAGCCAGATTGAGTTCCAGACGAGCTTTGGCCTTCCTAATTTTGTCCCTGCACAGCCTCGCTACATCCTTATAGTCCTCCCTAGTGGCCTGCCCACTTTTCCAAAGATTATAAACCCTCTTTTTTCTCCTAAGCTCAAGCCAGAGTTCCCTGTTGAGCCAGGCTGGTCTTCTTCCCCGCTGGCTCATCTTTGGGCACATGGGAACAGACCGCTCCTGCGCCATTAAGATTTCCCTCTTGAAGAGCGCCCAGCCTTCCTGGACCCCTCTGCCCTTCAGAACCGCCTCCCAAGGGATTCCACCAACTAGTGTCCTGAGCAGCCCAAAGTCAGCCCTCCGAAAGTCCAATACAGTGGTTTTATTTTTTGTCTTCATATTGTTGAAGCTGGCAGGACACATCATACATTGTTGGTCACATCCCCTCGTCCCAGCGAATTGCTGCCAGGGTACTGGCATGTGCTGATGGTGCACTCCGCACAAATTTACGCCACATGGATGTTGTGCACTGGACTTCATCGGGGTCTTGAGGTGTCTGGGCATTGTCCAAATCACTATAAATCATCTCCCGCACAGCTAATTCCCGCAGATGCTGGAGACCTTTATCTATAGTGGTCCACTTGCCTATGTGATATACAATATCTTCCTTATGGGGATATCTTTCTCTCATAGCTGCCAGGAGTCGTCTCCAGAGGCTGAGGGCCTGTGCTCCTCTCCCGATTACTTTGTCGATTACCCTTTCTCTAGAGAGGGATCCCAGCTGCTTGGCTTCATTGCCTTCTAATTGTAGGCTATTGGCCCCAGCATCCCAGCATCGGAGCAGCCAGGTGAGGATGTGTTCACCTGGGCGTCGACCATAATCCTTTCGTATTTCTCGCAACTCACTCAGGGATAAGGATCGAGTGATTTCTGATTCCTTTATGATTTCCGTCTCGTCTTCCTGCTGTTTTTGTTATGGCTCTGCTTTAGAGGTGCCTGCCATTTCCCCTTCTCCCTCCTTCTTAGGAGAGCCTTCTTCCCTTATGAAACGAGCTGACCTCCGTTTCCATTGTTTTGACTTGACTATGGGGGCGACTGATACCATAGTTGGTTGGTCCTCTGGGTCAGCCACAGCGTGTGTTACTTGGTCATCAGATTCAGAGACTTCCTCCCTCTCTTCAAGTTGCTGGATGATATTAAACAGTGTTTGATAGGAATAAGCCAGGACCCAGCACAATGCTGCAAGCTGTCGTTCTCCGGCATTATCAGGGTCAGGACATACAACTCTCATTCTACCAAGGTTTTAGGATTTAGCACTTGCTCAGGGGTGAAGTTCAAAACTATTGGAGGAGACACTCGTGACAGGTATCTGCTAACATCATCCCACACACCTTGCCACTCACCACAAGACTGTTTTGGGACAGATTCCCAAGTAAGTTTTCTAAACAATCAACTAATCTTAGAGAGAAAATGAAACCTGTTATTCAGAATTAGAAATAGCAATACATGGGTTACAGATGGATCTTCAAAATACTCCCAAACTGTTGTAATTAGCCCACTGTGAAAGAAGGGAAAGGTACCATTCCTAATATTATTAATAAACTGGTGTCCAGATGAGAAAAGGAAGGCAGTGTAGTTCTGAATATTCTCTGAAAGATAGTTTCCATGGGACCCAAATGATAACAGCGCAGAGCCTGAATTCCAGATTAAACCCAAGGTCAGTGCTTGGCAGCACAGCGAATTAAAAAAAGTGAACACAGATTGTAGCACTTTGTCAGATCGGATATATAGGAGAAAGGAGAATATTACACGGATTGCATGACATATGAACAAAGCTATTATTAACAGGACAATGTACATGGTTACTAGCATGGTTACTAGCAAGCAAGTGTGTTAGTTGTATGCGTTTAATCAATTCTATTGTTATCTCAACCCTTCGAGCCCCACGTTGGGCGCCAAAAAGGACTGTGGTGGTTTTACCGTGCTGGGCAGCTAAACCCCACAACCGCTCTCTCACTCCCCCTCCTTTAGATGAGGAGGGGGAGAAGTAAAGCAAAGAACAACTCACGGGTTGAGATAAGGATAATTTAATACAAGGAAAATAATTATAATAATTAAATAAAGACTACCATGAACTAAAAAATTTAACTAAGGGGAAATAAAAAGGGAAAGGGGAAAAGGGAGGGGAAAAGGAAAAATAAAAAGAAGGGAGGAAAACAAACAAACAAAATAAATGAAAGCTATATGGAAGTGCAGAGGAAAGAAATTACTCTCTACTTCCCACAAATGAGCGATGATTGACCACGTCCTTGAAGCAAGGCCTCAACGCACGCAGCCGGTGTTCGAGAGGAGGACCGACGTCTTCTCAACGAGAGCCCACCCCCCCCTCTTCTTCCTGTTTCCACCTTTTATTGCTGAGCGTGACATCACATGGTATGGAATATCCCTTTGATTGGTTTAGGTCAGCTGCCCTAGTGATGTTTCTCTCCTCACTTTTCGCCCATCCCCTAGGAGGGTTAGAGAAAGGCCCAATGCTGTGCCACTGCTGCTCAGCAATAGACACAACACTGGTGTGATAACACTGCTGTTCCAGCTACAAGTACAGAGTACGGCACTGTATGGGCTGCTGCCGGGAAAGTTAACATTCCAGCCAGACCCAGTACACCATACAAAATCACTGGTGTGAGGAAGTATGGTTATTTTTTTTCCCTTTTGATATTAAACAGTGAAACTTCTGGCTTAGTGCTAACACCGGAATCAAATGAGTCCTGACTCTCTTGACTATTCCATTATGAATTTGTCTTAAGAATATTCCAGGAGGTATCCTTACTCTCTTTAACACATAGAAGAAACTGCACTACAAACTCAGACTTAGTTGCCTGTGAATTTCTATAGAATGGGAATAGGGAATGGGGAATGGGAATAGCGAATAGGGAATAGGGATAGGGAAAGAGAAAGGGAAAAAGAAAAGGAAAGGGATGGAATGGAAAAGGAAAAGGAAAAGGAAAAGGAAAAGGAAAAGGAAAAGGAAAAGGAAAAGGAAAAGGGAAGGAGAAAAGGAAAGGGAAAGGGAAAGGGAAAGGGGCAGGGGCAGGAAGGGAAGGGAAAGGAAAGGGAAGGAAAAAGGATGTGCTGTTTCCACAAGTCCTGTCATTGCTTAACAGGGACTGACACCTCTCTGCTTCCCCTCCTCAGGAAGTTGCAGAGAGCAATGAGGTCACCTCTTGGCCTTCTTTTCTTCAAACTAAACAGCCCAAGTGTCCTCAGCCTCTCCTCATAGGGCATGCCCTTCACCCCTTTTACCAGCTTTGTTTCTGTCCTCTGGACGCTTTCAAGTATCTTAATATCCTTTCTATGTTGTGGAGACCAGAACTGCATGCAATATTCAAGGTGAGGCCATACCAACACCAAATACAGTGGGAGAATCACTTCTTTTGACCAGCTGGCTATGCTGTGTTTAATGCATCCCAAATTGTGTTTGTCTCTCTTTTCTGCCAGGGCACACTGCTGACTGATATTGAGCCTGCTATCGACCAGCACCCCAGATCCCTTTCTCCTGAGCTTCTCTCTAGCTACTAATCTCCCAGAAAATGAGTGGATAGAACAGATACCGGAGAAGTATTATTACATTAAATAAATTTGTATCTCCATAAAACACACTGTGCAAGCAACAACAGTTACGTTCAGAATGTAGAATTGTATGTGTTGGCTCTGATTCTGTTATGGCACCAAAAAAAATAGCTTTGTAGCTTAGAGTTCTCAATTACTTCTGATTTATACTTTGTATAAAAATAAATAAATGCAAAACAAAAACTCTAAATGTAATAACAATTTCCTATATAAAACCAAAATTAAAACAATCAACTAAACAAAGCAGATAATATTTTATCTACATGACTGTCCTGAAACTATATGGCATATTAGAATTTCAAATTGATTTCCTTATAAGATACTCACATTTTATTGATTCTTTGTCATCTGGATGCTTAAGAATAGCAGCAACAAGAATAAATCCACCTGTGAAGTATTAAAGATTGACAGATTCTGACCAACCTCATCTCCTTTGATGACTGGGTGACCTGCCTGGTAGATGACAGAAACGCTGTTGAAGTAGTTTACCTAGACATCAGCGAAGCCTTTGACACGGTCTCCCACAGTATTCACCTGGAGAAGCTGGCGGCCCATGGCTTGAATAGTTACCCTCTTTGATGGGTTAACAACTGGCTGGATGGTCGGGACCAGAGAATGCTGGTAAATGGAATGAAATCCAGCTGGTGACCAGTGGTGTTCCCCAGGGCTTGATGTTGGGGCCCAGATTCTTTAAGGTCTTTACTGATGATTTGGACGAGGGAATTAAGTGCATCCTCAGTAAGTTTGCAGACGACACCAAGATGGGGGGAAGTGTCCATCTGCCAGAGGGTAGGAAGGTCCTGCAGAGGGACCTGGACAGGATGGGTAGATGGACAGAGGCCAGTGGGATGAGGGTCAACATGGCTGAGTGCTGGGTCCTGCACTTTGGTCACAACAACCCCATGCAATGCTACAGGCTTGGGAGAGAGTGGCTGGAAAGCTGTGCAGAGAGAACGATCTGGGGGTGTTGGTTGATGCTCACCTGAACATAAGCTGGCAATGGCCCAGGTGGCCCAGAAGGCCAAGGCCATCCTGGCTTGTTATCAGGAATAGCATAGCCAGCAGGATGAGGGAGGTGATTTCCCCCTTGTGTTCTGCTCTGGTGAGGCCACACCTTGAGTACTGTGTTCAGTTTTGGGCCCCTCACTGCAAGAAAATCAGAGAATCCAGAAAATCCAGAGAAGGGCTATGAAGCTGGTGAAGGGCCTGGAATACAAGTCTTATGAAGAATGGCTGAGGGAACTGGGGTTGTTTAGTCTGGAGAAGAGGAGGCTCGGGGGAGACTTTATTGCTCTCTACAGCTACCTGAAAGGAAGTTGCGTGGAGCAAGGGAACAGCCTCTTCTGTCAGGTAACTAGTGATAGGACAAGAAGAAATGTCCTCAAGTTGTGGCAGGGGACGTTTAAGTTGGAAATTAGGAGAAATTTCTCAGAAAGAGTAGTCAGGCACTGGAACAGGTTGCCCAGGAAGGTAGTGGAGTCACCGCCCCTGGGGGTGTTTAAGGAAAGGTTGGACTTGGTGCTTAGGAACATGGTGATGTTGGTAGTAGAGAGATGGTTAGACCAGATGATCTTGGAGTTCTTTTCCAACCTTAATGATTCTATGATTCTCTTATTCTATGATTCTATATATATTTGAGCTAAGACATGGCTTCCCTGAAGTACTGTGTGTAGTTGGTGCCTTTCAGTTGTTAAACTGGTGGGGAAGATTTGGCCAAGAAAAGAAGTGTCTCTAAAATCATTTTTTCTCTAGTGTTTTTTGGCTTATCTATTTCTTTACAGATCCACCTAATTTGTAGATTTTCAAAACAATTTTTGCAGTTCCAGTTCATGACTGTGTTTTCAGCAGTGCTGAAGCCTTTCTGGTATGTGTTTGCCCTTGGCTGCCTTCCTGTCTCTTTGTCAATATTCACCTCATTGTTCTGATACATCAGTTTGTGGGACCAGGCTGTGCTTTGGGGATATATGAAACTGTCAATGTAAAGTGTGGACCTTCCTGGCAATAGAACTAATACTATGGAGCTCATGAGCTAAACAACCTTGTAGTTTTCAAAGTGAGGCATTAAAATGAGGACTCTGTCTTTGTTTTTTATCCTGATGACAAATAGCAAGAAAACAACAGAGAAGGAATACCTGGAGCATGAAGGAGTCATAAAAATTTAATTGACTGTATTGGCAGGTCAGCTTTGATTAATAGGATCTTCTGTGCTAAAATGAATAACTCGTTTTACTTTGTGCTAAAGAACAAAATCCTGTACCAGAAAAACATAACAGTTGTATTGCAACTCTTTGCTGAAGAATACAAAGACCTATAGACTTTTAGGGTATTGACTTTCTTGTGCTCTATATTCAGGTCTTACGATGACAAAAGGAAAGACTGATCATAAGAAATGAAGAAAAATGACTGTCAAGGTAGGTTGAAGCTAGTTCTGGATTTAGCTTACATTTTCAGAAGCTTATTTGAGAGCTTAAGTTTCAACTTCAACAGGTGAATACAGTGAAAAAATGTGTGTTTACAGGTGTCTTTCAATACAGAAAACTGTATCCTACGATACAGAAAATTGTATCCTATCAAGTTTAATTTTCTTTTCTGCTTTATTAATATTTGATGGATACATGAAAACATATCTTTGTTATCTGTACTCTTTTTATGCTTACTGATGCATATTACATTATAAAGACAAGGATTTTCTACTGGAAAGAGATTATTCTGGAATTAAATAAGGTAATGCATAGCCTTACACTACTGTCTGGACTCCAAATCATAAAGCACACAGGAACAAGAGCATTTACTGTACAACACACAGTGAAAGACAGTAAGATGGTATTTTGCACTAGTAGTCTTAGAAATTTCTTAGAGAGAAAAATTAACTCTCACTACATCTGATTCTGCAGTGTATATTTATTATCTGGTTAGTTCCTCTGTAAGTGATTAATTTATAAATATATAGCTGTGAAAATAATATTGAAAGTTACTTCAACTTATCATATTATAGATTATTTTTAATCATCCTTCTGAACATAAGCCGGCGGTGTGCTCAGGTGGCCAAGAAGGCCAACAGCATCCTTGCTTGTATCAAGAATAGCATAGCCAGCAGGACCAGGGAGGTGATTGTCCCCGTGTACTCTGCTCTGGTGAAGCTGCAACTTGAATACTGTGTTCAGTTTTTCTCCCCTCATTACAAGAAAGGAGTTTGCCCAGAGAGGGGCCATGAAGCTGGTGAAGGGCCTGGAAAACAAATCCTATGAGGAGCAGCTGAGGGAACTGGGGTTGTTTAGTGAGGGAACTGGGGTTGTTTAGTCTGGAGAAGAGGAGGCTCAGGGGAGACCTTATTGCTCTCCACAACTACCTGAAAAGAAGTTGTGGGGAGCTGGGGATCATCCTCTTCATGCAGATAACTAGCAATAGGACAAGAGGAAATGGGCTCATGTTGCGCCAGGGGGAGTTTTAGGTTGGAAATTAGGAGACATTTATTTTCAGAAAGAGTAGTCAGACATTGGAACCGGTTACCCAGAGAGGTGGTGGAGTCCCCATCCTGGGGGGTGTTTAAAGAAAAGTTGGACATGGTCCTTGGGAACAGGGTTTAGTAGGTGATACTGGTGGTAGGGAGATGGTTGGACCAAATGATCTTGAAGGTCTTTTCCAACCTTAATGATTATATGATCCTATGAAAATGAGCCAAGATATTCTATTATGTCTTGTCTAACAAATGTTTTTATTGTCTTTCTTTTTCTTTTAATTAATTAATTTATTTATTTATTTTTGTGGTTGTGTTCATTTTCAGATTAAACAAATAAAATGAATCAACACTGGAAACAATCCCTCTTGTATTTTAGCAGAAAAAAGTGAGTTTCCAGGGTTTTCTAAATGAGTTAGGAATGTTGTTCACAAGTATCCCAGTATCTTTCAAGCTATATTCAAAAATGATCTTTTTCCTTTTTCAGAATTTATTTACATAATGAGTGAATGAACATAATCCCACAGAAAGCGGTGAAAATTAACGTATAGAAGAAAATAGGGTAGGCTTACATTTTAGGAAAACCCTTGGAGGAGCAAACACATGCAAAATATACCCAGTTATAAGTCTCAGTTCACATGTACGTTTCTATTTGTACTTGATGGCAACTGCCATAGGCTACAGTCGTCTCAAATCAGCATAGGTAAACCTCATTATCAGGCTCTCTACTTCTTAATTTTTTCACGTTAAAAATAAATCTTACCCTACATGTCTTCCAAATACATACAAGTATTTGCAAACAATTGAAAGGTGGAGGAGAGTAGAGAGAGAGAGAGAGAGAGAGAATAAAGAAAGAAAGAAAGAAAGAAAGAAAGGAAGGAAGGAAGGAAGGAAGGAAGGAAGGAAGGAAGGAAGGAAGGAAGGAAGGAAGGAAGGAAGGAAGGAAAAGTATCTTCAGTCTAAATAAACTCCTAAACCTTTAGACTAGAAGCTGTGTGAGAATAGTTAACCTGTGTCAGTTAAAATGTCTTTGTCTATATCAGTGACATTATAACAATTAGTGTTAGCTGAGGCTCTGGTCCATAAATTATTTTTAGAAGACTATATTACATTCCCCTTGACTATTAGGGGAGAGAGCTCTTGCCTATTTATTCTGCAGATATTTTTAAAGATGTATTTTGAATAGACTATATGCTTCTCAACCTACAAACTGTATGCAAGTAGTTATTAGTGTGAGGAATGTGTTAACAATTCGTGTCCATAAAGAACAGTCCTGTCTGCCTCTGGGCCCTGCACTGGCAATTTAATTCTTGAACCACAGATGCAGTGTGTCCCAGTCTCCCCCTCATTCTAGTCAATTTATCAAGTCTTCAGAAAATACTCCTCAAATTTATGAACCTGTTTGCTTTTGTTATTACGGACTTCTATTTCTAACAGTTACAGCCTTTTTTTTCTGTCTTCTTGGAGATTAACTTAACACTGCTATAGGTGTGACTGTCCCTGTGAATGGCTGGTGAAGAATGTTTTAATTACTGGTGAAGTGTCAATAAGAAAGCTATTTGTGTTTGTATGAAGTCTTTGATGTCTGGGGGTTTCAGAACAACTGATAACAACTAGTGACTGTTATGGGATACTATGCAAACCTCTGGTATCTGGCCAGGTGGCCAAGAGATTAAGAAGAAGAAAAAAAGAAGCTGAAGGACGGCTGGGAGACAAGACCTGCAGAAAATGTTCTATAAACTTGGTACGGTGCCAAAGGAGTACAAAGGGGAAGGACTTGGAGAGGAAGACTACGAGCCTTCAGCATGAAAGACCCCTAGAGACCCCCAGAGGAGACTGATGCGCATGCTCCAGTAGGAGGGACTGGATCCCGGAAGCTAATTATAATAACCTGGTTTTTTTAGAAGTAGTAATGAATATGTATTAGTCTAGGAGCATAAAAATCAGCTACTTGATGTAACTGGTGTGCGTCCTGGTGGAGCGGAGGCTCCCGGTGCACCCTGCGCTGTTTGCTTACCTCTATTCTTTTATATTCTTTTAATAAATCCTATTTTTTTTATTTAATCCTAATTTGAATCCTGAGCCATTTCTAACAATTTGGGGGCTCGTCCAGGATGGCTATAGTTCCTGAATTCTGATTTAATCTAGGAGAGGCGCCCCACCATTTGGTGGCTCCTGTTTGAATCGGATCGGGACTAATGCCATCCTGAACCTGAATAAAGGTAAGCAAAGAATTTGATTTTTTTTGAGCTCCCTTGCCGGCTATTTTTTGCCCGTAATTCTGCGCGCGAAGATCCGGACGAAGACGACAGAGTCGTTTGGATACCGTTTGGTTGGATTCCGGTGTCCGGGATCGAACCGGACGAAGACGACAGTCATTTGTGGATACCGTCTTGTTTGATCCCAGACAAAGACAGCAGAGACGCTTGTGGATACCGTCCGATTGGATTCTGGATGAAGACGACTGATTCGTAAGATACCGTCCGGTTGGGTAAAGGTGCGGTTGCCAGTTTTTGTGTGTGAGAGTGTAACTGAGACTTCTAAAGTCAGCGTGGAGGTCTTTTTGTTTTCTCACCGGTTCTAATCTCCTGCGGGGGGGCTGGGCCGGTGAAGGGAGTGATACGTGGGTGGGTGATAGGTCCTAAATCCCCTGCAAGACACTCTCACTGGGGGCAACCAAGGGCTGTGGGAATTGCCACAAGTAAAATTCCTGGATGGGTCAGATAAAATCGAAGACCAAGGACCAGGAAGAAGGGAGCAAAAAGTCCATTATGAATAATGATTAGAAATTGGAACAATAGGGGCCCCAGAAAATTAAAGAGTAAATTGAAAATGATCCAGTATTATATGATAGAATGAACAAAAGAACCCTTAAGACCCCCTGTATTTTGATCCACGGAGGACGGGGTCTGTCAGGCTTTGAACATTAATAGTAGAATACCCGTGGATCTGGAAAAGAGCAAGCTGAAACATTGGAATTAGAAATGAGAGAGCAATTGATTAAGAATGAATATGTGCTACTGTGCTGTGCTGCGCTTATACCTCCAGATAACAGGAGCCTCTCGGACCCCGAGAACCAGATCAAAAACAACCTCATGGTTCAGACTTTAACCAAGGGGTCTAAGATAAGAAGGACTGTTCACAAAGGGACAGGTTATGCATGTGTATAGTAATGTTCATGTATATGTAACTCTTTACTAAAGCAAGTTGCCACGTTAGGCGTGCACGACTTTGGTGGGACTACCCGCCCCGTGTCGCCCAGAACTGAGTAAACATACCTACTTTACAATCTTACTGATTGTGGAGTCAGCTTTCTGTGAGTCATTTTGGTGAGCCAGGCAGGAGACACTCTGCTCGGCTGCGGGATCAGCTGCAGCACGGACGCCCCCAGGTGCACCCTGAGTGTTTTGCTCGGAGGGGACTCCACTCTCAGCTGCTCACCGCAGGAGCAGAGATCTCCTGAAACTGCAGACAAACGGTATGTTTTCAGCTGCTGGAGGGATACTAACTGGAATGTTAATAATTGTATGTGTTTTTATGTATGTGTTGAAAGTGTTTGTGTAAATGTAAGGGTTTGAAACAAAGTGTTACAAGTCACTTCACGAAGAATACAGTCAGAGACAATACTTGTTTGGTTGGTTATCATTGTAAATTATATTCCTGTGGTATGAATGAGATGTGCTGGAGGCCTCCGTGTGCGATTGTGCTGTGTGAGTGAGACGCAGCGTCGCTGCAAAGCGAGAGCAGAGTTCCGATCCGTGGTTCTGTACTCTCCACAAGGGGAGTGGGCAGAGATGAACGAAGTGCTTGACAGACTGAAAAGAAGTGCTGTTTTATCCAAGTTTTGAGTGATGGTGCCTAATATATGGGCCTGGCGGTGTATTTTGTGATCCTATTTTTGCTCTTAAATGTTTTGACTGTGACAAGAAAAAGGCGGGAGCATGATCTGACTCTACTGGTGTCTGTCATGCTTTCGGCCGTGCTTCCTGCAACAGGCTGAGGCCCACACAGGCCGAGACCTGGACTCACTGAGACCCAGACTCGCTGAGACCTGAACAGGCCGAGAAACCGGAGTGGCGCCTTTCCTCCCAGTGTCCCAGTCTCCCCCTCATTATAGTCAAATTATCAAATCTTCCTCAAATCCATGAGCCTATTTGCTTTTGTTATTCTGAACTTTTATTCCTAACAGCCTTTTTGCCTTCTTTGTGGTTGATTTAGCACTGCTATAGATGTGACTGGAGTGTCCCTGTGAATGGCCTGTGAGGAATGTTTTAACTACTTGTGAAGTGTCAATAAGAGAGCTATTTGTATTTGTGTGTTCTTTCTTTGAAGTCTCTGATGTCTGGGGGTTTCAGAACAACTGCTAACAACTAGTGACTGTTATGGCTTCTGAATGGGACACTATGCAAGCCCCTGATATCTGTCCAGGTGGCCAGGAGATTAAGGAGAAGAAAGAAGCTGAAGGACGGCTAGAAGACAAAACTTGCAGGGGACGCTGTGTAAACTTTTGACATGCTGCCAAGGAGTACAAAGGGGAAGGACAAGAAAAAAACTTGGAGAGGAAGACTACGAGCCTTCAGCATGAAAGATCCCCAGAGACCCCCAGGGGGACCACCCCGGAGACTGATGCGCATGCTCCAGTGGGAGGGACTGGATCCCGGAAGCTAATTATAATAACCTGTTTTTTTTAGAAGTAGTAATGAATATGTATTAGCCTAGGAGCATAAAAATCAGCTACTTGATGTAACTGGTGTGCGTCTAGGTGGAGCGGAGACTCCCGACGCACCCAGAGCTGTTTGATTACCTCTATTCTTTTAATAAATTGTAAACTTTGATTATAATCCTATTTTGAAGACTGAGCCATTTATTACAGCACCCAAATAAAATAACATGCTCCATTTCTTTGGAACCTCTTTTATATGGTTACCCAGCCCCTGTGTCCCAGAAATCATGAAGGAAATAGTGAAATTGTGACTGAAGATATGAATTAATATTTTATTGAGGTGAAGAGGGGATTACTGAAAGCTGTCTGCCTGGTCAGGTAGACATCAGTACTGTGGTGTTGTTCTGTAGTTCTAACATTAATTTGGAAACTGGTCATTCACAGCTAAAGATCACTAGACTTTGGCCTATGGGCACCAACTGCAGAGTAAAGTTTTAGAGGGTAGCCTTTCAATTTGGCTGCGGTGTAGCTCACCTGCTTCCATAACCTCCTGTGGAAAGTTTTCAGAATATAGTCTTACCAAGAGTATTTGCTTAGTGTTCATCAATGAAGTGCAAGGATATACTTTCTCTCTCTACATATGTGAATGAAAGCCAGAGATGGATAAACAGTCTAGTTAGAAAACTTCCATCAGAACAAAAATAGTAAAAGAAATTAAAAATATTTTCTTTGTTATTATTATAGTCTTTAAATATACTTATTATATATTTGTCTATAGACAAATTAACATCTATCAATAAAGTTTGCTTCTAAGTAAAACAGTTCACTAAACAGTCACTGTTTTGGGAGCTAGGAAGGTCCCACTGCTGTCAAGTGCGATGCAATGCATTAGTAGCTTAATTCAAATTTTAGTGTATCAGAAGACTGTATTTACGAGGACAAAGTAGTGTTTTATTCTATTTTGTTTGTTTTGTTTTGTTTTCTTCTGTAAACAATGGCTACTGGTTTATAAATTAAATTAGTACACTGAGGCTTGAAAATGTCACTTTTGCCTCCAGGGAAATGCATATAATAAATTTCTGTTTGGCTAGATTGTACGTAAACCTAAAATTCATTTATAATTCATTTATAATGTTTGTTACTTCAGTGCTTATCAAACATGTCAACAATGCTGATAGAACATGAAACAAACAGATGAACAGCTCATAAGAAACTGTTAGATAAAATACTTCCCACCAATGACTTAGTAAACTACAAAACAGGGGAAGTAAGAATCATACATTGCAGAAAATGATACTGGAGCTCAAAGTCCCACTTGGAAAAAGTTCGTTTATTTGGTTTCTGCATAGCTTTTGTTCACCCAGCAAGGGAAGAGTATTTTCAAGCATGTTGAGGGATTTTTGAAACAGCAAGGAGGCCATCACTTGCTGCAGCTGAGCAAACCAAGCTACCAGGAGGACTACGAGGAGTTCCCATGATAATGTTCCCTTATCACCCGATTGAGGAATTAAAACTATTGTTGCAAGCAGCCAGCATTTCTTCAAAGGACAAGATCTATGTGATGATCTATGATCATCAAGTCCAATTCATGGATCCACACAGAACTACCTACATACATCTGAGAGCATTGATGCTGTCACCACTGCCCTGGGGAGCCTGTTCCAGTGCCTGACCGTGCTTTTATTGAAGAACATTTTCCTAGTACCCCCCTGACATAGCTTCATGCCATTTCCTTGGGGTCTATTACTGGTTACCAGAGAGCAGACATCAGCACTTGCCCCTCCACTCCCCTTGTGAGGAAACTGTAGGCCACCATGAGACCTCCCCTCAGTCTCCTCTTCTCTAGGACCAAACCAAGTGACCTCAGTCATCAATACATCTTTCCTTCTAGACCTTTCACTATCTGTGTTGCCCTCTGTTGTAGTTTAACCCGGCTGGCAGCTAAACACCACACAACTGTTCACTCACCCTCCCCCCTCCTTCTCTGGGATGAGGGAGAGAAACGGGAAAGCGAAGCCCGTGAGTTGAGATAAAGACAGTTTATTAAGACAGAATAATAATAATAATAATAATAATAATAATAGTACTACTACTAATAATGTGTACGAAACAAGTGATGCACAATGCAATTGCTTACCACCCAATGACCGATGCCCAGCCTAACCCCGAGCAGTCTGGCCACCCCACCTCGGCTAGCCAAACCTATATATTGTTTAGCATGACATCAGATGGTATGGAATACCCCTTCGGCTAGTTTGGGTCACCTGTCCTGGGTCTGTCCCCTCCCAGCTTTTGCTGCACCCCCAGGACAGAGCGAGAAGCTGAAACATCCTTGGTCTGGTGTAAGCACTGCTCTGCAACAATTAAAACATCGGGGTGTTATCAGCACTCTTCTCATCCTAAGCCAAAACATAGCACCCTACCAGCTACGAGGAAAAAAATGAACTCTGTCCTAACTGAATACAGGACACCCTCCTTTGGACAGTCTCTAACAATTTTATGTCCTTATATTGTGGCTCCCAAAAAATACTCAGTGTGAGGTCACACACATGGGAAAGATTCAATATGATATTAATCCTTTCGATCAATGTCTCACTGATTTGTTTGGGACGATGCCTAGATGGTTACTGGGATTAATCAAAGAGGGATTAAGGATTCTGTTTGTTGTGGTGTTAATCATCATTGCGTGTTGTACTGTAATAAATGTGGTTAAAAGGTTACTTGCAAAACTGTTACATTGGGCTTGGTTTGCTCAAAAAGAAATGGGGGGAATTGCTGAGGAATTTTTGAAACAGCAAGGAGGCCATGACTTGCTTCAGCTGAGCAAACCAAGCTACCAGGACGACTATGAGGAGTTCCCATGACAATGTTCCCATATCGCCCGATTGAGGAATTAAAAATATTGTTGCCAACAGCGGACTTCAAGGACGGGATCTACGTGACTGCTAATCACAAGGGGGTTGTCTTGCAGGTGGGGTTGTTCTCTTGCAGTTGTTTGTCTGAGTGCTTTTGACCAATAATCTTGTGTGAGACACTATCCACCCCTGTTAAGTTTGCTATAAAAGTCAGGCTATTCGGGTAATAAAGATCTGACCATACTGGTGTCTGTCGTGTTTTCGGCCATTCTTCCTGCAACAGTCTCTAACAATTTTATGTCCTTATATTGTGGCACCCAAAACTGCAAAAAATACTCAGTGTGAGGCCACACCAGCACAGAGTAGAGTGGAACAATAGCTGTGCAATATGTCAAAAAACAACAGTTTTGTTGTTGTTGTTTTGTTTATTTGTTTTTTAATCTTTTCATATATGGGAGACAAGATTATTCTGTGAAATGAAGCTCTCAGTTACAGGACTATCTCTTGGACTATCTCCTGTTCAGCCCGGAGAAGAGAAAACACCAGGGAGACCTTATATCAACCTTCCAGTAAGTGAAGGGGGAAAACAAGAAAACGGGAGAGGGATTCTTTATCTGAGAGTGTAGTGACGGGGCAAGGAGTAATGGCTTTAAATTAAAAGAGGGTAGATTTAGATTAGCTATTTGGAAGAAGTTCTTTACTCTGAGGATGATGAGGCACTGGAACAGGTTGCCCAGAGAAGCTGTCAATGCCCTATCCCTGGAAATATTTAAGGCCAGGTTGGATGGGGCTTTGAGCAACCTGGTCTAGAGCAAGGTGTCCCTGCCCATGGCAGGGAGGCTGGAATTAAATGATTTTTAAGGTCCCTCCCAACCCAAGACATTCTATGATTCTATGATTCTGTGATTCTATGATATTTTTGTATCTAGAGAATATGAATTTTAAGAATGATTTGTATTCTCCTGGCAATAACAGTTTTGGACCAATAAAGAAGTTAATCCCATGGTGGATGTTTCTCCTCCAAAACATCTTCCCTCTATTCCAGCTGTCTTGCTCACCATCATCAGCTTACCATAATGTTTGAGATGGAAATAATATGGATGGAAAAATCAAACTGCAAAGGCTTCTTAATTAACTCACTTCAGAAATATATTTAAAAAATCATTTTCAGCTAACAGTATTCAATAACTGCAGTTTTGCATGCATTTCCAAGGAGTAATGACCACAAGAAAAATCCTTCAACCAGTTATTTACACTCAATTATACAGGAAATACCAAACAATACTGTCATAGCAATTATGGTAGGTTAATTAGACAAATGGCAAAATGGTAAAAATTTTGATGCTTTTATTTGTAGTGAGATAGTTTAGTGTATTGTAGATAGCGCATTTGTGTAATATTTAGAGCTAGTTATTAAACTAAGAGGGAAATATGTATAAGATAGGAGACCCAATCAGGATAGCTTTTATGTCACTACTTCTGGTGTAAATACAGTGAAAGCGTTGCAATGTGTTTCACACTTAATAACTACCTAAATTCCTTGTAATATTTGTGTAAGTGCACTGAACACTATTATTTCATATTTTTTAAAAAATATTTTTTTATTTTATTTATGTTTTTTTTTTTTTTTTTCCCCTTGGGCAAACTGTGGCTTGTTGTGGTGTACACCTTGTTGCAAATGATCTTGTTCCCAGAATAAAATTTTTTTGAGACTTCTCACCTACCTCTTGAATAAACACTGCTAATTGTGGCAATTAACAGTTTGCATTTCAGAATAAACAGTTTACCATAAACATGATTTTGAGTCATGTTATTTTCAAAGTAAGAAAGTACGATTAATTTCAATCAGATTCTGCTTACTGGCAGAGGAAACAATTTACAGAGTCGCAGAATCACAGAATCATCTAGGTTGGAAAAGACCTCCAAGATAACTGAAACCAGGACATTCTTGTGTCCTCTCTTGACATTTCTAACCAATAAATCTGAGGCCAAAATCCAAATTTGTTGTTCATCTAAACAGTAATATATCAGAAAACTTGTGTACTCTAAGGAATAATTTTTGAAAGAAAGGATCCTGCTATGAAAAAAATGCTTATTTGCCTTAAAATCTTAAAGAACTTTCTTGACATTCATTCTGCCATTAGTGCTGTTAGACAGTAATATATGAATGTGTTAAACTGAGTAATTAGAGTAATCTGCATTTCCTGACATGAATGTAAAGAGCTAAAATAGAATATGGAAATTTCATTGGCTTTCATTTCATTCAGATTTACCTTTGAAAGGTATGTACAAAATACATAATCTTTGAAACTTCAAGATGACACGTAAAATAATTGACTGCTCTATATTGTCTACCGATATGTATGTGAAAACTAAGCAAAAGCAAGTTTGAATGCCAAATATAACACACTTTGGCATATGAATAAACCCAGAAAAGACATCTTGAGTATTAGCCAAGTCAGAAATGACCTATTTCATGATTTATAAGCATTTTAGTTATAGTTTTACCTTTTGACTTTTTCCTCTCTGTTGGGCCTATAACACTATTAACGCTACAAGATTGTATTTATTAGCCAATAATTCCATTCTATTATGTACCTTCATTCTAAACAAACATGCGCTTAATTTTGACATCATGATGACAAAGGAAAACTTTATTATAGCATAACAAATTTTGGTAGCAAAATGTAATTCCTTTTATGATAATCCTTTCTGAAAGAAGTAATAATTTAGATACACTTGAACTGTAATAGTTTTTACTTAATTATCTCTCTATTTATTTATCACTTCAGGCATGTTTTTTTATGGCATCATTTAAGATGTGGTATTGTTCACCTAAATGTAACTACTTGGTACCATTTTTATACATCTTAGGGCACTAGAGATAACTAGAGATAAATGGTAGACAAAATGCAACAGCTGGATTTTTTGGGATGTTTAAATAATATTAAAATCCTATATTAGGGAGACCAAACGGTATCCACATTAACTAGTCCATGTATTTTCAAATATTTATCCATAAAGAATTCTTCTGATAATGAGTGACTACTGGACATAGCAATCTACTGCTAATCTGTGCACTGGTAAAAATCATTAAACACACTAAACTTTCATGTTAAAAGTTACAGACCTATAACTGCAAGAAGCACGGAAAGGACACAGAAAGGTGATTTATACTAAAAAGATGCCTATAGTTCTAAATAATTTGTAAATGCATCACAAGTCATGTAGTTCAGACCTTACTGATGTGCTTTTATTATATAATAAACACAGAAATATTTACCTTCTCAGTATCCTACACAAGTATATGTTATTTTTATGATTTCATGTTTGCTTGTTTTTCTTGCAAGATGGAGTAAACAAACAAACAAAACACATCAAAAACAATAAACAAAACAAACAAACAAACAAACAAACGAGAAAAAAAAAGAAAAATCACCAGCACTAACAAAGCAATTGTGATATGTTAGTTTGCATTAAAGGATTCATACACAGCATAAGCATAGCTACCAATCTAACAATACTACAGGAGAATACAGGACTGTCTTTCTGTGCTGTATCTGACTGGTGTATCTGGCGTATAGACTTACAAACAATGCTCTTCCTTCCTTCCCACCCTTCTTAAGTTTGACTTCTAGCTTATGATTTCTGCACAGAATCCTTTCATTAACATTTTTTCCCCAATTTTTCCCAACGAGTACCGTTCACTAGTGGATCAGTTCTAGATACTCATGAACAAAGTGAATATCTTAGTGATATTCACCTTCAGAAATTTAGCTGGTTTGTTTAATTTATATATATCAAAAAGCTGAATTAATCATCAAGAATGAGAACTACTTGCCCTTTTGTAAGCAAACATATTGCCAGAGCATGAGGTAATGGGAGTTTTCCTTCAGAATCAAATCTGCAGTTAAAATTCCAAGATTTTGCCTTAAGGTTTGTTTTTCATGCTAGAATCTACAATTGATAAGAGATATCTTTATAAAACCTAATCATTATTCTGTAGGCCAGTCAGAATTAAAATAATCCTTTTGCCAGTGGTCTTATATTGTCATCTGAAACATTTTGTACAGCACGGTATGTGCACCTTAGAAATATTTCCTCTAAAATTTAGTACTTTTTTTCCATTACTGTTTTAAAATGAAAATATATATATATATTCACTGAAAATTAGAAATACATCGTTTGGATTCAAAGAACATTTTTGTATGTCTTGAATGAAGGAAGCCCATGGTTTCCTATCCTGCTCCATCATACGCATGATGAAAATGGGGTGTAGAAAACAAACAAAACATTAGTGTATTTATAGGAACCTATTAACCTTTTCTCCTTCATGAGAATAAAATCTGTACACTCCACTAATAAAAAGCTAATCTCAACAACAAAAAATATATAATTGCATATGGAAAGTTGCCTAGAAAGCAAAACACTCCATTTATTGATTGATTGATTGATTGATTTTCAATGTTAAAAATAAACCAAAAGTAAGAAGAAGGGAAAATATATTTTGAAAATGTTGCAATTTTAAGTCTAAAGAATAGCAATTTTAATTATTTGTTAGATTTCAAAACACAATCTAATGTCTTCTGGCTTTCACCAAGATTATATTTTAGAAAATCCCATGTATATATGGATATATGGGGGGGTCTATATATATATATATATATATATATATATATATATATATATATATATATATATATATATAGGATATTATTTTATTTTATTTATTTTAATTTTATTTTTCCCCTCTGGAGTGTTACCACATTGTTGACAATCATATTAGACAGAGTAGGAACATTAATACTGTTTGCAGAGGTGTGTTCATCTTGCTGCAGTTGTGTTCATTCTTAGCTTCAGATATTTCTAACATGAAATATTCTGTTCACTATACCACACTTTATTTGATTGCTCATTTCAATCATCATTTTCTAATATACAGACCGGGGGATGAGAGGCTGGAAAACAGACCCATAGAAAGGAATCTGGGTGTTTCAGTCAATGGCAAGTTGAATATGAGTCACCAGTGTGCCCTGGCAGTCAAAGGGGCCAGGCATATCCTGGGGTGCATCAAGCATGGCGTTGTTAGCCAGTCCAGGAAAATGATTTTGCCACTCTACTCTGCACTGGTGCAACCTCACCTTGAGTATTGTGTGCAGTTTTGAGCACATTATAAGAAGGACATAAAATTGCTAGAATGTCCAAAGGAAAGCAACAAAAATGTTGAAGGGGTTAGAGGGGAAGAAGTATGAGGAGCAGCTGAAGTTGCTTGGTTTGTTCAGCCTGGAGAAGAGAAAGCTGAGGAGTGACATCATCATTGAGAAGCTTTATGAGCACTGGAATAGGCTTCCCAGGGAAATGATCACAGTTCCATGCCTGTTGGAGTTCAAGAAACATTTGTACAATGCACTCAGAAATATGGTCTGATTTCTGAGTGGTCCTGTGTGGAGCCAGTTAGACTTGAGGATCCTCATAGGTCCCTTCCAGCTCAGAATATTCTATGGTTATATGACTCCATTGTCTTGAGAATAGTGACATGGAGATGCAGTCTATCTGCATAAAAGTTACCCTCCAAAAATAAACAAGCAAACAAACAATGGTCTAAAATTTTGGGAAGACCTGTGTGGTGCCAGGAGTTGGACTCAATGATCCTTATGGGTCCCTTCCAACTCGGGATATTCTATGATTCTATGAAACAACAAAAAATTCCAGTAACTGGAATCTCTTTTATAATTCTTCTTCTTATTATTATTGTTTGTTTTTTGTTTTCAACCTCGTAGAAATATTTAACTGAGAAACAGAAGCTCTTAAAGACCACAGCATGATAACAAAGCAATTGTTTATCATTCAGCTTGACAAATGTTTAGTATTTTCTTAATGTTGAGACAATATTAATAAACATTATTTGTCCTAAGAATGTAATATAAGTAGCCATGAGAGTATGGTATTCCAGTAGCTTAACAACTACTTGATATTGTTCTCTGACATTTTCTGTACAGGGTGGCAACCTCATCAAATTTTGCATAGCAGCTGCCGGTTGATCTGATTAGAAAGTTGTTTTAAAATGCCCCCTTAAGTCATAGTTCAGATACAGATATCGTCTTTGCCTCAGGGTGAAGGGAATAATAAAAGTATCACTATTCTCATCTTTGGCTTAATGCAGAAAGCCTGTTTTAGTAGTAGTACCAGATCAACTCAAACCAGGAAAAGCAGGGTTGAAGAACAAAAAATATAGTCAGACTTTCAGAAAGACAGCAGAGAATTGAGTCTAGCTTTGCCTGCAGCTAACACTTCTACTGGCTCTGACTGCATTTTTTTTTCTTGTATTCTACCTTAGAGTTGTATCTTACAGCATAATAATATTACTGGATGTTAGTGGACAAGGGAAACTAGGAATCATCTTCAAAAATTATAACTGTTAGAAATAATTAACCCTGAACCTTTGTGAATGCTATGGTTTACTTCCTCAGAGCATTTTATTTCCTTGAGAATAACCTATCTGAAAAGAAGAGAACATCAGGGATATAAAGATGAATGCAACTTAAAGTACACAGTTGCCTCCACAACACAAAATCAGAAGATATTGTGTCACACAAGACAGGAAAAACTGCTTCAGTGCCCAAGCAAAGAATAAGAGAACTTTTCTTTCTTAGGTTCAGCACAGCAGACAATGAACTATGAATATACGTGCATGTGAAACTAAACACGTAGAAACCTGTATGGACAGCAAAAGACAATATGCATTAAGGTGTTCTTGTTATTAATGATGAAATGGTAATGTGTGGAGCCTCAAATTTTCGTGGAAACTGCTAAAATGACTCAAAAGCCAATGTAACAAAGGCCCACAGAGCTGGAAAAGGAAATGTGGCAGTAAAGCATCTAAGTCTAAAAAGACAACTGGAAAAGTCATGACTAATAACAAATAAGTAAGAAATAGATAAAGTAGCTTTGCATTTATATTAAGTGGAATATTTGTTCCTTTGAGGATGAAGAAGTGACAGGAAAAAAAGAAAAAAGGCTTAAAAGAATGGTTTGGAGACAAATGTCCAAAGCATTTCTATAGCATTTCTCATGCATTGTATGGGTGAAGTGGTAAAAGACAATATAGACAAAATCCAAGATATCTTTCATAAAAAAGAAACATCAAAAATGTCTGCAGAGATGTAAATGTTGTGCTGGACTCAACAGCAGAAGAATGTGATGTATCCTAGGAAAGACCAAACAGGCACATAGCCAACATTTGTGCCTAATTACACATTTGGCCTCCTACTCATTTGGACTATGGGCAGAACATATAAATTAAATATTTGAGTGCGTTAAAACAGACTTTTAGGAAGCATTTAAGGTGAACAGCAATTTCTATCCTCCTTTCCATATTTGGAAGGTATGAAGATAAGGGTAGCCACTCACTGTACAGTGAGGACAAAAGTAAGTATTTTAAAAATATTGAGAAAAAAAATAAAATTAAGAAAAAAAAAAGTTTATTTTCCTCGGTCTCTTTTCTAAAGCAGTAAAATATCTTGCATAGTTCATTTAACTATCCTTGATTCATGAAATGCCAGGGATCAAAATTCTTGCCCTGCCACATGGACTTCAGTATAACATTTTTTTTTTTTTAAATCCCTTTGTTTTAGTTAATTTGTTACATAATATTAACTTTAAAATACAATAAGTTTTGCCTGTAGTTTCCATCAGCTACAGTCAAGAGAATAATTATGCCTATAAAATAGACCATTGTGGGAAAGTAAATGCTGGGTGGTTATATAACATTTCAGGAGATACAGCATCTCCTCTGCATTATTGATAGAAATCTGCTTAAAGAGGATACTCACTTGACAACTCTGCTTAATAAATTATTGTTTAATATTTATACCTTTCAATTTTTCTCCTTCTGTGTGATTTAATGACCCATTTAAGGTGTTCCTAATTCCTTAGATGATATTAGAATTCTGTTTCATTAGCATGGTTTTGTTCATACTCACTATGTCAAATTTAGGACACAAGACAGCTTTTCTTATCTGAGTTTACTATGTACAGATTACCAATATGTAAACCAGACCATGGAGAGTTAAGTTTGTTTTCAAAGGAATAACAATAAATTGTAGGGTTAAAAACAGTTGATGAAGAAGCACTAAGAGCACAGGTTATTTAGTGGAAATCACTTGACAGGCTTATGGTGGCGTTGCTAATGGTTATGGCCACTGAACAATGATCCTTTTTTTTTTTCAGTATTTTTTGGAACACACACAGCTTTATGGTATTCCCTCTCCTGACAGGCCGAAAAGCAGTCTGATATAAAATGCACTTCAAAATAACCTTGGTGATTGTATGTTTTGACTCACTGCGTTTCCATCTTTTGCCTTAATATTAGCAGGTTGGTGGCAGGGCTGGTTTTGTTTTTGTTTTGGTTTGTTTTGGTTTTATTTGTCTTATAACAAGAGTAAGCAGACTTGGAGAAGAGCGACTAATTCATTGTAGCACTGAGAAGTCTATCATCTTGGAGGATTTAAACTCTTGAAGTATGGGCTGGATATTTAGACAGTGAGGTGGATTGAAAATTAGGTGAATGGCAGAGTCCAGAACGTGGTGATCAGTGGCATGACATCTAGTTGTAGGCCAGTAAATGGCAGTGTACTCCTGACACTGTACTGAGTCTGGCCCTGCTTCACAGGTACATGATCTGGATTATGGGGCAGAGTGTACCCACAGCAAGTCTTCAGATGACACAAAACTGAGAAGCGTAACAGATACTCCAGACAATCACGCTGTCATTCAGAGGAACCTGGGCAGGCTGGAGAAATGGGCTGGCAAGAACCTCATGAAGTTCAACAAGGAGAAATCCTAAATCCTGCATCTGGGGAGGAAGAAACCTAGGTACCAATACAGTCCAGCAGGGGCACCAGCTAGAAAGCAGCTTGGCAGAGAAGGACCTGAAGGTCCTGGTAGACACCAAGTCTATATATAGTGCCAAGCTCTTTGCAGTGGTGTTCAGTCACAGACCAAGAGGCAAAGGGAAAAAACGGAAACACGGGAGATTATGTCTGAACATCAGGAGACACTTCACTGTGTGGGTGACTGAACACCAGAACAGTTTTCCCAGAAAAGCTGTGGAATCTCCCTCCTTGCAAATATTCAAAACACATCTGGGCAACCTGTTCCACGTCTACCTGTTTGAGCAGGTGGGTTGGACACGATGACTTCCAAAAGTTCTTGATTTTTATTATTATTTTATCTATTTTTTCTTTTATCTATTCTTTCTTTCTTTCTTTCTTTCTTTCTTTCTTTCTTTCTTTCTTTTAATTATCAATGGAAGGATAAAAGAAAATTGAGAGGTGAAGCTGTAGAAAGCCAGTTCTCCGTTGCTTATTAGAGCAGGAAAAAAGGAAGTGTACAGTTAAAGGTTAATTTAGGACTTCATTATTTACTATTGCTTTGCACAGAGCCTCTGGCTTCTTAACAACAGCTAATGCGTTGTTGTTCTACTTGATAAGTTATTAAGTTTTAAACTTTTTCAGTTTCATGGAGCTTTGATTTTATTTTATTCTTTTGTAAGAATTTGCATATAGTTTTGTACATGTAAATAAGGATGCATTTAATAAAACAGGGAAGCTACAGTTGAATAGAGCCTGTAGGCACAGCTAATATAAAGAATGCTATACCAGCTGAAAACTGCTGCTGACTTCTCACCAGTAAAAAATATAATTGTAAGAGCCATAGCCACAAACATGGCTCTTACACGTCATATGAGTGACACAGTATGTACATAAACTTTTAGGTTAAAAGAAGTGTCAAAAGCCTGCTGGGAGCAGAAGCATATTAAAGACTTGACTTCTTTCACTTAAACTGTCAGCTTCAGCACAAAGCTAATCTACAGAAAGAAAGCAATGTTTAAGAACTATTTTTCAGGCTTCACTTTCCTCTTCCCTTTCCCCTTCCTAATCCTTTTTTTTCTTTTTTTTTCTTTTTTTTTTTCTTTTTTTTTTTTCCTTCCCATTGTATAGCACATCCATTTGAACTTTAGTCAAACAAAAACATAAGAGTGATACTAAAATGTAAACTTTTTAAAGAAGAGACTTGGGTATAATATCTAACAATGGAGGTAGACACTCCATTTCTTGAAAACTCTTTGTACTCTGACTCCAGTATGTTCTTTATTTATATTCCCACAGCTATTTGTTGTCTGGGTTTTATCAGCAATTCACTACTTACTGGGTGTGATATTCTAGTCTCTATGAAAAGTTTGTACCTGTTCAGAGGAAATTGCAATATGTGATGGCCAATTCTCCTATTGCTTTAGCATAGGAGGTAGGGAAACTTGTCTATAAATGTGAAGAAATTCACAGCTGGAATTTTCTGGCATGAATATATGTATATATACAAAGATATGCATATACATATATAAAAGCAATTATTTTAATACTTAATTTTAAACAAACAACAACAACAAAAAAGGCTCATTCTTTCTAGGTATTTAGAAGCTATATTCTGCAGAACCGGAACTGAAATCATTGGGTTGGTGATGTTGCAGCTATTTAAGGAGATAATTTTACGTTCTTTGTAATCTTTGACATTGGAATCTATTTTAGGAAAACTCATGATATATTCGCTGCCTCGGTCCATAAAAAGGAAATTTTGAAAGAAAAGGTAATGTCCTGACTATGGATAAAAAGCAACACTTGCTTGAAAGAATCTTGAACTCAAAAGTAACATTAAGATCTAGTTTAGAGAAAAAAAGGCTGAAAGCTTCTGAGTGGAAAGACTTAATGCACAAAAGAGTGTAGCTAAAAAAGAGACTGAGGAGAGGCAACAGGACAGAACTTTTATCAGTAGAATCAAGATCTGGTCTTTTCCATTAAGAAGGCTTGGCCTTTTGCAAAGTTAGAAGGCAGATGAAGCAATTGAATGAGACTTCGCAATCTTCACAGTTCAAGAAAACTGAAGTACCACTTATGCATTTTTTTTATTCCCTGGGGCAGGTATTATTGCAGGTAAGGTAAGGTGGTTGCATTTTTTTTTTTTCTTTTACACAAAAATTTCAGGAAGTGTAGTCTCTCCTTGAAGAACAGAAGCCAGTTGAGGACTTCATAAGAGGCTGTCATGATTACTTAGGTGATCTACTTGGTCACCGATGACCAGGAAGAGCAAAAAGTGAAGGTTAATGTTTTTAGCATTTGGAAAACAGAGCGTGACTTACACGCATCTCTTCCTCCTATCTCTTCCTCCTGTCTCTCCTTCATTGTCCATGCAAGTTGTGGTGGTTAAACACCTGGAGGTAGCTCAACATCACTATGCTACTTTCTCTGTCCCTTCTCAGAAGGACAGGGGGAGAGAATAAAATGAAAAAAGCTCATGGGAAGACATAAGGACAGGGAGGTCACACACCAATTGCCATCAGGAGAAATCCAGACTCAGCATAAAGGAGATTAATATAATTTATTGCCTACTGATAACACTAGAACAGTGAGAACTGAAAGCAGACTGAAAACACCTGTCCCCCAACCACCTTCTTCATTGTCCTCCCCTCAAGCAGTGTAGATGAACGGGGAATGGGGGCTGTGGTCAGCCCATGATGCTTCATCTCTGCCCCTCCTTCATGGTCACTCTCTGCCCCTGCTCCACGTGGTGTCCCTCCCACAGGATGCCGTCCCTCCTGAACTGCTCCTGCCGACAAGCAGCAGCTCTTCAAGAACTGCTCCCACATGGCTCCATACCACAGGGTCCATCCATTCCCCAGGAGCACACTGCTCCAGCACGGGTGGGCGGCAGCTCCCCCCAGACCCCCTGCTCTTGCGTGGGCTCCTCTCCATGGGCTGCAGCTCTGGCCCGGGGCCTGCTCCTGTGGGGGGCTCTCCATGGGCCACAGCCTCCTCCAGGCCACATCCACCTGCTCCACCGGGGACTCCTCCATGGACTGCAGCGCGGAAATCTGCTCCATGTGGGACACATGGGCTGCAGGGGGACAGCCTGCTCCTCCAGGGGCCTCTCCACAGGCCACAGGGGAACTGCTGATGTGTGCCTGGAGCACCTCCTGCCCTCCTGCTGCACTGCCCTTGGGGGCTAAAGGGCTGTTCCTCACTCTCCCAGCTGCTGTTACACAGCATTTTTTTTTTTCCTTTCTTAAATATGCTATCACAGAGGTGCATCCAATATCACTCAGTGGCCCAGCTCTGGCTAGCAGCAGGTTCCTTTTGGAGCCATCAGGAGGTGGCTTTTTTCTGATATGGGGCCACTTCTGGACTCCTCACAGAGGCCACCCCTGCAGCCCTCCAGCAAAAAACCTCACCAATAAACTCAATGCAAGTGTACCACACCACAGAATTAATTTTGTGTATATTAAATGTGACCTTCAGAAGCCTCTATTGCTCACAGCTGCTGCTAACTGTAGGACAGAACCAGCTTAACCTACCTGAAAAGGGACAACAGGAAATGGTAGGTGGTACTGAGGAGGAATATTAATGACAGTATGAAGAAATTATTTATTATTTTTTTTGTCAACTCAGATGCCATTGTCCATAAATATTACTTGCTGTCATACATAGGTTTAGGGAGAAGATACAAACCTAGAGGAAAACTGACTAAAGCAGGATGGGCTTTTAGGTGACCTGTAAAACTTTGCACCAGTCAGCTGGTGTCACATCTGTCAGAGCTTGCATTAGCCCACAGAACACAGATAGGGTCACTAAAACCAAGATAGGAGAGTAGAGAAACCATCAGCTTCTGATGGAGTGATGTGGCTCTTCAATGAACAGCAAATTGGGCTTTTAGCTGCAAGTCAAACACAAGGTTGTCAGCAACCAGCTCTGAAATTGAGCTTCCCTCACTGAACATGCATTCCAATAGATTTTGAAAGAATCTAAAAGATTTTGAAAGAATACTAAAATTCTAGGATTAGAATTAAGGGAAGGAGATAGTGGACTGATGCAAGATGAGGTGAAAGCCAAATCCACTGTAAAACAACATTAGTGGTGGCAGCATTTTAAAATTTTGCATATAGAAAAGATACTTCCAGACCCCTTCCTGAAAAATAGATTAGTCACAGAGTGGAGGACTTTCTTTCCCTCTTTCTTTTCCTCTTTCTCTCTTTTTCTCTGTCTCTCTCCCTCTCCCTTCTCTCTCTCCCCCCCCCCATCCCCCTTTCCTTCCCTTCTTCCTTTCTTTTCTGTCTATAACAGACCATAATTCTGGCAGTATCTCTGCCTGTATTTTTGAGATGAACAGTTTGCTTTCAGAGCAACTGTGAAAGATTCATGTGCACATTAGTATACTTTCTGATTGCATCACTGGCAAGAGAAAAGCAGCAATGAAGTAGAAAACTCAGAATTGAATAATGGAGTTCATTAAGTGGGAAATGGAGGAGGAATGAAGGGGACTATGGTGATAAAGTAGAATAAAAGGCCAAATAATCCTAAAAATAATGTTAACTTCCATTCCTAATGTAAAACATGGGATTAAATGATAAAGGCTTAGCAATGAGTTTACAGTAAAAGAATTTATATAGTAAAGACTTTTTCTATTAATTTAAAGCTGAGGCTCTGGTTGCATGTTTACAGATACATTTCTCTATTTATCTGAAGTCTGATTCTGGTACTTCTGGTTGCTAAGGTTAATAACTCAATTCAGGTAGAAACCTGATCGTAGTTTTATTTTATTTTATTTTATTTTATTTTATTTTATTTTATTTTATTTTATTTTATTTTATTTTATTTTTTATTTTTGCTGCATGCTTATTGCAGGGAAGATGAAACTTTTCCCTTTTTTCCATATCTCTGCTTACAGCCTTTCCTTTCTGTGTTTTCTCTACCTACCTTTCCTGGGTCCCACACAATAGTGTGGCCATTTGTTCTCCAAGGAAACCTTGATGTTTCTAGATTTGTTGGTCACAGAAGAAATTAAAACAACTTGATGGAAATACTTGTATGCATAGGACATCAGCACTGTTAGAAACAATAAAAGAAGCTATTACTGTGAAAAATTTCAGATTTCCCTGGAGCAGAAACTTGAGATGATTCAGTGGTAATTTTATAAATTAAAATTAATTTAAAAATAGACACAAATTTTCTCCCGTTTTGCTTTCCCTATGCTCAAAATAGTTATTTGGCCGACAAGTAATACGTTAGCAAGTTCTGGCAAGCTTGCACACCTGGGCTGCATGGACCTATATAGAATGAGGCTTTTTGGAGACAGAAACTCTTTGGTGCTCCTGAAAACTGTATTAGGTTTACATGGCAAGGTTTTGGCAGCAGGGGGTCTAGGCTACAGGGGTAGCCTCTGTGAGAAGAGTTCAGCAGCTGCCCCATGTCAGAGCAGAGCCAGTTCCAGCTGCTCCAAAAGGGACCTGCCGCTGTCCAGAGCCAAGCCATGAGCAATGCTGGTTGTGCCTCTGGGAGAGCAGATTTAAGAAAGAATAAGAAATGCCATGAAACAGCTATGAGAGAGGAGTAAGAAAATATAGAGAGCACCAGCCCTGTAGACCCCAAGGTCAGTGGTGTTTTCCTATGCCACTTGGTGTGAGTACATAGATAAGGATGGAAAGGGCTGGGGGGGGAGGGGGGTGGAGCAGTTTCTCAGTGTTACATTTTTTTAGTTATAGGTAATAAATTATATTAATCTCCCTGGGCTGAGTCTGTTTGGCCTGAGGAATGAGACAGCAGCTGAGGTGGAGTTTAACTGCCCAGCTGGGTAAAACCACCACAAGGAATCATAGCATTTTCATTGGGACAGTTTTGCTACTTGTTCCTGAGTTATTGTCCTGGTTTCAGTTAGAACAGAGTTAATTTTCTTCCTAGTAGCTGGTAGAATGCTATGTTTTGGCTTAGGATGAGAAGAGTGCTGATAACACCCCGATGTTTTAATTGTTGCAGAGCAGTGCTTACACCAAGCCAAGGACATCTCAGCTTCTTGCTCTGTCCTGCCAACGGGCAGGCTGGGGGTGCAGCAAGAGCTGGGAGGGAACAGACCCAGGACAGGTGACCCAAACTAGCCGAAGGGGTATTCCATACCATCTGACGTCATGCTAAACAATATATAGGGGTGGCTAGCCGAGGGAGGGGGGGGCCGGACTGCTTGGGGTTAGGCTGGGCATCGGTCAGCGGGTGGTGAGCAATTGCATTGTGCATCACTTGTTTGTACATATTAGTAGTAGTAGTACTATTATCATAATTGTATTATTGTTATTGTTATTGTTATTGTTATTATTATTTTCCTGTCTTATTAAACTGTCTTTATCTCAACTCACGGGCTTCACTTTCTCATTTCTCTCCCCCATCCCAGAGAGGGAGGGGGGAGGGTGAGCGAACGGCTGTGTGGTGTTTAGCTGCCGGCCGGGTTAAACCATGACAGCAGAGTTAAGTCCTCATCGTGAACTCCAAAACCATGTTGACTGGCCCAACAGGATACAAACCACAGTGCTACCACTCACCTCTAGTAGGGCGTACCAGGACAGTTTTAATCAAAGGAGTTGTGACTGAACTTTATTTGTGAACTATATGGTGGAGGAATTACATTTCTCTTTTAGGGTCCTTAAGCACAAATAATAATGAATTTAACTCCTCTATCTATGTGAAAATATTAACTGACATCCAAAGGCCCTCCCACACTTGTTTAATTTTTGGACCATCTAATGGAAAATGGTATTTTGAAAATAGACTTGGAAAACAGGACCTCCATCCCAAAGCTGACCAACCTTTTTTAAAAATAGTAATTGCTCTTACTTTTTGCTCTTTCCCATAGTTATCATAACAGTATATTATGGTTTACTTTTTCTTTTTTTTTTCCAAAAAGAAAATAATAGCGTTTTATTTTTTAAGTATGGCTAAACAATCATTTGGCCATTTTTTGGTTAACATCGCCAAAGAGAATGTTTTAGTCTGTCTGCATTCTCACGCAGAAAAAATAATAAGAAAGAACACATGAAACTGTATTTCAGGTTTGCATGTCCTGTGATTGTGTGCTCTCTGTCATTCTCTATCAAAAATTCCCACTTGAGTCAGTGGCACGTACACCCATGTTACGCTATTATTACATCTCATAACTCATATAATTTCTCTATATTCGTTCTTCTAGAGCCAAGATGAGATGGCAGCATCCTCAGACTGTCTCCAGTGTGAGTTGTTGCAGTTATAGCTGTTTGTTCATATCAGTTATAAAAACTGAGAACACGGTGACACACTCTGCCTGTGGTCAGGAAAGCCCCAGCAATCTTCCCTGGTCCTCTTGAAGATTCAGCCTGACTCATTACCTCATGATCATGGAGCTGTCGATAGGACCTGTCACCATCCCCATGCCAGCCATGCCTGCAGCCCCATGCTGCAGCCCCGCCTGTGCTGTGGGACCCCACTGTTTCTGCCTTGTCCTCACTCCTGGAACAGCCTCATTCTTGTTGATACTTGACAAGGTCCTGCAGCAAACATGCAATGTTTTCTGTAATCCTGGGTAAAAACTGAATAGAGCATTTTGTCCAATATTCACATAAATAGTTATCTCTCAGAATGCACTTGTATTTGTTAAACCTTTTTTCTCATCAATAATGCATTTGAGACATTGAAATATTTTATTGTAGTTGTCCTTCAAGATAAAGAGATGCTCAGACGCAGTATTTGTGTTAAGGAAACACAACTACTGTAAATAAGCAATATGTATGATATGTATATATAACAGAACTGAATTGCCCTATTCAGACGTATAAAAGAAAGCACAGCACCTACCTCAGCTTGGATGTAAGTACATCAAAGTAACAACATCTTCCTAATGTTATAAATACCGAGTCAATTTAGCTTTTCAATTTAGCTTTTCAATTTCAATTTTCAATTTAGCTTTTTTTTTTTTTTTTTAGCCGATGGAATATCTGGTAATTTTTCCCCTTTTTAAACCAGAGGTCCCTCCTCAAACCTCCCGAGTCTAAGGATCTGCTTTGTCTCTGACCCATTCCTGGAACTTCTTTTTATACAAAAAAAGTTCCAAAACTCCTGTCTGTGCCTGTATCTAAAGGTGTCTTGTGACTGTTATCCCACCCACAAATACTTAGAACGATCACTTCGGTCCTTCACCAGCCGAGTCCCTCGCAGAATATTGGAACCGCGGTTAGAAGACCTCCGCACTCACTTTGGAACTGAGTTCCATCTCAATCACACCCTTACACACAGGCACACAACCGAACACACCCAACCGAACAGCATAGTCACGAAATGATAAATCTTCATTCGGATCTTCGTGCGCAGAATTACCAATTTAAACCAGAGGAGGGGAGAGCTCCTTGTTCTTTACTTGCCTCTTATGTTCGTAATCCTGCTGGGCTCCATACTGCTCCCGGAAAAGGGCCACAACAAAATAAGGGTGGGGGCGCCTCCCTTAGCCGTTCACAGCCTTGGGACTCAAGAGGATCATGTCGGGGTCACCAAATTGTTATAAATACCGAGTCAATTTAGCTTTATAAGATTTATTTATGGGGTCAATAAAAGGCAAGTAAACAGCACTGGGTGCGCAGGGAGTCTGGGCTCCTCCAACACACACACGTTACATCAGGCATCTGGTTTTTATGCTCCTAGGCTAATACATATTCATTACTACTTCTAGAAAAGGCAGGGTTATTATATTTAGTTCCTGGAATCCGAACCCTCCCACTGGCGCATGCATATCAGTCTCCGGTGGTCCCTCCGGGGGTCTCTCGTGCTGAAGGCTCATACTCTTCCTCTCAGGCTTTGTCCTTGTCCTTCTCCTTTGTCCATCTTGGCCAGATGTCAGAGAGTTGCGCAGCATCCCATGCAATAGTCACAATAGTTAGCAGTTATTCTGAAACCCCCCTAGATATCAGAGACTCAAGGTCTCTGATAGAGGTATCTGAGACTCAGATACCTCTGATACCCTTCAAGCCCTCTATTGACAGGAATTGCTGGAACATTCCTTACACAAAGGAGAAAGAGATGTTTTTATTTTTTTTTTCCTGTAAACATGTCCAGTTGTTATTGTGCATGAGTGTTGTTTTCCCCTAGTGGAAGTTAAAAATGAAAGATTAAATATAATGTGTGGTAACCAAAGGAACTGGTGAATTTCAGCAACCTAAACTCACTTCAGTGTTGTTAAATTCTTATGTTGTACTACCCACCAGTTAGGAATATTTCTTCTTCATTAACATGGTTGGTGAATACAGTTTTCTGGTTCACTGAAGCTCGATTTCAGTAATTTACTCTCTTCTGAAATAGTTTTTATTTGTTTTTAAAAATTTCCCCTTCAAGGTTTCAAAATTCTCAACATGCCTGGTTCTTTTAACTGAATATCTATAAACCTCTTCTCAAGTATACATGCTGGAAACCATTAATCATTTAAAAATATCTTAAGAAACGATCAGAAAAATCTGTTGTGATTACTTTCTTTCTGCCAGTAGTGATATAATGAATAATCCTTGCTCATTTTATAAATTAAACAAATAATAGCTAAAAATTTCTCAGTAGATTCTGGGAATAGAATGAGTGAAATATTTCCATGTTTCTTGGTCAATGTTTGTTGTATTTTAATGTTTTGTGGCTCTTCCTTCTTCCACTGTAAGTAATAATAGATACTCTTTACTTACACATCCTTTCACACTCACACTCAGTCTTCCTTTTTTTTTGTTTTTACCTGAACTCATTTTCTAAGCTGAAAGATCCAGCTTCAATTAGGATTTTTTTTTTCATTTAGAAGCTTTTCCATCTTTCTGATTATCTTATCACTATAACATGAAGTATGAACACACATTGGGACACCAGGAACTGGGTCACCCAGAAGTGAAAATGTTTAAACTAATTTTTTGTTTGTTTGTTTTCTGGTGTAGATGATTATATCAGCTTCACCAATGCAACTGATGCCTAGGGCGAGGAAGTCGACTCCACGCCTCAGGACTGCCTCCACCAAGACAGAAAGAAGGGTGATTGTTGTAGGTGACTCCCTTCTCAGGGGAACAGAGGGCCCTATTTGTCGGCCTGACCCTGAAACATGGAATTAGAAATTAGAGAGCGATTGATTAAGAATGAATACGTGCTACATTTGCGATGCACTGTGCCTGTGCTGCGCTTAGACTTCCAGATAACAGGAGCCCCTCGGACCCCGAGAACCAGATCAAAACAACCTCATGGTTCGGAATGAGACCAAGGGCTCAGAGATAAGGAGGACTGTTCTTAAAAGGACAAGATAAAGAATGTCAAACATGCAAGGCCTCGAGATAACAGGAGCCCCTCAGTCCCGGACAACCGGACCAAACCAACCTTATGGCCCAGATTGTGACCAAGGTCTCAGAGAGCATGCGCAAGGAGACGAGGTGAAAAGTTCAACCCTGATGAAGATATCTTACTTCATCCTCATGACCCTCAGCGCCCACCACCAGAAGGCACCGTGCAAGTGCAGAGGGGAGGAGTTTATGGAAATGACTTCTTGTAGCTAATTTTAATACTAAGCGGGGACAGGTTATGAATATGTATAGGCATACTGGAAAACCTCATGCATATGTAAATCTTTACTGCATATAACCAAAACAAGCTGCCATGTTAGGGGCACACGACTTTGGTGGGACTACCCCCCGTGCCGCCCAGCGCTGCATAAACATACCTACTTTACAATCTTACGGATTGTGGAGTCAGCTTTCTGTGAGTCAACCCTACCTGTAGGGAATTCTGCTGCCTCCCTGGGGCCAGGGTCAGGGACATTGCCAGAAAGATTCCCAACCTGGTTCGCCCCTCTGACTATTATCCTCTTTTGATAGTCCAGGCTGGCAGTGATGACATTGAAGAGAGAAGCCTGAAGACTATCAAACGGGACTTTAGGGGACTGGGACGGTTAGTGGATGGAGCGGGAGTACAGGTGGTGTTTCCATCTATCCCTATGGTGGCAGGGAGGGGTACAGAGAGGACACGGAAAGCCCACCTGATAAACACGTGGCTCAGAGGCTGGTGCCAACACAGAAATTTATTTTTTTTTTTACCATGGGGCAGTTTACTTGGCACCCAGCCTGATGGTCACAGACGGGTCCCTATCTCTAAGGGGAAAACGGATCCTAGGCCAGGAGCTGGCGGAGCTCATTGAGAGGGCTTTAAACTAGGTAAGAAGGGGGACGGGGCTGAAACAAGGCTTGTTGGAGGTGTGCCAGGGGGAATAATGGCAAGGCTGGGAGAGAAGTCAATGGCCCAGCTGAAGTGCATCTACACTGATGCACGCAGCATGGGTAACAAACAAGAGGAGCTGGAAGCCATCGTGCAGCAGGCAGACTACAACTTGGTTGCCATCACGGAAACGTGGTGGGACCACTCACACGACTGGAGTGCTGCAATGTCTGGCTATAGTCTCTTCAGAAGGGACAGGCAGCACAGAAGGGGTGTTGGTGTGGCTCTCTATATCAGAGAGAGTTTTGATGTTGTGGAACTTGAGGCTGGGAATGATAAGGTTGAGTCCCTATGGGTTGGGATCAGCGGGAAGGCCAACAAGGGAAGCATCCTGGTGGGGGTCTGTTATAGACCGCTGAACCAGGATGAGGAGACTGATGAGGAATTCTACAGGAAGCTGAGCAGAAGTTGCGAAATCATCAGCGCTTGTTCTCATGGGGGACTTCAACTTCCCAGACATATCCTGGAAGCACAACACAGCCCAGAGAAAGCAGTCTAGGAGGTTTCTGAAGAGCGTGGAAGATAGCTTCCTGACACAGCTGGTTAGTGAGCCTACCAGGGGAGGTGCCCCGCTAGACCTTCTGTTCACAAACAGAGAAGGACTGGTGGGAGATGTGGTGGTTGGAAACTGTTTTTTGCAGAGTGACCATGAAATGGTAGAGTTCTCCATTCTTGGAGAAGGCAGGATGGAGACCAGTAAAACCGCTGTATTGGACTTCTGGAGGGCTGACTAGGAACTGTTCAGGACACCGGTTAGCAGAGTCCCTTGGGAGGCGGTTCTGAAGGACAGAGGAGTCCTTGAAGGCTGGGCGCTCTTCAAGAAGGAAATCTTAATGGCTCAGGAGCAGTTTGTCCCCACATGCCCAAAGACGAGCCGGCATGGAAGAAGACCGGCCTGGCTGAACAGAGAATTGTGGCTTGAGATTAGGAGAAAAAAGAGGATTTACAATCTTTGGAAAAGAGGGTGGGCCACTAGGGAGGACTATAAGGATGTTGCGAGGCTGTGCAAGGACAAAATTAGAAAGGCCAAATCTCATCTGGAGCTCAATCTGGCTACCGCCGTTAAAGACAACAAAAATATTTCTACAAATACATCAGTGCAAAACGGAGGACTAAGGAGAATCTCCATCCTTTACTGGATGCGGGGGGAAACCCTGTTACAAAAGATGAGGAAAAGGCGGAGGTGCTCAATGCCTTCTTTGCCTCAGTCTTTAGCGGCAAGAGCAGTTGCTCTCTGGATACCCAGTACCCTGAGCTGGTGGAAGGGGATGGGGAGCAGAATGCGGCCCTCATAATCCACGAGGAAATATTTGGCGACCTGCTACAGCACTTGGATGTATGCAAGTCGATGGGGCCAGATGGGATCCACCCGAGGATACTGAGAGAACTGGCAGAGGAGCTGGCCAAGCCCCTATCCATCATTTATCAGCAGTCCTGGCTATCAGGGGAGATCCCAGTTGACTAGAGGGTAGCAAACGTGACGCCCGTCTACAAGAAGGGCTGGAGGGTAGACCTGGGGAACTATAGGCCTGTCAGTTTGACCTCAGTACCAGGGAAGCTCATGGAGCAGATTATCTTGAGTGTCATCATGCGGCACTTGCAGGGCAAGCAGGCGATCAGGCCCAGTCAGCATGGGTTTATGAAAGGCAGGTCCTGCTTGACGAACCTGATCTCCTTCTATGACAAAGTGACACACTGGGTGGATGAGGGAAAGGCTGTGGATGTGGTCTACCTTGATTTCAGCAAGGCTTTTGACAACATTCTTCTCAAGAAACTGGCTGCTCTTGGCTTGGACTGGCATACGCTTCGTTGGGTTAGAAACTGGCTGGATAGACGGGCCCAAAGAGTCATGGTGAATGGAGTCAAATCCAGCTGGAGGCCGGTCACTAGTGGTCTTCCCCAGGGCTCAGTACTGGGGCCGGTCCTCTTTAATATCTTCATCAATGATCTGGATGAGGGCATCGAGTGCACCCTCAGTAAGGTCACAGATGACACCAAGCTATGCGCATGTGTCGATCTGCTCGAGGGTAGGAAGGCTCTGCAGGAGGATCTGGATTGGCTGGACTGATGGGCTGAGGTCAACTGCATGAAGTTCAACAAGGCCAAGTGCCGGGTCCTGCACCTGGGGCGCAATAACCCCAAGCAGAGCTACAGGCTGGGAGATGAGTGGCTGGAAAGCTGCCTGGCAGAGAAGGACCTGGGAGTATTGGTTGAGAGTCGGCTGAATATGAGCCAGCAATATGCTCAGGTGGCCAAGAAGGCCAACGGCATCCTGGTTTGTATAAGAAGCAGTGTGGCCAGCAGGGATAGGGAAGTGATCGTCCCCTTGTACTTGGCTCTGGTGAGGCCGCACCTTGATTACTGTGTTCAGTTTTGGGCCCCTCACTACAAGAAGGACATCGAGGTGCTCGAGAGAGTCCAGAGAAGGGTGACCAAGCTGGTGAGGGGTCTGGAAAACAAGTCCTATGAGGAGTGTCTGAGGGATCTGGGCTTGTTCTGTAGAAGAGGAGGCTCAGGGGCGACCTTATCGCTCTTTATAAGTACCTTAAAGGAGGCTGTAGCGAGGTGGGGGTTGGTCTATTCTCCCATGTGCCTGGTGACAGGCACATGAAGGGCAACATGCCCTTTGAGAAGGGCAACAAAACTGGTGAGGGGTCTAGAGCACAAGTCTTATGAGGAGCGGCTGAGGGAGCTGGGATTGTTTAGTCTGGAGTAGAGGAGGCTCAGGGGAGACCTCTTTGTGCTCTACTACTTCCTGAAGGAAAGTTGTGATGAGAAGAGGTTGGCCTCTTCTCTCAGATAACTAATGATAGTACTCAAGGCAATGGCCAGAAGTTGCACCTGGGGATATTTAGATTAGATATCAAGAAAAACTTTTTATCTCAATGAGTGGTCAGGCACTGGATGGCCTGCCCAGGGAGATGGTGGAATCATGGTCCCTCGTGGTGTTCAAGAAGCGCCTGGATGAGGTGCTACAAGATATGATTTAGTATCTTAGTGGGTAGTATTGGTGATAGGAGGACGGTTGGACTAGATGATCATGTAGGTCCTTTCCAAGTTTGTGTTTCTATAATTTCTATGATTCTATGTTTGTTTGTTTTGTTTTGTTTGTTTGTTTTGTTTTGTTTTTGTTTTTTTTTCCTTTTAAAAACAGGGGTTATATTTCCTCCCTTGCAGTTAGTGGGAACTTCATCAGACTGCCAAGATTTCTCAAATATGATGGGTGGCTTATCAACGTCATTCACCAGTTCCTTCAAGAGCCTCATCAGGTCTCTTGGATTTGTGCCCTTTCATGTTCCTTAGTTGGTCTCAGATCTAGTATTCTGTTACAGTCGGTGGTTCTTCATTCTCCCAGTCTCCACCTCCCTATGCATCCATGCAGGCCTCCTGGTGGTTTTGCCTGACTCTTTTTTCAGGATCTATTTCTATATATATACACTGTCTCTTTACTGTAAACCCTCTTACTATATTCATCATTATTCCTAAATTTTTATCTAGCTGTTTTAGTTTTAAACACATGTGGCAGCACATTGAAATTTTGAGGTACATAATATGAGGAATTATTTTCCCTCACTCTGCCTCTGTCACTCTCAGTAGTCGTACACTCTCATGGCTTATTGACTTCTGCACAATTTGTTTTAGTATGTAGTCGTGAGCAGGTAACACAGGTTTTTGATGGCTGTAGGAGCATTGATGGCTCTCTGAAAGACCAGCCACAGTTTTCATCTGTACCACTGGAGATAAATCTCTCTCTTTTTTTTTTTTTTTTGTTTTTGTTTTTTTTTTTCCCCAGAGTGTTCCCACATCATTTCTGGATACCTAAGTAATGTGATCCACATTTTGTTTTCCAGCGTGGCCTAGTAAGGAGATGTGGGGTTTATTTCCTCTTGTATTCAACGTTAGTGATTATGATTTTTGCCAACTTCAGGACAGGTTTTGGCAGACTGACAAAGAGAGGAGGAGACACGAGTGTTGAAATAATTCTTCTGTCTCTTTGTGCTGCTGTGAGTCTGCCTTCTGTCTATCACTTCACATTGTCAGGAACCTATTGAAGAGTTATCTCAGAGCCTGCTACATTTTTGAGACAAAACAAAATGTGACATTTCACTGCCCTTTTAATTAAAACAAAGGCATTAGTAGCAGGTGCTAAATTGTGATATTGTTAGTCTGGTGTTTATTAATTTCTTTAAAAGTCTTTGTGGATTTTTGATCTCTGCTCTTTGGCAGTGGATATTGACTATGTTCAAAGGATATGATGGTTCATCTGGGACAATAGTAAGAATCTATGACCTCCATGGCATGTTTGCCACTAATATCATTATTGAGAAATAACTTAGCCAGGTTTGAAACAATTTTCTTGTGTTTTCCTTTTACTTTTTGCAGAAAAGGAAAAACTTTCCTTTCCCCCTTTTTACTGGTGACCTCATTTCTTTTTTCCTTTTGATATATACTTTTTGCAATACTCCTACGGAATTTAATAAGATTATAGATGAATAAAATAAAAATGTTTTATTTTATTTTATTTTATTTTATTTTATTTAGAATTAAGTAGACTTTGATTTATTTTTTTTTTCTTTCTCATTTTAAGACTTAATATTAAGTTTGTTTTGTTCACGGTCTTCATAATGCAGAGTTGACTTTTCCAACATGATCTGGATTCAGCTTCCAACTGCATTCAGATGCAAGATGTTAAGAGATTACTGTGATTGTAATTTTATTGGAACATCATTTTAATAGAAGTGGTTCACACTTTCATTTTTCCATACGGGGGAAAATTTGGAAAATGTTTATATTCATATTTCATAGTAAAGAAAAATATTAACAAACACACTCAAGCTCATTAGTTGTCTAGAAAAAATAAAGAAATGCGTATTCACAAGAAAGTTAAGTATTGACTTCTTCAGCTTTATTTTTCTGTTGGTGCTATATTCCAGTTTAGAGGTTTCCATTTAGAAGATTTAGTGGTTCATTTATTTTTTATTCTTTCTAGATAATAAAAAAAAATTTAAAAAATGTAGGATTCACTTGTGAAGCAGAGATGAACAAGGAAAAAAAACTTTGAGTGCTGCAAAGGGGAGTTTGCGCTAGGGGGGTTTTAGGTTGGATGTTAGGAAGAACTTCACCAAAAGGGTTGTTAGACATTGGAACGGGCTGCCCAGGGAAGTGGTGGAGTCACCATCCCTGGAGGTCTTTAAAAGACGTTTAGATGTAGAGTTTAGGGATATGGTTTAGTGGGGACTGTTAGTGTTAGGTCAGAGGTTGGACTCGATGATCTTGAGGTCTCTTCCAACCTAGAAATTCTGTGATTCTGTGATTCTGTGAAAGTGTGCAAGTGAGAGTAGTCCACCCCATTCATACACAGGAACAAATGTATTAGAAATCTGAAAATATTTGTATGAAGAATTATCTGATTCCTTTCCTTTCATCTTTGCTTTACAAAACAAATACTAACCATGTGTGTTCAGGACAACTACAAACTCTCAAGCAAGTTTACACGTTTTTGATCTTTTCCAATAAGAGGAAAAATGCAAAGCAATGGATGATGTATATTTTACAGGGTAAAGCAGATATTCTGCAGAACTATCAAGAAGAAGCTACAGACATTACTCTGGCATAACACTTTGAGGAAAGATAATTTTTCTTTAATTTTCAACTGCTAGAAAATATTTGTTTAGTACAAAGATTCTCAACACTATATTATCACAGTCTAATATTTGAAAACATGTTAATTGCAATGAAAATACAAAATTTTGAAGCAGAGAGCAATAACAAATTTTGTAAGGAGATATTGCTTCAAAATGTTTATGTTTTTTTTTACATGGAATAATGCCAACAAAATAAAAAAATATACTTAGAAATTTTATATATATATATATATTTAAAATATTGTCAATAATTTCCACTTGGTCTATTTTCATTTTGAAAATACTGATGGCTCTTGTCCATTATTGTCCTTTATTTTATAATAATAGAGTAATAAAAGAGTTATCATGATTTATGAAACTCCTTATATCAGGTGGAAACATAATGTAAATTAAGAGAGGGAAAACTAAAAGAAAAAACACAAACTTATCTGAAAACTAATAGGGAAGCCAGAGAATTCTCCACCTCTCCACCCATACTTTCATATGATTGTTACCTTTAAAGCTGTAGGTATTGCTGCTAATTGCAGGTAAATAATAACATGGATGCTGGAAGTGTATTTTTCTCAAATTAGTGCCACTAACAATATTGGCTAGAATATTCTATTCATTGAAAACTGAGAGAAAGTATCTCCAATATATATACCTGAAAATAAAGCTGGGACATCCAGCCAGAATTTAAAGCCAACATGAGATAAAATTTAGTCCACACTAACTGCCCTCCACCATGGCTTGTTGAGAGAGGCAAGCTAAATTTTCATAGAAGCAATTTTTCAAAGTCCATAGTTTTTACATCTTATTTTTCAGTGCCTTGTTTCATCCATTTTTATACACTCTACTGAATCTTGTTTAAAAACAAAACTTCTTTCCCCTTATCCCTTTCATTTAAGCCATCTTTTCTCTTTCAGTAAGGCTTTTGGCTTCTTTGCAATTTTAAATTTTTTATTTGCATAACTTTTGCATAACTTTTTGCATAAACTTTTTATTTGCATTTTACATATATTCTTATATTTTATATGAATATGATTGGAGTCTACTGTGATTTTCCTTGCTGCTATCTGCCCCTTCTTGATCACTGTGCTCACCCACCCCTTTTGTATTTCTTTTTCGTTTTTGAGAAATTCTGAATTTTAAACTCCTCTTTCACCATATCTTTTATTTGAAGTAGCACTGATTAACACTGTCAGACACTACCTTTCAGATCTGAGCCATCAATTATCACTCTTTAATAACTGGCTTTCTTCATTCCCTGTATTTTATCACCTTTCTTGAAATGTCCAATATTCATTCATTCATTCATCATTTCTTTTGCTGCTTTGTGAGAACCAGTTTTCTCTTTAACTTTATTAAACTTCTTCATCAGAATTATACTACTTTTTTTTTTTTTTTTCTTCTCAGTGTTCTCTCTTCCTGAAATTTTGTCCTCCTTCAGACAAAAGAGCTCTGACTTACTTGTTGTTATATGTTTTGCTTTGGGTCTCAAGCTCTCATTTCATTTATCTTAACAAAGCCTTCCTCCAGGCTTTGTTTCGATGAAATCTTACTTCTCATGGTCTTCAATACATTTATCAAGTGTTGAGGGATTTTTGAAACAGCAAAGATCCCATGGCTTGCTGCAACTGAGCAAAGCAAGCTACCAGGACGACTATGAGAATTTGAACAGGCTGAGACCCGGACACGCTGAGAGACCTGAGAGACCTGAGAGACTCTGAGCACAGACCTGAATATAGAGATCGCGGTGAGACGCGAAGATTGATTGATTGATACAGATTGCGGTGAGATGCGGAGATTGATATGGAGATCACGGTGAGACGTAGAGATTGATTGACTGATACAGATTGCGGTGAGACGCGGGAACAGAGGAATCGTGGTGAGACGCGTAAAAGTGCGGTGAGACGCAGGACATCTGGACTCCAGTTACTAGGGGGGGATTGGAGGTGTTGGAGGAAACGGTAGCTGGCTATGACGGCAGCGCAAGCTTTCTCAGTACCCTCTGGGACTGACAGACGGCTGAGTATGAAACCTGAGAGCTCAGGAATGCAGCTGACATGATCTTTAGTGTCGGTTCCTGCACCCACCCTGGTTTGGGTTATGACCTCTCCAATAAAGCAATCAGCGGCAGAAATAACTGAGTGCTGATGGGGAGTGGGGACTGCCCTCCCCAACCCCGCGGTGGAAAATCTTGATAAAGCTGTGCTGCCAGCATCTGTGCCGCTGCCAGGCAGCAATAAATCCACTCGCGATGCTTCGCCAATGACAGGTGCAGCAGCAGATTACAAAAATCAACGTTCAGTGGAGGAGCTGTTCCAAGAACTGCTAGAGAAATTGGGGAACTTAAAAATTACGGATTCAGAGGAGCTTCCTCTCTCATCTGCCCCACCGGAGCCGAATCCCTCATTATCCATTGCTACAACACCATTGGCACCAAGGAGGGGCAGGTGCTCCAACGTCATACGTGATGCCATCATAGAAGGGCATTGGCATGCTACATCCTTGGCCTGCCCTATTATTATCGACCCTGTGCAAGGTACTGGGTTGCGGTGCCACATGACTGCAAGCTTTTACAACAAGCTTGAAAAATTGTTTTTGACTATGGATTACAATCCCAGGTGGCTTAACAGATAATGCAATGGATTTTCCAGGCAGAACTGATGTGTCCACTTGACTGTCAAAACTTGGCGTGCTTATTGTTAACTCCTTCCCAATTGTTATTGATTGAAAGGGAATAGTTGCAGTTACCACAGGGGGAAGCAGGTCAACTGCGTCAACTGGGGGACCCCCTGTATGGGATTACTGCAGCACTGTGGCTTGGAAGGAGTCCTGATGCTGTGCCAGCACTATGCAGCAATAGACACAACACTTGAGTGATATCAGTGCAGATCCCATGGCTTGCTGCAACTGAGCAAACCAAGCTACCAGGACGACTATGAGAAGTTCCCATGACAGTGTTCCCACATCGCCCAATTGAGGAATTTAGAAAAATATTGTTGCCAGCAGCTGGCCTCAAGGACAAGGTCTACGTGACTGCTAATCACAAGGGGGTTGTTTTCTTGCAGGTGGGGTTGTTTTCTTATAGTTGTTTGTCTGAGTGCTTTTGACCAATAATCTTGTGTGAGACGCTATCCACCCCTGTTAAGTTTGCTATAAAAGTCAGGCTATTCAGGTAAGAAAGGAGAGAGCATGATCTGACCATACTAGTGTCTGTCATGTTTTCGGTGTTCTTCCTGCAACAAACAAGTTATCCCCTGTTTGAATTAACAGGTATATTGAGCGTAAGTGGAATAAAAAATGTTTCACTCATTTCTTACTCTCCTCTGGCCAGATCTTGTTACCTTGCTATCAGAGATACAGATGGCTGCTGACCATGTCTCAGGCAGCACTGGACAAGAAATGCAGATACACCTTATCCTTTTCACATAGTGCCATATATTCCTTTACCCATAGATTAAATAATCTTTATTTCTGAAAAAGTGTGTCTACTGGAAACACAAGACCAAATAAGGAGGTCAGAATCTTTCAGTTTTTGTTTTTGTTGTTTTCTGTTGTTCTGTTTTGTTTTGTTATGTTTAGATTTGATTTTGATCTCCTCTAAATCCACATAACAGTTAAGAAAGCACAAGTGCTACAGTTGGCTAAAGTATGTCAGATCTTAAGCAGCACCTGAAAAATGTGTTGAAAATTATTTTTTCTGAAGTTCCTATATGTCAAAGCAGTCTAAATATGCATAGAGTGAAAGCAATATTTAAAACCAGTACTGGAAGTTCAAATAAGTAGCCTATGAACTTTAGGACATAGAAAATGTAAGGAATGTTTCAGCAATTCATGTCAGTAGAGGGCTTGAATGGTAAACCTTGAGTCTCTGATATCTAGGGGAGTTTCAGAATAACTGCTAACTATTATGACTATTTCATGGGACACTACGCAAGTCTCTGATATCCGGCCAAGAGATTAAGGAGAAGGGGAAAGCCAAAGGACAACTAAAAGACAAAGCTTGCATGGGACACTACGCAAGTCTCTGATATCTGGCCAAGATGGACAAAGGAGAAGGACATCTAAAATAACCCCAGACAAAATTACATTCCTCCTCTAAAGAGTTTTAATCAGTAAGGTTTTAATATTTTGGATGGACAGAAACATGCATAGGAAGGCATATATTATTTAGCTTTTTAAATCAAAATATGAGGGAATGTTTTCATTAAATTACCTGCATATTTCTTGTAAGTCACTTCTTATTCCTACATACTGATGGTGATGATGATAATAGTGATGATAATAATAATCACAGAATCACACAGAAGCACAGAATGTTAGGGATTGGAAGGGACATTGAAAAATCATCTAGTCCAATCCCCCTGCCGGAGCAGGAAAACCTAGATCACATCACACAGGAATGTGTCCAGGTAGGTTTTGAATGTCTCCAAAGAAGACTCCACAATCCCCCTGGGCAGCCTATTCCAGTGTTCTGTCACCCTCACTATGAAAAAGTTTTGTCTCTTATTTAAGTGGAACCTCCTGTGTTCCAGCTTGCACCCATTGCCCCTTGTCCTATCATTAGATGTCACCGAGAAGAGCCTGGCTCTGTCCTCCCAACACCCTTTGCATATTAATAAACAATAATAAGGTCACCCCCCAGTCTCCTCTTCTCTAAGCCAGAGACCCAGCTCCCTCAGCCTTTCCTCGTAAGGGAGATGCTCCACTTAATCATCCTTGTGGCTCTGCGCTGGACTTTCTCAAGCAGTTCCCTCTCCTTCTTGAACTGAGAGGCCCAGAACCGGAAGCAATATTCCAGATGTGTTCTCACTAGGGCAAAGTAGAGGAGGAGGAGAACCTCTCTTGACCTACTAACCACACCCCTTCTAGTACACCCCAGGATGCCATTGGCCTTCTTGGCCACAAGGGCACAGTGCTGGACCATGGTCATCCCACTGTCCACCAGGATCTCTGATGAGGGACTTTTGAAACAGCAAAGATCCCATGGCTTGCTGCAACTGAGCAAACCAAGCTACCAGGACGACTATGAGAAGTTCCCATGACAGTGTTCCCACATCGCCCAATTGAGGAATTCAGAAAAATATTGTTACCAGCAGCTGGCTTCAAGGACGGGATCTACGTGACTGCTAATCACAAGGGGGTTGTTTTCTTGCAGGTGGGGCTGTTTTCTTGCAGTTGTTTGTCTGAGTTCTTTTGACCAATAATCTTGTGTGAGACACTATCCGCCCCTGTTAAGTTCATAGAATCATAGAATATCCTGAGTTGGAAGGGACCCTTAAGGATCATCAAGTCCAACTCTTGACACCGCACAGGTCTACCCAAAAGTTCAGACCATGTGACTAAGTGCACAGTCCAATCTCTTCTTAAATTCAGACAGGCTCGGTGCAGTGACCACTTCCCTGGGGAGCCTGTTCCAGTGTGCAACCACCCTCTCTGTGAAGAACCCCCTCCTGATGTCAAGCCTAAATTTCCCCTGCCTCAGCTTAACCCCGTTCCTGCGGGTCCTGTCACTGGTGTTAATGGAGAAAAGGTCTCCTGCCTCTCGACACCCCCTTACGAGGAAGTTGTAGACTGCGATGAGGTCTCCCCTCAGTCTCCTCTTCTCCAGGCTGAACAGGCCCAGTGCCCTCAGCCATTCCTCGTACGTCTTCCCCTCCAGGCCCTTCACCATCTTCGTAGCCCTCCTCTGGACACTCTCCAACAGTTTCATGTCCTTTTTATACTATGGTGCCCAGAACTGCACACAGTACTCGAGGTGGGGCCACACCAGCGCAGAGTAGAGCGGGACAACCACCTCCCTTGACCTACTAGCGATGCCGTGCTTGATGCACCCCAGGACACGGTTGGCCCTCCTGGCTGCCAGGGCACACTGCTGGCTCATATTCAGCTTGCTGTCTACCACGACCCCCAGATCCCTCTCTTCTAGGCTGCTCTCCAGCATCTCATCGCCCAGTCTGTACGTGCAGCCAGGGTTTCCCCGTCCCAGGTGCAGGACCCAGCACTTGCTCTTATTGAACTTCATGTGGTTGGTGATCGCCCAGCTCTCCAACCTATCCAGATACCTCTGCAAGGCCTTTCCACCCTCATTCGAGTCCACAACTCCTCCAAGTTTGGTGTCATCAGCAAACTTGCTCAAAATACCTTCTATTCCTACATCCAGATCGTTTATAAAAATATTGAAAAGTACCGGCCCTAAAATGGAGCCTTGAGGGACCCCACTGGTGACCGCCCGACAGCCTGACGCAGCCCCATTTACCATAACCCTTTGGGCCCTGCCCGTTAGCCAATTGCTCACCCATCGTATGATGTTTTTATTTAGCTGTATGCTGGACATTTTGTCCAGTAGGATCCTATGGGAAACCGTGTCAAAAGCCTTGCTGAAGTCCAAAAAAATCACATCAGCTGGTTTCCCTTGGTCCACCATACGGGTGATCTTATCATAAAAGGAAATCAGGTTAGTTAGGCAGGACCTACCCTTCACAAACCCATGCTGGCTGGGACCAATGACTGCTTTGTCCCCCAGGTGCGCCTCAATAAGTTTGAGAACCATCTTCTCCATGATTTTACCAGGCACTGACGTGAGACTGACAGGCCTGTAATTGCTAGGGTCTTCTTTCTGACCCTTCTTGAAAATCGGCACAACATTTGCCAGCTTCCAGTCTACCGGGACCTCTCCAGACTCCCAGGATCCTTGAAAAATAATTGAGAGAGGTTCCGCGATGACGTCCGCCAGCTCTTTCAGCACCCGGGGATGAATCCCATCCAGACCCATGGACTTGTAGGGATCCAGGTGGAGTAGCAAATCCCGCACACGTTCAGGGTCGGTTGGGAGTTTGTCATCCCCACCGTCCCGGTCCTCCAGCTCAGGGCACCCTGGGTCCCGAAGCCCATCATCGGCATTGAAGACAGAGGCAAAGAAGGCGTTAAGCGTCTCTGCTTTGCCTATGTCATTGTCTGTGAGGAGACCTTCCCTATCAAGGAGCGGCCCTATGTATTCTTTAGTTCTCCTTTTTCCATTCACATACCTAAAAAAAACCTTTTTATTTTCTCTCACAGACACAGCCAGCTTCAACTCTTGGTGTGCTTTACCCACACGAATATTCTCCCTACAAACACAAACAGCATCCCTGTATTCTTTCCATGATACCTGGCCCTCCTTCCAGTAGCGAAACACTCTCTGTTTCTGCCTAATCTCCATTAGAATGTTCCTGATCAGCCACGCCGGCCTCCTGCCCCGCCTGCCTGACTTGCGATATTTAGGAATTGCCTGATCTTGTGCTTCTAGGAGGCATCGCTTAAAGAATGACCAGCACTGGTGGACATCGAGGCCTTCAAGAGCAGTTTCCCAGGGGACCTTGCTGACTAGTTCCCTGAGCAGCCTGAAGTCCGCTTTCCACATATCTAGGGATGAGGTTTTGGTGGCACTTTTCCTTCTGTCACCGTAAATTTTGAACTCAACCACTTCATGGTCGCTATGACCGAGGCGGCCACCAATCACCACATCTCCCACCAGACCCTCTCTGTTTTCTAGCAACAGGTCTAGGAGGGCACCTTTCCTAGTTGGCTCCCTTAGCACCTGCACCAATAAGTTATCATCTAGGTGCTTCATGAACCTCCTGGACTTGCTCGTGTCAGCCGTGTGGCACTCCCAGTTAACGTCTGGCAAGTTGAGGTCCCCCATAAGGACAAGGGGAGTTAATCTCGAGGCCTCTCTTAGTTCTGTAAAGAATAATTCTTTACAGAACTAAGAATAATAAAAAGAATAAGTCTTTACAGAACTAAGAATAATAAAAAGAATAAGTTCACTATAAAAGTCAGGCTATTCGTGTAATAAGTGGTCGGAACTAAAACCACTCTCAGAATAATCTTTATCAGAGCCAAATTTATTAAGCAAACATTCAAACAGGCAAAACATCACTGGGCGGCCAGGGAGTCTCCGCTCCACCAACGGCGCGCACCTCACCCCTGTCAGAGTCCCCCTTTTATAGCTTGGTTGTTCCGGGTGTACATGGCTGTGGTATAATTGCCTGAAGTAACTAGGAAAATAAAACTAACATTCACATTTTTAAGGAAAAGGTACAGCATTGAAGAGGCTTTCAGGGTAGGGCATAACTGCATTACCTGAGCGTTCCCTAGGCTCCCAACCTTAGATGCTATCGCGCTGGGGAAACTTGGTGTGCTAGCCCTAAGGAACAGCACGGAGCGTAGAGTGGAGTGGAGACACCACGGCTAGGCTCTGTAATCAGGTTCTTGTGCACAAAGCTGCACTTTTTGCCACCCTGAGCCAAAGACCTGTCATGTTTTGACAAATGCTGTACCCTAGTGTACTTTTTGCTCATTATAATATCATTATAATACCAAAACACACCTACATCCCAAAAGCTACCCGCCTCCAAGGTGCGACCACCCCTCACTGAGCATGCGCCCTGAATTTCTCGGAGCCTATTACTTTAAATGGAGACAGGAAAACTTTACACCAATCATAACTAAGATATGCTTGACTAGAGCCACTCAAGCTCCACCTAAAAGATAGAAAATAATATAAATTGGCCCAAGATAGAGGGGATGTCAGGGAAGATACCACCGTCAGGGGAGATACCATCCCGAGGACATACAACATCCTTAGGACCTCCTGACTCCTGGGATCAGTCAACGGGCTGAGCCTCTCTTCCCCCACCATTGGGACACCTTTGGGTGAGATCTGAATACTTGCTTATAAATCTCTATAGAGTCTTTGATCCTTTTAACACCTTTATTTCTAGGCTGCGCACCTATAACACCTGTAACACCTGTAACATCTATAACATCTGTGACACCTGTAACACATCTGTAACTTCTGTAACATCTGTAACATCTGTAACACCTATAACACCTGTGTATTTCATGCATACTAGCTTGCTTTTGCAGACAGTCACTATCGCTGGCAATCCAAAAGAACCTGATTATCTGTTGCTGTAATAAACCATATTTGATTGCATTGTGATATCTCTCATTAAGTGCAACGAGGGTGAGGGTGGTTATCCGTGATAGTTCAGTGTTCTGAATCTAACCAGACCCCCAGACGGTTAATGCGTTTTTGGTGAATGTCTGAATGGAACCCCAGATGGTTAATGCATTTTTGGTGATTGTCTGAACGGACCCCCAGATCGTTAATGCGTTGATGGTGAATGTCTGACGGGACCCCCAGACGGTTAACGTGTTTTTGATGAATGTCCGACTGGTTCAGTACTCTGAATCCGACCGGGCCCGTAATGGTTATTCAGCTACACCCCTTAACGCGACAATGGCATATCCTGGTATGTCCTGCGGTTGTGCATACTGTTGCTAGGGGGTCGTCTCGGACCTCCCGGTGGTCGTGAGGCTGAAGGCCATAGTCTTCCTCTGCGTTGCGGGTTGCGATCTTGCTGAGCAAGCACTATACGTGTTCTTATCAGGATGGTCAGCTGGAAACTTTCCAGCTATACAGAGTTGTCACAGTCCCCACAAGCTTCCCCAAAATTTATTACATGTTCTTATCAGGATAGGCAGCTAGAAACTTTCAAGCTATACAGGGTTGTCACAGCCCCCACAAGCTTTCCAACTGGTTTGATTAACAAACTTATTATACAATATTTATTACATTCAGGTAATAACTAATAACTTGATCTCCCTCTAAGTGTTCATATTGTTTTCTTATTAACATTAGGTGTGCTGCTTCCAATCTGCTCTTTACTATCCCAATCACTTTATTCAGTATACAGGGTCTAAAGGTTAAAAGGAGTGTTAGAAGTACCAAAGGCCCAGCTATTGTCGACAGCAAGGTAGTTAACCAGGGAGAATGACTAAACCAAGATTCATACCATCCTTGTTGAGCTTCTCTCTCCTTTTTACGCTTCTCGAGCCCTTCCCGTAGTTTAGCCATGGTGTCCCATACTACCCCTGTATGGTCAGCATAGAAACAACATTCTTCTCCCAATGCCGCACAGAGCCCACCTTGCTGTAGGAAAAGGATATCCATCCCCCTTCTGTTTTGTAATTCTACCTCCGATAATGAAGTTAGGGAATTTTCAAATGCTGTGATCGACTTTTCTATTCGATCTAAATCCTCATCTACTGCTGCTCTTAGAGCATTAAACCCTTGTTGTTGTTGTATGAGAGAAGTTATTCCAGTTCCTGCTCCCACCGCTCCAATACCAAGTAATGTGGCTATGGTAATCGCAGTTATAGGTTCCCTCTTTATCCTGTGATGTGCTCCAGTATCCCAATAATTATAAACCTCTCCTTCTGTATGGTTGTCCTGGTTTCAGTTAGAACAGAGTTAATTTTCTTCCTAGTAGCTGGTAGAATGCTGTGTTTTGGCTTAGGATGAGAAGAGTGCTGATAACACCCCGATGTTTTAATTGTTGCAGAGAAGTGCTTATACTAAGCCAAGGACGTCTCAGCTTCTTGCTCTGTCCTGCCAATGGGCAGGCTGGGGGTGCAGCAGGAGCTGGGAGGGGACACACCCAGGACAGGTGACCCAAACTAGCCAAAGGGGTATTCCATACCATCTGACGTCATGCTAAACAATATATAGGGTTGGCAAGGCGGGGGAGGGGGCCAGACTGCTCGGGGTTTGGCTGGGCATCAGTCAGCGGGTGGTGAGCAATTGCATTGTGTATCACTTGTTTGTACATACTATTATTACTTACCTATTATCACCATTGTATTATTATTATTATTATTGTTATTATTATTGTTGTTATTGTTATTATTGTTATTATTATTTTCCTGTCTTATTAAACTGTCTTTATCTCAACTCACGGGCTTCACTTTCCATTTCTCTCCCCCGTCCCAGAGAGGGAGGGGGGAGGGTGAGCGAACGGCTGTGTGGTGTTTAGCTGCCGGCCAGGTTAAACCACGACAGTCTTTTTGGCTCCCAACGTGGGGCCCGAAAGGTTGAGATAACGGCAGATCTGACCAGAGTGTGTTAAACTAAAATTGGTATAAGTATTAGACCTGCTTAATAGTTACTTGTCATAATGCTGATTGCTTTAATCTCAACTCTGCTGCGCCTGTTTTCCAAATTGAGTATTATAGCACATTATTTTCCGTATGTGCTCTCGGTCATGTTGTTTATCCTCTCTGGGCCCTGGTTTAAGATCGTTATGGTACTTGTCGTGGTTTAACCCGGCTGGCAGCTAAACACCACGCAGCCGTTTGCTCACCCTCCCCCCTCCCTCTCTGGGACGGGGGAGAGAAATGGAGAGTGAAGCCCGTGAGTTGAGATAAAGACAGTTTAATAAGACAGGAAAATAATAATAACAAAATAATAATAACAATAATAATAATAATGATACAATGGTGATAATACGAAAGTAATAGTATGTACAAACAAGTGATGCACAATGCAATTGCTCACCACCCGCTGACCGATGCCCAGCCTAACCCCGAGCAGTCCGGCCCCCTCCCCCCAGCTAGCCACCCCTATATATTGTTTAGCATGACGTCAGATGGTATGGAATACCCCTTTGGCTAGTTTGGGTCACCTGTCCTGGGTCTGTCCCCTCCCAGCTCTTACTGCACCCCCAGCCTGCCCGTTGGCAGGACAGAGCAAAAGGCTGAGATGTCCTTGGCTTAGTATAAGCACTGCTCTGCAACAATTAAAGCATCGGGGTGTTATCAGCACTCTTCTCATCCTAAGCCAAAACACAGCATTCCACCAGCTACTAGGAAGAAAATTAATTCTGTGCTAACTGAAACCAGGACATCTATCCACCCCTTATTCCATACCATTTATGTCATGCTCAGGTTACACTCTTTTCCATACATTCTAATTAGTCACCTATAGTAATCATGGTAGTGATAACATACAGTATAATATACTATTTAACATGGTACAATTCAGTTCATGGGCTATTCTCACCCAGTATTAAATCTCCTTGAGGTACACACCGGACCTCTCCGTTCTTTTGCATCACCCACCAAGTGTATCCAGGTCCCTGAGCGAAAACAATTCCACGAATAGGTTTGCCTTTTCCTGAGGCAGGAGTAGCCCAGACTGTTTTACCCAGCATATTTTTTACATGCACTACAGGAACTTTATCCCCATCTACAGTACGTAACAGGTTTGATTGGGCAGGTCCAGCTCGGTTGGTAGATCCCCTAGTATTGACTAACCAGGTGGCCTTTGCCAAATGCGTATCCCAGTTTTTGAACGTCCCAGCGCCCATTGCTTTCAAGGTAGTCTTTAACAGGCCATTGTATCGTTCAACTTTCCCGGAGGCTGGTGCATGATAGGGGATGTGATACACCCATTCAATACCATGTTCTTTGGCCCAAGTGTCTATAAGGTTGTTTCGGAAGTGAGTCCCATTGTCTGATTCTATTCTTTCTGGGGTGCCATGTCGCCATAGGACTTGCTTTTCAAGGCCCAGGATGGTGTTCCGGGCGGTGGCATGAGGCACAGGATATGTTTCCAGCCATCCGGTGGTTGCTTCCACCATTGTAAGTACGTGGCGCTTGCCATTGCGAGTTTGAGGGAGTGTGATGTAATCAATCTGCCAGGCCTCTCCATATTTATATTTTAGCCATCGTCCTCCATACCAAAGAGGCTTTGACCGTTTGGCTTGCTTGATTGCAGCACATGTTTCACAGTCATGAATCACCTGTGCTATAGCGTCCATGGTCAAGTCCACCCCTCGATCACGAGCCCATCTGTATGTTGCGTCTCTACCTTGATGGCCTGAGGTGTCATGGGCCCATCGGGCTATAAATAATTCACCTTTATGCTGCCAATCCAAGTCCACCTGAGCTACTTCAATCTTAGCAGCCTGATCCACCTGCTGGTTGTTTTGATGTTCTTCAGTAGCCCGATTCTTGGGCACATGAGCATCTACGTGGCGTACTTTCACAGCCAGGTTCTCTACCCGAGCAGCAATATCTTGCCACAATGCAGCAGCCCAGATGGGTTTTCCCCTACGCTGCCAGTTGTTTTGCTTCCATTGCTGTAACCATCCCCACAGGGCATTTGCTACCATCCATGAATCGGTGTAGAGATAGAGAACTGGCCATTTTTCTCGTTCAGCAATGTCTAAAGCCAGCTGAATGGCTTTCACTTCTGCAAACTGACTCGATTCACCTTCTCTACAGGGGCAGCTTGCACTGCTACTGCTCGTTTCTCTGACTTTGTTACAGGGTCTGGCATAGGGGTTGGAATGCCCTCTGCAGGGTCAACTTGCACTGCTACAGCTCGTTTCTCTGACCCCGTTACAGGGGTTGGAATACCCTCTGCAGGGTCAACCTGCACTGCTACAGCTCGTTTCCCTGACCCCGTTACAGGGGTTGGAATACCCTCTGCAGGGTCAACCTGCACTGCTACAGCTTGTTTCCCTGACCCCGTTACAGGGGTTGGAATACCCTCTGCAGGGTCAACTTGCACTGCTACAGCTCGTTTCTCTGACCCCGTTACAGGGATTGGAATACCCTCTGCAGGGTCAACCTGCACTGCTACAGCTCGTTTCCCTGACATGGCCACAGGAGCTGGAGCAGTTGCAGGAACCGGAGCTGTAGCGGCTACAGGAGCTGGAGCTGGAGCGGCTTCAGGAGCTGGAGCTGGAGCAGCTTCAGGAGCTGGGACTGGAGCAGTTGCAGGAACTGGGACTGGAGTAGCGGCAGGAGCTGGAGCTGGAGCAGTTGCAGGAGCTGGAGCTGGAGCGGCTGCAGGAGCTGGGATTGGAGTAGCGGCAGGAGCTGGAGCTGGAGCGGCTTCAGGAGCTGTAATTGGGGCGGCTGCAGGAACTGGAGCTGGAGTGACTGCAGGAGCTGGAACTGGAGCGGCTGCAGGAACCGGAGCTGGAGCGGCTGCAGGAACCGGATCTGGAGCGGCTGCCGAGTCCACCGTAGGGGTCACAGTGGCCGTTGGATCTGTCACAGGGCTTGGAGTGGCCGCAGGGTCTGTCACTAAGTTGATAGCAGTATCAATGGCAGCTCGATAGGCATGAGCCAGGCCCCAGCACGTTACAATGATTTGTGTTACTTTAGAACTGCCAGCATCATGACACCTTTTTTTCAAGCATTCTGCCAGTTTTTGAGGATTTTGCCATTGCTCAGGGGTGAATTTCCAACACACTGGGGGTGCCAACTGCTCTAGATGCCTGCCCATATCCACCCATACTCCCTGCCACCCACAACTATCCTGCCTCCGGGCAGATCTCCGGATGAGCTCCCCAAGTAGTTGTTTAACTTTAAGCAGAATCTGAAGTGCATTCATGAGGCAGAACAACAAGACTATGGTATTCCGAGTATCCCAATAATATTCAATATCGTGGAGAGCTATTTTGACAAGCTCAGGGGATAAGAGGGTGGTGAAGGAGGAAGGCAGATATTTTGAGGGAGAAGGCAGAGTGATCCAGGAGGATACAGGGGTGGTGAAGGAGAAAGGGAGAGTAATCAAGTAAGAAAAATTATCTTCCCCTTTTCCCTCCACAGACTGACTCTCTAATGGAGAAAAACAATAGGTATAATTGCTAATAGTTCCCAAGATACTGTTTCCAAAGTACAGAGTCCACGATGTTACTGAGTATGAATACCAAGTTAGAGTCATGACCAGATATCTTATCGTCTCATAAGCCATTGCTATAATACTCAGTACCATAATGATCTGAAACCAGGGCCCAGAGAGGATAAACAACACTACAGAGAGAAAATACGGAAAATAATGTACTATAATACTCAATTTGGAAAACAGGCGCAGCAGAGTTGAAATTAAAGCAATCAGCATCATGACAAGTGACTATTAAGCAGGTCTAATCCTTACACCAATTTTAGTTTAACACACTCTGATCAGATCTGCCGTTATCTCAACCTTTCGAGCCCCACGTTGGGCGCCAAAAAAGGCTGTCGTGGTTTAACCCGGCTGGCAGCTAAACACCACGCAGCCGTTCGCTCACCCTCCCCCCTCCCTCTCTGGGACGGGGGAGAGAAATGGAGAGTGAAGCCCGTGAGTTGAGATAAAGACAGTTTAATAAGACAGGAAAATAATAATAACAAAATAATAATAACAATAATAATAATAATGATACAATGGTGATAATACGAAAGTAATAGTATGTACAAACAAGTGAAGCACAATGCAATTGCTCACCACCCGCTGACCGATGCCCAGCCTAACCCCGAGCAGTCCGGCCCCCTCCCCCCAGCTAGCCACCCCTATATATTGTTTAGCATGACGTCAGATGGTATGGAATACCCCTTTGGCTAGTTTGGGTCACCTGTCCTGGGTCTGTCCCCTCCCAGCTCTTACTGCACCCCCAGCCTGCCCGTTGGCAGGACAGAGCAAAAGGCTGAGATGTCCTTGGCTTAGTATAAGCACTGCTCTGCAACAATTAAAGCATCGGGGTGTTATCAGCACTCTTCTCATCCTAAGCCAAAACACAGCATTCCACCAGTGTTGTGGTTTAACCCGGCCGGCAGCTAAACACCACGCAGCCGTTCGCTCACCCTCCCCCCTCCCTCTCCGGGACGGGGGAGAGAAATGGAAAGTGAAGCCCGTGAGTTGAGATAAAGACAGTTTAATAAGACAGGAAAATAATAATAACAAAATAATAATAAAAATAATAACAATAATAATACAATGATGATAATAGGAAAGTAATAATAGTATGTACAAACAAGTGATGCACAATGCAATTGCTCACCACTCGCTGACCGATGCCCAGCCTAACCCCGAGCAGTCCGGCCCCTTCCCCCCCAGCTAGCCACCCCTATATATTGTTTAGCATGACGTCAGATGGTATGGAATACCCCTTTGGCTAGTTTGGGTCACCTGTCCTGGGTCTGTCCCCTCCCAGCTCTTACTGCACCCCCAGCCTGCCCGTTGGCAGGACAGAGCAAAAGGCTGAGATGTCCTTGGCTTAGTATAAGCACTGCTCTGCAACAATTAAAGCATCGGGGTGTTATCAGCACTCTTCTCATCCTAAGCCAAAACACAGCATTCCACCAGCTACTAGGAAGAAAATTAATTCTGTGCTAACTGAAACCAGGACATCTATCCACCCCTTATTCCATACCATTTATGTCATGCTCAGGTTACACTCTTTTCCATACATTCTAATTAGTCACCTATAGTAATCATGGTAGTGATAACATACAGTATAATATACTATTTAACATGGTACAATTCAGTTCATGGGCTATTCTCACCCAGTATTAAATCTCCTTGAGGTACACACCGGACCTCTCCGTTCTTTTGCATCACCCACCAAGTGTATCCAGGTCCCTGAGCGAAAACAATTCCACGAATAGGTTTGCCTTTTCCTGAGGCAGGAGTAGCCCAGACTGTTTTACCCAGCATATTTTTTACATGCACTACAGGAACTTTATCCCCATCTACAGTACGTAACAGGTTTGATTGGGCAGGTCCAGCTCGGTTGGTAGATCCCCTAGTATTGACTAACCAGGTGGCCTTTGCCAAATGCGTATCCCAGTTTTTGAACGTCCCAGCGCCCATTGCTTTCAAGGTAGTCTTTAACAGGCCATTGTATCGTTCAACTTTCCCGGAGGCTGGTGCATGATAGGGGATGTGATACACCCATTCAATACCATGTTCTTTGGCCCAAGTGTCTATAAGGTTGTTTCGGAAGTGAGTCCCATTGTCTGATTCTATTCTTTCTGGGGTGCCATGTCGCCATAGGACTTGCTTTTCAAGGCCCAGGATGGTGTTCCGGGCGGTGGCATGAGGCACAGGATATGTTTCCAGCCATCCGGTGGTTGCTTCCACCATTGTAAGTACGTGGCGCTTGCCATTGCGAGTTTGAGGGAGAGTGATGTAATCAATCTGCCAGGCCTCTCCATATTTATATTTCAGCCATCGTCCTCCATACCAAAGAGGCTTTGACCGTTTGGCTTGCTTGATTGCAGCACATGTTTCACAGTCATGAATAACCTGTGCTATAGCATCCATGGTCAAGTCCACCCCTCGATCACGAGCCCATCTGTATGTTGCATCTCTACCTTGATGGCCTGAGGTGTCATGGGCCCATCGGGCTATAAATAATTCACCTTTATGCTGCCAATCCAAGTCCACCTGAGCTACTTCAATCTTAGCAGCCTGATCCACCTGCTGGTTGTTTTGATGTTCTTCAGTAGCCCGATTTTTGGGCACATGAGCATCTACGTGGCGTACTTTCACAGCCAGGTTCTCTACCCGAGCAGCAATATCTTGCCACAATGCAGCAGCCCAGATGGGTTTTCCCCTACGCTGCCAGTTGTTTTGCTTCCATTGCTGTAACCATCCCCACAGGGCATTTGCTACCATCCATGAATCGGTGTAGAGATAGAGAACTGGCCATTTTTCTCGTTCAGCAATGTCTAAAGCCAGCTGAATGGCTTTCACTTCTGCAAACTGACTCGATTCACCTTCTCCCTCAGCAGCTTCTGCAACTCGTCGCGTAGGACTCCATACAGCAGCCTTCCATCTCCGATGCTTCCCCACAATACGACAGGACCCATCAGTGAACAGGGCATATTTCTTTTCATTCTCTGGCAACTGGTTGTACAGTGGGGCTTCTTCAGCACGACCCACCTCCTCCTCTGATGATATCCCAAAGTATTTGCCTTCTGGCCAGTCCATGATCACTTCCAATATTCCTGGGCGACTGGGGTTTCCTATTCGAGCCCGCTGAGTAATCAATGCAACCCACTTGCTCCATGTAGCATCAGTTGCATGATGCGTAGAGGGGACCCTTCCCTTGAACATCCAGCCTAGTACTGGCAATCGGGGTGCTAGGAGGAGTTGCGCTTCAGTACCGACCACCTCCGAAGCAGATCGAACTCCTTCATATGCTGCCAATATCTCCTTTTCAGTTGGAGTATAGCGGGCCTCAGATCCTCTGTATCCCCGACTCCAAAACCCCAGGGGCCGACCTCGAGTTTCCCCAGGTTCTTTCTGCCAGAGGCTCCAGGTGGGGCCGTTCTCCCCGGCTGCAGTGTAGAGCACATTCTTTACATCTGGTCCTGTTCGAACTGGCCCAAGGGCTACTGCATGGACTATTTCCTGCTTGATTTGTTCAAAGGCTTGTCGTTGTTCGGGGCCCCATTCAAACTCATTCTTCTTACGGGTTACTTGGTAGAGCGGGTTTACAATCAGACTGTAATTTGGGATGTGCATTCTCCAAAACCCCACAACACCTAGGAAAGTCTGTGTTTCTTTTTTGTTAGTTGGTGGAGACATAGCTGTTATTTTGTTGATCACATCCATTGGGATTTGACGACGTCCATCTTGCCATTTTATTCCTAAAAACTGGATCTCTCGTGCAGGTCCTTTGACTTTATTCTGTTTTATGGCAAAACCGGCTTTCAGAAGGATTTGGACTATTTTCTTCCCTTTCTCGAAAACTTCCTCTGCTGTGTCACCCCACACAATAATGTCATCGATGTACTGCAGGTGTTCAGGAGCTTCCCCCTGCTCTAGCGCAGACTGGATCAGCCCATGGCAAATGGTAGGGCTGTGTTTCCACCCCTGGGGCAGCCTATTCCAAGTATATTGAACTCCCCTCCAAGTGAAGGCAAATTGTGGCCTGCACTCTGCTGCTAGAGGGATGGAGAAAAATGCATTAGCGATATCAATTGTGGCGTACCACTTGGCTGCCCTCGATTCAAGTTCATACTGAAGTTCCAGCATGTCCGGCACTGCAGCACTCAGTGGTGGCGTGACTTCGTTCAGGCCACGATAGTCCACTGTTAGTCTCCACTCGCCATTAGACTTTCGCACTGGCCATATGGGGCTATTGAAAGGTGAATGGGTCTTGCTGATCACTCCTTGGCTCTCCAATTGACGAATTAGCTTATGGATGGGAATCAGGGAGTCTCGGTTAGTGCGATATTGCCGCCGGTGCACAGTTGTGGTAGCGATTGGCACTTGCTGTTCTTCGACCCTCAGCAACCCCACAACAGAGGGGTCCTCTGAGAGACCAGGCAAGGTAGATAATTGTTTAATGCCCTCTGTCTCTAAGGCAGCTATACCAAAAGCCCACCGGAACCCTTTTGGGTCCTTGCAATATCCTCTTCTAAGATAGTCTATGCCAAGGATACATGGAGCATCCGGGCCAGTCACAATGCGGTGCTTTTCCCACTCATTCCCAGTCAGACTTACTTCAGCCTCCAATACAGTCAACTGCTGAGATCCTCCTGTCACTCCACAAATATAGATGGGCTCTGGTCCTTTATAGCTCGATGGCATTATAGTACATTGTGCACCGGTGTCTACTAAAGCCTTATACTTCTGTGCGCGTGATGTGCCAGGCCATCGAATCCACACAGTCCAATAAACTCGATTGTCCCTTTCCTCCCCCTGGCTGGAGGCAGGGCCCCCCTAATCCTGGTCAGAATCTTCTTCGTTTCTGTGTTTGAAGGATTGTCTGCTGGAAGTTGGAGCAGCAAACTTTTCGGAGAATCCTTTTTTCCTGATTGTTTTCTTTTGCAACTCACGTACCCGTGCCTCTAGGGTCGCGGTAGATTTTCCATCCCATTTTCTCATGTCCTCTCCATGGTCTCGTAAGTAAAACCACAGGGTGGCACGGGGTGAGTACCCACTATATCGTCTTCCTTGTGTGGATGAACGCCTACCCCTGATAGCTGAGACACTGCTTTGTACAGGTGCGGAGGAGAATAATCTCTCTTCAAGTTGGTGAAACTTTTCAGAAAGTTTCTCCCAGGTGTTCTCTTTCGGTCGTTGGACACTGGTTGGTTCAGGTTGGGGGGAAGATAGATTCTCTTTAAGTTGGTGGACCTCTTCAGACAGTTTCTCCACAGCTGAGACGCAGGCCTGTAAGGAAGAGGAGAGACTTTCTTCGTACTGCCGGAGTTGTTTAGCCGCTTCATCCACTGTGGGTTCCTCATCCTCTTTCCAGGCCATTACTGCCAATGAGCTGGCATATGATGATGGTGCACTCCGTACAAACTTCCGCCACATGGGTCGTGTACACTTGACTCCATCTGGATCTTTGGATGTTTGTGTCTGGTCTGGATCCTCATAAATCACTTCCCGTACGGCTAATTCCCTCAGGTACTGGATTCCCTTCTCCATAGTGGTCCACTTGCCTGGTACACATAAAATATCTTCCTTGAAGGGATACCTTTCCCTCACAGCTGAGAGGAGACGCCTCCAGAGGCTGGTGGGTCGTGCTCCATCTGCAATTGCTTTGTCAATGCCGGCGTCTCGAGCAAGGGATCCCAACCGTCTGGCTTCCCTGCCGTCTAATTCCACACAATTGGCTCCAGAGTCCCAGCACCGGAGCAGCCAGGTGACAAGCTGCTCACCTATACAGCGACCAAAATCTTTTCGCACATCTCGTAGCTCGCGCTCGTTTAGGCTTCGCGTAGTTACTGTTGCTCTTTCGGCATCCTCATCTTCCTCCTCCTGAATCCTTGATGGCCCAGCGTCGTCATCATCTTCGTCATCTCTATACTTAGTTTTGGCAGAAGCCTTACCTGGATTGGCAGAAGACTCTCTGCGTTCTAAACGACTTGAATTTCTGTACCATATTTTCACCTTCTCTACAGGGGCAGCTTGCACTGCTACTGCTCGTTTCTCTGACTTTGTTACAGGGTCTGCCACAGGGATTGGAATACCCTCTGCAGGGTCAACTTGCACTGCTACAGCTCGTTTCTCTGACACGGCCACAGGAGCTGGAGCGGCTGCAGGAGCTGGAGCAGTTGCAGGAACCGGAGCTGTAGCGGCTACAGGAGCTGGAGCTGGAGCTGGAGCAGTTGCAGGAGCTGGGACTGGAGCAGCAGTAGGAGCTGGAGCTGGAGCGGCTGCAGGAGCTGGAGCTGGAGCTGGAGCAGTTGCAGGAGCTGGGACTGGAGCAGCAGTAGGAGCTGGAGCTGGAGCGGCTACAGGAGCTGGAGCTGGAGCTGGAGCAGTTGCAGGAACTGGGACTGGAGTAGCGGCCGGAGCTGAAACTGGAGCGACTGCAGGAGCTGGAGCTGGAGCGGCTGCAGGAACTGGAGCTGGAGCGGCTGCAGGAGCTGGAGCTGGAGCGGCTGCAGGAGCTGGAACTGGAGCGGCTGCAGGAGCTGGGACTGGAGCGGCTGCAGGAGCTGGGACTGGAGCGGCTGCAGGAGCTGGAGCTGGGGCGGCTGCAGGAACCGGATCTGGAGCGGCTGCAGGAGCTGGGACTGGAGCGGCTGCAGGAGCTGGGACTGGAGCGGCTGCAGGAGCTGGAACTGGAGCGGCTGCAGGAGCTGGAGCTGGGGCGGCTGCAGGAGCTGGAGCTGGGGCGGCTGCAGGAACCGGATCTGGAGCGGCTGCAGGAACCGGATCTGGAGCGGCTGCCGAGTCCACCGTAGGGGTCACAGTGGCCGTTGGATCTGTCACAGGGCTTGGAGTGGCCGCAGGGTCTGTCACTAAGTTGATAGCAGTATCAATGGCAGCTCGATAGGCATGAGCCAGGCCCCAGCACGTTACAATGATTTGTGTTACTTTAGAACTGCCAGAATCATGACACCTTTTTTTCAAGCATTCTGCCAGTTTTTGAGGATTTTGCCATTGTTCAGGGGTGAATTTCCAACACACTGGGGGTGCCAACTGCTCTAGATGCCTGCCCATATCCGCCCATACTCCCTGCCACCCACAACTATCCTGCCCCCGGGCAGATCTCCAGAAGAGCTTCCCAAGTAGTTGTTTAACTTTAAGCAGAACCTGAAGTGCATTCATGAGGCAGAACAACAAGACTATGGTACTCTGAGTATTCCAGAAATATTCAATATCTTGGAGAGCTATTGTGACAAGCTCAGGGGATAAGAGGGTGGTGAAGGAGGAAGGCAGAGTGACCCCGGAGGATACAGGGGTGGTGAAGGAGAAAGGGAGAGTAAGCAAGTAAGGAAAAATATCCTCCCCTTTCCCCTCCACAGATTGACTCCTTAATGGAAAAAAACAATAGGTATAATTGCTAATAGTTTCCAAGATACAGTTTCCAAAGTACAGAGTCGACGATGTTACTGAATACAAATAACAAGTTAGAGTCATGACCACATATTTCATCGTCTCATAAGCCATTGCTACAACACACAGCACCATAATGATCTGAAACCAGGGCCCGGAGAGGATAAACAACACGACAGAGAGTAAATACGGAAAATAATGTACTATAATACTCAATTTGGAAAACAGGCGCAGCAAAGTTGAGATTAAAGCAATCAGCATTATGACAAGTGACTATTAAGCAGGTCTAATCCTTACACCAATTTTAGTTTAACACACTCTGGTCAGATCTGCCGTTATCTCAACCTTTCGAGCCCCACGTTGGGCGCCAAAAAGGCTGTTGTGGTTTAACCCGGCCGGCAGCTAAACACCACGCAGCCGTTCGCTCACCCTCCCCCCTCCCTCTCCGGGACGGGGGAGAGAAATGGAAAGTGAAGCCCGTGAGTTGAGATAAAGACAGTTTAATAAGACAGGAAAATAATAATAACAAAATAATAATAAAAATAATAACAATAATAATACAATGATGATAATAGGAAAGTAATAATAGTATGTACAAACAAGTGATGCACAATGCAATTGCTCACCACTCGCTGACCGATGCCCAGCCTAACCCCGAGCAGTCCGGCCCCTTCCCCCCCAGCTAGCCACCCCTATATATTGTTTAGCATGACGTCAGATGGTATGGAATACCCCTTTGGCTAGTTTGGGTCACCTGTCCTGGGTCTGTCCCCTCCCAGCTCTTACTGCACCCCCAGCCTGCCCGTTGGCAGGACAGAGCAAAAGGCTGAGATGTCCTTGGCTTAGTATAAGCACTGCTCTGCAACAATTAAAGCATCGGGGTGTTATCAGCACTCTTCTCATCCTAAGCCAAAACACAGCATTCCACCAGCTACTAGGAAGAAAATTAATTCTGTGCTAACTGAAACCAGGACAACCAGCTACTAGGAAGAAAATTAATTCTGTGCTAACTGAAACCAGGACAGGTGTGTTGTAACAGTGGCTTATGAGACGATGAAATATCTGGTCATGACTCTAACTTGGTATTTGTAATCAGTAACATCGTCGACTCTATACTTTGGAAACTGTATCTTGGAAACTATTAGCAATTATACCTGTTGCCTTTTTTCATCAGAGAGTCAATCTGTGGAGGGGAAAGCGGAAGATATTTTTTCTTACTCGATCACTCTCCCTTTCTCCTTCACCACCCTCTTATCCTCCAAGCTTGTTACAATAGCTCTCCAAGATACTGAATATCCTTGGGATACTCAGACCAGCATGGTCTTGTTGTTCTGCCTCCTGAATGTGCTTCAGGTTTTGCTTAAAGTTAAACAACTACTTAGGAGTCTCATCCGGAGATCTGCCCGGAGGCAGTATAGTTGTGGGTGGCAGGAATTATGGGAGGATATGGGCAGGCATCTAGAGCAGTTGGCACCCCCAGTGTTTTGGAAATTCACCCCTGAACAACTGCAAAATCCTCAAAAACTGGCAGAATGCTTGAAAAAAAGGTGTCACGATTCTGGCAGTTCCAAAGTAACACAAAGCATTGTAAAGTGCTGGGGCCTGGCTCATGCCTATCGAGCTGCCATGGATACTGCTATCAACTTAGTAACAGACTCTGCGGCCACTCCGAGTCCTGTGACAGATCCAATGGCCACTGTGACCCCTACAGTGGACTCTGCAGCCGCTCCAGCTCCTGCAGCTGCTCCAGTTCCAGCTCCTGCAGCTGCTCCAGCTCCAGCTCCTGCAGCCGCTCCAGTTCCTGTTCCTGCAGCTGCATCAGCTCCAGTTCCTGCAGCCGCTCCGGTTCCAGCTCCTGCAGCCACTCCAGCTCCTGTGGCTGGGTCAGAGAAATGAGTTGTAGCAGTGCAAGTTGACCCTGGAGAGGGTATTCCAACCTCTGTGGCAGACCCTGCAACGGGGTCAGAGAAACGAGCTGTAGCAGTGCAAGTAGCCCCTGCAGAGAAGGTGAAAAAATGGTATAGAGATTCAGGTCGTTTAGAACGCAGAGAGTCTTCTGCCAAATCTAGGTATAGAGACTACGACGCTGGGCCATCAGGGATTCAGGAGGAGGAAGATGAGGATGCCGAAAAATCAACAGTAACTACCCGAAACCTATACGAGTGTGAGCTACGAGATGTGCAAAAAGATTTTGGTCGTTGTATAGGTGAGCAGCTTGTCACCTGGCTGCTCCGGTGCTGGGACACTGGAGCCAATTGTGTGGAATTAGACATCAGGGAAGCCAGACGGCTGGGATCCCTTGCTAGAGACGCAGGCATTGACAAAGCAATTGCAGATGGAGCACAATCTCACAGCCTCTGGAGGCGTCTTCTCTTGGCTGTGAGGGAAAGGTATCCCTTCAAGGAAGAACTTTTATGTCTACCAGGCAAGTGGACCACTATGGAGAAGGGAATCCAGTACCTGAGGGAATTAGCCGTACGGGAAGTGATTTATGAGGATCCAGACCTCAGACAAACATCCAAAGATCCAGATGAAGTCAGGTGTACACGACCCATGTGGCGGAAGTTTGTACGGAGTGCACCATCATCATATGCCAGTTCATTGGCAATAATGGCCTGGAAAGAGGATGAGGAACCCACAGTGGATGAAGTGGCTAAACAACTTCGGCAGTATGAAGAAAGTCTCTCCTCTTCCTTACAGGCCTGCGTCTCAGCTGTGGAGAAACTTTCTGAAGACTTCCACCAACTCAAAGAGAATCTATCTTCCTCTCCACATGAACAAACCAGTGTCCACCAACCGAAGGAGAACACTTGGGAGAAACTTTCTGAAGTCTGAGTCTGACTGGGAATGAATGGGAAAAGCACCGCATTGTGACTGGCCCGGATGCTCCGTGTATCCTTGGCATAGACTATCTTAGAAGAGGATATTTCAAAGACCCAAAAGGGTTCCAGTGGGCTTTTGGTATAACTGCCTTAGAGACAGAGGGCATTAAACAATTATCTACCTTGCCTGGTCTCTCAGAAGACCCCTCTGTTGTGGGGTTGCTGAGGGTCGAAGAACAGCAAGTGCCAATCGCTACCACAACTGTGCACCGGCGGCAATATTGCACTAACCGAGACTCCCTGATTCCCATCCATAAGCTAATTTGTCAATTGGAGAGCCAAGGAGTGATCAGCAAGACTCATTCACCTTTCAGTAGTCCCATATGGCCAGTGCGAATGTCTAATGGTGAGTGGAGACTAACAGTGGACTATCGTGGCCTGAACGAAGTCACGCCACCACTGAGTGCTGCAGTTCCGGACAATGCCGGAACTCCAGTACAAACTTGAATCAAAGGCAGCCAAGTGGTGCGCCACAATTGATATCGCTAATGCATTTTTCTCCATCCCTCTAGCAGCAGAGTGCAGGCCACAATTGCTTTCACTTGGAGGGGAGTCGAATATACTTGGAATCGGCTGCCCCAGGGGTGGAAACACAGCCCTACCATTTGCCATGGACTGATCTGGAGCATCTGATCATGGACTGCGCTGGAGCAGGGGGAAGCTCCTGAACACCTGCAGTACATCGATGACATTATTGTGTGGGGTGACACAGCAGAGGAAGTTTTCGAGAAAGGGAAGAAAATAGTCCAAATCCTTCTGAAAGCCGGTTTTGCCATAAAACAAAAAAAGGTCAAAGGACCTGCACGAGAGATCCAGTTTTTAGGAATAAAATGGCAAGATGGACGTCGTCAAATCCCAACGGATGTGATCAACAAAATAACAGCTATGTCTCCACCAACTAACAAAAAAGAAACACAGACTTTCCTAGGTGTTGTGGGGTTTTGGAGAATGCACATCCCAAATTACAGTCTGATTGTAAACCCGCTCTACCAAGTAACTCGTAAGAAGAATGAGTTTGAATGGGGCCCTGAGCAACGACAAGCCTTTGAACAAATCAAGCAGGAAATAGTTCATGCAGTAGCCCTTGGGCCAGTTCGAACAGGACCAGATGTAAAGAATGTGCTCTACACCACAGCCGGGGAGAACAGCCCCACCTGGAGCCTCTGGCAGAAAGAACCTGGGGAAACTCGAGGTCGGCCCCTGGGGTTTTGGAGTCGGGGATACAGAGGATCCGAGGCCCACTATACTCCAACTGAAAAAGAGATATTGGCAGCATATGAAGGAGTTCGATCTGCTTCGGAGGTCGTCGGTACTGAAGAGCAGCTCCTCCTAGCACCCCGATTGCCGGTACTAGGCTGGATGTTCAAAGGAAGGGTCTCCTCTACGCATCATGCAACTGATGCTACATGGAGCAAGTGGGTTGCACTGATTACTCAGCGGGCTCGAATAGGAAACCCCAGTCGCCCAGGAATATTGGAAGTGATCATGGACTGGCCAGAAGGCAAATACTTTGGGATATCATCAGAGGAGGAGGTGGGTCATGCTGAAGAAGCCCCACTGTACAACCAGTTACCAGAGAATGAGAAGAAATATGCCCTGTTCACTGATGGGTCCTGTCGTATTGTGGGGAAGCATCGGAGATGGAAGGCTGCTGTATGGAGTCCTACGCGACGAGTTGCAGAAGCTGCTGAGGGAGAAGGTGAATCGAGTCAGTTTGCAGAAGTGAAGGCCATTCAGCTGGCTTTAGACATTGCTGAACAAGAAAAATGGCCAGTTCTCTATCTCTACACTGATTCATGGATGGTAGCAAATGCCCTGTGGGGATGGTTACAGCAATGGAAGCAAAACAACTGGCAGCGCAGGGGAAAACCCATCTGGGCTGCTGCATTGTGGCAAGATATCGCTGCTCGGGTAGAGAACCTCTTTGTGAAGTTACGCCACGTAGATGCTCATGTGCCCAAGAATCGGGCTACTGAAGAACATCAAAACAACCAGCAGGTGGATCAGGCTGCTAAGATTGAAGTAGCTCAGGTGGACCTGGATTGGCAGCATAAAGGTGAATTATTTATAGCCCAATGGGCCCATGACACCTCAGGCCATCAAGGCAGAGATGCAAAATACAGATGGGCTCGTGATTGAGGGGTGGACCTGACCATGGGCACTATAGCACAGGTTATTCATGACTGTGAAACATGTGCTGCAATCAAGCAAGCCAAACGGTCAAAGCCTCTTTGGTATGGAGGACGATGGCTGAAATATAAATATGGAGAGGCCTGGCAGATTGATTACATCACACTCCCTCAAACTCGCAATGGCAAGCGCCACGTACTTACAATGGTGGAAGCAACCACTGGATGGCTGGAAACATATACTGTGCCTCATGCCTTGATGCCAGTCCAGGTCCACCTGAGCTACTTCAATCTTAGCAGCCTGATACTCGAGGGAGATGGCCTCTTGTTCTTACGTGGTTTTGTATTCTTTGGTCCCGTGACAACTCTATTAGGGCCCACGGCATGGGTATATCTTACTTCTTCCTTTTTTATCAATATGAGTATTCCCCTATCTGTTCCAGGTTCCCAGAACTTTACACCCCAAGTTCTTCCTGTCATCCGCCCTGGATCTTGAGGCTGTAATATTGTGACTTCTAAAGATTTACAGGTTCCAGTATTGTTTAAGCCACCATCAGTACTATAAGTACGCCTGCGGCAACCTCCCGGTATCCAGGTAACTCTGAGATATCTATCCTTGGTATGGGTGTCCCATCCTGTGGCTATGGTCTCACAGCCCCAGTATGTACAATAATAGTGTCCTGGAGAGTTACAGTACCCCTTTCCTGCGTTTGAGCTAGGACACCAGTGTCGCGTTAAGGGGTGTAGCTGAATAACCGTTACGAGCCCGGTCGGATTCAGGGTACTGAACCAGTCGGACATTCACCAAAAACACATTAACCGTCTGGGGGTCCAGTCAGATATTCACCAAAAACGCATTAACCGTCTGGGGGTCTGGTTGGATTCAGAACACTGAACTATCACGGATAACCACCCTCACCCTCGTTGCACTTAATGAGAGATATCACAATGCAATCAAATATGGTTTATTACAGCAACAGATAATCAGGTTCTTTTGGATTGCCAGCGATAGTGACTGTCTGCAAAAGCAAGCTAGTATGCATGAAATACACAGGTGTTACAGGTGTTACAGGTGCGCAGCCTAGAAATAAACGTGTTAAAAGGATCAAAGACTCTATAGAGATTTATAAGCAAGTATTCAGATCTCACCCAAAGGTGTCCCAATGGTGGGGGAAGAGAGGCTCAGCCCGTCGACTGATCCCAGGAGTCAGGAGGTCCTAAGGATGTTGTATGTCCTCGGGATGGTATCTCCCCTGACGATGGTATCTTCCCTAACATCCCCTCTCTCTTGGGCCAATTTATATTATTTTTTGTCCTTTAGGTGGAGCTTGAGTGGCTCTAGTCAAGCATATCTTAGTTATGATTGGTGTAAAGTTTTCCCGTCTCCGTTTAAAGGAATAGGCTCCGAGAAATTCAGGGCGCATGCTCAGTGAGGGGTGGTCGCACCTTGGAGGCGGGTAGCTTTTGGGATGTAGGTGTGTTTTGGTATTATAATGATATTATAATGAGCAAAAAGTACACTAAGGTACAGCATTTGTCAAAACATGACAGGTCTTTGGCTCAGGGTGGCAAAAAGTGCAGCTTTGTGCACAAGAACCTGATTACAGAGCCTAGCCGTGGTGTCTCCACTCCACTCTACGCTCCGTGCTGTTCCTTAGGGCTAGCACACCAAGTTTCCCCAGCGCGATAGCATCTAAGGTTGGGAGCCTAGGGAACGCTCAGGTAATGCAGTTATGCCCTACCCTGAAAGCCTCTTCAATGCTGTACCTTTTCCTTAAAAATGTGAATGTTAGTTTTATTTTCCTAGTTACTTCAGGCAATTGCACCACACACCAGTAGGTAGCTTTTACATTTGTAGCCCCCCAGGAATATTGTCTCTGGGGACTACACCTGTGGTGTAGTGTGTTTCCTCCGTATCCTATTATTGTTTCAAATAATTCACAATTCTTTATATTAAAGGAGGGTGAGCCTGCTGTAGTATTGACCTTGAGGGTCCGAGAGTCATCCCACCTACTTAAACTCCACCGATAGGGTTGGTGTGGGCTTCCTTCTCCCTTAGTTACATTTATGCAGATTATCAGGAATCCTGTTACACATACAGACCATGTTAAACCCAAGAAAAACGGAGGGGTCCTACCTTTACTACGGGCATCCCAGGGCTTTTGTGCACTTGGTCTCTTATCCCTGTTGCTTCCTGCTGCAGGTGGGAGGTGTTTGGGAGGTACTGGTGTAACTGGGCTTGGAACCATCATTCCAAGAGGCCTCGTGAGCTGGTTCAGGAGGTGGTTTACCAACCTTGATCCCCACCGCATTACGTCTCTGCCTCCTTCGTCTACTCTTTTGCTTAGAGCAACGAGGTGTACCATCTTCTCGACAGCAGCCGTATCCTTCAGGGGAACCTCTTTCATCTTTAGCCCACCTTAATTTGTATGCTCCACTTCCCCAGTATGGTGGTTTTACCGTGCTGGGCAGCTAAACCCTACAACCGCTCTCTCACTCCCCCTCCTTTAGATGAGGAGGGGGAGAAGTAAAGCAAAGAACAACTCACGGGTTGAGATAAGGATAATTTAATTCAAGGGAAATAATTATAATAATTAAATAAAGACTACCATGAACTAAACAATTTAACTAAGGGGAAATAAAGAGGGAAAGGGGAAAAGGGAGGGGAAAAGGAAAAATAAAAAGAAGGGAGGAAAACAAACAAACAAAATAAATGAAAGCTATATGGAAGTGCAGAGGAAAGAAATTACTCTCTACTTCCCACAAATGAGCGATGATTGACCACGTCCTTGAAGCAAGGCCTCAACGCACGCAGCCGGTGTTCGAGAGGAGGACCGACGTCTTCTCAATGAGAGCCCACCCCCCCCTCTTCTTCCTGTTTCCACCTTTTATTGCTGAGTGTGACATCACATGGTATGGAATATCCCTTTGATTGGTTTAGGTCAGCTGCCCTAGTGATGTTTCTCTCCTCACTTTTTGCCCATCCCCTAGGAGGGTTAGAGAAAGGCCCAATGCTGTGCCAGTGCTGCTCAGCAATAGACACAACACTGGTGTGATAACACTGCTGTTCCAGCTACAAGTACAGAGTACGGCACTGTATGGGCTGCTGCCGGGAAAGTTAACATTCCAGCCAGACCCAGTACACCCAGTTCCACACCTTATCCTGGCCACTGTCCTTCCACAGACCACTGAAATATTTGCTGCTGGGCGTGGCTCACTTATGTGGAAGAAATACAAACAAACAAAAATATTTTCCCGGTTGCCACCACCACACGCAAAGGCTGTCACAAATACCTCGGGAGGGATACCCGTAGGAGCAATGAGCCCTCCACTTTTCTTTACAAATGAAAGGATATCAGATACATGAAGTGGTATCACTCATTAATCTTTTTCCAGAAAGTGACCTTCAGATTGTCGGGGTTTCCAACCACCTCCCAATGAGAATCCTGGACGGGTCCCTTTATTCTGCTAGTATGCATCCATCCTCGTTCTGCCGTCCGGACCGCGGTGTCTGTAGTAAGTAAAACGAGAAAGGGTCCTTCCCAACGAGGGGTCAGGGAGGACACTTTCCAAGCCTTGATCATCATCCTATCCCCTGGCTTAACCTTGTGGATTGCCATGTCTAAAGGTGGCCTCTGTACTACTAATCCTTTCTTTATTAGCTCCTTATTAGCTCAATGATGTATTCTTGTAGCACCTTTTCTTCTACCTTTTGGTGCTCAACTGGTGTTTCCAAATCATAAGGCATCCCGTACAACATTTCAAAAGGGGAGATGCCAGTATCGGTCCGAGGTTGTGTTCTCAGATTTAATAGGGCCATCGGTAGGCGCTTTATCCAGTTCATTTTGGTTTCAATCATCAATTTGGTCAAGTGTTTCTTAATCTCTCCATTTACTCTTTCCACTTTTCCCGAACTTTGTGGATGCCAAGGGGTATGATATTCCCATTTAATTCCTAAAGGACCTAGGGCCTCTTTGATGGTTTTAGAAGTAAAATGTGGCCCTCTGTCTGAATCAATTACTGCTATGTTCCCATATCTCGGCACAATGTTTTCTAACAAAATTTTTACTACCATCCGTGCAGTGGCTCGCACCACCGGGAAGGCTTCTACAAAGTGGGTTAAATGATCTATCAACACTAAAAGGTACTTATACCTCCTAACCTTGGGAAGTTCTGTGAAATCGACCTGTATCTTTTCAAACGGTCTCTTAGCTAGCCCCTGCCCTCCTGACACTTTTTCTCTAAGCTGTTTTTTATTAACCTTCTGGCACGTTAAACATTCCCCTACAATTCTCTTAGCAATTTCGTAAATCCCAATACACATATACTTAGTCCCAAAGTGGTCCACAAGCATCTGTACACCCCAGTGGGTCTGCCTGTGGAATTCTTTCATTATTCTCCATGCCATGCTTTTAGGAATAACCTCCCTCCCATTGGGGAGTGCCCACCTCCCTTCCTTCTCAACGATTCCCATTTGTTGTAGTTTTTCTGCCTCTCGGGCAGTAAAGTTCTTGCTACCTCCTTCTGTTTCTATGACCTGTTCTGCTTCTTTCATTACTAATAGTGCAGCCTGTTTTGCTTCCTCATCAGCTAAGTTGTTTCCTCTTATCTGGATAGAGGTACCCCTCTGGTGGCCTTTTACATGTAAAACAGCAATCTACTTAGGTCCTCTCAAGGCCTTCAGAGTTTGCCTTATCAGAGCCTTGTGTACCAGACCCTTCCCTTGAGAATTTATTAACCCCCGCTCTTCCCAGATCTTCCCAAAGGTATGAACCACTCCATATGCATATCTGGAGTCAGTAAATACAGATCCCATCTTTCCTTTCAGCAGCTGTAAAGCCCTTAATACTGCAAATAACTCACATGCCTGGGCCGACCAGGTTGTATCCAAGGGACCAGATTCTTTTACCTCTGAGGTGTTCACGTCTGTTTTGGCATAACCTGATTTTCATTTCCCATTTATTACCCTTGATGATCCATCTACAAATAATTTCTCCCCATCTGGTAATTCCTCTTCCTCCAAGTCTTCCCTTATTTTGGTCTGGGATTCGATTAATCGGACACAGTCGTGTGTCAACTCTTCACTTGGTTCCCCATATAAAAATTGAGCTGGATTCTGTAAACTAGTTGTTTCAAGTTCTAATTTGGGGGAGTGTATTAATATACCTTCATACTTCAATAGTCTGGCATCAGTAATCCACTTATCTGTTTTCTGTTGTAACACCCCTCTTATGTTATGAGGAGACCTTTAACTCTCCCCCCAGGGTGACTTTTCTGGCTTTCTCTACTAAGAGGGCTGTAGCCACTATAGCCTGTAAGCAGGTGGGCCAACCTCTACTAACTGGGTCCAACAATTTTGAAAAGTAACCTATGGGCTTCTTTCTTTCTTCCCACTTCTGGGTTAAAACTCCAAACGCAGTTCCCTTTTCTGTGTTTACGAACAGATAGAAGGGTCTCCTAGTATCGGGTAGGCTTAGCACCGGGGCATTTACTAAGTCTGTTTTTAAATCCTCAAAGCACTGTTTGTCTGTCCAGCTCCATTTTATTAGCCCTTCCCCAATCAATTTCTGATATAGGAATTTTACTTTACTGCTGTAATTTTCTATCCATTGCCTACAATAACTGAGTAATCCCAGCAACTGCCTTACTTGTCTCTTACTCTTTGGTGCCCGTAGTGACAGGATGCCATTCACCCGTTCAGGATCTAATTTCTTAGTCCCCTTACTTAGCCAATGTCCCAAGTATTTCACCTCTTCTTCAGTGAAGTGTTGTTGCAGGAAGCACGGCCGAAAGCACGACAGATACCAGTATGGTCAGATCATGCTACATTTTATTGCCCGAATAGCCTAACATTTATAGTGAACTTAACAGGGGAGGATAGTGTCTCACACAAGATTATTGGTCAAAAGCACTCAGACAAACAACTGCAAGAAAACAGCCCCACCTGCAAGAAAACAACACCCTTGTGATTAGCAGTCATGTAGATCCCGTCCTTGAAGCCAGATGCTGGTAACAATATTTTTCTGAATTCCTCAATTGGGTGATGTGGGAACACTGTCATGGGAACTTCTCATAGTCGTCCTGGTAGCTTGGTTTGCTCAGCTGCAGCAAGCCACGGGATCTTTGCTGTTTCAAAAAATCCCTCAACAAACTGTAACTTGGATTTGGATACTTTTAGTCCCTTTAAGCTTAAAAAGTTCAGTAACCTAATACTTTCTTTCCTCACAGCTTCCTGACTCTCCCCTGCTAACAGGTCATCTACATACTGCACCAGTGTTACTTCTGGGTTTAGTTCATAGGTGCTTAATACGTGCTCCAGGGCCTGCCCGAACAAGTTCGGTGACTCCGTAAATCCCTGCGGAAGCAGGGTCCACCTTAACTGCTGTTTCCCATGGGTCTCAGGATCCTCCCATTCAAAGACAAAGTAATCTCTGCATTCTTCCTTTAAGGGACAAGCCCAAAAGGCATCCTTCAAGTCTATAACACTGTACCATTTCAGTTCTGGGGAAAGCTGGCTCAACAAGGTATACGGATTGGCTACCACTGGGAATCTGGTGACTGTTCTCTTATTTACCTCTCTTAGATCTTGGACTAAACGGTAAGAGCCATCTAACTTCTTAATTGGTAGTATAGGAGTGTTGTGGGGAGACATGCAGGGTTCCAATAACCCTTGCTTCAATAGTCTTTCAATTTCCAGCTGCAACCCCTTTCTACCCTCTTGCTTTACTCGAATGGGGATTTCAGGATTTCTAATGGTAATTTCAAAAGGAGTGATGTCCAATTTCCCCACTGACTCAGGAGTGTACCACACCTCAGGATTGATTTTTGCCTCGTCTTCCACAGTGAGGCAGCTTAACTGCGATTTCTTACTTCTAAAGTGATTCCCAGTTCTACCATTAGATCCCTTCCTAATAGGTTATATTCTGCTTTGGGTACCAGTAAAAAGAATCCTACTATACACCGAGATAGGGTTTCTATTTTTACTCCCTTTATTATCGGGAACTTAAAAGGCTCTCCTTTTGCTCCTATTGCAATTTCTCCAGGGAAAGCAAACACCCCCGGGGCACAGCCTGGACAGTAGATCTTTCTGCCCCTGAGTCCACAAGGAACTCCATTTCTTGGTTCTGAGGACCTAATTTTAGTTTTATCAAGGGCTCCGTTTTCTTATGGGTCCCCAGCAAATAGAGCCCCTGACCCCCCTAATCTTCCTTAAACATCTGCTCATCCTGCATGCGCTTCCTGCAATTCCTCTTCATGTGCCCTTTCTTCTGACAATAGAAACACTCAACCTGCCTCATGTCCCTCAAATCACTCTGACTCCTGTGGGGCTTTTCCCTGGGTTTTGAAATACCCGTTCCCCCTGTACAGGTTGGAGCTGCCTTTTGTCCTTCTCGGACTGCCGCCACCAAAATCTTTGCCTGCCTCTTCTGAATCTCCTCCTCTCTCCGCACGTACACCTTCTGCGCTTCCCTCAGTAATTCATCTAATCCCTTCTCCTGCCAATACTCCAATTTTTCCAATTTCCTTCTAATATCCACCCACGATTTTGCCTCAAACTGAGTTTTCAATAGAGCCTGCCCTACGGGAGTGGCAGGGTCTAATCCCGAATAGAGCTGCAGATTCTTCCGCAGTCTCTCTAGCCACTCAGTGGGGGTTTCATCCTTCCTTTGGTGTTCGCTAAATGCTTTATTAATGTTCTGCCCTCTGGGAACAGATTCCTTAATCCCTTGAACAATTATAGTGCGCAGATCTACCATATGGGTTCTATGTTCATAGTTCTGGTTGTCCCAGTTCGGCCGTTGTAATGGCCATTTGGTGTCTGCGCCAGGACCATGTTGGTGTTGCTGTTCCCAAACTCTCATACCTGCCCTCTGAATCATTTCTCTCTCTTCCATTGTGAATAGTATACCTAGGATTGACTGCAACTCTTCCCAGGTGTATACATTAGGACCCAGGAACTGGTCCAGCCTCTCAGACACTCCCAGGGGATCCTCCAAAAGATTCCCCATATCCTTCTTAAATTCTTTCACATCTGAACTCAGGGAAACCCCATTCCTGGCTGCAGCCCTCCCATAGCTATTTCTCTTAGGGGGTAAAGCCCTCCTTCTGACTGCCCCTTTTTTCTACTTTAACTCCTCGTTACTCTTTGATTTTCCCCAAGGGAACTGAGAGAGTCCGGGTCAGGGTCCAGAGGGTTTGGAAGGTGCGGGGGGGGGAAGGAGGAGGGATAGGGTCCGGTGCAGGAGCGGGAGGGACATAGGGAAGAGGGGACAAGGGGGGGTCCTCAGGACTCTTAGTCTTCCTTCTGGGATTCTCTTGACCCTTTTCCTTTAGGGTAAATATGTAAGTCCAGGTATCTGATCTTATCCATAAGTCCAGGTATCTGATCTTATCCATATTCGCTTTCCTCTGAACTGAAAGGTTCCTTGGAATTCACATATATATTTAGAGCTTGGCAAACCCAATCCTCAAAGGACCCCAAAACGGGCCAGTATAGGTGATCTCCTCTTATTTGTTTCCCTCCCCACACCTGCATACAGTAATATACCATCTTTTCTCTCATCTTGCCTTGTCTCAAAGGCCAGTCATCGCAGCGGGCAATCATCAACCCTAAGGGACTTTCTGTCGGTATATTGGGCAACCCTACCTTAGGGCCACCCATGGGGTCAGAAGGCTTGCTTTTCTTCTGCCCCATCTTCCAAAGTGCTTCCGTACACTCACACACACGCTCCCCTCGTTCGTGGCCCACGCCCTCGCAGGCAATGGGAACCACACTACAGGAGGGTCTGCACTCACTTCGCTCCCCAGGAGTGTCTCATTTAATTGCACTTTGGGATACCCACCCCGACTGAATGGCACCGCTTATCAATACTCACTCAATCCTGAGTCTTCGTTCGGATCTTCGTGCACAAAAATTATGGGGTACCGTGGGATTCTTTTGCCTGCTTGCCCGAATTTAGGGTTGGGATGTACAGGATTTGGACAAGGGGTCAGTCACCCGAGGGCCATCCAAAGATGGGGTGCCACCCCGAGCTCAGATCCCAGACCAAAATGACCTGCATCCGAGTCACGGCACCAATTGTAATAAGTGGTCGGAACCAAAACCACTCTCAGAATAATCTTTATCAAAGCCAAATTTATTAAGCAAACATTCAAGCAGGCAAAACAGCGCTGGGCGGCCGGGGAGTCTCCGCTCCACCAACCCCCTCTCCGTGCGCACCTCACCCCTGTCAGAGTCCCCCTTTTATAGCTTGGTTGTTCTGGGTGTACATGGCATATCCTGGTATGTCCTACGGTTGTGCATACTGTTGCTAGGGGGTCGTCTCGGACCTCCCGGTGGTCGTGAGGCTGAAGGCCATAGTCTTCCTCTGCGTTGCGGGTTGCGATCTTGCTGAGCAAGCACTATACGTGTTCTTATCAGAATGGTCAGCTGGAAACTTTCCAGCTATACAGAGTTGTCACAGTCCCCACAAGCTTCCCCAAAATTTATTACATGTTCTTATCAGGATAGGCCGCTGGAAACTTTCAAGCTATACAGGGTTGTCACAGCCCCCACAAGCTTTCCAACTGGTTTGATTAACAAACTTATTATAAAATATTTATTACATTCAGGTAATAAAGGAGAGCATGATCTGACCATACTAGTGTCTGTCGTGTTTTCTGCCGTTCTTCCTGCAACATATGGTGCCCAAACTGGCTGAGACCCGGACATGCTGAGAGACCTGAGAGACGCTGAGAGACTCTGAGCACAGACCCGAATATACAGATCGCGGTGAGACATGGAGATTGACTGATTGATACAGAGATCGCGGTGAGACGCGGGAAAGTGACGTATCGCAGTGAGACGCGGGACATCCGGGATCGAGTTGCTACGGGAGATCGGAGGTGTCAATGGAAAACGGCAGACGACCCCCACCGTGTGGCGAGTTGGCACATAGCAGAAGGGTGGGGATCACGACATTGCAGCTCGTCTGACGTAACCATGGAGGAGGAAGCGGCTGTGCAGCTTCTCTCTAGCTTTCTCTCTATGAGAGGCTGTAGTGGGTTTACGTGGCAAGGTTTTGGTAGCAGGGTCCATAGGGGTGGTTTCTGTGAGAAAGATCTAGAAGCCGCCCCATGTTTGGGAAGGGCCCTGTTGTTTTCCAGAGCTGAGCCAATAAGCGATGTTGTTTTGCGCCTCTGTGAGAGCATATTTAAGACAGGGAAAAAAACGCTGCGCCACACAGCAGCCGGGAGAGTCAAGGGAGTGAGAAACAGCCTTGCAGGTGCCAAGGTCAGTGTAGAAGGAGGGGGAGAGGTGCTCCAGGCGCCGGAGCAGAAGTCCCCTGCGGCCTGTGGTGAGGACCATGGTGAAGCAGGATGTCCCCCTGCAGCCCATGGAGTACCACGGTGGAGCAGGGTTTCATGCTGCAGCCCGTGGAGGAGACCACGGTGGAGCAGGTGGCCCTGCACCGACGGAGGCTGCCGCCTGTGGAAGACCCCTGCCGGAGCAGATTCCGGGCCGGACCTGTAGCCCGTGGAGAGGAGACCACGCAGGAGCAGGTGATCTGGCAGGAGCTGCTGCCCGTGGGGGAGCCAGGTTGGAGCAGTTTGCTCCTGAGGGATGGAGCCCGTGGTACGGACCCATATCTGGAGCAGCTCTGGAAGAGCTGCTGCCTGTGGGAAGCCCACGCCGGATCAGTTCGTCAAGGACTGCATCCCATGGGTGGGACCCCACAGCACAGGGGACAAGAGTGACCGAGAAGGAGCGGCAGAGAAGAAGTGCTGTAGACTGACCATAACCCCCATTCCCCCGTTCCCCTGCGCCGCTCGGGGGGAGGAGGTAGAAGAGGGTGGATGGGGGGGGAGGTGCTTTTGGTTTCTTTCCTTTGTTTCTCACTTCTCTAGCTTGTTAGTAATGAGCAATAAATCTTACTATCTGTCTTCTTATGCTGAGTCTGGTTTGCCCGTTACACTAATTATTGCGTGATTTTCTCGTCCTTATCTCAATCCTTGAGCCCCTTTCACATATTTTCTCCCCATTCCTCTTTGAGGAGGGGGAGTGAGAGAGCGGCTGTGGTGGAGCTCGGCTGCCCACTCGAGCGGAACCACGACAGAGGCGTATCTTGCAATGTAAAAAAGATCAAATCCTTGATACACTGGGCCCAGAAGGAGGGTTTTCAAAATGAAATCCCTGTAATTTTTAGCCCAGATGAGTGGCGGCTCGTAGGAGATCGTTTATGGGATACAACCATCACAAGTGGAAAGTTGGATAAAGATCTATGTACGACCTGGCGTGCAGTGCTTAACGCGCTGTGTGGTATGAAGGCCGAACAGCAGGTGGCGATGGCGGCGGCGCAAGCTTTGTCAGCACGGTCCGGGTCTGACAAAACATCAACTACAAAATCCGACAACTCAGGATCACTTCTGCCACAATTGTTTTCATTGGTTCCTGCACCCTCCCCGGGTCGTGGTATGACCTTTTCAATAAAGGAATCAGCGGCAGCCATAACTAAGGGACTATCGGAGCATACTTCCTCAGTTTAGCTACAAGGATACTGTGGGAGACGGTGTCAAATGCTTTACTGAAATCAAGATAGACCACATCTACTGCTTCACCATTATCTATCCACCTAGTTATGTTCTCATACAAGGCTATTGAGTTGGTCAAGCACGGCATCCCCTTGGTGAAGCCATGTTGACTGCCCGTAATGACACGTTTATCTTTGATATGCCTAGAGACAATAATAAATTCTAAAAAGTACAAAGTAAGTGATGCACAAAGGAATTGCTCAACACCTTCTGACTGATATCCATCCCATCCCTGACCAGTGGTTCTCCCCACCCTAGCCAACCACCCCATATTAATTGTTCAGCTTGACATCATATGGTATTGAATATCCCTTTGGCCAACTTTGGTCAGGTGTCCTGGTTCTGTTCCCTCACAGCTCCTTGTGCACCCCTAGTCTTCTCACTGGCAGGACAGTGTTAGAAGCTAAAAAGGCCTTGTCTCTTTGCGAAGCAAAAAGGCATTGCTCTGTAAGTGCTAAAATATCAATGTGTAATTATCATTTTTCCCATCCTCCATCCAAACCACAGCACCACACCAGCTACTAGGAGGAAAAATAACATGGATGCATTTTGAAGTCTCTCACCAAGTAACCTTGTCTTCACAGTGACAGAAATGATGTACAATTTTCATGGTTTTGGCTGGGATAGAGTTAATTTTCTTTGTGGAGGCTCACATGATGATATGTTTTGAATTTTTGATGAAAAAAAATGTTTGTGTGGGGTTTTTGCTTTACTTCTTGAACTGTCTTTCTCTCTACTGATGAATTCTTGCACCTTTACCTTTCCAGTTCTCCCCCATCTTCTTTCCCCCATCCCACATGGGGAGAGTGAGTGAGTGGCTATGTGGTGCTGAGCTGCCTGCCATGGTGAAACCACAACAGCAGTCTTCCTTCATTCTTCTTATTTCTTAAGAAGAAAACTAAATTTTCTTAAGATTAGAAAACATTGTTCCTCTCCTTAGTCTCTTAAATGGCCAAGGTCAATATCAACAAAGTTAACTAGTAGGTCTGCAGCAACCCATGCAGAAATCAAAGCCTCTGTCAATAGTACAACTGTCTGTAGTAAAACTTTCTGCTGTATAGGATTAAATAGGAAGGGAAACCTGCACCACATTAAAAGCCCTTCTGTGTGCACTGAAGGTAGCAGCAGGTTCCAAAAAATACAACTGCACAATTTAATTGCCATCATTGTTGTGCATCTCTGTCCTGGTTTCAGTTAGCACAGAATTAATTTTCTTCCTAGTAGCTGGTGGAATGCTGTGTTTTGGCTTAGGATGAGAAGAGTGCTGATAACACCCCGATGCTTTAATTGTTGCAGAGCAGTGCTTATACTAAGCCAAGGACATCTCAGCCTTTTGCTCTGTCCTGCCAACGGGCAGGCTGGGGGTGCAGTAAGAGCTGGGAGGGGACAGACCCAGGACAGGTGACCCAAACTAGCCAAAGGGGTATTCCATACCATCTGACGTCATGCTAAACAATATATAGGGGTGGCTAGCTGGGGGGGAAGGGGCCGGACTGCTCGGGGTTAGGCTGGGCATCGGTCAGCGAGTGGTGAGCAATTGCATTGTGCATCACTTGTTTGTACATACTATTATTACTTTCCTATTATCATCATTGTATTATTATTGTTATTATTTTTATTATTATTTTGTTATTATTATTTTCCTGTCTTATTAAACTGTCTTTATCTCAACTCACGGGCTTCACTTTCCATTTCTCTCCCCCGTCCCGGAGAGGGAGGGGGGAGGGTGAGCGAACGGCTGCGTGGTGTTTTAGCTGCCGGCCGGGTTAAACCACAACAGCCTTTTTGGCGCCCAACGTGGGGCCCGAAAGGTTGAGATAACGGCAGATCTGACCAGAGTGTGTTAAACTAAAATTGGTGTAAGGATTAGACCTGCTTCATAGTCACTTGTCATAATGCTGATTGCTTTAATCTCAACTTTGCTGCGCCTGTTTTCCAAATTGAGTATTATAGTACATTATTTTCCGTATTTACTCTCTGTCGTGTTGTTTATCCTCTCCGGGCCCTGGTTTCAGATCATTATGGTGCTGTGTGTTGTAGCAATGGCTTATGAGACGATGAAATATGTGGTCATGACTCTAACTTGTTATTTGTATTCAGTAACATCGTCGACTCTGTACTTTGGAAACTGTATCTTGGAAACTATTAGCAATTATACCTATTGTTTTTTTCCATTAAGGAGTCAATCTGTGGAGGGGAAAGGGGAGGATATTTTTCCTTACTTGCTTACTCTCCCTTTCTCCTTCACCACCCCTGTATCCTCCTGGGTCACTCTGCCTTCCTCCTTCACCACCCTCTTATCCCCTGAGCTTGTCACAATAGCTCTCCAAGATATTGAATATTTCTGGAATACTCAGAGTACCATAGTCTTGTTGTTCTGCCTCATGAATGCACTTCAGGTTCTGCTTAAAGTTAAACAACTACTTGGGAAGCTCTTCTGGAGATCTGCCCGGGGGCAGGATAGTTGTGGGTGGCAGGGAGTATGGGCGGATATGGGCAGGCATCTAGAGCAGTTGGCACCCCCAGTGTGTTGGAAATTCACCCCTGAACAATGGCAAAATCCTCAAAAACTGGCAGAATGCTTGAAAAAAAGGTGTCATGATTCTGGCAGTTCTAAAGTAACACAAATCATTGTAACGTGCTGGGGCCTGGCTCATGCCTATCGAGCTGCCATTGATACTGCTATCAACTTAGTGACAGACCCTGCGGCCACTCCAAGCCCTGTGACAGATCCAACGGCCACTGTGACCCCTACGGTGGACTCGGCAGCCGCTCCAGTCCCAGCTCCTGCAGCCGCCCCAGCTCCAGCTCCTGCAGCCGCCCCAGCTCCAGCTCCTGCAGCCGCTCCAGTCCCAGCTCCTGCAGCCGCTCCAGATCCGGTTCCTGCAGCCGCCCCAGCTCCAGCTCCTGCAGCCGCTCCAGTCCCAGCTCCTGCAGCCGCTCCAGTCCCAGCTCCTGCAGCCGCTCCAGTTCCAGCTCCTGCAGCCGCTCCAGTTCCAGCTCCTGCAGCCGCTCCAGTTCCAGCTCCTGCAGCCGCTCCAGCTCCAGCTCCTGCAGCCGCTCCAGCTCCAGTTCCTGCAGCCGCTCCAGCTCCAGCTCCTGCAGCCGCTCCAGTCCCAGTTCCTGCAGTCGCTCCAGTTTCAGCTCCGGCCGCTACTCCAGTCCCAGTTCCTGCAACTGCTCCAGCTCCAGCTCCAGCTCCTGTAGCCGCTCCAGCTCCAGCTCCTACTGCTGCTCCAGTCCCAGCTCCTGCAACTGCTCCAGCTCCAGCTCCAGCTCCTGCAGCCGCTCCAGCTCCAGCTCCTACTGCTGCTCCAGTCCCAGCTCCTGCAACTGCTCCAGCTCCAGCTCCAGCTCCTGTAGCCGCTACAGCTCCGGTTCCTGCAACTGCTCCAGCTCCTGCAGCCGCTCCAGCTCCTGTGGCCGTGTCAGAGAAACGAGCTGTAGCAGTGCAAGCTGCCCCTGTAGAGAAGGTGAAAATATGGTACAGAAATTCAAGTCGTTTAGAACGCAGAGAGTCTTCTGCCAATCCAGGTAAGGCTTCTGCCAAAACTAAGTATAGAGATGACGAAGATGATGACGACGCTGGGCCATCAAGGATTCAGGAGGAGGAAGATGAGGATGCCGAAAGAGCAACAGTAACTACGCGAAGCCTAAACGAGCGCGAGCTACGAGATGTGCGAAAAGATTTTGGTCGCTGTATAGGTGAGCAGCTTGTCACCTGGCTGCTCCGGTGCTGGGACTCTGGAGCCAATTGTGTGGAATTAGACGGCAGGGAAGCCAGACGGTTGGGATCCCTTGCTCGAGACGCCGGCATTGACAAAGCAATTGCAGATGGAGCACGACCCACCAGCCTCTGGAGGCGTCTCCTCTCAGCTGTGAGGGAAAGGTATCCCTTCAAGGAAGATATTTTATGTGTACCAGGCAAGTGGACCACTATGGAGAAGGGAATCCAGTACCTGAGGGAATTAGCCGTACGGGAAGTGATTTATGAGGATCCAGACCAGACACAAACATCCAAAGATCCAGATGAAGTCAAGTGTACACGACCCATGTGGCGGAAGTTTGTACGGAGTGCACCATCATCATATGCCAGCTCATTGGCAGTAATGGCCTGGAAAGAGGATGAGGAACCCACAGTGGATGAAGCGGCTAAACAACTCCGGCAGTACGAAGAAAGTCTCTCCTCTTCCTTACAGGCCTGCGTCTCAGCTGTGGAGAAACTGTCTGAAGAGGTCCACCAACTTAAAGAGAATCTATCTTCCCCCCAACCTGAACCAACCAGTGTCCAACGACCGAAAGAGAACACCTGGGAGAAACTTTCTGAAAAGTTTCACCAACTTGAAGAGAGATTATTCCCCTCCGCACCTGTACAAAGCAGTGTCTCAGCTATCAGGGGTAGGCGTTCATCCACACAAGGAAGACGATATAGTGGGTACTCACCCCGTGCCACCCTGTGGTTTTACTTACGAGACCATGGAGAGGACATGAGAAAATGGGATGGAAAATCTACCGCGACCCTAGAGGCACGGGTACGTGAGTTGCAAAAGAAAACAATCAGGAAAAAAGGATTCTCCGAAAAGTTTGCTGCTCCAACTTCCAGCAGACAATCCTTCAAACACAGAAACGAAGAAGATTCTGACCAGGATTAGGGGGGCCCTGCCTCCAGCCAGGGGGAGGAAAGGGACAATCGAGTTTATTGGACTGTGTGGATTCGATGGCCTGGCACATCACGCGCACAGAAGTATAAGGCTTTAGTAGACACCGGTGCACAATGTACTATAATGCCATCGAGCTATAAAGGACCAGAGCCCATCTATATTTGTGGAGTGACAGGAGGATCTCAGCAGTTGACTGTATTGGAGGCTGAAGTAAGTCTGACTGGGAATGAGTGGGAAAAGCACCGCATTGTGACTGGCCCGGATGCTCCATGTATCCTTGGCATAGACTATCTTAGAAGAGGATATTGCAAGGACCCAAAAGGGTTCCGGTGGGCTTTTGGTATAGCTGCCTTAGAGACAGAGGGCATTAAACAATTATCTACCTTGCCTGGTCTCTCAGAGGACCCCTCTGTTGTGGGGTTGCTGAGGGTCGAAGAACAGCAAGTGCCAATCGCTACCACAACTGTGCACCGGCGGCAATATCGCACTAACCGAGACTCCCTGATTCCCATCCATAAGCTAATTCGTCAATTGGAGAGCCAAGGAGTGATCAGCAAGACCCATTCACCTTTCAATAGCCCCATATGGCCAGTGCGAAAGTCTAATGGCGAGTGGAGACTAACAGTGGACTATCGTGGCCTGAACGAAGTCACGCCACCACTGAGTGCTGCAGTGCCGGACATGCTGGAACTTCAGTATGAACTTGAATCGAGGGCAGCCAAGTGGTACGCCACAATTGATATCGCTAATGCATTTTTCTCCATCCCTCTAGCAGCAGAGTGCAGGCCACAATTTGCCTTCACTTGGAGGGGAGTTCAATATACTTGGAATAGGCTGCCCCAGGGGTGGAAACACAGCCCTACCATTTGCCATGGGCTGATCCAGTCTGCGCTAGAGCAGGGGGAAGCTCCTGAACACCTGCAGTACATTGATGACATTATTGTGTGGGGTGACACAGCAGAGGAAGTTTTCGAGAAAGGGAAGAAAATAGTCCAAATCCTTCTGAAAGCCGGTTTTGCCATAAAACAGAATAAAGTCAAAGGACCTGCACGAGAGATCCAGTTTTTAGGAATAAAATGGCAAGATGGACGTCGTCAAATCCCAATGGATGTGATCAACAAAATAACAGCTATGTCTCCACCAACTAACAAAAAAGAAACACAGACTTTCCTAGGTGTTGTGGGGTTTTGGAGAATGCACATCCCAAATTACAGTCTGATTGTAAACCCGCTCTACCAAGTAACCCGTAAGAAGAATGAGTTTGAATGGGGCCCTGAACAACGACAAGCCTTTGAACAAATCAAGCAGGAAATAGTCCATGCAGTAGCCCTTGGGCCAGTTCGAACAGGACCAGATGTAAAGAATGTGCTCTACACTGCAGCCGGGGAGAACGGCCCCACCTGGAGCCTCTGGCAGAAAGAACCTGGGGAAACTCGAGGTCGGCCCCTGGGGTTTTGGAGTCGGGGATACAGAGGATCTGAGGCCCGCTATACTCCAACTGAAAAGGAGATATTGGCAGCATATGAAGGAGTTCGATCTGCTTCGGAGGTGGTCGGTACTGAAGCGCAACTCCTCCTAGCACCCCGATTGCCAGTACTAGGCTGGATGTTCAAGGGAAGGGTCCCCTCTACGCATCATGCAACTGATGCTACATGGAGCAAGTGGGTTGCATTGATTACTCAGCGGGCTCGAATAGGAAACCCCAGTCGCCCAGGAATATTGGAAGTGATCATGGACTGGCCAGAAGGCAAATACTTTGGGATATCATCAGAGGAGGAGGTGGGTCGTGCTGAAGAAGCCCCACTGTACAACCAGTTGCCAGAGAATGAAAAGAAATATGCCCTGTTCACTGATGGGTCCTGTCGTATTGTGGGGAAGCATCGGAGATGGAAGGCTGCTGTATGGAGTCCTACGCGACGAGTTGCAGAAGCTGCTGAGGGAGAAGGTGAATCGAGTCAGTTTGCAGAAGTGAAAGCCATTCAGCTGGCTTTAGACATTGCTGAACGAGAAAAATGGCCAGTTCTCTATCTCTACACCGATTCATGGATGGTAGCAAATGCCCTGTGGGGATGGTTACAGCAATGGAAGCAAAACAACTGGCAGCGTAGGGGCAAACCCATCTGGGCTGCTGCATTGTGGCAAGATATTGCTGCTCGGGTAGAGAACCTGGCTGTGAAAGTACGCCACGTAGATGCTCATGTGCCCAAAAATCGGGCTACTGAAGAACATCAAAACAACCAGCAGGTGGATCAGGCTGCTAAGATTGAAGTAGCTCAGGTGGACTTGGATTGGCAGCATAAAGGTGAATTATTTATAGCCCGATGGGCCCATGACACCTCAGGCCATCAAGGTAGAGATGCAACATACAGATGGGCTCGTGATCGAGGGGTGGACTTGACCATGGATGCTATAGCACAGGTTATTCATGACTGTGAAACATGTGCTGCAATCAAGCAAGCCAAACGGTCAAAGCCTCTTTGGTATGGAGGACGATGGCTGAAATATAAATATGGAGAGGCCTGGCAGATTGATTACATCACACTCCCTCAAACTCGCAATGGCAAGCGCCACGTACTTACAATGGTGGAAGCAACCACCGGATGGCTGGAAACATATCCTGTGCCTCATGCCACCGCCCGGAACACCATCCTGGGCCTTGAAAAGCAAGTCCTATGGCGACATGGCACCCCAGAAAGAATAGAATCAGACAATGGGACTCACTTCCGAAACAACCTTATAGACACTTGGGCCAAAGAACATGGTATTGAATGGGTGTATCACATCCCCTATCATGCACCAGCCTCCGGGAAAGTTGAACGATACAATGGCCTGTTAAAGACTACCTTGAAAGCAATGGGCGCTGGGACGTTCAAAAACTGGGATACGCATTTAGCAAAGGCCACTTGGTTAGTCAATACTAGGGGATCTACCAACCGAGCTGGACCTGCCCAATCAAACCTGTTACGTACTGTAGATGGGGATAAAGTTCCTGTAGTGCATGTAAAAAATATGCTGGGTAAAACAGTCTGGGCTACTCCTGCCTCAGGAAAAGGCAAACCTATTCGTGGAATTGTTTTCGCTCAGGGACCTGGATACACTTGGTGGGTGATGCAAAAGAACGGAGAGGTCCGGTGTGTACCTCAAGGAGATTTAATACTGGGTGAGAATAGCCCATGAACTGAATTGTACCATGTTAAATAGTATATTATACTGTATGTTATCACTACCATGATTACTATAGGTGACTAATTAGAATGTATGGAAAAGAGTGTAACCTGAGCATGACATAAATGGTATGGAATAAGGGGTGGATAGATGTCCTGGTTTCAGTTAGCACAGAATTAATTTTCTTCCTAGTAGCTGGTGGAATGCTGTGTTTTGGCTTAGGATGAGAAGAGTGCTGATAACACCCCGATGCTTTAATTGTTGCAGAGCAGTGCTTATACTAAGCCAAGGACATCTCAGCCTTTTGCTCTGTCCTGCCAACGGGCAGGCTGGGGGTGCAGTAAGAGCTGGGAGGGGACAGACCCAGGACAGGTGACCCAAACTAGCCAAAGGGGTATTCCATACCATCTGACGTCATGCTAAACAATATATAGGGGTGGCTAGCTGGGGGGGAAGGGGCCGGACTGCTCGGGGTTAGGCTGGGCATCGGTCAGCGAGTGGTGAGCAATTGCATTGTGCATCACTTGTTTGTACATACTATTATTACTTTCCTATTATCATCATTGTATTATTATTGTTATTATTTTTATTATTATTTTGTTATTATTATTTTCCTGTCTTATTAAACTGTCTTTATCTCAACTCACGGGCTTCACTTTCCATTTCTCTCCCCCGTCCCGGAGAGGGAGGGGGGAGGGTGAGCGAACGGCTGCGTGGTGTTTTAGCTGCCGGCCGGGTTAAAACACAACAGCCTTTTTGGCGCCCAACGTGGGGCCCGAAAGGTTGAGATAACGGCAGATCTGACCAGAGTGTGTTAAACTAAAATTGGTGTAAGGATTAGACCTGCTTCATAGTCACTTGTCATAATGCTGATTGCTTTAATCTCAACTTTGCTGCGCCTGTTTTCCAAATTGAGTATTATAGTACATTATTTTCCGTATTTACTCTCTGTCGTGTTGTTTATCCTCTCCGGGCCCTGGTTTCAGATCATTATGGTGCTGTGTGTTGTAGCAATGGCTTATGAGACGATGAAATATGTGGTCATGACTCTAACTTGTTATTTGTATTCAGTAACATCGTCGACTCTGTACTTTGGAAACTGTATCTTGGAAACTATTAGCAATTATACCTATTGTTTTTTTCCATTAAGGAGTCAATCTGTGGAGGGGAAAGGGGAGGATATTTTTCCTTACTTGCTTACTCTCCCTTTCTCCTTCACCACCCCTGTATCCTCCTGGGTCACTCTGCCTTCCTCCTTCACCACCCTCTTATCCCCTGAGCTTGTCACAATAGCTCTCCAAGATATTGAATATTTCTGGAATACTCAGAGTACCATAGTCTTGTTGTTCTGCCTCATGAATGCACTTCAGGTTCTGCTTAAAGTTAAACAACTACTTGGGAAGCTCTTCTGGAGATCTGCCCGGGGGCAGGATAGTTGTGGGTGGCAGGGAGTATGGGCGGATATGGGCAGGCATCTAGAGCAGTTGGCACCCCCAGTGTGTTGGAAATTCACCCCTGAACAATGGCAAAATCCTCAAAAACTGGCAGAATGCTTGAAAAAAAGGTGTCATGATTCTGGCAGTTCTAAAGTAACACAAATCATTGTAACGTGCTGGGGCCTGGCTCATGCCTATCGAGCTGCCATTGATACTGCTATCAACTTAGTGACAGACCCTGCGGCCACTCCAAGCCCTGTGACAGATCCAACGGCCACTGTGACCCCTACGGTGGACTCGGCAGCCGCTCCAGTCCCAGCTCCTGCAGCCGCCCCAGCTCCAGCTCCTGCAGCCGCCCCAGCTCCAGCTCCTGCAGCCGCTCCAGTCCCAGCTCCTGCAGCCGCTCCAGATCCGGTTCCTGCAGCCGCCCCAGCTCCAGCTCCTGCAGCCGCTCCAGTCCCAGCTCCTGCAGCCGCTCCAGTCCCAGCTCCTGCAGCCGCTCCAGTTCCAGCTCCTGCAGCCGCTCCAGTTCCAGCTCCTGCAGCCGCTCCAGTTCCAGCTCCTGCAGCCGCTCCAGTTCCAGCTCCTGCAGCCGCTCCAGCTCCAGCTCCTGCAGCCGCTCCAGCTCCAGTTCCTGCAGCCGCTCCAGCTCCAGCTCCTGCAGCCGCTCCAGTCCCAGTTCCTGCAGTCGCTCCAGTTTCAGCTCCGGCCGCTACTCCAGTCCCAGTTCCTGCAACTGCTCCAGCTCCAGCTCCAGCTCCTGTAGCCGCTCCAGCTCCAGCTCCTACTGCTGCTCCAGTCCCAGCTCCTGCAACTGCTCCAGCTCCAGCTCCAGCTCCTGCAGCCGCTCCAGCTCCAGCTCCTACTGCTGCTCCAGTCCCAGCTCCTGCAACTGCTCCAGCTCCAGCTCCAGCTCCTGTAGCCGCTACAGCTCCGGTTCCTGCAACTGCTCCAGCTCCTGCAGCCGCTCCAGCTCCTGTGGCCGTGTCAGAGAAACGAGCTGTAGCAGTGCAAGTTGACCCTGCAGAGGGTATTCCAATCCCTGTGGCAGACCCTGTAACAAAGTCAGAGAAACGAGCAGTAGCAGTGCAAGCTGCCCCTGTAGAGAAGGTGAAAATATGGTACAGAAATTCAAGTCGTTTAGAACGCAGAGAGTCTTCTGCCAATCCAGGTAAGGCTTCTGCCAAAACTAAGTATAGAGATGACGAAGATGATGACGACGCTGGGCCATCAAGGATTCAGGAGGAGGAAGATGAGGATGCCGAAAGAGCAACAGTAACTACGCGAAGCCTAAACGAGCGCGAGCTACGAGATGTGCGAAAAGATTTTGGTCGCTGTATAGGTGAGCAGCTTGTCACCTGGCTGCTCCGGTGCTGGGACTCTGGAGCCAATTGTGTGGAATTAGACGGCAGGGAAGCCAGACGGTTGGGATCCCTTGCTCGAGACGCCGGCATTGACAAAGCAATTGCAGATGGAGCACGACCCACCAGCCTCTGGAGGCGTCTCCTCTCAGCTGTGAGGGAAAGGTATCCCTTCAAGGAAGATATTTTATGTGTACCAGGCAAGTGGACCACTATGGAGAAGGGAATCCAGTACCTGAGGGAATTAGCCGTACGGGAAGTGATTTATGAGGATCCAGACCAGACACAAACATCCAAAGATCCAGATGAAGTCAAGTGTACACGACCCATGTGGCGGAAGTTTGTACGGAGTGCACCATCATCATATGCCAGCTCATTGGCAGTAATGGCCTGGAAAGAGGATGAGGAACCCACAGTGGATGAAGCGGCTAAACAACTCCGGCAGTACGAAGAAAGTCTCTCCTCTTCCTTACAGGCCTGCGTCTCAGCTGTGGAGAAACTGTCTGAAGAGGTCCACCAACTTAAAGAGAATCTATCTTCCCCCCAACCTGAACCAACCAGTGTCCAACGACCGAAAGAGAACACCTGGGAGAAACTTTCTGAAAAGTTTCACCAACTTGAAGAGAGATTATTCCCCTCCGCACCTGTACAAAGCAGTGTCTCAGCTATCAGGGGTAGGCGTTCATCCACACAAGGAAGACGATATAGTGGGTACTCACCCCGTGCCACCCTGTGGTTTTACTTACGAGACCATGGAGAGGACATGAGAAAATGGGATGGAAAATCTACCGCGACCCTAGAGGCACGGGTACGTGAGTTGCAAAAGAAAACAATCAGGAAAAAAGGATTCTCCGAAAAGTTTGCTGCTCCAACTTCCAGCAGACAATCCTTCAAACACAGAAACGAAGAAGATTCTGACCAGGATTAGGGGGGCCCTGCCTCCAGCCAGGGGGAGGAAAGGGACAATCGAGTTTATTGGACTGTGTGGATTCGATGGCCTGGCACATCACGCGCACAGAAGTATAAGGCTTTAGTAGACACCGGTGCACAATGTACTATAATGCCATCGAGCTATAAAGGACCAGAGCCCATCTATATTTGTGGAGTGACAGGAGGATCTCAGCAGTTGACTGTATTGGAGGCTGAAGTAAGTCTGACTGGGAATGAGTGGGAAAAGCACCGCATTGTGACTGGCCCGGATGCTCCATGTATCCTTGGCATAGACTATCTTAGAAGAGGATATTGCAAGGACCCAAAAGGGTTCCGGTGGGCTTTTGGTATAGCTGCCTTAGAGACAGAGGGCATTAAACAATTATCTACCTTGCCTGGTCTCTCAGAGGACCCCTCTGTTGTGGGGTTGCTGAGGGTCGAAGAACAGCAAGTGCCAATCGCTACCACAACTGTGCACCGGCGGCAATATCGCACTAACCGAGACTCCCTGATTCCCATCCATAAGCTAATTCGTCAATTGGAGAGCCAAGGAGTGATCAGCAAGACCCATTCACCTTTCAATAGCCCCATATGGCCAGTGCGAAAGTCTAATGGCGAGTGGAGACTAACAGTGGACTATCGTGGCCTGAACGAAGTCACGCCACCACTGAGTGCTGCAGTGCCGGACATGCTGGAACTTCAGTATGAACTTGAATCGAGGGCAGCCAAGTGGTACGCCACAATTGATATCGCTAATGCATTTTTCTCCATCCCTCTAGCAGCAGAGTGCAGGCCACAATTTGCCTTCACTTGGAGGGGAGTTCAATATACTTGGAATAGGCTGCCCCAGGGGTGGAAACACAGCCCTACCATTTGCCATGGGCTGATCCAGTCTGCGCTAGAGCAGGGGGAAGCTCCTGAACACCTGCAGTACATCGATGACATTATTGTGTGGGGTGACACAGCAGAGGAAGTTTTCGAGAAAGGGAAGAAAATAGTCCAAATCCTTCTGAAAGCCGGTTTTGCCATAAAACAGAATAAAGTCAAAGGACCTGCACGAGAGATCCAGTTTTTAGGAATAAAATGGCAAGATGGACGTCGTCAAATCCCAATGGATGTGATCAACAAAATAACAGCTATGTCTCCACCAACTAACAAAAAAGAAACACAGACTTTCCTAGGTGTTGTGGGGTTTTGGAGAATGCACATCCCAAATTACAGTCTGATTGTAAACCCGCTCTACCAAGTAACCCGTAAGAAGAATGAGTTTGAATGGGGCCCTGAACAACGACAAGCCTTTGAACAAATCAAGCAGGAAATAGTCCATGCAGTAGCCCTTGGGCCAGTTCGAACAGGACCAGATGTAAAGAATGTGCTCTACACTGCAGCCGGGGAGAACGGCCCCACCTGGAGCCTCTGGCAGAAAGAACCTGGGGAAACTCGAGGTCGGCCCCTGGGGTTTTGGAGTCGGGGATACAGAGGATCTGAGGCCCGCTATACTCCAACTGAAAAGGAGATATTGGCAGCATATGAAGGAGTTCGATCTGCTTCGGAGGTGGTCGGTACTGAAGCGCAACTCCTCCTAGCACCCCGATTGCCAGTACTAGGCTGGATGTTCAAGGGAAGGGTCCCCTCTACGCATCATGCAACTGATGCTACATGGAGCAAGTGGGTTGCATTGATTACTCAGCGGGCTCGAATAGGAAACCCCAGTCGCCCAGGAATATTGGAAGTGATCATGGACTGGCCAGAAGGCAAATACTTTGGGATATCATCAGAGGAGGAGGTGGGTCGTGCTGAAGAAGCCCCACTGTACAACCAGTTGCCAGAGAATGAAAAGAAATATGCCCTGTTCACTGATGGGTCCTGTCGTATTGTGGGGAAGCATCGGAGATGGAAGGCTGCTGTATGGAGTCCTACGCGACGAGTTGCAGAAGCTGCTGAGGGAGAAGGTGAATCGAGTCAGTTTGCAGAAGTGAAAGCCATTCAGCTGGCTTTAGACATTGCTGAACGAGAAAAATGGCCAGTTCTCTATCTCTACACCGATTCATGGATGGTAGCAAATGCCCTGTGGGGATGGTTACAGCAATGGAAGCAAAACAACTGGCAGCGTAGGGGCAAACCCATCTGGGCTGCTGCATTGTGGCAAGATATTGCTGCTCGGGTAGAGAACCTGGCTGTGAAAGTACGCCACGTAGATGCTCATGTGCCCAAAAATCGGGCTACTGAAGAACATCAAAACAACCAGCAGGTGGATCAGGCTGCTAAGATTGAAGTAGCTCAGGTGGACTTGGATTGGCAGCATAAAGGTGAATTATTTATAGCCCGATGGGCCCATGACACCTCAGGCCATCAAGGTAGAGATGCAACATACAGATGGGCTCGTGATCGAGGGGTGGACTTGACCATGGATGCTATAGCACAGGTTATTCATGACTGTGAAACATGTGCTGCAATCAAGCAAGCCAAACGGTCAAAGCCTCTTTGGTATGGAGGACGATGGCTGAAATATAAATATGGAGAGGCCTGGCAGATTGATTACATCACACTCCCTCAAACTCGCAATGGCAAGCGCCACGTACTTACAATGGTGGAAGCAACCACCGGATGGCTGGAAACATATCCTGTGCCTCATGCCACCGCCCGGAACACCATCCTGGGCCTTGAAAAGCAAGTCCTATGGCGACATGGCACCCCAGAAAGAATAGAATCAGACAATGGGACTCACTTCCGAAACAACCTTATAGACACTTGGGCCAAAGAACATGGTATTGAATGGGTGTATCACATCCCCTATCATGCACCAGCCTCCGGGAAAGTTGAACGATACAATGGCCTGTTAAAGACTACCTTGAAAGCAATGGGCGCTGGGACGTTCAAAAACTGGGATACGCATTTAGCAAAGGCCACTTGGTTAGTCAATACTAGGGGATCTACCAACCGAGCTGGACCTGCCCAATCAAACCTGTTACGTACTGTAGATGGGGATAAAGTTCCTGTAGTGCATGTAAAAAATATGCTGGGTAAAACAGTCTGGGCTACTCCTGCCTCAGGAAAAGGCAAACCTATTCGTGGAATTGTTTTCGCTCAGGGACCTGGATACACTTGGTGGGTGATGCAAAAGAACGGAGAGGTCCGGTGTGTACCTCAAGGAGATTTAATACTGGGTGAGAATAGCCCATGAACTGAATTGTACCATGTTAAATAGTATATTATACTGTATGTTATCACTACCATGATTACTATAGGTGACTAATTAGAATGTATGGAAAAGAGTGTAACCTGAGCATGACATAAATGGTATGGAATAAGGGGTGGATAGATGTCCTGGTTTCAGTTAGCACAGAATTAATTTTCTTCCTAGTAGCTGGTGGAATGCTGTGTTTTGGCTTAGGATGAGAAGAGTGCTGATAACACCCCGATGCTTTAATTGTTGCAGAGCAGTGCTTATACTAAGCCAAGGACATCTCAGCCTTTTGCTCTGTCCTGCCAACGGGCAGGCTGGGGGTGCAGTAAGAGCTGGGAGGGGACAGACCCAGGACAGGTGACCCAAACTAGCCAAAGGGGTATTCCATACCATCTGACGTCATGCTAAACAATATATAGGGGTGGCTAGCTGGGGGGGAAGGGGCCGGACTGCTCGGGGTTAGGCTGGGCATCGGTCAGCGAGTGGTGAGCAATTGCATTGTGCATCACTTGTTTGTACATACTATTATTACTTTCCTATTATCATCATTGTATTATTATTGTTATTATTTTTATTATTATTTTGTTATTATTATTTTCCTGTCTTATTAAACTGTCTTTATCTCAACTCACGGGCTTCACTTTCCATTTCTCTCCCCCGTCCCGGAGAGGGAGGGGGGAGGGTGAGCGAACGGCTGCGTGGTGTTTTAGCTGCCGGCCGGGTTAAACCACAACAATCTCAAACAAATTTGCAAGGCTATTTGACTCAATAAGATACTAAGTGAAATTGTAAAGAATACATGAAGTCATTTTACTGAGGCTGAGCTTAAAATAATTTACACTGATTAAAGTTAGTTTTAGAAGTTCCACTTAGTGCTTTGGTTTGCATTTAAAAACAGAGATCTATAATTATAATGTAATGTAATTTTAGCAGTAATGAGTAAAGTTGGAAAAGTTGCCCTTTTTTGTGTAAGAAAAGTGACTGAAGTTCAGCTAGTTTCTCAGCCAGAAGTTAACATGTCTTATTAGACTTCAACTTTGTCATACAGAGTTTTCCTACTCGCTACAGTTGTTGAGATGAATCATAGAATCATAGTATCTTTTAGGTTGGAAAAGACCTCTAAAATCATCTAGTACAATTGTTAACCTAGCACTGCCAATTCTACCATAAACCTTATTCCTAAAAACTACATCTACACATCTTTTGAATACCTCCAGGGATTATGACTCAAACACTTGCCTGGGCAGCCTGTTCCAATGCCTTACAACTCTTTAAGTGAAGAAATTTCTCCTAATATCAAACCTAAACCTTCCTTGTTGAAATTTGGGGCCACTTCCTCTTGTCCTATTGATTGTTGCTTGGGAGAAGAGAATGACCCCCCACCCTGCTACAACCTCCTTTAAGGTAGTTGTAGGGAGCAATAAGGTCTCCCCTGAGACTCCTTTCATCTAGGCTAAACAACACCAGTTCCCTCCGATGCTCCTCATAAGGCTTCTTCACCAGCTTTGTTGCCTTTCTTTGGACACACCCCAGCACCTCAATGTCCTTCTTGTAGTGAGGGTCCCAAAAGTGAATGCAGTATTTGAGTTCTGGCCTCATCAGAGTCAAGTACAGAGGGACAATCACTTCCCTAATCCTGCTGGCCACACTGTTTCTGATACAACCTAGGATGCTGTTGGCCTTCTTGGCTACCTGAGCACACTGTTGGCCTATATTTAGCCAGCTATCAACCAATACCCCCAGTTTCCTTTCCACCACACAGCTTTCCTGCCACTCTTCTCCCAGACTGTAGCATTGCATGGGGTTGTTGTGCCCCAAGTGCAGAACCCAGAAATTCACCTTGTTGAACCTCATACACTTGGCCTCGGCCCACCAGTCCAGCCTATCCAGATCCCTTTGTAGAGCCCTCCTACCCCCAAGCAGATCAACACTCTCACCCAACTTTCTGTCATCTCCCAACTTACTGAGTGTTCACCAAATCCCCTCATCCAGACAACTGATAAAGATATTAAAGTGAACTGGCCCCAGTACTGATCCCAGGGGGACACCTCTTGAATGGCTTCCAACCTAATTTAGCTCCATTCATAACAGCAGTAGCCAGACTGAGCTCAAGCTGGGCTTTGGTCCTTCTAATTTTCTTTCTGCACAGCCTCATGATATCTTTGTAGTCCTCCTGAGTGTCCTGCCCCTTCTGCCAAAGGTCATAAAACCTGTTTTTCTTCCTGAGATCTAGCCATAACTCTCTCTGTTCAGACAGGTCATGCCAACAGGTCATTTCAGCACATGGGGACTGCCTGTTCCTTTGTCTTCAGGATTTCTTTCTCAAAGAGTGTCAAGCCTTCCTGGACTCCTCTTCCCTTCAGGACTTCCTCCCAAGGGACTCCACCAACCAGTCTCCTAATAAGGCCAAAATCTGCCCTCCAGAAGTCCAAGGTGGCAGTTCTGCTAACTCTTCTCCTTACTTTTCCAAGAATCAAAAAGTCTTTTAATTGATGATAGGTATGCCCAAGTTAGCCTCCAGCTTTCACATCACCAACAAGTCCTTATCTAATCACATGCAAAAGGTAGAGTGAGGCACCTTCCCTAGTTGGCTTACTCACCATCTGTTTCAGGAAGTTATCTTCCACACACTCCAGAAACTTCCTAGATTGTTTCCTCTCTGGTGTGTTGTATTTCCAGCAGACATCTGGTGTGTTGATGTCCCCCACAAGAACAAGGGCTAGCAAATGTGAGATTTCTCCCAGCTGCTTAGAGACTCTTTCGTTTTCCTCTTCAAATGATGAAGCCGAACGTCTCCCTATAAATATTCTTTTTTTTTTCATGAAGATTTTCTCAGTTGGAGTATTATAGAGTTTTACGAATTCAAATGTAATTAAATATGTAGTTCTATTTAAATGAGTGTTGTTGTTTAAGCTGGCAGACATCTAAGCACCATACAGCTGTTCATAAGTTCCCCCCTGTTCAGTGGAATGGGGGCGAAAACTTAATAGAAAAGAGCAAGAACTCATGGTCTGAAATAAGCACAATTTAATAAGAAGAAAGAAAGGAAAAATGAGAATGAGAAGGGGAAGGAGAAGGGGAAGAGGAAGGAGAAGGAGAAGGAGAAGGAGAAGGAGAAGGAGAAGGAGAAGGAGAAGGAGAAGGAGAAGGAGAAGGAGAAGGAGAAGAAAGAAAGTGATGTAATAAATGGCTAAGTCCCAAATAGGGTTACAATCAAAGTTTACAATTTATTAAACAAATAGAGGTAAGCAAACAGCGCTGGGTGTGCCGGGAGTCTCTGCTCCACCAAGACGCACACCAGTGTAGTGGGTTTACGTGGCAAGGTTTTGGTAGCAGGGGGCCATAGGGGTGGTTTCTGTGAGAAAGATCTAGAAGCTGCCCCATGTTTGGGAAGGGCCCCATTGTTTTCCAGAGCTGAGCCAATAAGCGATGTTGTTTTGCGCCTCTGTGAGAGCATATTTAAGACGGGGAAAAAAAACACTGCGCCACACAGCAGCTGGGAGAGTGAGAAAGGGCCTTGCAGGCACCAAGGTCAGTGTAGAAGGAGGGGGAGAGGTGCTCCAGGCACCGGAGCAGAAGTCCCCTGCGGCCTGTGGTGAGGACCATGGTGAAGCAGGATGTCCCCCTGCAGCCCATGGAGTACCACGGTGGAGCAGGGTTTCACGCTGCAGCCCGTGGAGGAGACCACGGTGGAGCAGGTGGCCCTGCACCGATGGAGGCTGCCGCCTGTGGAAGACCCCTGCCAGAGCAGATTCTGGGCCGGACCTGTAGCCCATGGAGAGGAGACCACGCAGGAGCAGGTGACCTGGCATGAACTGCTGCCCGTGGGGGACCCAGGTTGGAGCAGTTTTCTCCTGAGGGATGGACCCCGTGGTACGGACCCATATCTGGAGACATTCTGGAAGAGCTGCTGCTTGTGGGAAGCCCACGCCAGATCAGTTCATCAAGGACTGTATCCTGTGGGAGAGACCCCACAGCACAGGGGACGAGAGTGACTGAGAAGGAGTGGCAGAGAAGAAGTGCTGTAGATTGACCATAACCCCCATTCCCCCGTTCCCCTGTGCCACTCGGGGGGAGGAGGTGGAAGAGGGTGGATGGGGGGGAAGGTGCTTTTGGTTTCTTTCCTTTGTTTCTCACTTCTCTCGCTTGTTAGTAATGAGCAATAAATCTTACTATCTTCTTATGCTGAGTCTGCTTTGCCCGTTACAATAATTATTGCGTGATTTTCTCGTCCTTATCTCAACCCTTGAGCCCTTTTCACATATTTTCTCCCCATTCCTCTTTGAGGAGAGGGAGTGAGAGAGCGGCTGTGGTGGAGCTCGGCTGCCCGCTCGAGCAGAACCACGACAACCAGTTAGATCAAGCAGCTGGTTTTTATGCTCCTAGGCTCCTACATATTCATTATTACTTCTAGAAAAGGCAGGGTTATTATAATTAGATCCCGGAATCCGAACCCTCCTACTGGTGCATGCGTATCAGTCTCCGGTGCTCCCTTTGGGGGTCTCTCGTGCTGAAGGCTCATAGCCATCCTCCCAGGCTTTTTTTCTTGTCCATCTTGGCCAGTTGTCAGTGACTTGTGCTGCGTCCCCTGCAAGCTTTGTCTTTTAGTCGTCCTTCGGCTTTCCCCTTCTCCTTAAGCTCCTGGCCAGATATCAGAGACTTGCATAGTGTCCCATGCAATAGTCATAATAGTTAGCAGTTATTCTGAAACCCCTTTGTTCTCTTATCACCTATTGACACGAAATGCTAAAACATTCCTTTGCAAGATACAATAATTATATACATTAACCACTCTGTTTTTCATAGACTTGTGGTTATACAAGGATATGTATGACAGAAGGTCACATTCATCATACCATGCGGCCCTAGCATTGTTCCATATTGACACGAATCAGATGAACACATTTCATAATGAGAAGGAAAAAAATCAAAACAAACCAATAACAACAAAAAGAACAAACAAAGCAAATGATGCACAATGCAGTTGCTCAACACCAGCTCACCAATGTCCATTCCATCCTCGAGCAAGGGAAGCTTCTCCTGGCCAACTCCCCCATTTTCATTGTACAACATGACACATTGTAAGGGACATCCCTTTGGCCATTTTCGGTCAACTTTCCTGTTTCTGTACCCTCCCAGCTCCTCGTGCACCCCCATCCTCCATACAGACAGGGCAGCATGAGAAGCTGAGAAGGCCTTGGCTCTGTATAAGCACAGCTCAGAAACAAGTAAATATCAGCATGTTATCACTATTATTCTCATTCTAAATCCAAAAAACAGCACTATACTAGCTACTAGGAGGAAAATGAACTCTATCCCAGGCAAAGTCAGGACACCCAGTTTAACTGTTCTCCTTATGTAGTGGAATAAGAGATATGATGATCAAAGGGGTCTTAATGGACTGTTCTGGGGAAAGAAAGAGGAATGGCTACAGTAGCTCTTAGGTTGGATACGTTTGGAAGTGAACATTCCTATGACCTTCAGCCAGAAAGGTTTGATTTCTGTAACAGAGGTCTTGGAGCACTCAAACTGTATCTACTCTTGATGAAACTGAAGCACGGAGTGTAAGCGCACCCTGTTCACCAGATGAGGTACTCAGCCATGAGACCAAAATAAAACTGTTCTGAAATCACATCATCATAAACTCAGGAAGTAGACAGTAGCACCATCTGATTTTCCTGCACAAGCTTGATGCTATTGTACCTTGCTGTCAAATGTACTTGGTGCCACTGTGAGGGCGGTTCAGGCTCGGTCACCTTCAGGCTGCTTGAGGCTGGGTCACCAGGCTAATAGAAGGAGCAGGGGGTATTTTGTAGTGTGAGTGCGTGCACCAGGCAGGACAGTTCCCTTCTGTTCATCTGTCTTGTAGTGTTGCTTCTGCAGTGTGTGTTCTGAGTTATGCTCTCCTCAGGTCTTAATATCCTTAATTTTTGCACTGGACTGACTAGACAGGCAACTTGGTAGCCACACCAAAGGTCCTAAATGCTTGTTTTGTCATCGTGGGTCTGATCCGAGCACTTCTTGTCTTGCAGTCGCTGCTTAGAGTGCAGATCTGTTTCCCATCTTGTGCATCATATTCGGTTTCAGATCGCATCTGTTTCCATCCTCACTCTTGCAGAAGTCATCTGGGTCACATCAGGAGCTCTTGCTTGGGAATTCATTTCCTAAGTGTTTTCTTAAGGGGTCTGCACTCCGCATCCTTCTGGTCTCTTGTCTTAAAGGCAGGCTTTTTATGCCTCCATCATCCCAGTTCTGGCAGTTGCTTCCAGTCGCATGTCGTGACATTTGAGTCTCTCCTTGGGTCTGCTGCAGAGCACCTGTTCTGACTCGCTGTTGCCATAGGGCTTCCCTCTGGGAGTCACTTCTTCTTGTGCCTTGTGTTCTGTGTCTTGTTGGTAATGTTTGTAGCATCCCTGTGTGTTTGGTCTGGAGCTGTCCTGCCTGGCAGTTAGTGACGATAGCTAACGTGGCAGTCCATACTAATACATTGTCTGGACTGCTTTGGCAAAGACATCCAGTCTGCCTCTGGGCACGTACTGAAGGGCAGCTGGCACAGAGTCATCTCTGTGGTGTTTGCAGATGTGGAGGGGGATACTCGAGCTGCTTGCAAGCAGCTGTTTGCATAGTGCTTGAACAGTGTGCTGGAGGAGGTCTGTTGAATCTTGAAAGCTTACAGACATGGGGTTCTGAAACTTTTATTTCTTTCCCCTCCCCAGTGGAGTGTAAACCTTAGGAGGAACTGGTCACAGGAAAGAGCTCCTTCTGTAAATGTCCAGCAACTCGATAGGCAACTCGGTGACTGGCTTGATCTACTTTTCAGGTGCTGAGGCAAGGGGGCTGCTGTTTTGAAATGATAAAATTAGAAATGGGGCCCCTCGTGTTGTTGAGGGGTGGGTGCTAATGCTGGCAGCTGAATGATTATCTTCTGACTGTTTTCATTTGTTAAAGCTGAAATGCAGTGTACACCACAGGACTTCACGACCAGAGCTGCTTTTGGCAAGGTGAGCGATAAACAGATGTAGCAGTTAATTTAGGGGTGTGGTTGTCACTGCAGTTACTTAACTACACAAAATGCAGTAAAAATCCTGTTTATATTTCAGAGGCGTTGTAGCTGGCCTAAGAGAGCAGATGGACACATCTGCCTTGAGGGCAGATGAGGGGGCAGAGGTGAGGGAGCAGATGAGAGTAACTGTCCTAGCTGTGCTGTGGCTTTGGATGCTGCCTCGGCCTATGCTTTTCTTTTTCTTTTGCAGGTGTCTCGCACAGGCTCAGAGGGGCCAAGCTGCACTCTGAAGAGCAGCACAAGAAGGGAGGGCTGGTCGCGAGCTGGGTTGGAGCAGAATGGCCAAGTAGCACAAGGTGACTGCGAAGGGTAGCCATCTTGCTTTGCAGGTGCCATGGCAGGCTCTCCACAGAAGTGGCTGAGGATTTGAGAAGCGGTTACATGTTGCAGGAAGACCGGCTGAAGTCATGACACACCCCAATATGGTGTGGTGGTTTTACTGTGCTGGGCAGCTTAACACCACAAGCGCTCTCTCACTCCCCCTCTTTAGATGAGGAGGGGGAGAAGTAAAGCAAAGAACAACTCACGGGTTGAGATAAGGATAATTTAATTAAAGGGAAATAATAATAATAATTAAAGAAAGATTATTATGAACTAAACAATTTAACTAAAGGGAAATAAAAAGGGAAAGGGGAAAAGGGAGGGGGAAAGGGAAAATAAAAAAAATGGAGGAAAAGAAGCAAATAAAACAACTAAAGGCTATGTGGAAGTGCAGAGGAAAGAAATTACTCTCTACTTCCCACAAATGAGCGATGATTGACCACGTCCTTGAAGCAAGGCCTCAACGCACGCAGCCAGTGTTCGAGAGGAGGACCGACGTTTTCCCAACAAGAGCCCACCCCTCCCCTCTTCTTCCTGTTTCCACCTTTTATTGCTGAGTGTGACATCATATGATAGGGAATATCCCTTTGGTTGGTTTAGGTCAGCTGCCCTAGTGATGTTTCTCTTCTCACTTTTTGCCCACCTCCTAGGAGGGTTAGAGAAAGGCCCAATGCTGTGCCAGTGCTGCTCAGCAGTAGACACAACACTGGTGTGATACCACTGCTGTTCCAACTACAAGTGCAGGGTACAGCACTGTATGGGCTGCTGCAGGGAAAGTTAACATTCCAGCCACATCCAGTACAACGTCCACCCCTTATTCCATAACATTTGTGTCATCTCCTTGAGGCACACACTTGATATCCCCATTCTTTTGCATGACCCACCAGGTATACCCTGATCCTTGGGCAAAGACAATCCCACGAGTGGGTTTGCCTTTTCCCGAGGCAGGAACAACCCACACTGCCTTCCCCATCCACCTTCCTACATGCACTACGGGGACTTTAGCTCCTTTCACAGTGTGTAGGGGTTTTGTTTCGGCAGGACCAGAACAGCTGTCAGACCCCTATTGTTAACTAGCCAAGTGGCTTCTGGTAGATTTATGTCCCATTGTTTCCATGTCCCAGCACCTAATGCTCGTAACATAGTCTTTACAGTCCATTGTACCTCTCAACCTTCCCAGAGGCTTGTGGATGATAAGGGATGTGGTACACCCACTCAATACCATGCCTCTTGGCTCAGGAGGTGACAAGATTGTTTCGGAAATGACTCCCATTGTCAGACTCAATTCTCTCTGGTGTACCATGACGCCACAATACTTGTCTTTCCAGGCCCAAGGTAGTGTTTCAGGCTGTGGCGTGGTTTACGGGGTATGTTTCCAGCCACCCAGTAGTTGCTTCTACCATGGTGAGTATGTACCGTTTACCTAGGCGGGGTTTTGGAAGTGGTCCGATATAGTCAATTTGCCAGGCCTCACCATATTGAAACCCTCGCCATCTCCCCCTGTTCCAGGGAGATTTTACCTTCATGGCTTTCTTGATTGCAGCACAGGTCTCACACTCATGGGTAACCTGTGTGATGGCTTCAATGGTCAAGTCCACCCCTCGATCACGAGCCCATCTGTAAGTGGCATCCCTCCCCAGATGTCCTGATGTTTCATGGGCCCATCGAGCTACAAAGAGCTCACCCTTACGTTCCCAGTCTAGGTCCACCTGAGCCACTTCAATTTTCGAAGCTCGATCCACTTCTTCGTTGTTCCGATGTTCTACAGTAGCGCGACTCTTGGGCATGTGGGCATCTACATGACGTACTTTAACATCCAGGTTTTCTACCCGGGCAGCAATATCTTCCCACAGGGTAGCAGCCCAGATAGGTTTACCTCTGCACTGCCAGTTGCTCTCTTTCCATTGCTGTAACCACCCCCACAGAGCATTTGCCACCATCCATGAGTCAGTGTAAAGATACAATGCTGGCCATTTTTGTTTTTCGGTGATATCTAGGGCTAGTTGTATGGCTTTTACTTCTGCATACTGACTCGACTCGCTTTCCCCTTCCATGGCCTCCACAACTCGTCGTGTGTGACTCCACACAGCAGCTTTCCTTTTCCGATGGCTCCCTACCACACGGCAGGATCTGTCAGTAAACAACGCATACTGCTTTCTGTCTTCTGGCAACTCATTGTATGGTGGTGCCTCTTCAGCACGGGTTACCTCTTCTGTTGGCACTCCGAAATCTCTGCCTTCTGGCCAGTCCATAATCTCTTCCAGGATTCCTGGGCAATTAGGTTTTCCCATTCGAGCCCGCTGTGTAATTAACGCTATCCACTTACTCCACGTAGCATCAGTCGCATGGTGTGCAGTGGGAATTTTCTCTTTGAACATCCAATGTAACACAGGTAGCCGCGGTGCCAAGAGGAGCTGTGCTTTTGCGCCCACAACTTCTGAAGCAGCTCGAACGCCCTCATATGCTTTGAGTATCTCTTTTTCAGTTGGGGTGTAATTGGCTTCTGATCCTCGATAGCCCCGACTCCAGAAGCCCAGAGGTCGACCTCGAGTTTCTTCTGGGGTTTTCTGCCAGAGGCTCCAGGTGAGGCCATGCACCCCAGCTGCAGTGTACAGTATGTTTTGTACAGCTGGTCCGGTACGGACAGGCCCAAGGGCTACTGCACGAGCTGTGTCTTGTTTGATTCGTTCAAAGGCCTTTTGTTGCTTGGGGCCCCACTCAAAATAGTTTCTCTTTCGAGTCACTTGAAGGACTCACAAGCTGACTATAGCCTGGCACATGCATTCTCCAGAATCCCACGAGGCCTAGGAAAGCTTGCATTTCTTTTTTGCTAGTTGGCGGAGACATTGCTGTTATTTTATTGATCACATCCATTGGAATATGGCGACGTCCATCCTGCCATTTTACCCCCAAGAACTGGATTTCCTGTGCAGGCCCCTTGACCTTGCTCTGTTTAATGGCAAAACCAGCTTTCAGGAGAATTTGGATTATTTTTTTCCCTTTCTCAAAAACTTCTTCTGCTGTGTTGCCCCACACGAGGATGTCATCGATGTACTGAAGGTGCTCAGGAGCTCCCCTGTCGTGGTTTAACCCGGCCGGCAGCTAAACACCACGCAGCCGTTCGCTCACCCTCCCCCCTCCCTCTCCGGGACGGGGGAGAGAAATGGAAAGTGAAGCCCGTGAGTTGAGATAAAGACAGTTTAATAAGACAGGAAAATAATAATAACAAAATAATAATAAAAATAATAACAATAATAATACAATGATGATAATAGGAAAGTAATAATAGTATGTACAAACAAGTGATGCACAATGCAATTGCTCACCACTCGCTGACCGATGCCCAGCCTAACCCCGAGCAGTCCGGCCCCTTCCCCCCCAGCTAGCCACCCCTATATATTGTTTAGCATGACGTCAGATGGTATGGAATACCCCTTTGGCTAGTTTGGGTCACCTGTCCTGGGTCTGTCCCCTCCCAGCTCTTACTGCACCCCCAGCCTGCCCGTTGGCAGGACAGAGCAAAAGGCTGAGATGTCCTTGGCTTAGTATAAGCACTGCTCTGCAACAATTAAAGCATCGGGGTGTTATCAGCACTCTTCTCATCCTAAGCCAAAACACAGCATTCCACCAGCTACTAGGAAGAAAGTTAATTCTGTGCTAACTGAAACCAGGACATCTATCCACCCCTTATTCCATACCATTTATGTCATGCTCAGGTTACACTCTTTTCCATACATTCTAATTAGTCACCTATAGTAATCATGGTAGTGATAACATACAGTGTAATATACTAATTAACATGGTACAATTCAGTTTATGGGCTATTCTCACCCAGTATTAAATCTCCTTGAGGTACACACCGGACCTCTCCGTTCTTTTGCATCACCCACCAAGTGTATCCAGGTCCCTGAGCGAAAACAATTCCACGAATAGGTTTGCCTTTTCCTGAGGCAGGAGTAGCCCAGACTGTTTTACCCAGCATATTTTTTACATGCACTACAGGAACTTTATCCCCATCTACAGTACGTAACAGGTTTGATTGGGCAGGTCCAGCTCGGTTGGTAAATCCCCTAGTATTGACTAACCAAGTGGCCTTTGCTAAATGCGTATCCCAGTTTTTGAACGTCCCAGCGCCCATTGCTTTCAAGGTAGTCTTTAACAGGCCATTGTATCGTTCAACTTTCCCGGAGGCTGGTGCATGATAGGGGATGTGATACACCCATTCAATACCATGTTCTTTGGCCCAAGTGTCTATAAGGTTGTTTCGGAAGTGAGTCCCATTGTCTGATTCTATTCTTTCTGGGGTGCCATGTCGCCATAAGACTTGCTTTTCAAGGCCCAGGATGGTGTTCCGGGCGGTGGCATGAGGCACAGGATATGTTTCCAGCCATCCGGTGGTTGCTTCCACCATTGTAAGTACGTGGCGCTTGCCATTGCGAGTTTGAGGGAGTGTGATGTAATCAATCTGCCAGGCCTCTCCATATTTATATTTCAGCCATCGTCCTCCATACCAAAGAGGCTTTGACCGTTTGGCTTGCTTGATTGCAGCACATGTTTCACAGTCATGAATAACCTGTGCTATAGCATCCATGGTCAAGTCCACCCCTCGATCACGAGCCCATCTGTATGTTGCATCTCTACCTTGATGGCCTGAGGTGTCATGGGCCCATCGGGCTATAAATAATTCACCTTTATGCTGCCAATCCAAGTCCACCTGAGCTACTTCAATCTTAGCAGCCTGATCCACCTGCTGGTTGTTTTGATGTTCTTCAGTAGCCCGATTTTTGGGCACATGAGCATCTACGTGGCGTACTTTCACAGCCAGGTTCTCTACCCGAGCAGCAATATCTTGCCACAATGCAGCAGCCCAGATGGGTTTGCCCCTACGCTGCCAGTTGTTTTGCTTCCATTGCTGTAACCATCCCCACAGGGCATTTGCTACCATCCATGAATCGGTGTAGAGATAGAGAACTGGCCATTTTTCTCGTTCAGCAATGTCTAAAGCCAGCTGAATGGCTTTCACTTCTGCAAACTGACTCGATTCACCTTCTCCCTCAGCAGCTTCTGCAACTCGTCGCGTAGGACTCCATACAGCAGCCTTCCATCTCCGATGCTTCCCCACAATACGACAGGACCCATCAGTGAACAGGGCATATTTCTTTTCATTCTCTGGCAACTGGTTGTACAGTGGGGCTTCTTCAGCACGACCCACCTCCTCCTCTGATGATATCCCAAAGTATTTGCCTTCTGGCCAGTCCATGATCACTTCCAATATTCCTGGGCGACTGGGGTTTCCTATTCTAGCCCGCTGAGTAATCAATGCAACCCACTTGCTCCATGTAGCATCAGTTGCATGATGCGTAGAGGGGACCCTTCCCTTGAACATCCAGCCTAGTACTGGCAATCGGGGTGCTAGGAGGAGTTGCGCTTCAGTACCGACCACCTCCGAAGCAGATCGAACTCCTTCATATGCTGCCAATATCTCCTTTTCAGTTGGAGTATAGCGGGCCTCAGATCCTCTGTATCCCCGACTCCAAAACCCCAGGGGCCGACCTCGAGTTTCCCCAGGTTCTTTCTGCCAGAGGCTCCAGGTGGGGCCGTTCTCCCCGGCTGCAGTGTAGAGCACATTCTTTACATCTGGTCCTGTTCGAACTGGCCCAAGGGCTACTGCATGGACTATTTCCTGCTTGATTTGTTCAAAGGCTTGTCGTTGTTCAGGGCCCCATTCAAACTCATTCTTCTTACGGGTTACTTGGTAGAGCGGGTTTACAATCAGACTGTAATTTGGGATGTGCATTCTCCAAAACCCCACAACACCTAGGAAAGTCTGTGTTTCTTTTTTGTTAGTTGGTGGAGACATAGCTGTTATTTTGTTGATCACATCCATTGGGATTTGACGACGTCCATCTTGCCATTTTATTCCTAAAAACTGGATCTCTCGTGCAGGTCCTTTGACTTTATTCTGTTTTATGGCAAAACCGGCTTTCAGAAGGATTTGGACTATTTTCTTCCCTTTCTCGAAAACTTCCTCTGCTGTGTCACCCCACACAATAATGTCATCGATGTACTGCAGGTGTTCAGGAGCTTCCCCCTGCTCTAGCGCAGACTGGATCAGCCCATGGCAAATGGTAGGGCTGTGTTTCCACCCCTGGGGCAGCCTATTCCAAGTATATTGAACTCCCCTCCAAGTGAAGGCAAATTGTGGCCTGCACTCTGCTGCTAGAGGGATGGAGAAAAATGCATTAGCGATATCAATTGTGGCGTACCACTTGGCTGCCCTCGATTCAAGTTCATACTGAAGTTCCAGCATGTCCGGCACTGCAGCACTCAGTGGTGGCGTGACTTCGTTCAGGCCACGATAGTCCACTGTTAGTCTCCACTCGCCATTAGACTTTCGCACTGGCCATATGGGGCTATTGAAAGGTGAATGGGTCTTGCTGATCACTCCTTGGCTCTCCAATTGACGAATTAGCTTATGGATGGGAATCAGGGAGTCTCGGTTAGTGCGATATTGCCGCCGGTGCACAGTTGTGGTAGCGATTGGCACTTGCTGTTCTTCGACCCTCAGCAACCCCACAACAGAGGGGTCCTCTGAGAGACCAGGCAAGGTAGATAATTGTTTAATGCCCTCTGTCTCTAAGGCAGCTATACCAAAAGCCCACCGGAACCCTTTTGGGTCCTTGCAATATCCTCTTCTAAGATAGTCTATGCCAAGGATACATGGAGCATCCGGGCCAGTCACAATGCGGTGCTTTTCCCACTCATTCCCAGTCAGACTTACTTCAGCCTCCAATACAGTCAACTGCTGAGATCCTCCTGTCACTCCACAAATATAGATGGGCTCTGGTCCTTTATAGCTCGATGGCATTATAGTACATTGTGCACCGGTGTCTACTAAAGCCTTATACTTCTGTGCGCGTGATGTGCCAGGCCATCGAATCCACACAGTCCAATAAACTCGATTGTCCCTTTCCTCCCCCTGGCTGGAGGCAGGGCCCCCCTAATCCTGGTCAGAATCTTCTTCGTTTCTGTGTTTGAAGGATTGTCTGCTGGAAGTTGGAGCAGCAAACTTTTCGGAGAATCCTTTTTTCCTGATTGTTTTCTTTTGCAACTCACGTACCCGTGCCTCTAGGGTCGCGGTAGATTTTCCATCCCATTTTCTCATGTCCTCTCCATGGTCTCGTAAGTAAAACCACAGGGTGGCACGGGGTGAGTACCCACTATATCGTCTTCCTTGTGTGGATGAACGCCTACCCCTGATAGCTGAGACACTGCTTTGTACAGGTGCGGAGGAGAATAATCTCTCTTCAAGTTGGTGAAACTTTTCAGAAAGTTTCTCCCAGGTGTTCTCTTTCGGTCGTTGGACACTGGTTGGTTCAGGTTGGGGGGAAGATAGATTCTCTTTAAGTTGGTGGACCTCTTCAGACAGTTTCTCCACAGCTGAGACGCAGGCCTGTAAGGAAGAGGAGAGACTTTCTTCGTACTGCCGGAGTTGTTTAGCCGCTTCATCCACTGTGGGTTCCTCATCCTCTTTCCAGGCCATTACTGCCAATGAGCTGGCATATGATGATGGTGCACTCCGTACAAACTTCCGCCACATGGGTCGTGTACACTTGACTTCATCTGGATCTTTGGATGTTTGTGTCTGGTCTGGATCCTCATAAATCACTTCCCGTACGGCTAATTCCCTCAGGTACTGGATTCCCTTCTCCATAGTGGTCCACTTGCCTGGTACACATAAAATATCTTCCTTGAAGGGATACCTTTCCCTCACAGCTGAGAGGAGACGCCTCCAGAGGCTGGTGGGTCGTGCTCCATCTGCAATTGCTTTGTCAATGCCGGCGTCTCGAGCAAGGGATCCCAACCGTCTGGCTTCCCTGCCGTCTAATTCCACACAATTGGCTCCAGAGTCCCAGCACCGGAGCAGCCAGGTGACAAGCTGCTCACCTATACAGCGACCAAAATCTTTTCGCACATCTCGTAGCTCGCGCTCGTTTAGGCTTCGCGTAGTTACTGTTGCTCTTTCGGCATCCTCATCTTCCTCCTCCTGAATCCTTGATGGCCCAGCGTCGTCATCATCTTCGTCATCTCTATACTTAGTTTTGGCAGAAGCCTTACCTGGATTGGCAGAAGACTCTCTGCGTTCTAAACGACTTGAATTTCTGTACCATATTTTCACCTTCTCTACAGGGGCAGCTTGCACTGCTACTGCTCGTTTCTCTGACTTTGTTACAGGGTCTGCCACAGGGATTGGAATACCCTCTGCAGGGTCAACTTGCACTGCTACAGCTCGTTTCTCTGACACGGCCACAGGAGCTGGAGCGGCTGCAGGAGCTGGAGCAGTTGCAGGAACCGGAGCTGTAGCGGCTACAGGAGCTGGAGCTGGAGCTGGAGCTGGAGCAGTTGCAGGAGCTGGGACTGGAGCAGCAGTAGGAGCTGGAGCTGGAGCGGCTGCAGGAGCTGGAGCTGGAGCTGGAGCAGTTGCAGGAACTGGGACTGGAGTAGCGGCCGGAGCTGAAACTGGAGCGACTGCAGGAACTGGGACTGGAGCGGCTGCAGGAGCTGGAGCTGGAGCGGCTGCAGGAACTGGAGCTGGAGCGGCTGCAGGAGCTGGAACTGGAGCGGCTGCAGGAACTGGAACTGGAGCGGCTGCAGGAGCTGGGACTGGAGCGGCTGCAGGAGCTGGGACTGGAGCGGCTGCAGGAGCTGGAGCTGGGGCGGCTGCAGGAACCGGATCTGGAGCGGCTGCAGGAGCTGGGACTGGAGCGGCTGCAGGAGCTGGGACTGGAGCGGCTGCAGGAGCTGGAACTGGAGCGGCTGCAGGAGCTGGAGCTGGGGCGGCTGCAGGAGCTGGAGCTGGGGCGGCTGCAGGAACCGGATCTGGAGCGGCTGCAGGAACCGGATCTGGAGCGGCTGCCGAGTCCACCGTAGGGGTCACAGTGGCCGTTGGATCTGTCACAGGGCTTGGAGTGGCCGCAGGGTCTGTCACTAAGTTGATAGCAGTATCAATGGCAGCTCGATAGGCATGAGCCAGGCCCCAGCACGTTACAATGATTTGTGTTACTTTGGAACTGCCAGAATCATGACACCTTTTTTTCAAGCATTCTGCCAGTTTTTGAGGATTTTGCCATTGTTCAGGGGTGAATTTCCAACACACTGGGGGTGCCAACTGCTCTAGATGCCTGCCCATATCCGCCCATACTCCCTGCCACCCACAACTATCCTGCCCCCGGGCAGATCTCCAGAAGAGCTTCCCAAGTAGTTGTTTAACTTTAAGCAGAACCTGAAGTGCATTCATGAGGCAGAACAACAAGACTATGGTACTCTGAGTATTCCAGAAATATTCAATATCTTGGAGAGCTATTGTGACAAGCTCAGGGGATAAGAGGGTGGTGAAGGAGGAAGGCAGAGTGACCCAGGAGGATACAGGGGTGGTGAAGGAGAAAGGGAGAGTAAGCAAGTAAGGAAAAATATCCTCCCCTTTCCCCTCCACAGATTGACTCCTTAATGGAAAAAAACAATAGGTATAATTGCTAATAGTTTCCAAGATACAGTTTCCAAAGTACAGAGTCGACGATGTTACTGAATACAAATAACAAGTTAGAGTCATGACCACATATTTCATCGTCTCATAAGCCATTGCTACAACACACAGCACCATAATGATCTGAAACCAGGGCCCGGAGAGGATAAACAACACGACAGAGAGTAAATACGGAAAATAATGTACTATAATACTCAATTTGGAAAACAGGCGCAGCAAAGTTGAGATTAAAGCAATCAGCATTATGACAAGTGACTATTAAGCAGGTCTAATCCTTACACCAATTTTAGTTTAACACACTCTGGTCAGATCTGCCGTTATCTCAACCTTTCGGGCCCCACGTTGGGCGCCAAAAAGGCTGTCGTGGTTTAACCCGGCCGGCAGCTAAACACCACGCAGCCGTTCGCTCACCCTCCCCCCTCCCTCTCCGGGACGGGGGAGAGAAATGGAAAGTGAAGCCCGTGAGTTGAGATAAAGACAGTTTAATAAGACAGGAAAATAATAATAACAAAATAATAATAAAAATAATAACAATAATAATACAATGATGATAATAGGAAAGTAATAATAGTATGTACAAACAAGTGATGCACAATGCAATTGCTCACCACTCGCTGACCGATGCCCAGCCTAACCCCGAGCAGTCCGGCCCCTTCCCCCCCAGCTAGCCACCCCTATATATTGTTTAGCATGACGTCAGATGGTATGGAATACCCCTTTGGCTAGTTTGGGTCACCTGTCCTGGGTCTGTCCCCTCCCAGCTCTTACTGCACCCCCAGCCTGCCCGTTGGCAGGACAGAGCAAAAGGCTGAGATGTCCTTGGCTTAGTATAAGCACTGCTCTGCAACAATTAAAGCATCGGGGTGTTATCAGCACTCTTCTCATCCTAAGCCAAAACACAGCATTCCACCAGCTACTAGGAAGAAAGTTAATTCTGTGCTAACTGAAACCAGGACATCCCCCTTGCTCCAGTGCAGACTGGATCAGTCCACGGCAAATGGTAGGGCTGTGTTTCCACCCCTGGGGCAGCCGATTCCAGGTGTATTGGATGCCCCTCCAAGTGAAAGCAAACTGTGGCCTGCATGCTGCTGCAAAGGGATGAAGAAAAATGCATTAGCAATATCAATTGTGGCGTACCACTTAGCTGCCTTTGACTCTAGTTCGTACTGAAGTTCTAGCATGTCCGGCACTGCAGCACTCAATGGTGGCGTGACTTCATTCAGGCCTCGATAGTCCACTGTTAGTCTCCAATCGCCATTAGACTTTCACACTGTCCATATAGGACTATTAAAGGGTGAGCGAGTCTTGCTGATTACTCCTTGACTCTCCAGTCAGTGAACTAACTCATGGATGGGAATCAGGGAGTCTCGGTTGGTGCGATATTGCCGTCGGTGCACCGTTGTAGTAGCAATTGGTACCTGTTGTTCTTCAACCTTCAGCAATCCTACAACGGAAGGGACTTCTGAAAGGCCAGGCAGGGTAGACATCTGCCTAATCTTCTCTGTGCTCAAAGCAGCTATGCCAAAAGCCCACCGGTACCCTTTTGGATCCTTGAAGTACCCTCTCTTGAGGTAGTCTATGCCAAGGATACACGGAGCCTCTGGGCCAGTCACAATGGGATGCTTTTGCCACTCATTTCCAGTTAGGCTCACTTCAGCTTCCAGTACAGTTAGTTGTTGGGATCCCCCTGTCGCCCCAGAGATACAGATGAGTTCTGTCCCTTGGTAGCCTGATGGCATTAAGGTACATTGTGCGCCAGTGTCCACTAAAGCTTTGTATTCTTTTGGTTCCGATGTGCCAGGCCATCGGATCCACACAGTCCAATAAATCCGGTTATCCCTCTCCTCTACCTGGCCAGAGGCAGGGCCCCTCTAGTCCTGGTTGGAGCGTCTGCCACTTAATTCTTGCAAATAAGAAGCAGAGGTCTCTTCATCAGGGTCAAGAATAACATCAGCCCTTCTATTGTCTCTGGGGAACTGCCCAACAGAAAATGAAGCAGCATTTCTCTTAGGAGCCCCTCTTCTTGCTGCTGTATTTCCTTTCAGTTCACGTACCCAAGCAACTAGGGTTGAAGTAGGTACACCATCCCATTTCCTCATATCTTCCCCATGGTCACGCAGATAAAACCACAAGGTGCCGTGTGGTGTGTGTCTTGGGTACTCTCGAGCAGGAAAGTACTAATTTTTAGTGTCTGAAATATCACTCCGTCTGGATGAGGATGGATATGCTTGTTCCACGAGCTGGTCAAGTCTTTCAGACAGTTTTTCCACAGCTGAGACACAGGACTGTAGTGGAGCAGAGAGATTGTCTTCATATTTTTGAAGCTGGCAGGACAGATTATACACTGTTGGTCCCATCCCCTCATCCCACTGAATTACTGCCAGCGTACTGGCATGTGCTGATGGTACACTCCGCGCAAACGTACGCCCCATGGATGTTGTGCACTGGACTTCATCGGGATCTTGAGGTGTCTGGGCATTATCCAAATCACTATAAATCACCTCCAGCACAGATAATTCCCGAAGATGCTAGAGACCTTTCTCCATAGTGGCCCACTTGCCTACTCGATATACAATATCTTCCTTATGGGCATACCTTTCTTTCACAGCTGCCAGGAGTTGCCTCCAGAGGCTGTTGAGGGAGCTTTGAAACAGCAAGGAGGCCATGACTTGCTGCAGCTGTCCCTGCAGGCTATTCAGGTAATAAAGGGAGAGCATGACTTGACCATACTGGTGTCTGTCATGTTTTCAGCTGTCCTTCCTGCAACAAATGGTGCCCGAACATGGTGAGACCCGGTGAGACGCGGAGAGGCACAGAGAGACACTAGACACGGAGAGACACAGAGAGACCTGAGACGCAGAGAGACCCATAGAGACGCAGGACACAGAGAGATGCGGAGAGACACGGAACGTGGAGAGACTTGGAGAGACACAGATAGCCTCCGAGAGATGCAGAGAGACTAGGAACAGAGATGCGGTAACACGCGGGACGCAGAGAGACTCAAAGCACAGACCCGGATAGATGGAGACAGACGCAGTGAGATGTGGAGTAGTGTCACGGTGAGACGTGGAGTAGTGTCACGGTGAGACGCAGAATAGTGTCGCAGTGAGACGCGGAATACTGTCACGGTGAGATGCGGAGTAGTGACGTGGAGAGACGCGGGACATTCAGGGCTGAGTTCTATGGGAGATCGGAGGTGTCAGTGAAGTCGGCAGATGAGTGTTGCTGTGAGGCAATTTGGCACACAGCAGTGGGGTGGAGATCACGACCCTGCAGCTCATCCGACGTAAGCATGGAGGAGGAAGCAGCTATCCAGCTTCTCTCTAGTATTCTCTCTAAGACAGGTGTATCTTGCAATGTAAAAAAGATCAAATCCTTGGAGCACTGGGCTCAGAAGGAGGGTTGTCTGAAGGAAATCCCTCTAATGTTTAGCCCAGATGAGTGGCGGCACGTAGCAGATCGTTTATGGGATAAAGCCATCTCAAGTGGAAAGCTGGATAAAGATGTAAGTGGGACATGGCGCACAGTGATTAATGCACTGTGCGGTATGAAAACCAAACAGCAGCTGCCGATGGTGCCGGCGCAAGCTTTGTCAGTACCATCTGCGACTGACAGAATGCCGAGTACAAAACCTGAGACCTCAGGAATGCGGCTGGCACGATTCTTTTTGTCGTTTCCTACACCCATCCCGGTTTGGGGTATGACCTCTCCAATAAAGGAAACAGCAGGAGAAATAACTAAGGGACTATCAGAGCAGAGTGCTGATGGGGAGTGGGGGTTGCCCTCCCCACCCCCCGCACCAGAAAATCTTGATGCAGCTGTGCTGTCAGCATCTGTGCCGCTGCCAGGCAGCAATAAATCCACTCGCGATGCTTCGCCAATGACAGGTGCAGCAGCAGATTACAAAAATCAACGTTCAGTGGAGGATCTGTTCCAAGAACTGCTAGAGAAATTGGGAAACTTAAAAATTACGGATTCAGAGGAGCTTCCTCTCTCATCTGCCCCACCGGAGCCAACTCCCTCATTATCTGTCGCTACAACAGCATCGGCACCAAGGAGGGACAGGTGCTCCGATGTCACAGAATCACAGAATCACAGAATCTCTAGGTTGGAAGAGACCTCAAGATCATCGAGTCCAACCTCTGACCTAACACTAACAGTCCCCACTAAACCATATCCCTAAGTTCTACATCTAAACGTCTTTTGAAGACTTCCAGGGATGGTGACTCAACCACCTCCCTGGGCAGCCTGTTCCAATGTCTAACAACCCTTTCAGTAAAGAAATTCTTCCTAACATCTAACCTAAAACTCCCCTGGCGCAACTTTAGCCCATTCCCCCTCGTCCTGTCACCAGGCACATGGGAGAACAGGCCAACCCCCATCTCGCTAGAGCCTCCTTTAATATACTTATACAGAGTGATAAGGTCACCCCTGAGCCTCCTTTTCTCTAGGCTGAACAAGCCCAGCTCCTTCAGCCGCTCCTCATAGGACTTGCTCTCCAGGCCCCTCACCAGCTTTGTCGCCCTTCTCTGGACCCGCTCAAGCACCTCGATGTCCTTCTTGTAGCGAGGGGCCCAGAACTGAACACAGTACTCGAGGTGCGGCCTCACCAGAGCCGAGTACAGGGGGACGATCACCTCCCTAGCCCTGCTGGTCACAGTGTTTCTGATACAAGCCAGGATGCCGTTGGCCTTCTTGGCCACCTGAGCACACTGCTGGCTCATATTCAGCCGACTGTCCACCATCACTCCCAGGTCCTTCTCTGCCTGGCAGCTCTCCAGCCATTCCTCTCCCAGCCTGTAGCTCTTCTTGGGGTTATTGCGCCCCAGGTGCAGGACCCGGCACTTGGCCTTGTTAAACTTCATACAGTTGACCTCAGCCCATCGGTGCAGCCTATCCAGATCTCGGTGCAGCCTATCCAGATCAAACGTGTCATACGTGATGCCATCATAGAAGGACATTGGCATGCTACATCCTTGGCCTGCCCTATCTCTGCTTTCTCAGAACACACTGAAGCTCATGTCTGACCCATCAAGCTGGAATCTCTCTGCAGAGAAAGGCATATTTTCAACCATAAGCTCTGAACACAGGTTAGGGTGCTCTGATCCTGTGTCTCTGGACCCTCCAGCTGAGCATTTGACTTTCCAGTCTTCACTAGAGGGAAACCATTGCACTGTGAGCACCTTGCAACAAGTGTCTTTGGACGGAGCCGGCTCCTCTGATGATCTGAGTGCCAGGTTCCGTTCCCACCACCTGGATTCCAATTCCTCAGGAGAAATAATGACCATGCTTGAGGGCACGCTCCAGACTGCTGGGCCACCCCTGGCCATGTCAACGTCGGCTGTTACAGCAGGTTCCATCTCTCCAACGAGGGACAGGTGCTCCGACGTGATATGTGATGCTTTCATAGAGGGGCATAGGCATGCTACATCCTTGGCCTGCCCTATTATTATCGACCCGGTGCAAGGCACCGGGTCATGGCAGCCACATGGCTGCAAGCTTCTACAACAAGCTCGAAAAATGGTTTTGGACTATGGATTACAATCCCAGGCAGCTCAAAAGATAATTCAATGGATTTTTCAGGCAAAACCAATGTGTCCACTTGACTGTCGAAACTTGGCGTGCTTATTGTTAACTCCTTCCCCACTGTTATTGTTTGAAAGGGAATGGCTGCAGTTACCACAGGGGGAAGCAGGTCAACTGCGTCAACCTTCTGTATGGGATTACTGCAGAGATGTTAAAGGGAACGAGTCCTTATCTCAATACCCAGATTCAGTTGCAGTTCCCTGCGATTATTCAACAAACAGCTGCTCAGCTTGCACTGAGGGTTCTTCTTAGTCTCCCAGGGGAAAAGAAAGCACGTCCCTTCGCATCAGTAGAACAGGCCCCTGGGGAAACATATGCCAAATTTATCGATCGGTTGTGGGCAGCAATTCCTGATCATCTTGATCTAACATCTGAGTCTAAAAGCAGTGTGTTTAAAATGCTTCCATTTGAAGATGCAAACCCAAAAACTCAAAACATCTTAGTTACACTGCCGAGAACCACACCGGTAGAGGACACGTTGGAAAGGGTACAGAGAGCTGATCAGTCCAGGCAACCAGCTGTGGTGGCACAGGCTGTAAAGGACTGTCAGAGATTTGCTTTTACGGTACCCTTCATTAACAAACAGGCCCCGGCAAAGCACTATGAATGGCTAGTGCTTCCGAAGTGTATGAAGAATTCCCCTACATTGTGTCAGTTATATGTGGCCTGAGCATTACAACCACTTCGGACAGCGTGGTGTGACGTAATTATTTACCATTATATGGATGACATTCGGTTTGGTAGGCCAGAATGCTTCCAGGATTCAGATTTAAAGTTTATTCAGGATACATTGGAAGCAAAAGGGTTGAAGATACCCCAGAGAAGGTTCAAAAGAAACAGCCTTGGCTATACCTGGGATGGGAAATATAAGACTACTATTCATCCACAGAAAGTTGATATAACTACAGTGTTACATAATTTGACAGATGTACAAATGTTCCTGGATAATATTCAGTGTGGTTGCCACATTGTACGGATTACTAATGACAGTTTAGCTCTATTACTACCTTTATTGTGGGGCAGGAGCGCAGAGCAGCAGATTACACTAACAAATGACCACCGGCAGCTGCTTTCACAAATAGCTTCTAAGGTTGCAGCTGGCGCTGCTTGCAGACGTATAGCAGAAGTTGCACTCTCCTTCCTAATTAGCAGTCGTGTCTCATCCATTTGCAGTGATTGGTCAGTGGCAAAAAGAAAAGGGGGAGAGTAAGGGGCGACAAAGACAGAAACGGTACCAGGAGGATGCCACTGACACTAACAGCACTGGGAATAGGAATAGCATAAATGAAACAGGAGATAGCAAGAGTGGAATGATAGGATAGGATTTTCGAGTCCTGGAGTGGATTTTTCTACTGATTCAGCCAAAAGCGAGTGTTCAAACAGGAGCGGAAGCTATCGCAGAGTTAGTACGTAAGCGTCGCTCTTGGAGTATTGAGATCAGCGGACAGGAACCAGGAAACATTAGTCTGCCGATGGCTCGGGATCATCTGGAAAGGTGTTTACAGCAGTCTATACTGCTACAAGAAGCTGTGTTAGGTTACCCGGGATTGGTACATTCCCGAACTCCAAAGGGGCCTCTCTGGCAAGTTATAAGATCATATAAATGGCAGATAATACCACAGCTTTCATCCCAACCAGTGGTGGGTCGCACTGTATACACTGATGCAGGTGCGGCAAGTAGGGAGTCTGTGTGTGTGTGGTAAGAGAATGGAAGTTGGGAGAAATACATAATTCTGGGGGAGACAGGGGATTCATTACTGTCGTGGTTTAACCCGGTCGGCAGCTAAACACCACGCAGCCGTTCGCTCACCCTCCCCCCTCCCTCTCTGGGACGGGGGAGAGAAATGGAGAGTGAAGCCCGTGAGTTGAGATAAAGACAGTTTAATAAGACAGGAAAATAATAATAACAAAAATAATAATAATAATAACAATAATAATAATAATGATACAATGGTGATAATACGAAAGTAATAGTATGTACAAACAAGTGATGCACAATGCAATTGCTCACCACCCGCTGACCGATGCCCAGCCTAACCCCGAGCAGTCCGGCCCCCTCCCCCCAGCTAGCCACCCCTATATATTGTTTAGCATGACGTCAGATGGTATGGAATACCCCTTTGGCTAGTTTGGGTCACCTGTCCTGGGTCTGTCCCCTCCCAGCTCTTACTGCACCCCCAGCCTGCCCGTTGGCAGGACAGAGCAAAAGGCTGAGATGTCGTTGGCTTAGTATAAGCACTGCTCTGCAACAATTAAAGCATCGGGGTGTTATCAGCACTCTTCTCATCCTAAGCCAAAACACAGCATTCCACCAGCTACTAGGAAGAAAATTAATTCTGTGCTAACTGAAACCAGGACATCTATCCACCCCTTATTCCATACCATTTATGTCATGCTCAGGTTACACTCTTTTCCATATATTCTAATTAGTCACCTATAGTAATCATGGTAGTGATAACATACAGTATAATATACTATTTAACATGGTACAATTCAGTTCATGGGCTATTCTCACCCAGTATTAAATCTCCTTGAGGTACACACCGGACCTCTCCGTTCTTTTGCATCACCCACCAAGTGTATCCAGGTCCCTGAGCGAAAACAATTCCACGAATAGGTTTGCCTTTTCCTGAGGCAGGAGTAGCCCAGACTGTTTTACCCAGCATATTTTTTACATGCACTACAGGAACTTTATCCCCATCTACAGTACGTAACAGGTTTGATTGGGCAGGTCCAGCTCGGTTGGTAGATCCCCTAGTATTGACTAACCAGGTGGCCTTTGCCAAATGCGTATCCCAGTTTTTGAACGTCCCAGCGCCCATTGCTTTCAAGGTAGTCTTTAACAGGCCATTGTATCGTTCAACTTTCCCGGAGGCTGGTGCATGATAGGGGATGTGATATACCCATTCAATACCATGTTCTTTGGCCCAAGCGTCTATAAGGTTGTTTCGGAAATGAGTCCCATTGTCTGACTCTATTCTTTCTGGGGTGCCATGTCGCCATAGGACTTGCTTTTCAAGGCCCAGGATGGTGTTCCGGGCGGTGGCATGAGGCACAGGATATGTTTCCAGCCATCCGGTGGTTGCTTCCACCATTGTAAGTACGTGGCGCTTGCCATTGCGAGTTTGAGGGAGTGTGATGTAATCAATCTGCCAGGCCTCTCCATATTTATATTTCAGCCATCGTCCTCCATACCAAAGAGGCTTTGACCGTTTGGCTCGCTTGATTGCAGCACATGTTTCACAGTCATGAATAACCTGTGCTATAGCATCCATGGTCAAGTCCACCCCTCGATCACGAGCCCATCTGTATGTTGCGTCTCTACCTTTATGGCCTGAGGTGTCATGGGCCCATCGGGCTATAAATAATTCACCTTTATGCTGCCAATCCAGGTCCACCTGAGCTACTTCAGTCTTAGCAGCCTGATCCACCTGCTGGTTGTTTTGATGTTCTTCAGTAGCCCGATTCTTGGGCACATGAGCATCTACGTGGCGTACTTTCACAGCCAGGTTCTCTACCCGAGCAGCAATATCTTGCCACAATGCAGCAGCCCAGATGGGTTTGCCCCTATGCTGCCAGTTGTTTTGCTTCCATTGCTGTAACCATCCCCAAAGGGCATTTGCTACCATCCATGAATCGGTGTAGAGATAGAGAACTGGCCATTTTTCTCGTTCAGCAATGTCTAAAGCCAGCTGAATGGCTTTCACTTCTGCAAACTGACTCGATTCACCTTCTCCCTCAGCAGCTTCTGCAACTCGTCGCGTAGGACTCCATACAGCAGCCTTCCATCTCCGATGCTTCCCCACAATACGACAGGACCCATCAGTGAACAGGGCATATTTCTTTTCATTCTCTGGCAACTGGTTGTACAGTGGGGCTTCTTCAGCACGACCCACCTCCTCCTCTGATGATATCCCAAAGTATTTGCCTTCTGGCCAGTCCATGATCACTTCCAATATTCCTGGGCGACTGGGGTTTCCTATTCGAGCCCGCTGAGTAATCAGTGCAACCCACTTGCTCCATGTAGCATCAGTTGCATGATGCGTAGAGGGGACCCTTCCCTTGAACATCCAGCCTAGTACCGGCAATCGGGGTGCTAGGAGGAGCTGCACTTCAGTACCGACCACCTCCGAAGCAGATCGAACTCCTTCATATGCTGCCAATATCTCCTTTTCAGTTGGAGTATAGTGGGCCTCAGATCCTCTGTATCCCCGACTCCAAAACCCCAGAGGCCGACCTCGAGTTTCCCCAGGTTCTTTCTGCCAGAGGCTCCAGGTGGGGCCGTTCTCCCCGGCTGCAGTGTAGAGCACATTCTTTACATCTGGTCCTGTTCGAACTGGCCCAAGGGCTACTGCATGGACTATTTCCTGCTTGATTTGTTCAAAGGCTTGTCGTTGTTCAGGGCCCCATTCAAACTCATTCTTCTTACGGGTTACTTGGTAGAGTGGGTTTACAATCAGACTGTAATTTGGGATGTGCATTCTCCAAAACCCCACAACACCTAGGAAAGTCTGTGTTTCTTTTTTGTTAGTTGGTGGAGACATGGCTGTTATTTTGTTGATCACATCCATTGGGATTTGACGACGTCCATCTTGCCATTTTATTCCTAAAAACTGGATCTCTCGTGCAGGTCCTTTGACTTTATTTTGTTTTATGGCAAAACCGGCTTTCAGAAGGATTTGGACTATTTTCTTCCCTTTCTCGAAAACTTCCTCTGCTGTGTCACCCCACACAATAATGTCATCGATGTACTGCAGGTGTTCAGGAGCTTCCCCCTGCTCTAGCGCAGACTGGATCAGCCCATGACAAATGGTAGGGCTGTGTTTCCACCCCTGGGGCAGCCGATTCCAAGTATATTGGACTCCCCTCCAAGTGAAGGCAAATTGTGGCCTGCACTCTGCTGCTAGAGGGATGGAGAAAAATGCATTAGCGATATCAATTGTGGCGTACCACTTGGCTGCCTTCGATTCAAGTTCATACTGAAGTTCCAGCATGTCCGGCACTGCAGCACTCAGTGGTGGCGTGACTTCGTTCAGGCCGCGATAGTCCACTGTTAGTCTCCACTCGCCATTAGACTTTCGCACTGGCCATATGGGACTATTGAAAGGTGAATGAGTCTTGCTGATCACTCCTTGGCTCTCCAATTGACGAATTAGCTTATGGATGGGGATCAGGGAGTCTCGGTTAGTGCGATATTGCCGCCGGTGCACAGTTGTGGTAGCGATTGGCACTTGCTGTTTTTCGACCCTCAGCAACCCCACAACAGAGGGGTCCTCTGAGAGACCAGGCAAGGTAGATAATTGTTTAATGCCCTCTGTCTCTAAGGCAGCTATACCAAAAGCCCACCGGAACCCTTTTGGGTCCTTGCAATATCCTCTTCTAAGATAGTCTATGCCAAGGATACATGGAGCATCCGGGCCAGTCACAATGCGGTGCTTTTCCCACTCATTCCCAGTCAGACTCACTTCAGCCTCCAATACAGTCAACTGCTGAGATCCCCCTGTCACTCCACAAATATAGATGGGCTCTGGTCCTTTATAGCTCGATGGCATTATAGTACATTGTGCACCGGTGTCTACTAAAGCCTTATACCTCTGTGCGCGTGATGTGCCAGGCCATCGAATCCACACAGTCCAATAAACTCGATTGTCCCTTTCCTCCCCCTGGCTGGAGGCAGGGCCCCCCTAATCCTGGTCAGAATCTTCCTCGGTTCTGTGTTTGAAGGACTGTCTGCTGGAAGTTGGAGCAGCAAACTTTTCAGAGAATCCCTTTTTCCTGATTGTTTTCTTTTGCAACTAACGTACCCGTGCCTCTAGGGTCGCGGTAGATTTTCCATCCCATTTTCTCATGTCCTCTCCATGGTCTCGTAAGTAAAACCACAGGGTGGCACGGGGTGAGTACCCACCATATCGTCTTCCTTGTGTGGGTGAACGCCTGCCCCTGACAGCTGAGACACTGCTTTGTACAGGTACGGAGGAGAATAATTTCTCTTCAAGTTGGTGAACCTTTTCAGAAAGTGTTTTCTCCCAGGTGTTCTCTTTCGGTCGTTGGACACTGGTTGGTTCAGGTTGGGGGGAAGATAGATTCTCTTTAAGTTGGTGGACCTCTTCAGAAAGTTTCTCCACAGCTGAGACGCAGGCCTGTAAGGAAGAGGAGAGACTTTCTTCGTACTGCCGGAGTTGTTTAGCCGCTTCATCCACTGTGGGTTCCTCATCCTCTTTCCAGGCCATTATTGCCAATGAGCTGGCATATGATGATGGTGCACTCCGTACAAACTTCCGCCACATGGGTCGTGTACACTTGACTTCATCTGGGTCTTTGGATGTTTGTCTGAGGTCTGGATCCTCATAAATCACTTCCTGTACGGCTAATTCCCTCAGGTACTGGATTCCCTTCTCCATAGTGGTCCACTTGCCCGGTAGACATAAAAGTTCTTCCTTGAAGGGATACCTTTCCCTCACAGCTGAGAGGAGACGCCTCCAGAGGCTGGTGGATTGTGCTCCATCTGCAATTGCTTTGTCAATGCCGGCGTCTCGAGCAAGGGATCCCAACCGTCTGGCTTCCCTGCCGTCTAATTCCACACAATTGGCTCCAGAGTCCCAGCACCGGAGCAGCCAGGTGACAAGCTGCTCACCTATACAGCGACCAAAATCTTTTCGCACATCTCGTAGCTCGCGCTCGTTTAGGCTTCGGGTAGTTACTGTTGCTTTTTCGGCATCCTCATCTTCCTCCTCCTGAATCCTTGATGGCCCAGCGTCGTCGTCATCTTCATCATCTTTATACCTAGTTTTGGCAGAAGCCTTACCTGGATTGGCAGAAGACTCTCTGCGTTCTAAACGACCTGAATTTCTATACCATATTTTCACCTTCTCTACAGGGGCAGCTTGCACTGCTACTGCTCGTTTCTCTGACTTTGTTACAGGGTCTGCCACAGGGGTTGGAATGCCCTCTGCAGGGGCAGCTTGCACTGCTACTGCTCGTTTCTCTGACTTTGTTACAGGGTCTGCCACAGGGGTTGGAATGCCCTCTGCAGGGTCAACTTGCACTGCTACTGCTCGTTTCTCTGACCCCGTTACAGGGGTTGGAATACCCTCTGCAGGGTCAACTTGCACTGCTACAGCTCGTTTCTTTGACCCCGTTACAGGGGTTGGAATACCCTCTGCAGGGTCAGCTTGCACTGCTACAGATTGTTTCTCCGACACGGCCACAGGAGCTGGAGCGGCTGCAGGAGCTGGAGCTGGAGCAGTTGCAGGAGCTGGGACTGGAGTAGCGGCAGGAGCTGGAGCTGGAGCGGTTGCAGGAGCTGGAGCTGGAGCGGCTGCAGGAGCTGTAACTGGAGCGGCTGCAGGAACCGGAGCTGGAGCGGCTTCAGGAGCTGTAACTGGAGCGGCTGCAGGAACCGGAGCTGGAGCGGCTGCAGGAACCGGAGCTGGAGCGGCTGCAGGAGCTGGGACTGGAGCGGCTGCAGGAACCGGATCTGGAGCGGCTGCAGGAACCGGATCTGGAGTGGCTGCAGGAGCTGGGACTGGAGCGGCTGCAGGAACTGGATCTGGAGCGGCTGCCGAGTCCACCGTAGGGGTCACAGTGGCCGTTGGATCTGTCACAGGGCTTGGAGTGGCCGCAGGGTCTGTCACTAAGTTGATAGCAGTATCAATGGCAGCTCGATAGGCATGAGCCAGGCCCCAGCACGTTACAATGATTTGTGTTACTTTGGAACTGCCAGAATCATGACACCTTTTTTTCAAGCATTCTGCCAGTTTTTGAGGATTTTGCCATTGCTCAGGGGTGAATTTCCAACACACTGGGGGTGCCAACTGCTCTAGATGCCTGCCCATATCCACCCACACTCCCTGCCACCCACAACTATCCTGCAAAACACAGCATTCCACCAGCTACTAGGAAGAAAATTAATTCTGTGCTAACTGAAACCAGGACAATTACAAACATTGGAATTGTCAGCAGTTGTTTGGGCTTGTTAATGCTGGATGCATAAGCCGATCAATATCGTCTCAGACTCTGTATGTAGTCAACGTGGTAAACCGGATAGCGGATGCCTTGATACGGCAAACTAAGAGGAACAGATTGTTGTCATTATTTCTGCAGCTGCGAGATGCCATTCAGGGGAGAACTGCACCTTACTGTGTTATCCATATACATGTACGTAGTCATCAGTTCTCGATTGGGTTAGCAGAAGGTAATTCACAAGCAGATAAGTTGGTGAGTATGGTCACAGCGGGGCCTGAGAGTGATTTTTGCACGTGCGCGAATGTCGCACGAAATGTTCCATCAGAATGCAAAGGGTCTTTGGAGAATGTTTGGAATTACTTGGGCAGAGGCAAAAGGAATAGTAAGAGCGTGCCCTTCCTGTAGTCATCATGGACCAGGGTTAGGTTTGGTTATTAATCCACGGGGTGTTAAGGCACTTGAGGTATGGCAAATGGATGTAACACATGTAACGGAATTTGGTACTAAAAGATATGTGCATGTGAGTATTGATACTTTTTCAAGATTCATATGGGCAACGGCGCAGGGAGGAGAAAAAGGACATCATGTGTGTAGACATCTGGCAGTGTGTTTTGCTGTTATGGGAGTGCCACAGCAGATCAAGACGGACAATGGTCCAATGTATGTTAGCAAAAAGGTTAGAAAATTTATGAAAATGTGGGGAGTAAAGCATATCACAGGCGTTCTATGTTCTCCCACGGGCCAAGCGATGGTCGAACGATCACACCAAGTTTTAAAGGAACAATTAGTGAGATTAAAAGAAATCAAGGACATCGATGAGCGATTGTCCGAGACATTGGTTGTCTTGAATCACTTATGTTTGACTAAGGGCCGAGAAGACCCTCCTGTGAGTATTCATTTTCAAACAATAAATATAGCAGCACCAAATGTGTTACCACAAATAAGAATGAATTACCGAGATCCTTCTACAGGAACTTGGAAAGGGCCATACGGGTACAGAAATACAATTAACACCTGTGATTACAATAACACTGCTAGGCAGGGTTTAGGGGCTTATGGCGCGGAGACAAGGGGTAACAACTATAGCATTTGCAACAATCGTACAGCTATGGCCTTACCTCCTGATGGTTTCCTGATTTGCGGGAATAGGGCCTGGCACGGTATCCCTGCAAATGCTATTGGAGGTCCATGTTACTTAGATAAACTCACTATAATTGTTCCTAGCTTGTCACAGTTGTGTAAGATCACTAGACATAAATGGGCATTGCTCGCACCAGATTGCAATGATAATGTTGAGTTGCTTGGTGTTGCAGCTAGGGTGGCATTGGCAAGTTTAGTGCCAGGAGTGCCATCTGCGGCCGCACTTAATAATTTAGAAAAATTGGTATGCTGGGATGAAAAGCAAGCCAATGCCATGACGGAAGTACTTGAGGAGATATTACCAGATCAAAATAGTCTGCGACATGCGCTCTTACAGGATCGAGCTGCTATTGACTTATTGCTCTTGGCTCAAGGGCATGGGTGCGAGGACTTTGAGGGAATGTGCTGTTTGAACCTTTCTGATCATAATGAGTCAATTCACAAATCCATTACTTTCCTGAAAGAGCACATGAGAAAGATTCAATACGATATCAATCCTTTCAATCAATGGCTCACTGATTTGTTTGGAACGATGCATAGATGATTACTGGGATTAGTCAAAGAGGGATTAAGGATTCTGTTTATTATGGTGTTAATCATCATTGCGTGTTGTATTGTAATAAATGTGGTTAAAGGGTTACTTGAAAAACTGTTACATCGAGCTTGGTTTGCTCAAAAAGGAAAAGGGGGAATTGCTGAGGGATTTTTGAAACAGCAAGGATGCCATGACTTGCTTCAGCTGAGTGAACCAAGCTACCAGGACGACTATGAGAACTTCCCATGAGAATGTTCCCACTACACCCAATTGAGGAATTTAAAAAATATTGTTGCCAGCAGCTGGCTTCAAGGATGAGATCTACATGACTGCTAATCACAAGGGGGTTGTTTTCTTGCAGTTGTTTGTCTGAGTGCTTTTGACCAATAATCTTGTGTGAGACACTATCCACCCCTATTAAATTTGCTATAAATATCAGGCTATTTGGGTAATAAAGAGAGAGCATGATCTGACCATACTGGTGTCTGTCGAGTTTTCAGCCATTCTTCCTGCAACAGTTCTGCACCCAGAGGGTGGTCGGGCACTGGGACAGGCTCCCCAGGGCAGTTGGCACAGCACTGAGCTGCCAGAGTTCAAAAAGCATTTGGACAACACTCTCACATATAGGGTCTGATTTTTGGGTGGCCCTGTGTGGAGACAGGAGGTGGAATTGTTGATCATTGTGGCTCCCTTCCAACTCAGGATATTCTATATAAATGGCTCAGGATTCAAATTAGGATTAAATAAAAAAATAGGATTTATTAAAAGAATATAAAGGAATAGAGGTAAGCAAACAGCGCTGGGTGCACCGGGAGTCTCTGCTCCACCAGGACGCACACCAGTTACATCAAGCAGCTGATTTTTATGCACCTAGACTAATACATATTCATTACTACTTCTAAAAAAAGAGATTATTAAAATTAGCTTCCGGGGTCCAGTTCCTCCTACTGGAGCATGCGCATCAGTCTCCTCTGGGGGTCTCTAGGGGTCTTTCATGCTGAAGGCTCGTAGTCTTCCTCTCACCCTTTGTACTTACTTGGCACTATTCCAAGTTTATGGAACACTCTCTGTACACTCTCCACAGGTCTTGTCTCCCAACCGTCCTTCAGCTTCTTTTTTCTTCCTCTTAATCTCTTGGCCCCCCTGGCCAGATACCAAGGATCCTCATAGTATCCCATAACAGTCACTAGTTGTTATCAGTTGTTCTGAAACTCCCAGACATCAAACACAAACAGCTTTCTTATTTGACGCTTCACGAGTAATTAAAACATTCTTCCCCAGCCATTCACAGACACATCTATAGCAGTGTTAAGTTAATCTCGAAGAAGACAGGAAAAAAGGCCGTAACTGTTAGAAATAGAAGTCCGGAATAACAAAAGCAAACAGGTTCATAAATTTAAGGAGTGTTTTCTGAAGACGTGATAAATTGGCTAGAATGAGGGGGAGACTGGGGCACACTGCATCTGTGGTTCAAGAATTAAACTGCCAGTGCAGGGCCCAGAGGCAGACAGGATTCAAACAGAATTATTCTTTATGGACACAAATTTATGGACACGAATTTATGGACACGAATTGGAATTGTTAAAACATTCCTCACAGATTCTATGATTTTCCTCTGCTTTCAGTATGATTCCTGTTTCTCTGCCATAGGAACACTAAATACACAAAGGCAGTACAAAGAAAAGCGGAATACTTTTACCTTGCCATGTACATTGAATTATTTCATTTAGGAGTTTTCTGCATTTTTTCCAAGTAATTCCTTTGTAGTACAGGGCTTTAAAAATAAATAAATAAATAATTTCAGTTTAATGAAACCAAACAAAACATCTAGCTTGAAAAAGAAAAATGGCTTTTAAACATTATTTTTAATTTTAGAATTTCTTCTGTATAGAACTGGATGCTATAAGATAGAAAGGAGTAGGGTAACCTATTCCTGGTTAAACCCTTGAAGGTCTGAATTAATTTGTGTGATTCTGTGATTTCAGCCATCGTATGGCACATGCTGCCAGTGGGATAGTGCACACTGCACAACAAAGCACTGTGTAGAGATCTTGAGGCCAGCTCAACATGAGCTTGTTTAAATATGAGATGCTTCAGTTCTACTGGCATCATGTTCCTCCTGTATGTGAATTTGCTGAAAAATGAGCAGATTGAGAAACCATGTAGGTCACCCAAGCAGAGACAAGTTTTTACACAGCTTCCTATTTCCATTCCTTGTGACAACTCACCAAGGTCACCCTCAGGTATCTGCATTACACACATTTCCCTCAGAGATACAGATGCCCCAGAGATACAGATGAGTTCTGTCCCTTGGTAGCCTGATGGCATTAAGGTACATTGTGCGCCAGTGTCCACTAAAGCTTTGTATTCTTGTGGTTCTGATGTGCCAGGACATCGGATCCACACAGTCCAATAAATCCGGTTATCCCTCTCCTCTACCTGGCCAGAGGCAGGGCCCCTCTAGTCCTGACTGGAGTGTCTGCCACTTAATTCTTGCAAATGAGAGGTAGAGGTCCCTTCATCAGGGTCGAGAACAACATCAGCTCTTCTACTGCCTCTGTGGTACTGCCCAATAGAAACTGGAGCAGCATTTCTCTTAGGAGCCCCTCTTCTTGCTGCTGTATTTCCTTTCAGTTCACGTACCCAAGCAGCTAGGGTTGAAGTAGGTACACCATCCCATTTCCTCATATTTTCCCATGGTCACGCAGATAAAACCACAAGGTGCCACGTGGTGTACGTCTTGGGTACTCTCTCTCTTGAGCAGGCGAATGCTGATTCTTAGTGGCTGAAGTATCACTCTGTCTAAATGAGGGGGAATATACTCGTTCCACGAGCTTGTCAAGTCCTTTAGACAGTTTCTCCACAGCTGAGACTCAGGACAGTAGCGGAGCGGAGAGATTGTCTTCATATTGTTGAAGCTGGCAGGACACATCATACATTGTCGGTCCCATCCCCTCCTCCCAGCGAATTGCTGCCAAGGTACTGGCATGTGCTGATGGTGCACTCCGCACAAATTTACGCCACATGGATGTTGTGCACTGGACTTCATCGGGGTCTTGAGGTGTCTGGGCATTGTTCAAATCACTATAAATCATCTCCCGCACAGCTAATTCCCGCAGATGCTGGAGACCTTTATCTATAGTGGTCCACTAGCCTATGTGATATACAATATCTTCCTTATGGGGATATCTTTCTCTCATAGCTGCCAGGAGTCGTCTCCATAGGCTTAGGGCCTGTGCTCCTCTCCCGATTACTTTGTCGATTACCCTTTCTCTAGAGAGGGATCCCAGCTGCTTGGCTTCATTGCCTTCTAATTGTAGGCTATTGGCCCCAGCATCCCAGCATCGGAGCAGCCAGGTGAGGATGTGTTCACCTGGGCGTCGACCATAATCCTTTCGTATTTCTCGCATCTCACTCAGGGATAAGGATCGAGTGATTTCTGATTCCTTTATGATTTCCGTCTCGTCTTCCTGCTGTTTTTGTTATGGCTCTGCTTTAGAGGTGCCTGCCATTTCCCCTTCTCCCTCCTTCTTAGGAGAGCCTTCTTCCCTTATGAAACGAGCTGACCTCCGTTTCCATTGTTTTGACTTGACTATGGGGGCGACTGATACCATAGTTGGTTGGTCCTCTGGGTCAGCCACAGCGTGTGTTACTTGGTCATCAGATTCAGAGACTTCCTCCCTCTCTTCAAGTTGCTGGATGATGTTAAACAGTGTTTGATAGGAATAAGCCAGGACCCAGCACAATGCTGCAAGCTGTCGTTCTCCGGCATTATCAGGGTCAGGACATACAACTCTCAAACATTCTACCAAGGTTTTAGGATTTAGCACTTGCTCAGGGGTGAAGTTCAAAACTATTGGAGGAGACACTCGTGACAGGTATCTGCTAACATCATCCCACACACCTTGCCACTCACCACAAGACTGTTTCGGGACAGATTCCCAAGTAAGTTTTCTAAACAATCGACTAATCTTAGAGAGAAAATGAAACCTGTTGTTCAGAATTAGAAATAGCAATACATGGGTTACAGATGGATCTTCAAAATACTCCCAAACTGTTGTAATTAGCCCACTGTGAAAGAAGGGAAAGGTACCATTCCTAATATTATTAATAAACTGGTGTCCAGATGAGAAAAGGAAGGCAGTGTAGTTCTGAATATTCTCTGAAAGATAGTTTCCATGGGACCCAAATGATAACAGTGCAGAGCCTGAATTCCAGATTAAACCCAAGGTCAGTGCTTGGCAGCACAGCGAATTAAAAAAAGTGAACACAGATTGTAGCACTTTGTCGGATCGGATATATAGGAGAAAGGAGAATATTACACGGATTGCATGACATATGAACAAAGCTATTATTAACAGGACAATGTACATGGTTACTAGCAAGCAAGTGTGTTAGTTGTATGCGTTTAATCAATTCTATTGTTATCTCAACCCTTTGAGCCCCACGTTGGGCGCCAAAAAGGACTGTGGTGGTTTTACCGTGCTGGGCAGCTAAACCCCACAACCGCTCTCTCACTCCCCCTCCTTTAGATGAGGAGGGGGAGAAGTAAAGCAAAGAACAACTCACGGGTTGAGATAAGGATAATTTAATTCAAGGGAAATAATTATAATAATTAAATAAAGACTACCATGAACTAAACAATTTAACTAAGGGGAAATAAAAAGGGAAAGAGGAAAAGGGAGGGGAAAAGGAAAAATAAAAAGAAGGGAGGAAAACAAACAAACAAAATAAATGAAAGCTATATGGAAGTGCAGAGGAAAGAAATTACTCTCTACTTCCCACAAATGAGCGATGATTGACCACGTCCTTGAAGCAGGGCCTCAACACACGCAGCCGGTGTTCGAGAGGAGGACCGACGTCTTCTCAACGAGAGCCCACCCCTCCCTCTTCTTCCTGTTTCCACCTTTTATTGCTGAGTGTGACATCACATGGTATGGAATATCCCTTTGATTGGTTTAGGTCAGCTGCCCTAGTGATGTTTCTCTCCTCACTTTTTGCCCATCCCCTAGGAGGGTTAGAGAAAGGCCCAATGCTGTGCCAGTGCTGCTCAGCAATAGACACAACACTGGTGTGATAACACTGCTGTTCCAGCTACAAGTACAGAGTACGGCACTGTATGGGCTGCTGCCGGGAAAGTTAACATTCCAGCCAGACCCAGTACACTGATACTTACCTGACCTCATTTCCTACCTAACCTAGTGGACCGGGATTTGCACAACACTTTATTTTAGTAATTTTGTTGTTGTTGTTTTGAAAGTCTTTTTCTTTAGATAAATAAAGGAACGGTCATGTCTCAAACCTGACTTTGATTATGTGTACTCAGCCTGTTTAAGTGTGCTTTGGAGAACTGGGGAAGAAGAATGAGGAGCTTGAAGGGGGGATTGCATAAACCAATATGATGTTGAAAGAATAATAATGGGTAACCAATGCCTCCACTGTAACAAAAAAAAGTATTCTTCTCTAAGGCTGTATGAATAATTTGCTGTGGAACCTGAATTTCAGTGATTGTCACAGAAATAGAATATCAAAATACATGACATTGTTTGACATGGATTGATTCATTCACAACCCATTGCTCAGTGATGTGACTCTTTCATGGAAGATGATCCCATTGTAGTCTCACCAAAGCCTTTGACTGAGACCCTATTACATCTTAGCCAGCTTCCCTGATGAATCTCAGAGGAAGCTACTAGTTTTATACCACAAGCACACTATGGGAACATGTATATACCACTGTGCCATGACAAATGAGAGTCATAACCTCTCTCTCATCATCTATTATCCTGGCAATTTCATTACAATAACTTTAAACCTCTGGAATTACATTTGCATGCTTCTCCCTACACAATAATGACATTCTTTTCCATTAGCACTTGCAAATGGTCTTTTGCCAAGAGCTGTCAATAACCCTAACATTAGACTGTTATACATTGCTGTTTTGTTTGTTTTTTAATCTGCTAGTAAAGTTTTTACTGAGATTAGAATGTTTCTGAAAAAAAAAAAATCCTTTATTCTTTCTGTAGCAATAGACCCTCAGATGGCAGATGAACTACCAGGGATCTGGTTCATCACTTAAGTGATTTTCTTGGAGACTTAATCACTAAATAGAGAGGAGGAAAAGTTAAGACTCATTTCTTATAATTATTATGTAACTTCTATAGCAAGAGCAAGAAAATAGTTCTTAATCACAGCACTAACCTGTCAAACTGCAATTCTTACTACCTTCTGATCAATGTGGATGGAGACCTAAAACCCTTTGATATCATAGCTTTACATCCACAAATGCTAGCAGCTACAAATCCAATCAATATCTTAAATTAACTTACTCTAATAAAATACCAAATTTTGTCATTTGATTTACTCTTCAACCCCTTCCAGCTCCAAAAAAAAGAAAAGTAGAAGACAATGTGTGAGAATTATTCACTAGCTTTAATTCTGGTAGAACTTAAAAATCAGTATTTGATCAAGACAGTTTTCAGTCCACAACAAACAAAAGATCCAATTAACCTATAGCCCATCTGTGTCATACACAGTTTTGGTTTTAGTGATGTTTTATTAGACATCAACGTGTTTCTTGAAGGTGAACTAAAAGTAGATAGATAGATATTAATTTTTGCTTTGAATATAATACAAATCTCATGTGAACACATAGGCTAAGAAAGGTGATACATATTCAAACGTGTAAGGAGAAGCATCCCAGGAATAATCAATCCAAAACTACAGAGGTAATTTAACTGCAGACATTGTGGCTTACAGGTGAATTAACTGGTTATGTTGGTTGTGCCTACATGGCCAAGACATCATTAATTTAGTTTACTTTACAGTAAATTTGTGCTTTTATTACCTTCTATTGCTCCCTACTCACTTTCAAAAATCGATTTCACTCTGTACAAAGGAAAGAGAGGTAAAGTAATGTGGTACAGAACACTGACATCTCATTTGCAGATTCCCAGAAATTCTATAAGGTCAAAGTGAGGAAGGTATCCCTTCTGCATCCTAGGAGGTCACGCAGGGATGGGAACTTAAAAACAAGTTCCACAAGGAAAATGGCAGCCGTCACTTCCCTATAAGAATCCAAATTTGACTTTCAGATAATACCAACAAAAAAAAAACAAAACAAAACAAAAATAAAAGAGCTAGAAATGTGATAGTGAAAAAAGTTAGACTTTCCTCATGTTTCTTAGGAGAGATGACCAGGAACAAAGACTCAAAACGACCTAATTGTTTTAATATCTTGCCCATATGCTCACGGGCAAACAAACCTTTATCATCTGGACTATTAGACATATTAAGTATACATTCTTAAAAACATATAAATGTTCTCTTATTGTACTGTATTGTATCGTATTTAGTATTTGGCACAGAGGCTTTTTTTCTTTAAAGAAAAAAGGAAAAAATATTGTTATAGTTACTTTGATGAAATTAAATGTTGTCAGCTTGAAATAACTTTTTTTTTATTATTTATCTTAGTGTAGTAATGCCCCACAGATGTAACTGTAATAGTGATATTTACTATGTAATTTAAAAATGTTAAGTGGGGTATGCAGATTGTGCACTAAGGCAGGCTGTGTCCCTGCATATAAAATGAATAATTTATCATCACTTAGCACAAAAGTGCTTTGTCCACCTCTGAATGCACTGCAGGTTGTTCAAAACTCACAACTATGAGTAAAGAATGCCATGTTGTGGACAATGGCATCAATCGTTTCCCCTAGTAAATAGCACTGTCCAAGCACCAGCACAAAGAGCACAGCATTTACTGAGGAACGATCTACCATACAAGGAGCAGATGGACTTATTTTATACATATCCATACTACCTGGGAGTCCCTCCAGCACATTTGCACAACAAATGTATGATCTCTATCCATGTACCTGCACCAAGGTGGTTCCTAGAGAGTGATGCACAGACTCTATGAGACCATAGATGAGAAATTAGAGCTGATGGCTTTTTGGTTGCCTTTCCACACCTGTTGTTAATTCATTCTCTTATATGGTTCCTTGTTGCAGCTGTGAAATGGGTATCAGCAATCAGAACTAGGAAAAATACTGAGTTTACAAATATAAATAAGCATAACTAGGCAGCACAGTTGGCCAGGTGTGACCTTGCAGACGTCAGGGAAGATGATATTTGAGAATCAGATGCATTCATTCTGATAATCCACTGGATGGAGTTGGCTTGAAAATGGAAAAATAGTGCAGCTGTTTAATTTAGGAGAAGCCCCATGACTGGTCACTTCTGTTCCACAGAAATAAAAATATCATCAATTGTACTCATTAGACTACATTGGCTAAACAGAAAGGGAGGGGAGGAAAAGTGAGAAACATTACGAGTAAAGTTGGATAAAGTTTTAATTTATTACATTAACATAAAATGCATTTGCATATGATTCTCTGATTTTATTTTCTTGACATCTTTTCAAAGGTGAAGTGTCAAATGACTACATGTAGCATTTTCTTTTGGTTTTAAAAACTGCTTACTTTTCCTGAAAGAGAAGTTTATCAAATATTTTCCTTCTTGTGGGGGGCAGGGGAGTGCTGAACCACATTTTAAATAAAAAATATTAAAAAAGTTATTTTTCATGTGTTTAGAACAGTGGACAGATTTATTAAATGATGCCCAGGAACAATGGAAACTGAAAAAAAGGTAAATGAAAGCTAAGGCAGGTGAAGCCAACACATGTACAAAGTTTATTGTACCTTTAATCTCCATTGATTGTTTTTTAATCCAACTCACATCCCAACAGCACTACAATATGTACATTTGTATTCATCTTTCCATAACTTAAGTCATAAGGAATTAATGCTTTATTGTTGAAAACTTGTTCTTGAGACTGTAAAACAAGTATGTGTATGCAAGCTGGTTGCTGGTGAGACGTGTATGTCCTTTCAAAAAGCTTGTGCTCCCTACAAAACTGTGGAAACTCTCTTAGACCATGTGTTTCTCCTCTCTATGTTTGTGCTCTTTCACATTTCTAATAATCTCTTCACATTTTTAACCATAGATAGCTGACAACCCAGGTCCTAATAGTTATTTCTGCATAGTTTTTTAAAACACCTCACTTGTCTTTCTGCAGACAAGCTTCCCCTATATGGAAAATGTTCTCTCATCAACATGTCAGTCCACTATAAAAAGAGAAAGGATGTAATCTGTCAGTAAAACTGAAGGATGTTGTCCTGATTATTCTCATATGGCACTTCAGATGAGAAAATGCTTGCTAGTAGACTATGGAGTCTTAAAAAGATAAGGTAGAAGATTTTCCTCTCATGCATTTTGAGTAAACATGCTGCTACACAGTACAGAAAGAATAAGTACCAGCAAGACAGCATCACTGAATACTTTTTTTTTTCTGTTAAATGCAATATACAAAATTAGAAGTTATTTTCAGCCACAGCACATGAGGGTAAAATTTGTCACTTGTGAGAAACATCTCAAATAATTTTCTTCAGATAGGATCTTCTGTGAAGCTATTTTATTTGCTATTGCAATGGCGGGCATCCTGTCGATTAGGGGCGCATTTTAGTAAACAAATCATAACCTTTTATTCCCTATTCCCCGATGCCTGATCACCTCCCCTGTTTCCTCATTGTCTGAGTACTACAGGTTCACAAGCTACTTGACGCTCCTCTATACCATATATGTACAATTTTTCTTTTTTTTCAACCCTTTAATTTCTCCTTTCTTATGTTTTGAGAACTTGTGATCTTTGTTTTACTGTTCTCACACTGCTCACCCTGTTTTTCTCAAGCTTCTACCTTAGTTTGGAACAGTGAGGCCTTCTACTGTCCACTTACCTACTTAGCATTTCTCCTTATTATGACTACACAACTACCTTGGAAGACAGAAAATTATTTCTCTACTGCAAAAACACAACTTAGTTTCTCACAATTGATCCTCCAACTGGTCCTTGCACTTACCATAAGACAGGATTGATAGTAAGGGGAAACAAAGTGGGAAGCCTTGGCAACATAGGCAACAACACAGCATTTGTTAGGAAAAAAAAATCCCTTTACAGTAAACAAACCAATATGTGTTGTTCCATGAGAAAGCTGTTAACATTCTAAAGAAAGGAGTTGCTTTATCTTCTGCATATTTTAAATTACAGTTACAGTCAATGTCCATTAAGTGTGGTAGCAAAAATTTACCACTTTGAAATGAGCCATCTCTTGCATTTGTTTCAGAGAGCCTTCTGCAACTAATGCACTTTCTCTGAGTTAGGAAAAAAAAAAAAGGAATACTGAAGTTAATTCTTTTGAAATGTATCACAGGAGGCCTGGAGGAATGAAATATTCACCTTTATGTAGCTTAACAGCAAGAATGGCATTTAGAGTCTTTCAATAAAGCTTCCCTTCTTCAAGAAAGATATTTTTAACAAATAAAAATATTTGTCATTGCTCCTTCTCACACCTTTCACATGCAATGACTCCCATCTTAGGACCCATAAGCCTAATTTCAAGTGTATACCACAACGAGGGACAGATACGCAGTGTTCATTCAAGAGCAGACCCGGATTGCTATACTCCTACAAATAACAGCATTTTCATAATAAGAAATTCATATTACAGGCATACAGATGTGTACTGGGTCTGGCTGGGATGTTAACTTTCCCTGCAGCAGCCCATACAATGCTGTGCTCTGCACTTGTAGCTAGAACAGCAGTGGTATCACACCAGTGTTGTATCTGCTTCTGAGCAGTGCTGGCACAGCATCAGGACTTTCTCTAACCCTCCTAGGGGGTGGGCAAAAAAGTGAGAAAAGAAACATCACCAGGGCAGCTGACCTAAACCAAAGGGATATTCCATACCCTTGGTGGAATACGCTTGGTGGAAAAAGGAAGAAGAGGGGAGGGGTGGGCTCTCATTGTGAAAACGTTGGTCTTCCTCCCGAACACCGGCTACATGCGTTGAGGCCCTGCTTCAAGGACATGGTCAAGCATCGCTCATTTGTGGGAAGTAGAGAGTAATTTCTTTCTTCTGCACTTCCACATAGCCTTTAGTTGTTGTGTTTTTTTCCTTTTTTTCGCTTTCCCCTTCCCTTTTCCCCTTTCCTTTTTTTTCCCCCTTTAGTTAAATTGTTTAGTTAATAATAATATTTCATTAATAATAATAATTATTATTATTATTTTTCCCTTTAATTAAATTATCCTTATCTCAACCCGTGAGTTGTTCTTTACTTTACTTCTTCCCCTCCTCATCTAAGGAGGGGGAGTGAGAGAGCGGTTGTGGTGTTTAGCTGCCCAGCACGGTAAAACCAAATACAATCCAAATACATTATGAAACTATAACTGTGTTCTTCATTGATTTTTTTTTTCCCTCAGTAAGGCTAAGAGAAAATTCAGTCTCTATCTAAAATCAGAGGTGTTTTTTTTTTCATGTCATAATTAGCACAACAATTCACACAGTCTCTAGTTATGGTCTTGGTTTTACAAATCTACATTTAACTAATGAGCTTTGCAGTACCAAAACCATTAATGAAGGGTTCTGAGCTCTTCTTTAACAGCAATGGGTTAAAGCAGAAAGTTAAGGTCACTGTTTTTTACTTTTGGTTAGCACACTAAGGCATCTGACATCAGTCATTTGAACAGGGGAGCTACTGAAGAAAAAAGGTGAGATAACAGAAGGGCCCATTAGACTGTAGATCACTGGAACTCTCTTTCTGAGATCAAGACATAGTGTCCTGGTTTCAGTTAGAACAGAATTAATTTTCTTCCTAGTAGCGGGTGGAATGCTGTGTTTTGGCTTAGGATGAGAAGAGTGCTGATAACACCCCGATGTTTTAATTGTTGCAGAGCAGTGCTTATACTAAGCCAAGGACATCTCAGTTTCTTGCTCTGTCCTGCCAACGAGCAGGCTGGGGGTGCAGTAAGAGCTGGGAGGGGACAGACCCAGGACAGGTGACCCAAACTAGCCAAAGGGGTATTCCATACCATCTCACGTCATGCTAAACAATATATAGGGGTGGCTAGCCGGGGGAGGGGGCCGGACTGCTCAGGGTTAGGCTGAGCATCGGTCAGCAGGTGGTGAGCAATTGCATTGTGCATCACTTGTTTGTACACATTATTAGTGGTAGTACGATTGTCATCATTGTATTATTATTATTATTATTGTTGTTGTTATTATTATTTTCCTGTCTTATTAAACTGTCTTTATCTCAACTCATGGGCTTCGCTTTCCATTTCTCTCCCCCGTCCCAGAGAGGGAGGGGGGAGGGTGAGCGAACGGCTGCGTGGTGTTTAGCTGCCAGCCGGGTTAAACCACGACACATAGTTACCTGATAAATGACGTATGAAGTTTATTAGGCATTTCAGCTTAACTAAGGCTCAGCTGTAGTCACAGAAATACTGAGAAATGCGAATCAAATGCTGTCCATAAACTTCTGCCTTTTTCTTGCAAAAAAAAGTCACAGGTGCTCTACCATACATTTGGAAGTTTACAGATAATAACATGATAAGATCAACATTGACTTGTTCAGAAATCATGCAAAAATTAATAGCACTGTTATATTTGTTTTCTTACATAGGGACAAGTTGTAGTATTTCAGTTTCTACATAAGTCTATATGCAAATGTATATCAGAAAAAATAATACCTAATGTAGCTAAAATATTTCACACAGTGGTACTGTGAGTCCACTATAAATCCCTTCTAGCCTTTTTTTTTTTTAAAAAAAAGGCACTTGCTCTCCAACTACCAATGACATTAAAAATTTAAAATAGAATTCAATATTGCTCCCAATAACAGCTGTGTTTTGGAAAAGAAAGGCTCAAAAGCAGAGATGTCAGGGATTTAGTTTCATAAAGATTTGGTTTAATGTCCCACTTCTCTCAGATGTCCACAGTGACAAGGAGATAGGCAACAGGAATGAAGTTACAGAATTTCTAGGTTGGAAGAGACCTCAAGATCATCGAGTCCAACCTCTGACCTAACGCTAACAGTCCCCACTAAACCATATCCCTAAGCTTTACATCTAAACGTCTTTTAAAGACCTCCAGGGATGGTGACTCCACCACTTCCCTGGGCAGCCTGTTCCAATGTCTAACAACCCTTTCGGTAAAGAAGTTCTTCCTAACATCTAACCTAAAACTCCCCTCGCGCAACTTTAGCCCATTCCCCCTCGTCCTGTCACCAGGCATGTGGGAGAACAGGCCAACTCCCACCTCGCTACAGCCTCCTTTAAGGTACCTGTAGAGAGCAATAAGGTCACCCCTGAGCCTCCTTTTCTCTAGGCTGAACAAGCCCAGCTCCCTCAGCCGTTCCTTGTAGGACTTGTTCTCCAGGCCCCTCACCAGCTTTGTTGCCCTTCTCTGGACCCGCTCAAGCACCTCGATGTCCTTCTTGTAGTGCGGGGCCCAAAACTGAACACAGTACTCGAGGTGTGGCCTCACCAGAGCTGAGTACAGGGGGACGATCACCTCCCTAGCCCTGCTGGTCACACTGTTTCTGATACAAGCCAGGATGCCGTTGGCCTTCTCGGCCACCTGAGCACACTGCTGGCTCATATTCAGCTGACTGTCAACCATCACTCCCAGTTGGAACATAAGAAATTCTAGGAATATAAGGAAAACATTTTTCACCATGAAGGTGGTCATTTATGGGGCAAGCTGACCAGAGAGTTTGTGGGACTGCATCCTTGGAGATGTTCAAAGACATGACTGGATAAAGCCCTGAGTAATGTTCTGTAATTAGACATGTTCTGAGCACGGGATTGACCTTACGGTCATATCCAGAGGTCCAGTTTCAATTAATCAGTAGTTCTTTGATTCTGTAAAAACCTATTCTGTCTTCATTGTCTATAGAATTCTTCTGGAAAGTAAAGTACTGGAGATATTTTCAACATAAAATAAATTAATTCCAGTTTTCTTGGTTAAAATTTATTAACAAAGATTTTATTTCCATTCTTCCTGTAATTCAGAGACTTGCAGTTTTGCATAATCCTCTACAGTACATTAGTAATAATATGCACTTGTTATTTTGGTTGCTGATTTTTTTCTAAAAAGTACTCTTGCTGTAGGATCTAATTCAATCTTTTTGGCATAACATTATGAGATTTAGGATTATACAAGCTGAAGCATGTTTTTACATTTATGATTATGCTTTCCTGCTTGTTCTACTCTTTGGGAAAAAATAAAGAAAAAAAAAAGAGTTTCTCTTAAATGGAAGCTTAAACAAACTGCTTAGAATGTGAGTAGTTCTATTGATTTCAGCAGGATTACTCAAATGTTTCAGACTAAGCATGTGCCTGCGTGTCTTCTGGAAGAAAAAAAAAAAGCACAAGATCTAGGCAGTTGTTTTGTATTAAAACAATAACCTTCATGCACTCACTCATTCAGGCAGGTTCAGATTACATCCAATCTCAAAGCAATTTGTCCAAATTTCCACTTTTGTTAAGCTACAGGTGTATGTTCTCCTTTGTTTACAGGTGTGTTGGTTTAAACAAGTCATTGCTGGTAGCTGTGAAGCAAACAACCTAAGACATACCTGTTTCTGTGTGGTGGTTTTACTCAGGTGGGCAGCTGAGCTCCACCACAACTGCTCTCTCACTCCCCCTCTCCTCAAAAAGGAAGGGGGAGAAAATACAACTCAAGGTTTGAGATGAGAATGGTTTAATTAAAGGGAAAGGGAATGGGGAGAAAAAGAAACAACAGAAACAATAAGTCCGTGCAGAAGCACAAAGAGAAGGGAAAAAATTATTCTCTACTTCCCATCAACGAGCGATGTTCGGCCAGCTGCCCCGGTGTGTTGGGTCTGTCTGAGCTGGAGTCACCTTTTCCCACACAGTGCTCTCTCTGCACTCATAGCTGGAACAGCACTGATATCACTCCAGTGTTGTGTCTATTGCTGCGTAGTGCTGGCACAGCATCAGGACTCCTTCCAAGACCCCAAGAGCCAGCAGGCTGGGGGTGGGCAAGTGATGGGGAGGGGACATTGCCGGGGCAGCTGACCTAAACCAACCAAAGGGATATTCCATAACACCTGATGTCACACTCAGCAATAAAAGGGGGGGCTCTCGTGGGGGAGGGGGCTGTTCCTCCTGAACAACCACTACGCGTTTGAGGCCCTGCTTCCCAGGACGTGGCCGAACACCGCTCGCTGATGGGAAGTAGAGAATAATTTTTTCTCTCTCTGTGCTTCCGCGCGGACTGATTGTTTCTTTTGTTTCTCTTTTTCCTCCCCATTCCCTTTCCCTTTAATTAAACCTTTCTCATCTCAAACCTCGAGTTCTCTGTGTTGTATTTTCTTCCCCTTCCTTTTGAGGAGAGGGGGAGTGAGAGAGCGGTTGTGGTGGAGCTCAGCTGCCCACCTGAGTAAAACCACCACAGTCCTTTTTGGCGCCCAACGTGGGGCTCAAGGGTTGAGATAACAATAGCATTGATTGAAGTATTTACAACTAACATATTGGTAGTCATAATGCTCGGTTTTCTGGTAATACAGAGCTCTATAATCCCTTTTCATACTCCTCAGACTGCTCCTGGCTGAATCACTGACGCCCACACGGAACAACACAGTGGATAATACTCCTTAGGCTGTATGAGTCTTGGCAGCCTCTTGGTGACATCCCTGATATGAACCCCCTGGTAAGCAACAGACTTCTCTCAAGAGGGGATCCAGTCATCAGATGGGCGCCTCCATACCTCTCAGAAGACAGTCTCCTACTGCTATCACCTGTTGCATTTTCTTAGTTGCACTGCTTGTTCCACAGGGAGCAGATCGGGCTGTCTTACTCAGCACCACCCCCCTGCAATGGGTCTTTCCTTTCCAGACAGCAGAGGAGTGAAGCGTTTCTGTAAGGGTACCTCAGGCTCTGAGGGTAGACTTCTTCCTGCTGACCTTCCTCCTGTTGGTCCTTGTTGTTGCCAGCTTCCACTCTCCTGTATCACTGGCCCCCCTCCCTTCTGACAGTGACAGAGTTTCAGGCTGTTTGGTCATGGGCTGTGGGGCCCCTCAAGACTATGCTGTGAGCTGCAGCCTTTGCCTTGAGACAAGTGCCCACCATTCTGCCTTGAGGATCAGTTATGGCAAGCACCCATGGCCTGCACAGATCTGGGTGTAGGGTCAAGGTGTACTTGGTGCCTCCTACTTGGCCGGTGGAACGGCCCTCCCTCATGGGGTGCCCTCCCTCACAAGTCCCCTTCTGTGCCAACTGCTGTGCCAGGCCATTTGTCCGCCCTGTTCATGGCACTCCCCAGGGGCTCCTTATGGGACAGTGGGCAGTGACTGCTGTTACTGCTGGCCCTGCCCACACTCTTCATCTGCTCTTGCACCAGATACAGACCCCTGGCAGTCTCTATGCTCTCCTGGGGCTTCCCCAATTCAGGAAGGCCCTGGTAGTAGGCCGCAGTACCCAGCTCTGCCGTGATCCACACCTGCCCAGAGATGATCACCTTGACAAAAATCAAAATATATGGTCTTATTACTTATTTTCCAGTACATACAAAGTACTTTGATATACAGTGATTTCCAGTGCATTATTTTATCATCAAAGTAGAAGGGACCTGAGTGTATGGTACACAGTAATTAAAAGGATTCTTCTCTCTTTCCAGTTCTGAACTTGAAAATTGCATATGTGATAATTCAGGAGGCCAGGCAAAATGAAATTTATATATAAAAAAAAAAAAAAGAAGAAGAAGGATAAGAAGACTACCTTAATAGGTATAAGTTGGAAATTTTTGGTTTTGTTTTCCCAGAACTAATTTGTAAAATAAACATAGGAGTTAAGTCGGTCTAAGAGAAATAATGAAGGATTTTTCATTTTTTGATTGACAGTATCATATTCTTTAAATATTTTATTTCTATATTTTTCTAGGATTTCCTTCAGAGGAAGGAAATAATAATGAAATTATTGCCTTGAGATTGCCAAGAGATGTTCTTATGTTATTATTATTTTTTTTTTGAACAAAGCAAAGGCTGATTTCCTTGTGAAAAATAAGTCTTAAAGTGGATACAAGAATATGGGTTGATTTGCAAATGAAAGACTGTGACTTGAAATTAATCATGCTTAACCCAATTATTTATTTATTTGTTTAAGGTCAGGAATACAAGAGTTAAAAGTGAATCACTCTATAGAAAACCTTAGACCCTAGCACCCACTTAAAAAGGGGAGGGGGGGGGGAAAGGAAATTAAATTTAGCAGTAATGGCTCAATTCAGAAAAATAATGAAGAGATTCTACAACTTTAAAAAGGAACAGCTAACTGCTGAGATGTAAGGACACAAGTGCTATAATAAAATAGGAATATTCTGATGATGAAGGGTATATTTATGAGCATAACTCTTTCTAAATGTCATATCTGGTCTTGAAACAAGAGTTAATACTTCCTTTTAACCTCTGATGCAGTAAGGTAATTATCTGGTGCTTAATGTCAAGAGAAAGATAAGAACATTGCTAACCTGTGGCCATCAAAAAGAGAGTAGGGTACAAAAATTAAAGGGATTGTTTTATCATCAACATCTTGATATTGCAGTATTCATCACCAAAATCTAAAGGGACAAATCAAACAGGTATGTGTGTGATATCTGTGTAGTTAAAAATATTCAAATGGAAAGTTGTTTTTATGAGCATGGTTCACTGAGTGAAGAACTGTCCAGTTGGCTGGGCTCAAAGAGTCATAGTGAATGTACCTCGATCTAGTTGGCTGGTCACCAGTGGCATTCTTCAGGACTCAATACTGGGGCAGATTTAAAAAAAAAAAATATCAACCATCATGATAAGTGTGCTGAGTGCACCCTCAGTAAGCTTGCAGACGACACCAAGTTATGTGGGACTGTCAATCCACTTGACTATAGGTAGGCTTTGTAGATGGACCTTGGTAGGCTAGATAGCATTTAACAAAGCTCAGTGCTGGATCCTGCACTTTTTTCATAACAACTCCATGCATTGACACAGGCTTGGTGAAGAGTAGCTGGAAAGTTGCCCAGCAGAAAAGAACCTGGGGGTGCTGGTTGTGGTACCTGAATGTGAGCCAGCTGTGTGCCCAGGTGGCCAAGAAGGCCAGCAGCATCATGGCCTACATCAGAAAGTGTGTGGCCAGCAGGACTAGGGAAGTGATTGTCCCCTTATATGCAACACTGAAGAGCTGGGAGGAGGGCCAGACTGCTCGGGGTTAGGCTGGGCATCAGACAGCAGGTAGTGAGCAATTGCATTGTGCATCATTTGTTTCGTACACATTATTACTAGTAGTGCTATTATCATCATTATTGTCATTATTATTATTGTTATTATTTTCTTGTCTGTCGTGGTTTAACCCGGCTGGCAGCTAAACACCACGCAGCCGTTCGCTCACCCTCCCCCCTCCCTCTCTGGGACGGGGGAGAGAAATAGAAAGTGAAGCCCGTGAGTTGAGATAAAGACAGTTTAATAAGACAGGAAAATAACAATAACAATAACAACAACAATAATAATAATAATAATACAATGATGACAATCGTACTACCACTAATAATGTGTACAAACAAGTGATGCACAATGCAATTGCTCACCACCTGCTGACCGATGCTCAGCCTAACCCTGAGCAGTCCGGCCCCCTCCCCCGGCTAGCCACCCCTATATATTGTTTAGCATGACGTGAGATGGTATGGAATACCCCTTTGGCTAGTTTGGGTCACCTGTCCTGGGTCTGTCCCCTCCCAGCTCTTACTGCACCCCCAGCCTGCTCGTTGGCAGGACAGAGCAAGAAACTGAGATGTCCTTGGCTTAGTATAAGCACTGCTCTGCAACAATTAAAACATTGGGGTGTTATCAGCACTCTTCTCATCCTAAGCCAAAACATAATTTTCTTCCTAGTAGCTGGTAGAATGCTAACTCTGTTCTAACTGAAACCAGGACATTGTCTTTATCTCAACTCACAGGCTTCACTTTCCCATTTCTCTCTCCCATCCCAGAGAAGGAGGGGGAGAGGTGAGCGAGCGACCGTGTGTTGTTTAGCTGCCAGCTGGGTTAAACCACAACAGAAAGAAAAGCTGTAAATGAACTTGTAAAAGAAATGAAGAAAATTGCAAATGTCCCAGTTCAAGCTTGGAATGGAATCGATCTAAGAGGATTATGGAAGGGGGCTTTATGGGCGGTGATTGGTTTGGTAAAATAAGGATGGTTGTATTGGGGATATGTGGAGGATTGTTAATAATTCCATGTTTAATACTTTGTATTAGCAGACTAATACACTCGGTTATACAAGGAATGCAAATATCTGCGGTACCTGTTGACCCAGAACCAGGGAAAGAGAAAAACCATTCCCTGATCATAATAAAAACAAAAGGAAGAACCAAAATTGGTATCAATTCGGCAAGTATTGACTCAATTGGAAAGGAAAACACGAAACAATACCATAAAAAAGGAGATGGGGGATTGTGAAATATGTTCATCTGATTCGTGTCAATATGGAACAATGCTAGGGCCGCAAGGTATGATGAATGTGACCTTCTCTCTTACATACCCTTGTATAACCACAAGTCTAAGAAAAACAGAGTGGTTAATGTACATAATTCTTGTATTCTGCAAAGGAATGTTTTAGCAATTCATGTCAATAGAGAGCTTGAAGGGAAATGTATTTGTAGGCTTTTCCTTGAAGTCTCTGATATCTGGGGGGTTTCAGAATAACTGCTAACTATTATGACTATTGGATGGGGCACTATGCAAGTCTCTGACATCTGGCCTGAAAGCCTCTTCAATGCTGTACATTTTCTTTAAACTGTGAATGCTAGTTTTATTTTCCTAGTTACTTCAGGCAATTACAGCACAGTATATACCTTCCAATAATAATAATACAAAAACCTCGGAGCTATTACAAGATCTTTATACAAGAAGGTGTCATTTTAATGTATGAAACATTAACTGGGAAACAGTTTATGTACTGTACATGTATAAGTTTTGGTTTGGAGAGTTATCTTACTATTTGTGTTCAGTGAAGTTCAGTAAATGACCAAACAATTTCCATGGCCAAATAACATAGTAAAGGCTATGTGAATTTGGAATTTAATTTCATATAAAAGCCAGTCATCATTTCATTAATGCAAGATATGGAAACATAGCAGAGATTGAAAAACTTAATATAAAGTTATTGATTAAACAGTATAGGAATCACAGGGTTGAAGAATACAGTCATACCACCAACACCAGTTCCAACACGTCAGTACTGTGATACTCAGGAAAAGGATATAAATTCCTCTAGAGACTGATGCTTTTTATCTCAGTACCACTGAGAAGGAAGAGTGTTTAACACAACTATTATAAGTATATTTCCAAAGTACAAAAATAGAGCTGTACAACTATTACAGTACAGTGAAAATTTCCTCATCTACAACAATCTGGAAATAGTAACATTTTCACAAGGGGAAGGTTCCTTTTTTTTTTTTTTTAAATAACATTGCATTCAAATGCTACATTAAAATGCTATGGCCTTTAAATCCCCATAGATTTTATGATTATTAAAGACTCAAAAATCTGTTACAGATATTAATACAAAGTGTTTCTCAACATTGTCTTTTAGGAGACTGATATTTGCCATATATTCCCACATTACTATGCAGAAGTAGTTTGGCAAGGAGTCCCTTGCCAAATCTAAAGGAGTTATCCCGGTCACGTCAAAGAACATATTGGCTAATAGAATCAAAGTTTCATAGAATGGTTTGGGTTGAATGGGACCTTAAAGGTCATCTAATTCCACTCTCCCTGCCATAGAGAACACCTTCCACTAGACTAGGTTGCTCAAAGCCCCATCCAACCTTGCCTTAAACACTTCCAGGTTATCCACAAATCTTCAGGGTAACCTGTTCCAGTGCCTCACCACCTTCATTAAAAAAAATTTCTTCCTTATGTTTAATAGAAATTTACTCCCTTTTAGTTTAAAAGCATTGAACCATTGACTGCAACTCTTTGAGTGCAATCATCCAGCCAATTCCTTATCCATCTACCAAACACCATGTATCCAATTTAGAGACAAGGATATTGTGCAGGAAAATGTCAAATATTTTCCACAAGTCCAGTTAGATGATGTCTGTTTCTCTTCCCCTGTCCACCAATGCTGTCACCCCATTGTAGAAGGCCATCAGATTTCTCAGGCACAATCTGCCCTTAGTGAAGCCATGCTGAATGTCTTAGATCACCTCCTTAAAAAAGCATTTGCACAAATACTCTATTGTGATGGCACCCTGTCCTGGTTTCAGTTCGGAGAGAGTTAATTTTCCTCCCAGTAGCTGGTAGGGTGCTATGTTTTCGATTAGGATGAGAAGAGTGCTGATAACATGCTAATGTTTTAATTGTTGCAGAGCAGTGCTTACACCAAGCCAAGGACATATCAGCTTCTCACTCTATCCTACCAGCGGGCAAGAGCTGGGTATGCAGCAAGAGCTGGGAGGGGACAGGCCCAGGACAGCTGACCCAAACTGGCCAAGGGGGTATTCCATACCATCTCACATAAATCTCACATAATGCTGAGATAGGGGTGGATAGCCGGGGGGGGGGGGGGGGGGGAAGTGTTGGGGGCGGGCTGCTCAGGGTTAGGCTGGTCAGCAGTCAGCGGGTGGTGAGCAATTGCATTGTGCATCACTTGTTTTGTACACATTGTTAGTAGCAGTACTATTATCATCATTATTGTTATTATTATTGTTATTATTATTATTGTTATTATTATTTTTGTTATTATTACTTTCCTGTCTTAATAAACTGTCTTTATGTCAACTCATGGGCTTCACTTTCCATTTCTCTCCCCCATCCCAGAGAGGGAGGGGGGAGGGTGAGTGAACGGCTGTGTGGTGTTTAACTGCTGGCCGGGTTAAACAACAACAGTCTTTTTGGCGCCCAACATGGGGCACGAAGGGTTGAGATAACGACAGATTGGACCAGAGTGTGTTAAACAAAAATTGGAGTAAGTATTAGACCTGCTTAGTAGTTGCTAGTCACAATATTGATTCCTTTAATCTCAGGACTGCTGTGCCTCTTTTCCAAATTGAGTTTTATATCATGTTACTTTCTGCATGTGCTCCCTGTAGTTCTGTTTATCCTTTCCGGGCCCTTGTGGTGCAATTGCATGAAGTAACTAGGAAAATAAAACTAACATTCACATTTTAAAGAAAATGTACAGCATTGAAGAGGCTTTCAGGGTAGGGCATAGCTGCATTACCTGAGCGTTCCCTAGGCTCCCAACCTTAGATGCTATCGTACTGGGGGAACCTGGTGTGCTAGCTCTAAGGAACAGTATGGAGTGTACAGTGGAGTGGAGACACCACGGCTAGGCTCTGTGACCAGGTGGAGACTCGATTGTTCTTATGCACACTGAGACCGATAAGCTGCACTTTTTGCCACCCTGAGCCAAGGACCTATCATGTTTTGACAAATGCTGTACCCTAGTGCTCATTATAATATCATTATCATACCAAAACACACCTACATCCCAAAAGCTACCCGCCTCCAAGGTGCAACCACCCCTCACTGAGCATACGCCCTGAATTTCTCGGAGCCTATTACTTTAAATGGAGACAGGAAAACTTTACACCAATCATAACTAAGATATGCTTGACTAGAGCCACTCAAGCTCCACCTAAAAGATAGAAAATAATATAAATTGGCCCAAGAGAGAGGGGATGTCAGGGAAGATACCACCGTCAGGGGAGATACCATCCCGAGGACATACAACATACTTAGGACCTCCTGACACCTGGGATCAGTCGACGGGCTGAGCCTCTCTCCCCCCCCCATTGGGACACCTTTGGGTGAGATCTGAATACTTGCTTATAAATCTCTATAGAGTCTTTAATCCTTTTAACACGTTTATTTCTAGGCTGCGCACCTGTAACACCTGTAACACCTGTAACATCTATAACATCTGTGACACCTGTAACACATCTGTAACTTCTGTAACATCTGTAACACCTATAACACCTGTGTATTTCATGCATACTAGCTTGCTTTTGCAGACAGTCACTATCGCTGGCAATCCAAAAGAACCTGATTATCTGTTGCTGTAATAAACCATACTTGATTGCATTGTGATATCTCTCATTAAGTGCAACGAGGGTGAGGGTGGTTATCCGTGATAGTTCAGTGTTCTGAATCTAACCAGACCCCCAGACGGTTAATGCGTTTTTGGTGAATGTCTGAATGGAACCCCAGATGGTTAATGCGTTTTTGGTGAATGTCTGAACGGACCCCCAGATGGTTAATGCGTTGATGGTGAATGTCTGACGGGACCCCCAGACGGTTAACGTGTTTTTGATGAATGTCCGACTGGTTCAGTACTCTGAATCCAACCGGGCCCGTAACAGTTATTCAGCTACACCCCTTAACGCGACAATGGCATATCCTGGTATGTCCTGCGGTTGTGCATACTGTTGCTAGGGGGTCGTCTCAGACCTCCCGGTGGTCGTGAGGCTTAAGGCCATAGTCTTCCTCTGCGTTGCGGGTTGCGATCTTGCTGAGCAAGCACTATACGTGTTCTTATCAGGATGGTCAGCTGGAAACTTTCCAGCTATACAGAGTTGTCACAGTCCCCACAAGCTTCCCCAAAATTTATTACATGTTCTTATCAGGATAGGCAGCTAGAAACTTTCAAGCTATACAGGGTTGTCACAGCCCCCACAAGCTTTCCAACTGGTTTGATTAACAAACTTATTATACAATATTTATTACATTCAGGTAATAACTAATAACTTGATCTCCCTCTAAGTGTTCATATTGTTTTCTTATTAACATTAGGTGTGCTGCTTCCAATCTGCTCTTTACTATCCCAATCACTTTATTCAGTATACAGGGTCTAAAGGTTAAAAGGAGTGTTAGAAGTACCAAAGGCCCAGCTATTGTCGACAGCAAGGTAGTTAACCGGGGAGAATGACTAAACCAAGATTCATACCATCCTTGTTGAGCTTCTCTCTCCTTTTTACGCTTCTCGAGCCCTTCCCGTAGTTTAGCCATGGTGTCCCATACTACCCCTGTATGGTCAGCATAGAAACAACATTCTTCTCCCAATGCCGCACAGAGCCCACCTTGCTGTAGGAAAAGGATATCCATCCCCCTTCTGTTTTGTAATTCTACCTCCGATAATGAAGTTAGGGAATTTTCAAATGCTGTGATCGACTTTTCTATTCGATCTAAATCCTCATCTACTGCTGCTCTTAGAGCATTAAACCCTTGTTGTTGTTGTATGAGAGAAGTTATTCCAGTTCCTGCTCCCACCGCTCCAATACCAAGTAATGTGGCTATGGTAATCGCAGTTATAGGTTCCCTCTTTATCCTGTGATGTGCTCCAGTATCCCAATAATTATAAACCTCTCCTTCTGTATGGTTGTCCTGGTTTCAGTTAGAACAGAGTTAATTTTCTTCCTAGTAGCTGGTAGAATGCTGTGTTTTGGCTTAGGATGAGAAGAGTGCTGATAACACCCCGATGCTTTAATTGTTGCAGAGCAGTGCTTATACTAAGCCAAGGACGTCTCAGCTTCTTGCTCTGTCCTGCCAATGGGCAGGCTGGGGGTGCAGCAGGAGCTGGGAGGGGACAGACCCAGGACAGGTGACCCAAACTAGCCAAAGGGGTATTCCATACCATCTGACGTCATGCTAAACAATATATAGGGGTGGCAAGGCGGGGGAGGGGGCCGGACTGCTCGGGGTTTGGCTGGGCATCAGTCAGCGGGTGGTGAGCAATTGCATTGTGTATCACTTGTTTGTACATACTATTATTACTTACCTATTATCACCATTGTATTATTATTATTATTATTATTATTGTTATTATTATTGTTGTTATTGTTATTGTTATTATTATTTTCCTGTCTTATTAAACTGTCTTTATCTCAACTCACAGGCTTCACTTTCCATTTCTCTCCCCCGTCCCAGAGAGGGAGGGGGGAGGGTGAGCGAACGGCTGTGTAGTGTTTAGCTGCCGGCCGGGTTAAACCACGACAGTCTTTTTGGCTCCCAACGTGGGGCCCGAAAGGTTGAGATAACGGCAGATCTGACCAGAGTGTGTTAAACTAAAATTGGTATAAGTATTAGACCTGCTTAATAGTTACTTGTCATAATGCTGATTGCTTTAATCTCAACTCTGCTGCGCCTGTTTTCCAAATTGAGTATTATAGCACATTATTTTCCGTATGTGCTCTCGGTCATGTTGTTTATCCTCTCTGGGCCCTGGTTTAAGATCGTTATGGTACTGTGTGTTGTAACAGTGGCTTATGAGACGATGAAATATCTGGTCATGACTCTAACTTGGTATTTGTAATCAGTAACATCGTCGACTCTATACTTTGGAAACTGTATCTTGGAAACTATTAGCAATTATACCTGTTGCCTTTTTTCATCAGAGAGTCAATCTGTGGAGGGGAAAGTGGAAGATATTTTTTCTTACTCGATCACTCTCCCTTTCTCCTTCACCACCCTCTTATCCTCCAAGCTTGTTACAATAGCTCTCCAAGATACTGAATATCCTTGGGATACTCAGACCAGCATGGTCTTGTTGTTCTGCCTCCTGAATGTGCTTCAGGTTTTGCTTAAAGTTAAACAACTACTTAGGAGTCTCATCCGGAGATCTGCCCAGAGGCAGTATAGTTGTGGGTGGCAGGGATTATGGGAGGATATGGGCAGGCATCTAGAGCAGTTGGCACCCCCAGTGTTTTGGAAATTCACCCCTGAACAACTGCAAAATCCTCAAAAACTGGCAGAATGCTTGAAAAAAAGGTGTCATGATTCTGGCAGTTCCAAAGTAACACAAATCATTGTAACGTGCTGGGGCCTGGCTCATGCCTATCGAGCTGCCATGGATACTGCTATCAACTTAGTAACAGACTCTGCGGCCACTCCGAGTCCTGTGACAGATCCAATGGCCACTGTGACCCCTACAGTGGACTCTGCAGCCGCTCCAGCTCCTGCAGCCGCTCCAGTTCCAGTTCCTGCAGCTGCATCAGCTCCAGTTCCTGCAGCCGCTCCGTTTCCAGCTCCTGCAGACACTCCACCTCCTGTGGCTGGGTCAGAGAAATGAGTTGTAGCAGTGCAAGTTGACCCTGCAGAGGGTATTCCAACCTCTGTGGCAGACCCTGCAACGGGGTCAGAGAAACGAGCTGTAGCAGTGCAAGTAGCCCCTGCAGAGAAGGTGAAAAAATGGTATAGAGATTCAGGTCGTTTAGAACGCAGAGAGTCTTCTGCCAAATCTAGGTATAGAGACGACGACGCTGGGCCATCAGGGATTCAGGAGGAGGAAGATGAGGATGCCGAAAAATCAACAGTAACTACCCGAAACCTATACGAGTGTGAGCTACGAGATGTGCAAAAAGATTTTGGTCGTTGTATAGGTGAGCAGCTTGTCACCTGGCTGCTCCGGTGCTGGGACACTGGAGCCAATTGTGTGGAATTAGACATCAGGGAAGCCAGACGGCTGGGATCCCTTGCTAGAGACGCAGGCATTGACAAAGCAATTGCAGATGGAGCACAATCTCACAGCCTCTGGAGGCGTCTCCTCTCGGCTGTGAGGGAACGGTATCCCTTCAAGGAAGAACTTTTATGTCTACCAGGCAAGTGGACCACTATGGAGAAGGGAATCCAGTACCTGAGGGAATTAGCCGTACGGGAAGTGATTTATGAGGATCCAGACCTCAGACAAACATCCAAAGATCCAGATGAAGTCAGGTGTACACGACCCATGTGGCGGAAGTTTGTACGGAGTGCACCATCATCATATGCCAGTTCATTGGCAATAATGGCCTGGAAAGAGGATGAGGAGTCCACAGTGGATGAAGTGGCTAAACAACTCCGGCAGTACGAAGAAAGTCTCTCCTCTTCCTTACAGGCCTGCGTCTCAGCTGTGGAGAAACTTTCTGAAGACTTCCACCAACTCAAAGAGAATCTATCTTCCTCTCCACATGAACAAACCAGTGTCCACCGACCGAAGGAGAACACTTGGGAGAAACTTTCTGAAGTCTGAGTCTGACTGGGAATGAATGGGAAAAGCACCGCATTGTGACTGGCCCGGATGCTCTGTGTATCCTTGGCATAGACTATCTTAGAAGAGGATATTTCAAAGACCCAAAAGGGTTCCAGTGGGCTTTTGGTATAGCTGCCTTAGAGACAGAGGGCATTAAACAATTGTCTACCTTGCCTGGTCTCTCAGAAGACCCCTCTGTTGTGGGGTTGCTGAGGGTCGAAGAACAGCAAGTGCCAATCGCTACCACAACTGTGCACCGGCGGCAATATTGCACTAACCGAGACTCCCTGATTCCCATCCATAAGCTAATTTGTCAATTGGAGAGCCAAGGAGTAATCAGCAAGACTCATTCACCTTTCAGTAGTCCCATATGGCCAGTGCGAATGTCTAATGGTGAGTGGAGACTAACAGTGGACTATCGTGGCCTGAACGAAGTCACGCCACCACTGAGTGCTGCAGTTCCGGACAATGCCGGAACTCCAGTACAAACTTGAATCAAAGGCAGCCAAGTGGTACGCCACAATTGATATCGTTAATGCATTTTTCTCCATCCCTCTAGCAGCAGAGTGCAGGCCACAATTGCTTTCACTTGGAGGGGAGTCGAATATACTTGGAATCGGCTGCCCCAGGGGTGGAAACACAGCCCTACCATTTGCCATGGACTGATCTGGAGCATCTAATCATGGACTGCGCTGGAGCAGGGGGAAGCTCCTGAACACCTGCAGTACATCGATGACATTATTGTGTGGGGTGACACAGCAGAGGAAGTTTTCGAGAAAGGGAAGAAAATAGTCCAAATCCTTCTGAAAGCCGGTTTTGCCATAAAACAAAAAAAGGTCAAAGGACCTGCATGAGAGATCCAGGTTTTAGGAATAAAATGGCAAGATATACGTCGTCTAATCCCAATGGATGTAATCAACAAAATAACAGCTATGTCTCCACCAACTAGCAAAAAAGAAACACAGACTTTCCTAGGTGTTGTGGGGTTTTGGAGAATGCACATTCCAAATTACAGTCTGATTGTAAACCCGCTCTACCAAGTAACCCGTAAGAAGAATGAGTTTGAATGGGGCCCTGAGCAACGACAAGCCTTTGAACAAATCAAGCAGGAAATAGTCCATGCAGTAGCCCTTGGGCCAGTTCGAACAGGACCAGATGTAAAGAATGTGCTCTACACCACAGCCGGGGAGAACGGCCCCACCTGGAGCCTCTGGCAGAAAGAACCTGGGGAAACTCGAGGTCGGCCTCTGGGGTTTTGGAGTCAGGGATACAGAGGATCTGAGGCCCACTATACTCCAACTGAAAAGGAGATATTGGCAGCATACGAAGGAGTTCGATCTGCTTCGGAGGTGGTCGGTACTGAAGCGCAGCTCCTCCTAGCACCCCGATTGCCGGTACTAGGCTGGATGTTCAAAGGAAGGGTCTCCTCTACACATCATGCAACTGATGCTACATGGAGCAAGTGGGTTGCACTGATTACTCAGCGGGCTCGAATAGGAAACCCCAGTCGCCCAGGAATATTGGAAGTGATCATGGACTGGCCAGAAGGCAAATACTTTGGGATATCATCAGAGGAGGAGGTGGGTCATGCTGAAGAAGCCCCACTGTACAACCAGTTACCAGAGAATGAGAAGAAATATGCCCTGTTCACTGATGGGTCGTGTTGTATTGTGGGGAAGCATCGGAGATGGAAGGCTGGTGTATGGAGTCCTACGCGACGAGTTGCAGAAGCTGCTGAGGGAGAAGGTGAATCGAGTCAGTTTGCAGAAGTGAAGGCCATTCAGCTGGCTTTAGACATTGCTGAACAAGAAAAATGGCCAGTTCTCTATCTCTACACCGATTCATGGATGGTAGCAAATGCCCTGTGGGGATGGTTACAGCAATGGAAGCAAAACAACTGGCAGCACAGGGGAAAACCCATCTGGGCTGCTGCATTGTAGCAAGATATCGCTGCTCAGGTAGAGAACCTGGCTGTGAAGGTACGCCACGTAGATGCTCATGTGCCCAAGAATCAGGCTGCTGAAGAGCATCAAAACAACCAGCAGGTGGATCAGGCTGCTAAGACAGAAGTGGTTCAGGTAGACCTGGACTGGCAACATAAAGATGAATTATTTATAGCCCGATGGGCCTATGACACCTCAGGCCATCAAGGTAGAGATGCAACATACAGATGGGCTCGTGATCGAGGGGTGGACCTGACCATGGGCACTATAGCACAGGTTATTCATGACTGTGAAACATGTGCTGCAATCAAGCAAGCCAAACGGTCAAAGCCTCTTTGGTATGGAGGACGATGGCTGAAATATAAATATGGAGAGGCCTGGCAGATTGATTACATCACGCTCCCTCAAACTCGCAATGGCAAGCGCCATGTACTTACCATGGTGGAAGCAACCACTGGATGGCTGGAAACACATCCTGTGCCCCATGCCACCGCCTGAAACAATATCCTGGGCCTTGAAAAGCAAGTCCTATGGCGACATGGCACCCCAGAAAGAATAGAGTCAGACAATGGGACTCACTTCCGAAACAACCTTATAGACACTTGGGCCAAAGAACATGGTATTGAGTGGGTATATCACATCCCCTATCATGCACCAGCCTCTGGGAAAGTTGAACGATACAATGGACTGTTAAAGACTACCTTGAAAGCAATGGACGCTGGGACATTCAAAAATTGGGTTACGTATTTGGCAAAGGCCACCTGGTTAGTCAATACTAGGGGATCTGCCAACCGATCTGGACCTGCCCAATCCAACCTGTTACGTACTGTAGATGGGGATAAAGTTCCTGTAGTGCATGTAAGAAATATGCTGGGTAAAACAGTCTGGGCTACTCCTGCCTCAGTAAAAGGCAAGCCCATTCATAGGATTGCTTTTGCTCAGGGACCTGGATGCACTTGGTGGGTGATGCAAAAGAACGGAGAGGTCCGGTGTGTACCTCAAGGGGATTTAATACTGGGTGAGAATAGCCCATGAGTTGAATTGTATCATTTTAATTGTTATATAATACTGTATGTCATCACTACCATGATTACTATATACCCTAGATGAAAATGGTGATTAATTAGAATGTATGGGAAAGAGTACCAGGGAAGATCATGGAGCAGATCCTCTTGAGAGTCATCATGCGGCACTTGAAGTGTAAGCAGGCGATCAGGCCCAGTCAGCATGGGTTTATGGAAGGCAGATCCTGCTTGACGAACCTGATCTCCTTCTATGACAAAGTGACACGCTGGGTGGACGAGGGAAAGGCTGTGGATGTGGTCTACCTTGACTTCAGCAAGGCTTTTGACACCGTCTCCCACAGCATTCTCCTCAAGAAACTGGCTGCTCTTGGCTTGGACTGGCGCACGCTTCGTTGGGTTAGAAACTGGCTGGATAGCCGGGCCCAAAGAGTCGTGGTAAATGGAGTCAAGTCCAGTTGGAGGCCAGTCACTAGTGGCGTCCCCCAGGGCTCGGTGCTGGGGCCGGTCCTCTTTAACATCTTCATCAATGATCTGGACGAGGGCATTGAGTGCACCCTCAGTAAGTTTGCAGATGACACCAAGTTAGGTGCGTGTGTCGATCTGCTCGAGGGTAGGAAGGCTCTGCAGGAGGATCTGGATAGGCTGCACCGATGGGCTGAGGTCAACTGCATGAGGTTCAACAAGGCCAAGTGCCGGGTCTTGCACCTGGGGCGCAATAACCCCAAGCAGAGCTACAGGCTGGGAGATGAGTGGTTGGAAAGCTGCCAGGCAGAGAAGGACCTGGGAGTGATGGTTGATAGTCGGCTGAATATGAGCCAGCAGTGTGCTCAGGTGGCCAAGAAGGCCAACAGCATCCTGGCTTGCATAAGAAACAGTGTGACCAGCAGGGCTAGGGAGATGATCGTCCCCCTGTATTTGGCTCTGGTGAGGCCACACCTTGAGTACTGTGTTCAGTTTTGGGCCCCTTGCTACAAGAAGGACATCGAGGTGCTTGAGCGGGTCCAGAGAAGGGCGACGAAGCTGGTGAGGGGCCTGGAGAACAAGTCCTACGAGGAGCGGATGAAGGAGCTGGGCTTGTTCAGCCTGGAGAAGAGGAGGCTCAGGGGCGACCTTATCGCTCTCTACAGATACCTTAAAGGAGGCTGTAGTGAGGTGGGGGTTGGCCTGTTCTCCCACGTGCCTGGTGACAGGACGAGGGGGAATGGGCTTAAGTTGCGCCAGGGGAGTTTTAGGTTAGATGTTAGGAAGAACTTCTTTACTGAAAGGGTTGTTAGGCACTGGAACAGGCTGCCCAGGGAGGTGGTGGAGTCACCATCCCTGGAAGTCTTCAAAAGACGTTTAGATGTGGAGCTTAGGGATATGGTTTAGTGGGGACTGTTAGTGTTAGGTTAGAGGTTGGACTCGATGATCTTGAGGTCTCTTCCAACCTAGAAATTCTGTGATTCTGTGATTCTGTGATTCTGTGATCAGGCACGATTTGCCCTTGGTAAAGCCATGCTGGTGGTTCTGGATAACCTCTTTGTCTTGTATGTGCCTTGCCACTGCTTCCAGGAGGATCTTTTCCATGATCTTGTCAGACACAGGAATGAGGCTCACTGCTCTGGAGTTCCCCAGATCCTTCTTCCTACCCTTTTTAAAAATGGGTGTGATGTTTCCCTTTTTCCAGTCACCAAGGTCTTCACCTGATTGCCAGGACTTTTCAAATCTGATGGAGAGAGGCTTGGAAACTACATCAGACAATTTCTCTGGGGCCCTGGGATGCATTTCATCAGGTCCCATAGACTTGTTCATTTCCATCAGGTGGTCTCGAGTCTGCTCTTCACTTGGGAGGAACTTTGCACCTCCAGCCCTCATCTTCAGGTTCAGGGAAACAAGAGACATGGGAAACCTGACTGTGAGTGAAGGCTGAGGCAAAGAAGTTGTTGAGTACCCCTCCATGAGCCCTCTCCATGTCTGTTGTTACCCGTTTTTCCTTCTCATTTAACTTACGGGTTACACTCTCCTTGGCCTTTCTTTTCTGGCCAATGCATCTATAGAATCCCTTCTTGTTATTTTTGGCATCCAAGCTCAGTTCCATCTGTGCCTTGGCATTTCTGATCCCATCTCTGCACATCTGGACAGCACCCCTGTACCGTTCCCAGGCCACATGTCCCTGTTCCCACTGCCTGTGCATTTCCTTCTTACACCTCAGTTTGACTAGCAGGTCGTTGCTCAGCCACCCCGGTCTTCTGCCCTCTGTGTCCACTTTCTTACACAGGGGGATGGAGAGTTCTTGTGCTCAAAGAAAAACAAAAGGGTACCCGTGGGCTTTTGGCATAGCTGCTTTGAGCACAGAGAAGATTAGGCAGCTGTCTACCCTGCCTGTCCTTTCAGTAGACCGTTCCATTGTAGGATTGCTGAAGGCTGAAGAACAACAAGTACCAAATGCTACCACAACAGTGCACCGACGACAATATCACACCAACCGAGACTCCCTGATTCCCATTCATAAGCATAAATTATAATGAATTATAAGAATTCATAATGAATTCTCATTCACCTTTTAATAGTCCCATATGGCCAGTGCAAAAGTCTGATGGTGAGTGGAGACTAACAGTGGACTCTCGTGGCCTGAACGAAGTCATGCCACCACTGAGTGCTGCAGTGCCGAACATGCTAGAACTTCAGTACGAACTGGAATTGAAGGCAGCCAAGTAGTATGGCACAATTGATATCGCTAATGCATTTTTCTCCATCCCTTTGGCAGCAGCATGCAGGCCACAGTTTGCTTTCACTTGGAGGAAAATCCAATATACCTGGAATCGGCTGCCCCAGGGGTGGATTCCGTGCCGGACCTGTGTAGAGGAGACCATGAAGGAGCAGGTGACCTGGCAGGAGCTGCTGCCCGTGGGGGAGCCAGGTTGGAGCAGTTTTCTCCTGAGGGATGGACCCCGTGGTATGGACCCATATCTGGAGGGATAGTTCATCAAGGACTGTATCCCGTGGGTGGGACCCCACAGCACAGGGGACGAGAGTGACTGAGAAGGAGCGGCAGTGAAGACGCGCTGTAGACTGACCATAACCCCCATTCCCCCGTTCCCCTGCGCCGCTCGGGGGGAGGAGGTGGAAGAGGGTGGATGGGGGGGAACGTGCTTTTGGTTTCTTTCCTTTGTTTCTCACTTCTCTAGCTTGTTAGTAATAAGCAATCAATCTTACTGTCTCCCTATGCTGAGGCTGTTTTGCCCGTCACAATAATTACTGCGTGATCTCCTTGTCCTTATCTCAGCCTTTGAGCCCTTTTCATCGTATTTTCTCCCGGTTTGTCTTTGAGGAGGGGGAGTGAGAGAGTGGCTGTGGTGGAACTCGGCTGCTCACTCGAGCGGAACCACCACAACGTGCCGCCACTCATCTGGGCTACACATTAGAGGGATTTCCTTCAGAAAACCCTTCTTTTGAGCCCAGCGCACCAAGGATTTGATCTTTTTTTACATTGCAAGATACGCCTCTCTTAGAGAGAAAGCTAGAGAGAAGCTGCACAGCCGCTTCCTCCTCCATGGTTAAGTCAGACGAGCTGCAGGGTTGATCGCGGCCTTGAAGCAGCGCCTCAGCGAGTTCGAGGAGGAGGCAGAAAAAGAATTGCGGGGAAAAGCCAGGCTCCAGCACTTCATTGAGAACCTGCTGCAGCACGTGGACCTGGCGGAGAGGCAGCTAGAGTATTACCAAAACCAGCAGATCGCCTGCAGCCGTATAGCAGATGTTACGCTCTCTTTCCTAACTAGTAATCATGTGTCTCATCCATTTGTGGTGAATGGTCAGTGGCAAAAAGAAAAGGGGGAGAGTAAGGGGTGGCAAAGACAGAAACGGTACCAGGAGGATGCCACTGACACTGATGGCACGGGTAACAGCAGTAGTATAAGTGACACAGGTGCGGGGCGGCGGCAGGCGCCAGTGTCCTGGAAATGTGATGGTGAAAAGGACTGTGACAGTGCAGAAGATGAAGAGAATTGTGGCATTGTGACTTGTAGTGCAGCAGAAGTTACATGCAATAGTGGGCAATGTATTTCCAAAAGCTTTGTCTGCAATGGTCAAGGTGACTGCTCCGACCACTCGGATGAATCTTTGGAGCAGTGTGGCCGCCAGCCTGCACCTCTGGTGAAGTGTTATGTGAGTGAGGTGCAGTGCGGCTCAGGTGAAAAAGACTGTGACAGAGATCCTGATTGCAAGGATGGAAGTGATGAAATTAACTACCTTTCTCAGACTTGCAGGCCAGACCAGTTCAGATGTGAAGATGGGAACTGTGTCCATAGGAGTAGGCAGTGCAGTGGTGCGAGAGACTGTCTGGATGGCACTGATGAAGCAAACTGTAACAATGTTATTCAGTGCTCTGGACCTGGCAAATTCAAGTGCAGAAGTGGAGAATGCATAGATATCAACAAAGTGTGTAACCAGCAGAGAGACTGCAAGGACTGGGGTGATGAGCCCCTGAAGGAATGCAACATAAATGAATGTGACTGTCCGGCTGGGTTTGAGTTTGTAGACAAGAGAAACTGTGGAGATTTTGATGAATGTCAAAACCCTGGTATCTGTAGTCAAATATGTATCAACCTGAAAGGTGGCTACAAATGTGAACGTAGCCGTGGATATCAGATGATTCCTGCTACAGGAACCTGGAAAAGGCCATACCGGTACAAAAATACAAATAACACCTGTGATTACAATGACACTGCTAAGCAGGGTTTAGGGGTTTATGGCACGGAGACAAGGGGTAACAACTACAGTGTTTGGAACAATTGTACAGCTTTGGCCTTACCTCCTGATGTTTTTCTGATTTGTGGGGATAGGGCCTGGCAAGGTATCCCTGCAAATGCTATCAGATGTCCATGTTACTTAGATAAACTCATTGTATTCGCTCCTAGCTTGTTACAGTTGCGTGAGATCACCAGACATAAATGGGCATTGCTTGCACCGGATTGCAATGATAATGTTGAATTGTGTGGGGTTGCAGCTAGAGCGGCATTGGCAATTTTAGTGCTTGGAGTGGCATCTGCGGCCGCACGTAACAACTGCTCGGCTGCGGGGACCGGCTGCGGTGTGGACGCCCCTAGGTGCACCCTGAGCGTTTTGTTCGGAGGGGACTCCACTCTCAGCTGCTCAACGCAGGAGCAGACAAAGATCTCCTGTAGCTGCAGACAAACAGTATGTTATCAGCTGCTGGAGGGATACTAACTGGAGTGTTAATAATTGTATGTGTTATTCTTAAATGTCCAGGTATTTTGTGTTGAAAGTATTTGTGTAAGGGTAAGGTTTTAAAACAAAACTGTAGTGTTAATAATTGTATGTGTTATTCTTAAATGTCCAGGTATTTTGTGTTGAAAGTATTTGTGTAAGGGTAAAGTTTAAAAACAAAGTGTTGCAAGTCACTTCACGAGGAACACAATAAGAGACAATACTTGTTTGTTTGCTTATCATTCTAAATTATATTCTTGTGGTATGATTGAGGTTGTGGTATGATTGAGAGTGAGATGTGCCAGAGGCCTCTGGGTGTGTGATTGTGCTCTGGGTGTACGATTGTGCTCTGTATGTGTGATTGTACTGTGTACTGTGTGAGCGCATTTTAGCCATAGCACAGGTTATTGTTGCCCTAGTGCAGGATCCCGGGATATAACCACAGTGCAGGCTAAAAGCATAGGAAATTGGTGCCGGAAAAAATCATAGGAAAATGGATTTATTACAGCGCTTTTTAGAAAAACGGGGAGTCGATTGTAAGCAACTAGCAGGGCTAGTTGCGATCGGTAGAGCAAAATCAAGTTTCACAAGTACGGAGTCATTGTTTGAAGTAGCCACTTGGAGAAATTTAAGGGAATGTACTGTTTAGACCTTTTTGATCATAATGAGTCAACTCACAAATTCATTACTTTCCTGAAAGAGCACATGAGAAAGAGTCAATATGGTATCAATCCTTTCAATCAATGGTTCACGGATTTTTTTGAAACAATGCATAGATGGTTACTGGGATTAATCAAAGGGGGATTAAGGATTCTGTTCATTGTGGTGTCAATCATCATTACACGTAGTATTGTGATAAATGTGGTTAAAGGGTTACTTGCAAAATGTTATAGGGATTTTGAAGTGGTGCCAGGAACAGGTACCCAGTGGATCACTGCAAAGTGGACTGAAGCAGTTTTAGAATCTGCACACGCTGAAGACGACCATGAAGAGGTTCCTGATAGTCATTCTGACAATGACGTGCCTGTGACACCTCAAGGACTGTCAAGAACAGCCTTTGATCACCATCAAGTGATTAGGTTTAAGTGTGTTACTATTAAGTTGTGTTACTTACTATTAAATTGTGTTACCATTAAGTGCTTACAGTAATTGTAGTGTTATTAGGGTTAAGTTGTATAGTTGTGTTATGTTATGTATTCGACATCTGATGTAAAACCAAGTACTGCTTGTACAAAAAGAAAACGGGGGAATTGTTGGGAATTGGCATACAGGACGTGGACATAAGCAACCAGGGGTAGGCCTTAGAAATCTCAGGGCCTGCTGTAGCTGAGCAAACCAAGCTGCCAGAGTAACTGTGAGAAGCTCCCACGGCAATGACTCCCACATCGCCCAATTAAGGAACTCAGAAAATACTGTTACCAGCAGTTGGCCTCAAGGACTAGGTCTACGTGACCACTAATCACAAAGGGGGTTGTTTTCCTGACTGCTAATCAAAAGGGGGGTTCTTTTCTTGCAGGTGGGGTTGTTTTCTTATAGTTGTTTGTCTGTGTGCTTTTGACCAATAATCTTGTGTGAAACACTGTCCGCCCCTGTAAAGTTCACTATAAAAGTTAGGCTATTCGGGCAATAAAATGGAGCAGCATGATCTGACTCTGCTGGTGTTTGTCGTGCTTTCGGCCGTGATTCGCAACAGGTGAGTACCCACCATATCGTCTTCCTTGTGTGGATGAACGCCTACCCCTGATAGCTGAGACACTGCTTTGTGCAGGTGGGGAGGAGAATAATCTCCTTTAAAGTTGGTGGACCTTTTCAGAAAGTTTCTCTACAGTGTTCTCTTTTGGTCAGTGGACACTGGTTGGTTCAGGTGGGGAGGAAGATAGATTCTCTTTAAGTTGGTGGAACTCTTCAGAAAGTTTCTCCACAGCTGAGACGCAGGCCTGTAAGGAAGAGGAGAGACTTTCTTCGTACTGCCGGAGTTGTTTAGCCACTTCATCCACTGTGGGTTCCTCATCCTCTTTCCAGGTCATTATTTCCAATGAGCTGGCATATGATGATGGTGCACTCCGTACAAACTTCCGCCACATGGGTCGCGTACAGCTGACTTCATCTGGATCTTTGGATGTGCTTCCTAAGTAGTTGTTTAACTTTAAGCAAAACCTGAAGCACATTCAGGAGGCATAACAACAAGACCATGCTGGTCTGAGTATCCCAAGGATATTCAGTATCTTGGAGAGCTATTGTAACAAGCTCGGAGGATAAGAGGGTGGTGAAGGAGGAAGGGAGAATGATCAAGGAGGATAAGGGGGTGATGAAGGAGAAAGGGAGAGTGATCCAGTAAGAAAAAATATCTTCCCCTTTCCCCTCCACAGATTGACTCCCTAATGAAAAAAGGCAACAGGTATAATTGCTAATAGCTTCCAAGATACAGTTTCCAAAGTATAGTCAACGATGTTACTGAGTACAAATAACAAGTTAGAGTCATGACCAGATATCTCATCGTCTCATAAGCCATTGCTACAACACACAGTACCATAATGATCTGAAACCAGGGCCCGGAGAGGATAAACAACATGACAGAGAGCACATACGGAAAATAATGTGCTATAGTACTCAATTTGGAAAACAGTCGCAGCAGAGTTGAGATTAAAGCAATCAGCATTGTTATAAATGGCTCAGGATTCAAATTAGGATTAAATAAAAAAATAGGATTTATTAAAAGAATATAAAGGAATAGAGGTAAGCAAACAGCGCTGGGTGCACCGGGAGTCTCTGCTCCACCAGGACGCACACCAGTTACATCAAGCAGCTGATTTTTATGCACCTAGACTAATACATATTCATTACTACTTCTAAAAAAATAGATTATTATAATTAGCTTCCGGGGTCCAGTTCCTCCTACTGGAGCATGCGCATCAGTCTCCTCTGGGGGTCTCTAGGGGTCTTTCATGCTGAAGACTCGTAGTCTTCCTCTCACCCTTTGTACTTACTCGGCACTATTCCAAGTTTATGGAACACTCTCTGTACACTCTCCACAGGTCTTGTCTCCCAACCGTCCTTCAGCTTCTTTTTTCTTCCTCTTAATCTCTTGGCCCCCCTGGCCAGATACCAAGGATCTCATAACAGTCACTAGTTGTTATCAGTTGTTCTGAAACTCCCAGACATCAAACACAAACAGCTTTCTTATTTGACGCTTCACGAGTAATTAAAACATTCTTCCCCAGCCATTCACAGACACATCTATAGCAGTGTTAAGTTAATCTCGAAGAAGACAGGAAAAAAGGCTGTAACTGTTAGAAATAGAAGTCCGGAATAACAAAAGCAAACAGGTTCATAAATTTAAGGAGTGTTTTCTGAAGACGTGATAAATTGACTAGAATGAGGGGGAGACTGGGACACACTGCATCTGTGGTTCAAGAACTAAATTGCCAGTGCAGGGCCCAGAGGCAGACAGGATTCAAACAGAATTATTCTTTATGGACACGAATTTATGGACACGAATTTATGGACACGAATTGGAATTGTTAAAACATTCCTCACAATCCCTTATCTTCTTTTTAATATCCCCAATTCGTGTCTCTTCTGTTATTAATAATTGGATTTCATCAGTTTGTTCTCGGAGGGTCCAGTTCTTAAGCATCATAATTGACATATTCCCTTCCTTTTTTAACAAAGTTATTACCAATGTACTATTTATCGCCCGGTGTATTAATAATGTAAGACAAGGTATCATACAAGGTATAGACAATAACATCTTTACACCACATAACAATAAAAATAACACTCTTTTAACCCATGGTCCACCAGGCAGCCATGAAAATAAAAATAAATGAAAATAAATGAAAATAAATCCCATTCCATATCCTTCCAGGTTTGTGTTTGCTCGCTCACCTCCCCCCTCTCCTTCTCTGGGATGGGAGAGAGAAATGGGAAAGTGAAGCCTGTGAGTTGAGATAAAAACAAGAAAATAATAATAATAATAACAATAATAATGATAATATTACTACTAGTAATAATGTGTACGAAACAAGTGATGCACAATGCAATTGCTCACCACCTGCTGTCTGATGCCCAACCTAACCCCGAGCAGTCCGGCCCTCCTCCCAGCCTGCCTGCTGACAGGACAGTGAGAAGCTGAATTTGGCTTGGTCCTTGGCTTGGTGTAAGCACTGCTCTGTAACAATTAAAAACAATTAAAACATCAGCATATTATTAACATTCTTCTCATCCTAAACCAGAACATAACATTCTATCAGCTACTAGGAAGAAACACCCTTTTTATCAATCTTTAAACAGCAATTACTAAAGCTAAATTTTCCACAGACTTCTCCTTCTTGTGCTAGTAAATAATCCAAAGTTAGGCTATTTTGATACAAAGCAGTTCTCATCATTTATAACTATTTCTATTACAGCTAATAACCTAATTATTCTATAAAGTATATATACTGGGGTCCTATAGTCCCACGATCTGTCTTCTGCCCACGTATCTGGATCATAATAGGCAAACACCTTCAGGGTTGATTCAGGCTTGTGTTACCGTTCGGCCTGTCAGGGTGATCCAGCTCCTGGAAAACGAATCACAATTTTATATAGGTTAAAAAAAAGGGTCTTATGTTATTTTCTCAGGACAACCTGACCTTAGTGTGGGAGAAGTCCAGTCGAGGCCCTCTCACTCGGCAGTCAATACCCATAGGGGTTGCTTCCCTCGGTAGACCATACACACCGCAGTGGAGGGTCCTGCCCCGGTCTTGCCTTCTCCCTTTCCTCCCTTCAGGCTTGTCCCCTTTATTTGGCATCCTTAATTCATGCAGAGCCTCATTGCCAGAATATTAGTTCTTCCTTGGCCTGAGTTTCAGTTTCCCAGGAGCGGACTCAACCCTCCAAGTTTCAGTAGTTACTGGTCCTTTTATTCTGGATGCATGGGTCCCTTTCTGCGGTTCTCACAGCTGTTTCAGTAGTCAGTAAAACAAGGTACAGTCCCTCACATCCATGCCCTTGAGCCAAAAGCAAAAAGTCAATAGCAGCTTGATCCTGTAAGAGCGCATGTCGCAGACTATTTTGATCTGGTAACATCTCCTCAAGTATCTCTGTCATGGCATAGGCTTGCTTCTTGGCCCAGCATACCAATTTTTCTAAGTTGTTACGTGCAGCCGCAGATGCCACTCCAAGCACTAAAATTGCCAATGCTGCTCTAGCTGCAACCCCACACAATTCAACATTATCATTGCTATCCGGTGCAAGCAATGCCCATTTATGTCTGGTGATCTCACGCAACTGTAACAAGCTAGGAGCAAATACAATGAGTTTATCTAAGTAACATGGACATCTGATAGCATTTGCAGCGATACCTTGCCAGGCCCTATCCCCACAAATCAGAAAAACATCAGGAGGTAAGGCCAAAGCTGTACAATTGTTCCAAACACTGTAGTTGTTACCCCTTGTCTCCATGCCATAAGCCCCTAAACCCTGCTTAGCAGTGTCATTATAATCACGGATGTTATTTGTATTTCTGTACCCGTATGGCCCTTTCCAGGTTCCTGTAGCAGGATTCATCTGATAGCCACGGCTACATTCACATTTGTAGCCACCTTTCAGGTTGATACAGATTTGACTACAGATACCAGGGTTTTGACATTCATCAATATCTCCACAGTTTCTCTTGTCTACAAACTCAAACCCAGCCGGACAGTCACATTCATTTTTGTTGCATTCCTTCAGGGGCTCATCACCCCAGTCCTTGCAGTCTCTCTGCTGGTTACACACTTTATTGATATCTATGCACACAAAGTCAGATTCAGTACACATCTTCTTCACACAAGCACTGTCATCACTGCCATCTGAGCAGTCTTCACATTTTACTCTAGCACCGTTGGCAGCAGTGCACAGTCAGGCGAAGGTGAGCAGCAGGCAGAGCGCCCCGCACCGTCACCTGTGTCACTTATACTACTCCTATTACCCATGCTGTTAGTGTCAGTGGCATCCTCCTTGTACCGTTTCTGTCTTTGTCTCCCCCCTTTTCTTTTTGTCACTGGCCATTCACCACAAATGGATAAGACACATGATTACTAATTAGGAAAGAGAGTGTAACGTCTGCTATACGGCTGCAGGCAGTGCCAGCTGCAACCTTAGGTTTGTGAAAGAGCCTGCCGGTGGTCGTTTGGCAGTGTAATCTGCGTCTCTGCACTCCTGCCCTGCAATAGAGCTAAGTCGTCATTAGCAATAGTTATAACACCGATCTGGGGACTAATAGTCTTTTTTTGCATTGCAAGATAAACCTTTTATAAAAAGAATGCCAGAGTGAAGCAGCACAGCCGCTGCTGCCGCTGCCTCCATGGTTATGTCAGACAGGCTGCAGGGTCCTGATGTCCGCCCCTCTGCTATGTGCGGACTCGCCACACGCTGAGGGTCAGCTACCAGTGTCCACTGACGCCTCTGGTCTCCCGTAGCAACTCGATCTCGGATGTTCTGCAATTACTTCAATTTCCCCGCGTTTTGCAGCTTCTGTCAGGTCTATTCTGTGTCTCTCAGAGCCGTCCGTGGCAGCGTCTCTCAGGGCTCTCTCCGTCCAGCGGTAGTCCCTCCGTAGTGTCTCGGGCCTCCCAGCGCCGCTTCAGTCTCTTGGCGCCGCTCCGGTCTCTCGGCCTGTTCAGGTCTCAGCGAGTCTGGGTCTCAGTGAGTCCAGGTCTCGGCCTGTGCGGGCCTCATATGTTGCAGGAAGCATGCTCCTGCCTTTTTCTTGTCACAGTCAAAACATTTAAGAGCAAAAATAGGATACACAAGATACACAAGATACACCGGGCCCATATATTAGGCACCACCACTCAAAACTTGGATAAAACAGCACTTCTTTTTCAGTCTGTCAAGCACTTCGTTCGTCTCTGCCCACTCCCTTGCGGAGAGTAAGGAACAACAGATCGGAACTCTGCACTCGCTTTGCAGCAACGCTGCGTCTCACTCACACAGCACAATCACACACGGAGGCCTCCAGCACATCTCATTCATACCACAGGAATATAATTTAGAATGATAACCAACCAAATAAGTATTGTCTCTGACTGTGTTCTTCATGAAGTGACTTGTAACACTTTGTTTCAAACCCTTACATTTACACAAATACTTTCAACACAAAATACATACATAAAAACACATACAATTATTAACACTCCAGTTAGTATCCCTCCAGCAGCTGAAAACATACCGTTTGTCTGCAGTTTCAGGAGATCTTTGCCCCTGCGGTGAGCAGCTGAGAGTGGAGTCCCCTCCGAGCAAAACGCTCAGGGTGCACCTAGGGGCGTCCACGCTGCAGCCGATCCCACAGCCGAGCAGAGTGTCTCCTGCCTGGCTCACCAAAATGACTCACAGAAAGCTGACTCCACAATCAGTAGGATTGTAAAGTAGGTATGTTTACTCAGTTCCGTGCAGCACGGGGTGGGTAGTCCCCCCAAAGTCGTGCAGGCCTAACGTGACAACTTGCTTTAGTAAAGAGTTACATATACATAAACATTCCTATACATATGCATAACCCGTCCCTTTGTGAACACTCCTCCTTATTTCAGACACCTTGGTTAAACTCTGAACCATGAGGTTTTTAATCTGGTTCTCGGGGCCCGAGAGGCTCCTGTTATCTGGTGGTATAAGTGCAGCACAGGCACAAATGTAGCACATATTCATTCTTAATCAATTGCTCTCTAATTTCTAATTCCAATGTTTCAGCTTGCTCTTTTCCGGATCCACGGGTATTCTACTATTAATGTTCAAAGCCTGACAGACCCCGTCCTCCGTGGATCAAAATACAGGGGGTCTTAAGGGTTCTTTTGGTCATTCTATCATAAAATACTGGATCATTTTTAATTTACTCTTTAATTTTCTGGGGCCCCTATTGTTCCAATTTCTAATCATTATTCATAATGGACTTTTTGGTCATATATCTAGTAATTTGCTCCCTTTCTGGTCCTTGGTCTTCGATTTTATCTGACCCATCCAGGAATTTTACTAGTGGCAATTCCCACAGCCCTTGGCTGCCCGGTGAGAGTGTCTTGCAGGGGGTTTAGGACCTATCACCCACCCACGTATCCCTCTTCTCACCAGTCCAGCCCCCCCCGACAGGAGATTAGAATCAGTGAGAAAACAAAAAGACCTCCACGCTGACTTTAGAAGTCTCAGTTACACTCTCACACAAAAACTGGCAACCGTACCCTTACCCAACCGGACGGTATCTTACGAATCAGTCGTCTTTGTCCAGAATCCAATTGGACGGTATCCACCAGCGTCTCTGCTGTCTTCGTCTGGGATCGAACCAGACGGTATCCAAACGACTGTCGTCTTCATCCGGTTCGATTCCGGGCACCGGAATCCAACCGAACGGTATCCAAACGACTCTGTCGTCTTCGTCCGGATCTTCGCGCGCAGAATTACGGGCAAAAAACAGCCGGCAACAAGGGAGCTCAAAAAAAAATCAAATTCTTTGCTTACCTTTATTCAGGTTCAGGATGGCATTAGTCCCGATCTGACTCAAACAGGAGCCAACAAATGGTGGGGCGCCTCTCCTAGATTAAATCAGAATTCAGGAACTATAGCCATCCCGGACGAGCCCCCAAATTGTTATAAATGGCTCAGGATTCAAATTAGGATTAAATAAAAAAATAGGATTTATTAAAAGAATATAAAGGAATAGAGGTAAGCAAACAGCGCTGGGTGCACCGGGAGTCTCTGCTCCACCAGGACGCACACCAGTTACATCAAGCAGCTGATTTTTATGCACCTAGACTAATACATATTCATTACTACTTCTAAAAAAATAGATTATTATAATTAGCTTCCGGGGTCCAGTTCCTCCTACTGGAGCATGCGCATCAGTCTCCTCTGGGGGTCTCTAGGGGTCTTTCATGCTGAAGACTCGTAGTCTTCCTCTCACCCTTTGTACTTACTCGGCACTATTCCAAGTTTATGGAACACTCTCTGTACACTCTCCACAGGTCTTGTCTCCCAACCGTCCTTCAGCTTCTTTTTTCTTCCTCTTAATCTCTTGGCCCCCCTGGCCAGATACCAAGGATCTCATAACAGTCACTAGTTGTTATCAGTTGTTCTGAAACTCCCAGACATCAAACACAAACAGCTTTCTTATTTGACGCTTCACGAGTAATTAAAACATTCTTCCCCAGCCATTCACAGACACATCTATAGCAGTGTTAAGTTAATCTCGAAGAAGACAGGAAAAAAGGCTGTAACTGTTAGAAATAGAAGTCCGGAATAACAAAAGCAAACAGGTTCATAAATTTAAGGAGTGTTTTCTGAAGACGTGATAAATTGACTAGAATGAGGGGGAGACTGGGACACACTGCATCTGTGGTTCAAGAACTAAATTGCCAGTGCAGGGCCCAGAGGCAGACAGGATTCAAACAGAATTATTCTTTATGCACACAAATTTATGGACACGAATTTATGGACACGAATTGGAATTGTTAAAACATTCCTCACAGCATCATGACAAGTGACTATTAAGCAGGTCTAATACTTACACCAATTTTAGTTTAACACACTCTGGTCAGATCTGTTGTTAGCTCAACCTTTCGTGCCCCATGTTGGGCACCAAAAAGGCTGTCGTGTTTTAACCCGGCCGGCAGCTAAACAACACACAGCCATTCACTCACCCTCCCCCCTCCCTCTCTGGGATGGGGGAGAGGAATGGAAAGTGAAGCCTGTGAGTTGAGATAAAGACAGTTTAATAAGACGGGAAAATAATAATAACAATAATAATAATTCAATGATGATAATAGTACTACTACTAATAATGTGTACAAACAAGTGATGCAAGATGCAACTGCTCACCACCCGCTGACGGATGCCCAGCCTAACCCCGAGCAGTCCGGCCCCCCTCCCCCGGCTAGCCACCCCTAGACATTGTTTAGCATGACGTGAGATGGTATGGAATACCCCTTTGGCTAGTTTGGGTCACCTATCCTGGGTCTGTCCCCTCCCAGCTCTTACTGCACCCCCAGCCTGCCTGTTGGCAGGACAGAGCAAGAAGCTGAGATGTCCTTGGCTTGGTATAAGCACTGCTCTGCAACAATTAAAACATCGGGGTTTTATCAGCACCCTTCTCATCCTAAGCCAAAACATAGCACCCTACCAGCTACTAGGAAGAAAATTAACTCTGTTCTAACTGAAACCAGGACATTGAGCCAGCTGGGCTTTCTGTTGAGAGACTCGATATCCATTTAAACCCAGAAAATTTAGAAGACTTATAGTCCATTGAATATAACTCTCTTTAGTCTCGGTAGCTATTAAGAAATCATCTACATATTGTAACAAAGCCCCTTCAGTGTCCGGAGGTATCCAAGTTTCAAGTTCCTTTGCTAATTGGTTTCCAAAAATAGTGTGGCTATTCTTGAATCCTTGAGGTAGTACTGTCCACGTAAGCTGCATCTTTCTGCCTGAATCAGGGTTTTCCCATTCAAAGTCAAATAGGTTTTGGCTTTCTGCGGCTAAGGATAGGCAGACGAAGGCGTCTTTTAAGTCCAGTACGGTAAACCAGGCTTGACTATTCTTTAATTTAGTCAGCAAAGTATAAGGGTTTGCCACTACTGGATGTATATCCTCGGAAATTTTATTTATGGCCCTCAGATCCTGAACTAGCCTATAGCTTTTTCCATCTGCCTTTTTAATTGGCAATATGGGTGTATTGTATTCTGATTCGCATTCAATCAATAATCCATACTGTAGAAATTTATCAATTCTCTCTTTAATTCCTTTCCTGTCTTCTATCCTCAAAGGATATTGCTTAACCTTAACGGTTTTCTCTCCTGCCTTTAACTTAATAATTATTAGGGTCACATTTTTAGCTCTTCCAGGGACCTAAGTGGCCCAAACTCCTGGATATACTTGATCTGTGATCTCTAAGGGTATTTCACTTTTAGGGTCAGTTTGTATTAGTGCCAGGCTCAACACATTTATTAGTTGTTCTTCTCCTATCCTTAATTCCATTTTCCCTTTTTCAAAGAAAATTTCTGCTTCTAATTGTTCTAACAAATCTCAACCTAATAGAGATTTTGGAGATCCAGGTATGGTGGCTTGGCAGACACATAACCACAATGTGATTATATGAAGGTGCTTTATTCAGCGCTGGAAACCAGGGGCAGGTGCCCAAATCTGGCTTCAAATCCCATTACATCCCGACCGCAGATTTATATTCTTGGAGATACATTAATTCATACATATTCATTCTTTACCGAAAGGGTTGTTAGGCATTGGAACATGCTGCCCAGGGAAGTGGTGGAGTCACCATCCCTGGAAGTCTTTAAAAGACGTTTAGATGTAGAGCTTAGGGATATGGTTTAGTGGGGACTGTTAGTGTTAGGTCAGAGGTTGGACTCGATGATCTTGAGGTCTCTTCCAACCTAGAAATTCTGTGATTCTGTGATTTCGAGTTGCAACATCAGCCTCAATAACTCCTCCCTTGACTCCTTCCTACTTGCACATGCGCAGCACCATCTGGTGGTCTCTGGTGGTCTTTCTGGTGGTCTTCATGGTGAAGTAAAGAGTCTTCCTCTCGGTTGAACTATTCACCTTTCTTTTCTGTGCATGCTCTTTCCAACCCTCCATGTGTTTTGCCATCTTCCAAGTTCTTATCAAAGGTCGAGATGTACCTGTTCATCCTCAGGATCTTTCTGTGAAGAATCTCACGTCTCTTTATCAGATTAAGAGCTTATCGATAGTATTTGGCTATACCTGGGAAACACTACAACTCCTTAGGAAGAGATAGTGCAGGATACTAAAATGTGTGCTAATGCTAATATTTCTAACATTCCCCTAAAATATGTGCTAACACCAGGAGATAGTGCAGAATACTAAGCACAGCATCGCTAGTAGGTCAAGGGAGGTCATTGTCCCGCTCTACTCTGCGCTGGTGCGGCCTCACCTCGAGTACTGTGTGCAGTTCTGGGCACCACAGTATAAAAAGGACATGAAACTGTTGGAGAGTGTCCAGAGGAGGGCTACGAAGATGGTGAAAGGCCTGGAGGGGAAGACGTACGAGGAACGGCTGAGGGCACTGGGCCTGTTCAGCCTGGAGAAGAGGAGGCTGAGGGGAGACCTCATCGCAGTCTACAACTTCCTCGTAAGGGGGTGTCGAGAGGCAGGAGACCTTTTCTCCATTAACACCAGTGACAGGACCCGCAGGAACGGGGTTAAGCTGAGGCAGGGGAAATTTAGGCTTGACATCAGGAGGGGGTTCTTCACAGAGAGGGTGGTTGCACACTGGAACAGGCTCCCCAGGGAAGTGGTCACTGCACCGAGCCTGTCTGAATTTAAGAAGAGATTGGACTGTGCACTTAGTCACATGGTCTGAACTTTTGGGTAGACCTGTGCGGTGTCAAGAGTTGGACTTGATGATCCTTAAGGGTCCCTTCCAACTCAGGATATTCTATGATTCTATGATCAGGTTTTAAAGGAACAATTAGCGAGATTAAAAGAGATCAAGAACATCGGTGAGCGATTGTCCAAGGCACTGGTTGTCTTGAATCACTTATGTTTGACTAGTGACCGAGAAGACCTTCCTGCAAGTATTCATTTTCAAAAAATAAATAGGGCAGCACCAAATGTGTTACCACAAATAAGAATGAATTACTGAGATTCTGCTACAGGAACTTGGAAAGGGCCATACGGGTACAGAAATACAATTAACACCTGTGATTACAATAACACTGCTAGGCAGGGTTTAGGGGCTTATGGCATGGAGACAAGGGGTAACAACTATAGCATTTGGAACAATCGTACAGCTATGGCCTTACCTCCTGATGGTTTCCTGATTTGCAGGGATAGGGCTTGGCAAGGTATCCCTGCAAATGCTATTGGAGGTCCATGTTACTTAGATAAACTTACTATATTCGCTCCTAGCTTGTCGCAGTTGGGTGAGATCACTAGACATAAATGGGCATTGCTCGCACCGGATTGCAATGATAATGTTGAATTGCTGGGTGTTGCAGCTAGGGTGGCATTGGCAATTTTCGTGCCAGGAGTGCCATCTGCGGCCGCACTTAACAACTTAGAAAAATTGGTATGCTGGACTGAGAAGCAAGCCCATGCCACAACATAAATACTTGAGGAGATGTTACCAGATCAAAAGTCTGCAACATGCACTCTTACAGGATCAAGCTGCTATTGACTTCTTGCTTTTGGCTCAAGGGCATGGGTGTGAGGACTTTGAGGGAATGTGCTGTTTGAACCTTTCTGATCATAATGAGTCAATTCACAAATCCATTACTTTCCTGAAAGAGCACATGAGAAAGATTCAATATGATATCAATCCTTTCAATCAATGGCTCACTGATTTGTTTGAAACGATGCCTAGATGGTTACTGGGATTAATCAAAGAGGGATTAAGGATTCTGTTTGTTGTGGTGTTAATCATCATTGCGTGTTGTATTGTAATAAATGTGGTTAAAACGTTACTTGCAAAGCTGTTACATTGGGCTTGGTTTGCTCAAAAAGAAAAAGGGGGATTTGTTGAGGGATTTTTGAAACAGCAAAGATCCCATGACTTGCTGCAGCTGAGCAAACCAAGCTACCAGGACGACTATGAGAAGCTCCCATGACAGTGTTCCCACATCGCCCAATTGAGGAATTTAGAGAAATATTGTTGCCAGCAGCTGGCTTCAAGGACGGCATCTAAGTGACTGCTAATCACAAGGGGGTTGTTTTCTGGCAGGTGGGGTTGTTTTCTTGCAGTTGTTTGTCTGAGTGCTTTTGACCAATAATCTTGTGTGAGACACTATCCACTCCTGTTAAGTTCACTATAAAAGGCTATTCGGGTAATAAAATGGAGCATGATCTGACCATACTGGTGTCTGTCGTGTTTGCGGCTCTTCTTCCTGCCACAATCAGATATCTTGGGTCTACTACTTTTGCTCCTTTACAGTCATCACTGAACTTTGGGAGACATTCTGAAAACATTCTGTGGACAGAGAATCGTTATGAAGTAAATCGCAGAAGACACAGCTCCTCAGATGGGCTTGATTCTAACGTTGGACAACATTATGGAGGTATAATTTAGCTTTCATGGAAAGTTTTTACATCACTGATGTGTAGCACTGGCTTGAAAAAAAAAAAAAAAAGATGATAATAGTTGTCCTATGCTAAATGTTGTGTTCTGTAGTAACATTAGAGGTGTTGAAAAGATGGATCATCTGGGAGAAAATGTGATGTGATAAGTAAGGGTTAGTCAGAGTAATGAGATTCCAGGTGTATTTCTATCTTGACTCATTCTTATTCTTAATTTTCTAGCTAATGACATATAAATGAGTAGCCAGGCAAAGGGGTTGAGTAGTCTTAATGTTGGACTACACTCCTCTTTCTCTAGAACTGTTTTATGAGATTCTTCCCTATTGCTTATATGCTATCACATCCCAGCGTATGGGGCTGCTTGCTTGACTCCTCTAACAATTTTGTAAAAGTAAAATGTTCTTCCAAAACTTATTGTTATTACATTTCTTTAAAACTTAAAAATCTAAGGGCATTTTGGAAGAAAAGAGAAGAATGGTTGGCGTTCACAAGGCAGAAATGGTACAGAAAATATAAACTATCGTGGGGGATACCATGGCGGAGGTTCCCGTGCTCATACCAGCACTTCCCACTGTGGAAAAATCCAAGGACTGCATGAAAACAATGTACCTGATAATGACACTGGGAAAAAGGAAGACAAGGAAGTACCTAAACAGGTTGAGGCTAAGGATTTTGTAAGTTAATTGTAATAAATGAGATTCTATTGTTTCTGCAAGTTCTATTTTGTCCATTACAAGTTACTTCATGAGATTTCACCAGTTACAGGTTATCATGTAAGGGATCACCCTTAAGGGGGTGTTAGTCATTTGTCCACTAACTTGTTTCTCTTTTCATCTCCATTTTTATCATTGTATGTTTATTATTGTCACTTGAATGTTTAAGTGAAACTACAGTTGGGTTCTAAGTTGATTTTTTTATAGCATTTTGCCACAGTAAACTGTGTCACGTGTAATTGTGTAGAATTTAATACATACCTTACTGGAAAGTTGAAGTACTAACAAAGTACTTGAGGTTTCATGTTTCAACCTACAATTTTAGGATATAAGACCTCAACCCCAACCCCCAACTCTACCCTCTAAACCTATATCCAACCCCCAACCCTACCCTCTAAATCTATATCCAAACCCCAACCGCCAACCCCCAACCCTAACCCCCAAACCTAAAGTCTAAAGCCATCCCCTACCCAACGCCAACCACCAACAGCCAAACCTAAACCCCAACCCTAACGTCTAAACCAAACCCTTACAAAACGCCAACCCCCAACCGCCAAACCTAACCCAGAACCCTAACGTCTAAAGACATCCCCTACCCAAAGCCAATCCCCAACTGCCAACCCTAACCCCCAACACTAACATCTAAACCTAACCCCTAACCAAAAGACAACCCCGAACCGCCAACCCAAGAACCCTAAACGCCACCCCCAAAAATCTAAAGCTATCCCCTAACCCAACGCCAACACCCAACTCGATATCCAACCCCCAATCCCCAAACCGATATCCAACTGCCAACTCCAACCCCCAACCCTAACCTCTAAACCTATATCCAACCCTGAACCCCAAACCCCAACCCCAACCTCTAAACCTATATCCAACCCCCAACACCAACCCTAACCTCTAAACATATATCCAACCCCAAACCCCAACACTAACCTCTAAACCTATATAAAACCCACAACCCTAACCTCTAAACCTATATCCAACCCCCAACTCCAACCGCCAACCCCAACCTCTAAATCTATATCCAATCCGCAATTCGAACCCCAACCCCAACCTCTAAACCTATATCCAACACCCTTCCCTAACCTCTAAACCTATATCCAACCCAAAATCCCAACTCCCAACCCTATATCCAAACCCCAACCCCAACACAAATCCCCACCCCCAAACTCTAAAACAATCCCCTAACCAAATGTCAACCCCAACCCCCAACACTATATCCAACACCCAAACCCAACCCAAACCAGATATCCAACCCCCAACCCGATATCCAACCCCCAACCTGATACCCAACCCTAACCCGATAAACAACTACCAGCCTTATATTCATCCCCCAACCCCAACCCTATAACCAACTCCGAACCCAATAACCAACTCCCAACCCCACCTCCCAACCCTATATCCATCCCGCAACCCCCAAAACCCAACCCCCAACCCTATAACCAACCCCCAAACCTAACACCCAGCCATATATCCAAGCCCCAACCCCAACACCCAAGCCTATATCCAACCCCGAACCCTAACCCCAACCCTACCCTCTAAACCTATATCCAACCCCCAACCTTAACCTCTAAACCTATATTCAACCCACAACCCTTATCTGTAAACCTACATCCAACCCCCAACCCCAACCCTAACCTCTAAACCCATATCCAACCACTAACCCCAACCCCCAAACCCAAACTCTAAACATAATTTCAACCCCCAACCCCAACACTAACATCTAAACCTATTTCCAACACCAACCCCTAACCCTAACCTCCAAAACTATATCCAACCCAAAACCCCAACCCTAAACCCTAACCTCTAAACATATATCCAACCCACAACTCCAACCCCCAACCCCAACGTCTAAACCTAAATCCAGCCCCAAAACCCTACCACGAACCCCAACCTCTAAACCTATATCCAACCCCCAACCCAAAACCCCAACCTCTAAACCTATATCCAACCCACAACCCCAACCTCTAAGCCTATATCCAATCTTCGACACCAACCCCCAACACTAACCTCTAAACCTATATCCAACCCCCAACACCAACCCTAAATCCAACCCTCAACCCTAACCCCCAACCCTTTATCCAACACTCAACCCGAACCCCCAACCCTATATCCAACACCCAACCCTAACATCTAAAACTATATTCAATCCCCAACCCTAAACTTTTAACATAAATCCAACCCCCAACCCTAAACCCATACCCTAACCTATAAACACACTGCATCTGTGGTTCAAGAATTAAATTGCCAGTGCAGGGCCCAGAGGCAGACAGGACTGTTCTTTATTGACACTAATTGTTAACACATTCCTCACAATCCCTTATCTTCTTTTTAATATCAACAATTCGTGTCTCTTCTATTGTTAATAACTGGATTTAATCAGTCCGTTCTTGGAGGGTCCAATTCTTAAGCATCATAATTGACATATCCCCTTCCTTTTATAATGAAGTTATTACAAATGTACTATTTATCACCCGGTGTATTAATAATGTAAGGCAAGGTATCATACAAGGTATAAACAATAACATCATTACACCACATAACAATAAAAATAACATTCTTTTAACCCATGGTCCACCAGGCAGCCATGAAAATAAATCCCATTCCATATCCTTCCAGGTTTTTGCTGGGACGTGGGCCAATTTTCTAATTTCCTTTACAAGTTCATTTACAGCTTTTCTTTCTGTTGTGGTTTAACCCAGCGGGCAGCTAAACAACACACAGCCACTCGCTCACCTCCCCCCCTCCTTTTCTGGGATGGGAGAGAGAAATGGGAAAGTGAAGCCTGTGAGTTGAGATAAAAACAAGAAAATAATAACAGTAATAATAATAACAATAATGATGATAATAGTACTACTAGTAATAATGTGTACGAAACAAGTGATGCACAATGCAATTGCTCACCACCTGCTGTCCGATGCCCAGCCTAACCCCGAGCAGTCCGGCCCTCCTCCCAGCCTGCCTGCTGGCAGGACAGTGAGAAGCTGAAACATCCTTGGCTTGGTGTAAGCACTGCTCTGCAACAATTAAAACATCAGCATTTATTAGCATTCTTCTCATCCTAAACCAGAACATAACATTCTATCAGCTACTAGGAAGAAACACTCTCATCATCAATCTTTAAACGGCAATTATTAAAGCTAAATTTTCCACAGACTTCTTCTTCTTGTGCTAGTAAATAATCCAAAGCTAGGCGATTTTGATACAAAGCAGTTCTCATCTTGGTATTTTGCTTTGCAATTAATCCAAGTGCATCTCCGGCTTTATTTATAACTATTTCTATTACAGCTAATAACCTAATTATTCTATTAAGTATATATACTGGGTTCCTATAGCCCCAGGATCTGTCTTCTGTGCACGTAGCTGGATCATAATAGGCAAACGCCTTCAATCAAGGGGTTGGGCCTGCTTTCAGGGTCGATTCAGGCTTGTGTTACTGTTTGGCCTGTCAGGGTGATCCAGCTCCTGGAAAACGAATCACAATTTTATATAGGTATATATAAAGTATATCCCAAGTATAGCCATGGCTGTTTCTGTTGAACCTTCTCTGGGGCTATCTTCAACCCTTTTGCTTCCAAAGTATCCCAAATAAACTTTAAATCTGAATCCTGGAAGCATTCTGGCCTACCAAACCGAATGTTATCCATATAATGGTAAATAATTACGTCACACCACGCTGTCTGAATTGGTTGTAATGCCCAGGCCACATATAATTGACATAATATAGGGGAATTCCTCATCTCCTGTAGAAGAACTAGCCATTCATAGTGCTTTGCTGGGGCCTGTTTGTTAATGAAGGGTACCATAAAAACAAATCTCTGACAGTCCTGTGCTACCACATCTGGTTGCCTGGACTGATCGATAAATTTATCATATGGTTCCCCAGGGGCCTGTTCTACAGATGTGAATGGAGGTGCTTTCTTTTCCCCTGGGAGACTAAGAAGAGCCCTCAGTGCGAGCTGTGCAGCTGTTTGGTGAATAATCGCAGGGAACTGCAACTGAATCTGGGTATTGAGATAAGGACTCGTTCCCTTTAACATCTCTGCAGTAATCCCATACAGAGGGCCCCCCGTTTGACGCAGTTGACCCGCTTCCCCCTGTGGTAACTGCAACCGTTCCCTTTCAAACAATAACAATGGGGAAGGAGTTAACAATAAGCCCGCCAAGTTTCGACAGTCAAGTGGACACATTGGTTTTGCCCGAAAAATCCATTGAATTATCTGTTGAGCTGCCTGGGATTGTAATCCATAGTCCAAAACCATTTTTTGAGCTTGTTGTAGAAGCTTGCAGCCATGTGGCTGCCACGACCCGGTGCCTTGCACAGGGTTGATAATAATAGGGCAGGCCAAGGACGTAGCATGCCTATGCCCCTCTATGAAAGCATCACATATGACGTTGGAGCACCTGTCCCTCCTTGGAGAGATGGAACCTGCTGTAACAGCCAATGTTGACATGGCCAGGGGTGGCCCAGTAGTCTGGAGGGTGCCCTCAAGCATGCTCATTATTTCTCCTGAGGAAGTAGAATCCAGGTGGTGGGAACGGAACCTGGCACTCAGATCATCAGAGGAGCCGGCTCCATCCAAAGACACTTGTTGCAAGGTGCTCACAGTGCAGTGGTTTCCCTCTAGTGAAGACCGGAAAGTCAAAGCCTCAAGGATTTTTTGTGGGCTTAGCTGGAGGGTCCGGAGACACAGGATCAGAGCACCCTAACCTGTGTTCAGAGCTTATGGTTGAAAATATGCCTTTCTCTGCAGAGAGATTCCAGCTTGATGGGTCAGACATGAGCTTCAGTGTGTTCTGAGAAAGCAGTGATTTGTCCTCTCTAGCCTCAGTGAAGGTGTCATTGGCAAGGACGATGCTTATAGAATCATAGAATCATAGAATCATAGAATATCCTGAGTTGGAAGGGACCCTTAAGGATCATCAAGTCCAACTCTTGACACCGCACAGGTCTACCCAAGTTCAGACCATGTGACTAAGTGCACAGTCCAATCTCTTCTTAAATTCAGTCAGGCTCGGTGCAGTGACCACTTCCCTGGGGAGCCTGTTCCAGTGTGCAACCACTCTCTCTGTGAAGAACCCCTTCCTGATATCCAGCCTAAACTTCCCCTGCCTCAGCTTAACTCCATTCCCGCGGGTCCTGTCACTGGTGTTAATGGAGAAAAGGTCTCCTGCCTCTCGACACCCCCTTACGAGGAAGTTGTAGACTGCGATGAGGTCTCCCCTCAGCCTCCTCTTCTCCAGGCTGAACAGGCCCAGTGCCCTCAGCCGTTCCTCGTACGTCTTCCCCTCCAGGCCTTTCACCATCTTCGTAGCCCTCCTCTGGACACTCTCCAACAGTTTCATGTCCTTTTTATACTGTGGTGCCCAGAACTGCACACAGTACTCGAGGTGAGGCCGCACCAGCGCAGAGTAGAGCGGGACAATCACCTCCCTCGACCTACTAGCGATGCCGTGCTTGATGCACCCCAGGACACGGTTGGCCCTCCTGGCTGCCAGGGCACACTGCCGGCTCATATTCAACTTGCTGTCTACCACGACCCCCAGATCCCTCTCTTCTAGGCTGCTCTCCAGCGTCTCATCGCCCAGTCTGTACGTGCAGCCAGGGTTTCCCCGTCCCAGGTGTAGGACCCGGCACTTGCTCTTATTGAACTTCATGCGGTTGGCGATCGCCCAGCTCTCCAACCTATCCAGATCCCTCTGCAAGGCCTTTCCACCCTCATTCGAGTCCACAACTCCTCCAAGTTTGGTGTCATCAGCAAACTTGCTCAAAATGCCTTCTATTCCTACATCCAGATCGTTTATAAAAATATTGAAAAGTACCGGCCCTAAAATGGAGCCTTGAGGGACCCCACTGGTGACCGCCCGCCAGCCTGACGCAGCCCCATTCACCATAACCCTTTGGGCCCTGCCCGTTAGCCAATTGCTCACCCATCGTATGATGTTTTTATTTAGCTGTATGCTGGACATTTTGTCCAGTAGGATCCTATGGGAAACCGTGTCAAAAGCCTTGCTGAAGTCCAAAAAAATCACATCAGCTGGTTTCCCTTGGTCTACCATACGGGTGATCTTATCATAAAAGGAAATCAGGTTAGTTAGGCAGGACCTACCCTTCACAAACCCATGCTGGCTGGGACCAATGACTGCTTTGTCCCCCAGGTGCGCCTCAATACGTTCGAGAACCATCTTTTCCATGATTTTACCAGGCACTGATGTGAGACTGACAGGCCTGTAATTGCTAGGGTCTTCTTTCTGACCCTTCTTGAAAATCGGCACAACATTTGCCAGCTTCCAGTCTACCGGGACCTCTCCAGACTCCCAGGATCCTTGAAAAATAATTGAGAGAGGTTCCGCGATGACGTCCGCCAGCTCCTTCAGCACCCGGGGATGAATCCCATCCGGACCCATGGACTTGTAGGGATCCAGGTGGAGTAGCAGATCCCGCACACGTTCAGGGTCAGTTGGGAGTTTGTCATCCCCACCGTCCCGGTCCTCCAGCTCGGGGCACTCTGGGTCCCGAAGCCCATCATCGGCATTGAAGACAGAGGCAAAGAAGGCGTTAAGCGTCTCTGCTTTGCCTATGTCATCGTCTGTGAGAAGACCTTCCCTGTCAAGGAGCGGCCCTATATATTCTTTAGTTCTCCTTTTTCCATTCACATATCTAAAAAAACCCTTTTTATTTTCTCTCACAGACACAGCCAGCTTCAACTCTAGGTGTGCTTTAGCCACACGAATTTTCTTCCTACAGACACGAGCAGCATCCCTGTATTCTTTCCATGTCACCCGGCCCTCCTTCCAGTAGCGAAACACTCTCTGTTTCCGCCTAATCTCCGTAAGAATGTTCCTGTTCAGCCACGCCGGCCTCCTGCCGCGCCTGCCTGACTTGCGGTATTTAGGAATTGCCTGTTCTTGTGCTTCTAGGAGGCATCGCTTAAAGAGTGACCAGCACTGGTGGACATCAAGGCCTTCAAGAGCAGCTTCCCAGGGGACCTTGCTGACTAGTTCCCCGAGCAGCCTGAAGTCCGCCTTCCCCATATCTAGGGATGAGGTCTTGGTGGCACTTTTCCTTCTGTCACCGTAAATTTTGAACTCAACCACTTCATGGTCGCTATGACCGAGGCGGCCACCAATCACCACATCTCCCACCAGACCCTCTCTGTTTTCTAGCAACAGGTCTAGGAGGGCACCTTTCCTAGTTGGCTCCGTCAGCACCTGCACCAAGAAGTTATCATCTAGGTGCTTCATGAACCTCCTGGACTTGCTCGTGTCAGCCGTGTGGCACTCCCAGTTAACGTCTGGCAAGTTGAAGTCCCCCATAAGGACAAGGGGAGTTAATCTCGAGGCCTCTCTTAGTTCTGTAAAGAATAAGTTATCGGCGCTATCGTCCTGGCCAGGCGGTCTGTAATAGACTCCCACAACGACATCCCCTTTATTCGTTCGTCCCTTGATCCTTACCCAGAGGCTCTCAACTTTGCCATCGCCGACCTGAAGTTCCACACAGTCCAGCCCCTGCTTCACATACATCGCCACCCCACCACCTCGCCTACCCTGCCTGTCCCTCCTGAAGAGCCTGTAACCGTCTATCGCAACACCCCAGTCACAGGACTCATCCCACCAGGTTTCGCTTATGCCGATGATGTCGTAGTTGCGGGACTGGGCCAGGACTTCTAGCTCATCCATTTTATTCCTCATACTGCGTGCGTTCGTGTAGAAGCATTTCAGGTGCGTCTCCTTACACTCAGCACCTTGTGGATCGAACCGAAGGACCTCACTGGCACACAGCCCCTCTGATTCTAGCGTACCATCCCTTAGGTCTTCACCGGCGTGCCTGGTTTTAGCCCCTTCCCCCTTCGACTCTAGTTTAAAGCCCTATCTATCAGCCCTGCCAACTCCTGACCCAAGATCCTTACCCCTCTCCGAGAGAGGCCCATCCCATCCGGTGCCATCAGGCCCGGTGTAGCATAGACCTTCCCGTGATCAAAGAACCCAAAGTTGTGCCGGTCACACCAGTCACGAAGCCACGAGTTTATGCGAACAGCGCACCTTTCAGCTTCCATCCCCCCTATCGGAAGGACAGAGGCAAACACAACCTGCGCGCCTGAACCTCTAAGTTGTCGCCCCAAATCCCTAAAGTCTCTTTTGATCGCCTTCGGACTTCTCTTTGCTACTTCATCGCTACCAGCCTGAAAGACCAATAGCGGGTAGTAGTCAGTGGGCCGTACCAGGCGCTTGACCTTCTTGGCAATGTCCCTGACCCTGGCCCCAGGGAGGCAGCAGACCTCCCTACGGGTAGGGTCAGGCCGACAAATAGGGCCCTCTGTTCCCCTAAGGACAGAGTCACCCACAACAATCACCCTTCTTTCGTTCTTGGCGGAGGCAGTCCTGATGCGTGGAGTTGACCTCCTCACCTTAGGAATCCTCCTGGGAACACTTTCTACCTCTTCCTCAGTTGCTGTCGATCTCTCATTCTCCAGGGCCTCAAACCTGTTTTGTAAGGGCACCTGGGAAGGTGGGGTCGGAAGAGGAGGGCATCACCTGCGATGTCGAGCAGATGCTTGTTGTAGAGAAGACACATTTGGTAGTTCTTGTTTGACATAGCTGACTGAAACCAGGTGCAAGAAGCATAGATTTCTGGTCTATCTTCTCAGGTAAAGAAGCCCGTGGCGCTCTGGACTTCAGAGAATTACAGCTCCTGTTATATATGGAGTGGTAATTCGTGTCGAGAAAATGGTTGATATTAATAAAGAAGGGGGAGATTTGGGAATGTGGCCATGGGGGTTGGAAAGCCCCATGTTTGAGATAACATTAGACTCTTAAAGATGAGGCCATCAGGAATATAAAAGAGTTTAGAGGGAACAAAGAAGGGTGATTCAGAAGACTCCATGCAGTCTCCAGTTTCCTGTTCTCCAGCTGGTCTCTTGTTCTCCAGCCTTTAAGGCATGGATGTTTCTGGGTGTTTGCTGTTGTTGTTACATTCAAAGTTGTTTGACCAATGAAAAGTTGTTTTGAAAAGAACTGCTGTGGAGAGAAGGGTATAAGAGGGGAGCCTGCCCTCAAGATAAAAACAAAAAAAAAGGCAACATGATGAAGTTACATCAATAAAGAAGCAGGAAAAAGAAGTGAAGAGGAACAGGCTGGGAGAATGGAAACCAGGACGGGAACAGGCACTTCGATTGCCTCATGAAGATAGGTTCGGCCAAACTCAGTAAACTGCTCAGAGAAGCTCGTACAGAAAGTCACTGGAAATAGGCGCACTGGAGCTGGAGAGAAGCTCAAGCTGAGAGAAGTGGACCTGTGCACACAACTGCCTCTCGCTGGTAAGCAGTTGCGCATTATGGGGAATCATACGTCCTTAGGAACAAAGACTGTCCTGGTAACCTTACAGCTCATTCTCCTTATTAACAATTGGACAGTTTATGAGCCTGAAATATGGGACCAAACTGAGGTCAAGGTGTGGGACTCTGCAACTGAAAACGACAAGGTTGAAGTGGGATTGCTCGGCACCTGGCGAGCAATCTCTGAGGCCTTAAAGAGCCATGTGGAGCCACAGTCACAAATATGTGGCTTGCCAGATAGTGAGGGAGCTGCGGGCTCCTTTACTGATCCGACTGATACACCATGGGCCCCTTTGCTGCTACAGCCATCGAAGGCCTTTGCTGTTACGCCCCCTGCTGACCTGGACGTGCCTTTTGACCCAGGCCTATTGGCCTTGAGAAGGAGATGGATATGCTTTTCTTCGATCCGGGAAGAACGGGATACATAAGGCCTGAAGACCGAGTTGCTTGACAACTTAAAGCGAGACATATTGTTCAAAAGGAATGGAAAATGGAGACTTGTTTGTAATCAAGAAAAGGAATGGGAAATGGAGACTGGTAAGTCATGGAACTTAAAGGATTGTTACCTTTTCTGATTTTACATAGGTTTAGGTGTACTCGAATTTAGTAACTTAAAGAATTGTTTGTTACCTTTCCTGATTGTATGTATGTATAGGCATACTCGAGTTTAATATGTAAAAGCGATGTTCTATATATTTAGAATGTTTGATGTTCGTGTGTGCATGTTGGTGGAGCATAGACTCCCCGCACACCCAGCGCTGTTTACTTGCCTTTTATACCTTTTATGCCTTTTATACCTTTTATAAGTATAAATATTACTAAATTAAGATTGAGTTGAGACTTCATTTATAACAGCTCCAAAGAGATTTAAAGGGAGAAATGTTGGTCATACCTTGCAGTGTATCCTGAAGGGCTTCAATTTGCTCCATCAGCCTCTGATTACAGTTTTTCAGGTGGTAGTTTTCTAGCTCAAGCTCTCTCAGCTTAAATGTTACCCACTCTTTGATCTTGGCAGCTTTCTCTTGAACAATTTTGAGTTCCTCAATCCTCAGCTGTTTCTGTTTCGCTAGCTGAGTCTCCAGTCTGTTAATCAGGTCTTGTTTTCTTTGCATGTACCCATCAGCTCCTGAAGGTCGATTTTTGCAAGCTGCTGCTGCACCTCTCATTGGCGAAGCATCCCGAGTGGATTTATTGCTGCCTGGCAGCGGCACAGATCCTGGCAGCACAGCTTTATCAAGATTTTCTGGCACGGGGGATGGGGAGGGCAGCCCCCACTCCCCATCAGCACTCTGCTCCGATAGTCCCTCGGTTATTTCTGCCGCTGATTGATTTATTGGAGAAGTCATACCCCGAACTGGGGTGGGTGCAGGAACCGACGATAAAAATTGTGTCAGTTGCATTCCTGAGGTCTCAGGTTTCGTACTTGGCGGTCTGTCAGTCCCAGACGGTACTGAGAAAGCTTGCGCTGCCACCATAGCCAGCAGCCGTTCGGTTTTCATACCGCACAGCGCATTAAGCACTGCACGCCAGGTCATACATAGATCTTTATCGAACTTTCTGCTTGTGATGGTTGTATCCCTTAAATGATCTCCTACGAGCCGTCACTCATCTGGGCCCAATTAGAGGGATTTCTTTTAGAAAACCCTCCTTCTGGGCCCAATGTACCAAGGATTTGATCTTTTTTACATTGCAAGATACGCCTCTCTTAGAGAGAAAGCTAGAGAGAAGCTGCACAGCCGCTTCCTCCTCCATGGTTACATCAGACAGGCTGCAGGGTCATGATCTCCACCCCTCTACTATATGCCAACTCGCCACACAGTGGCGGTCGTCTGCTGTAATTCACTGACACCTCTGGTCTCCCATAGCGACTCGATCCCGGATGTCCCGCGTCTCACCGCGATATCTCCCGGCGTCTCAGTGCGAGTTCTCCCCGCGTCTCACCACTATTTCTCCCCGCATCTCACTGTGATTTCTCTCCGCGTCTCACTGCGATTTCTCTCCACGTCTCACCACGATTGTCTGTGTCCGGATCGGTGCTTGGAGTTTCTCAGTGTCTCTCGGGTGTTTCGGCTTCTGTCAGGTCTCTCCATGTCTCTCAGGGCTGTCCGTGTCTCTGAAGCGTCTCTCAGGGCTCTCAGTGTCTCTCAGGTCTCTCAGTGTCTCTCAGCTTCTCTCAGCGTCTGTCAGGTCTCTTAGCGTCTTTCAGTGTCTGCGGGTCTCAGCCTGTTCGGACGCTATTTGTTGCAGGAAGAACGGCCAAAAACACGACAGACACCAGTATGGTCAGATCATGCTCCATTTTATTACCCGAATAGCCTGACTTTTATAGTGAACTTAACAGGAACGGATAGTGTCTCACACAAGATTATTGGTCAAAAGCACTCAGACAAACAACTGCAAGAAAACAACCCCACCTGCCAGAAAACAACCCCCCTTGTGATTAGCAGTCACTTAGATGCCGTCCTTGAAGCCAGCTGCTGGCAACAATATTTCTCTAAATTCCTCAATTGGGCGATGTGGGAACACTGTCATGGGAGCTTCTCATAGTCGTCCTGGTAGCTTGGTTTGCTCAGCTGCAGCAAGCCATGGGATCTTTGCTGTTTCAAAAATCACAAACACAAGTAGTTATGAAATCCAAATAAAACAGTCAAAAGTACAGATTCACAAATATACTTCCAATTATCAACTCATTAGTAGGGATTATAGAAATTTTAAAGTAAATCTTTAATATACCAGTAGGAAATACTGCATAAGTTAAAACCTTATGCTGAGAATACCACTCAAATCAAAATACATCCTCACTAGAACTCATACCTAAAGGGATTAAATCAAAAAATATCACCTCTTACAGAAGCTGTCTTCCCTATTATGTCTATCTGCCTTTACTATTTTAACACTATAGGATTTCTTTCGCTACTACACCTTAAAAATTCAAGAATAACTTTTCTTTCTGCAAAAGTAATGCTGTCTTACTGTTCTATGTGCCACACATCTCCCAATAACAGCAAAAAGTTTCCCCTTCCCTCCAGCACCAGACTTAATGTTCACTGAGCTCACTGTATTGCGCATGTGCAAGAAATCAAACATTCCCTAGTGCCATACTATCTGGGCATTTTTGCTTTTGTAGCTATGTGAAAAATGTACTACGTGAGCAAAATAAGTTTAGGAGTTCTTGGGAGTATTAGGTTCACTACACAAAAGTATTGATTTTGCTGCCTGAAGCTTATTCCTGAGAAAAACCCTCCCCCTCCCACTCCTCTGTCTACCCCCTAAAAGACAGCAGTAATGGCTTATTCACATAATATTTGTAAACACATAACAAATCATGATCCATAATATACCAGTTGCTATTCTGACACATTCTGAGTTGAGACAGAAAAGGCAAAACACTATTCTGATAGCAGCAAGACTTGGATAAAATAATATATATATAAATAAAAAATAAAAAACATTTGCATTCTGCCTTAATCTAGACCTCAATAATGAACTGCTATCCCCAAAGAATTCTTAGAAAACTTTTGTAAGTTCTGGCTGCCCTTCTGTTGCAATTTAAACCAGCCATTCGCTTACATGCCCCACGGGCTCACAGTGGGATTGATTTTAGGCTCCCTCCATCATAATGGTCATTCTGGACAGTAGAGATGGTATGTAGTGTTGGATTGTTGCATGCTAAAGCCAATTCTGGTAACATCACCACTGCACTTCTCTGGTTCCATTAAGATTCATTCTTCATTAATCTGGGCTACTTCCTGTAATACCACTGTATTGTGGTTTAACCTGGCAGGCAGCTAAGCACTAAGCTCTACATCTAAATGTCTTTTAAAGCCCTCCAGGGATGGTGACTCAACCCCTTCCCTGGGCAGCCCATTCCAGTGCCTAATAACCCTTTCAGTAAAGAAGTTTCTCCTAACATCCAAACTAAACCTCCCTTGGTGCAACTTTAGCCCATTTCCCCTTGTCCTATCACCAGGCACGTGGGAGAACAGACCAATCCCCACCTCTCTACAGCCTCCTTTGAGGTACCTATAGAAAGCAATAAAATCACCCCTGAGCCTCCCCTTCTCCAAGCTAAACAACCCCAGTTCCCTCAGCCACTCCTCGTAAGACTTGTTCTCCAGACCCCTAACCAGCTTCGTCGCCCTTCTCTGGACTCGCTCGAGCACCTCGATGTCCTTCCTGTAGTGAGGGGCCCAAAACTGAACACAGTACTCGAGGTGCGGCCTCACCAGAGCCAAATACAGGGGGACAATCACTTCCCTAGCCCTGCTGGCCACACCGTTTCTGATACAAGCCAGGATGCTGTTTGGCCTTCTTGGCCACCTGAGCATACTGCTGGCTCATATTCAGCCGACTATCAACCAATACTCCCAGGTCCTTCTCTGCCAGGCAGCTTTCAAACCACTCAGCTCCCAGGCTGTAGCGCTTCTTGGGGTTCTGGTGCCCCAAGTGGCACAACAGGACCCAGCACTTGGCCTTGTTGAACTTCAGTTTTCTCTTCCTTTCCTGTCCTATTAAACTGTATCTCAACCCATGAGCTTTTACTTTTTCTTCCTGATTGTCTCCCCCATCCCACTGGGGGGGAAACAGCTGTGTGTGGTACTTCACTGCCTGCTGGGTTAAACCACAACATAGGTCCAGACCTGAACTAAAGCTGCTCAGCAGTGGCTACCCAGTTTTATATCACCTCCCTATCACTTATTTATCAAAAGCTTCACCTTAAAAGGAAACCAGGAGCAATAGGTGAATTGAATTTTAATCTAGATGTAATTCATTTCAGTCCCATTATGAGAGTTCATTCACATTCTCAGATTCCTTTTGTCAGGTTTTTCTAATACTGACCTTTACCTACATGAGGGAAAGCCTCAGCTACGCGGCACTGAGAGGGAACCAAACTCCTGAAGATACGGTTGTGTTGGGTCTGTCTGAGCTGGAGTCACCTTTTCCCTGCAGCAGCCCACACAGTGCTGTGCTCTGCACTCGTAGCTGGAACAGCACTGATATCACTCCAGTGTTGTGTCTATTGCTGCGTAGTGCTGGCACAGCATCAGGACTCCTAAGCCCCCAAGAGCCAGCAGGCTGGGGGTGGGCAAGTGATGGGGAGGGGACATTGCCGGGGCAGCTGACCTAAACCAACCAAAGGGATATTCCATAACACCTGATGTCACACTCAGCAATAAAAGGGGGGGCTCTCGTGGGGGAGGGGGCTGTTCCTCCTGAACAACCACTACGCGTTTTGAGGCCCTGCTTCCCAGGATGTGGCCGAACACCGCTCGCTGATGGGAAGTAGAGAATAATTTTTCTCTCTCTCTGTGCTTCCGTGCAGACCGATTGTTTCTTTTGTATCTGTTTTTCCTTCCCATTCCCTTTCCCTTTAATTAAACCTTTCTCATCTCAAACCTCGAGTTCTCTGTGTTGTATTTTCTCCCCCTTCCTTCTGAGGAGAGGGGGAGTGAGAGAGCGGTTGTGGTGGAGCTTGGCTGCCCACCTGAGTAAAACCACCACAACGGTTCATAAAGGGGCCTCTTCAGGGAAACGGGTCAGAGTTCAGTTTCTCCTTTTCCAATCTAGATGTTGTTGATACCACAGCTTCATCCCAGGCCCATCCTGCATGAAACATGAGATGCCTTCCCTTCTTTCTTCATCTCCAGCCCTCTTATCTGGCTCTTTTCTTCAGCTGCCTTGTTCAGATATGGGAAGCAGAAACAAACACCTATTCTAGGAAGTGTTGGGGGGGGGGGTCGGGCAGCACGCAGGGGGCCACAACATTTGAGATCTTTCTTGTGAAGGAAGGACAGAACAAGCCTTATGATGTAAATTAGGAATTACTACACATGGGTAGGACCAAAAAGACTAAGTGCTTAATATCCAAACGGGCTGTGTATCACAAAATGCTCATCGCTAAAGGAAGAGGTAACACAAGGAAATAAGCTGCAATACAGACAATGAAGCACAAGGACTATAACAGACAAAGCATACAACTACATAGCTTTTGGAAGAAATGAAAGTTTATCTAAACTCCTTCAGGTAAAGATTCATGGAAGACAGATGTTTCCAATGAAGCTTTGCACAATTCAGGAAGGAGGCAACAAAGAAACCTCACACCTCAGATATATTTGAATAGTACTTGGGCAATGCTGGAACTTGCCTTTATCATGCTGTACTGGCATTTTAAGTATGCAGGTAAGTCCCTTCCAGCAGATTCATGAAACACACAGATAAAATCGTTTTATAATTGGGACGCTATATTAAATTAAGCTCTAATTACTTTTCCTACTGAAAGTGTATTACATTAGAAAAAGCAGATCAAAGAGTTGAATATCTCAGAAATCAAGCAGATTAAAAACATACAGATCTCAGGAACAGATGAGCCTAACATTCCCGTAATAGCAATTGACAGTTGCTGATGGACTACAATAAACAAGCTAGCTAGTTCAGCATAGAAGATAAATAGAGCAGTAAAAATATTCAGTGACCTGAATAAAAGTTCATGCATGCATGTGTGTGCAGATACATAAGTAAAGCAATGGAGTCAACTAATACTGACTGCTGACTATGCACTGAACAATAGCACAAGCTCATTTCCAAAGTTTATAAAGGCTAAATATTTTCCATTGACATGAAGACAGCAAGAAACTTAAATACATTAAAGCAAGGCAATACCACTCTCATAGCTGTAGATACAGATACTGCATTTAAAAAGATTAGAACAAAGAAGGAAAGAAGGCAGGTCTACAAATAGAAAAATAAAACAGATACTAGGAGTCTGAAATATCCAGTGCTGCCTTTGCTTCTGCATTCACACAAATTAGGACATAGCTAATTCACACAAATTAGGAAAGAGCTAACAACAGCTCTGGCAGTGTGTCTGCATTCTTCTTTCCTTGAACTCAGGTGCTCAAGCAGAAACACCCTACTAGAGATATGAGCTTGAGAACCAAGGTTCAGCTATTTAAATCATGACAGCAAGACTTGATATATATCATCTGTTATCACCCTTCCCATATTTATTATGTTTTATTATTGTTTTTATTATGATTGACGTTATGACATTTAGACTTTAATATTGAAACCGCCTGACAAGAACAGCAAAAACATACCTTTGTTGATGATGGTGGAGTAGGAAAATTAAGCCAGGCTGGAGCAAAGTCATGCTGCGCCATTTAGGTCCAGTCTCTCTGAATCAATGAGACAAGGCTTCAGCACCTCATGGCAAGTCCCTGTAATTGGAAAAACAAGATGAGCATCTAAAAAGTACCCATTTCAAGAACATTATGCTTGTGGTATGATCACTACCTCCCTTCTGTTGTCTGGTATTGTTGTCTCAAACAGAAATGATTTGTAATCTAGCTAGCCTTATCTCATTACAGCATCACATTTGTCCTTTTATTACCAAAGTGTCACATTAATCAAATATTTCAAAAAGATCATAAAATTAGAACTAATATTCATTCCTTTATTTCCTCTTCCAAATTGGATGAAGCATCTTGCGTGACATCTGATCAGAAAGCTGTGGCAAAATGATCTCATTGAAACCTTTTCTGATACTGTCTGGAATGGATTATAGAAGCTATTTCACTAGCTTCTTAGAAGAAGCTGATTTCCCAAATTAGCCCCTGAAAGTTAATCTCAGAGGCCACATTAAGATTCCTCATGAGAAAACTAGATGCCAAGAACACCGTACTTTCCTCTAGATTGAATGGAAACAGAGCCTGAATATCCAGAAATACTGCCGAAATCCAGTAAAATTCACTAGTTCGAACATGGGCAAGAGAAGGTAATGACTTAAGGCAAAACCCGAGAGTACTTTTTCTACCCCTTATTCTCCCCACAGGCAGAGAAACATTTCTCAGTAAACAAGAGAATGCAAGGTAATATAAACTATTGCTTAAAGCTGAACTATAGCACTGAAAGGAAAGAAATAGATGAAACACTACCTGAATTATAAGGGTATCTGAATCATGCTCTACAGCTGGATACCACAAAATTATCAATGACTCAAAAATATTTAAGTATGATATGAACGTTATTAGAAATTCATGTAGTGAAAACGTAATTAACATCCAAGCACATGTAATAGGGAAAAGCTTTAATCTAAAACTGTTGTAATTTGATAAGTGTCCTGGTTTCAGTTAGAACAGAATTTTCTTCCTAGTAGCTGGTGGAATGCTGTGTTTTGGCTTGGGATGAGAAGAGTGCTGATAACACCCCGATGTTTTAACTGATGCAGAGCAGTGCTTATACCAAGCCAAGGACATCTCAGCCTTTTGCTCTGTCAAAAGGCTGAGTCCTTGGGGGACTCAGTGACAGGGGGATCCCAGCAGTCGACTGTATTGGAGGCTGAAGTGAGTCTGACTGGGAATGAGTGGCAAAAGCACTGTATTGTGACTGGCTCGGATGCTCCGTGTATCCTTGGCATAGACTACCTCAGGAGAGGATATTTCAAGGACCCAAAAGGGTTCCGGTGGGCTTTTGGCATACCTGCATTAGAGACAGAGGACATTAAACAATTGTCTACCTTGCCCGGTATCTCAGAGGACCCCTCTGTTGTGGGGTTGCTGAGGGTCGAAGAACAGCAAGTGCCAATCGCTACCACAACTGTGCACTGGCGGCAATATCGCACCAACCAACACTCCCTGATTCCCATCCATGGGCTAATTAGTCAACTGGAGAGCCAAGGAGTGATCAGCAAGACTCATTCCCCTTTTAATAGTCCCATATGGCCAGTGCGAAAGTCTAATGGCGAGTGGAGACTAACAGTGGACTATCGTGGCCTGAACGAAGTGACGCCACCACTGAGTGCTGCAGTGCCGGACATGCTGGAACTTCAGTACGAACTTGAATCAAAGGCAGCCAAGTGGTACGCCACAATTGATATCGCTAATGCATTTTTCTCCATCCCTCTAGCAGCAGAGTGCAGGCCACAATTTGCTTTCACTTGGAGGGGAGTCGAATATACTTGGAATCGACTGCCCCAGGGGTGGAAACACAGCCCTACCATTTGCCATGGACTGATCCAGTCTGCGCTAGAGCAGGGGGAAGCTCCTGAACACCTGCAGTACATCGATGACATTATTGTGTGGGGTGACACAGCAGAGGAAGTTTTCGAGAAAGGGAAGAAAATAATCCAAATCCTTCTGAAAGCCGGTTTTGCCATAAAACAAAATAAAGTCAAAGGACCTGCACGAGAGATCCAGTTTTTAGGAATAAAATGGCAAGATGGACGTCGTCAAATCCCAATGGATGTGATCAACAAAATAACAGCCATGTCTCCACCAACTAGCAAAAAAGAAACACAGACTTTCCTAGGTGTTGTGGGGTTTTGGAGAATGCACATTCCAAATTACAGTCTGATTGTAAACCCGCTCTACCAAGTAACCCATAAGAAGAATGAGTTTGAATGGGGACCTGAGCAACAACAAGCCTTTGAACAAATCAAGCAGAAAATAGTCCATGCAGTAGCCCTTGGGCCAGTCTGAACAGGACCAGATGTAAAGAATGTGCTCTACACCACAGCCGGGGAGAACGGCCCCACCTGGAGCCTCTGGCAGAAAGAACCTGGGGAAACTCGAGGTCGGCCCCTGGGGTTTTGGAGTCAGGGATACAGAGGATCTGAGGCCCGCTATACTCCAACTGAAAAGGAGATATTGGCAGCATATGAAGGAGTTCGATCTGCTTCGGAGGTGGTCGGTACTGAAGCGCAGCTCCTCCTAGCACCCCGATTGCCGGTACTAGGCTGGATGTTCAAAGGAAGGGTCTCCTCTACACATCATGCAACTGATGCTACATGGAGCAAGCGGGTTGCACTGATTACTCAGCGGGCTCGAATAGGAAACCCCAGTCGCCCAGGAATATTGGAAGTGATTATGGACTGGCCAGAAGGCAAATACTTTGGGATATCATCAGAGGAGGAGGTGGGTCATGCTGAAGAAGCCCCACTGTACAACCAGTTACCAGAGAATGAGAAGAAATATGCCCTGTTCACTGATGGGTCCTGTCGTATTGTGGGGAAGCATCGGAGATGGAAGGCTGCTGTATGGAGTCCTACACGATGAGTTGCAGAAGCTGCTGAAGGAGAAGGTAAATCGAGTCAGTTTGCAGAAGTGAAGGCCATTCAGCTGGCTTTAGACATTGCTGAACGAGAAAAATGGCCAGTTCTCTATCTCTACACTGATTCATGGATGGTAGCAAATGCCCTGTGGGGATGGTTACAGCAATGGAAGCAAAACAACTGGCAGCGCAGGGGCAAACCCATCTGGGCTGCTGCATTGTGGCAAGACATTGCTGCTCGGGTAGAGAATCTGGCTGTAAAGGTACGCCACGTAGATGCTCATGTGCCCAAGAATCGGGCTACTGAAGAACATCAAAACAACCAGCAGGTGGATCAGGCTGCTAAAATTGAAGTAGCTCAGGTGGACCTGGATTGGCAACATAAAGGTGAATTATTTATAGCCCGATGGGCCCATGACACCTCAGGCCATCAAGGCAGAGATGCAACATACAGATGGGCTCGTGATCGAGGGGTGGACTTGACCATGGATGCTATAGCACAGGTTATTCATGACTGTGAAACATGTGCTGCAATCAAGCAAGCCAAACGGTCAAAGCCTCTTTGGTATGGAGGACGATGGCTGAAATATAAATATGGAGAGGCCTGGCAGATTGATTACATCACTCTCCCTCAAACTCGCAATGGCAAGCGCCATGTACTTACCATGGTGAAAGCAACCACTGGATGGCTGGAAAAATATCCTGTGCCTCATGCCACCGCCCGGAACACCATCCTGGGCCTTGAAAAGCAAGTCCTATGGCGACATGGCACCCCAGAAAGAATAGAGTCAGACAATGGGACTCACTTCCGAAACAACCTTATAGACACTTGGGCCAAAGAACATGGTATTGAGTGGGTATATCACATCCCCTATCATGCACCAGCCTCTGGGAAAGTTGAACGATACAATGGACTGTTAAAGACTACCTTGAAAGCAATGGGCGCTGGGACATTCAAAAATTGGGATACACATTTGGCAAAGGCCACCTGGTTAGCCAATACTAGGAGATCTGCCAACTGAGCTGGACCTGCCCAATCCAACCTGTTACGTACTGTAGATGGGGATAAAGTTCCTGTAGTGCATGTAAGAAATATGCTGGATAAAACAGTCTGGGCTACTCCTGCCTCAGGAAAAGGCAAACCCATTCGTGGAATTGCTTTTGCTCAGGGACCTGGATACACTTGGTGGGTGATGCAAAAGAACGGAGAGGTCCGGTGTGTACCTCAAGGGGATTTAATACTGGGTGAGAATAGCCCATGAGTTGAATTGTATCATTTTAATTGTTATATAATACTGTATGTCATCACTACCATGACTACTATATACCCTAGATGAAAATGGTGACTAATTAGAATGTATAGAAAAGAGTGTAACCTGAGCATGACATAAATGGTATGGAATAAGGGGTGGATAGATGTCCTGGTTTCAGTTAGAACAGAATTTTCTTCCTAGTAGCTGGTGGAATGCTGTGTTTTGGCTTGGGATGAGAAGAGTGCTGATAACACCCCGATGTTTTAATTGTTGCAGAGCAGTGCTTATACCAAGCCAAGGACAGCTCAGCCTTTTGCTCTGTCCTGCCAACGGGCAGGCTGGGGGTGCAGTAAGAGCTGGGAGGGGACAGACCCAGGACAGGTGACCCAAAGTAGCCAAAGGGTTATTCCATACCATCTGACGTCATGCTAAACAATGTCTAAGGGTGGCTAGCCGGGGGAGGGGGCCGGACTGCTCGGGGTTAGGCTGGGCATCCGTCAGCGGGTGGTGAGCAATTGCATTGTGCATCACTTGTTTGTACATATTATTAGTATTATTAGTAGTAGTACTATTATCACCATTGTATTATTATTATTATTATTATTATTATTATTACTATTATTGTTATTGTTATTATTATTATTTTCCTGTCTTATTAAACTGCCTTTATCTCAACTCACGGGCTTCACTTTCCATTTCTCTCCCCCGTCCCAGAGAGGGAGGGGGAGGGTGAGCGAACGGCTGTGTGGTGTTTAGCTGCCGGCCGGGTTAAACCATGACAATAAGTTTTAACAAGGACTGTGGAATCTGAACTAGATATCTGCATTTTCTTGAATATATAAAAATCTTATCACCTCCCACATTCACTTGGAGGAAAAAAGAAAAAGGACTCTTGCCACCAGAACTGTCAGTTACAGATTTCACCCTCCTTCGCTCCTGAAGGATTTCAATAATGCCCTGGTTTTGGCTGGGATAGAGTTAATTTTCCTCCTAGTAGCTGGTACAGTGCTGTGTGTGGGACTTAGGAAAAAAAACAATGCAGGTGACACACTGTTTTAGCTGTTGCAGAGCAGTGCTTACACTAAATCAAGGACTTTTCAAGCTTCTCATGCTGTCCTGCCAGGAAGGAGGCTAAGGGTACACAAGAATCTGGGAGGGGACAGAACCAGGACAGCTGACCCAAAAGGATAGTCCATACCATAGGATGTCACACAGAACAATAAAAATTGGGGGGACTGTTGCTGGGGGGCTGCCTGGGCAATTGCATTGTGCATCACTTGGTTCATTCCTCCCTTTTTATTATTAAGCTATCCTTATCAACTCATGAGTTCTAGAACTTTTCAATTTTCTCCCCCGTCCCACTTGGGGGTGGGGGCAAGTATTTAACTGTCTGACAGGTTAAATCGCAACCATTAAATAAGCAGGCAAACTGGCAATATATTGCAGTAGCTTCTAACCAGGAAGTGTAAGACCATTATAGGGTGAGCATAGTGCAGAACCTAGCAAGCATCTGTTAGCAGAACTCATATCTCCACACAACACTTTAAAAATAAATTACAGTGCAGACACATAATAGACTTATCACAGAGTATCCTGGGATTTTACAGAGTAAGTGACATTTATAGAATCATAGAATATCCTGAGTTGGAAGGAACCCATAAGGATTATCGAGTCCAACTCCTGGCACCACACAGGTCTACCCAAAAGTTTAGACCATGTGACTAAGTGCACAGTCCAAATGCTTCTTAAACTCCAAAAGGCTTGTTGCAGTGACTGCTTTCCTGGGGAGCCTGTTCCAGTGTGCAAACACCCTCTCAATGAAGAACCTCTTCCTTATGATCTACTCTGACTTGCTCCATGTATTAGAAAATAATATAATGTTTAGAATTGCATCTGCTAACAGTGAAAAAAATAATAACCTTCTTTATAAAAGGCCTCCAACCTGGCCTTTGAAAAATCAAGAAAACAAAGGATACTGAAGCTCAGAATAAATTAATCTTTGAGTAAATAATTTAAGTAATCATTGTGTTGTGTTTTAACCCAGCCAGCAGCTAAGGACAACTGAGCTGTTCACTCACCCTCCCCCCACCCCCCTGTGGAACAGAGGAGAAAATCAGGAAAAAAAAAAAAAGAAAGCTTATGGGATGAGATAAAAACAGTTTATTAGGACAGAAAAGAAAGGAAAATAATAGCATCACTACTACTATACTGTTAATGTGTACAAAGCAAGTGATGCACAATGCAATTGCTCATCACCCACTGATAAGCCTGTCCCCAAGCAGTGGATCCATCCCTCCCCAACACGGCCAGCCCCCCCATATTAATTGTTCAGCATGACGTCAGATGGGATGGAATACCCCTTTGGCCCATCTGGGTCAGCTGTCCTGGGTCTGTCCCCTCCCAGCTCCTGCTGCACACCCAGCTTGCCTGCTGGCAGTACAGTGTGAGAAGCTGAAAATCCTTGTCTTAATGTAAGCACTGTTCTGCAACAATTAAAACACCAGTGTGTTATCAACATTATTCTCATCCTAAATCCCAAACACAGCACCATACCAGCTACTAGGAGGAAAATTAACTCTATCCTAGCCAATACGAAGACAATATCCACCCCTTATTCCATACCATTTATGTCATGCCTAGGTCCCACACTTCCCAATACATTCCAATTAGTCATCACCTTCATATGTGTATATAAAATGTCCACTGAGCTTGTGGAGTCTGTGACTGACTTTGGGCTCAGCAGTCTTTCAGGGCAGCAGTCTTTCTGTCCCAGTAGTCTTTCAGGGCAGAAGGGATGATGTGTGATGTTGGATCATCGCATGCTGAAGCTCGTTCTGGTTCCACCACACTGCTGTGCTTGTCCAATTCTATCAAAATTCATTCATCATTATCTGCGTGGCTGTTACTGTGATACCATTAATGGGACACTAACATGATTAATTTATTCTGAGCTTCAGTATCCTTTGTTTTCTTGATTTTTCAAAGGCCAGGTTGGAGGCCTTTTATAAAGAAGGTTATTATTTTTTTCACTGTTAGCAGATGCAATTCTAAACATTATATTATTTTCTAATACATGGAGCAAGTCAGAGTAGATCATAAGGAAGAGGTTCTTCATTGAGAGGGTGTTTGCACACTGGAACAGGCTCCCCAGGAAAGCAGTCACTGCAACAAGCCTTTTGGAGTTTAAGAAGCATTTGGACTGTGCACTTAGTCACATGGTCTAAACTTTTGGGTAGACCTGTGTGGTGCCAGGAGTTGGACTCGATAATCCTTATGGGTTCCTTCCAACTCAGGATATTCTATGATTCTATAAATGTCACTTACTCTGTAAAATCCCAGGATACTCTGTGATAAGTCTATTATGTGTCTGCACTGTAATTTATTTTTAAAGTGTTGTGTGGAGATATGAGTTCTGCTAACAGATGCTTGCTAGGTTCTGCACTATGCTCACCCTATAATGGTCTTACACTTCCTGGTTAGAAGCTACTGCAATATATTGCCAGTTTGCCTGCTTATTTAATGGTTGCGATTTAACCTGTCAGACAGTTAAATACTTGCCCCCACCCCCAAGTGGGACGGGGGAGAAAATTGAAAAGTTCTAGAACTCATGAGTTGATAAGGATAGCTTAATAATAAAAAGGGAGGAATGAACCAAGTGATGCACAATGCAATTGCCCAGGCAGCCCCCCAGCAACAGTCCCCCCAATTTTTATTGTTCTGTGTGACATCCTATGGTATGGACTATCCTTTTGGGTCAGCTGTCCTGGTTCTGTCCCCTCCCAGATTCTTGTGTACCCTTAGCCTCCTTCCTGGCAGGACAGCATGAGAAGCTTGAAAAGTCCTTGATTTAGTGTAAGCACTGCTCTGCAACAGCTAAAACAGTGTGTCACCTGCATTGTTTTTTTTCCTAAGTCCCACACACAGCACTGTACCAGCTACTAGGAGGAAAATTAACTCTATCCCAGCCAAAACCAGGGCATTATTGAAATCCTTCAGGAGCGAAGGAGGGTGAAATCTGTAACTGACAGTTCTGGTGGCAAGAGTCCTTTTTCTTTTTTCCTCCAAGTGAATGTGGGAGGTGATAAGATTTTTATATATTCAAGAAAATGCAGATATCTAGTTCAGATTCCACAGTCCTTGTTAAAACTTATTGTCATGGTTTAACCCGGCCGGCAGCTAAACACCACACAGCCGTTCGCTCACCCTCCCCCTCCCTCTCTGGGACGGGGGAGAGAAATGGAAAGTGAAGCCCGTGAGTTGAGATAAAGGCAGTTTAATAAGACAGGAAAATAATAATAATAACAATAACAATAATAGTAATAATAATAATAATAATAATAATAATACAATGGTGATAATAGTACTACTACTAATAATACTAATAATATGTACAAACAAGTGATGCACAATGCAATTGCTCACCACCCGCTGACGGATGCCCAGCCTAACCCCGAGCAGTCCGGCCCCCTCCCCCGGCTAGCCACCCCTAGACATTGTTTAGCATGACGTCAGATGGTATGGAATAACCCTTTGGCTACTTTGGGTCACCTGTCCTGGGTCTGTCCCCTCCCAGCTCTTACTGCACCCCCAGCCTGCCCGTTGGCAGGACAGAGCAAAAGGCTGAGCTGTCCTTGGCTTGGTATAAGCACTGCTCTGCAACAATTAAAACATCGGGGTGTTATCAGCACTCTTCTCATCCCAAGCCAAAACACAGCATTCCACCAGCTACTAGGAAGAAAATTCTGTTCTAACTGAAACCAGGACATCTATCCACCCCTTATTCCATACCATTTATGTCATGCTCAGGTTACACTCTTTTCTATACATTCTAATTAGTCACCATTTTCATCTAGGGTATATAGTAGTCATGGTAGTGATGACATACAGTATTATATAACAATTAAAATGATACAATTCAACTCATGGGCTATTCTCACCCAGTATTAAATCCCCTTGAGGTACACACCGGACCTCTCCGTTCTTTTGCATCACCCACCAAGTGTATCCAGGTCCCTGAGCAAAAGCAATTCCACGAATGGGTTTGCCTTTTCCTGAGGCAGGAGTAGCCCAGACTGTTTTATCCAGCATATTTCTTACATGCACTACAGGAACTTTATCCCCATCTACAGTACGTAACAGGTTGGATTGGGCAGGTCCAGCTCAGTTGGCAGATCTCCTAGTATTGGCTAACCAGGTGGCCTTTGCCAAATGTGTATCCCAATTTTTGAATGTCCCAGCGCCCATTGCTTTCAAGGTAGTCTTTAACAGTCCATTGTATCGTTCAACTTTCCCAGAGGCTGGTGCATGATAGGGGATGTGATATACCCACTCAATACCATGTTCTTTGGCCCAAGTGTCTATAAGGTTGTTTCGGAAGTGAGTCCCATTGTCTGACTCTATTCTTTCTGGGGTGCCATGTCGCCATAGGACTTGCTTTTCAAGGCCCAGGATGGTGTTCCGGGCGGTGGCATGAGGCACAGGATATTTTTCCAGCCATCCAGTGGTTGCTTTCACCATGGTAAGTACATGGCGCTTGCCATTGCGAGTTTGAGGGAGAGTGATGTAATCAATCTGCCAGGCCTCTCCATATTTATATTTCAGCCATCGTCCTCCATACCAAAGAGGCTTTGACCGTTTGGCTTGCTTGATTGCAGCACATGTTTCACAGTCATGAATAACCTGTGCTATAGCATCCATGGTCAAGTCCACCCCTCGATCACGAGCCCATCTGTATGTTGCATCTCTGCCTTGATGGCCTGAGGTGTCATGGGCCCATCGGGCTATAAATAATTCACCTTTATGTTGCCAATCCAGGTCCACCTGAGCTACTTCAATTTTAGCAGCCTGATCCACCTGCTGGTTGTTTTGATGTTCTTCAGTAGCCCGATTCTTGGGCACATGAGCATCTACGTGGCGTACCTTTACAGCCAGATTCTCTACCCGAGCAGCAATGTCTTGCCACAATGCAGCAGCCCAGATGGGTTTGCCCCTGCGCTGCCAGTTGTTTTGCTTCCATTGCTGTAACCATCCCCACAGGGCATTTGCTACCATCCATGAATCAGTGTAGAGATAGAGAACTGGCCATTTTTCTCGTTCAGCAATGTCTAAAGCCAGCTGAATGGCCTTCACTTCTGCAAACTGACTCGATTTACCTTCTCCTTCAGCAGCTTCTGCAACTCATCGTGTAGGACTCCATACAGCAGCCTTCCATCTCCGATGCTTCCCCACAATACGACAGGACCCATCAGTGAACAGGGCATATTTCTTCTCATTCTCTGGTAACTGGTTGTACAGTGGGGCTTCTTCAGCATGACCCACCTCCTCCTCTGATGATATCCCAAAGTATTTGCCTTCTGGCCAGTCCATAATCACTTCCAATATTCCTGGGCGACTGGGGTTTCCTATTCGAGCCCGCTGAGTAATCAGTGCAACCCGCTTGCTCCATGTAGCATCAGTTGCATGATGTGTAGAGGAGACCCTTCCTTTGAACATCCAGCCTAGTACCGGCAATCGGGGTGCTAGGAGGAGCTGCGCTTCAGTACCGACCACCTCCGAAGCAGATTGAACTCCTTCGTATGCTGCCAATATCTCCTTTTCAGTTGGAGTATAGCGGGCCTCAGATCCTCTGTATCCCTGACTCCAAAACCCCAGGGGCCGACCTCGAGTTTCCCCAGGTTCTTTCTGCCAGAGGCTCCAGGTGGGGCCGTTCTCCCCGGCTGTGGTGTAGAGCACATTCTTTACATCTGGTCCTGTTCAGACTGGCCCAAGGGCTACTGCATGGACTATTTTCTGCTTGATTTGTTCAAAGGCTTGTTGTTGCTCAGGTCCCCATTCAAACTCATTCTTCTTATGGGTTACTTGGTAGAGCGGGTTTACAATCAGACTGTAATTTGGAATGTGCATTCTCCAAAACCCCACAACACCTAGGAAAGTCTGTGTTTCTTTTTTGCTAGTTGGTGGAGACATGGCTGTTATTTTGTTGATCACATCCATTGGGATTTGACGACGTCCATCTTGCCATTTTATTCCTAAAAACTGGATCTCTCGTGCAGGTCCTTTGACTTTATTTTGTTTTATGGCAAAACCGGCTTTCAGAAGGATTTGGATTATTTTCTTCCCTTTCTCGAAAACTTCCTCTGCTGTGTCACCCCACACAATAATGTCATCGATGTACTGCAGGTGTTCAGGAGCTTCCCCCTGCTCTAGCGCAGACTGGATCAGTCCATGGCAAATGGTAGGGCTGTGTTTCCACCCCTGGGGCAGTCGATTCCAAGTATATTCGACTCCCCTCCAAGTGAAAGCAAATTGTGGCCTGCACTCTGCTGCTAGAGGGATGGAGAAAAATGCATTAGCGATATCAATTGTGGCGTACCACTTGGCTGCCTTTGATTCAAGTTCGTACTGAAGTTCCAGCATGTCCGGCACTGCAGCACTCAGTGGTGGCGTCACTTCGTTCAGGCCACGATAGTCCACTGTTAGTCTCCACTCGCCATTAGACTTTCGCACTGGCCATATGGGACTATTAAAAGGGGAATGAGTCTTGCTGATCACTCCTTGGCTCTCCAGTTGACTAATTAGCCCATGGATGGGAATCAGGGAGTGTTGGTTGGTGCGATATTGCCGCCAGTGCACAGTTGTGGTAGCGATTGGCACTTGCTGTTCTTCGACCCTCAGCAACCCCACAACAGAGGGGTCCTCTGAGATACCGGGCAAGGTAGACAATTGTTTAATGTCCTCTGTCTCTAATGCAGGTATGCCAAAAGCCCACCGGAACCCTTTTGGGTCCTTGAAATATCCTCTCCTGAGGTAGTCTATGCCAAGGATACACGGAGCATCCGAGCCAGTCACAATACAGTGCTTTTGCCACTCATTCCCAGTCAGACTCACTTCAGCCTCCAATACAGTCGACTGCTGGGATCCCCCTGTCACTGAGTCCCCCAAGGACTCAGCCTTTTGACAGAGCAAAAGGCTGAGATGTCCTTGGCTTGGTATAAGCACTGCTCTGCATCAGTTAAAACATCGGGGTGTTATCAGCACTCTTCTCATCCCAAGCCAAAACACAGCATTCCACCAGCTACTAGGAAGAAAATTCTGTTCTAACTGAAACCAGGACACTTATCAAATTACAACAGTTTTAGATTAAAGCTTTTCCCTATTACATGTGCTTGGATGTTAATTACGTTTTCACTACATGAATTTCTAATAACGTTCATATCATACTTAAATATTTTTGAGTCATTGATAATTTTGTGGTATCCAGCTGTAGAGCATGATTCAGATACCCTTATAATTCAGGTAGTGTTTCATCTATTTCTTTCCTTTCAGTGCTATAGTTCAGCTTTAAGCAATAGTTTATATTACCTTGCATTCTCTTGTTTACTGAGAAATGTTTCTCTGCCTGTGGGGAGAATAAGGGGTAGAAAAAGTACTCTCGGGTTTTGCCTTAAGTCATTACCTTCTCTTGCCCATGTTCGAACTAGTGAATTTTACTGGATTTCGGCAGTATTTCTGGATATTCAGGCTCTGTTTCCATTCAATCTAGAGGAAAGTACGGTGTTCTTGGCATCTAGTTTTCTCATGAGGAATCTTAATGTGGCCTCTGAGATTAACTTTCAGGGGCTAATTTGGGAAATCAGCTTCTTCTAAGAAGCTAGTGAAATAGCTTCTATAATCCATTCCAGACAGTATCAGAAAAGGTTTCAATGAGATCATTTTGCCACAGCTTTCTGATCAGATGTCACGCAAGATGCTTCATCCAATTTGGAAGAGGAAATAAAGGAATGAATATTAGTTCTAATTTTATGATCTTTTTGAAATATTTGATTAATGTGACACTTTGGTAATAAAAGGACAAATGTGATGCTGTAATGAGATAAGGCTAGCTAGATTACAAATCATTTCTGTTTGAGACAACAATACCAGACAACAGAAGGGAGGTAGTGATCATACCACAAGCATAATGTTCTTGAAATGGGTACTTTTTAGATGCTCATCTTGTTTTTCCAATTACAGGGACTTGCCATGAGGTGCTGAAGCCTTGTCTCATTGATTCAGAGAGACTGGACCTAAATGGCGCAGCATGACTTTGCTCCAGCCTGGCTTAATTTTCCTACTCCACCATCATCAACAAAGGTATGTTTTTGCTGTTCTTGTCAGGCGGTTTCAATATTAAAGTCTAAATGTCATAACGTCAATCATAATAAAAACAATAATAAAACATAATAAATATGGGAAGGGTGATAACAGATGATATATATCAAGTCTTGCTGTCATGATTTAAATAGCTGAACCTTGGTTCTCAAGCTCATATCTCTAGTAGGGTGTTTCTGCTTGAGCACCTGAGTTCAAGGAAAGAAGAATGCAGACACACTGCCAGAGCTGTTGTTAGCTCTTTCCTAATTTGTGTGAATTAGCTATGTCCTAATTTGTGTGAATGCAGAAGCAAAGGCAGCACTGGATATTTCAGACTCCTAGTATCTGTTTTATTTTTCTATTTGTAGACCTGCCTTCTTTCCTTCTTTGTTCTAATCTTTTTAAATGCAGTATCTGTATCTACAGCTATGAGAGTGGTATTGCCTTGCTTTAATGTATTTAAGTTTCTTGCTGTCTTCATGTCAATGGAAAATATTTAGCCTTTATAAACTTTGGAAATGAGCTTGTGCTATTGTTCAGTGCATAGTCAGCAGTCAGTATTAGTTGACTCCATTGCTTTACTTATGTATCTGCACACACATGCATGCATGAACTTTTATTCAGGTCACTGAATATTTTTACTGCTCTATTTATCTTCTATGCTGAACTAGCTAGCTTGTTTATTGTAGTCCATCAGCAACTGTCAATTGCTATTACGGGAATGTTAGGCTCATCTGTTCCTGAGATCTGTATGTTTTTAATCTGCTTGATTTCTGAGATATTCAACTCTTTGATCTGCTTTTTCTAATGTAATACACTTTCAGAAGGAAAAGTAATTAGAGCTTAATTTAATACAGTGTCCCAATTATAAAACAATTTTCTCCGTGTGTTTCATGAATCTGCTGGAAGGGACTTACCTGCATACTTAAAATGCCAGTACAGCATGATAAAGGCAAGTTCCAGCATTGCCCAAGTACTATTCAAATATATCTGAGGTGTGAGTTTTTTTTGTTGCCTCCTTCCCAAATTGTGGAAAGCTTCATTGGAAACATCTGTCTTCCATGAATCTTTACCTGAAGGAGTTTAGATAAACTTTCATTTCTTCCAAAAGCTATGTAGTTGTATGCTTTGTCTGTTATAGTCCTTGTGCTTCATTGTCTGTATTGCAGCTTATTTCCTTGTGTTACCTCTTCCTTTAGCGATGAGCATTTTGTGATACACAGCCCGTTTGGATATTAAGCACTTAGTCTTTTTGGTCCTACCCATGTGTAGTAATTCCTAATTTACATCATAAGGCTTGTTCTGTCCTTCCTTCACAAGAAAGATCTCAAATGTTGTGGCCCCCTGCGTGCTGCCCGACCCCCCCCCCCAACACTTCCTAGAATAGGTGTTTGTTTCTGCTTCCCATATCTGAACAAGGCAGCTGAAGAAAAGAGCCAGATAAGAGGGCTGGAGATGAAGAAAGAAGGGAAGGCATCTCATGTTTCATGCAGGATGGGCCTGGGATGAAGCTGTGGTATCAACAACATCTAGATTGGAAAAGGAGAAACTGAACTCTGACCCGTTTCCCTGAAGAGGCCCCTTTATGAACCGTTGTGGTGGTTTTACTCAGGTGGGCAGCCAAGCTCCACCACAACCGCTCTCTCACTCCCCCTCTCCTCAGAAGGAAGGGGGAGAAAATACAACACAGAGAACTCGAGGTTTGAGATGAGAAAGGTTTAATTAAAGGGAAAGGGAATGGGAAGGAAAAACAGATACAAAAGAAACAATCGGTCTGCACGGAAGCACAGAGAGAGAGAAAAATTATTCTCTACTTCCCATCAGCGAGCGGTGTTCGGCCACATCCTGGGAAGCAGGGCCTCAAAACGCGTAGTGGTTGTTCAGGAGGAACAGCCCCCTCCCCCACGAGAGCCCCCCCTTTTATTGCTGAGTGTGACATCAGGTGTTATGGAATATCCCTTTGGTTGGTTTAGGTCAGCTGCCCCGGCAATGTCCCCTCCCCATCACTTGCCCACCCCCAGCCTGCTGGCTCTTGGGGGCTTAGGAGTCCTGATGCTGTGCCAGCACTACGCAGCAATAGACACAACACTGGAGTGATATCAGTGCTGTTCCAGCTACGAGTGCAGAGCACAGCACTGTGTGGGCTGCTGCAGGGAAAAGGTGACTCCAGCTCAGACAGACCCAACACAACCGTATCTTCAGGAGTTTGGTTCCCTCTCAGTGCCGCGTAGCTGAGGCTTTCCCTCATGTAGGTAAAGGTCAGTATTAGAAAAACCTGACAAAAGGAATCTGAGAATGTGAATGAACTCTCATAATGGGACTGAAATGAATTACATCTAGATTAAAATTCAATTCACCTATTGCTCCTGGTTTCCTTTTAAGGTGAAGCTTTTGATAAATAAGTGATAGGGAGGTGATATAAAACTGGGTAGCCACTGCTGAGCAGCTTTAGTTCAGGTCTGGACCTATGTTGTGGTTTAACCCAGCAGGCAGTGAAGTACCACACACAGCTGTTTCCCCCCCAGTGGGATGGGGGAGACAATCAGGAAGAAAAAGTAAAAGCTCATGGGTTGAGATACAGTTTAATAGGACAGGAAAGGAAGAGAAAACTGAAGTTCAACAAGGCCAAGTGCTGGGTCCTGTTGTGCCACTTGGGGCACCAGAACCCCAAGAAGCGCTACAGCCTGGGAGCTGAGTGGTTTGAAAGCTGCCTGGCAGAGAAGGACCTGGGAGTATTGGTTGATAGTCGGCTGAATATGAGCCAGCAGTATGCTCAGGTGGCCAAGAAGGCCAAACAGCATCCTGGCTTGTATCAGAAACGGTGTGGCCAGCAGGGCTAGGGAAGTGATTGTCCCCCTGTATTTGGCTCTGGTGAGGCCGCACCTCGAGTACTGTGTTCAGTTTTGGGCCCCTCACTACAGGAAGGACATCGAGGTGCTCGAGTGAGTCCAGAGAAGGGCGACGAAGCTGGTTAGGGGTCTGGAGAACAAGTCTTACGAGGAGTGGCTGAGGGAACTGGGGTTGTTTAGCTTGGAGAAGGGGAGGCTCAGGGGTGATTTTATTGCTTTCTATAGGTACCTCAAAGGAGGCTGTAGAGAGGTGGGGATTGGTCTGTTCTCCCACGTGCCTGGTGATAGGACAAGGGGAAATGGGCTAAAGTTGCACCAAGGGAGGTTTAGTTTGGATGTTAGGAGAAACTTCTTTACTGAAAGGGTTATTAGGCACTGGAATGGGCTGCCCAGGGAAGGGGTTGAGTCACCATCCCTGGAGGGCTTTAAAAGACATTTAGATGTAGAGCTTAGTGCTTAGCTGCCTGCCAGGTTAAACCACAATACAGTGGTATTACAGGAAGTAGCCCAGATTAATGAAGAATGAATCTTAATGGAACCAGAGAAGTGCAGTGGTGATGTTACCAGAATTGGCTTTAGCATGCAACAATCCAACACTACATACCATCTCTACTGTCCAGAATGACCATTATGATGGAGGGAGCCTAAAATCAATCCCACTGTGAGCCCGTGGGGCATGTAAGCGAATGGCTGGTTTAAATTGCAACAGAAGGGCAGCCAGAACTTACAAAAGTTTTCTAAGAATTCTTTGGGGATAGCAGTTCATTATTGAGGTCTAGATTAAGGCAGAATGCAAATGTTTTTTATTTTTTATTTATATATATATTATTTTATCCAAGTCTTGCTGCTATCAGAATAGTGTTTTGCCTTTTCTGTCTCAACTCAGAATGTGTCAGAATAGCAACTGGTATATTATGGATCATGATTTGTTATGTGTTTACAAATATTATGTGAATAAGCCATTACTGCTGTCTTTTAGGGGGTAGACAGAGGAGTGGGAGGGGGAGGGTTTTTCTCAGGAATAAGCTTCAGGCAGCAAAATCAATACTTTTGTGTAGTGAACCTAATACTCCCAAGAACTCCTAAACTTATTTTGCTCACGTAGTACATTTTTCACATAGCTACAAAAGCAAAAATGCCCAGATAGTATGGCACTAGGGAATGTTTGATTTCTTGCACATGCGCAATACAGTGAGCTCAGTGAACATTAAGTCTGGTGCTGGAGGGAAGGGGAAACTTTTTGCTGTTATTGGGAGATGTGTGGCACATAGAACAGTAAGACAGCATTACTTTTGCAGAAAGAAAAGTTATTCTTGAATTTTTAAGGTGTAGTAGCGAAAGAAATCCTATAGTGTTAAAATAGTAAAGGCAGATAGACATAATAGGGAAGACAGCTTCTGTAAGAGGTGATATTTTTTGATTTAATCCCTTTAGGTATGAGTTCTAGTGAGGATGTATTTTGATTTGAGTGGTATTCTCAGCATAAGGTTTTAACTTATGCAGTATTTCCTACTGGTATATTAAAGATTTACTTTAAAATTTCTATAATCCCTACTAATGAGTTGATAATTGGAAGTATATTTGTGAATCTGTACTTTTGACTGTTTTATTTGGATTTCATAACTACTTGTGTTTGTGATTTTTGAAACAGCAAAGATCCCATGGCTTGCTGCAGCTGAGCAAACCAAGCTACCAGGACGACTATGAGAAGCTCCCATGACAGTGTTCCCACATCGCCCAATTGAGGAATTTAGAGAAATATTGTTGCCAGCAGCTGGCTTCAAGGACGGCATCTAAGTGACTGCTAATCACAAGGGGGGTTGTTTTCTGGCAGGTGGGGTTGTTTTCTTGCAGTTGTTTGTCTGAGTGCTTTTGACCAATAATCTTGTGTGAGACACTATCCGTTCCTGTTAAGTTCACTATAAAAGTCAGGCTATTCGGGTAATAAAATGGAGCATGATCTGACCATACTGGTGTCTGTCGTGTTTTTGGCCGTTCTTCCTGCAACAAATAGCGTCCGAACAGGCTGAGACCCGCAGACACTGAAAGACGCTAAGAGACCTGACAGACGCTGAGAGAAGCTGAGAGACACTGAGAGACCTGAGAGACACTGAGAGCCCTGAGAGACGCTTCAGAGACACGGACAGCCCTGAGAGACATGGAGAGACCTGACAGAAGCCGAAACACCCGAGAGACACTGAGAAACTCCAAGCACCGATCCGGACACAGACAATCGTGGTGAGACGTGGAGAGAAATCGCAGTGAGACGCGGAGAGAAATCACAGTGAGATGCGGGGAGAAATAGTGGTGAGACGCGGGGAGAACTCGCACTGAGACGCCGGGAGATATCGCGGTGAGACGCGGGACATCCGGGATCGAGTCGCTATGGGAGACCAGAGGTGTCAGTGAATTACAGCAGACGACCGCCACTGTGTGGCGAGTTGGCATATAGTAGAGGGGTGGAGATCATGACCCTGCAGCCTGTCTGATGTAACCATGGAGGAGGAAGCGGCTGTGCAGCTTCTCTCTAGCTTTCTCTCTAAGAGAGGCGTATCTTGCAATGTAAAAAAGATCAAATCCTTGGTACATTGGGCCCAGAAGGAGGGTTTTCTAAAAGAAATCCCTCTAATTGGGCCCAGATGAGTGACGGCTCGTAGGAGATCATTTAAGGGATACAACCATCACAAGCAGAAAGTTCGATAAAGATCTATGTATGACCTGGCGTGCAGTGCTTAATGCGCTGTGCGGTATGAAAACCGAACGGCTGCTGGCTATGGTGGCAGCGCAAGCTTTCTCAGTACCGTCTGGGACTGACAGACCGCCAAGTACGAAACCTGAGACCTCAGGAATGCAACTGACACAATTTTTATCGTCGGTTCCTGCACCCACCCCAGTTCGGGGTATGACTTCTCCAATAAATCAATCAGCGGCAGAAATAACCGAGGGACTATCGGAGCAGAGTGCTGATGGGGAGTGGGGGCTGCCCTCCCCATCCCCCGTGCCAGAAAATCTTGATAAAGCTGTGCTGCCAGGATCTGTGCCGCTGCCAGGCAGCAATAAATCCACTCGGGATGCTTCGCCAATGAGAGGTGCAGCAGCAGCTTGCAAAAATCGACCTTCAGGAGCTGATGGGTACATGCAAAGAAAACAAGACCTGATTAACAGACTGGAGACTCAGCTAGCGAAACAGAAACAGCTGAGGATTGAGGAACTCAAAATTGTTCAAGAGAAAGCTGCCAAGATCAAAGAGTGGGTAACATTTAAGCTGAGAGAGCTTGAGCTAGAAAACTACCACCTGAAAAACTGTAATCAGAGGCTGATGGAGCAAATTGAAGCCCTTCAGGATACACTGCAAGGTATGACCAACATTTCTCCCTTTAAATCTCTTTGGAGCTGTTATAAATGAAGTCTCAACTCAATCTTAATTTAGTAATATTTATACTTATAAAAGGTATAAAAGGCATAAAAGGTATAAAAGGCAAGTAAACAGCGCTGGGTGTGCGGGGAGTCTATGCTCCACCAACATGCACACACGAACATCAAACATTCTAAATATATAGAACATCGCTTTTACATATTAAACTCGAGTATGCCTATACATGCATACAATCAGGAAAGGTAACAAACAATTCTTTAAGTTACTAAATTCGAGTACACCTAAACCTATGTAAAATCAGAAAAGGTAACAATCCTTTAAGTTCCATGACTTACCAGTCTCCATTTCCCATTCCTTTTCTTGATTACAAACAAGTCTCCATTTTCCATTCCTTTTGAACAATATGTCTCGCTTTAAGTTGTCAAGCAACTCGGTCTTCAGGCCTTATGTATCCCGTTCTTCCCGGATCGAAGAAAAGCATATCCATCTCCTTCTCAAGGCCAATAGGCCTGGGTCAAAAGGCACGTCCAGGTCAGCAGGGGGCGTAACAGCAAAGGCCTTCGATGGCTGTAGCAGCAAAGGGGCCCATGGTGTATCAGTCGGATCAGTAAAGGAGCCCGCAGCTCCCTCACTATCTGGCAAGCCACATATTTGTGACTGTGGCTCCACATGGCTCTTTAAGGCCTCAGAGATTGCTCGCCAGGTGCCGAGCAATCCCACTTCAACCTTGTCGTTTTCAGTTGCAGAGTCCCACACCTTGACCTCAGTTTGGTCCCATATTTCAGGCTCATAAACTGTCCAATTGTTAATAAGGAGAATGAGCTGTAAGGTTACCAGGACAGTCTTTGTTCCTAAGGACGTATGATTCCCCATAATGCGCAACTGCTTACCAGCGAGAGGCAGTTGTGTGCACAGGTCCACTTCTCTCAGCTTGAGCTTCTCTCCAGCTCCAGTGCGCCTATTTCCAGTGACTTTCTGTACGAGCTTCTCTGAGCAGTTTACTGAGTTTGGCCGAACCTATCTTCATGAGGCAATCGAAGTGCCTGTTCCCGTCCTGGTTTCCATTCTCCCAGCCTGTTCCTCTTCACTTCTTTTTCCTGCTTCTTTATTGATGTAACTTCATCATGTTGCCTTTTTTTTTGTTTTTATCTTGAGGGCAGGCTCCCCTCTTATACCCTTCTCTCCACAGCAGTTCTTTTCAAAACAACTTTTCATTGGTCAAACAACTTTGAATGTAACAACAACAGCAAACACCCAGAAACATCCATGCCTTAAAGGCTGGAGAACAAGAGACCAGCTGGAGAACAGGAAACTGGAGACTGCATGGAGTCTTCTGAATCACCCTTCTTTGTTCCCTCTAAACTCTTTTATATTCCTGATGGCCTCATCTTTAAGAGTCTAATGTTATCTCAAACATGGGGCTTTCCAACCCCCATGGCCACATTCCCAAATCTCCCCCTTCTTTATTAATATCAACCATTTTCTCGACACGAATTACCACTCCATATATAACAGGAGCTGTAATTCTCTGAAGTCCAGAGCGCCACGGGCTTCTTTACCTGAGAAGATAGACCAGAAATCTATGCTTCTTGCACCTGGTTTCAGTCAGCTATGTCAAACAAGAACTACCAAATGTGTCTTCTCTACAACAAGCATCTGCTCGACATCGCAGGCGATGCCCTCCTCTTCCGACCCCACCTTCCCAGGTGCCCTTACAAAACAGGTTTGAGGCCCTGGAGAATGAGAGATCGACAGCAACTGAGGAAGAGGTAGAAAGTGTTCCCAGGAGGATTCCTAAGGTGAGGAGGTCAACTCCACGCATCAGGACTGCCTCCGCCAAGAACGAAAGAAGGGTGATTGTTGTGGGTGACTCTGTCCTTAGGGGAACAGAGGGCCCTATTTGTCGGCCTGACCCTACCCGTAGGGAGGTCTGCTGCCTCCCTGGGGCCAGGGTCAGGGACATTGCCAAGAAGGTCAAGCGCCTGGTACGGCCCACTGACTACTACCCGCTATTGGTCTTTCAGGCTGGTAGCGATGAAGTAGCAAAGAGAAGTCCGAAGGCGATCAAAAGAGACTTTAGGGATTTGGGGCGACAACTTAGAGGTTCAGGCGCGCAGGTTGTGTTTGCCTCTGTCCTTCCGATAGGGGGGATGGAAGCTGAAAGGTGCGCTGTTCGCATAAACTCGTGGCTTCGTGACTGGTGTGACCGGCACAACTTTGGGTTCTTTGATCACGGGAAGGTCTATGCTACACCGGGCCTGATGGCACCGGATGGGATGGGCCTCTCTCGGAGAGGGGTAAGGATCTTGGGTCAGGAGTTGGCAGGGCTGATAGATAGGGCTTTAAACTAGAGTCGAAGGGGGAAGGGGCTAAAACCAGGCACGCCGGTGAAGACCTAAGGGATGGTACGCTAGAATCAGAGGGGCTGTGTGCCAGTGAGGTCCTTCGGTTCGATCCACAAGGTGCTGAGTGTAAGGAGACGCACCTGAAATGCTTCTACACGAACGCACGCAGTATGAGGAATAAAATGGATGAGCTAGAAGTCCTGGCCCAGTCCCGCAACTACGACATCATCGGCATAAGCGAAACCTGGTGGGATGAGTCCTGTGACTGGGGTGTTGCGATAGACGGTTACAGGCTCTTCAGGAGGGACAGGCAGGGTAGGCGAGGTGGTGGGGTGGCGATGTATGTGAAGCAGGGGCTGGACTGTGTGGAACTTCAGGTCGGCGATGGCAAAGTTGAGAGCCTCTGGGTAAGGATCAAGGGACGAACGAATAAAGGGGATGTCGTTGTGGGAGTCTATTACAGACCGAAAAAGGAGAACTAAAGAATATATAGGGCCGCTCCTTGACAGGGAAGGTCTTCTCACAGACGATGACATAGGCAAAGCAGAGACGCTTAACGCCTTCTTTGCCTCTGTCTTCAATGCCGATGATGGGCTTCGGGACCCAGAGTGCCCCGAGCTGGAGGACCGGGACGGTGGGGATGACAAACTCCCAACTGACCCTGAACGTGTGCGGGATCTGCTACTCCACCTGGATCCCTACAAGTCCATGGGTCCGGATGGGATTCATCCCCGGGTGCTGAAAGAGCTGGCGGACGTCATCGCGGAACCTCTCTCAATTATTTTTCAACGATCCTGGGAGTCTGGAGAGGTCCCGGTAGACTGGAAGCTGGCAAATGTTGTGCCGATTTTCAAGAAGGGTCAGAAAGAAGACCCTAGCAATTACAGGCCTGTCAGTCTCACATCAGTGCCTGGTAAAATCATGGAAAAGATGGTTCTCGAACGTATTGAGGCGCACCTGGGGGACAAAGCAGTCATTGGTCCCAGCCAGCATGGGTTTGTGAAGGGTAGGTCCTGCCTAACTAACCTGATTTCCTTTTATGATAAGATCACCCGTATGGTAGACCAAGGGAAACCAGCTGATGTGATTTTTTTGGACTTCAGCAAGGCTTTTGACACGGTTTCCCATAGGATCCTACTGGACAAAATGTCCAGCATACAGCTAAATAAAAACATCATACGATGGGTGAGCAATTGGCTAACGGGCAGGGCCCAAAGGGTTATGGTGAATGGGGCTGCGTCAGGCTGGCGGGCGGTCACCAGTGGGGTCCCTCAAGGCTCCATTTTAGGGCCGGTACTTTTCAATATTTTTATAAACGATCTGGATGTAGGAATAGAAGGCATTTTGAGCAAGTTTGCTGATGACACCAAATTTGGAGGAGTTGTGGACTCGAATGAGGGTGGAAAGGCCTTGCAGAGGGATCTGGATAGGTTGGAGAGCTGGGCGATCGCCAACCGCATGAAGTTCAATAAGAGCAAGTGCCGGGTCCTACACCTGGGACGGGGAAACCCTGGCTGCACGTACAGACTGGGCGATGAGACGCTGGAGAGCAGCCTAGAAGAGAGGGATCTGGGGGTCGTGGTAGACAGCAAGTTGAATATGAGCCGGCAGTGTGCCCTGGCAGCCAGGAGGGCCAACCGTGTCCTGGGGTGCATCAAGCACGGCATCGCTAGTAGGTCGAGGGAGGTGATTGTCCCGCTCTACTCTGCGCTGGTGCGGCCTCACCTCGAGTACTGTGTGCAGTTCTGGGCACCACAGTATAAAAAGGACATGAAACTGTTGGAGAGTGTCCAGAGGAGGGCTACGAAGATGGTGAAAGGCCTGGAGGGGAAGACGTACGAGGAACGGCTGAGGGCACTGGGCCTGTTCAGCCTGGAGAAGAGGAGGCTGAGGGGAGACCTCATCGCAGTCTACAACTTCCTCGTAAGGGGGTGTCGAGAGGCAGGAGACCTTTTCTCCATTAACACCAGTGACAGGACCCGCGGGAATGGAGTTAAGCTGAGGCAGGGGAAGTTTAGGCTGGATATCAGGAAGGGGTTCTTCACAGAGAGAGTGGTTGCACACTGGAACAGGCTCCCCAGGGAAGTGGTCACTGCACCGAGCCTGACTGAATTTAAGAAGAGATTGGACTGTGCACTTAGTCACATGGTCTGAACTTGGGTAGACCTGTGCGGTGTCAAGAGTTGGACTTGATGATCCTTAAGGGTCCCTTCCAACTCAGGATATTCTATGATTCTATGATTCTATGATTCTATAAGCATCGTCCTTGCCAATGACACCTTCACTGAGGCTAGAGAGGACAAATCACTGCTTTCTCAGAACACACTGAAGCTCATGTCTGACCCATCAAGCTGGAATCTCTCTGCAGAGAAAGGCATATTTTCAACCATAAGCTCTGAACACAGGTTAGGGTGCTCTGATCCTGTGTCTCCGGACCCTCCAGCTAAGCCCACAAAAAATCCTTGAGGCTTTGACTTTCCGGTCTTCACTAGAGGGAAACCACTGCACTGTGAGCACCTTGCAACAAGTGTCTTTGGATGGAGCCGGCTCCTCTGATGATCTGAGTGCCAGGTTCCGTTCCCACCACCTGGATTCTACTTCCTCAGGAGAAATAATGAGCATGCTTGAGGGCACCCTCCAGACTACTGGGCCACCCCTGGCCATGTCAACATTGGCTGTTACAGCAGGTTCCATCTCTCCAAGGAGGGACAGGTGCTCCAACGTCATATGTGATGCTTTCATAGAGGGGCATAGGCATGCTACGTCCTTGGCCTGCCCTATTATTATCAACCCTGTGCAAGGCACCGGGTCGTGGCAGCCACATGGCTGCAAGCTTCTACAACAAGCTCAAAAAATGGTTTTGGACTATGGATTACAATCCCAGGCAGCTCAACAGATAATTCAATGGATTTTTCGGGCAAAACCAATGTGTCCACTTGACTGTCGAAACTTGGCGGGCTTATTGTTAACTCCTTCCCCATTGTTATTGTTTGAAAGGGAACGGTTGCAGTTACCACAGGGGGAAGCGGGTCAACTGCGTCAAACGGGGGGCCCTCTGTATGGGATTACTGCAGAGATGTTAAAGGGAACGAGTCCTTATCTCAATACCCAGATTCAGTTGCAGTTCCCTGCGATTATTCACCAAACAGCTGCACAGCTCGCACTGAGGGCTCTTCTTAGTCTCCCAGGGGAAAAGAAAGCACCTCCATTCACATCTGTAGAACAGGCCCCTGGGGAACCATATGATAAATTTATCGATCAGTCCAGGCAACCAGATGTGGTAGCACAGGACTGTCAGAGATTTGTTTTTATGGTACCCTTCATTAACAAACAGGCCCCAGCAAAGCACTATGAATGGCTAGTTCTTCTACAGGAGATGAGGAATTCCCCTATATTATGTCAATTATATGTGGCCTGGGCATTACAACCAATTCAGACAGCGTGGTGTGACGTAATTATTTACCATTATATGGATAACATTCGGTTTGGTAGGCCAGAATGCTTCCAGGATTCAGATTTAAAGTTTATTTGGGATACTTTGGAAGCAAAAGGGTTGAAGATAGCCCCAGAGAAGGTTCAACAGAAACAGCCATGGCTATACTTGGGATATACTTTATATATACCTATATAAAATTGTGATTCGTTTTCCAGGAGCTGGATCACCCTGACAGGCCAAACAGTAACACAAGCCTGAATCGACCCTGAAAGCAGGCCCAACCCCTTGATTGAAGGCGTTTGCCTATTATGATCCAGCTACGTGCACAGAAGACAGATCCTGGGGCTATAGGAACCCAGTATATATACTTAATAGAATAATTAGGTTATTAGCTGTAATAGAAATAGTTATAAATAAAGCCGGAGATGCACTTGGATTAATTGCAAAGCAAAATACCAAGATGAGAACTGCTTTGTATCAAAATCGCCTAGCTTTGGATTATTTACTAGCACAAGAAGAAGAAGTCTGTGGAAAATTTAGCTTTAATAATTGCCGTTTAAAGATTGATGATGAGAGTGTTTCTTCCTAGTAGCTGATAGAATGTTATGTTCTGGTTTAGGATGAGAAGAATGCTAATAAATGCTGATGTTTTAATTGTTGCAGAGCAGTGCTTACACCAAGCCAAGGATGTTTCAGCTTCTCACTGTCCTGCCAGCAGGCAGGCTGGGAGGAGGGCCGGACTGCTCGGGGTTAGGCTGGGCATCGGACAGCAGGTGGTGAGCAATTGCATTGTGCATCACTTGTTTCGTACACATTATTACTAGTAGTACTATTATCATCATTATTGTTATTATTATTACTGTTATTATTTTCTTGTTTTTATCTCAACTCACAGGCTTCACTTTCCCATTTCTCTCTCCCATCCCAGAAAAGGAGGGGGGGAGGTGAGCGAGTGGCTGTGTGTTGTTTAGCTGCCCGCTGGGTTAAACCACAACAGAAAGAAAAGCTGTAAATGAACTTGTAAAGGAAATTAGAAAATTGGCCCACGTCCCAGCAAAAACCTGGAAGGATATGGAATGGGATTTATTTTCATGGCTGCCTGGTGGACCATGGGTTAAAAGAATGTTATTTTTATTGTTATGTGGTGTAATGATGTTATTGTTTATACCTTGTATGATACCTTGCCTTACATTATTAATACACCGGGTGATAAATAGTACATTTGTAATAACTTCATTATAAAAGGAAGGGGATATGTCAATTATGATGCTTAAGAATTGGACCCTCCAAGAACGGACTGATTAAATCCAGTTATTAACAATAGAAGAGACACGAATTGTTGATATTAAAAAGAAGATAAGGGATTGTGAGGAATGTGTTAACAATTAGTGTCAATAAAGAACAGTCCTGTCTGCCTCTGGGCCCTGCACTGGCAATTTAATTCTTGAACCACAGATGCAGTGTGTTTATAGGTTAGGGTATGGGTTTAGGGTTGGGGGTTGGATTTATGTTAAAAGTTTAGGGTTGGGGATTGAATATAGTTTTAGATGTTAGGGTTGGGTGTTGGATATAGGGTTGGGGGTTCGGGTTGAGTGTTGGATAAAGGGTTGGGGGTTAGGGTTGAGGGTTGGATTTAGGGTTGGTGTTGGGGGTTGGATATAGGTTTAGAGGTTAGTGTTGGGGGTTGGTGTCGAAGATTGGATATAGGCTTAGAGGTTGGGGTTGTGGGTTGGATATAGGTTTAGAGGTTGGGGTTTTGGGTTGGGGGTTGGATATAGGTTTAGAGGTTGGGGTTCGTGGTAGGGTTTTGGGGCTGGATTTAGGTTTAGACGTTGGGGTTGGGGGTTGGAGTTGTGGGTTGGATATATGTTTAGAGGTTAGGGTTTAGGGTTGGGGTTTTGGGTTGGATATAGTTTTGGAGGTTAGGGTTAGGGGTTGGTGTTGGAAATAGGTTTAGATGTTAGTGTTGGGGTTGGGGGTTGAAATTATGTTTAGAGTTTGGGTTTGGGGGTTGGGGTTAGTGGTTGGATATGGGTTTAGAGGTTAGGGTTGGGGTTGGGGGTTGGATGTAGGTTTACAGATAAGGGTTGTGGGTTGAATATAGGTTTAGAGGTTAAGGTTGGGGGTTGGATATAGGTTTAGAGGGTAGGGTTGGGGTTAGGGTTCGGGGTTGGATATAGGCTTGGGTGTTGGGGTTGGGGCTTGGATATATGGCTGGGTGTTAGGTTTGGGGGTTGGTTATAGGGTTGGGGGTTGGGTTTTGGGGGTTGCGGGATGGATATAGGGTTGGGAGGTGGGGTTGGGAGTTGGTTATTGGGTTCGGAGTTGGTTATAGGGTTGGGGTTGGGGGATGAATATAAGGCTGGTAGTTGTTTATCGGGTTAGGGTTGGGTATCAGGTTGGGGGTTGGATATCGGGTTGGGGGTTGGATATCTGGTTTGGGTTGGGTTTGGGTGTTGGATATAGTGTTGGGGGTTGGGGTTGACATTTGGTTAGGGGATTGTTTTAGAGTTTGGGGGTGGGGATTTGTGTTGGGGTTGGGGTTTGGATATAGGGTTGGGAGTTGGGATTTTGGGTTGGATATAGGTTTAGAGGTTAGGGAAGGGTGTTGGATATAGGTTTAGAGGTTGGGGTTGGGGTTCGAATTGCGGATTGGATATAGATTTAGAGGTTGGGGTTGGCGGTTGGAGTTGGGGGTTGGATATAGGTTTAGAGGTTAGGGTTGTGGGTTTTATATAGGTTTAGAGGTTAGTGTTGGGGTTTGGGGTTGGATATATGTTTAGAGGTTAGGGTTGGTGTTGGGGGTTGGATATAGGTTTAGAGGTTGGGGTTGGGGTTTGGGGTTCAGGGTTGGATATAGGTTTAGAGGTTAGGGTTGGGGGTTGGAGTTGGCAGTTGGATATCGGTTTGGGGATTGGGGGTTGGATATCGAGTTGGGTGTTGGCGTTGGGTTAGGGGATAGCTTTAGATTTTGGGGGTGGCGTTTAGGGTTCTTGGGTTGGCGGTTCGGGGTTGTCTTTTGGTTAGGGGTTAGGTTTAGATGTTAGTGTTGGGGGTTAGGGTTGGCAGTTGGGGATTGGCTTTGGGTAGGGGATGTCTTTAGACGTTAGGGTTCTGGGTTAGGTTTGGCGGTTGGGGGTTGGCGTTTTGTAAGGGTTTGGTTTAGACGTTAGGGTTGGGGTTTAGGTTTGGCTGTTGGTGGTTGGCGTTGGGTAGGGGATGGCTTTAGACTTTAGGTTTGGGGGTTAGGGTTGGGGGTTGGCGGTTGGGGTTTGGATATAGATTTAGAGGGTAGGGTTGGGGGTTGGATATAGGTTTAGAGGGTAGAGTTGGGGGTTGGGGTTGAGGTCTTATATCCTAAAATTGTAGGTTGAAACATGAAACCTCAAGTACTTTGTTAGTACTTCAACTTTCCAGTAAGGTATGTATTAAATTCTACACAATTACATGTGACACAGTTTACTGTGGCAAAATACTATAAAAAAATCAACTTAGAACCCAACTGTAGTTTCACTTAAACATTCAAGTGACAATAATAAACATACAATGATAAAAATGGAGATGAAAAGAGAAACAAGTTAGTGGACAAATGACTAACACCCCCTTAAGGGTGATCCCTTACATGATAACCTGTAACTGGTGAAATCTCATGAAGTAACTTGTAATGGACAAAATAGAACTTGCAGAAACAATAGAATCTCATTTATTACAATTAACTTACAAAATCCTTAGCCTCAACCTGTTTAGGTACTTCCTTGTCTTCCTTTTTCCCAGTGTCATTATCAGGTACATTGTTTTCATGCAGTCCTTGGATTTTTCCACAGTGGGAAGTGCTGGTATGAGCACGGGAACCTCCGCCATGGTATCCCCCACGATAGTTTATATTTTCTGTACCATTTCTGCCTTGTGAACGCCAACCATTCTTCTCTTTTCTTCCAAAATGCCCTTAGATTTTTAAGTTTTAAAGAAATGTAATAACAATAAGTTTTGGAAGAACATTTTACTTTTACAAAATTGTTAGAGGAGTCAAGCAAGCAGCCCCATACGCTGGGATGTGATAGCATATAAGCAATAGGGAAGAATCTCATAAAACAGTTCTAGAGAAAGAGGAGTGTAGTCCAACATTAAGACTACTCAACCCCTTTGCCTGGCTACTCATTTATATGTCATTAGCTAGAAAATTAAGAATAAGAATGAGTCAAGATAGAAATACACCTGGAATCTCATTACTCTGACTAACCCTTACTTATCACATCACATTTTCTCCCAGATGATCCATCTTTTCAACACCTCTAATGTTACTACAGAACACAACATTTAGCATAGGACAACTATTATCATCTTTTTTTTTTTTTTTTCAAGCCAGTGCTACACATCAGTGATGTAAAAACTTTCCATGAAAGCTAAATTATACCTCCATAATGTTGTCCAACGTTAGAATCAAGCCCATCTGAGGAGCTGTGTCTTCTGCGATTTACTTCATAACGATTCTCTGTCCACAGAATGTTTTCAGAATGTCTCCCAAAGTTCAGTGATGACTGTAAAGGAGCAAAAGTAGTAGACCCAAGATATCTGATTGTGGCAGGAAGAAGAGCCGCAAACACGACAGACACCAGTATGGTCAGATCATGCTCCATTTTATTACCCGAATAGCCTTTTATAGTGAACTTAACAGGAGTGGATAGTGTCTCACACAAGATTATTGGTCAAAAGCACTCAGACAAACAACTGCAAGAAAACAACCCCACCTGCCAGAAAACAACCCCCTTGTGATTAGCAGTCACTTAGATGCCGTCCTTGAAGCCAGCTGCTGGCAACAATATTTCTCTAAATTCCTCAATTGGGCGATGTGGGAACACTGTCATGGGAGCTTCTCATAGTCGTCCTGGTAGCTTGGTTTGCTCAGCTGCAGCAAGTCATGGGATCTTTGCTGTTTCAAAAATCCCTCAACAAATCCCCCTTTTTCTTTTTGAGCAAACCAAGCCCAATGTAACAGCTTTGCAAGTAACGTTTTAACCACATTTATTACAATACAACACGCAATGATGATTAACACCACAACAAACAGAATCCTTAATCCCTCTTTGATTAATCCCAGTAACCATCTAGGCATCGTTTCAAACAAATCAGTGAGCCATTGATTGAAAGGATTGATATCATATTGAATCTTTCTCATGTGCTCTTTCAGGAAAGTAATGGATTTGTGAATTGACTCATTATGATCAGAAAGGTTCAAACAGCACATTCCCTCAAAGTCCTCACACCCATGCCCTTGAGCCAAAAGCAAGAAGTCAATAGCAGCTTGATCCTGTAAGAGTGCATGTTGCAGACTTTTGATTTGGTAACATCTCCTCAAGTATTTATGTTGTGGCATGGGCTTGCTTCTCAGTCCAGCATACCAATTTTTCTAAGTTGTTAAGTGCGGCCGCAGATGGCACTCCTGGCACGAAAATTGCCAATGCCACCCTAGCTGCAACACCCAGCAATTCAACATTATCATTGCAATCCGGTGCGAGCAATGCCCATTTATGTCTAGTGATCTCACCCAACTGCGACAAGCTAGGAGCGAATATAGTAAGTTTATCTAAGTAACATGGACCTCCAATAGCATTTGCAGGGATACCTTGCCAAGCCCTATCCCTGCAAATCAGGAAACCATCAGGAGGTAAGGCCATAGCTGTACGATTGTTCCAAATGCTATAGTTGTTACCCCTTGTCTCCATGCCATAAGCCCCTAAACCCTGCCTAGCAGTGTTATTGTAATCACAGGTGTTAATTGTATTTCTGTACCCGTATGGCCCTTTCCAAGTTCCTGTAGCAGAATCTCAGTAATTCATTCTTATTTGTGGTAACACATTTGGTGCTGCCCTATTTATTTTTTGAAAATGAATACTTGCAGGAAGGTCTTCTCGGTCACTAGTCAAACATAAGTGATTCAAGACAACCAGTGCCTTGGACAATCGCTCACCGATGTTCTTGATCTCTTTTAATCTCGCTAATTGTTCCTTTAAAACCTGATCATAGAATCATAGAATATCCTGAGTTGGAAGGGACCCTTAAGGATCATCAAGTCCAACTCTTGACACCGCACAGGTCTACCCAAAAGTTCAGACCATGTGACTAAGTGCACAGTCCAATCTCTTCTTAAATTCAGACAGGCTCGGTGCAGTGACCACTTCCCTGGGGAGCCTGTTCCAGTGTGCAACCACCCTCTCTGTGAAGAACCCCCTCCTGATGTCAAGCCTAAATTTCCCCTGCCTCAGCTTAACCCCGTTCCTGCGGGTCCTGTCACTGGTGTTAATGGAGAAAAGGTCTCCTGCCTCTCGACACCCCCTTACGAGGAAGTTGTAGACTGCGATGAGGTCTCCCCTCAGCCTCCTCTTCTCCAGGCTGAACAGGCCCAGTGCCCTCAGCCGTTCCTCGTACGTCTTCCCCTCCAGGCCTTTCACCATCTTCGTAGCCCTCCTCTGGACACTCTCCAACAGTTTCATGTCCTTTTTATACTGTGGTGCCCAGAACTGCACACAGTACTCGAGGTGAGGCCGCACCAGCGCAGAGTAGAGCGGGACAATGACCTCCCTTGACCTACTAGCGATGCTGTGCTTAGTATTCTGCACTATCTCCTGGTGTTAGCACATATTTTAGGGGAATGTTAGAAATATTAGCATTAGCACACATTTTAGTATCCTGCACTATCTCTTCCTAAGGAGTTGTAGTGTTTCCCAGGTATAGCCAAATACTATCGATAAGCTCTTAATCTGATAAAGAGACGTGAGATTCTTCACAGAAAGATCCTGAGGATGAACAGGTACATCTCGACCTTTGATAAGAACTTGGAAGATGGCAAAACACATGGAGGGTTGGAAAGAGCATGCACAGAAAAGAAAGGTGAATAGTTCAACCGAGAGGAAGACTCTTTACTTCACCATGAAGACCACCAGAAAGACCACCAGAGACCACCAGATGGTGCTGCGCATGTGCAAGTAGGAAGGAGTCAAGGGAGGAGTTATTGAGGCTGATGTTGCAACTCGAAATCACAGAATCACAGAATTTCTAGGTTGGAAGAGACCTCAAGATCATCGAGTCCAACCTCTGACCTAACACTAACAGTCCCCACTAAACCATATCCCTAAGCTCTACATCTAAACGTCTTTTAAAGACTTCCAGGGATGGTGACTCCACCACTTCCCTGGGCAGCATGTTCCAATGCCTAACAACCCTTTCGGTAAAGAATGAATATGTATGAATTAATGTATCTCCAAGAATATAAATCTGCGGTCGGGATGTAATGGGATTTGAAGCCAGATTTGGGCACCTGCCCCTGGTTTCCAGCGCTGAATAAAGCACCTTCATATAATCACATTGTGGTTATGTGTCTGCCAAGCCACCATACCTGGATCTCCAAAATCTCTATTAGGTTGAGATTTGTTAGAACAATTAGAAGCAGAAATTTTCTTTGAAAAAGGGAAAATGGAATTAAGGATAGGAGAAGAACAACTAATAAATGTGTTGAGCCTGGCACTAATACAAACTGACCCTAAAAGTGAAATACCCTTAGAGATCACAGATCAAGTATATCCAGGAGTTTGGGCCACTTAGGTCCCTGGAAGAGCTAAAAATGTGACCCTAATAATTATTAAGTTAAAGGCAGGAGAGAAAACCGTTAAGGTTAAGCAATATCCTTTGAGGATAGAAGACAGGAAAGGAATTAAAGAGAGAATTGATAAATTTCTACAGTATGGATTATTGATTGAATGCGAATCAGAATACAATACACCCATATTGCCAATTAAAAAGGCAGATGGAAAAAGCTATAGGCTAGTTCAGGATCTGAGGGCCATAAATAAAATTTCCGAGGATATACATCCAGTAGTGGCAAACCCTTATACTTTGCTGACTAAATTAAAGAATAGTCAAGCCTGGTTTACCGTACTGGACTTAAAAGACGCCTTCGTCTGCCTATCCTTAGCCGCAGAAAGCCAAAACCTATTTGACTTTGAATGGGAAAACCCTGATTCAGGCAGAAAGATGCAGCTTACGTGGACAGTACTACCTCAAGGATTCAAGAATAGCCACACTATTTTTGGAAACCAATTAGCAAAGGAACTTGAAACTTGGATACCTCCGGACACTGAAGGGGCTTTGTTACAATATGTAGATGATTTCTTAATAGCTACCGAGACTAAAGAGAGTTATATTCAATGGACTATAAGTCTTCTAAATTTTCTGGGTTTAAATGGATATCGAGTCTCTCAACAGAAAGCCCAGCTGGCTCAATGTCCTGGTTTCAGTTAGAACAGAGTTAATTTTCTTCCTAGTAGCTGGTAGGGTGCTATGTTTTGGCTTAGGATGAGAAGGGTGCTGATAAAACCCCGATGTTTTAATTGTTGCAGAGCAGTGCTTATACCAAGCCAAGGACATCTCAGCTTCTTGCTCTGTCCTGCCAACAGGCAGGCTGGGGGTGCAGTAAGAGCTGGGAGGGGACAGACCCAGGATAGGTGACCCAAACTAGCCAAAGGGGTATTCCATACCATCTCACGTCATGCTAAACAATGTCTAGGGGTGGCTAGCCGGGGGAGGGGGGCCGGACTGCTCGGGGTTAGGCTGGGCATCCGTCAGCGGGTGGTGAGCAGTTGCATCTTGCATCACTTGTTTGTACACATTATTAGTAGTAGTACTATTATCATCATTGAATTATTATTATTGTTATTATTATTTTCCCGTCTTATTAAACTGTCTTTATCTCAACTCACAGGCTTCACTTTCCATTCCTCTCCCCCATCCCAGAGAGGGAGGGGGGAGGGTGAGTGAATGGCTGTGTGTTGTTTAGCTGCCGGCCGGGTTAAAACACGACAGCCTTTTTGGTGCCCAACATGGGGCACGAAAGGTTGAGCTAACAACAGATCTGACCAGAGTGTGTTAAACTAAAATTGGTGTAAGTATTAGACCTGCTTAATAGTCACTTGTCATGATGCTGTGAGGAATGTTTTAACAATTCCAATTCGTGTCCATAAATTCGTGTCCATAAATTTGTGTGCATAAAGAATAATTCTGTTTGAATCCTGTCTGCCTCTGGGCCCTGCACTGGCAATTTAGTTCTTGAACCACAGATGCAGTGTGTCCCAGTCTCCCCCTCATTCTAGTCAATTTATCACGTCTTCAGAAAACACTCCTTAAATTTATGAACCTGTTTGCTTTTGTTATTCCGGACTTCTATTTCTAACAGTTACAGCCTTTTTTCCTGTCTTCTTCGAGATTAACTTAACACTGCTATAGATGTGTCTGTGAATGGCTGGGGAAGAATGTTTTAATTACTCGTGAAGCGTCAAATAAGAAAGCTGTTTGTGTTTGATGTCTGGGAGTTTCAGAACAACTGATAACAACTAGTGACTGTTATGAGATCCTTGGTATCTGGCCAGGGGGGCCAAGAGATTAAGAGGAAGAAAAAAGAAGCTGAAGGACGGTTGGGAGACAAGACCTGTGGAGAGTGTACAGAGAGTGTTCCATAAACTTGGAATAGTGCCGAGTAAGTACAAAGGGTGAGAGGAAGACTACGAGTCTTCAGCATGAAAGACCCCTAGAGACCCCCAGAGGAGACTGATGCGCATGCTCCAGTAGGAGGGACTGGACCCCAGAAGCTAATTATAATAATCTATTTTTTTAGAAGTAGTAATGAATATGTATTAGCCTAGGTGCATAAAAATCAGCTGCTTGATGTAACTGGTGTGCGTCCTGGTGGAGCAGAGACTCCCGGTGCACCCAGCGCTGTTTGCTTACCTCTATTCCTTTATATTCTTTTAATAAATCCTATTTTTTTATTTAATCCTAATTTGAATCCTGAGCCATTTATAACAATTTGGGGGCTCGTCCGGGATGGCTATAGTTCCTGAATTCTGATTTAATCTAGGAGAGGCGCCCCACCATTTGTTGGCTCCTGTTTGAGTCAGATCGGGACTAATGCCATCCTGAACCTGAATAAAGGTAAGCAAAGAATTTGATTTTTTTTTGAGCTCCCTTGTTGCCGGCTGTTTTTTGCCCGTAATTCTGCGCGCGAAGATCCGGACGAAGACGACAGAGTCGTTTGGATACCGTTCGGTTGGATTCCGGTGCCCGGAATCGAACCGGATGAAGACGACAGTCGTTTGGATACCGTCTGGTTCGATCCCAGACGAAGACAGCAGAGACGCTGGTGGATACCGTCCAATTGGATTCTGGACAAAGACGACTGATTCGTAAGATACCGTCCGGTTGGGTAAGGGTACGGTTGCCAGTTTTTGTGTGAGAGTGTAACTGAGACTTCTAAAGTCAGCGTGGAGGTCATTTTGTTTTCTCACTGATTCTAATCTCCTGTCGGGGGGGGCTGGACTGGTGAGAAGAGGGATACGTGGGTGGGTGATAGGTCCTAAACCCCCTGCAAGACACTCTCACCGGGCAGCCAAGGGCTGTGGGAATTGCCACTAGTAAAATTCCTGGATGGGTCAGATAAAATCGAAGACCAAGGACCAGAAAGGGAGCAAATTACTAGATATATGACCAAAAAGTCCATTATGAATAATGATTAGAAATTGGAACAATAGGGGCCCCAGAAAATTAAAGAGTAAATTAAAAATGATCCAGTATTTTATGATAGAATGACCAAAAGAACCCTTAAGACCCCCTGTATTTTGATCCACGGAGGACGGGGTCTGTCAGGCTTTGAACATTAATAGTAGAATACCCGTGGATCCGGAAAAGAGCAAGCTGAAACATTGGAATTAGAAATTAGAGAGCAATTGATTAAGAATGAATATGTGCTACATTTGTGCCTGTGCTGCACTTATACCACCAGATAACAGGAGCCTCTCGGGCCCCGAGAACCAGATTAAAAACCTCATGGTTCAGAGTTTAACCAAGGTGTCTGAAATAAGGAGGAGTGTTCACAAAGGGACGGGTTATGCATATGTATAGGAATGTTTATGTATATGTAACTCTTTACTAAAGCAAGTTGTCACGTTAGGCCTGCACGACTTTGGGGGGACTACCCGCCCCGTGTCGCCCAGAACTGAGTAAACATACCTACTTTACAATCTTACTGATTGTGGAGTCAGCTTTCTGTGAGTCATTTTGGTGAGCCAGGCAGGAGACACTCTGCTCGGCTGTGGGATCGGCTGCAGCGTGGACGCCCCTAGGTGCACCCTGAGCGTTTTGCTCGGAGGGGACTCCACTCTCAGCTGCTCACCGCAGGGGCAAAGATCTCCTGAAACTGCAGACAAACGGTATGTTTTCAGCTGCTGGAGGGATACTAACTGGAGTGTTAATAATTGTATGTGTTTTTATGTATGTATTTTGTGTTGAAAGTATTTGTGTAAATGTAAGGGTTTGAAACAAAGTGTTACAAGTCACTTCATGAAGAACACAGTCAGAGACAATACTTATTTGGTTGGTTATCATTCTAAATTATATTCCTGTGGTATGAATGAGATGTGCTGGAGGCCTCCGTGTGTGATTGTGCTGTGTGAGTGAGACGCAGCGTTGCTGCAAAGCGAGTGCAGAGTTCCGATCTGTTGTTCCTTACTCTCCGCAAGGGAGTGGGCAGAGACGAACGAAGTGCTTGACAGACTGAAAAAGAAGTGCTGTTTTATCCAAGTTTTGAGTGGTGGTGCCTAATATATGGGCCCGGTGTATCTTGTGTATCTTGTGTATCCTATTTTTGCTCTTAAATGTTTTGACTGTGACAAGAAAAAGGCAGGAGCATGCTTCCTGCAACATATGAGGCCCGCACAGGCCGAGACCTGGACTCACTGAGACCCAGACTCGCTGAGACCTAAACAGGCCGAGAGACCGGAGCGGCGCCAAGAGACTGAAGCGGCGCTGGGAGGCCCGAGACACTACGGAGGGACTACCGCTGGACGGAGAGAGCCCTGAGAGACGCTGCCACGGACGGCTCTGAGAGACACAGAATAGACCTGACAGAAGCTGCAAAACGCGGGGAAATTGAAGTAATTGCAGAACATCCGAGATCGAGTTGCTACGGGAGACCAGAGGCGTCAGTGGACACTGGTAGCTGACCCTCAGCGTGTGGCGAGTCCGCACATAGCAGAGGGGCGGACATCAGGACCCTGCAGCCTGTCTGACATAACCATGGAGGCAGCGGCAGCAGCGGCTGTGCTGCTTCACTCTGGCATTCTTTTTATAAAAGGTTTATCTTGCAATGCAAAAAAAGACTATTAGTCCCCAGATCGGTGTTATAACTATTGCTAATGACGACTTAGCTCTATTGCAGGGCAGGAGTGCAGAGACGCAGATTACACTGCCAAACGACCACCGGCAGGCTCTTTCACAAACCTAAGGTTGCAGCTGGCACTGCCTGCAGCCGTATAGCAGACGTTACACTCTCTTTCCTAATTAGTAATCATGTGTCTTATCCATTTGTGGTGAATGGCCAGTGACAAAAAGAAAAGGGGGGAGACAAAGACAGAAACGGTACAAGGAGGATGCCACTGACACTAACAGCATGGGTAATAGGAGTAGTATAAGTGACACAGGTGACGGTGCGGGGCGCTCTGCCTGCTGCTCACCTTCGCCTGACTGTGCACTGCTGCCAACGGTGCTAGAGTAAAATGTGAAGACTGCTCAGATGGCAGTGATGACAGTGCTTGTGTGAAGAAGATGTGTACTGAATCTGACTTTGTGTGCATAGATATCAATAAAGTGTGTAACCAGCAGAGAGACTGCAAGGACTGGGGTGATGAGCCCCTGAAGGAATGCAACAAAAATGAATGTGACTGTCCGGCTGGGTTTGAGTTTGTAGACAAGAGAAACTGTGGAGATATTGATGAATGTCAAAACCCTGGTATCTGTAGTCAAATCTGTATCAACCTGAAAGGTGGCTACAAATGTGAATGTAGCCGTGGCTATCAGATGAATCCTGCTACAGGAACCTGGAAAGGGCCATACGGGTACAGAAATACAAATAACATCCGTGATTATAATGACACTGCTAAGCAGGGTTTAGGGGCTTATGGCATGGAGACAAGGGGTAACAACTACAGTGTTTGGAACAATTGTACAGCTTTGGCCTTACCTCCTGATGTTTTTCTGATTTGTAGGGATAGGGCCTGGCAAGGTATCGCTGCAAATGCTATCAGATGTCCATGTTACTTAGATAAACTCATTGTATTTGCTCCTAGCTTGTTACAGTTGCGTGAGATCACCAGACATAAATGGGCATTGCTTGCACCGGATAGCAATGATAATGTTGAATTGTGTGGGGTTGCAGCTAGAGCAGCATTGGCAATTTTAGTGCTTGGAGTGGCATCTGCGGCCGCACGTAACAACTTAGAAAAATTGGTATGCTGGGCCAAGAAGCAAGCCTATGCCATGACAGAGATACTTGAGGAGATGTTACCAGATCAAAATAGTCTGCGACATGCGCTCTTACAGGATCAAGCTGCTATTGACTTTTTGCTTTTGGCTCAAGGGCATGGATGTGAGGGACTGTACCTTGTTTTACTGACTACTGAAACAGCTGTGAGAACCGCAGAAAGGGACCCATGCATCCAGAATAAAAGGACCAGTAACTACTGAAACTTGGAGGGTTGAGTCCGCTCCTGGGAAACTGAAACTCAGGCCAAGGAAGAACTAATATTCTGGCAATGAGGCTCTGCATGAATTAAGGATGCCAAATAAAGGGGACAAGCCTGAAGGGAGGAAAGGGAGAAGGCAAGACCGGGGCAGGACCCTCCACTGCGGTGTGTATGGTCTACCGAGGGAAGCAACCCCTATGGGTATTGACTGCCGAGTGAGAGGGCCTCGACTGGACTTCTCCCACACTAAGGTCAGGTTGTCCTGAGAAAATAACATAAGACCCTTTTTTTTAACCTATATAAAATTGTGATTCGTTTTCCAGGAGCTGGATCACCCTGACAGGCCGAACGGTAACACAAGCCTGAATCAACCCTGAAGGTGTTTACCTATTATGATCCAGATACGTGGGCAGAAGACAGATCGTGGGACTATAGGACCCCAGTATATATACTTTATAGAATAATTAGGTTATTAGCTGTAATAGAAATAGTTATAAATGATGAGAACTGCTTTGTATCAAAATAGCCTAACTTTGGATTATTTACTAGCACAAGAAGAAGAAGTCTGTGGAAAATTTAGCTTTAGTAATTGCTGTTTAAAGATTGATAAAAAGGGTGTTTCTTCCTAGTAGCTGATAGAATGTTATGTTCTGGTTTAGGATGAGAAGAATGTTAATAATATGCTGATGTTTTAATTGTTTTTAATTGTTACAGAGCAGTGCTTACACCAAGCCAAGGACCAAGCCAAATTCAGCTTCTCACTGTCCTGTCAGCAGGCAGGCTGGGAGGAGGGCCGGACTGCTCGGGGTTAGGTTGGGCATCAGACAGCAGGTGGTGAGCAATTGCATTGTGCATCACTTGTTTCGTACACATTATTACTAGTAGTAATATTATCATTATTATTGTTATTATTATTATTATTTTCTTGTTTTTATCTCAACTCACAGGCTTCACTTTCCCATTTCTCTCTCCCATCCCAGAGAAGGAGAGGGGGGAGGTGAGCGAGCAAACACAAACCTGGAAGGATATGGAATGGGATTTATTTTCATTTATTTTCATTTATTTTTATTTTCATGGCTGCCTGGTGGACCATGGGTTAAAAGAGTGTTATTTTTATTGTTATGTGGTGTAAAGATGTTATTGTCTATACCTTGTATGATACCTTGTCTTACATTATTAATACACCGGGCGATAAATAGTACATTGGTAATAACTTTGTTAAAAAAGGAAGGGAATATGTCAATTATGATGCTTAAGAACTGGACCCTCCGAGAACAAACTGATGAAATCCAATTATTAATAACAGAAGAGACACGAATTGGGGATATTAAAAAGAAGATAAGGGATTGTGAGGAATGTTTTAACAATTCCAATTCGTGTCCATAAATTCGTGTCCATAAATTTGTGTGCATAAAGAATAATTCTGTTTGAATCCTGTCTGCCTCTGGGCCCTGCACTGGCAATTTAGTTCTTGAACCACAGATGCAGTGTGTCCCAGTCTCCCCCTCATTCTAGTCAATTTATCACGTCTTCAGAAAACACTCCTTAAATTTATGAACCTGTTTGCTTTTGTTATTCCGGACTTCTATTTCTAACAGTTACAGCCTTTTTTCCTGTCTTCTTCGAGATTAACTTAACACTGCTATAGATGTGTCTGTGAATGGCTGGGGAAGAATGTTTTAATTACTCGTGAAGCGTCAAATAAGAAAGCTGTTTGTGTTTGATGTCTGGGAGTTTCAGAACAACTGATAACAACTAGTGACTGTTATGAGATCCTTGGTATCTGGCCAGGGGGGCCAAGAGATTAAGAGGAAGAAAAAAGAAGCTGAAGGACGGTTGGGAGACAAGACCTGTGGAGAGTGTACAGAGAGTGTTCCATAAACTTGGAATAGTGCCGAGTAAGTACAAAGGGTGAGAGGAAGACTACGAGTCTTCAGCATGAAAGACCCCTAGAGACCCCCAGAGGAGACTGATGCGCATGCTCCAGTAGGAGGGACTGGACCCCAGAAGCTAATTATAATAATCTATTTTTTTAGAAGTAGTAATGAATATGTATTAGTCTAGGTGCATAAAAATCAGCTGCTTGATGTAACTGGTGTGCGTCCTGGTGGAGCAGAGACTCCCGGTGCACCCAGCGCTGTTTGCTTACCTCTATTCCTTTATATTCTTTTAATAAATCCTATTTTTTTATTTAATCCTAATTTGAATCCTGAGCCATTTATAACAATGCTGATTGCTTTAATCTCAACTCTGCTGCGACTGTTTTCCAAATTGAGTACTATAGCACATTATTTTCCGTATGTGCTCTCTGTCATGTTGTTTATCCTCTCCGGGCCCTGGTTTCAGATCATTATGGTACTGTGTGTTGTAGCAATGGCTTATGAGACGATGAGATATCTGGTCATGACTCTAACTTGTTATTTGTACTCAGTAACATCGTTGACTATACTTTGGAAACTGTATCTTGGAAACTATTAGCAATTATACCTGTTGCCTTTTTTCATTAGGGAGTCAATCTGTGGAGGGGAAAGGGGAAGATATTTTTTCTTACTGGATCACTCTCCCTTTCTCCTTCATCACCCCCTTATCCTCCTTGATCATTCTCCCTTCCTCCTTCACCACCCTCTTATCCTCCGAGCTTGTTACAATAGCTCTCCAAGATACTGAATATCCTTGGGATACTCAGACCAGCATGGTCTTGTTGTTATGCCTCCTGAATGTGCTTCAGGTTTTGCTTAAAGTTAAACAACTACTTAGGAAGCACATCCAAAGATCCAGATGAAGTCAGCTGTACGCGACCCATGTGGCGGAAGTTTGTACGGAGTGCACCATCATCATATGCCAGCTCATTGGAAATAATGACCTGGAAAGAGGATGAGGAACCCACAGTGGATGAAGTGGCTAAACAACTCCGGCAGTACGAAGAAAGTCTCTCCTCTTCCTTACAGGCCTGCGTCTCAGCTGTGGAGAAACTTTCTGAAGAGTTCCACCAACTTAAAGAGAATCTATCTTCCTCCCCACCTGAACCAACCAGTGTCCACTGACCAAAAGAGAACACTGTAGAGAAACTTTCTGAAAAGGTCCACCAACTTTAAAGGAGATTATTCTCCTCCCCACCTGCACAAAGCAGTGTCTCAGCTATCAGGGGTAGGCGTTCATCCACACAAGGAAGACGATATGGTGGGTACTCACCTGTTGCGAATCACGGCCGAAAGCACGACAAACACCAGCAGAGTCAGATCATGCTGCTCCATTTTATTGCCCGAATAGCCTAACTTTTATAGTGAACTTTACAGGGGCGGACAGTGTTTCACACAAGATTATTGGTCAAAAGCACACAGACAAACAACTATAAGAAAACAACCCCACCTGCAAGAAAAGAACCCCCCTTTTGATTAGCAGTCAGGAAAACAACCCCCTTTGTGATTAGTGGTCACGTAGACCTAGTCCTTGAGGCCAACTGCTGGTAACAGTATTTTCTGAGTTCCTTAATTGGGCGATGTGGGAGTCATTGCCGTGGGAGCTTCTCACAGTTACTCTGGCAGCTTGGTTTGCTCAGCTACAGCAGGCCCTGAGATTTCTAAGGCCTACCCCTGGTTGCTTATGTCCGCGTCCTGTATGCCAATTCCCAACAATTCCCCCGTTTTCTTTTTGTACAAGCAGTACTTGGTTTTACATCAGATGTCGAATACATAACATAACACAACTATACAACTTAACCCTAATAACACTACAATTACTGTAAGCACTTAATGGTAACACAATTTAATAGTAAGTAACACAACTTAATAGTAACACACTTAAACCTAATCACTTGATGGTGATCAAAGGCTGTTCTTGACAGTCCTTGAGGTGTCACAGGCACGTCATTGTCAGAATGACTATCAGGAACCTCTTCATGGTCGTCTTCAGCGTGTGCAGATTCTAAAACTGTTTCAGTCCACTTTGCAGTGATCCACTGGGTACCTGTTCCTGGCACCACTTCAAAATCCCTATAACATTTTGCAAGTAACCCTTTAACCACATTTATCACAATACTACGTGTAATGATGATTGACACCACAATGAACAGAATCCTTAATCCCCCTTTGATTAATCCCAGTAACCATCTATGCATTGTTTCAAAAAAATCAGTGAACCATTGATTGAAAGGATTGATACCATATTGACTCTTTCTCATGTGCTCTTTCAGGAAAGTAATGAATTTGTGAGTTGACTCATTATGATCAAAAAGGTCTAAACAGTACATTCCCTTAAATTTCTCCAAGTGGCTACTTCAAACAATGACTCCGTACTTGTGAAACTTGATTTTGCTCTACCGATCGCAACTAGCCCTGCTAGTTGCTTACAATCGACTCCCCGTTTTTCTAAAAAGCGCTGTAATAAATCCATTTTCCTATGATTTTTGCTGGCACCAATTTCCTATGCTTTTAGCCTGCACTGTGGTTATATCCCGGGATCCTGCACTAGGGCAACAATAACCTGTGCTATGGCTAAAATGCGCTCACACAGTACACAGTACAATCACACATACAGAGCACAATCGTACACCCAGAGCACAATCACACACCCAGAGGCCTCTGGCACATCTCACTCTCAATCATACCACAACCTCAATCATACCACAAGAATATAATTTAGAATGATAAGCAAACAAACAAGTATTGTCTCTCATTGTGTTCCTCGTGAAGTGACTTGCAACACTTTGTTTTTAAACCTTACCCTTACACAAATACTTTCAACACAAAATACCTGGACATTTAAGAATAACACATACAATTATTAACACTCCAGTTAGTATCCCTCCAGCAGCTGAAAACATACTGTTTGTCTGCAGCTACAGGAGATCTTTGTCTGCTCCTGCGGTGAGCAGCTGAGAGTGGAGTCCCCTCCAAACAAAACGCTCAGGGTGCACCTAGGGGCGTCCACACCGCAGCCGGTCCCCGCAGCCGAGCAGTTGTTACGTGCGGCCGCAGATGCCACTCCAAGCACTAAAATTGCCAATGCCGCTCTAGCTGCAACCCCACACAATTCAACATTATCATTGCAATCCGGTGCAAGCAATGCCCATTTATGTCTGGTAATTACATGCAACTGTAACAAGCTAGGAGCGAATACAATGAGTTTATCTAAGTAACATGGACATCTGATAGCATTTGCAGGGATACCTTGCCAGGCCCTATCCCCACAAATCAGAAAAACATCAGGAGGTAAGGCCAAAGCTGTACAATTGTTCCAAACACTGTAGTTGTTACCCCTTGTCTCCGTGCCATAAACCCCTAAACCCTGCTTAGCAGTGTCATTGTAATCACAGGTGTTATTTGTATTTTTGTACCGGTATGGCCTTTTCCAGGTTCCTGTAGCAGGAATCATCTGATATCCACGGCTACGTTCACATTTGTAGCCACCTTTCAGGTTGATACATATTTGACTACAGATACCAAGGTTTTGACATTCATCAAAATCTCCACAGTTTCTCTTGTCTACAAACTCAAACCCAGCCGGACAGTCACATTCATTTATGTTGCATTCCTTCAGGGGCTCATCACCCCAGTCCTTGCAGTCTCTCTGCTGGTTACACACTTTGTTGATATCTATGCATTCTCCACTTCTGCACTTGAATTTGCCAGGTCCAGAGCACTGAATAACATTGTTACAGTTTGCTTCATCAGTGCCATCCAGACAGTCTCTCGCACCACTACACTGCCTACTCCTATGGACACAGTTCCCATCTTCACATCTGAACTGGTCTGGCCTGCAAGTCTGAGAAAGGTAGTTAATTTCATCACTTCCATCCTTGCAATCAGGATCTCTGTCACAGTCTTTTTCACCTGGGATAAAAAGGCCATTCTCAGGGAAAAGGTTCTATTGCCAGTAATATACAGTGGCTCTGGTCTTTTGCTTGAATCATCATATAATAATCAGCTTTACTCCTGACTCAAGTACAGTCTGTTTGACTTGTTTTTAAACAAAGAAAATTGGCTTTTTTCCTACACAGTATTTTTTATTCATTACAGGGGCATTAAAAAGTTTTCACAAACATTTTGACTGACAAAAACTTACTTAGAGCTTCTTTTTTAAAAAAACAAAAACAACAAAACAAAGTTTTTCCTCAGTGCTAATTTATTTTATGGTAATATTTATTAGGAAGTTGTGTGACAGTAAATTTTGGGGATTTTTTTTTCAAAATAAAAATACTTAAAATCAGGAAAAGGAAAAAAAGATGAAACAAAAATAGAATTATCAGCTTATGTATTTACTAAATTAAACAAATTTTCCCATTTTTTGGCCAGCCGCAGTTGGTACTTTTCCCAATTAACCAGAAAAAAAGAAAAGAGAAAAGAAAACAAAAAGAAAATCAAAAATAAAAGAGGCCTGCCTGTGATGGGGTACTTCTTCAAAGGAATACTGCAAATATTTTTCCTGAGTTGCTTCTTAAAACATAACTCTCAAATGTGGCGCCCAAAACTGCACACAGTATACGAGATGAGGCCACACCAGTGCAGAGTAGAGTGGGACAATCACTTCCCTTGACCAGCTAAGCCATTAGTTCTTGTCCTATCTCTACAGTCCCTGATAAATATGATCTCATCTCATCTAGGACCCCTTTTCCCACAAAAAGTTTAGCACTGATGACCTTTGAGGTCCCTTCCAACCTGGACTGTTTTATAATCACACGGCACTTGCAGGAAAACCAGGCGATCAGGCCCAGTCATCATGAGTTTATGAAAGGCAGGTCCTGCTTGGTAAACCTGATCTCCTGATCTCCTTCTATGACAAAGTGACACGCTTAGTGGATGAGGGAAAGGCCGTGGATGTGGTCTACCTTGAATTCAGCAAGGCTTTTGACACCATTTCCCACAGCATTCTCCTCAAGAAACTGGCTGCTCTTGGCTTGGACTGGCGCACGCTTCGTTGGGTTAGAAACTGGTTGGATAGCCGGGCCCAAAGAGTCGTGGTGAATGGAGTCAAATCCAGTTGGAGGCCGGTCACTAGTGGAGTCCCCCGGGGTTCAGTACTAGGGCCAGTTCTCTTTAATATCTTTATCAATGATCTGGATAAGGGGGATCGAGTGCACCCTCAGTAAGTTTGCAGACAACACCAAGTTGGGTGCATGTCTCAATCTGCTCGAGGGTAGGAAGGCTCTGCAGGAGGATCTGGATAGGCAGGACCAGTGGGCTGAGGCCAACTGCATGAAGTTCAACAAGGCCAAGTGCCGGGTCCTGCACCTGGGACGCAACAACCCCAAGCAGTGCTACATGCTGGGAGATGAGTGGCTGGAAAGCTGCCTGGCAGAGAAGGACCTGGGAGTATTTGTTGATAGTCGGCTGAATATGAGCCAGCAGTGTGCTCAGGTCGCCAAGAAGGCCAACAGCATCCTGGTTTGTATAAGAAACAGCGTGGCCAGCAGGACTAGGGAAGTGATTGTCCCCCTGTAATCAGCTCTGGTGAGGCTGTACCTCGAGTACTGTGTTCAGTTTTGGGCCCCTCACTACAAGAAGGACATCGAGATGCTTGAGCAAGTCCAGAGAAGGGCAACAAATCTTGTGAGGGGCCTGGAGAACAAGTCTTACGAGGAGTGGCTGAGGGGGTTGGGAATGTTCAGCCTGGAGAAGAGGAGGCTCAGGAGCAACCTTATTGCGCTCAATATATTCCTGAAAGGAGGCTGTAGCGAGGTGGGGGTTGGTCATTCTCCCACGTGCCTGGTGACGGGACAAGACTGAATGGGCTAAAGTTGCATAGGGGAGGTTTAGGTTGGGTATTAGGAAGAACTGGTTTAGTGGAGGACTTGTTAGTGTTAGGTCATAGGTTGGACTAGGTGATCTTGGAGGTCTCTTCCAAGCTAGATGATTCTGTGATTCTGTGATAATTCTTTGCAATGCTGTTTAACTGCATCATACATTTAACTAATCGTTTTTCCTGATAAACAGACCCAGTTCCGAGACCATCTAAGGAACCTGAAGGTTCTCAAGTCCATGGGACCCGATGTGATGCAGGCAGGCTAGGGGTGCAGCAGGAGCTGGGAGGGGACAGACCCAGGACAGCTGACCCAAACTGACCAAAGGGGTGTTCCATACCATCTGACGCCATGCTGAACAATTAATATGGGGTGGCTGGCTAGGGTGGGGTACCAGCTGCTCAGGGATAGGCTGGGCATCGGTCAGCGGGTGGTGAGCAATTGCACTGTGCATCACTTGTTTGTACACATTGTTATTAGTAGTACTATTATCATTATTGTTATTATTTTCCGCTTTTCTGTCCCAGTAAACTGTCTTTATCTCAACCCACAGGCTTTCATTTTCTTTCTAATTCTCTCCCCCATCGCAGAGAGGGAGGGGGGAGGGGGAGTGAATGGCTGTGTGGTGCTTAGCTGCTGGTTAAACCACAATAGCGTTCATAATCTGAAAACAAGTTAATGCATCTAATGTTTTCACAATTTTACTAAAACAAAAGTTGCAAGAGTAGGCTTTGGTGATTGTGTACATCTGAGAAACTCAATGTTAGTTTTTGACTCCTAATACTGCTACATAAATATATACTGTCATTTTAAAGGCAGAAGTTAAAATCATTTTTCTTTTGAAATCAATAGCATTTACAGTCTAAAATATTTAATTATATTGAACCAAAACCAATTCAAGTGTTTGCAACATGAAAACAAATTTATTTATATTTGAAGACAAGACAATTTTGTTTTGAAAAACACAAGAAAAGTAGCCTGAGTTCATCTGAAATATTCAGAAAAATCCTATTGATTTTAGTATGCTTCAGTCATTATTTTTTAAACAACACCCTAAAAGTTAATATATATTTTTATAATTATAAAAGTTTCCTAGTTCGTTTACAGTACACAACACAAATTGCCTACAAACTATTATTTAGCTCTTTCCAATTCTGAGAGAACATGAGATACTAAAAGATTTAGCATTTCTCACAAAAAAATCACATAAGGAAATACATATTTACAAAATCAAATACATTATGCAAAGACAGCTCTCAAATTATCCTATAAAGATGTTTTCCTTAAATAAGTAAAACCTGTGTTCAACTAATTCCAAAAGTGCAAAACAACATTACATCACATGTCCAGTCTACAAAAAAGTTGGTTTCTTCATTTACATAATGTATGCAGTAAATTGGAAAACAAAAGTTCAATTTCTCCTAGCGTTATTACATTTCTGTGCTTGTGGGACTCAATAATGTAATCTGCCACTTACTAAGTAAAATTTAAATAATGGCACTTAAAAAAAATACAGTAGAATATAAATGGTACCAAGTAAGTTTCCTAGAAGATAAGAAAGTCCTGAGTGATGACAGAATTATTGATTGGCAAGCTCTAGAATTACCCTAATTACAGTTTGCCATCTCAGGCACAATTTCCCAAGTGTTTGAAAGGCACTCAAAGTTTATTTAAAGCCTCATTGCTTGTTAGTGTAAATCCAAATTTCCTGTGAAGATGAGCAATTTTCTGTGAAGCTGAGCAATTTACTTTGGTGCCAAAAATGATATTTTAAATTGCTTTATTGATTTACTTTAATATGATATTTAATCTTTAAATACAAAACAATCATTTTAACAATGTATTTTGGAACCCTTTAGTATTCTTTGTGTAAAAAAACAAAGAACAAACCAAAACATACCCAAACTCCCTCTTGTTCCAAGTCAAAAGATACTGGATTAGCTCCCTGGTAAACACTAGTTAAGGTGAGGTTGTCCCTTCACAGTTTTAATTCTTTAAAAATATTTAATTTTGGAGTGCTGAAAACTCTTGCACCACAATCAAAGAAGAACATAAGAGCATTTCCCTTATTTGGATTTAAGTGTGGGTCATTTTGATGTTCATAGTCTTGTTATGGACCTTCTTCTCTACGATGAATTTCAGCCCTAATTGATACCAGTAGATAGTTAACTCTGTTTTGCGTGAAAGAGATAAAATATGTTCTTTGAGGAAGGGGTAAGATGACCCGGGCCTTGGAGATGTCTAAAGGATGATTAACTGAGGAACTACTAATTGGGAAGACCATTCTGTTGACATTCTTGAAGGAAACATCCTGACTATGCCTTTGAATATGTCACCAATAAACATAACGTGAATAATTGGCTGAAAAACAAAGAATAGGAGTATTCTAGTGTGAACTATCCTCATTACAATAGTAAAAATCATGCCCCTAGGCTGGGAGACACTTCCTCTCTGAGGATGGGCAGAATGATTCTGTCATGTCAGCAGTATGCTAATTATATAACTAGTTGGAGGCTAGGGGATAGTACAAATATGTAAATGTATTTATAAGGGATTGTATTAAGAGTGGCGTGGATGTGCCAGCATAGTGGGAAAGCACCTAGTACCCAGAGTTGATCAATTCTGAAATAAACAATATCTTGACCTAGTGTGTGGATTTTTTTATTGCACACCGGGTAAGGAAACCAAACTTTTTATTGGACAACATCATGAACAAATTTTTACCAAATATTTAGTTACTTGGGGCTTTCAGTCCCAGCATTTTTACTAGGTAGTCACTTTGTAAGTGGCTTTTACTATTTCCTAATTAAAATTGGTAAATTAAACTCAGGTTTGCTGTCACATAAAATCACTAGCAGCTTTGATCAAGGCAAACTGGTAATCATTTACAATAAATTACAAATAAAATGTTAAATGAAAACCCTCTGAGTACTGTATTTTAATTATGCATGAATTTGCATTAACTGACTAAAAATGTTTATAATTTACTTGCACTTTACCGATGTAATTCCACTAAATAAGGTAATGAGGCTTTTTTTTTTTTTATTCCACTCAGCTAGATTTGAATAAATACATCTGCACCTAGGATTGCTAATTTCTGCAAGGGATCAGTAAAAAAAGTTCAGTAAGGTAGCATTTCTATACATAATTTCAGAAACTCTCTACTCAGTTCTGAACTTGTTCCCTTGCTCTGCTGGGTACTACTTGCAATAAAAAAAATAAATTAAAAAAAAATTCAACACAGCAGAAGGCAGGTCCAATTTCAAGTTTTTTTTGTTTTTGTTTTTGTTTTTTTTTTTTCTGACATTCATCCAAACTGCTGCATCCCTGTAGAGGAAACTGAATATAGTACCTCTGTCTTTCTATTAGTCAATAGCAAAGTGAACGAAAGTTAAAAGTAATATGAATACAACACTCTCCTTTTTGTATCTATTTATCAGATAGACTGCAGAAAATTTGACTGCAAACATACCAACAGTTCTGTAAAATTTATTCTTTTAATTAAGCGGTTTTGTTTTTATTTCTAAAGATTTTAATTGACATTATTAGAGCATTTTAATACTACCCTGAAGTGATTTTCAAAATAGTATATATATTCCTTTCTAAACCTCCATCTTGTAAAGGACTCTTAAAGTAGACAACTTATGTCTGTAGAGCTACATATTTGATTTCTTGAGATATTAACGCAATTAGGAAAACAAAAGAGCAGAAGTAGTGTTTTGCACCAGACAGCACAAGTTGATAGCAGTGAATAATTTAGCCTGTCTATTGAGCCTTCTATAACAAAACCACTTCTGTCTAATATGCAAGTATTTAATTTAGAAAATAAAAAATATTTTCTGCAACATGACCAGCTACTTAGATGTATAGAACATTTTTAGTGATCTAATTAACCTATCTAAAAAGTTTTGTTCTTATCCTTACAATACTCAAAGGGTTAATGCAAAGCATTACATTAAATTAATTTTCTAATGCTAAAACTATTTTGTTTATGCTTCTATTACATTTCTTTTCTTTTAATTGCCAAATTAGCAAATATACTACAATACCATTCATTGACCTGTTTTTAAACTGTAGACATGATAGTTTTCCTGTTCTACAGACAAGAATGCAATTTTCAGAAATTTACACTGATCTCTCAGATTAATGTTTTAAACTCTGAAATCACTGTCATATGAATTACCAAAAATACCTACATTATTTAAAAAGTTAAATTTTCACCATTTTTTTCATTACTATAAAAGGTTATTTTGTTTTGTAAATCCACTCTATAAATTAAATTGCAATGTAGCTCTAACTAATATACATGTTTTTCTAAACAATACTGATGTCAATTGGTGATAACCACAAATATATCAGATTAGGTCTCCTGTTGAAAATATTTTGAACCAAAACAGTGTTTCATACATTTAAAAATGGTTTGGTTTAAACTGAAATGTTTTATAGACCCATGCATTCTTCAGTGACAGTACACCAGCACATTTTACACATTTGTGAGCTAAAGGCAGAAATGCTGTACATCGTGACTTTGTAAGCAAACAATTTAAAGAATATACTCTTTTTTTTTTTTTAATGAAACATTAAAAAAGGGTGCACAAAGCATGTTACAGTACAATACTAAAATACAGAAATAGATAACTGAAAAGAGGGATTTTTTAAACTGATTTATGATGGGAAATATGAAAATGTACCAACAACTTTTCATAAATATAAAACTTGTGAAAATTGGGCCCTGTGATTTAAAAAGTAATTTAACAACACCCATTCCCAACACTGTTCACTAAGTTATATAGGAGAAGTGTCACTAAAATAATTATTTGGAATTCCACATCAAGATCAGGTAAAACCCCAAAAAGTTCTTATAATGTCTAACCTGCGGATACTTGCTACAGCTTTTTAGAGCTCTAAAAGAGTTAAGCAGACTTCATAGTTGATGTGGTAATTCAGCCACGTGCTGCATGCTACATAATTTGGACTGAGGTATCCATATCTCTGGTCTTAAATCATTAACAGTACCCATCTATTAAAAAATAGCAAAGGTGTGCAAATCAATTCATATTAATTCATATCGAAGCAGAAAATTCTCAAACCTGTAAGCATACACATCAGCTTACAGCAACTGAATTCCTTTAAATATTTGTTAAAGTGGGGAAAATATTGTTTTATTTGAGAGAATGGTCAACTGATAAGCATAAAAATAAAAACTTCATTCAGTTATTTGAATCAGGGATAGTTCCATTTTTTTGATAATTGCTATTAGAATACATGAAATACATTATTTGTGTGAATATATTATTTTCTTTTTGCACTATATGAACAGTGAACAACTATTCAAAATGTCAGTCCGGAGATATTCAGGTCCAACCGCTTCTTAACAATCTAGATTTACATTTTACAACAATACTTTTCTCTCAGCAACAACAAATCCAACATTCTACCAATAAAGGATTATAATAAGTAAACATTTAAGGTTTGTCAATAAAAAATTTGAAATACACGTCATACTACAATACTATAACATTAAAAACTTATGTTAAAAATGAAAAATGGTGACTAGCTTATTCTTTTTTACTTATAAAAATCATATAATGAAAGGGAGTAAATATTTTCATGGGTTATTTTTTAGGATTTTTGGTGAAGGGTACTGATTTCTAAGGAAAAAATCATGACTGATATTTGGGGGAACAAAAACTATGAGGATTCAGTGCACAGATGAATTTAGAGATAAATGAACATAAACCTCATTTGAAATTTTCATGAAAAAATAAAATTTTCATGAAAAAAAAAACATTTCATGAAAAAAATTAACAGTTATTAAGAATAACAAAAAATACTAATCTTAGCTTCAGTTCTGTTTAAGGCACCAATGTAATAGCCGAGGTACAATGATCCCTGATGTACATTCTTAAATGGCAGTGGTCCATTTTGCCACCTATTCAAATTCTATGCAATTGGAAATAAGTGCAAGTGAGGTGTGCCAGTTATAGTACCTTATTAAAGTTTTGTAAAAATGTAAATTTACTTTAAGAATCAGGAAATATATTTTGAAAAGAAAATTATGTGGGTTGCTACATTCCTTACATTCTATAAATTATCTTTTATGACAGCAGATGATTGAGTTAGTAGGAAAAGACTTGGAATAGAAGAAAGTCATCTAAATTGAATGTTTTCTTGTATGTCCAGTTCAGCATAAGTAGCATATACACTTTAAAAAAATAAAAAATAAAGTCACTTCAGGTTCAGTTTCTACAATACCATTCAACCACCAAAAGCATCTGTGCAGTGGTCCCAAATATAGAATCAGTAGTCTCCAAAACCAGAGGAACTGGCACACAAACAAAATCTGGAGCTGTCAATTTTAAAGGAAGCTTGTATTGTTTACAAGGTGATCAGATAATTTGGTATGCCTACAGTGTACACATTACCGCATTTTTACAATTCTATCATTCTGCATTTGTAAATGCAGTGAAAACACTTCTTCCTTACAGAAAGAAAACAGTAGATCTTCCCAGTCCTCCAGCATTATCATAAAAATACCCCCTGAATGATCACAATTTCATCAAAATAGTGTCTTCTAGTTCTGTTTAATGAAAAGCACCTTTTATGACAATTTTGATGCATATGCAATCAAATGAGTATGCCTCCAGTAAAAATACAATAAAGTATTTCTTTTGATATTTTACAGAAGTGCACCTAATTAAAAACCCATGTATATGAAATAATAAAGACTTAATTAAAATTAGCATAATTTTTAAAACTATGAAAAAAAATTAAGTTACTTTAATTATAAGAGGACAAAAGCATTAACATTCAAAGCTTGGCAAAAATCTTCATTGACACTTGAAATGAGGAAAACTCATTGAGTAGCCAATGTAAAATGATTTTGCTTACTTTTTTTTTTAAATACCTGGCAACATACATACACCCATTTCATTCCACAACTGTAATAAAAGGTAATGTTCAGCATAGCTAAAAATGTGATGTCAGCTTTCAGACCGATTTTCTCCATCCCCCACATTTAGTCCAGCATCAACAGGGCTAATGTAGTTGGGTGTAAGTGTGGTGCTTCAATATTAGACTGCAGTATATGTATTTCCAGTAGCACTGCATTGTCTGACAGTCTGAGTATTTGCAACAATGTGCTTATTATGAAGTGGGTTCAGGAGGTTCTGCTCTACTCCACTCTCAAGTGCTGGCTGCTGCACACAGCCCACCTGGTGCAGTTCTGTTTTCTTCCTCTTGTCTTGTGGCTCTCCATTTTCATCCATGTCTTCTATTTCACTTTCAACTTCACTGCCCTCATCTGCACAAATAAACAACCAAGAAAAAATAGCACAAAATGGAAAAATCTAAATACAAGGGCCTTTATTTTGCAACTAACATGAAATACGAAAACATGGGGAAGCGTAGAAACCTGATAAAGTAGAAATTGAAAGCTTAAGATTTTACTGGGAGAAGTCAATAAATTCTATAGATAAATAGGTTAATGAACTCTCTCTAATGCTATCTCATTTTATAGATAAGGAAACTGAACTGAAGAGAGGTTGTGATTTGCCCCAAATTATACAACCAGTGTAAGAACTGAGAACAAACTAAGCCTACAGTTTACCAAGAGGACATAAACTCACATCTTACTAGATTCTTCAGTAACAATTAGCAAGTTATTTGGCAAGTGCTTGGACCTAATTCTGCCATCTTCACTTACCAAAATCATCATTCACTACAAATGTAGGTATATGTGCATGCTCATCAAATCTTAGTTTTTCCAACTGTCCATCTCCTTCAGCTCTCTCACAAGGATATACAGCTAAATTCTGGGTGAAATTTTGAAAAATTCTTATGTAAATAATAAACATTTAAAAATATTTTCTTGTTAAGAACCTTATCTACAGCATTCTAGTTACTATTATATACTGTTTATCATCTAAAGCATATTGTACACATATAATAGTAATATACACATTTACTACATTTTCAAAAAATAAGGACTTGTTTTCCTCCAAGACACACATTAGTTCTGTATAAAATTAAACATTTTAGAGAGTTGACTGCTTACCTTTATCCATATTTCCAGAGGATGTAGCATTTAAATCACCAAACTGCAAAATAAACAATAAAAAGCATAGATGCAGTCTTACACAAACATGACTTTAGATTATCTACGATGAAGCCAATATTATGCTCCAATAGCTTGTGGCTAGTATGAAAGTGCATGCATGTGACTGCAGTCATGTCCATAGTATACCAGTTCATTTTCCATTCCATTCCAAGTGAATCATTTATTATATGTCCACATCTGTCCATTTTGTAACACTTTAAAAGTACAATTCCTTGGTGATAACTCCTGAGATAATGTGAATTCTTAAGCAACTCTTACAAAAGGGGATGTACCTCTGAGTGATGAAAGCAAACCTGGGAACATTGTCACTTTAGGAAACAACAGGGAAATACTTGTGAGCTGTTCCAATCCAAAGCAATTAGGAAGGGTTCCTCTGAAAAGGTGCTGCAACCGATAGCCCAGCTGAAGTGCTTCTACACTAATGCACAAACCATGGGAAACAAGCAGAAGGAGTTGGAAATAATGGTGCAATTAGAAAGTATGACCTGATTGCTATCGCGGAAATGTGGTGGGATAGATCACATAACTGGAACAAGCTCTTCAGAAGAGAGAGACAGTGAAGGAGGGGTGGGGATGTTACCCTCTATGTTATGGAAGGAATTGATTGTGAAGAGATGCCTCTGAGAAACAGCCACAGACAGGTTGAGAGCTTGTGGGTAAAAGTTAAGGACCGGACCAATAAAGGACACCTTGTGGTTGGGGTCTACTACAGTCTGCCTGATCAAGGGGAGCCTGTGGATGAGACATTCTTGCTTCAACTACATGAAGCATGTCACACTCACATACTCTCATCCTGATGCGGGACTTCAACCACATGGATTTCTGCTGGGAAAACTACACTGCAAGCTGTAAGCAATCCAGGAGATTCCTAGAGTGCGTTGAGGATAACTTCCTGGTCCAGGTATTAGACAAACCAACCAGAGGAGAAGCGTTACTGGACCTGGTGCTTACTAATGCAAACGAGCTCATTAAAGAGGTCAAGACTGGAGGCAGCCTGGGCTGCAGTGACCATGCCCTGGCTGAGTTTGTGATCTCGAGGAATACAGGCCTGGCAAAGAACAAAGTCGGCATCCTGAACTTCTGAAGAGCAAACTTCAAGCTATTTAAAGACCTAGTGGACAAAACTCCTAGAACACTGTCTTTACGGACAAAGGAGATGAACGGAGTTGGCAACTCTTTCCTTAAAGCACAAGAATTCTTCATTCCCCTGTATAAGGAAGTGAGTAGGGAGGGCAGGAAACCGGGGTGGCTGTGCAAGAAAACTGAAGTGGAAGAAGGAAATGCACAGGCAGTGAAAGCAAGGACATGCAGCCTGGGAAGAGTACAGGGGTGCAGTCCAGATGTGCAGGGATGGGATCAGGAAAGCCAAGGCACAGATGGAATTGAGCTTGGCAAGGGATGCAAAGAATAACATGAAGGAATTCTATAGGTACATTGATTCCCATATGGCTTCTCATATCTCTCATTTCCCTGAAGCTGTAGATGAGGGCTGGGGAAGCGAAGTCCCACTCACTGTAAGTGAAGAGCAGGTTCAAGACTACCTGATGAAACTGAACAGGTACAAGGCTATGGGTCCCGATGACTACATCCAGGTTTGGGGTCCCCGGCACAAGAAGGATGTGGATCTGTTCAAGTGGGTCCAGAGGAGGGCCACAAAGATGATCAGAAGGATGGAGCACCTCTCCTATGAAGAAAGGCTGAGAGAGCTGGGGTTGTTTAGCTTGAAGAAGACAAGGCTCCGGGGAGACCTCATTGCAGCTTTACAGTACTTAAAGGGGGCTTATAAAAAGATGGAAAGCAACTTTTTTCTTGGGTAGATAATGGCAGGACAAGGGGGAATGGTTTTAAACTAAAAGAGGATAGATTTAGATGATATGTTAGGAGAAAATTCTTCACTCAGAGGGTAGTGAGGCACTGGAACAGGTTGCCCAGAGAGATTGTGGATGCCCCATCCCTGGAGGTGTTCAAGGCCAGGCTGGACGAGGTCCTGGGCAACCTGATCTAGTGGGTGGCATCCCTGCCCATGGCGGGGGGGTTGGAACTAGATGATCTTTAAGGTCCCTTCCAACACAAGCTGTTCTATGATTCTATGATATGAAAATTAAAGTTAGGTGATCTACTGAAGAGAAGATGTTTGAGGTAAACTTCAGTTTGCACATACTATGGACACATGTAAAACAGTGGTTCTAAGTTGAGACCACTCACCCATCTGCTTGCTTACTTCCCCACCCTCCACACCATGGGATGGGGGAGAAAATAGGAAGAATGGGAGTGAGAAAGCTCATGGGTGGAGATAAAAACAGGGAGACCACTTACTAATTACTGTTATGGGCAAAACAGATTAGACTTGAGGAAAAATAATTTATTACTGATTAAAATAAATATTTAAGTACTGATTTGTGTAGTGGGAAAGAAACAAAAAAAAAATCCATGCTTAGGGAAAACATCTTTCCTCCCCATTTCCCCAGCTCAACTTCACTCCAAGCACTTCTCTTCTCCCTGTGTTCTTGCTGCATGTTACATTCAGTCCCTTCACTGAGGCAATAGCCGGTGCAGGGAGGGTTGTGGTCATTACATAGCAGTTTCTCTCTGACACTCCTTCCTTCTCATGTTTTTTCTTTGTTCCAGCATGGGTTCTCCACAAGCTGAAATCCTATCATGCAAATCTGCTTCAGCATGGGTTCTCCACAGGTTGCAGTTCCTTTGAGAATTCCTCCATCTGCTCTGAAGGTTCTCTATGGGCTGCAGGGAATATCTGCTCTGGGGTGCAGATCTTCCACAGGTTGCATGGAATATTTGCTCTACCATGGAGCATCTCCTACTGCTCTCGTTTCTCGGTCTCTTTTATTCTTTCCTCCTGTGCCTGTCCAGTTGGTATTTATTGCCCTTTCTTAAATGTTTTCACAGAGTCACCCTGAACTTTGCTAATTGGATCAGTCTGTGATAGGTCAGTCTGCTGAGTGGACCTCCTGGACCTCAGTGGTTCCACTTCAGTGGAACCAGCTGTGTCCAGCCCAGGGCAGCCCTTTACCTCTTCTCAGAGGCCATTCCTGTAGCCCAGTTCCAACACCCACCCCCCCCACTACCAGAACCTTGCCATAAAGAAACAATACACGTGAACAGTACCATTTAAGCAAAACTAACTTCTGCACATGAGCTACCTTTCTGAAGTTAGTACGCAGTTGTGTAAATATTTGTATTGGAATTTAATGTGTGTAAATACATGTAAAAACATATCCTTGAAATCAAGTTTCCTATTAATCTCTTACTTTATTATTTTCATATAAATTATTTAGTTTTCCAGAACTCTAGAATGTAGGTATCTACCTAGTAGCTTGATCTGCTATTTTTTATGAACAAGCTCACTTGCAGAAAATTAGTGTTAGAAGTCATTGTGATTTTTAGTATTGTGAAAAAAATCAGCCAAGGAAACATGGTTTAAGATATATAACTTTAGGAACCCAAATTTGAAGATGCCAAATGTATTTGAGATTCAATCTGCAACAGTTATATTAAGTTATATTACGAAATATCCCATAGCTCCACTTAAACATTAAAAAAATGTAGATGCATATCCAAGTCGATCACTAAATCCATCAATCCATTATCTTGTATGGTGTCTTACCTCTCCCATAACTGCGATAGGTGTCTCTCCTGTTGCCTGAGCAACACGATGTTCTACTAAGTAAAACATGTACTCATCATAAAGCAAGCGGATCAGATGAAAAGAGCCAAAGCTAGCAGCACTGCGTAAGGTTAAATCTCGAATCACCATTGAGCTATTTAAATATGGAAAGAAATATTTATGAAATAAATATCACAATTCTTTCATAATTTATTAATATGCAGTGGAATATGCACTTCAAAAATACTATTTTTAAAATTAATGCTAACCACAAACATCTGATTTATGAAAGACATGGCATTGTTGGACACCACATTACACAACTAGAAGCTAAAATTTTTAAAAGACAGGAAGGGTTTTGTTTTGTTATATGCACAATTACCAATATGTGAGCACATGTAAAAAGTGACCACTGTGGAAGAAAGTTCTTTGTTAAAATTTTAAACAGTACAACTGTATTAAGATTATTTAATTTTAAACAAAGTAGTCATTCAAAATATTATGCCTGATGTGCTCATATTCCTAGTACTAAGGTGTTAATTGGTATTGCTTTTAAACTTGTAGTATATAAATAATGCAAAAATAAGTTTGTTTATATCTTAAAATAGACAAATACAGATTGTGGACAAAAACATCCATATGATACCTTCATAAAGTAGATGCTACAATGTACCGTTTTGGAAAAAAAAAAAAAAAGCTACCTTTACTATGATAACTGCTACAGTAGCAGCTGACATGGGATTTTTTTTTTTTTTAACAGATTTTTACACACTAAAAGATTTTGTCTTCCCTACATAATAAAAATAGAAATCATGGTATTTTAATTAATATTATTAAGAATATTGTCTTTAAAATTATATAGCTATTCAACGCAAAGTGTTTCAAACCATGTTTCTAACTCAGGATAAAATTCTGTCCTGGTTTCAGTTAGGACAGAGTTTATTTTCTTCCTAGTAGCTAGTAGGGTGCTATGTTTTGGATTAGGATGAGAAGAATGTTGATAACACAATGTTGTTTTAATTGTTGCAGAGCAGTGCTTACACCAAGCCAAGGACATCTCAGCTTCTCGCTCTGTCCTGCCAACGGGCAGGCTAGGGGTGGAACAAGAGCTGGGAGGGGACAGACCCAGGACAGCTGACCCAAAGTGGCCAAAGGGGTATTCCATACCATCTGATGTCATGCTAAACAATAGATAGGGGTGGCTAGCCAGGGTACCGGGGTGGGGAGGCCGGCTGCTCAGGGATAGGCTGGGCATCAGTCAGCAGGTGGTGAGCAATTGCAATTGTGCATCACTTGTTTCATACACATTATTATTAGTGCTGTTGTTATTATTATTATTATTATTATTATTATTATTATTATTATTATTATTCTGTCTTAATAAACTGTCTTTATCTCAACCCACAGGCTTCACTTTCCATTTCTCTCTCCCATCCTAGAGAGGGAGGGGGGAGGATGAGTGAATGGCTGTGTAGTGTTTAGCTACTGGCCAGGTTAAACCACAACAGTCCTTTTTGGCGCCCAACGTGGGGCATGAAGGGTTGAGATAACAACAGATCTGACCAGAGTGTGTTAAACTAAAATTGGTATAAGTATTAGACCTTCTTAATAGTTGCTAGTCATAATGCTGATTGCTTTAATCTCAAGTCTGCTGCGCCTGTTTTCCAAATTGAGTATTATAGCATGTTACTTTCCTTATGTGCTCCCTGTCGTGCTGCTTATCCTTTCCGGGCCCTGGTTTAAGATCATTATGGTACTGTGCGGTGTAACGATGGCTTATGATATGTTGAAATTGCTGGTCATGACCCTAACCTGGTATTTGTACTCAGCAATGTCGTCGACTCTATACTTGGGATACCATATCTTGGAAACTATTAACAATTATACCTATTGCCTTTTTTCATCAGGGAGCCAATCTGTGGAGGGGACGGGAAGATATTTTTTTCCTACTTGTTCACTCTCCCTTTCTCCTTCACTGCCCTCTTATCCTCTGAGCTAGCTACGATAGCTCTCCAAGATTTTGAATATCCTTGGGATACTCAGACCAGCATGTTCTTATTGTTATGTCTCCTGAATGCAATTCACATTTTGTGATTTCTAACCTCATTACATTTGCACAAGACTTCAAATAATATACAAGGTTTATTTCATCCACTGCTGAGTTACACATAGTCTCAAGTTTGATATTAACAACACTATTTTTTTCTGGAAAAAGGAAACAGCTTTTCAAACTATTGTATGAAGTTGTTTTTTTTTTAATTTTGTCAAAATTATTATAGTATACATTTCAGAAAATAATAAAATAGCTAAAATAATTTAGAAGACTAGTAAAAACTACCTGTAGAAAGACCATTTTAAAATAAATTGTCGTGCTGCTTTAGGAAAGCTGGGTCTTCCTTCATATGGTTTCAATGCTTGCATCATTACATTATCAAGCCAGGCAGCCCACTGCTCCAGAGTGCTCTGCTGCTGTAGAATCATCTTGAAATCTGTTTCTAGTCTTTGAACTATAATGTCATCACACTGACACACCCAGGAAGCCTGCTCCTGTTACAACACATGGCAAACATGAAAACAAAAGACAAATTATTCTTAAAGATTGAACAATTAAAAGGATTAAATACACTTCTTAGCCAAACTAATGAGTTTTTTATTTTCACATCTTTCAATTTTGTTGAAAGAAAATAAAAGTATGAAAACGGGCATCAAATAAAGCACACACAAAAGTACAATCGAAAAAATGCAAGTACATTGCAGTGGTCCATATTGGTTTTCATGGAAGAAATTTCAACTTCTTTCATTCATATTTTTTCTAGTAAAAAATTCAGAAATTGTCAGGCTTAGGACTACAAGAACAAGTAGTGGAAAGGGCAGTCAAATGGAAGCTGAGAGAGTAAGAAACAAAGAGGAAAAGAAACCAAAGTGCCATGTTTTCTATTGCTTTGAAGCAGTTATTATTCTATCTTCAAATATGTTTTTTTTTAAATATTTTTAAGCACCTCACTTGAAAAGAGATTTGTTTATTAGGCAAAAAAATGGGGTTGTTGTGTTTATCCATAGGCTGTAATACGTAGAATAGAATAGAATAGAATAGAATAGAATAGAATAGAATAGAATAGAATAGAATAGAATAGAATAGAATAGAATAGAATAGAATAGTTCAGTTGGAAGGGACCTACGAAGACCATCTAGTCCAACTGCCTGACCTCTTCAGGGCTAAACAAAAGCTAAAGCATATATGTGAGGGGATTGTCAAAATGCCTCTTGAACACTGACAGGCATGGGGCATCAACCACCTCTCTAGGAAGCCTGTTCCAGTGTTTGACCACTTTCACAGTAAAGAATTTTTTACTAACATCTAGTCTGAATATCCCCTGGCACAACTTTGTGCCATTCCTTAAATAAGACCAATAAGACACTTCTGCTGGACCTGTAGCCCATGGAGAGGAGCTGCCACCCATGGGGGACCCATGTTGGAGCAGTTTGCTCCTGAAGGATGGACCCTGTGGTACAGACCAATATTGGAGCAGTTCTTGAAGAGCTGTTGTCTGTGGGAAGCCCATATAGGATCAGTTGGGAAGGACTGCAGCCCATGGAAGGGATCCCACATTGGAGCAGGCGTAGTGAATGACCATGAAGAAGCAATGGAGACAAAGCGCTATGGACTGACTGCAACCCCCATTCCCCGTTCCGCTGAGCCTCTCGAGGGGAGGACATAGAAGGATGGGGGGGGAATGTTTTTAGTTTGCTTTAATTTCTCACTTTTCTAGTCTGCTAGTGATAGGCAATAAATTATATTAATCTCCCTATAAATATATATTGTCTATTATATATATATTATATATAATACTCTGTTTTGCCTATGAGCAGTTGTGATGTGTAGCAGGGAAAAAATACTACACTGGACCATGTCAATTAGTTGAACAACAGGAGAAAAAGCTGTTGTTTCTTCTAAGGAAAATCATAGAATCATTTAGGTTGGAAAAAACCTCTAAGATCATTGAGTCCAACCACTGTATAGCACTGCAAAGTCTACCTCTAAACCACGTCCCTAAGCACCACATCTACATGTCTTTTAAATACCTCCAGGGATGGTAACTCAACCATTTCCCTGGGCAAATATTACCAATGCCTTACAACCCTTTCAATGAAGAAATTTTTCCTAATATCCAACCTAAACACCCCCCAGAACAACTTAAGGCCATTTCCTCTTGTCTTATCACTTGGTGCTTGGGAGAATAGACCAATCCCCACTTCGCTACAGCCTCTTTAAAGGTTACTGTAGAGCACAATAAGGTCTCCCCAGAGCCTCCTCTTCTCCAGGCTAAACAACCCCAGCTCCCTCAGCTGCTCCTCATAAGACTTGTTCTCTAGAGATTTTACCAGCTTTGCTGCCGTTCTCTGGACTTGCTCAAACACCTTGATGTCCTTCTTGTAGTTCCCCGGGTCTACCCTCCGGCCCTTCTTGTAGATGGGTGTCACGTTTGCTAGCCGCCAGCTGACTGGGACCTCCCCTGATAGCCAGGACTGTTGATAAATGATGGAAAGCGGCTTGGCCAGCTCCTCTGCCAGTTCTCTCAGTGTCCTCAGGTGGATCCCATCCGGCCCCATCGACTTGTGCACATCCAAGTGCCGTACCAGGTCACCAACCATTTCTTCGTGGATAGTGAGGGCCACATTCTGCTCCCCATCCCCTTCCACCAGATCAGGGTACTGGGTGTCCAGAGAACAACTGCTCTTGCCACTAAAGACTGAGGCAAAGAAGGCATTAAGCACCTCAGCCTTTTCCTCATCTCTTGTAACTAAGTTTCCCCCTTCATCCAGTAAAGGCTGGAGATTCTCCTTAGTCCTCCGTTTTGCGTTGACATATTGTAAAAACATTTTTTGTTATCTTTAACGGCAGTAGCCAGATTGAGCTCCAGATGAGCTTTGGCCTTCCTAATTTTGTCCCTGCACTGCCTCGCAACATCCTTGTAGTCCTCCTGAGTGGCCCGCCCTCTTTTCCAAAGATTATAAACCCTCTTTTTCCTCCTAAGCTCAAGCCACGATTCTCTGTTCAGCCAGGCTGGTCTTCTTCCACGTCGGCTCGTGGGGACAGACTGCTCCTGTGCCATTAAGATTTCCTTCTCGAAGAGTGCCCGGCCTTCCTGGACTCCTCTGGCCTGGACTCCTCTGGCCTTCAGAACCACCTCCCAAGGGACTCTGCCAACCAGTGTCCTTAACAGCTCAAAGTCAGCCCTCCAGAAGTCCAATACAGCAGTTCTACGGGTCCCCTTCCTGGCTAAGGAGGACCCAGGGAACTACGGGACTGTCAACCTGACCTCGGTGCCAGGAAAGGTGATGGAACAGGTCATCTTGAATGCAATCACACAGCATGTGCTGGACAGCCGGGGGATCAGGCCCAGTCAGCATGGGTTCATGAAATGCAAGTCCTGCATGACCAACCTCATCTCCTTCTATGACCAGGTAACCTGCTTGGTGGATGAGGGAAAGGCTGTTGACGTAGTCTACCCAGACTTCATCAAAGCCTTTCACATGGTCTCCCATAATACTCTCCTGGAGAAGCTGGAAGCCCATGGCTTGTACAGGTATACTCTTTGTTGGGTTAAAAACTGACTGGATGGCCTGGCCCAGAGAGTGGTGGTGAATGGAGTGAAATCCAGGTGGTCAGGAGTGGTGTTCCCCAGGGGTTGGTGTTGGGGCCCACCCTCTTTATATGATGATTTCGATTAGAGAATTGAGTGCACTCAGTAAGTTTGCAGGCAACACCAAGTTGGGGGCGGGGGGGGGGGTGTTGATCTGCCAGACGGTAGGAAGGCCCTGCAGAGGGACCTGGACAGGATGGGTCTATGAGCAGAGGCCAACTGGATGAGGTTCAACATGGCTACGTACTGGGTCCTGCACTTTGGTCAGAACAACCCCATGCAGAGCTACAGGCTTGGAGCAGAGTGGCTGGAAAGCTGTGCAGAGGATAAGGATCTGGGGTGTTGGTCAATGTTCACCTGAACATGAGCCAGCAGTGTGTCCAGGTGGCCACGAAGGCCAACGGCATCCTGGCTTGTGTCAGGAATAGTGTGGGCAGCAGGACTAGGGAGGTGATTGTCCCCCTGTACTCTGCTCTGGTGAGGCCACACCTTGTGTATTGTGTTCTGTTTTGGGCCCCTCACTACAAGAAAGACATCGAGGTCCTGGAGAGTGTCCAGAGAAAGGCAAAAAAAGCTGGTGAAAGGTCTAGAGAACAAGTCTTATGAGGAGCGGATGAGGGAACTGGGGTTGTTTATAGTGAAGAAGAGAAGGCTCAGGGGAGACCTTATTGCTCTCTACAACTACCTGAAAGGAACTGACTTTGAGCTGCTCAGGACACTGGTTGGTAGAGTCCCTTGGGAGGCGGTTCTGAAGGGCAGAGGAGTCCAGGAAGGCTGGGCGCTCTTCAAGAGGGAAATATTAATGGCGCAGGAACGGTCTGTCCCCACGTGCCCAAAGATGAGCTGGCGGGGAAGACGACCAACCAGGCTGAACAGAGAATTGTGGCTTGAGCTTAGGAGAAAAAAGAGGGTTTATAATCTTTGGAAAAGTGGGCAGGCCACTAGGGAGGACTATAAGGATGTTGCGAGGCTGTGCAGGGACAAAATTAGAAAGGCCAAAGCTCATCTGGAGCTCAATCTGGCTACTGCCATTAAAGATAACAAAAAATGTTTTTATAAACACATCAACACAGAAAGGTCTGTCAGTTTGACCTCAGTGCCAGGGAAGCTCATGGAGCAGATTATCTTGAGTGTCATCACGCGGCACTTGCAGGGCGACCAGGCGATCAGGCCCAGTCAGCATGGATTTATGAAAGGCAGGTCCTGCTTGACAAACCTGATCTCCTTCTATGACAAAATGACGCGCTTGGTGGATGAGGGAAAGGCTGTGGATGTTGTCTACCTTGACTTCAGCAAGGTTTTTGACACTGTTTCTCACAACAATCTCCTCAATAAACTGGCTGCTCGTGGCTTGGACTGGCGTACGCTTCGTTGGGTTAAAAACTGACTGGATAGCCGGGCCCAAAGAGTCGTGGTAAATGGAGTCAAGTCCAGTTGGAGGCCAGTCACTAGTGGCGTTCCCCAGGGCTTGGTGCTGGGGCTGGTCCGCTTTAATATCTTCATCGATGATCTGGATGAGAGGATCGAGTGCACCCTCAGTAAGTTCGCAGATGACACCAAGTTGGGTGCGTGTGTCGATCTGCTCGAGGGTAGGAAGGCACTGCAGGAGGATCTGGATAGGCTGGACCGATGGGCTGAGGTCAACTGCATGAAGTTCAACAAGGCCAAGTGCCGGGTCCTGCACCTGGGGCGCAATAACCCCAAGCAGAGCTACAGGCTGGGAGATGAGTGGTTGGAGAGCTGCCTGGCAGAGAAGGACCTGGGAGTATTGGTCAATATCTGGTTGGATATGAGCCAGCAGTGTGCTCAGGTGGCCATGAAGGCCAACAGCATCCTGGCTTGCATAAGAAACAGTGTGACCAGCAGGGCTAGGGAGGTGATCGTCCCCCTGTACTTGGCTCTGGTGAGGCTGCACCTCGAGTACTGTGTTCAGTTTTGGGCCCCTTGCTACAAGAAGGACATCGAGGTGCTTGAGCGGGTCCAGAGAAGGGCAACGAAGCTGGTGAGGGGTCTGGAGAACAAGTCCTACGACAAGTGGCTGAGGGAGCTGGGCTTGTTCAGCCTGGAGAAAAGGAGGCCCAGGGGCGACCTTATTGCTCTCTACAGATACCTCAAAGGAGGCTGTAGCGAGGTGGGGGTTGGTCTATTCTCCGACATGCCTGGTGAAAGGATGAGGGGGAATGGACTAAAGTTGCGCCAGGGGTGTTTTAGGTTGGATTTTAGGAAGAACTTCTTTACTGAGAGGGTTGTGAGGCATTGGAATGGGCTGCCCAGGGAAGTGGTGGAGTCACCATCCCTGGAGGTCTTTAAAAGACGTTTAGATGTAGAGCTTAGGGACATGGTTTAGTGGAGGACTTGTTAGTGTTAGGTCAGAGGTTGGACTTGATGATCTTGAGGTCTCTTCCAACCTAGACGATTCTGTGATTCTGTGAAATAACTTGGCTGCAGTGTTAAAGATGAGCTTTGGACAGTGGCCAATTGCTGGCTGGCTTAAGGCACGTGTTTGAGGGTCTCTGACCAATTGCATGACAGATTCAGGAGTGTGTACAGTGTTTCGGGCTATGGGGAAAGTATATGTAGTGGAGAAAAATTGTAGTAAACATCTCCAGTTCAATAGCCATTGTGAGTCCATGTCTTTCATCCCTTCATCCCACCGAAGCTCTGTCTGGGAAACTGTGTCAGTTGTGATGAGTGTAGAGCTTAGAGAGGCCGTTTGCTGGGTGGATACCATCACTCCCTGTTTGAGCTGGCAAAGCTCCCACACAAACTGTCATGCAAACTGTGGTTCCACACCACACCCTGACTGACACACCACACCTTGATTGCCGCACTCCTGGTCACTCATGCTCCCTAGGGGTTGCCTTTGTACTTGTGGGAGGGTGGGGGGGGGGGTGGCCACCGCTGCTCCTGGCCCTTCCCAAGCCTTGCCAGCTGCTCTTGTGAGGGCTGCCAGCTCCTGGCAGCTCTCTCCACTCCCATGGCTCTCTCCACTCCCTGGGGTTTCCTCGATGCAGGAACCCCACTGCATGGAGGAAGAAAGAGGTAAAAGGGAAACCTTTTTTTAAACTTAATGAAAAATAATAAGTTCATCTTTTACAGATTACTGGAAACTAGTACTAACCAGTTACTTAGGAAAGGTGGGAAATTTAAACACAGTTGAAGAAAGTATATTAATGACATCATCTTTGAAATAAAAATTAATTTAATGAAACAATCTCTACTAGAAATAGTGCTGTTCGATTAATATTTTTATGGAAGATCAGAAGCTATGCTATTGTCCAAATTTTCATATTTAAGCATCATTCATGATGTCCATTCTAAGACCACATATACTCTATACTTTCATTTGCACCAAATGAAAATTGGCAGAATTTATGGTCTGAAAGATAAGAAGTCTTCAGAGACAATGGAAACAGATAATGGCTCTGAGCTTTTACTTAAGGCTAAAGTGTAAGTTGGTAAGTTTCAACTGAATCACTGCATATACAAAAATCAGGAAAATGTTCTCACTTTGCTTTATTGATGGAATAATAAGAAATAGTAACAACAAAAAAAAAATGGGGGGGGAAATACATTTTTTAAAAAGTCTGTTGTTTAAAGCTAGAGTTTACCTGGACATTGGCAAAATCAACACGGTTGAGATCACTGAGCATCTGGTTGATCTGAGAAGTGTTCTGAAGCACAGCCCGAGCTGCCTGAGCCAGGTGATTAAGAGATGTGTATCTTCGCAGAGTCTGGGCAAAGGCACTTACAGTGGCAACCTATGAAAAAAAATCCATTTATCTCAGATCAGCTCTCAGATGTTGCAATTCACATATAATAAAACGAATACAGTTTTTTCTATTCTTTTTTTTTTTTAATGCAAAAGAAAATGATTTCCAGTCCTGTGTTTCATGTTTGAAATTCAACTTAAATGACACTTAGCATAGAAGTTAAAATGTTACTACTTTCAGATTTTAAATGACATTCAGTGTACATTTGCATAAAGTAATGAAAAGTGCAGTAAGCTTTGTTTACCTTGGTTTCTATCATTCTCTGTGGAATATCGTTCATGGCACTGGAAAGCCAACCTTCAATGCTTTTTGCAAAATTGCGAATGGCTTGAGTCAAGGCACCTAAACATTAAAGAACAAAAATACAGTGAAAAATGTAGCAAGTTAACTCTCTTGAAATCACTTGTATCCTCAGTATTTAAATATTCCACACTGAGATATGCTGCATTTATTGGCTCAGAGACTTATCCAATCTATGTTTGGATCCCTCCCAATACAAAGAAGGATGTTGATAAACTGGAGCAAGTTCAGCAGAGGGCCATCGACATGATCAGGTAGCTGGAGCACATCCCCTATGAGGAGAGGCTGAGAGAACTAGGCTTGTTCAGCCTGAGCAAAAGAAAGTTTTGGTGAGCCTAATAGCAGCCTTTCAACACCTACAAGGTCAGCAAGAAGATGAAATAAGACTCTTCACAATGATGCATGGCAGGGGGGTGATACACATCAGACATAAATTGAAACAAGAGAGTTTTCATAATTCTCTATCAAAGAATAATCCAATGGCATTCCTTGGGAATACGGCATTCCATATAACATCTCATAAGGTGAGATACCCGTTTCACTATGGGGCATAGTCCTAATATTCAATAATGCCAATGGCAAACATTTTATCCAAGACAGTTGGGTTTCAATCATTAATTTAGCCAATTGTTGTTTAATCGTTTGATTCATTCTCTCAACTCATCCTGAACTTTGTGGATGCCATGGAGTATGGTATTCCCATTTAATGCCTAGGGCTGTGGTTTAGTCCCGTAACACCTTAGATGTGAAACGTGTCCCATGGTCAGTGGACCTGTTAAGGTAGAAGTCCAAGGTCCCTGTCAATCCTGCCTGCAGCCTAAGACAATTTCTTTCTGACATCAGGGGCCAATTGCCCTAGAAAGAGGCTAGCCAATTGCCTCTGTTTGTATTCCGAAGCCAGGTCCAAATTCTTTTTGTTTGTTTGTTTTGCTTTCACAGAATCACAGAATTGTCTAGGTTGGAAGAGAAATCAGAGGCACGAATCAGATGAACACATTTCTCAAAATCTTTAGTCACAGGAGGAAAACTGCACCAAAACTTCAGCCCTGGATATGGGGAGAGCAGACTTCACAGCGCTCAGGGAACTAGTTAGTAAGGTCCCCTGGGAAACTGCTTTTGAAGACATCGAGCTCCATCAGTCCTGGTCATTTTTGGAGTACCACCTCTTAAGAGCACAGAAACAGGCAATTCCAAAAAGTTGGAAGTCAAGCAGGTGGGGCAGAAGGTCATTTTGGCTAAGTGGGGATCTTCTTCTAGAACTTAGGTGGAAATGCCTGCCATTGCAGTCGTGAATAAATTACTACTTTATTAAGATCCTCGCCTGAGCCTAAGTTATTGGCTACGGAGTGCTTCTCACACTGTTGACCCAGAACCAGGGAAAGAGAAAACCTATTCCCTGATGATAATAAAAACAAAAGAATATCCAAAATTGATACCAATTCGGCAACTACTGACTCGATTGGAAATGAAAGCACGAATTAATACCATGAAAAAGGAAATGGGGGATTGTGAAATATGTTCATCTGATTCGTGTCAATATGGAACAATGCTAGGGCCTCATGATGAAATGTGACCTTCTGTCTTACATACCCTTGTATAAATAGCCACAAGTCCAAGAGAAACAGAGTGGTTAGTGTATATAGTTCTTGTATCTTGCAAAAGAAGGGTCTAGCAGTTTGTGTCGATAGAGGGTTTGAAGGGTAAACCTTGAGACTCGAGTCTGGGAGATAAGAGAATAGGGGGGAGTTTCTTGAGATAACTGCTGACTATTGCACGAGACACAACTTTCTGACATCTGGCCCAGAGACTACTAAATAAGGAGAGGGGGGGAAGCTGAAGAATGACCGAAGGACAAAGCCTGGGAGGAAGACTACGAGCCTTCAGTATGAGCGACCCCCAGAGGGACCACAGAGACTGATATGTATGCGTCCGTGGGATGGTTCGGGTCCTGGGAAACTAATTATAATAACCCTGCCTTTTCCAAAAGTGGTGATGAATATGTATTAGCCTAGGAGCATAAAAAACAGATGCCTGATGTAACTGGTGTGCTTCTTGGTGGAGCAGAGACTCCCGGCGCACCCAGCGCTGTTTGCTTACCTCTATTTGTTTAATAAATTGTAAACTTTGATTGTAACCCTATTTGGGACTTAGCCATTTATTACAGGAGCACCTTTCTCAGAGGGGGAAAAGGATTTTTGCCCAGGATTTGGGCTCTTGGGTCAGGCTCAAAGGATGATGACACCAATGAATTATTCTTTAAGGAATACAGCTGAGACAATCTCCCAGCCTGTAGTGTTGCATGGGGTTATTTCATTGAAAATGCAAGACTTGGCAATTATCATTGTTAAACTTCATGAGGATCCCATCAGCTCATTTCTCCATCCTTTCCAGGTCCCTCTAACCTCCAGCATATTGAACACTCTCCGTCAATATCTGCAAACTTGCTGAGAGTGCACTCTGTTCCATCTACCAGGTCAATAATGAAGACCTTAAACAATACTGGTCCCAGTACTGATTCCTGAAGGACCCCACTAGTTACTGGCACCCAGCTGGACTTTGCAACACTGATCACAGAACTGTTTAGGTTGGAAGGGACCTCTTGAGATCATCTACTCCAACCCCTCTGCTCAAATCAGGGTCACCCAGAATAGGTTGCTCAGGGCCTCCATTAAGAAAGAAAAGCTGGGTTATTGTCATTGGTGACAGCCTTCAGAGGGGAACAGACGGCCCAATATGCCAACCAAACTCACCTCCTATAGAAGTTTGCTGCCTCCCTGGAGCCCGTGTTAAAAGTGTTACAAGAAAACTTCCGAGCCTGGTGGTACAGCCCTCGGATTATTATCCATTATTGTTTTTTCATGTAGGCAGCAATGAAGTTGCGACAAGAAGTCCAAGGGCCATCAAAAGAGACTTCAGGGCCTTGGGATGATCGGTTAAGGGATCAGGAGCACAGGTAGTGTTTTCTTCTATCCTTCCAGTTGCAGGGAACGATACTGGAAGAAACATGCAGACTCACCTTATCAAAACCTGTCTCCAAGGCTGGTGGCACAGGCAGATTGTTTGTTTGTTTGTTTGTTTGTTTTATCACGGGATGGTCTACATGACACCAGACCTGCTGGCATGTGATGGGATGCACCTTTCTCAAAGAGGGAAAAGGATTTTTACTCAAGAGTTAGCAGGGCTGATCGAAAGAGCTTTACGCTAGAGTTGAAGGGTATAATGGATAAAAACAGGCTCGCTGGTGATAAGCTATGGGATGGCACGCCAAAATTTGAGGGACTGCATGCTAGCGAGATCCTTTAGTCTGCTCCACAAGGTGCTGGGTGGGTATGCTGAAGCACATTTGAAATGTCTCTACACCAATGCACACAGCATGAGGAACAAGCAAGAGGAGCTAGAAGCCTTGGCTCAGTCCCAGAGCTATGACATCATTGGCATAAGAGAAAGCTGGTGAAAAGAGTCCTGTGACTGGTATGTTACAGTGGACGGTTATAGGCTCTTCAGAAAGGATAAGCAGAACAGATGAGGCAAGGGGGTGGCACTGTATGTAATGCAGGGGCGGGACTATACAGAGCTTACAACTGGCGATGATGAGGATGAGAGCCTCTGGGTAAGGATTAAGGGATAAGCAAATGAAGTGGATGTTGCTGTGGGAGTATACTACAGACCACCATTACAGGATGACGACACTGATGAATTATTCTTTAAGGAACTGAGAAATACTTCTAAATCAGCTGTCCTTGTCCTTATGGGGGACTTCGATCTGCCAAATGTCAACTGGGAATAATACTTGATACCAGCAGGTCCAGGAGATTCCTAAAACACGTTGATGATAACTTCTTGGTACTGATACCGAACGAGCCGACTAGGAAAGGAGCCCTCCTAGACTTGCTGCTTGTAAACAGGGAGGGTCTCATGGGTGAAGTGGTGATTGGCTTCTTCGCCTCTGTCTTCAATGCTGATGATGGGCCCTGGGACCCCAGTTACCCTGAGTTGGAGGACCATGACTATGGGAACGATAAAATCCCAGCCAACCCTGAACCTGTGCGGGACCTGCTGCTCCAGTTGGATGTATACAAGTCTCTGGGGCCCAATGGGATTCATCCCAGGGTACTCAAAGAGTATGGAGAAGATTATTCTGGGAGTTATTGAAAAACACCTGAAGGGCAATGCAGTCATTGGTCACAGCCAACACAGGTTCAGGAGGAGAAGGTCCTGTTTAACGAACTTAATTTCCTTTTATGACAAGGTCACCCACCTAGCTGACCAAGGGAAGCCAGTTGATGTAATCTTTTTGGATTTTGGCAAAGCTTTTGATACTGTTTCTCACAGTGTCCTTCTGGATAAAATGTCCAGCATACAGCTAGATAAATAATACGATGGGTGAACAACTGGATGATGAGTTGGACTCAAAGGTTTATGGTACATGGGGTTACATCAGGCTGGTGGCCAGTCACTAGTGGGGTTCCACAGGGCTCCATTTTGGGGACAGTTCTCTTTACTGTTTTCATAAATGACTTGGTTGCAGGATTTGAAGGTATACTGGGTAAGTTTGTGGACGACACTAAATTGGGAGGAACAGCTGACTCCCTCGAGGTTAGAGTGGTCTTTCAGAGTGATGTCGACAAGTTAGAGGGCTGGGCAGTCACCAACAATATGAAGTTTAACAAGAACAAGTGCTGTATTCTGCACCTGGGAAGGGGCAACCCTGGCTATACGTACAGACTAGGGGATGAGAGGCTGGAGAGCAGCCCCGTAGAAAGGGATCTGGGGGTTGTGGTCGACAACAAGTTGAATATGAGTCAAAAGTGTGCTCTGGAAGCCAAAAGGGCCAACCATATCTTGGGGTGCATCAAGCACGGTGTCCTGGTTTCAGCTAGCACAGAATTAATTTTCTTCCTAGTAGCTGGTGGAATGCTGTGTTTTGGCTTAGGATGAGAAGAGTGCTGATAACACCCCGATGCTTTAATTGTTGCAGAGCAGTGCTTATACTAAGCCAAGGACATTTCAGCCTTTTGCTCTGTCCTGCCAACGGGCAGGCTGGGGGTGCAGTAAGAGCTGGGAGGGGACAGACCCAGGACAGGTGACCCAAACTAGCCAACGTGGGGCTCGAACCCACGACCCTGAGATTAAGAGTCTCATGCTCTCCGGGGTTTTTTTCAAAAAGGCTGTCGTGGTTTAACCCGGCCGGCAGCTAAACACCACGCAGCCGTTCGCTCACCCTCCCCCCTCCCTCTCTGGGACGGGGGAGAGAAATGGAGAGTGAAGCCCGTGAGTTGAGATAAAGACAGTTTAATAAGACAGGAAAATAATAATAACAAAATAATAATAACAATAATAATAATAATGATACAATGGTGATAATACGAAAGTAATAGTATGTACAAACAAGTGATGCACAATGCAATTGCTCACCACCCGCTGACCGATGCCCAGCCTCACCCCGAGCAGTCCGGCCCCCTCCCCCCCAGCTAGCCACCCCTATATATTGTTTAGCATGACGTCAGATGGTATGGAATACCCCTTTGGCTAGTTTGGGTCACCTGTCCTGGGTCTGTCCCCTCCCAGCTCTTACTGCACCCCCAGCCTGCCCGTTGGCAGGACAGAGCAAAAGGCTGAAATGTCCTTGGCTTAGTATAAGCACTGCTCTGCAACAATTAAAGCATCGGGGTGTTATCAGCACTCTTCTCATCCTAAGCCAAAACACAGCATTCCACCAGCTACTAGGAAGAAAATTAATTCTGTGCTAGCTGAAACCAGGACACACAGCATTGCTAGCCAGTCAAGAGAAGTGATTGTCCCATGCTACTCTGCGCTGGTGTGGCCTCACCTTGAGTACTGCATACAGTTTTGGGTGCCACAATATAAGAAGGACATAAAACCATTAGAGAGTGTCCAAAGAAGTTCTGTGAAGATGGTGAGGGGTCTAGAGTGAAAGACGTATGAGGAGCGGCTGAAGTCACTTGGATTGTTCAGCCTGGAGAAGAGGAGACTGAGGGGAGACCTCATCACAGTCTACAGCTTCTTCACAAGGGGAAGTGGAGGGGTAGGTGCTGATCTCTTCTCACTGGTGACCAGCGATAGGACCTGAGGGAACATCTTGAAGCTGTGTCAGGGCTGGTTGTATATTAGGAAAAGGTTCTTCGCTGAGAGGGTAGTCGGGCATTGGAACAGGCTCCCCGGGGAAGTAAGTGGTCATGGCACTGAGCCTGCCAGAGTTCAAGAAGTGTTTGGTCAATGCTCTCAGACGTACTGTCTGATATTTGGGTGGTCCTTTGGGGACCCAGGAGTTGGACTCAATGATCTTTGTGGGTCCCTTCCAACTCGGGATATTTTATCATTCTATGATTATTCATATCCTCCCTTCAGGTATTTATACACATTGATAAGATCCCCCCTGAGCCTTCTGTTCTCTAGGCTGAACAGTCCCAACTCTCTCAGACTCCCCTCATAGGATAGGTGCTCCAGTCCCTTAATCATTGTTATTAATCATCTTTGCTGGAGTCTTTCCAGTATATCCATGCCTCTCTTGCACACTGAGGAGACCAGAACTGGATACAGGACTCCAGGTGTGGGCACACCAGCACTAAGTAGAGGGGAAGGATCACCTCCTGTGACTGGCTGGCAATGTTTTGCCTAATGCAATGCAGGATATAATTAGCCTTTTTAGTGTCAAGGGCACACTGCTGGTTCACATTCAACTTGGTGTCCAGCAGGACGCCCTGGGCCTTTTCTTCCGATCTGCCTTCCAGCTGGGTGACCCCCAACATGTACTGGTGCATGAGGTTGTTCCTCCCCAGGTGCAGGACTTGTCATTTCTCCTTGTCGAAGTGCATGAGGTTCCTGTCAGCCCATTTCTCCAGCCTGTCCAGGTCCCTCTGGATGGCAGCATGATCCTCTGGCGTATCAGCCACTCTCCTAGTTTTGTGTTGTCTGCAAAAATGCTGATGGTGCATTCTGCCCCATCGTCCAGATCATTAATGAAGAAGTTGAATGGGATTGGACCCGGTGTGTACTCCTGGTCCTGGACTGGCCTCCAAATAGACTTTGTGTCACTCCGTGCTACTGTGACCTCCTCTTTGAGGATGGAGGACTGCTTGGGAAGCAGTATCCACCTGAGCAAGTAGAGCAAAAGCATCTTTGCCAACAGGCTGGCCAACCTGGTAAGAAGAACTTTATAATAGGAATGATGGGGGAGGGATGGCCATCAGTCAAGTGGGGTTTTCTACCCACAGAATGGGTAGGAAAGCAAAGAATGTTAGGTAAACAGGAGAGAACTCATAATCAACAAAATGAGGCTAAAAGGGGCCCAATTCCAGCATATGAACAGAAGGAAATGTCAGGATAACAGCATTATGGAAAAGCTCTCACGCCCTTTTGGGGAAATAAGTAAGAGTGGGTGCCTCATTGAAGTGCCTGTACAATAATGCATGCAGCGTGGGGCAAAGCAGGAGGAATTAGAGGTCTGCGAGCAGTTGCAAGGCTATGATCTCAGGGATCAAAAATATTGTACAGCACTGGAGTGTTGCAATGGATCAATTTAGGAAGCCTCTTTAGGAAGGACAAGCCAGGAAGACTCTTTGTGAGAAAGGAACTGGAATGCATGGACCTTCTCCTAGGGATAGATGATGAGCCAGATGAGAGCTTAGGGGTTAGGGTTAGACAGCAGACGAATGTGGGTTATCTTGTGGGTGTCTGATACAGACTGCCTGATCAGAAAGAAGTTGATGAGTCCTTCTTCAGGCATCTGCAATAAGCCATGTGTTTGCAGGCTCTAGTTCTCGTGGGAGACTCGAACCACCCCAATATCTGCCAAAAGTCAAAGTACAGGGAATACTGTAAACAATGCGTTAAACTTATTTAGTTCTTTAAGGAAAAAATCTTTTTTTTTTTCCTTTTTCTTTTTTTCTTGAAAAATACTATGTAAAACATATAATGTGATCTTTTTCACCTCATCATGCTAAACAATATATAGGGGTGGCTAGCCGGGGGGAGGGGGCCGGACTGCTCGGGGTGAGGCTGGGCATCGGTCAGCGGGTGGTGAGCAATTGCATTGTGCATCACTTGTTTGTGCATACTATTATTACTTACCTATTATCACCATTGTATTATTATTATTATTATTATTATTGTTATTATTTTTGTTATTATTATTTTCCTGTCTTATTAAACTGTCTTTATCTCAACTCACGGGCTTCACTTTCCATTTCTCTCCCCCGTCCCAGAGAGGGACGGGGGAGGGTGAGCGAACGGCTGTGTAGTGTTTAGCTGCCGGCCGGGTTAAACCACGACAGTCTTTTTGGCGCCCAATGTGGGGCTTGAAAGTTTGAGATAACGGCAGATCTGACCAGAGTGTGTTAAACTAAAATTGGTATAACTATTAGACCTGCTTAATAGTCACTTGTCATAATGCTGATTGCTTTAATCTCAACTCTGCTGCGCCTGTTTTCCAAATTGAGTATTATAGTACATTATTTTCCCTCTTTGCTCTCTGTCGTGTTGTTTATCCTCTCCGGGCCCTGGTTTCAGATCATTATGGTACTGAGTGTTGTAGCAGTGGCTTATGAGACGATGAGATATCTGGTCATGACTCTAACTTGGTATTTGTACTCAGTAACATCGTGGACTCTGTACTTTGGAAACTGTATCTTGGAAACTATTAGCAATTATACCTATTGTTTTTTTCCATTAGGGAGTCAATCTGTGGAGGGGAAAGGGGAAGATATTTTTTCTTACTTGATCACTCTCCCTTCCTCCTTCACCACCCTCTTATCCTCCGAGCTTGTTACAATAGCTCTCCAAGATATTGAATATTCTTGGGATACTCAGACCAGCATAGTCTTGTTCTGCCTCCTGAATGCAATTCAGATTCTGCTTAAAGTTAAACTACTTAGGAGTCTCATCCGGAGATCTGCCCGGAGGTAGTATAGTTGTGGGTGGCAGGGAGTATGGGAGGATATGGGCAGGCATCTAGAGCAGTTGGCACCCCCAGTGTTTTGGAAATTCACCCCTGAACAACTGCAAAATCCTCAAAAACTGGCAGAATGCTTGAAAAAAGGTGTCATGATTCTGGCAGTTCCAAAGTAACACAAATCATTGTAACATGCTGGGGCCTGGCTCATGCCTATCGAGCTGCCATTGATACTGCTATCAACTTAGTGACAGACCCTGCGCCCACTCCAAGCCCTGTGACAGATCCAACAGCCACTGTGACCCCTACGGTGGACCCTGCAGCTGCTCCAGTCCCAGCTCCTGCAGCCGCTCCAGTTCCAGCTCCTGCAGCCGCTCCAGTCCCAGCTCCTGCAGCTGCTCCAGTTCCAGCTCCTGCAGCCGCTCCAGTTCCAGCTCCTGCCACTACTCCAATTCCGGCTCCTGCAGCCGCTCCAGCTCTGGTTCCTGCGGCTGCTCCAGCTCCTGCAGCTGCTCCAGCTCCTGTGGCTGTGTCAGAGAAACGAGCGGTAGCAGTGCAAGTTGACCCTGCAGAGGGTATTCCAACCCCTGTGGCAGACCCTGTAACGGGGTCAGAGAAACGAGCGGTAGCAGTGCAAGTTGACCCTGCAGAGGGTATTCCAACCCCTGTGGCAGACCCTGTAACAAGGTCAGAGAAATGAGCAGTAGCAGTGCAAGCTGCCCCTGCAGAGGGTATTCCAACCCCTGTGGCAGACCCTGTAACAAGGTCAGAGAAACGAGCAGTAGCAGTGCAAGCTGCCCCTGTAGAGAAGGTGAAAAAATGGTATAGAGATTCAGGTCGTTTAGAACGCAGAGAGTCTTCTGCCAAATCTAGGTGTAGAGACGACGGAGATGACGACGACGCTGGGCCATCAAGGATTCAGGAGGAGGAAGATGAGGATGCCGAAAAATCAACAGTAACTACCCGAAGCCTAAACGAGCGCGAGCTACGAGATGTGCGAAAAGATTTTGGTCGCTGTATAGGTGAGCAGCTTGTCACCTGGCTGCTCCGGTGCTGGGACTCTGGAGCCAATTGTGTGGAATTAGACGGCAGGGAAGCCAAGCGGCTGGGATCCCTTGCTCGAGACGCCGGCATTGACAAAGCAATTGCAGATGGAGCACAATCTAACAGCCTCTGGAGAGGTCTCCTCTCAGCAGTGAGGGAAAGGTATCCCTTCAAGGAAGAACTTCTATGTCTACCAGGCAAGTGGACCACTATGGAGAAGGGAATCCAGTACCTGAGGGAATTAGCCGTACGGGAAGTGATTTATGAGGATCCAGACCTCAGAAAAACGTCCAAAGATCCAGATGAAGTCAGGTGTACACGACCCATGTGGCGGAAGTTTGTACGGAGTGCACCATCATCATATGCCAGCTCATTGGCAATAATGGCCTGGAAAGAGGATGAGGAACCCACAGTGGATGAAGCGGCTAAACAACTTTGGCAGTATGAAGAAAGTCTCTCCTCTTCCTTACAGGCCTACGTCTCAGCTGTGGAGAAACTTTCTGAAAAGGTTCACCAACTTGAAGAGAGATTATTCTCCTCCGCACCTGTACAAAGCAGTGTCTCAGCTATCAGGGGTAGGCGTTCATCCACGCAAGGAAGACGATATGGTGGGTACTCACCCCGTGCCACCCTGTGGTTTAACTTACGAGACCATGGAGAGGACATGAGAAAATGGGATGGAAAATCTACCGCAACCCTAGAGGCATGGGTACGTGAGTTGCAAAAGAAAACAATCGGGAAAAAGGGATTCTCTGAAAATTTTGCTGCTCCAACTTCCAGCAGACAGTCTTTCAAACACAGAAACGAAGAAGATTCTGACCAGGATTAGGGGGACCCTGCCTCCAGCCAGGGGGAGGAAAGGGACAATCGAGTTTATTGGACTGTGTGGATTCGATGGCCTGGCATGTCAGTGTCGCGTTAAAGGGGTGTAGCTGATTAACCGTTACGGGCCCGTTTCGATTCAGAGTACTGAACCAGTCGGACATTCACCAAAACTGGGGGTCCGTTCGGACATTCACCAAAAACGTAATAACCGCCTGGGGGTCCGCTCAGACATTCACCAAAAACGTATTAACCACCTGGGGGTCCGTTCAGACATTCACCAACAATGCATTAACCGTCTGGGGGTCTGGTTAGATTCAGAACACTGAACTATCACGGATAACCACCCTCACCCTAGTCGCATTAATGAGAGCTATCACAATGCAATCAAGTATGGTTTATTACAGCAACAGATAATCAGGTTCTTTTGGATTGCCGGTGATAGTGACTATCTGCAAAAGCAAGCTAGTATGCATGAAATACACAGGTGTTATAGGTGTTACAGGTGTTATACAGGTGTTGTAGGTGTTACAGATGTTATAGATGTTATAGATGTTATAAGTGTTACAGATGTTATAGGTGTTATAGGTGTTACAGGTGTTACAGGTGTTACAGGTGCGCAGCCTAGGAATAAACGCGTTAAAAAGGATCAAAGACTCTATAGAGATTTATAAGCAAATATTCAGATCTCACCCAAAGGCGTCCCAATGGGGGGGGAAGAGAGGCTCAGCCCGTCGACTGATCCCAGGAGTCAGGAGGTCCTAAGGATGCTGTATGTCCTCGGGATGGTATCTCCCCTGACGATGGTATCTTCCCTAACATCCCCTCTCTCTTGGGCCAATTTATATTATTTTCTATCTTTTAGGTGGAGCTTGAGTGGCTCTAGTCAAGCATATCTTAGTTATGATTGGTGTAAAGTTTTCCCGTCTCCGTTTAAAGTAATAGGCTCCGAGAAATTCAGGGCGCATGCTCAGTGAGGGGTGGTCGCACCTTGGAGGCGGGTAGCTTTTGGGATGGAGGTGTGTTTTGGTATTATAATGATATTACAATGAGCAAAAAGTACACTAGGGTACAGCATTTGTCAAAACATGACAGGTCTTTGGCTTAGGGTGGCAAAAAGTGCAGCTTTGTGCACAAGAACAATCGAGGCCCCACCTGATTACAGAGCCTAGCCGTGGTGTCTCCACTCCACTCTACGCTCCGTGGTGTTCCTTAGAGCTAGCACACCAAGTTTCCCCAGCGCGATAGCATCTAAGGTTGGGAGCCTAGGGAATGCTCAGATAATGCAGTTATGCCCTACCCTGAAAGCCTCTTCAATGCTGTACCTTTTCCTTAAAAGTGTGAATGTTAGTTTTATTTTCCTAGTTACTTCAGGCATTTACACCACAGTCAGACGCACAGAAGTATAAGGCTTTAGTAGACACCAGTGCACAATGTACTCTAATGCCATCGAGCTATAAAGGGCCAGAGTCCATCTGTATTTGTGGAGTGACAGGGGGATCTCAGCAGTTGACTATTTTGGAGGCTGAAGTGAGTCTGACTGGGAATGAGTGGGAAAAGCACCGCATTGTGACTGGCCCGGATGCTCCATGTATCCTTGGCATAGACTATCTTAGAAGAGGATATTTCAAGGACCCAAAAGGGTTCCGGTGGGCTTTTGGTATAGCTGCCTTAGAGACAGAGGGCATTAAACAATTATCTACCTTGCCTGGTCTCTCAGAGGACCCCTCTGTTGTGGGGTTGCTGAGGGTCGAAGAACAGCAAGTGCCAATCGCTACCACAACTGTGCACCGGCGGCAATATCATAGAATCATAGAATCATAGAGTATCCTGAGTTGGAAGGGACCCTTAAGGATCATCAAGTCCAACTCTTGACACCTCACAGGTCTACCCAAAAGTTCAGACCATGTGACTAAGTGCACAGTCCAATCTCTTCTTAAATTCAGACAGGCTCGGTGCAGTGACCACTTCCCTGGGGAGCCTGTTCCAGTGTGCAACCACCCTCTCTGTGAAGAACCCCCTCCTGATGTCAAGCCTAAATTTCCCCTGCCTCAGCTTAACCCCGTTCCCGCGGGTCCTGTCACTGGTGTTAATGGAGAAAAGGTCTCCTGCCTCTCGACACCCCCTTACGAGGAAGTTGTAGACTGCGATGAGGTCTCCCCTCAGCCTCCTCTTCTCCAGGCTGAACAGGCCCAGTGCCCTCAGCCGTTCCTCGTATGTCTTCCCCTCCAGGCCTTTCACCATCTTCGTAGCCCTCCTCTGGACACTCTCCAACAGTTTCATGTCCTTTTTATACTGTGGTGCCCAGAACTGCACACAGTACTAACCGCACTAACCGAGACTCCCTGATTCCCATCCATAAGCTAATTTGTCAATTGGAGATCCAAGGAGTGATCAGCAAAACTCATTCACCTTTCAATAGTCCCATATGGCCAGTGCGAATGTCTAATGGCGAGTGGAAACTAACGGTGGACTATCGTGGTCTGAACAAAGTGACGCCACCACTGAGTGCTGCAGTGCCGGACATGCTGGAACTTCAGTACGAACTTGAATCGAAGGCAGCCAAGTGGTACGCCACAATTGATATCGCTAATGCATTTTTCTCCATCCCTCTAGCAGCAGAGTGCAGGCCACAATTTGCTTTCACTTGGAGGGGAGTCGAATATACTTGGAATCGACTGCCCCAGGGGTGGAAACACAGCCCTACCATTTGCCATGGACTGATCCAGTCTGCGCTAGAGCAGGGGGAAGCTCCTGAACACCTGCAGTACATCGATGACATTATTGTGTGGGGTGACACAGCAGAGGAAGTTTTCGAGAAAGGGAAGAAAATAGTCCAAATCCTTCTGAAAGCCAGTTTTGCCATAAAACAAAATAAAGTCAAAGGACCTGCACGAGAGATCCAGTTTTTAGGAATAAAATGGCAAGATGGACGTCGTCAAATCCCAATGGATGTGATCAACAAAATAACAGCTATGTCTCCACCAACTAGCAAAAAAGAAACACAGACTTTCCTAGGTGTTGTGGGGTTTTGGAGAATGCATATCCCAAATTACAGTCTGATTGTAAACCCGCTCTACCAAGTAACCCGTGAGAAGAATGAGTTTGAATGGGGCCCTGAACAACGACAAGCCTTTGAACAAATCAAGCAGGAAATAGTCCATGCAGTAGCCCTTGGGCCAGTTCGAACAGGACCAGATGTAAAGAATGTGCTCTACACCACAGCCGGGGAGAACGGCCCCACCTGAAGCCTCTGGCAGAAAGAACCTGGGGAAACTCGAGGTCGGCCTCTGGGGTTTTGGAGTCAGGGATACAGAGGATCTGAGGCCTGCTATACTCCAACTGAAAAGGAGATATTGGCAGCATACGAAGGAGTTCGATCTGCTTCGGAGGTGGTCGGTACTGAAGAGCAGCTCCTTCTAGCACCCCGATTGCCGGTACTAGGCTGGATGTTCAAGGGAAGGGTCTCCTCTACGCATCATGCAACTGATGCTACATGGAGCAAGTGGGTTGCACTGATTACTCAGCGGGCTCGAATAGGAAACCCCAGTCGCCCAGGAATATAGGAAGTGATTATGGACTGGCCAGAAGGCAAATACTTTGGGATATCATCAGAGGAGGAGGTGGGTCGTGCTGAAGAAGCCCCACTGTACAACAAGCTACCAGAAAATGAGAAGAAATATGCCCTGTTCACTGATGGGTCCTGTCGTATTGTGGGGAAGCATCGGAGATGGAAGGCTGCTGTATGGAGTCCTACGCGACGAGTTGCAGAAGCTGCTGAGGGAGAAGGTGAATCGAGTCAGTTTGCAGAAGTGAAGGCCATTCAGCTGGCTTTAGACATTGCTGAACAAGAAAAATGGCCAGTTCTCTATCTCTACACCGATTCATGGATGGTAGCAAATGCCCTGTGGGGATGGTTACAGCAATGGAAGCAAAACAACTGGCAGCGTAGGGGCAAACCCATCTGGGCTGCTGCATTGTGGCAAGATATTGCTGCTCGGGTAGAGAACCTGGCTGTGAAAGTACGCCACGTAGATGCTCATGTGCCCAGGAATCGGGCTACTGAAGAACATCAAAACAACCAGCAGGTGGATCAGGCTGCTAAGATTGAAGTAGCTCAGGTGGACCTGGATTGGCAGCATAAAGGTGAATTATTTATAGCCCAATGGGCCCATGACACCTCAGGCCATCAAGGCAGAGATGCAACATACAGATGGGCTCGTGATCGAGGGGTGGACCTGACCATGGACGCTATAGCACAGGTGATTCATGACTGTGAAACATGTGCTGCAATCAAGCAAGCCAAACGGTCAAAGCCTCTTTGGTATGGAGGACGATGGCTGAAATATAAATATGGAGAGGCCTGGCAGATTGATTACATCACACTCCCTCAAACTCGCAATGGCAAGTGCCACGTACTTACAATGGTGGAAGCAACCACCGGATGGCTGGAAACATATCCTGTGCCTCATGCCACCGCCCGGAACACTATCCTGGGCCTTGAAAAGCAAGTCCTATGGTGACATGGCACCCCAGAAAGAATAGAGTCAGACAATGGAACTCATTTCCGAAACAACCTTATAGACACTTGGGCCAAAGAACATGGTATTGAGTGGGTGTATCACATCCCCTATCATGCACCAGCCTCCGGGAATGTTGAACGATACAATGGCCTGTTAAAGACTACCTTGAAAGCAATGGGCGCTGGGACATTCAAAAATTGGGATACGCATTTGGCAAAGGCCACCTGGTTAGTCAATACTAGGGGATCTGCCAACCGAGCTGGACCTGCCCAATCAAACCTGTTACGTACTGTAGATGGGGATAAAGTTCCTGTAGTGCATGTAAGAAATATGATGGGTAAAACAGTCTGGGCTACTCCTGCCTCAGGAAAAGGCAAACCTATTCGTGGAATTGCTTTTGCTCAGGGACCTGGATACACTTGGTGGGTGATGCAAAAGAACGGAGAGGTCCGGTGTGTACCTCAAGGGGATTTAATACTGGGTGAGAATAGCCCATGAATTGAATTGTACCATGTTAATTACCATATAATACTGTATGTTATCACTACCATGCCTACTATAGGTGACTGATTAGAATGTATGGAAAAGAGTGTAACCTGAGCATGACATAAATGGTATGGAATAAGGGGTGGATAGATGTCTTGGTTTCAGTTAGAACAGAATTAATTTTCTTCCTAGTAGCTGGTGGAATGCTGTGTTTTGGCTTAGGATGAGAAGAGTGCTGATAACACCCCGATGTTTTAATTGTTGCAGAGCAGTGCTTATACCAAGCCAAGGACATCTCAGCCTTTTGCTCTGTCCTGCCAACAGGCAGGCTGGGAGTGCAGTAAGAGCTGGGAGGGGACAGACCCGGGACAGGTGACCCAAACTAGCCAAAGGGGTATTCCATACCATCTGATGTCATGCTAAACAATATATAGGGGTGGCTAGCCGGGGGGAGGGGGCCGGACTGCTCGGGGTGAGGCTGGGCATCAGTCAGCGGGTGGTGAGCAATTGCATTGTGTATCACTTGTTTTTACATACTATTATTACTTACCTATTATCACCATTGTATTATTATTATTATTATTATTATTATTATTATTATTATTATTATTATTATTGTTGTTGTTGTTGTTGTTGTTGTTGTTGTTATTATTTTTTTTGTTATTATTATTTTCCTGTCTTATTAAACTGTCTTTTTCTCAACTCACGGGCTTCACTTTCCATTTCTCTCCCCCGTCCCAGAGACGGAGGGGGGAGGGTGAGCGAACGGCTGTGTAGTGTTTAGCTGCCGGCCGGGTTAAACCACAACAGTATGGAAAGAAGCACCTCAGTGGCAACTTGATTTCAGAAAACAAAAAAAAGTATTGAGCAATGAAGAAAGAGGAACTATAGCTATAAATGAAGAGGAGCTCTAAATTGTAGAGAAATACTATTCCCGCTTTTTAGCTAAACTTTGTTGTTAGAGGACAGTGACGTACAGAGTGATCATGAAATTCTGATGAATTCTGAAAACAATACATTAATTCAAAAAAATGTGTTGTCCTCTGTCCTTTAAACAGTGGTTAACACACCCAGCCATTGCTAAATGGTGTAGCAAAAAAAGTTACAGGGAGAAAATTTATTTTTGGATGAACATTCAAAACTCTCAGGTTCTCATTTGACATCTCTCTTGTACTCAAATCTCACAAATAACAAGATTTTGTAGTCTTTCCTGTACTTGTATTTGCTGAAAGCAAGAAATACGATGTGAAAATATGTTGAACATAACTTCTCTGTCTGGGATAGGAACTCCCAAACGAGTTCGTTACTGTCCATCCTGACGCTTGTGAAGGGATAAAAAGGCCATTCTCAGGGAAAAGGTTCTATTGCCAGTAATATACAGTGGCTCTGGTCTTTTGCTTGAATCATCATATAATAATCAGCTTTACTCCTGACTCAAGTACAGTCTGTTTGACTTGTTTTTAAACAAAGAAAATTGGCTTTTTTCCTACACAGTATTTTTTATTCATTACAGGGGCATTAAAAAGTTTTCACAAACATTTTGACTGACAAAAACTTACTTAGAGCTTCTTTTTTAAAAAAAACAAAAACAACAAAACAAAGTTTTTCCTCATTGCTAATTTATTTTATGGTAATATTTATTAGGAAGTTGTGTGACAGTAAATTTTGGGGATTTTTTTTTCAAAATAAAAATACTTAAAATCAGGAAAAGGAAAAAAAGCTGAAACAAAAATAGAATTATCAGTTTATGTATTTACTAAATTAAACAAATTTTCCCATTTTTTGGCCAGCCGCAGTTGGTACTTTTCCCAATTAACCAGAAAAAAAGAAAAGAGAAAAGAAAACAAAAAGAAAATCAAAAATAAAAGAAGCCTGCCTGTGATGGGGTACTTCTTCAAAGGAATACTGCAAATATTTTTCCTGAGTTGCTTCTTAAAACATAACTCTCAAATGTGGCGCCCAAAACTGCACACAGTATACGAGATGAGGCCACACCAGTGCAGAGTAGAGTGGGACAATCACTTCCCTTGACCAGCTAAGCCATTAGTTCTTGTCCTATCTCTACAGTCCCTGATAAATATGATCTCATCTCATCTAGGACCCCTTTTCCCACAAAAAGTTTAGCACTGATGACCTTTGAGGTCCCTTCCAACCTGGACTGTTTTATAATCACACGGCACTTGCAGGAAAACCAGGCGATCAGGCCCAGTCATCATGAGTTTATGAAAGGCAGGTCCTGCTTGGTAAACCTGATCTCCTGATCTCCTTCTATGACAAAGTGACACGCTTAGTGGATGAGGGAAAGGCCGTGGATGTGGTCTACCTTGAATTCAGCAAGGCTTTTGACACCATTTCCCACAGCATTCTCCTCAAGAAACTGGCTGCTCTTGGCTTGGACTGGCGCACGCTTCGTTGGGTTAGAAACTGGTTGGATAGCCGGGCCCAAAGAGTCGTGGTGAATGGAGTCAAATCCAGTTGGAGGCCGGTCACTAGTGGAGTCCCCCGGGGTTCAGTACTAGGGCCAGTTCTCTTTAATATCTTTATCAATGATCTGGATAAGGGGGATCGAGTGCACCCTCAGTAAGTTTGCAGACAACACCAAGTTGGGTGCATGTCTCAATCTGCTCGAGGGTAGGAAGGCTCTGCAGGAGGATCTGGATAGGCAGGACCAGTGGGCTGAGGCCAACTGCATGAAGTTCAACAAGGCCAAGTGCCGGGTCCTGCACCTGGGACGCAACAACCCCAAGCAGTGCTACATGCTGGGAGATGAGTGGCTGGAAAGCTGCCTGGCAGAGAAGGACCTGGGAGTATTTGTTGATAGTCGGCTGAATATGAGCCAGCAGTGTGCTCAGGTCGCCAAGAAGGCCAACAGCATCCTGGTTTGTATAAGAAACAGCGTGGCCAGCAGGACTAGGGAAGTGATTGTCCCCCTGTAATCAGCTCTGGTGAGGCTGTACCTCGAGTACTGTGTTCAGTTTTGGGCCCCTCACTACAAGAAGGACATCGAGATGCTTGAGCAAGTCCAGAGAAGGGCAACAAATCTTGTGAGGGGCCTGGAGAACAAGTCTTACGAGGAGTGGCTGAGGGGGTTGGGAATGTTCAGCCTGGAGAAGAGGAGGCTCAGGAGCAACCTTATTGCGCTCAATATATTCCTGAAAGGAGGCTGTAGCGAGGTGGGGGTTGGTCATTCTCCCACGTGCCTGGTGACGGGACAAGACTGAATGGGCTAAAGTTGCATAGGGGAGGTTTAGGTTGGGTATTAGGAAGAACTGGTTTAGTGGAGGACTTGTTAGTGTTAGGTCATAGGTTGGACTAGGTGATCTTGGAGGTCTCTTCCAAGCTAGATGATTCTGTGATTCTGTGATAATTCTTTGCAATGCTGTTTAACTGCATCATACATTTAACTAATCGTTTTTCCTGATAAACAGACCCAGTTCCGAGACCATCTAAGGAACCTGAAGGTTCTCAAGTCCATGGGACCCGATGTGATGCATCCACGGATCCTAAGGGAACTGGCTGATGTAGTTGCTAAGCCACTGTCCATCATATTTGAGAAGTTGTGTCACTCCACTGACTAGGAGAGGGGAAACATAACCCCCACTTTTAAAAAGGGAAAAAAGGAAGACCCGTGGAACTACAGGCCGGTCAGTCTCACCTCTGTGCCTGGCAAGATCATGGAGCAGATCCTCCTGGAAACAATGCTAAGGCACATAGAATCATAGAATCATTAAGGTTGGAAAAGACCTCCAAGAGCATGTGGTCCAACCATCCCCCTACCACCAATATCACCCACTAAACCATGTCCCTAAGCACCAAGTCCAGCCTTTCCTTAAACACCCCCAGGGACAGTGACTCCACCACCTCCCTGGGCAACCCATTCCAGTACCTGACTACTCTTCCTGAGAAGAAATTTCTCCTCACTTCCAATATGAACCTCCCCTGCAGTAACTTGAGGCCATTCCCTCTAGTCCTATCACTAGTTATCTGCGAGAAGAGGCCGACCCTCAGCTCCCCACAACTCCCTTTCAGGTAGCTGTAGAGAGCAATAAGGTCTCCCCTGAGCCTCATCTTCTCCAGTATAAACAACCCCAGTTCCCTCATCCACACCTCATAAGACTTGTTCTCTAGACCTTTCACCAGCTTTGTTGCCTTTCTCTGGACACTCTCTAGGGCCTCAATGTCTTTCTTGTAGTGAGGGGCCCTGTTGGGAATTGGCACAAAGGATGTGGACATGAGTCCGTGGAACAATTGCTCGATCTGAGCTTGCTTTATGCAACCAGGAGTAGGCCTTAGCAAATCCCATGGCCTGCTGTAGCTGAGCAAACCGAGCTACCAGGGCAACTATGAGAAGTTCCCATGGCAGTGTTCCCACGTCGCCCAATTGAGGAATTCAGAAAAATATTGTTACCAGCAGCTGGCTTCAAGGACAAGATCTACGTGACTGCTAATCACAAGGGGGTTGTTTTCTTGCAGGTGGGGTTGTTTACTTGTAGTTGTTTTTCTGAGTGCTTTTGACCAATAATCTTGTGTGAAACACTGTCCGCCCCTGTTAAGTTCACTATAAAAGTTAGGCTATTCGGGCAATAAAATGGAGGAGCATGATCTGACTCTGCTGGTGTCTGTCGTGCTTTCGGCCATGCTTCCTGCAACGCGCTCTAACAGGGCCCAAAACAGAACACAGTACAAAAGGTGTGGTCTCTCCAGAGCAGAGTACAGGGGGACAATCACCACCCTGGTCCTGCTGGCTTCCTGATACAAGCCAGGATGCCATTGGCCACCTGGGCGCACAGCCAGCTCACATTCAGGTGAGCCTTGACCAACACCCCAGATCCTTATCCTCTGCACAGCTTTCCAGCCACTCTGCTCCAAGTCTGTAGCGCTGCATGGGGTTGTTCTGACCAAAGTGCAGGACCCAGTACGTAGCCATGTTGAACTTCATCCAGTTGGCCTCTGCCCATCGACCCGTCCTGGCCAGGTCCCTGTGCAGGGCCTTCCTACCGTCCGGCAGATCAACACTCCCCCCCCCCCACCCCCCAACTTGGTGTCGTCCGCAAACTTACCAAGGGTACACTCAATGAGGGTGCACACATTGCACACATGGAAAATAAGGAGGGGATTGGTGACAGCCAGCATGGCTTCACTAAGGGCAGATTGTGCCTGACAAATCTGGTGGCCTTCTGCAATGGGGTTACAGCATTTGTGGATGGGGAAGAGCAACTGACATCATCTACCTGGACCTGTGCAAAGTATTTCGAAAGGTCTTGGAGAACAGGAGAGGTGCCTGAGGACTGTAAGAAAGCCAGCATTACTCCAGTCTTCAGGAAGGGCAAGAAGGAAGACCCAGGAAACTACAGGCCAGTCAGCCTCACCTCCATCCTTGGAAACGTGATGGAGCAGCTCATCCTGGAGGCCATCTCTAAGCATGTGGAGGATAAGAAGGTGATCAGGAATAGTCAGCATGGGTTCGCCAAGGGGAAGTCATGTTTAACCAGCCTGATAGCCTGTTACGATGAGATGACTGGCTGGATGGACGAGGGGAGAGCAGTGGATGTTAACTACCTTGACTTCAGCAAGGCTTTTGACACTGTCTCCCATAACATCCTCATAGACAAGCTCTGGAAGGGTGGGATCCATGAGTGGACAGTGGGGTGGATTGAGAACTGGCTGTATGGCAGAGCTCAGAGGGTTGTGCTCAACGGTGCTGAGTCTAGTTAGAGGCCTGTGGCTAGTGGTGTCCCCCAGGGGTTGGTACTGGGTCCAGTGCTATTTAACTTATTCATCAGTGACCTGGATGAAGGGACAGCGTGCACCCTCAGCAAGTTTGCGAACAGTACAAAGCTTGGCAGAGTGGCTGACACACCAGAGGCCTGTGCGACCATTCAGAGGGACCTGGACAGGCTGGAGAGTTGGATGGAGAGGAACCTCCTGAGGTTCAACAAGGGCAAGTGCAGGGTCCTGCACCTGGAGAGGAACAACCCCAGGTACCTGTACAGGTTGGGGGCTGACCTGCTGGAGAGCAGCTCTGCGGAGAGGGACCTGGGAGTCCTGGTGGACAACAAGCTTTCCATGAGCCAGAAAAGTGCCCTTGTGGCCAAAAAGGCCAATGGGTTCCTAGCCTGCATCAGGAGGAGTGTGGACAGCAGGTCAAGAGAGGTAATCCTCCCCCTCTACTCAGTTCTGGTGAGGCCACACCTGGAATACTGTGTGCAGTTCTGGGCTCCCCAATACAAAAGGGGCATAGAACTTCTAGAGAGGGTCCAGGACAGAGCCACAAAGATGATTAAGGGATTGGAGCATCTGTCCTATGAGGAAAGACTAAGTGAGCTGGGCCTGTTTAGCCTAGAGAAGAGGAGATTGAGAGGGGATCTTATCAACCTCTACAAATACATGAGGGGACAATGTAAAGAGGGTGAGGCCAAACACTTCTCAGTGGTGGCCAGTGATTGGACATGGGGTAATGGGTATAAATTGAACCACAGGAGGTTTCATTGCCATATAAGGAAGAACTTCTTTATGGTTGGGGTGACAGAGCACTGGAACAGGCTGCACAGAAAGTTTGTGGAGTCTCCTTCTCTGGAGATATTCAAAACCTGCCTGGATGCAATCCTGTGTAACATGCTCTAGGTGACCCTGTTTGAGCAGGGGGGGGTTGGACTAGATGATCTCTGGAGGTCCCTTCCAACCTCAACCATTCTGTCATTTTGTGATTCTGTGATTTGACACTATTCCACATGATATCCTTATCTCTAAAATGGAGAGACATGGATTTGACGGATGGACCATTCGGTGGGTAAGGAATTGGCTGAATGGTCAACGACTCAATGTCCAGGTGGAGATCAGTTGGAGGGAAGGGATGCCATCCGGAGGGACCTGGACAGGCTTGAGAGGTGGACCTGTGCGAACCTCATGAAGTTCAACAAGGCCAAGTGCAAGGTCCTGCACCTGGGCCGGGGCAATCCCAAGCACAAATACAGGCTGGGCGGAGAATGGACTAAAAGCAGCCCTGAGGAGAAGGACCTGGGGGTGTTGGTGGATGAGAAGCTCAACATGAGCCGACAGTGTGTGCTTGCAGCCCAGAAAGCCAACTGTATCCTGGGCTGCATCAAAAGAAGCGTGGCCAGCAGGTTGAGGAAGGTGATTCTCCCCCTCTACTCTGCTCTCGTAAGACCCCACCTGGAGTACCGTGTCCAGCTCTGGGGCCCCCAATGTAAGAAGTACATGGACCTGTTAAAATGAGTACAGAGGAGGGCCACGAAGATGATCAAGGGGCTGGAGTACCTCTCCTATGAAGACAGGCTGAAGGAGTTGGGGTTGTTCAGCCTGGAGAAGAGAAGGCTCCGGGGAGACGTTATAGCGACATTACTGTACCTAAGGGGAGGCCTACAGGAAAGCTTGGGAGGGACTCTTTGTCAGGGAGTGGAGTGATAGGACAAGGGGGAATGGCTCTGAATTAAAAAAGGGTAGATTTAGATTAGACATTAGGAAGAAGTTCTTTACTCTGAGGGTGGTGAGGCACTGGAAGAGGTTGTCCAGAGAGGTTGTGGATGCCCCATCCCTGGAAGAGTTCAAGGCCGGGTTGGATGGGGCTTTGTGCAACCCGGTCTAGTAGGAGTTTCCCTGCTCAGGGCGGTGTGTGTGGGGGGGGGGGTTGGAATTAGATAATCTTTAAAATCCCTTCCAACCCAAATCATTTTGTGATTCTATGATTCATAATTTCTCATAACTGCATTACTATTACTTCTACTTATATTCTAATATACCTCTTGGAGTACATTTGCTTTTTTTTTTCTTTTCTTAAGCGCCTCCCCTCAAAACCTCCAACAACAACAACAAAGCTGATTCAGCAAAACATTTAAGCATTGGGCTCTTAAAATACATTTAACTGCTTGTCTTGGAGTACTTGCTCAAAGTTCATCCCTACTAAATTAAGAATTGGCTGATATGATTTTGCTGAATTAGGACTTTTATACACATCTCTCTCTATAACTTGAATCTTTATTACAGAATCACAGAATCACAGAATCACAGAATCACAGAAGGGTTGAGGTTTGAAGGGACCTCTGGAGATCATCTCGTCCAAACCCCCTGCTCAAGCAGGGCCGCCTAGGGCAGCTTGCCCAGGACCATGTCTAGGCAGCTTTTGAAGATCTTCAAGGAGGGAGACTTCACAACTTCTCTGGGCAACCTGTTCCGGTCACCCTCAGAGTAAAGAAGTGTTTCCTAATGTTCAGACAGAACTTTCTTTGTTTCGATTTGTGCTTATTGCTTCTTGATATTTCACTGGACAAAAGAGCCTGGTTCTGTCTTCTTTACACCCTGAGATACTTTTTACATATGAGACTACCCCCGAGCCTCCTTTTCTCTGTGCTACACAGTCCCAACTCCCTCAGCCAACTAGACTTCATGCCACTGACCACCACCCTCTGGGCCTGGCAGTTCAGCCAGTTTTCAGTCCACCTCACTGTCTGCTCATCCAGCCCATACTTTTAACAGCTTCTCTATGAGGATCTACTGGAAGACAGAAGTCATTAGTTATAGAAAGCAATTATGTAATTTCTTTACTGTTTTTAGTGAAATGAGATACATATTTAATTTTGATGCTTGGATATAGTTAAGCCTTCTAGGAGGCTTAGTCTAGTTAATTTTTTAAGCTTTGCTTAAAAATTTTAAAAGTTAAGTAGAGTTTATATGACTTTTACTTTGCTATTTCTTAGCTTTTCAGATGAAAGTTGGAGATTAGCTAGTGCTATGCAGATGTTTGTTTTAAACAAATAGGTTCTAAACATAGTGGTCTAATATGTGTTGAACTTGATTCATATGAACTACTGAGCACTGTGACAGAATGAGGATTTTTAACCAGTTAGTGGCACAAAGCATATGTTATGATATTTCGATTCTAATCACTAAATTCAGTGACCTGCAGGGGTGAGGTCTTCTACATTTTAATTTCTACTGCAAACATAAATAATCAAGAAGGTTTTAGTGTTGATACACAAGAAAGAGTCTGCAGTTATTACTTTTTTTTCTGCAAACTTACATATAAGCAATAAACATAGATGTTTTATTTACTGTGTATCTTTTCTGTAGTTATTTCAGTCTTCATCATGTGGTAACACTAGCCTTTATTTCCTTGCTTGATAATACCTTCTACAAAGTAATGCTTGCAAATATTTTCCTGAGTTGCTTCTTACAACATTGCTAGCAGAGGCAGCCAACAGATGCAGCACTTTGCTCAGAAGGTTACACAGAAGGGGGCGAGAAACTTTGCAGAGAATTGCATCCATGTCCTAAGCAATGCTGTTAATGCATTGCAGGGCACCACCTCCAGCTGTTGGAGCAACTATCCCTACAATATCAAAGGCCTCAATCCAGACCGAACTCCCAAGGGAGAATGCAGCTCTCAGGGTATAAGGAGTGCCTGGGGTCTCTCACTGAGGCTGGGGCAGAGGGAGCCAGTCTCCTTGCCTGCAGAAGGTGTGCAGCAGTACAGGATCTGTGCTGCCGAGGAGGTGCGGGAGGAGGTCAGCAGATTGTGTAGTGTCAGAGATGATAAGAAAGAGATTGAACAGTTCATCTCCAAGACCCTGCAGCCTGAACCCCTAGCTGTATTGAAGGAGGATTGGGTGGTCTGTGCTTAATGAGTTAGGATCATAGAATCATTAAGGGGACTAACTACTAACTATTAACTACTCTTTCTGAGAATAGATTTCTCCTAATTTCCAACCTAAAGGGTTGGAAATGGCGAAGGCTGGAAGCTTGTGACTTCTAACAACAGGAAGAAGGCTCCTGCTCCACCTGCATATCTCCAACTAAAGAACAGGTTTGGCATCCTTAGAGCAGATGAGGGTCTGGGAAGTCTGTACAGTGAAGCATCCAAGCTAACTAAGCCTGAGCCATGCAGCAGTACCAGAAGGAAGTGGCAAGTGATAACAACGGGAAACTCTGTGCTGTAGGGGATGGGGGACCACATCTGCTGACCTGACCTGCTGTGTTGGGAGGCTTACTATTTGCTGGGGGCTTGGATCTGGGATGTTGTAGAGATATTGCAGAGGTTTGTCCGGCCCTCGGACTATTACCCCTTATGAATCATCACCGACAATACTGCCATGGGAGACCTGGAGCATAGCCAGTGTGACTACATGCACCTGGAGGCAATGGGAGAAGTTCATGGGGGCTCAGGCAATATCCTCCTTGATCCTTCCAGTGAGAAGGAAGGATTTGAGGAGGAATGGGAGGATCCTGTGGGTCAACAGTTGGTTGCCCAGCTGGTGATGACAATAGGGATTTGTTTTTTATGACCGTGGGGATTTCTGTTTAAGAATCAAAGACTGCTAAAGAGATGGGATCCACCTGACCAAGTGAGGCAAAAGCATCTTTACCAGCAGGCTGGCCAACCTGGTGAGGAGAGCTTTAAACTAGAAATGACAAGGGAGGTCCACAATCAAATGAGGAAGTGGTGGAATGGGTTGACAAGGAGCGGGTTCAAGGTGTTATGGAAAAAGAGAGAGCTTGTAATCAGAAAAACAGGGCTGAAGGGGAGACACTCTGCTGGATGCAATTCTTACAAACAAGGAAGAACTGTGGTTGGAGCAGCCTGGAAGGTTGTGGGCAGCCTGGGCTGCATTGACAGTGAGATGGTGGAGTTGAGAATCCTGAGAGGAGGGAGCAATGCAAATGGCAGGATCACAACTCTAAATTTCAGGAGAGCAGACTTTGGCCTGTGCAGGGACCTGTTTGGAAGAATCCCACAGGGTAGAGTCCTGGAGAGCAGAGGAGGGTCCAGGGATATTCAAGGATCACCTCCTCCGTGATCAAGAATGGTCCATCCCAGTGAGCAGGAAATCGAGCAAAGGTGGCAGGAAGCCTGTGTGGATGAACAAGGAGCTCCTGACTAAACTCAAACATAAAAAGGAAGCATATGGGAGCCAGAAAAAGGGACAAGTGACCCAGGAGGAATACAGAGACACTGTCTGAGAGTACAGAGATGGGGTTAGGAAAGCCAAAGCCCACCTAGAGTTGAAACTGGCGAGGGATATGAAGGGCAACATTAAGAGCTTCTACGGGTGCATCAGCAGCAAAATAAAGACCAGGGAAAATGCAGGCCTGCTGCTGAATGGGGCAGGGATCCTGAAGACCAAGGACATGGGAAAGGATGAGGTACTGAATGCCTTCTTCACCTCAGTCTTTACTGGTAAGGACTGCTTTCAGGAACCCCAGGCTCCTGAGACCAGAGGAAAAGTCTGGTCTGGGAAAGTTTTTTTATATGTAATGCTAAAGTCTACTGAAGTCAGTGGAAAGACTGTCTGACATTAATGGACTCAGGCTCAGGACCATAGTGCATTCGCATCTGTCAGGTAGACTAGAGCCAGTGTGTAAAGGAACCCATTTTTATCTTAAAATTAATAAAAACTTAGACTTTGCAGTGACAAAAGCATCTTCCATAGGGAAATATATTCCAAAAACTTCTGGAGAGTTCCCTAAATGCAGTGAAATATCTAGTCTCCTTTTCTTTAAATACAGTGCTTACATCAACTCCAGTACACCTTCCTACTCAACAGAATTAAGGAAAGATGACACATGCTACTTTTATATCCTTCGAAATCATTCCCCAAAGTCTCACGTGATGCACAAAAACACCACCACATAAAACAAACCAAGCCAAAATTCTTATGAGGTGTTATCTGTGTTTAACTTACTAGGAATAGGTCTAAGGACATCAGGAATGAGAATCTCCACCAAAGCCTGGTACATCACATGGTCACAATTACAAATCCATTTCAGAATAGACTCATTTTTGCACAGAGTAATCAGTTTTCCTTTTGGAAGTCGACTTTCTATTTCAGTCAGATTGCTGGCGTGAATAAAAGTAACAAAAGAATAAATGAAAATGCATTTACATACAGATAAGAAAAGTACAATGGACTTTGCTTATTTAATAAAAACTTTGTAAAAGTCTCAGTTACATCCAATTGAACCTCTTTACCTTGTTCATATGAAACTGGGGAAAAATGGCCTCCAAAGTTCAGCTCCAGCCCAGAAATTATGCAGAGGTAGCATAAAAATGGTCCTTGGAATTTAAAAGAATGGGACAGTATATTGTGTAAGGACACTTTGTAGTCATCCAAACAAAGGAAAAAATGGAAGATGTATACAGTCATTTCAAGGCTTTGATTTGACACTTGCTGTTATATTATGATGATAGAGTAAAGAGAGACATTTACTGGCCTTGGTTAGTAAATCATGAGATCTGGAAACATGAATAAAACAACTAGTTTTGGAAGAGTCAGGAAGCTAAGTGAGGTTTGGCAGATTTCAGTGTTCTAACCCCCCCCCCCAGCCGACACTTGCTGAAATGTTTCCTCTAACATCATCCATGTTTCCATCATCATGTTCTCCTAAAGTACCCTCTATTAAACAGGGCTGTGTATTAAATTATAAATAATAGTAAACAATATAATAATGAATTATTATTTATTTAAGAGTGACATATACTGACCTTGCTTCAATAATACCAGTGCCATCAGCTGGAGCAGAAGGAGAATAGCGCCAGAAAGTTTGCCACAATTTTTCTATCAGGCTAAACTGAAGATTCACAACAACATCCACTATTGCCTAAAACAATATAAAACAAGTGCAGATAATCTTCTACCATTTTTCTCCTCCAGCTCCTTCGAGTGGTATAGCTCTCCCCTCCCCTTAGTCAGTTTTCAGAAAAAGTAATACAAATTAAGATTTATAAATAAACAACGTATTTTAATAACTTTTTAGCGATGAATTTTACTAGTGTGCATAGACTCAGATCAGTCCAAGTGAAAATAGAAAGAATTCTCCAGAAAAGAGAGCTTAAGGAAACATATCGGGTGACTTCACCTAAACAGAAGTTTTAATGCTATTAAAAACACGTAGGAAAATTGCTATTTCGTTACTTTTTTTACTTTTCTTTTTTTTTTTCTGGCACCTTCAACAATAATTTTAAGACATTATTTAATATGAAATGTTAACAACCTTAAACAACTTGTTTCTTTAAAACTTGAAGAAAATAGCGAGCTTGTTTTTAACATAAATGTTAGAAATAATAATTTAATAATTTAATCTGATTTCAACCCCTGTAAACAAAAGCAAAGCTCTGCATATATCTAAAGTGTAATTTATCTAAGAATCTCCAAAAATATACATTATTGTATTCCAGTCTCAGTATTCTATTACATATTTTTCTTCTTTCCTGGTAAAGAGAGAAATTTCAGAGAAATCATTTTTCCAATTTCATTTCTGATGAAATAAGCCAACTATTTGGTTAGCACATCAGATGTCAATAGCCTGCCTGTAATATGTTTTGTGTCAGACATCCAGTTGTACTGATTCTCACTAGAAGACATGAATTTTCAATGAAGAATGATTTATGTGAATGCCTTTTTTCCCTTACCTCACAGTGCTCTCGATAAAGACTTTGCAATGATTTTATGTCTTCAAGAGCAGCACCATCTGGTAGAGAAGATATTTCAACTTCTCCAAACTCTGGAAGTACTCGAGATGTATCTGTTTCCATGACAACATAACAGAAGAAAACCATTGTGAATGGTGCCAACTACAGCTCAATTAGAAAAGATTTAAGAATGATGTAAATATATAAAGTCTAGAAGGTCATAATGCCCAAAGAGGAATGTCTTTCATATTTAATATATTTTAATGTTGCAAAAAAAATTGTTAACAAACCAGCTAGCTATTTTTTTTAAGCAAAAGGAAATGTTAAATTATTCTTGGCAGTGTCGTGGTTCCGCTCGAGTGGGCAGCCGAGCTCCACCACAGCCGCTCTCTCACTCCCCCTCCTCAAAGAGGAATGGGGAGAAATATGTGAAAAGAGCTCAAGGGTTGAGATAAGGACAAGAAAATCATGCAATAATTATTGGAACAGGCAAAACAGACTCAGCATAAGAAGACAGATAGTAAGATTTATTGCTCATTACTAACAAGCGAGAGAAGTGAGAAACAAAGGAAAGAAACCAAAAGCACCTTCCCCCCCATCCACCCTCTTCCACCTCCTCCCCCCCGAGCGGCGCAGGGGAACGGGGGAATGGGGGTTATGGTCAATCTACAGCACTTCTTCTCTGCCGCTCCTTCTCGGTCACTCTCGTCCCCTGTGCTGTGGGGTCCATCCCATGGGATGCAGTCCTTGATGAACTGATCCGGCGTGGGCTTCCCACAGGCAGCAGCTCTTCCAGAACTGCTCCAGATATGGGTCCGTACCACGGGGTCCATCCCTCAGGAGAAAACTGCTCCAACCTGGCTCCCCCACGGTCAGCAGCTCCTGCCAGGTCACCTGCTCCTGCGTGGTCTCCTCTCCACGGGCTACAGGTCCGGCCCGGAATCTGCTCCGGCAGGGATCTTCCACAGGCGGCAGCCTCCGTCGGTGCAGGGCCACCTGCTCCACCGTGGTCTCCTCCACGGGCTGCAGCATGGAACCCTGCTCCACCGTGGTACTCCATGGGCTGCAGGGGGACATCCTGCTTCACCATGGTCCTCACCACAGGCCGCAGGGGACTTCTGCTCTGGCACCTGGAGCACCTCTCCCCCTCCTTCTACACTGACCTTGGTACCTGCAAGGCTGTTTCTCACTCCCTTGACTCTCCCGGCTGCTGTGTGGCGCAGCGTTTTTTTCCCTGTCTTAAATATGCTCTCACAGAGGCGCAAAACAACATCGCTTATTGGCTCAGATCTGGAAAACAATGGGGCCCTTCCCAAACATGGGGCGGCTTCTAGATCTTTCTCACAGAAACCACCTCTATGGCTCCCTGCTACCAAAACCTTGCCACGTAAACCCACTACAGGCAGGTAGCAGATTAAAATGATTTCACAAGTATATTGTATCTGTATATAAAAAAACCCTAATATATTAAAGAATATGACAGGATAAAGCAGAATATAAGAGGTTAATGTTATTAAATGTTGTTTTTTTGTTGTTGTTGTTTTTATCAATTGAATAGTTTTTGTATTAACATGAATGCAAGGGTTTCCTAGACTCAGCAGCATATATTTATTTGAAATTTACAAGACTTTCAACTATAGACAACATGTACGTTTACTATTGCTCACAAATGTTTCTAAGAGATACACTAGTATCGGGCGTGTGGGGGAATATATTGTCAACCAGGGAGAATGTGGAAGGAAATTTCAAAAACGTGAACTACAGCCTAAGGTTCTCAATGATTTCAGTAACAGCAAGGCTAGGCCAAAGAATGTGGATCTTCAAAATATCAATGTATGAACTCAAAACTAAGTGTACAGTTACTGCAATAAGATATTTAATAGGCTTTTTTACTTTAGCAAATTACTAAATTACCATTTGTTTCCACAAATGGGAAATCAATAAGATCAGTTACATCAACAAATGCAATATATATATATATAATATAATCCCATTTTATGTGCAGGTGGCAGAACACTGGAACAGGTTACACAGAGAGGTTGCAGAGTCTCTCTCCTTGAGGATATGCAAAAGCCTCCTAGACATGGGAAGGCTGGACCCTCCCCCACCCCCCACCCCCCCACGGGCAGGGACACCTCCCACACTAGGCTAGGTTGCTCAAAGCCCCATCCAACCTGGCCTTGAACACTTCCAGGGATGTAGCATCCACAACTTCTCTGGGCAGCCTGTTCCAGTGCCTCACCACCCTCATAGTAAAGAATTTCATCCTTATATCTAATCTAAATCTACCCAATTCTCTATTAGTTTAAAATCTGTTGTGGTTTAACCTGGCAGGCAGCTAAGCACCAAACAGCCATACACTTCCCTCAGCCTGCTGGCCACTCTTCTTTTTATGCAGCCAAGGATTCTGCGCAACCTGCTCTATGTGTCCCTGCTTGAGCAGTGGAGTTGGACCAGATGATCTCCAGAGCTCCCTTCCAACCTAAACCATTCTCTGTGATTTTGTGAGATTCTGTGTGAATTGGGAAGCCAGTGAAAATTACTAAGCTTTTAGGGTAGGATTTTCAACCTGCATTTTTTTTTTATAAAATGCTTCATGGAACTTGCATGGTAGATTTAAAATATATTGCAATGCTAATAGTCTTTTCACATTTTTCATTTTATATCTGTATGATGCATATTAAATATTGCATGTCTTACAATATATGATATTAAGCTCCTATTAGTAACTTTTTTGTTCTGTTATCAGTGAGTGTTTTAAACAGGGCAGCATAACTAAAAATAATTATTGTATTTGTATGACGATGTTCATGGCTGTATGGGGTTTATGTGGCAAGGTTTTGCCAGCAGGGTGGCCTCTGTGAGAAGAGACCAGGAGCTGCCCCCATGTTGGACACAGCCTGTTCCAGCTGCCTCCAAAAGGGACCCACTGCAAGCCATACAGCAAAGCTGGTGGCACCTTTGTGAAAGCATAGTTAAGAAAGGTTTAAAAAAACAAACAAACAAAAGAAACAACACTGCACGGCAGCTGTGTAATAGAGGAGTGGAGTGAGAGAAACAACCCTGTAGACACCAATGTCAGTGAAGAAGAAGAGGGAGGAGGTGCTCCAGGCGCTGAAGCAGAGGCTCCCCTGCAGCCCATGGAGAAGATCATGGTGAAACAGGCTGTCTTCCTACAGCCCATGAAGGAACACATTGGAGCAGATATCCACCCTGCAGCCCGAGGAGGACCCCACACTGGAGTAGTTGGATATGGCCTGAAGGAGGCTGTAGCCTGTGGAGAGCCCACGCTGGAGCAGACCCCTGGCAGGAACTGCATCCTATGGATAAGAGCCCATGCAGGAGTAGGTTTTCTGGCAAGAACTGCAACCCGTAGGGGACCCATGCTGGAGCAGTCTGTTCCTGAATAACTGCGTCCCATGGGAAGAAACCATGTAGAAGCAGTTTGTGAAGGACTGCACCCTGTGGGAGGGGCCTCTTGCTTGAGCAGGGGAAGAGTGTGAGGAGGAGGGAGCAAAGAGATGAAATGCTATGGACTGAACACAACCCCCATTCCCCATCCCTCCCCCCCCCCCCCCCCCAGCACCAGGGGATGGAATGCAGAAGAATCAGGAGTGAAGTTGAACCTGGGAAGAATGGGGGGTAGGGGGAGGGTCTTTTTAGTTTTGGTTTTAGTTCTCACAATCATACTTTGTAATTAATTGGCAATAAAATAATCTTCCCCGAGTCTGTTTTCCCCATAACGGCAATTGGTAAGCAATCTCCCTGTCCTCTATCTTGACCCTCACACTTTTTCATTGCATTTTCTTCCACTGTCCTGCTGAGTAGGGGGAGTGAGAGAACAGCTTGATGGCACCTGGCGGCCAGACAAGGGTTAACCCGCCACAGTGGTGATAATGGATTTTACTTTATTTATACAACAATACAACACATCTTTTCATACCTAAAAACTGTCGATGATGTTGACTTTGGGCAATTATAGTTTGTTCAGCAGATGTGCCTGTTTGTTGACCACTTCCTGTGAAACCATCTGCAACTCCATCCACTTTTTGCACAGGCTTGTACCTACAAAAATATCAAATACAAAATTATCCTTTATGTTTACTTTTTCATAAGTGCAATATTACAATCTGTTCTGCCTTATTTCTCAGTCTCAAAATGCAGTTTTGCTAGTTTAGATACAAGTAAAAATTAACATCAGAATAATTGTAGTAAGGAAAGCCAGAACATTGGCAATGCAAAATTCATATAGATGATAGCACAGCACAACTACCTATTTCTAGTGGAATTTAGTTTAAAAACTACGACCTAAAGTTCATTTATACTAAACAGAATCAAAATCTTTCCTTTTCCAAAGAACTTAAAGTCCCAGGAATCAAGTAGCTCAAAAATAAGTTTTCATCACCTTAAAAAGGGCCATACTACTCTTTGGAGACAAAGGAAAAGAAATAATTTTTAAATGCAACAAACTTCTCATGAGCTCAGAAGGTCTGAGAAGACTACTCAGACTTAAACTCTTCATATGTTGACTCACAAAAGCTTTTATGAAGGATAAAAGGAACAAAAAGACTAGTAGGAATGCTGGCTTGGATGGTCAGATTCTAAGATCATCACACTGACAGGCTGAAGATCCAGCCTGCAATTCCGCACACATCTAAAAATTAATTCTGTCCCATTGCACTGTGCAGATTATAAAGCTTTGTACTAACTTTAGGAAGGTCAACACATTCCACTCTGGAAATTCTCCTCTCAAGAAGCAGTTGAGTCAGCTCTGAGCATGTTCTCATTTTGATCTTATTAAACAGATACTAGTAATGCTCCATGTAACTACTTAGATTTTAGCTTATGAGACTGCACCCTGTGGGAGGGACCTCTTGCTTGAGCAGGGGAAGAGTGTGAGTAGGAAGGAGCAGAAGAGATGAAGTGTTATGGACTGACCGCAACCCCAATCTCCCCCCCCCCCCGCATCCTGAGACTACTACTACTACTGAGAGTGACTGCAAAATGGTGGTGTTCTCTGTTCTTGGTGAAGTCAGGATGGGGGGTCAGTAAAGCTGCTACCTTGGACTTCCGGAGGGCAGACTTTGAATTGAGAAAATCACCCCTGTACCCTTAGTAAGTTTGCAGACGACACCAAGTTGGGGGGGGAAGGGGGGCAAGTGTCAATCTGCGGGAAAGTAGAAAGGCCCTGCAGAGGGACCTGGACAGGTTGGATCAATGGGCAGAGGCCAATGGGATGATGTTCAACATGCCTTGGCTGGCAGACTCAGTTCATAACTATGTGGCTCCGAGACTGGTGCCAGTGGCAGAACTTTGGGTCACGGGAAGTTCTACGCGACACCAGGCCTGCTGACACCAGATGGGATACACCTCTCTATCGGGGGGGGAAAGGATTTTTGTACAGGAGTTAGAAGGGCTGATTGATTGGGCTTTAAACTAGAGTTGAAGGGAGAAAGCCGCACCTCGAGTACTGTGTTCATTTTCGGGCCCCTCGCTACAAGAAGGACATGGAGGTGCTCGAGCGAGTCCAGAGAAGGGCAACCAAGCTGGTGAGGGGTCTGGAGAACAAGTCTTATGTGGAGCAGCTGATGGATAGGGATAGTCTTATGAGGAGTGGCTGAGGGAGCTGGGCTTGTTCAGCCTGGAGAAGAGGAGGCTCAGGGGCGACCTTATTGCTCTCTACAAATACCTTAAAGGAGGATGTAGCGAGGTGGGGGTTGGTCTGTTCTCCCACGTGCCTGGTGATCTTTGATCTTATTAAACAGATACTAATAATGCTCCATGTAACTACTTAGATTTTAGCTTATGAGAAAGATCCCATAAGAATCAGGCATCCAAAATTCTGGGCATTCCTGACATTTTTAACTATACAATAACATAGGACATGTGATATTATGATAGCGTGCTCCCCCCCCCCCCCCATACTTCTCGTTGCCCAGAGAAGTAGTGGATGCTGCATCCCTGGAGGTGTTCAAGACCAGGTTGGATGAGGCCCTGGGCAACCTGATCTAGTGGGTGGCATCCCTGCTCATGACAGGGGGTTTGGAATTAGATGATCTTTAAGGTCCCTTCCAACCCAAAGCATTGAATGATTCTATGAAAGTGAATGAGTGTTGTGAGTATGCTTCACTGGTGGAGACCAGATAATGCTAAGTGAGGATGAAGCAAACAGCTGTTGGGGTCCATGAGTTTTCTCAAATTCAGGACCTGACCCAGCAGATAAGCCCCATTCTCTCACCAGCCGAGTAGCTTATTGGGCTGGGGCAATAGACAGACACCATGGAGCAGGGTGAACCCTCCATAGTCCCTATTAAATCTCTAAGTGAGGTCTTTATAGCTGTCACAAAAGCCGCTTGCATACAGGCCATGCACAAACAAGAGACCCACAATGTCCCACTATCTGCTACAGGAGATTTTGCAATGGTAAAGTCACTGATGAGAGAAGCCCTGGAAATTCTTAAACCATACTTAGTTGCAAAATGAGATGAGATCCAAAGAGACACAGAACATAATGCAACATAAGGTGACGATGCGCAGAATGTCCTTAAGCAACTCCCTACATGGGCAGAATTAATGCACTGCATTGTTAACCATGAAAAATGTGCTGGGAGGAAGCACCAGCTGAAAAAAAAAACAACAAACAAACAACTGAACACCTGCAGAAGAGATCATAAGGTGAGGAGACCTGTAAAAATGGGAACAGAAACTGAACTAAAGGAAAATAATTCTAGAAACCTGCAAGTGCAATCTTGAGAACAGAGAACTGAGTTATGGAAAAAAGCATTAGCTCTACGTATTCCCGGAACTGCAATGCAAGGTCAGCCTACTGCCATTATCTTGAGTCTGATCAAAGCATTCCACACAGGAGATACCAGCAAAAGGAGGTATCGCATTTCAGAGAACCATAGAATCATTAAGGTTGGAAAAGACCTCCAAGATCATGTGGTCCAACCATCCCCCTACCACCAATATCACCCACTAAACCATGTCCCTAAGCACCAAGTCCAGCCTTTCCTTAAACACCCCCAGGGACAGTGACTCCACCACCTCCCTGGGCAACCCATTCCAGTACCTGACTACTCTTCCTGAGAAGAAATTTCTCCTCACTTCCAATATGAACCTCCCCTGCAGTAACTTGAGGCCATTCCTTCTTGTTCTAACTCTGGTTATCTTTCAGAAGAGGCCGACTCCCAGCTCCCCACAACTTCCTTTCAGGTAGTTGTAGAGAGCAATAAGGTCTCCCCTGAGCCTCCTCTTCTCCAGTATAAACAACCCTAGCTCCCTCAGCCGTGTGAGAAACGTGGTATATATGGTTGTCGTGGTTCCGCTCGAGTGGGCAGCTGAGCTCCACCACAGCCGCTCTCTCACTCCCCTCCTCAAAGAGGAATGGGGAGAAAATATGATGAAAAGGGCTCAAAGGTTGAGATAAGGATAAGCAGATCACGCAGTAATTATTGTAACGGGCAAAACAGACTCGGCATAGGGAGACAGTAAGATTTATTGCTTATTACTAACAAGCGAGAGAAGTGAGAAACAAAGGAAAGAAACCAAAAGCACCTTCCCCCCCATCCACCCTCTTCCACCTCCTCCTCCCGAGTGGCGCAGGGGAACGGGGGAATGGGGGTTATGGTCAGTCTACAGCACTTTTTCTCTGCCGCTCCTTCTCGGTCACTCTCGTCCCCTGTGCTGTGGGGTCCATCCCACGGGATGCAGTCCTTGATGAACTGATCTGGCGTGGGCTTCCCACAGGCAGCAGCTCTTCCAGAACTGCTCCAGATATGGGTCCGTACCACGGGGTCCATCCCTCAGGAGAAAACTGCTCCAACCTGGGTCCCCCACGGTCAGCAGCTCCTGCCAGGTCACCTGCTCCTGCGTGGTCTCCTCTCCACGGGCTACAGGTCCGGCCCGGAATCTGCTCCGGCAGGGATCTTCCACAGGCGGCAGCCTCCGTCGGTGCAGGGCCACCTGCTCCACCGTGGTCTCCTCCACAGGCTGCAGCATGGAACCCTGCTCCACCATGGTACTCCATGGGCTGCAGGGGGACATCCTGCTTCACCATGGTCCTCACCACAGGCCGCAGGGGACTTCTGCTCTGGCACCTGGAGCACCTCTCCCCCTCCTTCTACACTGACCTTGGTACCTGCAAGGCTGTTCCTCACTCCTCTCACTCTCCCAGCTGCTGTGTGGCGCAGCGTTTGTTTTTTTTTTCCCTGTCTTAAATATGCTCTCACAGAGGCGCAAAACAACATTGCTTATTGGCTCGGCTCTGGTCAGCAGTGGGGCCCTTACCAAACATGGGGCAGCTTCTGGATCCTTCTCACAGGAACCACCCCTATGGCCCCCTGCTACCAAAACCTTGCCACGTAAACCCACTACATTAGACTATACAGGGCCACAATGTGGCTGTCTGCATCCAGAAAAGAAAAAGGCAAGTTTCACCTTCTGTTGCAAGATGAATAGGAAAAAGACTTTTACTATGTCACAGGTAGGGGATGGCAACTCACAGTGTCCCAGTAGTGACAAATGTTGATGAATAGTGCATTTCAGTGGCTACACTACTACCAACCTTAGGACAGTGATTAATGTGACATGAGGAAATTAGATCAATGACACTACCTACCTCTCAACCCACCACAATTTGTTTAACTCCAACCTCATCAGTAAAAGACGAATTGACCCCACAATTTTCTGAAATTGGGCCATATGTAATCAAAGACACAGGCCAACAAAAAGTGTTATTTAATCCATCTTGGATAGTTAAATGAGTAGAACCAATGATGCAAATTAATATTTCCATAATCAAGCCAATTTTTCACCATTTCTAAGTACATCTTATTCAGGGTGGGTGGCATGGTATGGTAACATGGACAGACCCTTGCCTCTCCTGGCAGACAAGGACAGATATGACTGGTATCATAGGAACAGGATTGGGAGTTTTGAATACAGTAGATACAGAAATGCTCATAAATAAACTGAGCACAACAAAAAGTGATCTAAGCAAGTTAGAGCATCCATTGTGATCTTCCCTATTAGCAGTAGGAACCAACCAGTGGTTAATATCTGTTGCCTAAGTGGGAAAGAATTAATGAAAGAGACCATTATTTTATTTTGGATATGCTTGGTACAACTCAGACCAATGTGTCACTAGCTCTAGGTTGTATCCAAGGTCAGCTATGGATGCAGACTGCCATAGCAGTAATTATAAAGGAAGGTGAGGGAGGCACTTTACCCATGGAAGTTCAAAAAGTAATTTGGGATAATACAACCACATTTGAGAAAGAATTCCAGTCCTGGTGGTATTTAGTCAATTTCACTTATGACCCTATCAACAATAAGGCTATGGCTTTTGTCTTAACAATATGCAATGCATCAGAATATACTATATATCCAATTGTTGCATTGGGCTTATATCATAATGGGACTATACCCATTAGAACATAGAGTATGAGCTTAACGAAATGGGAACAGATGACAAACTGTTGATGTAGATGCATGCGTTGTGCAGGAACAACAAGAATTTATTTGTGAGAACAACACCATCAAAGCCCAGGACATCTGTCTAGGCACAGAACAAAATGTCACTTTGTAATACACCTTAATGAGACTCCTGGACTGTGCTTATATATATTGGCAAGGGGTGTGTTTGTATGAGAATCCTCTGTGAATTTATATTCGTAGGGAGTATTGCTGTAAATACAAGTGTCGTGGTTTAACCCGGCCGGCAGCTAAACACCACGCAGCCGTTCGCTCACCCTCCCCCCTCCCTCTCTGGGACGGGGGAGAGAAATGGAAAGTGAAGCCCGTGAGTTGAGATAAAGACAGTTTAATAAGACAGGAAAATAATAGTAACAAAAATAATAATAACAATAATAATAATAATGATACAATGGTGATAATATGAAAGTAATAGTATGTACAAACAAGTGATGCACAATGCAATTGCTCACCACCCGCTGACCGATGCCCAGCCTAACCCCGAGCAGTCCGGCCCCCTCCCCCCAGCTAGCCACCCCTATATATTGTTTAGCATGACGTCAGATGGTATGGAATACCCCTTTGGCTAGTTTGGGTCACCTGTCCTGGGTCTGTCCCCTCCCAGCTCTTACTGCACCCCCAGCCTGCCTGTTGGCAGGACAGAGCAAAAGGCTGAGATGTCCTTGGCTTAGTATAAGCACTGCTCTGCAACAATTAAAGCATTGGGGTGTTATCAGCACTCTTCTCATCCTAAGCCAAAACACAGCATTCCACCAGCTACTAGGAAGAAAATTAATTCTGTGCTAACTGAAACCAGGACATCTATCCACCCCTTATTCCATACCATTTATGTCATGCTCAGGTTACACTCTTTTCCATACATTCTAATTAGTCACCTATAGTAATCATGGTAGTGATAACATACAGTATAATATACTATTTAACATGGTATAATTCAGTTCATGGGCTATTCTCACCCAGTATTAAATCTCCTTGAGGTACACACCGGACCTCTCCGTTCTTTTGCATCACCCACCAAGTGTATCCAGGTCCCTGAGCAAAAGCAATTCCACGAATAGGTTTGCCTTTTCCTGAGGCAGGAGTAGCCCAGACTGTTTTACCCAGCATATTTTTTACATGCACTACAGGAACTTTATCCCCATCTACAGTACGTAACAGGTTTGATTGGGCAGGTCCAGCTCGGTTGGTAGATCCCCTAGTATTGACTAACCAGGTGGCCTTTGCCAAATGCGTATCCCAGTTTTTGAACGTCCCAGCGCCCATTGCTTTCAAGGTAGTCTTTAACAGGCCATTGTATCGTTCAACTTTCCCGGAGGCTGGTGCATGATAGGGGATGTGATACACCCATTCAATACCATGTTCTTTGGCCCAAGTGTCTATAAGGTTGTTTCGGAAGTGAGTCCCATTGTCTGATTCTATTCTTTCTGGGGTGCCATGTCGCCATAGGACTTGCTTTTCAAGGCCCAGGATGGTGTTCCGGGCGGTGGCATGAGGCACAGGATATGTTTCCAGCCATCCGGTGGTTGCTTCCACCATTGTAAGTACGTGGCGCTTGCCATTGCGAGTTTGAGGGAGTGTGATGTAATCAATCTGCCAGGCCTCTCCATATTTATATTTCAGCCATCGTCCTCCATACCAAAGAGGCTTTGACCGTTTGGCTCGCTTGATTGCAGCACATGTTTCACAGTCATGAATCACCTGTGCTATAGCATCCATGGTCAAGTCCACCCCTCGATCACGAGCCCATCTGTATGTTGCGTCTCTACCTTGATGGCCTGAGGTGTCATGGGCCCATCGGGCTACAAATAATTCACCTTTATGCTGCCAATCCAGGTCCACCTGAGCTACTTCAATCTTAGCAGCCTGATCCACCTGCTGGTTGTTTTGATGTTCTTCAGTAGCCCGATTCTTGGGCACATGAGCATCTACGTGGCGTACTTTCACAGCCAGGTTCTCTACCCGAGCAGCAATATCTTGCCACAATGCAGCAGCCCAGATGGGTTTGCCCCTACGCTGCCAGTTGTTTTGCTTCCATTGCTGTAACCATCCCCACAGGGCATTTGCTACCATCCATGAATCGGTGTAGAGATAGAGAACTGGCCATTTTTCTCGTTCAGCAATGTCTAAAGCCAGCTGAATGGCCTTCACTTCTGCAAACTGACTCGATTCACCTTCTCCCTCAGCAGCTTCTGCAACTCGTCGCGTAGGACTCCATACAGCAGCCTTCCATCTCCGATGCTTCCCCACAATACGACAGGACCCATCAGTGAACAGGGCATATTTCTTCTCATTTTCTGGTAGCTTGTTGTACAGTGGGGCTTCTTCAGCACGACCCACCTCCTCCTCTGATGATATCCCAAAGTATTTGCCTTCTGGCCAGTCCATAATCACTTCCAATATTCCTGGGCGACTGGGGTTTCCTATTCGAGCCCGCTGAGTAATCAGTGCAACCCACTTGCTCCATGTAGCATCAGTTGCATGATGCGTAGAGGAGACCCTTCCCTTGAACATCCAGCCTAGTACCGGCAATCGGGGTGCTAGAAGGAGCTGCTCTTCAGTACCGACCACCTCCGAAGCAGATCGAACTCCTTCATATGCTGCCAATATCTCCTTTTCAGTTGGAGTATAGTGGGCCTCAGATCCTCTGTATCCCCGACTCCAAAACCCCAGAGGCCGACCTCGAGTTTCCCCAGGTTCTTTCTGCCAGAGGCTCCAGGTGGGGCCGTTCTCCCCGGCTGCAGTGTAGAGCACATTCTTTACATCTGGTCCTGTTCGAACTGGCCCAAGGGCTACTGCATGGACTATTTCCTGCTTGATTTGTTCAAAGGCTTGTCGTTGTTCAGGGCCCCATTCAAACTCATTCTTCTTACGGGTTACTTGGTAGAGTGGGTTTACAATCAGACTGTAATTTGGGATGTGCATTCTCCAAAACCCCACAACACCTAGGAAAGTCTGTGTTTCTTTTTTGTTAGTTGGTGGAGACATGGCTGTTATTTTGTTGATCACATCCATTGGGATTTGACGACGTCCATCTTGCCATTTTATTCCTAAAAACTGGATCTCTCGTGCAGGTCCTATGACCTTTTTTTGTTTTATGGCAAAACCGGCTTTCAGAAGGATTTGGACTATTTTCTTCCCTTTCTCGAAAACTTCCTCTGCTGTGTCACCCCACACAATAATGTCATCGATGTACTGCAGGTGTTCAGGAGCTTCCCCCTGCTCTAGCGCAGACTGGATCAGCCCATGACAAATGGTAGGGCTGTGTTTCCACCCCTGGGGCAGCCTATTCCAAGTATATTGGACTCCCCTCCAAGTGAAGGCAAATTGTGGCCTGCACTCTGCTGCTAGAGGGATGGAGAAAAATGCATTAGCGATATCAATTGTGGCGTACCACTTGGCTGCCTTCGATTCAAGTTCATACTGAAGTTCCAGCATGTCCGGCACTGCAGCACTCAGTGGTGGCGTGACTTCGTTCAGGCCGCGATAGTCCACTGTTAGTCTCCACTCGCCATTAGACTTTCGCACTGGCCATATGGGACTATTGAAAGGTGAATGAGTCTTGCTGATCACTCCTTGGCTCTCCAATTGACGAATTAGCTTATGGATGGGGATCAGGGAGTCTCGGTTAGTGCGATATTGCCGCCGGTGCACAGTTGTGGTAGCGATTGGCACTTGCTGTTTTTCGACCCTCAGCAACCCCACAACAGAGGGGTCCTCTGAGAGACCAGGCAAGGTAGATAATTGTTTAATGCCCTCTGTCTCTAAGGCAGCTATACCAAAAGCCCACTGGAACCCTTTTGGGTCCTTGCAATATCCTCTTCTAAGATAGTCTATGCCAAGGATACATGGAGCATCCGGGCCAGTCACAATGCGGTGCTTTTCCCACTCATTCCCAGTCAGACTCACTTCAGCCTCCAATACAGTCAACTGCTGAGATCCCCCTGTCACTCCACAAATATAGATGGGCTCTGGTCCTTTATAGCTCGATGGCATTAGAGTACATTGTGCACCGGTGTCTACTAAAGCCTTATACTTCTGTGCGCGTGATGTGCCAGGCCATCGAATCCACACAGTCCAATAAACTCGATTGTCCCTTTCCTCCCCCTGGCTGGAGGCAGGGCCCCCCTAATCCTGGTCAGAATCTTCCTGGGTTCTGTGTTTGAAGGACTGTCTGCTGGAAGTTGGAGCAGCAAACTTTTCAGAGAATCCCTTTTTCCTGATTGTTTTCTTTTGCAACTCACGTACCCGTGCCTCTAGGGTCGCGGTAGATTTTCCATCCCATTTTCTCATGTCCTCTCCATGGTCTCGTAAGTAAAACCACAGGGTGGCACGGGGTGAGTACCCACCATATCGTCTTCCTTGTGTGGTTGAACGCCTGCCCCTGACAGCTGAGACACTGCTTTGTACAGGTATGGAGGAGAATAATTTCTCTTCAAGTTGGTGAAACTTTTCAGAAAGTGTTTTCTCCCAGGTGTTCTCTTTCGGTCGTTGGACACTGGTTGGTTCAGGTTGGGGGGAAGATAGATTCTCTTTAAGTTGGTGGACCTCTTCAGAAAGTTTCTCCACAGCTGAGACGCAGGCCTGTAAGGAAGAGGAGAGACTTTCTTCGTACTGCCGGAGTTGTTTAGCCGCTTCATCCACTGTGGGTTCCTCATCCTCTTTCCAGGCCATTATTGCCAATGAGCTGGCATATGATGATGGTGCACTCCGTACAAACTTCCGCCACATGGGTCGTGTACACTTGACTTCATCTGGGTCTTTGGATGTTTGTCTGAGGTCTGGATCCTCATAAACCACTTCCCGTACGGCTAATTCCCTCAGGTACTGGATTCCCTTCTCCATAGTGGTCCACTTGCCCGGTAGACATAAAAGTTCTTCCTTGAAGGGATACCTTTCCCTCACAGCTGAGAGGAGACGCCTCCAGAGGCTGGTGGATTGTGCTCCATCTGCAATTGCTTTGTCAATGCCGGCGTCTCGAGCAAGGGATCCCAACCGTCTGGCTTCCCTGCCGTCTAATTCCACACAATTGGCTCCAGAGTCCCAGCACCGGAGCAGCCAGGTGACAAGCTGCTCACCTATACAGCGACCAAAATCTTTTCGCACATCTCGTAGCTCGCGCTCGTTTAGGCTTCGGGTAGTTACTGTTGCTTTTTCGGCATCCTCATCTTCCTCCTCCTGAATCCTTGATGGCCCAGCGTCGTCGTCATCTTCATCATCTTTATACCTAGTTTTGGCAGAAGCCTTACCTGGATTGGCAGAAGACTCTCTGCGTTCTAAACGACCTGAATTTCTATACCATATTTTCACCTTCTCTACAGGGGCAGCTTGCACTGCTACTGCTCGTTTCTCTGACCCCGTTACAGGGGTTGGAATACCCTCTGCAGGGTCAACTTGCACTGCTACAGCTCGTTTCTCTGACCCCGTTACAGGGATTGGAATACCCTCTGCAGGGCTCCCCAAGGCTGCAGCCCAGGGCTCATGGCCCTTCCGAGGGCAGCCCCTCGCTCACCCTCCCCCCTCCCTCTCTGGGACGGGGGAGAGAAATGGAAAGTGAAGCCCGTGAGTTGAGATAAAGACAGTTTAATAAGACAGGAAAATAATAGTAACAAAAATAATAATAACAATAATAATAATAATGATACAATGGTGATAATACGAAAGTAATAGTATGTACAAACAAGTGATGCACAATGCAATTGCTCACCACCCGCTGACCGATGCCCAGCCTAACCCCGAGCAGTCCGGCCCCCTCCCCCCAGCTAGCCACCCCTATATATTGTTTAGCATGACGTCAGATGGTATGGAATACCCCTTTGGCTAGTTTGGGTCACCTGTCCTGGGTCTGTCCCCTCCCAGCTCTTACTGCACCCCCAGCCTGCCCGTTGGCAGGACAGAGCAAAAGGCTGAGATGTCCTTGGCTTAGTATAAGCACTGCTCTGCAACAATTAAAGCATCGGGGTGTTATCAGCACTCTTCTCATCCTAAGCCAAAACACAGCATTCCACCAGCTACTAGGAAGAAAATTAATTCTGTGCTAACTGAAACCAGGACAACAAGTAATCATCCAAATATCTGTATTTGCAATTTTTGCTATGATTATAGGATGTGACTTTAATTACTCAGCTCCTCTTACATCTCATCAATTGTTAAAATCAAATTACAAATTAAATCAGAGTCTATTGCCTATTCCTATTGGAATGAACCTCACATTAGTGAAGAAGCTACTGCAACATGATGCTTTGCACAAACCATATATGAAGTAATGGACAGAAAACCTTTATTACCATCCATCATGATGGTTGGTAAATTCAGGCTCTGCATCACCTGAACCTGGTACGGAGAGCTGATTGAATAACAGTGAGCAGCATTGTGGGGGGGCCTGGGTGACACTGATGGGGAAGAGGGGATGTGTTGACCAAGGATGGCACCAGATCAGAGCCTACCCCATAACAGAAGCCACCCTGGCTTGGGAAATAACAGAAGATATCCTGTCCTGAGAGATAACAGAAGCCATCCCACCCTGCAATAAAGAACTGCCATTCTGAAGAAACATAATGTATATGTGTTGAGAACTGATTGGACTATAGCAGATGAAATAAAGATTGTATGTGTATAAGAAAACAAGGGAAATTTTGAGTGGGTTCCCTCCTCTGAGGCACCCAGCTCGATTTGATATATGGGTACCATTAAATTCTTTCTGTTTTAATTAAGAGTCGACTCTTTGAGTGAATTCCGGATACCTGGGGAGACCCATTTTACTAGGGGAAACAACGTGATCCACTAACAATTCAAATATTTACTGAGTCTCGATTTTTTGTATTATCTCAAAAATCCAATTCATGCACTTATATAATTTATTGGTACTCTATTTTCATTAAAAATAAAGCCTTATAATCTTTTGGCTTGCTGATAAACAAACTCTAAGTGTTTTAGAAAAAGAAACCAAACTAAGCTCTAAAAATTTCAGGGAACTACAGGCCAGTCAGCCTCACCTCAATCCCTTGGAAAATGATGGTGCAGCTAATCCTGGAAACCACTTCTAGTCACATGGATAAGAAAATCATCAGTAGTCAGCATGGATTCACCGAGGGAAAGTCATGTTTAACCAACTTGATAAGTTTCTGTAATGAAATGAGTGGCCTGGTAGACAGGGAGAAAGCACTGGACATTGTCTTAACTGAATTTAGGAAGGGATTCTAACAGAAAGGGATTCTATAGATACATTTCTCAGAAAAGAAAGGCCAAGGAGAGTGTACCCCCCTCTGATGGATGAGAAGGGTGAACTGATAACAACAGACATGGAGAAGGCTGAGGTACTCAACAACTTCTTTGCCTCAGCCTTCACTGCCAGTCAGGCTTCCCAAGGTTTTCTTTTCCCTGAACCCGTAGATGGAGGCTGGAGGAGCAATGTCCCACCCACGGTAAGTGAAGAGCAGGTTCGAGACCATCTGATGAAACTAAACTAGTACAAGTCTATGGGGCCTGATGACATGCATCCCAGAGTCCTGAGGGAACTGTCTGATGTAGTTGCCAAGCCTCTCTCCATCATATTTGATGGCTGGCAGTCAGGCAAAGTCCCTGGTGACTGGAAAAAGGGAAACATAACTCCCATTTTTAAATAGGGTAGAAAGGAGACCTGGGGAACTACAGACTCGTGAGCCTCACCTCTGTGCCTTGCAAGATCATGGAAAATATCCTCCTGGAAGCAATGCCAAGGCACATGCAAGACAAAGAGCTGATCCAAGACAGCCAGCATGGCTTCACCAAGGGTAAATCATGCCTGACCAATCTGGTGGCTTTCTATGATGGAGTGACTACATCAGTTGACAAAGGAAGACCGACCGATGTCATCTACCTGGACTTTTGTAAGGCCTTTGACAGGGTCCCACATGACATCCTGGTCTCCAAATTGGAGAGAGAAAGGTGGATCATTCAATGGATAAGGAATTCGCTTGAAGGTCACAACCAGAGAGTGGTGATCAACGGCTCTATGTCCAAGTGGAGGCCGGTGACTAGTGGTGTCCCTCAGAGGTCTTTCCTGGGACCCCTGGTACTGTTTAATATCTTCATTAATGACATAGACATTGGGATCAAGTGCACCCTCAGCAAATTTGTAGATGACACCAAGCTGAGTGGTGCAGTCAATACAACAGAAGGAAGGGATGCCATCCAAAGGGACCTGGACAGGCTTGAGAAGTGGGCCCACAGGAACCTAATGAGGTGTTCAATAAGTCTAAGTGCAAGGTGCTACATCTGGGCCAGGGCAGTCCCGGACATGAGTACAGACTGGGTGAAGAACTCATTGAGAGCAGCCCTGCAGAGAAGGACTTGAGGGGTTCTGGTGGATGAGAAGCTCGACATGAGTCAGCAGAGAAGGCCAACTGCATCTTGGGCTGCATCAACAGGGGAGTGGCCAGCAGGTTGAGGGAGGGGATTGTCCCCCTCTTCTCTGCCCTTGTGAGGCCCCTCTTGGAGTACTGCATCCAAGTCTGGAGCCCCCAGCACAAGAAGGATGTGGAGCTGTTAGAGTGGGTCCAGAGGAGGGCCACTAAGATGATCAAGAAGCTGGAGCACCTCTCCCACGAAGATAGGCTGAGAGAACTGGGGCTGTTCAGCCTACAGAAGACAAGGCTCTGGGGTGACCTCATTGCATCCTTTCAGTACTTAAAGGGGTCTTATAAAAAAGATGGAGAGAAACTCTTTGCTCAGTCAGATATTGAAAGGACTAAGGGGAATGGTTTTAAACTAAAAGAAGAGAGATTTAGATGAAAGGTTAGGAGGAAATTCTTCACTCAGAGGGTGGTGAGGCACTGGAACAGGTTGCCCAGAGAGGCTGTGGATGCCCCATCCCTGGAGGTGTTCAAGACCACATTAGATGAGTCCCTGGGCAACCTGATCTAGTGGGTAGCATCCCTGCCTATGGCATGGGGGTTGGAACTAGATGATCTTTGAGGTACCTTCCAACCCAAGCCATTCTATGATTTTTTGATTCTATGTCTTTAGGAAGAGCTTTGACACTGTCTCCCATGAGATCCTCACAGAGAAGCTGCTGATGTACGGGCTGGATGGGCAGACAGAGAGAGGAATTAAAAGCTGGTTGAACAACTGGGCCCAGAGGGGCACAAAGTCTAGTTGGAGGCCAGTCACTAGCAGTATACCCTAGGGGTCAACACTGGGTCCAGTCCCCACTTCTTCCCCATTTTCCCAGGCTGATCTTCATACCTTCATTCCAGACTCCTCTTTTCCCCATTGTTATTACTGCAGGTTACACATAGTCCCTTCAATAAGGCAATGAGCAGTGTAAGGAGGCAGGCAGGGAGCTGTCATGATCAGTACATAACAGTATCTCTCTTCTGCTCCTTCCTTCTCACACTTTTCCTGTGCTCCAGATTGGATTCTCCATGGGCTGCAGTTCCTTCATGAAAGAACAAACTGCTCCAGTGTGGTCTCTTCCACAGGCTGCTCTGTGAATACCTGCTCTGGTGCTATGGAGTTCCTCCTTCTCCTTTTTCTCTGACCTTGGTGTTTGTACTGCTTTCTCACCACCACCACCCCCTCCCAGCCTGTGTGGTATATTTTTGCCCTGTCTTAAAAATGTTTTCACAGAAGTACCACCAAATTTGCTGACTGGCTCAGCTTTGGCCTGCAATGGGTCTTTCGGTGAGCCAGCTGAAACTAGCTGAGTGTGGCACAGAGAAGCCTATTAACCACTAGCAAATCCTTGCCCCACATACCCAATAACATGAATGTGACATATGTAGGAAAGTTGCATGACCTTCAAATCAAGAAAGAATGAAGAAAAGTGAGCTGTAGCATAAATTCAGTCTACACCATTTGTCAAGAAGTAAAGAACTAGAGGTGCCTATCCAATGAGATGGAATTGATGGAAGGGGGTTGAAATTGATACAAATAACAGAAAAAGCTGACATAACTGACAGCTTATTCAAAAGGACAGAAGATAAATACATTTTTCCAAGAATTTTCCAGAAAGGAAAAGGGAACATTTGTGATTCTTAGATTCTCTTCACTCTGAATGTCTTCTTATAAGAGAATTATTGCACAGATGTTAAAATGACTTTTTTTAGTTCTTAAATAAGATTAGAAACATTAGTAAAAACAGAAAATGAAGATTAATACTATAATTTGCTTTGTTAGGACTAAGTCCTTTAACTCACATTAAAACATGCTAGAGTTCTGAATAATGAAAGATAAATTTTATATAAGTTACAGATATACATCAAACTTCTCAAATATATAGAATCATAGAATCACAGAATATCCCGAGTTGGAAGGGACCCATAAGGATCATCAAGTCCAACTCCTGGCACCACACAGGTCTGCCCAAAAGTTTAGACCATGTGACTAAGTGCACAGTCCAAACACTTCTTAAAATCTGACAGGCTTGGTGCAGTGACTACTTCCCTGGGGAGCCTGTTCCAGTGTACAACCACCCTCTCGGTGAAGAACCTCTTCCTGATGTCCAGCCTAAACTTACCCTGCCTCAGCTCAACACCATTCCCATGGGTCCTATCACTGGTGATTAAGGAGAACAGGTCACCTGCGTCTCCACTCCCCCTCGTGAGGAAGTTGTAGACCGCGATGAGGTCCCCCCTCAGCCTCCTCTTCTCCAGGCTGAACAGGCCAAGTGACCTCAGCCGCTCCTCATATGTCTTCCCCTGTAGTCCCTTTACCATCTTTGTCGCCCTCCTCTGGACACTCTCCAGCAGTTTCATGTCCTTTTTATACTGTGGTGCCCATAACTCCACACAGTACTCAAGGTGAGGCAACACAAGTGCAGAGTAGAGGGGGACAATCACTTCCCTTGACCGACTAGCGATGCCATGCTTGATGCATCCCAGGATATAGTTGGCCTTCCTGGCTGCCAGGGCACACTACTGGCTCATTTTCAACTTGCTGTCAACCACAACCCCCAGATTCCTCTCTGCGGGGCTGCTCTCCAGTGTCTTGTCGCCCAGTCTGTACGTATAGCCAGGGTTGCCCTACCCCAGGTGCAGGACTCGGCACTTGCCTTTGTTAAACTTCATGTGGTTGGTGATCGCCCAGCTCTCCAATCTGTCTAGATCTCTCTGCAAGGCCTTTCCACCCTCATCAGGGTCCACAACTCCTCCAAGTTTGGTGTCATTGGCAAATTTGCTCAGAACTCCTTCTAGTCCTACATCCAAATCATTTATAAAAACATTGAAGAGGACTGGCCCTAAAATGGATACTTGAGGGTCCCCACTAGTGACCATCCGCCAGCCTGATGTGGCCCCATTAACCACAATCCTTTGAGCCCTGCCCATCAGCCAATTGCTCACCCATCGTATGATGTTTTTGTCTAGCTGTATGCTGGACATTTTGTCCAGTAGGATCCTATGGGAAACCATGTCAAAAGCCTTGCTGAAGTCCAAAAAGATCACATCAGCTGGTTTCCCTTGATGGACTAGATGGGTGATCTTATCATAAAAGGAAATCAAATTTGTTAAACAGGACCTATCCCTTGTGAACCCATTCTGGCTGTGACCTATGACTGCGCTGTCCCCCAGGTGTGCTTCAATAACTCCCAGGATACTCTTCTCCATAATTTTACCAGGCACTGACGTGAGACTGACAGGCCTGTAGTTACCAGGGTCTTCTTTCTTGCCCTTCTTGAAAATTGGCACAACATTTGCCAGCTTCCAGTCTACTGGGACCTCTCCAGATTCCCAAAATCGTTGAAAAATAATTGAGAGAGGTCCCGCGATGACATCAGCCAGTTCTTTAAGCACCCTGGGATGGACCCATGGACTTGTATGGATCCGGGTGGAGCGGCAAATCCCGCACACGTTCAGGGTCGGTTGGGAGTTTGTCATTCCCACCGTCATGGTCCTCTCGCTCAGGGCACCCAGGGTCCTGAAGCCTATCATCAACATTGAAGACAGGTGAAGAAGGCATTAAATGTCTCTGCTTTGCCGATGTCATTGTCTGTGATGATACCTTCCCCGTCAAGTAGCGGACTGATGTTTACTTGGTTCTCCTTTTTCTGTTAACATATCTAAAAAAACTTTTTTTATTGTCTCTCAATGATATGGCCAGCTTCAACTCTAGTTGGGCTTTGGCCGCAGGAATTTTCTCCCTACAAACACGAACAGCATCCCTGTATTCCTTCTTTGTTGCCTGACCCTCCTTCCAACAGCCGTACACTTTCTTTTTCCATCTAAGCTCCAGTAGAATATCCCTGGTCAGCCAGGCCAGCCTTCTGCCCCGCCTGCCTGCCTTCTGATATTTTGGAATCACCTGATCTTGTGCTTTTAGGAGGCAGTGCTTAAAGACTGACCAGCACTGACTGACACCAATGCCTTCAAAAGCAGCTTCCCAGGGGACCTTGCTGGCTAGTTCCCTGAGCAGCCTGAAGTCTGCTTTCCCCATATCCAGGGCTGAAGTTTTGGTGGCAGTTTTCCTTCTGTCACCATAAATTCTAATTCAAATAATAAATAAATAAATTCAAATATATACTAAGCATGTTTCATAACTGTAGCAAAGTCTTAGTTCAGAAATGCAGTTGTTGTTGTGCAGCTTAAGGAATCATGGTTTGCTATTTTTGCTTTTATTGTCTAGATGTGTCTCTTTTTTCCCCCCTTCTCCAAACCCTAGCTTCTGAGGTCTAGTAAATACATGAGAATCTTGATTTTCATTAGCATAAATAACAAAATACTTGGATGTTTCCAAAATGTTCAGAAAAACTGCATCATGTGCTCTGTCATGTCTGCTGGTATCAGACTCCAGTAATATCAATTGCAGAACTGCCAAACCTTTATTTTTCACAGAAGTTAAGCAGTTCATCTTTGCCACATAGATAAGGACAGGTAAGTCTTGAAGAACTAGAAATATGAACAAAATACTTTCATTTATTTAACAGCTTACCTATGTTTCTGCTGCATGGGTTGTTGTCTCATAGCCATATATTGCATATCCTCTTGTAACCGATTAAGGGGAGAATCTGGTTTGACACGGATCCCATAATAATGATATTTGGAATTTCCCCTTTATGAAAGAACAAAAATAGCATTTTTATGCATATACAACATACTTTACAATTTGCCTTGACTGGAAAACAGTACATACAAGTTAGGCTTGACTTTCCTCTCACACTAGTATAAAACTTGTATAACTACACCAGCTTCTGGAAATCATTTCACTTTAACTATATTTTCCAGCATTTGACCATTGCATTTCATTTAAATAGAATAAAGAAAATAAACCATATAAATGACTTATGCAGTCACGGGGAATAAAACAATTCCATAAGTGGGGTATGCTTCTGAGTGAGTGAGGGTGTATGTATATTTCACTAGTCAACTTCAAACCTGATCATCTGGAAAGCGTGAATAGAATTGGGCTATCTATATTCATACTTATGTGAGCGCTGTTGGTGTCTCTGTGGATGCTAGTAGAGACATTACTCTGTTAGCTTGTGTGGTTGACTGTGATGGTGTTATGTTTGCATTTGCATCTTTGGAACACATTCAGTCTCATGACTATCTGGACATCCAAATGGGAACAGCAGAATCTGCATCCATTGGACTGAGATAGGAGATATCTCCTGTGTCTTAAGAGTACACAGGATTTGGCAATACCAGACTGGGAAGCAGTAATCCCTTAGGTCCTGAAGTCCACTGAATTTGGCAACTCCTTTAACATAAGGTTTTAAATATTTTCTGTTTGCTTGTTTATTTTTTTAACATACAAGCTTCACGTTCACAATTATTATTGATATTTTCTATTATACTTTAAGATTTCATTAATGCAAACCTGGTTCCCAGTCTTCTGGTCCGTAATCCCATGAAGATTGACCGTATGAGTTTCCCAAAGGAAGCAGCATTGACTGGATCTAACTTGTGCTCCTGACAATGACGTAAGTAATGATTGTAAAGGGTACTTCTGGGGAGGCTCACTCCTTCTGCAGTTTCATAGTTGTCTAAAAGCCATTGGAGCTATATCAAATATGAAAGATTGAACATATGTAAATTCAGTGTTACTCTACTAAAATAATCTTAACTGTACAAAACAAGCCTTAGATATTTTTAAGATCACTCCGAAGGCATATTAAAGTCACTTTGTTCTTCAAGCTATTATAATCTCTTTAAATACTAGATATGCAACGATGCCTTAGTATCTTTTAGAATTACAAGGAAATAAAACTCACTGCACTTGTGACCTCAGATAGCTTCACTTCTAAAAATATTTCAGATTTAGTACCATACATTAACAAAGTTATTTATGCTTTGATGACAAATTGTTCTCGCTCCAAGGAAATAAAATAATCAATGTAATTTGTATAAATTGCAGAAAACAAACTGCTTGGATTAAACAGAGTAACAATACTTCTGTAATTTTGGAATTTTATACTGCTTTTCTTCACCTGAAATTAACAAAAGACAAAAAAATAGTTTATTCTTTGTATTTGGAAGAAAATAAACCCTATTCATTTAAATGAAGTACTATTAAATATAAGGTAAAAGCAATCTAGATAACACTAAAAACAACTGGTACATCTGTAAAATATTATGGGCCCGGTTCCCTTCTGTTGTAAGCTGTTTGGCTTTGACTTTGAAGAGGAACAGAATGAGTTGTGTTTTTTTTTCTCCATGTAATTAGTATCTAATAGTAAAACAGTATCTAATACATCATTGTAACTTACACATAGTATACATTCAAAAATATAGAACAAATAGTAACTAACATACACACAAAACCCAAATAAAACAGTCACTTTAATGACATTGAATGGTAGAGGAGGATGACAGAATAAAATGGAAATATTTTTAGTGTTCATATGTAAATTCTGTGGTTTCAGTTTTTTGCGATGCTAAAATTTTACATAGTGTACAACCCCCTCCCCCATGGTTTCATATCCTTGGAATTTCCCTTCAATTTCATCTTGAATAATTCCTAAATTTTGTTTTCTCCTTGCATTTACTTTGCGTATTTTCTTAATTATGTGTCCTGGTTTCAGTTAGAACAGAGTTAATTTTCTTCCTAGAAGAAAACAAATCAGCATGATCATCCAAATTTTACAGGTTCAGAAATCTTACTAAAATTCTGGGCTTAGTTTGAGCATCCAAGCCATGGATTTGTTTTTGGCATTTGGAACAAAATTTTATTCATTTCAATTCAGTCCACCAAAGCAATTAATATGACAAAAATATAAGTGTATGAACTACAGTAAAAGATATAGAAGGTTAATGAGACATTCAGTATGTTACTCTGCAAGGTTATTTACTAACAGAGCACTGAAAAAATTCTGTTCCACTGATCTTTGGTATAATTTGTAATTTAAAGAACACAAATATCAATATTTTAATGTCCATTACTCATGAATGTACTGGGTCTGGCTGGAATGTTAACTTTCCCTGCAGCAGCCCATACAGTGCTGTGCTCTGCACTTGTAGCTAGAACAGCAGTGGTATCAAACCAGTGTTGTGTCTGCTGCTGAGCAGTGCTGGCACAGCATCAGGACTCTCTCTAACCCTCCTAGGGGGTGGGCAAAAAGTGAGAAGAGAAACATCACCAGGGCAGCTGACCTAAACCAACCAAAGGGATATTCCATACCATATGATGTCACACTCAGCAATAAAAGGTGGAAACAGGAAGAAGAGGGGAGGGGTGGGCTCTCATTGTGAAAACGTCAGTCCTCCTCCCGAACACCAGCTACGTGTGTTGAGGCCCTGCTTCAAGGACGTGGTCAAGCATCACTCATTTGTGGGAAGCAGAGAGTAATTTCTTTCCTCTGCACTTCCACATAGCCTTTATTTCTTTGTTTGTTTGTTTTCCTCTCTTTTTTTCCTTTCCCCCTCCCTTTTCCCCTTTCCCTTTTTTTTTCCCTTTAGTTAAATTGTTTAGTTCATAATAATCTTTCTATTATTATTATTATTATTATTATTATTATTATTATTATTATTATTATTATTATTATTATTATATTTCCCTTTAATTAAATTATCCTTATCTCAACCTGTGAGTTGTTCTTTGCTTTACTTCTTCCCCTCCTCATCTAAGGAGAGGAGGTGAGAGAGTGGTCGTGGTGTTTAGCTGCCTAGCACGGTAAAACCACCACAGTCCTTTTTGGTGCCCAACGTGGAGCATGAAGGGTTGAGATAACAATAGAATTGATTAAAACGCTTATAACTAACACACTTACTTGCTAGTCACCATGTTCAGTGTCCTGTTAATAATGGCTTGTTTGATCATATGTCATGCAATCCGTGTCATGGTCTCCTTTCTCCTCTATATCCGATCCGAGAATATGCTACAATCTGTGTTTGTTTTTTTGAATTCGCTGTGCTGCCAAGCACTGGCCTTGAGTTTAATCTGGCATTCAGGCTGTGCACTGTTATCATTTCGGTCTCATGGAAACTATCTTTTAGAGAATATTCAGAACTACACTGCCTTCCTTTCCTCATCTGGAAGTCAGTTTATGAATAATATCAGGAATTGTACCTCCTTCTTCTTTCCCAGGGGGCTAATTATAACATTTTTTGAGTACTTTGAGTAGCCATGTGTAACCCATGTATTGCTATTTCTAATTCTGAATAACGGGTTTCCTTTTCTCTCTAAGATTAGTCAATTGTTTAGAAAGCTTACCTGCGAATCTGTCTCGAAACAGTCTTGTGGCAAGGTGTGTGGGATGATGTTGGCAGGTACCTGTCATGGGTGTCTCCTCCAATAGTTTTGAACTTCACCCCTGAGCAAGTGAAAAATACTAAAAACCTGGTAGAATGTTTGAGAGTTGTATGTCCTGACCCTGATAATACGACAGCTTGCATTGTGCTGGGTCCTGGCTTACTCCGATCAGGCAGTAATTAACACTACCCAGCACCCTCCATGGGAGGAGAAGGTCTCTGAATCTGATGACCAGATAACACACACTGTGGCTAACCCAGAGGACCAACCATCTATGGTATAAGTTGCCCCCATAGTCAAGACAAAACAATGGAAGCGGAGGTCAGCTCGTTTAGCAAGGGAAGAAGCTCCTCCTAAGAAGGAGGGAGAAGGGGAAAAGGCAGGCACCTCTAAAGCAGAGCCATCACAAAAACAGCAGGAAGAAGAGATGGAAATCATAAATGAATCAGAAACCACCCAATCCCTATCCCTGAGTGAGTTGCGAGAAATACGAAAGGATTTCAGTTGACACCCAGGTGAGCGCATCCTCACCTGGCTGCTTCGAAGCTGGGACACTGGGGCCAGTAGCCAGGAACTAGAAGGCAAGGAAGCCAAGCAGCTGGGATCCCTCTCTAGAGAAAGGGTCATTGACAGAGTAATTGGGAGAGAGGCACAGGTTCTCAGCCTCTGGAGGCGACTCCTGGCAGGTGTGAAAGAAAGGTATCCCCACAAGGAAGATATTCTATATCAAATAGGCAATTGGACCGCCATGGAGAAAGGTCTCCAGCACCTGTGGGAATTAGCTGTGCTGGAGATGGTTTATAGTGATTTGGACAATGCCCAGACACCTACAGATCCCGATGAAGTCCAGTGCACAACATCCATGTGGCATAGGTTTGTGCAGGGTGCACCATCATCACATGCTAGTACGCTGGCAGCAATTAATTGGGATGAGGGGATGGGACCAGCAGTGGATGCTCTGTCCTGACAGCTTCAAAAATATGAAGACAATCTCTCTGTTCCACTACGGGCCTGCATCTTGGCTATGGAGAAACTGTCCCAAAGGCTCCACCACCTCGTAGAACAATCATCTCCCTCCTCGCCCAGATGGAGTAACATTTCAGCCACTAAGAATCGGTATTTTCCTGCTCAAGGAAGAGTACCAGGGACACACACCATGTGGCACCTTGTGGTCTTATCTGCGTGACCACAGGGAAGATATGAGGAAGTGGGATGGTGAACCTACCTCAATCCTAGCAGCTGGAGTACATGAACTGCGAGGAAACACAGCAGCAAAAAGGGGGTCTCCTAGGAAAAATGCTGCTCTGTCTTCTGTTGGGCAGTTCCCCAGAGGCAGTAGAAGAGCTGATGTAATTCTTGACCCTGATGAAGGGACCTCTGCTTCGCATCTGCAAGAATTAAGTGGCAGACACTCCAATCAGGACTAGAGGGGCCCTGCCTCTGGCCAGGTAGAAGAGAGGGATAACTGGATTTATTGGACTGTGTGGATCCGATGGCCTGGCACATCAGAACCACAAGAATCCAAAGCTCTAGTGGACACTGGCGCACAAAGTACCTTAATGCCATCGGGCTACCAAGGGACAGAACTCATCTGTATCTCTGGAGTGACAGGGGGATCCCAACAACTAACTACTAGAAGCTGAAGTGAGTCTAACTGGGAATGAGTGGCAAAAGCATCCCATTGTGAACTGGCCCAGAGGCTCCATGCATCCTTGGCATAGACTATCTCAAGAGAAGGTACTTCAAGGATCCAAAAGGATACCGGTGGGCTTTTGGCATAGCTGCTTTGAGCACAGAGAAGATTAGGCAGCTGTCTACCCTTCCTGGCCTTTCAGAAGTCCCTTCCATTGTAGGATTGCTGAAGGTTGAAGAACAACAGGTACCAATTGCTACCACAAGTGTGCACCGGCGGCAATATCGCACTAACTGAGACTCCCTGATTCCCATCCATGAGTTGGTTCACCGTCTGGAGAGTCAAGGAAGACTCGCAGGAGTCCCTTTTCCCCACAATGAAATATGTTTCTACTTACTCTCCTTTAATTCAGAACTACTAAGATTTAGATTACAGTGAATATATTGGATGTACAGTTCTGTTTTAGTCATTTGTGGGCAATTTACCAAGCACAATAAATAAAACATGCAACATTTTTTTACTGTAGACCTTTGAAAGCCCATCTTTATATTTACTTTCTTACAGAAAAGATCACTAGCACTCTCATGGTTAGGTTTCTACACAAGAGCTCTATGCAAAGATGCAGGAGAAGCAAGATTCAATTACCCAGACATTTGTTGGGAAAACAACACAGTGGTGCCCACGTTGTCCATCAGGTTCCTGGAGTGCACTGAAGGCTGCTTCCTGCTACAGCCATGCTGACAGGGAACAGCACATTGCTAGATTTACTGCTCGTAAACTAAGAAGACTTACTTGCAAACATAACTGCCAATGGTAGTCTCAGATACAGAGATCATAATATTGTGAAGTTTAAGATCTAGCTGAGCACACTGAAGACCAGTAATAGGACAAGGACCCTGGATTTTGGAAGAGCCAGATTCAATATGCTCAGAGTCCATCTGTGAAAGATTCCATGGGAAGCGTCTATGGAGAGCAAAGGAGCTTGCAAGTGCTGGGAGTTATTCAAGAACAACCTCTAGTAAGCACAAGAACAGTCCATTCCCTACAATGGGAAAGGAGGAAGGCAGAGACCACAAGAGACCACCCTGGCTTTACAATGAGCTTTTGAATGTGCTTAAAAGTAAAAAAGAAGCATACTGGCTATGGAAATCCTGTCAAATACCCATTGAGGATTACAAGAACCTTGCTAGGGCATGCAGAGAGGAGGCAGTCAGGAAGGTTAAGGCTCAGCTAGAACTGAACTTGGCTAAAGATGTCAAGAACAGCAAGAAAAGGTTCTTCAGATACATGAGCATTAAGCAGAAGTACAGGGAAGACATAGGCCCATTGCTAAACAGGGCAGGGAAATTAGTTACTAATAATGCTGACAAGGCAGAGGTTCTCAATACATTCTCTACCTCTGTCTTTACTGGTGTAGCTGAACCCCAGATCACAGGATCAAGTCGCTATACCACCACATGTTTTGGCCCACCAGTAGTAGATGAAAGGCTGATCTGTAGCCTCTTGCAAGGGCTCAACCCACAGAAATTTAGGGATCCAGAGAGAATTCACTCCAGGATGTTAAGAGAAGTGGCTGACTGTTGCAAGGCCACTGTCTAGAGAGATCAGGGTATATCCCTGATGACTGGAAGAGAGCAAGTGTCACACCCCTTGACAAGAAGGGCCCAAAAAGAGACCCAAGGAAACTATACACACATTAGTCTTACTTCAGTCTCTGGTAAAATAATGGAATGAATCCTTCTAGAAACTGTTATAAACGAAATGAAGCAGGTGACTGGGGAAAAAACAACATGGATTTAACAAAGGCAAATAATGCCTGACTAAACTGATACCCTTCTACAACAAAGTAACACTTTCTGTTGATATGAGGAGAGCAATGGATATTGTTTACTTGGACTTCAGCAAAGTGTTTGATACTGTTTTCCCATAGCCTCCTCTTAGACAAATTGGGAAGATGGGAAGGAAATCGGCTAACAGGCCACACTCAGAGGGTAGTGATCATTGTGTTTTAATCAGGCTGGCAGCCTGTCACAAGTGGGGTCCCCCAAAGATTGATATAGGGCCCCGCACTGTTTAATATCTTATAAGTGATCTGGATTATGATATTGAAAACGCCTTCACCAAGTTTGCTGATGACACTAAACTGGGTGGTGAGGTAGACATGTCAGAAGGGAGAGCCATCTTCTAGAGAGACCTGGACAGGCTGGAAGAATGGACAAGCAAAAACATAACCAAATGGGATGACATAACCAAAGAGCCCAGTACAGGCTAGGATCTGTGTGGCTGGAGAGTAGCCTTGCTGAAAGGGACCCAAGGGTTCTGATGGACAACAAGCCAAACGTGAATCAGCAGTTCACCACTGCAACAACAAAAGTAAATCCTGGGCTGCATCCACAGGGACATTACTAGCATAGATGGAGATGTGATCATGCCTTTCTACTCAGCACTTGTCAGGCCTCGCTCGAAGTACTGTGTCCACTTCTGGTCTCCATAATTCAAAAAAGATGTTGACAGACTAGAGAAGGTCCAAAGAAGGGCCATGAAGGTGATCAAAGGGTTGGAGAACCTGCCCTATGAGGAAAGACTGAAGGAGTTGGGTCTTTTAACCCTGGAGAAGAGAAGGCTCAGGGGGAACTAATCACAGGTTTCCAGTATTTAAAGGGCAGATACAAAGAAGATGGAGGCTCTCTCTTTACAAAGAGCCACATGGAGAGGACAAGGAGCAATGGGTACACGCTGCATCAAGAGAGGTTTCATCTTGATATAAGAATGATTGTTCTCACTGGAAAAAAACAAAATTCTATCACTGAAACAGCCTCCCCAAGGATGTGGTAAATTCCCCATCACTACAGGATTTCAAGATCATAGAATGGCTTGGGTTGGAAGGAGACTCAAGGATCATCTAGTTCCAAACCCCTTACCATGGGCAGGGATGCCACCCACTAGATCAGGTTGGTTCCAGACTTGGACACAGTACTCCAAGAGGGGCCTCACAAGGGCAGAGAAGAGGGGGACAATCCCCTCCCTCAACCTGCTGGCCACTCCCCTGTTGATGCAGTCCAAGATGCAGTTGGCCTTCTCTGCTGACTCATGTCGAGCTTCTCATCCACCAGAACCCCTCAAGTCCTTCTCTGCAGGGCTGCTCTCAATGAGTTCTTCACCCAGTCTGTACTCATGTCCGGGACTGCCCTGGCCCAGATGTAGCACCTTGCAATTAGACTTATTGAACACCTCATTAGGTTCCTGTGGGCCCACTTCTCAAGCCTGTCCAGGTCCCTTTGGATGGCATCCCTTCCTTCTGTTGTATTGAATGCACCACTCAGCTTGGTGTCATCTACAAATTTGCTGAGGGTGCACTGTCTATGTCACTGATAAAGACATTAAACAGCACTGGTCTCAAGACAGACCCCTGAGGTCCACCACTTATCACCAGCCTTCACCTGGACATAGAGCCATTGACCGCTACTCTCTGGGTGTGGCCTTCAAGCCCATTCATTATCCACTGAATGGTCCACCCTTCAAATTCATCTCTCCAGTTTGGAGACCAGGATGTCATGTGGGACCCTGTCAAAGGCCTTACAGAATCCAGGTAGATGACATAGGTCAGTCTTCCCTTGTTGACTGATGCAGTCACTTTATCATAGAAGGCCACCAGATTGTGCCTGACCAATTTGCCCTTGTTGAATTCTAACATTGTCACATCCAGACTTTGATTTCTTACTTGTTGCTTTATAATAATATTGGAATGGTATGAAATATTTTACACAGGATGAGTAAATTGACTTCAACTTCAGCAATTATAAAACATTGTTTTAACTAATTTGTAATCTAATCTCATGCAGAAAGAAATAAGTAAAGGAAATAAAATAGAGGCAGAATTAAAAAAAAAAAAAAAAGCATTAAAATAAACAGGCATTAACTTAGGCAACAAAACTCCAGAGAGTCTAAGAGAGGTACAGTACAAAAAGCTAAAGCTTTGAACCAATATTTTCTAGCACTAAAGATTTTGTCACAGGTTAACATACCATGTGTAGCGTGAAAGGTAATACTAATTAATTATGAAAAAATTCTACTCTAATACATAAAAAACACTTTTAAAATAAATATCAAATTATAGCCATGTAAAACAAAATGAAGAGCTAGTTGAAGAAAAGACTAAAACCATACAGAGGTCTTTTTTTTTCACGGAATCAACAATAGATCCCTCTTTGTCTTTCGGTAGTTTTGAAAATACCTCAAAACAGTTAAGGAAGAAGAATCAGGATAAACCTACCATTAGAGACACATGCAAATCTCATTATTAGGAAGATATTTTAACCAGTGCATGACAGAGTAAATAGGAGGATACAGCTTTCTTACGTAGAGAAACTTGTCTTTTAATTTTTATCATTTTCAGTGTCAAGATTCTGGACTTCCTTGTCATATACAAGAAAAACTTATCAATTCTTTATATATCTAAGACAATTTTTTTGCAAAATGCCAGACATCTATCATCCATTTATGATATTAAATTAATCTTAGCATATTTCTAGGTTGTCTTAACATTGAAACAATTATTTTTTAAACATCTAAGATTATCTAAAAAGTCCTTCACATTGTACAGAATTTAATTTCCCTCACCCAATTTTAGCATTTTCTAAGAAAATTAATTTCTCTTCCAAGAAATGTCATTGACTCCTGCTGCCTTTTTCTACTATGATGGGAAAGTTTGGCAGAACAATTTTGTTTTTCACCTCCAGATTATCGCATTCTTAGAAAAGGATGGGGGGGAGGGGTGTCAACAAATCAAAACAAGTGTATATTTTCGTTTTTGAATGATAGTCTCTACCTAATACGCTCATATATTCATGTCTCAATATTTGCATTTCTGTAGTAAAGGTAAACATATATTTTTCAGATTCTTGTATATGTTAGTAAGGCTGAGAAGAAAAAAGGGAGTAGCTATAGAAACTTAGCACCATTAAAAATACAAACTTATTTATACCAACTAAATAAAAAACATTATGTTTGCATGAAATTTCATAAAAGACTAGCACTGTTTAAAAACAAATTGAAGATTAAACTTTGAGCCTCTCCTTTACCTAAAAGGTTATATTTAAAGACTTTACCACTATATTTGTAGCCATCTTTTTATGCAAACATTTTTATCTTTCTCATGGAAAATTCCTACAGGATTTTCAAAGCCAAAACAAAGCAAGAGGAAGAAGAATAAAACATATTTCAGACTAACAGATTGTTTTCTTTTTTTAGCCCATCAAAACTCATATTAAACTCATTCAGAATGATGGAAGGATTAAAAAAGAAACCTAAAGAATATTATTTATTCAAAGTGTGTTCTGCTTCTTTCCCCCTTTACCTGCTCCTAAGTTATTATATAGGGCACACAAATTATAGAAAACTATTTTAATATAATGTCAAACACAAACCACTTTAAAATTAATTGACTATTATTTCTACATTTACATTAGGACCTGCATAACAGGAAATATGTTAAGCTGTGTTAACAAAATACAGAACCTGAAAAACAGATGCACTCAGGTTAATGTGTCATGACACTTAACCTGACAAAATATAGCAACAGAAGATGTAGATTACAAGCATCTAAAATGGAAAGATTAAAAGCAAAAAGTAACAATAGATTAGGACAATCTTGATGTGGGCTAAGCATACAGAACAAACAAGAGAGTAGCTTACATGAAAGAAGAGACAACTTACATGGCTGTTAAGAAGAGAACTTCTGTGAGTAGAAAGACCATCAGACTTCTGCAGTGTCTCAATCGCCATTTCAATCTGATAATAAATGTCATTTAAAAAAGGACTCAAAACAAGATAGTAACAAAGGCTGATCAGAAAAAATCTGATAGAATGCCTTAAATTCAATAGAACTATCTAGTACAGTCCTGGCTAAGGGATACATTCTACTTAAAGGCCTCATCCTGAAGTTCCCATGAAGGCAGACCTCCCCAGTGAAGTCAGGGAAGAAGTTTTCTTGCATATGTATTGCAGGATTCCACTTTCAAAGTCTAATTTACCTTCCTCCCTGCTCAGGAAATGAGAAGTGGATTTACCAGTAAGCTACATTGCAAACAGAAACAAAAATAAAAAAAAAAAAATCCCAAACAAAAACCTAAAGAAGGTCTCAACATTTCTTTCTTCAAGTATTTGAGAAAGATTTGTGCACAGTTTGAACCCAGGAATGTGAATTAGAAATAAAATTTCTGTTCTCTGCAATCATAGGTTATATCCCAGCTGTTCAGTATTTTTTCTGCCATTAGGATGTTTTTCCAGCCGTTGGACAGGGTATCACCCCTACAGACTGTTAAAGCATTATTTGAATATCCACACCTCCTAAAGTACATGAAAACTGAAGGTTTACACAGACTGCAAGATCCACCCTTTAAAAAAAAAAAAAAAAAAAAAAAGAAAAAAAAAATAATCAGATATGTTCAGAATAATTATTTTAAAAGAAAAAATATGATATACCACTAATTATACAGTAGTGTTACTCCTAATACAAATGTGTAGGGACAACATATCTATGCCCATTCCCATTCTTTTCCCTAATTAATACATCTTTTGATTAATTCTACAATGACAGCATTAAAAATAAAACTACAATCTAACAGTAGTTTAGCTGCAGAGCTAGAATAACAAAGACACTGAAAGTGATAGAGACAATGGGATGTACAGTAAAATGATGTTATTAGCTATATTAAATGGAAAAAAAAAAAACACAAAACAAAACAAAACAAAAAAAAAACAGAAAACTAAAAGCAATGGAAAAGCTATCTGTAAATGTAAAACCTCTTATTCTACCAGTAGACAGCTTTTAAAAAAAGCCCTCTCTACCCTACTTTAATTCTTACAGTACTATTCAAAGAGTTTATGATGGCAAATTATACTACTAAATTTAAATCACTCTATATACAGCATAAACCGGAAAATATTTTAGATTTTTAGTGCATATATATGATTTATTTCCTCCTTTTTATAAGCTAACGAAATAGTACTTTTACTGTAATAACCATCAATGAAAAAGAAAGTCTCTTATAACTGTCTAATATTAGAAAAATAATCATTTTTACAAAGGGATACAAGTATCTGATTATTATGTAAGAAAATATACTTCATTATTACAGAAATAAAGTCCTGATTTTTTTTCTTGCTTCTGTGGAAAATACTATTAGGTCAAACTATTCAATCAGACAGAAAAGGTCAAATTTAAAAGGATACCATATTGTAAAAATTTAAAGGCTAAGATTTCATTATGCTAAGATCAACTTACTATATACTGCAACCACAGAGTCACCCATCTTAACATGATATTATAACACGATACATATTTTGAATCATAATTCTGAATCTTACTCCACCTTGAAAATATCTTCTTTACAGTAGTACTATAGGACTACTGTCCTGCCTCCTGCTGCTTGTTCCAGGTACTACACTACCTTCTCACTTCACTGAGAGAAGTTTTTGTGGCCTGTACAAAGAACCAATCCTTGAAAAATATAAATTAAGAAGTACTATATCTATCTACTTAAAAAGAAACACTTCCCTGTATTGGCTTAACATGGCAAGGGTTTGGTAGCAGGGGGGCTGCAGGGGTGGCCTCTGTGAGAAGAGCCCAGAAGCTGCCTCATGTTAAATAAGAGCCAGTTTCAGCCATCTCCAAAAAGGACCTGCCGCTAGCCAGAGCTGGACCAATAAACACCTCTGGTTGTGCCTCTGTGAGAGCATATTTAAGAAAGGGACAAAAATTGCCATGCAACAGTAGCTGGGAGAGGAGTGAGAAATGGCCTTGCAGACACCAAGGTCAGTGAAGAAGGAAGGGAAGGAGGTGCTCCAGGCACCAGAGCAGAAGTTCCCCTATGGCCTGTGGAAAGGACCATGGTGGAGCAGGTTGTCCCCCTGCAGCCCATGGCATACCAAGGAAGAGTAGATTTCCACGCTGCAGCCCATGGAGAGGAGCCCACGGTGGAGCAGGTGGGTCTGGCCTGAAGGAGGCTGCAGTCTATGAGGAGCCTCTGCCAGAGGAGACTCTGGGCCAGATCTGCAGCATGTGGAGAGGAGCCCACACAGGAGCAGGTGAGCTGACAGGAGCTGCCACCCATGGGGGTCCCGTGTTGGAGCAGTTTGCTCCTGAAGGATGGACCCTGTGATCCATATTGGAGCAGTTCTTGAAGAGCTACTATCTGTGGGAAGCCCATGTAGGATCAGTCAGAAAGGACTGTATCCTGTGGGAGGGACCCTGCATTGGAGCAGGGGAAGACAGTGACCGTGAAGGAGCAGCAGAAACAAAGCATTATGGACTGACCTCAACTCCCATTCCCTGTGTCACTCAGGGGAGGAGGTTAGAAGAGTGTGGATGCGGGAGAAGGTGTTTTTAGTTTGCTCATAGTTTCTCACTGTTCTAGTCTGCTAGTGATAGACAATAAATTATATTACTATCCCTTTGCTGAGTCTGTTTTGCCCGTGATGATAACTGGTGAGCAAATGAGAGAGTGGTTATGGTGAATCTCAGTTGCCAGCAGGGTAAAACCACCACAGGTAACAGCATAACAACAGAAGTAGTTGAGGGAATAAGTCACTAGGGAATACATCACTGATATTGCCACTGAAGACAATATATCTGTGACCATAGTACCATAAATTTTAAAACCAGAGATCTTACTGATTTAAAAAGCATTATGATCAGCTTGTCGGATTTTTTTTGCATAATGTAGGTCAAGAAGTGTTCACTACTGCTAAAACTCCTCATTAATTATTTCTTCAGTCTCATGAAGCCTTGCTGAACTAGAGCAGGTCTTTCAAAAAGACATCTGATCTGTATATAAAGTGATAAGTATTCACCATATTCTCGTGCAAGCTGTTAGAGTATTATTTTTTTTCCTTCGTGTACACTATTCCTCATCTAAAGTTGATAGATTGTACTTTGAGCTTTACCTACTTGTTAAATATCTCTTTACTATCAGAAACTTTTTTCCCATGCCGGCACTTAACCATAAACGAATAATTTCTTAAATTCTCTAGCATGTAAATTGAATAGGCTTAACTTGAAGGCAGACTTTCAAGACAGTAAATCATTTCTTGCTCCTTTTTAAAACTTCCAGCTGCTCCTGGGCTCTTTCTCAAAAGTTAGAAAGCTCATGGGTTGAGATAAAGACAGTTTAATAAGAAAGAAAGGAGAGGAGGTAAAAAAAGATACAAACAAACAAACAAAAACAACAACAAAAAACAGGGTAATATGAGAAGTAGAAATGTCCTTGACTTAGTGCAAGCACTGCTCAGTAATGTTGAGGGATTTTTGAAACAGCAAGGAGGCCATGACTTGCTTCAGCTGAGCAAACCAAGCTGCCAGGACAACTATGAGAAGTTCCCATGACAGTGTTCCCACATCACCCGACTGAGGAATTTAAAAAATATTGCTGCCAGCAGCTGGCTTCAAGGACGGGATCTACGTGACTGCTAATCACAAGGGGGTTGTTTTCTTGCAGTTGTTTGAGTGCTTTTGACCAATAATCTTGTGTGAGACAGTATCCGCCCCTGTTAAGTTTGCTATAAAAGTCAGGCTATTTGGGTAATAAAGAGAGAGCAGAGAGCATGATCTGACCATACTGGTGTCTGTCATGTTTTCAGCCGTCCTTCCTGCAACAAACTAAAACATAAGTGTGTTATCAATTATCAATGTTATTTTCATTCCGAATCCAAAACGCAGCACCACACCAGCCACTAGGAAGAAAATTAACTCTATCCCAGCTGAAACGAGGACATATGGTTAGTGATAACTAATGACATGCAGATCAATAACTAGTGACTGCAGATCCTAATGCTTGTCAGAAAAAACAGGACTAGTGAATAGAAGCTCCTCCCTGGCTGACAAGCATAATCTGTTTTTTGTAGCTATATACAAGTTTTGAAAGTTTTGACATTAGAAAAATTTGATAATATTATTCTAATTTTATCAGAACAGTCCTTAAACATTCACATATGGTGAAAAGTGTAAGGTGATATAAATTCTATTATTTAGAGGGCAGATAATTTTCTAATTAGTCTTCTTGCTGTAGTTGCCCCTCCTTTGATAGCAACTGTCAGTAACCCACCCAGACTCATCTTTCAATTAGGATACAACATGTAATATAGTTTCAAACAGCCAACTAACTGGGGCAAATTGCTTTTCCTACAGTGTGACCACAATCTATTCTTGACCCATCCAGAACAAGATGGTCATTTTACAAAGTTGTTAGTCTAAGTGATATGTGGTAGAGAAGGTTTTCTAATTTAGGTACCATCTTGTTTTAGTGCTACTCTTTTCTTAAGAGGCAGGAAAGTAATTTAGTGGAACTAAATAGGCCATCTAAGCATTTGATGGAAAGAAGGGAGATAATAGTAAACAACTAAACAACTTTCCTTCGTATGTACTAACGAACACTTTTACTAGAATATTATCTGAAAATGAACAATTTCTAGGATTTTGTGCACAAAAATACTAATAATTCTTGCTGTAGCTTAAAAAGGACAGCTTTGTTTGGGCTCAAAAATCCCGTTTAATAAAAGTTTCAAAGAAACTAACATGAACAGAACATTACAAGCAAAACCATCGGATTTAAGGCCCCAAATAAATCTTGAAATTTTGTTATATTATTAAAAATTAAAAAAAAGGAAAAAGTGAAGATTAATTCTAGGACCTTTTTATCTTTATTTTTTTTAATGTACAAAAAAGAAATTACATAATTATAAAAAAAAGTGATTTTTAAGTTCCATTATCTAAAACCCAATAACATGGGCTTTAATCTGTTACCATTCCTTTAACCAAAGTAGAATTATTGGGAATCCTAAAATCTTATCAATATCATGACTAATTTACTAGTTACAAAAATTTAATCATTTGCTTAGTGAGGGTGAATAAAAAAAATAATTAAATCCTCTGTTGTAAACAGTGAAACAGAAATAAATATTGATATGGCAAAAGTGTCAGGTTATAATAAGCCCATGCTTGGTTCAAGTGTCTCCATGTGAAAATTATCCAAAATTAATTCAAAAGATTTGAATATGTTTGCTGACTATTACATTAGCAAGCATGCCTGGTTACATATTATTTTGATCTCTTAAATTCTCTGTACAAGTATGAAAAATATTATGATGGTGCAGGTAGGATGAAGATTACAAGTGAAATGATCTCTACGTGTCTCAAATACAATACAAAGTAAAATTGAAGTACTGTGTTGCTCTAGTTTGCCTGGTTTATTTATACATTCTATTAAATTTAAAACTGTGTGTTTGACATTATAGTTTAAGTTGAACCTTTTATACTTCAACTGACTCTCAATTGCACCAGTTCAACCCTACATATCAAGAGACTATAATCATAATAATGAATGTCATTTTGTAGTTTCCCAGTTAATATTTTATCAACAAGAGATGCAACAATGTATTTTAATTCCTCCTTTATGATACTATACACTTGTCCTGATTTCAGTTAGGACAGAGTTAATTTTCCTCCTAGTAGCTGGTAGGGTGCTGTGTTTGGGATTTAGGATGAGAAGAATGTTAATAACACACTGATGTTTTAATTGTTGCAGAGTAGTGCTTACACTAAGCCAAGGACTTTTCAGCTTCTCGCTCTGTCCTGCCAGCAGGTAGGCTAGAGGTGCAACAGGACCTGGGAGGTGACAGACCCAGGACAGCTGACCCAAAGTGGCCAAAGGGGTATTCCATACCATCTGACGTCATGCTAAACAATATATAGGGGTGGCTAGCCGGGGTGGGGGGGCCGGCTGTTCAGGGATAGGCTGGGCACTGGTCAGCGAGTGGTGAGCAATTGCATTGTGCATCACTTGTTTTGTACACATTAGTAGTATTAGTACTATTATCATTATTTTATTTTATTTTATTTTATTTTATTTTATATTTTCTGTCTTAATAAACTGTCTCTATCTCAACCCACAGGCTTCATTTTCCTGTTTCTCTCCCCCATCCCGGGGGGGGAAAGGGTGAGTAAACGGCTGTGTGGTGCTTAGCTTCCGGCTGGGCTAAACCAAAACAACACTATATATAATACCTTAAAAATGGGAGGAAAACTATTTTAATGGTAAAAACACAATTTTGGAATTCAAATTTAATTTTTATCTGCATTCTTTAAAAAATGGCATATCAAAATAAAAGTAACTTAGAGCATCCTAATTATCAGCTTTTCTTAAACACATGAAGCAAGAGTATAATAGACAAAGATATGTAATTTGAATTTTGTTTGTGTAACATATTACATTTAGAATGAGCACAGCACAAACTTTGCTCATGTCTGAGGTAAAAGTTATCAACTACTGTTGAATTTCAGAGTATGTATTAGTATACAATTCCTTGTAAACATCAAAATATTTAATGTAGGAAAATTCACTTATGGCTTTTTATTTTGGCCAAAATTTCATTTTATTTCATTTGCAAAAATTGCTGTGGAATTTTGATAACATTCAAATGTTTCTAGGATATCAAACATCAGTCTACTGCTTTTCCTGGATTGATTAAAATTTTCTCATGTTTGCTGACTGCATGTCATCACATTTTTGTAAAGATTATAAAAACTGCAATAATAGAATAGTTGAGCTGGAAGGAACCTACAAAGATCAAGCCTAACTGCAATTACAAAATGATTACAAAAATGATTACAATTGTAATGATTACTGATTACACCGGTTTCCAAAAGTAAAATTATTTAATTTTAGTAGAATTTTGGTGAAAACAACCCTACTAAAAATTATTTTAAAATAAATGTTACTTAATTGTACTATACCTCACTATCAGTCCCTTCATTTTTCAACTTGTTACATTTTTCATCTCATTATTGCAAGTTTCATAAGTTCTCTTGCACATTATTTAAAAATCTCTACAATCAGGTCAGAATGTCATCAAAGGTTTGGTAAGTGTTCCTTAAAGCTATCCAGCAAAGCTAAAATAAGCATAAAACCATTTACATCCCTGGAATTCCTTAAGGGAAAGAAACGTGTTTGTTTTCATGGCTAGGTTTTTATAGTATTAACTATCATAATTGGAAAGATGCCTTCTGTTACATCCCTTAAGACATTTCCACAATGAGCTTCTGATCTTGAAATAGAATTGAGAACTACCTTAAATAAGTAATGACAGTGAACTAAGATAATATATTCCTAGTATTCTGAAAAAGTATCAAATAGCTTGAAGTAAGATACAAACCCAACAATAATATGGAGTCAAAAACGTAACAAATGAAGTCAAACATCTCTTTGAAGAACTATTTTATTTAAAGTTTATGTTAGGTATAAATTGTTTTAATAATATATTTTTTTCTTTTTCAGAAAAAAAGTGTCCAGAGAAGCTATTTCAGGCCCTAATCCTACAAATTTTCAGTCTCATCCACAGTCTTATGCACACAAACATCTCCAATGCACTCACTTGACATTAATCACAAGCACAAAGGTAAACTAAATGTAAATATTTGCAAGACAAAGCCATGTATTAAAGATTCTGCCAACATAATATACTTCTGTCTACAGAAACATGTCAGCAAACAAGAACATCATAGTGACTAAGAAACTAGCCCCAGAGTTTTCACATAGTTCTGGAATACTTACTGTAGCTGGGGATGTCCGCATTGTATGAGTCACTGAATGACCAGAATTTTCCATTGAACTTCCAATGAGATAGGTCCCTCCTGAGCTGCTAATGAGCTGTCCTCCTTCAATGCCCATCTGAATCCCGCCAGTGCCCACCATACTATGAGAAGAGACCACTGTCGTTCCCTGTGCAGAACTTCCTTGAGTATCAAAGTAATTTCCCCCAGTGTTTTGACTATACATTTGGGTTTCCGTGTAAGGATAAGTTGTTCGACTTGAGGAAAAGAAAACAAACAAGAACAAAAATAGTAGTTATTTCTATTGTTTAAGCGAGGGCAACATTATTATTGTAGAAAAGAGTGTACAATTGCTATAACCAAACTTAATAGTATTGGGAAACAACTCTTGCCTCCACAGAAAATGACATTTCATTATGTCAAAATGCCAAGTAATTAACTTGGACTCAGAGTTAAACTATTCATTAAACTTCACGGAAGATTTTTTCAGTCCTATCCGAACATGGGTGGAGAAAAGTATGACAAGAATTGAAGAGATGAGTGGAAGATCTCATCCAAGTATTAATATTTTATATAGCTATCTATAAAGCAAACTGTTGTAACTTTTTCAATACTATGGTTAAAGCTGGATTTTTATTTAAGATGTCAATTATTATGTATACTGTGTATGTTACAAAAATGCAAACAAGATATACAAAAGTTAGACAAGACTGTCCTATACACAAGAGTCCTGTAAATGTTTTGCATTGATTTAAAAATCAATTAAACTCTCTGGCTGAAGCTTGAAATTTTGAGCTCATTGGTATTTTAGGACATGCTGTTAAGTCAGCAGGGTGAAGTTTTAAACTGGACACCAATATGTACAGTGTTATGGTGAAAAACTAATAAAACCAAAAGGGAACTACAATTTGTGAAGGGATGAAAAAAGTCAAAGGAACAAAACAGGAGTAATTTAAGTCATTTTTTTCTAACTATTAAGCATTTGGGCCTCATTAACCACTTAACCTTAAACTTTTCACTTTACTCGTGAACCTTGTCATTCTTCACTTCATATTCATAAAGACATGCATCATTACCCATTAATGGTTTTTAATTTTTCATTAGCTATTAAACATAGCAAATATTGGGTCCTCTGTACTAACCTAGATTTTCAAACTGATATAGCTCAAAATACACAAGTAAATAACACTCGCTAGCTTTTCCAAAATTAAGACTCTAGATTTTTAAATAATTCAAACAGTTCAGCCAAGGTTTCATGATCAAGGAACTTTATACCATGATCTGTGTCACATTAAAAGTCAAATGATAAAAATTATTTTTTACACAATTGATGCTTTTCTCATTTAATCATAAAATTCTATAATTCTGCCTAAAATTAACTGGAACGACCATTTTGAAATCATAAAAACAATCAAGTCTGAACTTCTATGGTATTAACTATGGCCATCGTGGGTTCTCCCTTGTTCTTCAGAGACAGCAAAAAACTTTAAAATTGAATTTTAATGTCCTAAAAGCTTTTCAAGCTGTGTACTATATTCCTTACTTTCACAGCTACTTAAGCTAATTTTAAAATTTGTTTTTTATTCTTGGTATTTCAAAAGCTTTAAGAGCATTTGTGAGAAATTCACAGTTCATCTAAAGGGAGTACGGTCAAGTCTACTGAAAACAACTTGAAAAAAAAGGGTATGGGGAGAAATTCTTGAGAACCTGTATACTCCTTCTTTTCAGACCTAGAATCAAGCTATCTTTTATCACTGCAAAAGCATGTGTGCAGGCAAGATCATAGTATCATGGAATCATAGAATCATTAAGGTTGGAAAAGACCTCCAAGATCATGTGGTCCAACCATCCCCCTACCACCAATATCACCCACTAAACCATGTCCCTAAGCACCAAGTCCAGCCTTTCCTTAAACACCCCCAGGGACAGTGACTCCACCACCTCCCTGGGCAACCCATTCCAGTACCTGACTACTCTTCCTGAGAAGAAATTTCTCCTCACTTCCAATATGAACATCCCCTGGCGTAACCTGAGGCCATTCCCTCTAGTCCTATCACTAGTTATCTGCGAGAAGAGGCCGACTCCCAGCTCCCCACAACTTCCTTTCAGGTAGCTGTAGAGAGCAATAAGGTCTCCCCTGAGCCTCCTCTTCTCCAGGATAAACAACCCTAGCTCCCTCAGCCGCTCCTCATAAGACTTGTTCTCTAGACCTTTCACCAGTTTTGTTGCCTTTCTCTGGACACTCTCCAGGGCCTCAATGTCTTTCTTGTAGTGAGGGGCACAAAACAGAACACAGTACAAAAGGTGCTCACCAGAGCAGAGTACAGGGGGACAATCACCTCCCTAGTCCTGCTGGCTACCCTATTCCTGATACAAGCCAGGATGCCGTTGGCCTTCTTGGCCACCTGGGCACACTACCGGCTCATATTCAGGAGAGCATCGACCAACGCCCCAGATCCTTTTCCTCTGCACAGCTTTCGAGCCACTCTGCCCCAAGCCTGTAGCTCTGCATGGGGTTGTTCTGACCAAAGTGCAGGACCCAGTACTTAGCCATTGAATATCACAAATTGGAAGGGACCCATGAGGATCATTAAGTCTAATTCCTGGCTCCACACAGGTATACACAAAAAATTTAGACCATATGACTGAGAGCATAGTCCAATAGGCAACTGAGAGCAACTCCGACAGGCTTGCTGCCATGACTACGTCCCTGGGGAGCCTGTTCTAGTGAGTGACCACTCTCTCGGTGAAGAACCTTTTCCTGATATCCAACCTGAACCTCCCCTGTCCCAGCTTGACTATATTCCCTTGGGTCCTATAGCTGGTGACCAGAAATAATAGATCGGCGCCTGGCCCTCCTCTCCCCTTTCTGAGGAAGCTATAGACCGCAATGAGATCTAGAGTCACTTCCCTCGACTGACTAGCAAGACCATGCTTGATGCACCCCAGGATATGGTTGGCCCTCTGGGCTTCTAGAACACACTACTGGCTTATTTTCAACTTGCTATCAAGTATATATAACCAGGGTTGCCCCTTCCCAGGTGCAGGACCTGGCACCGTCAGGCAGCTCTCTGAGAACCCTGGGATGAATCCCACCTGGATCCATGGACTTGTATGGATCCAGGTGGAGCAGCAAATCCCGCAAACCTTCAGGGTTGGCTGGGAGTTTATCATTCCCACCGTCACGGTCCTCCAACTCAGAGCACCTGAGGTCCCAAAGTCTATCATCAGTGTTGAAGACAGAGGCAAAGAAGCCATTAAACGTCTCTGCTTTGCCTATGTCCTTGTTTGTGAGGTGACCATCCCCATCAAGTAGCAGACCTATGTTTTCTCTGCTCCTCCTTTTTCTGTCCACATATTTAAAAACGCCCTTTTTATTGTCTCCCACAGACATGGCCAGCTTCAACTCTAATTGGACTTTGGATGAAGGAATTTTCTCCCTACAAAAGCAAACAACATCCCTGTAGTCCTTCCATGTTGCCTGACCCCGCTTCCAGCAGCCGTACATTTTCTTTTTATGCCTAAGCTCTTAAAGAAGATCCCTGGTCAGCCAGGCCGACCTTCTGCCCCGCCTGCTTGACTTCTGATATTCTGGAATTGCCTGATCCTGTGCTTTTAGGAGGCAGTGCTTAAAGACTGACCAGCACTGATGGACGCCGACACCTTCAAAAGCAGTTTCCTGGGGACCTTGCTAACTATTTCCCTTAGTAGCCTGAAGTCTGCTCTCCCCATATCCAGGGCTGAAGTTTTGGTGGCAGTTTTCCTCCTGCCACCAAAAACTTTAAACTCAACCGCTTCATGGTCACTATGACCGAGACAGCCTCCAATTGCCACATCCCCCACAAGACCCTCTCTGTTCTCCAGCAACAGATCTAGGAGGGCACCTTTCCTAGTTGGCTCCCTTAGCACCTGCAACAACCTTCTTGTTGAGGGATTTTTGAAACAGCAAGGAGGCCATGACTTGCTTCAGCTGAGCAAACCAAGCTACCAGGACAACTTCGAGGAGTTCACAGAATCACAGAATTTCTAGGTTGGAAGAGACCTCAAGATCATCGAGTACAACCTCTGACCTAACACTAACAAGTCCTCCACTAAACCATATCACTAAGCACTACATCTAAACGTCTTTTAAAGACCTCCAGGGATGGTGACTCCACCACTTCCCTGGGCAGCCCATTCCAATGCCTCACAACCCTTTCGGTAAAGAAGTTCTTCCTAACATCCAACCTAAAAATCCCCTGGCGCAACTTTAGCCCATTTCCTCTCATCCTGTCACCAGGCACGTGGGAGAACAGACCAACCCCCACCTCGCTACATCCTCCTTTAAGGTATTTGTAGAGAGCAATAAGGTCGCCCCTGAGCCTCCTCCTCTCCAGGCTGAACAAGCCCAGCTCCCTCAGCCACTCCTCATAAGACTATCCCTATCCATCAGCTGCTCCACATAAGACTTGTTCTCCAGACCCCTCACCAGCTTGGTTGCCCTTCTCTGGACTCGCTCGAGCACCTCCATGTCCTTCTTGTAGCGAGGGGCCCGAAAATGAACACAGTACTCGAGGTGCGGCTTTCTCCCTTCAACTCTAGTTTAAAGCCCAATCAATCAGCCCTTCTAACTCCTGTACAAAAATCCTTTCCCCCCCCCGATAGAGAGGTGTATCCCATCTGGTGTCAGCAGGCCTGGTGTCGCGTAGAACTTCCCGTGACCCAAAGTTCTGCCACTGGCACCAGTCTCGGAGCCACATAGTTATGAACTGAGTCTGCCAGCCAAGGCATGTTGAACATCATCCCATTGGCCTCTGCCCATTGATCCAACCTGTCCAGGTCCCTCTGCAGGGCCTTTCTACTTTCCCGCAGATTGACACTTGCCCCCCTTCCCCCCCCAACTTGGTGTCGTCTGCAAACTTACTAAGGGTACAGGGGTGATTTTCTCAATTCAAAGTCTGCCCTCCGGAAGTCCAAGGTAGCAGCTTTACTGACCCCCCATCCTGACTTCACCAAGAACAGAGAACACCACCATTTTGCAGTCACTCTCAGTAGTAGTAGTAGTCTCAGGATGCGGGGGGGGGGGGAGATTGGGGTTGCGGTCAGTCCATAACACTTCATCTCTTCCGCTCCTTCCTACTCACACTCTTCCCCTGCTCAAGCAAGAGGTCCCTCCCACAGGGTGCAGTCTCATAAGCTAAAATCTAAGTAGTTACATGGAGCATTACTAGTATCTGTTTAATAAGATCAAAATGAGAACATGCTCAGAGCTGACTCAACTGCTTCTTGAGAGGAGAATTTCCAGAGTGGAATGTGTTGACCTTCCTAAAGTTAGTACAAAGCTTTATAATCTGCACAGTGCAATGGGACAGAATTAATTTTTAGACGTGTGCGGAATTGCAGGCTGGATCTTCAGCCTGTCAGTGTGATGATCTTAGAATCTGACCATCCATGCCAGCATTCCTACTAGTCTTTTTGTTCCTTTTATCCTTCATAAAAGCTTTTGTGAGTCAACATATGAAGAGTTTAAGTCTGAGTAGTCTTCTCAGACCTTCTGAGCTCATGAGAAGTTTGTTGCATTTAAAAATTATTTCTTTTCCTTTGTCTCCAAAGAGTAGTATGGCCCTTTTTAAGGTGATGAAAACTTATTTTTGAGCTACTTGATTCCTGGGACTTTAAGTTCTTTGGAAAAGGAAAGATTTTGATTCTGTTTAGTATAAATGAACTTTAGGTCGTAGTTTTTAAACTAAATTCCACTAGAAATAGGTAGTTGTGCTGTGCTATCATCTATATGAATTTTGCATTGCCAATGTTCTGGCTTTCCTTACTACAATTATTCTGATGTTAATTTTTACTTGTATCTAAACTAGCAAAACTGCATTTTGAGACTGAGAAATAAGGCAGAACAGATTGTAATATTGCACTTATGAAAAAGTAAACATAAAGGATAATTTTGTATTTGATATTTTTGTAGGTACAAGCCTGTGCAAAAAGTGGATGGAGTTGCAGATGGTTTCACAGGAAGTGGTCAACAAACAGGCACATCTGCTGAACAAACTATAATTGCCCAAAGTCAACATCATCAACAGTTTTTAGGTATCACAGAATCACAGAATTTCTAGGTTGGAAGAGACCTCAAGGTCATCGAGTCCAACCTCTAAGCTAACACTAACAGTCCCCACTAAACCATATCACTAAGCTCTACATCTAAACGTCTTTTGAAGACTTCCAGGGATGGTGACTCCACCACCTCCCTGGGCAGCCCATTCCAGTGCCTAACAACCCTTTCAGTAAAGAAATTCTTCCTAATATCCAACCTAAAACTCCCCTGGCGTAACTTTAGCCCATTACCCCTCGTCCTGTCACCAGGCACATGGGAGAACAGGCCAACCCCCACCTCGCTACAGCCTCCTTTAATGTACTTATACAGAGCAATAAGGTCACCCCTGAGCCTCCTCTTCTCTAGGCTGAACAAGCCCAGCTCCTTCAGCCGCTCCTCATAGGACTTGCTCTCCAGGCCCCTCACCAGCTTCGTCGCCCTTCTTTGGACCCGCTCAAGCACCTCGATGTCCTTCTTGTAGCGAGGGGCCCAAAACTGAACACAGTACTCGAGGTGCGGCCTCACCAGAGCCGAGTACAGGGGGACGATCACCTCCCTAGCCCTGCTGGTCACAGTGTTTCTGATACAAGCCAGGATGCCGTTGGCCTTCTTGGCCACCTGAGCACACTGCTGGCTCATATTCAGCCGACTGTCCACCATCACTCCCAGGTCCTTCTCTGCCTGGCAGCTCTCCAACCATTCCTCTCCCAGCCTGTAGTTCTGCTTGGGGTTATTGCGCCCCAGGTGCAGGACCCGGCACTTGGCCTTGTTGAACTTCATACAGTTGACCTCAGCCCATCGGTGCAGCCTATCCAGATCCTCCTGCAGAGCCTTCCTACCCAATGAAAAGATGTGTTGTATTGTTGTATAAATAAAGTAAAATCCATTATCACCACTGTGGCGGGTTAACCCTTGTCTGGCCGCCAGGTGCCATCAAGCTGTTCTCTCACTCCCCCTACTCAGCAGGACAGTGGAAGAAAATGCAATGAAAAAGTGTGAGGGTCAAGATAGAGGACAGGGAGATTGCTTACCAATTGCCATTATGGGGAAAACAGACTCAGGGAAGATTATTTTATTGCCAATTAATTACAAAGTATGATAAGTATGATTGTGAGAACTAAAACCAAAACTAAAAAGACCCTCCCCCTACCCCCCATTCTTCCCAGGTTCAACTTCACTCCTGATTCTTCTGCCTTCCATCCCCTGGTTCTGGGGGGGGGGGGGGGGGGAGGGATGGGGAATGGGGGTTGTGTTCAGTCCATAGCATTTCATCTCTTTGCTCCCTCCTCCTCACACTCTTCCCCTGCTCAAGCAAGAGGCCCCTCCCACAGGGTGCAGTCCTTCACAAACTGCTTCTACATGGTTTCTTCCCATGGGACGCAGTTATTCAGGAACAGACTGCTCCAGCATGGGTCCCCTACGGGTTGCAGTTCTTGCCAGAAAACCTACTCCTGCATGGGCTCTTATCCATAGGATGCAGTTCCTGCCAGGGGTCTGCTCCAGCGTGGGCTCTCCACAGGCTACAGCCTCCTTCAGGCCATATCCAACTACTCCAGTGTGGGGTCCTCCTCGGGCTGCAGGGTGGATATCTGCTCCAATGTGTTCCTTCATGGGCTGTAGGAAGACAGCCTGTTTCACCATGATCTTCTCCATGGGCTGCAGGGGAGCCTCTGCTTCAGCGCCTGGAGCACCTCCTCCCTCTTCTTCTTCACTGACATTGGTGTCTACAGGGTTGTTTCTCTCACTCCACTCCTCTATTACACAGCTGCCGTGCAGTGTTGTTTCTTTTGTTTGTTTGTTTTTTTAAACCTTTCTTAACTATGCTTTCACAAAGGTGCCACCAGCTTTGCTGTATGGCTTGCAGTGGGTCCCTTTTGGAGGCAGCTGGAACAGGCTGTGTCCAACATGGGGGCAGCTCCTGGTCTCTTCTCACAGAGGCCACCCTGCTGGCAAAACCTTGCCACATAAACCCCATACAGCCATGAACATCGTCATACAAATACAATAATTATTTTTAGTTATGCTGCCCTGTTTAAAACACTCACTGATAACAGAACAAAAAAGTTACTAATAGGAGCTTAATATCATATATTGTAAGACATGCAATATTTAATATGCATCATACAGATATAAAATGAAAAATGTGAAAAGACTATTAGCATTGCAATATATTTTAAATCTACCATGCAAGTTCCATGAAGCATTTTATAAAAAAAAAATGCAGGTTGAAAATCCTACCCTAAAAGCTTAGTAATTTTCACTGGCTTCCCAATTCACACAGAATCTCACAAAATCACAGAGAATGGTTTAGGTTGGAAGGGAGCTCTGGAGATCATCTGGTCCAACTCCACTGCTCAAGCAGGGACACATAGAGCAGGTTACGCAGAATCCTTGGCTGCATAAAAAGAAGAGTGGCCAGCAGGCTGAGGGAAGTGTATGGCTGTTTGGTGCTTAGCTGCCTGCCAGGTTAAACCACAACAGATTTTAAACTAATAGAGAATTGGGTAGATTTAGATTAGATATAAGGATGAAATTCTTTACTATGAGGGTGGTGAGGCACTGGAACAGGCTGCCCAGAGAAGTTGTGGATGCTACATCCCTGGAAGTGTTCAAGGCCAGGTTGGATGGGGCTTTGAGCAACCTAGCCTAGTGTGGGAGGTGTCCCTGCCCGTGGGGGGGTGGGGGGTGGGGGAGGGTCCAGCCTTCCCATGTCTAGGAGGCTTTTGCATATCCTCAAGGAGAGAGACTCCGCAACCTCTCTGTGTAACCTGTTCCAGTGTTCTGCCACCTGCACATAAAATGGGATTATATTATATATATATATATTGCATTTGTTGATGTAACTGATCTTATTGATTTCCCATTTGTGGAAACAAATGGTAATTTAGTAATTTGCTAAAGTAAAAAAGCCTATTAAATATCTTATTGCAGTAACTGTACACTTAGTTTTGAGTTCATACATTGATATTTTGAAGATCCACATTCTTTGGCCTAGCCTTGCTGTTACTGAAATCATTGAGAACCTTAGGCTGTAGTTCACATTTTTGAAATTTCCTTCCACATTCTCCCTGGTTGACAATATATTCCCCCACACGCCCGATACTAGTGTATCTCTTAGAAACATTTGTGAGCAATAGTAAACGTACATGTTGTCTATAGTTGAAAGTCTTGTAAATTTCAAATAAATATATGCTGCTGAGTCTAGGAAACCCTTGCATTCATGTTAATACAAAAACTATTCAATTGATAAAAACAACAACAACAAAAAAACAACATTTAATAACATTAACCTCTTATATTCTGCTTTATCCTGTCATATTCTTTAATATATTAGGGTTTTTTTATATACAGATACAATATACTTGTGAAATCATTTTAATCTGCTACCTGCCTGTAGTGGGTTTACGTGGCAAGGTTTTGGTAGCAGGGAGCCATAGAGGTGGTTTCTGTGAGAAAGATCTAGAAGCCGCCCCATGTTTGGGAAGGGCCCCATTGTTTTCCAGATCTGAGCCAATAAGCGATGTTGTTTTGCGCCTCTGTGAGAGCATATTTAAGACAGGGAAAAAAACGCTGCGCCACACAGCAGCCGGGAGAGTCAAGGGAGTGAGAAACAGCCTTGCAGGTACCAAGGTCAGTGTAGAAGGAGGGGGAGAGGTGCTCCAGGCGCCGGAGCAGAAGTCCCCTGCGGCCTGTGGTGAGGACCATGGTGAAGCAGGATGTCCCCCTGCAGCCCATGGAGTACCACGGTGGAGCAGGGTTCCATGCTGCAGCCCGTGGAGGAGACCACGGTGGAGCAGGTGGCCCTGCACCGACGGAGGCTGCCGCCTGTGGAAGATCCCTGCCGGAGCAGATTCCGGGCCGGACCTGTAGCCCGTGGAGAGGAGACCACGCAGGAGCAGGTGACCTGGCAGGAGCTGCTGACCGTGGGGGAGCCAGGTTGGAGCAGTTTTCTCCTGAGGGATGGACCCCGTGGTACGGACCCATATCTGGAGCAGTTCTGGAAGAGCTGCTGCCTGTGGGAAGCCCACGCCGGATCAGTTCATCAAGGACTGCATCCCATGGGATGGACCCCACAGCACAGGGGACGAGAGTGACCGAGAAGGAGCGGCAGAGAAGAAGTGCTGTAGATTGACCATAACCCCCATTCCCCCGTTCCCCTGCGCCGCTCGGGGGGGAGGAGGTGGAAGAGGGTGGATGGGGGGGAAGGTGCTTTTGGTTTCTTTCCTTTGTTTCTCACTTCTCTCGCTTGTTAGTAATGAGCAATAAATCTTACTATCTGTCTTCTTATGCTGAGTCTGTTTTGCCTGTTCCAATAATTATTGCATGATTTTCTTGTCCTTATCTCAACCCTTGAGCTCTTTTCACATATTTCTCCCCATTCCTCTTTGAGGAGGGGGAGTGAGAGAGCGGCTGTGGTGGAGCTCGGCTGCCCACTCGAGCGGAACCACGACACTGCCAAGAATAATTTAACATTTCCTTTTGCTTAAAAAAAATAGCTAGCTGGTTTGTTAACAATTTTTTTTGCAACATTAAAATATATTAAATATGAAAGACATTCCTCTTTGGGCATTATGACCTTCTAGACTTTATATATTTACATCATTCTTAAATCTTTTCTAATTGAGCTGTAGTTGGCACCATTCACAATGGTTTTCTTCTGTTATGTTGTCATGGAAACAGATACATCTCGAGTACTTCCAGAGTTTGGAGAAGTTGAAATATCTTCTCTACCAGATGGTGCTGCTCTTGAAGACATAAAATCATTGCAAAGTCTTTATCGAGAGCACTGTGAGGTAAGGGAAAAAAGGCATTCACATAAATCATTCTTCATTGAAAATTCATGTCTTCTAGTGAGAATCAGTACAACTGGATGTCTGACACAAAACATATTACAGGCAGGCTATTGACATCTGATGTGCTAACCAAATAGTTGGCTTATTTCATCAGAAATGAAATTGGAAAAACGATTTCTCTGAAATTTCTCTCTTTACCAGGAAAGAAGAAAAATATGTAATAGAATACTGAGACTGGAATACAATAATGTATATTTTTGGAGATTCTTAGATAAATTACACTTTAGATATATGCAGAGCTTTGCTTTTGTTTACAGGGGTTGAAATCAGATTAAATTATTAAATTATTATTTCTAACATTTATGTTAAAAACAAGCTCGCTATTTTCTTCAAGTTTTAAAGAAACAAGTTGTTTAAGGTTGTTAACATTTCATATTAAATAATGTCTTAAAATTATTGTTGAAGGTGCCAGAAAAAAAAAAGAAAAGTAAAAAAAGTAACGAAATAGCAATTTTCCTACGTGTTTTTAATAGCATTAAAAATTCTGTTTAGGTGAAGTCACCCGATATGTTTCCTTAAGCTCTCTTTTCTGGAGAATTCTTTCTATTTTCACTTGGACTGATCTGAGTCTATGCACACTAGTAAAATTCATCGCTAAAAAGTTATTAAAATACGTTGTTTATTTATAAATCTTAATTTGTATTACTTTTTCTGAAAACTGACTAAGGGGAGGGGAGAGCTATACCACTCGAAGGAGCTGGAGGAGAAAAATGGTAGAAGATTATCTGCACTTGTTTTATATTGTTTTAGGCAATAGTGGATGTTGTTGTGAATCTTCAGTTTAGCCTGATAGAAAAATTGTGGCAAACTTTCTGGCGCTATTCTCCTTCTGCTCCAGCTGATGGCACTGGTATTATTGAAGCAAGGTCAGTATATGTCACTCTTAAATAAATAATAATTCATTATTATATTGTTTACTATTATTTATAATTTAATACACAGCCCTGTTTAATAGAGGGTACTTTAGGAGAACATGATGATGGAAACATGGATGATGTTAGAGGAAACATTTCAGCAAGTGTCGGCTGGGGGGGGGGGTTAGAACACTGAAATCTGCCAAACCTCACTTAGCTTCCTGACTCTTCCAAAACTAGTTGTTTTATTCATGTTTCCAGATCTCATGATTTACTAACCAAGGCCAGTAAATGTCTCTCTTTACTCTATCATCATAATATAACAGCAAGTGTCAAATCAAAGCCTTGAAATGACTGTATACATCTTCCATTTTTTCCTTTGTTTGGATGACTACAAAGTGTCCTTACACAATATACTGTCCCATTCTTTTAAATTCCAAGGACCATTTTTATGCTACCTCTGCATAATTTCTGGGCTGGAGCTGAACTTTGGAGGCCATTTTTCCCCAGTTTCATATGAACAAGGTAAAGAGGTTCAATTGGATGTAACTGAGACTTTTACAAAGTTTTTATTAAATAAGCAAAGTCCATTGTACTTTTCTTATCTGTATGTAAATGCATTTTCATTTATTCTTTTGTTACTTTTATTCACGCCAGCAATCTGACTGAAATAGAAAGTCGACTTCCAAAAGGAAAACTGATTACTCTGTGCAAAAATGAGTCTATTCTGAAATGGATTTGTAATTGTGACCATGTGATGTACCAGGCTTTGGTGGAGATTCTCATTCCTGATGTCCTTAGACCTATTCCTAGTAAGTTAAACACAGATAACACCTCATAAGAATTTTGGCTTGGTTTGTTTTATGTGGTGGTGTTTTTGTGCATCACGTGAGACTTTGGGGAATGATTTCGAAGGATATAAAAGTAGCATGTGTCATCTTTCCTTAATTCTGTTGAGTAGGAAGGTGTACTGGAGTTGATGTAAGCACTGTATTTAAAGAAAAGGAGACTAGATATTTCACTGCATTTAGGGAACTCTCCAGAAGTTTTTGGAATATATTTCCCTATGGAAGATGCTTTTGTCACTGCAAAGTCTAAGTTTTTATTAATTTTAAGATAAAAATGGGTTCCTTTACACACTGGCTCTAGTCTACCTGACAGATGCGAATGCACTATGGTCCTGAGCCTGAGTCCATTAATGTCAGACAGTCTTTCCACTGACTTCAGTAGACTTTAGCATTACATATAAAAAAACTTTCCCAGACCAGACTTTTCCTCTGGTCTCAGGAGCCTGGGGTTCCTGAAAGCAGTCCTTACCAGTAAAGACTGAGGTGAAGAAGGCATTCAGTACCTCATCCTTTCCCATGTCCTTGGTCTTCAGGATCCCTGCCCCATTCAGCAGCAGGCCTGCATTTTCCCTGGTCTTTATTTTGCTGCTGATGTACCCGTAGAAGCTCTTAATGTTGCCCTTCATATCCCTCGCCAGTTTCAACTCTAGGTGGGCTTTGGCTTTCCTAACCCCATCTCTGTACTCTCAGACAGTGTCTCTGTATTCCTCCTGGGTCACTTGTCCCTTTTTCTGGCTCCCATATGCTTCCTTTTTATGTTTGAGTTTAGTCAGGAGCTCCTTGTTCATCCACACAGGCTTCCTGCCACCTTTGCTCGATTTCCTGCTCACTGGGATGGACCATTCTTGATCACGGAGGAGGTGATCCTTGAATATCCCTGGACCCTCCTCTGCTCTCCAGGACTCTACCCTGTGGGATTCTTCCAAACAGGTCCCTGCACAGGCCAAAGTCTGCTCTCCTGAAATTTAGAGTTGTGATCCTGCCATTTGCATTGCTCCCTCCTCTCAGGATTCTCAACTCCACCATCTCACGGTCAATGCAGCCCAGGCTGCCCACAACCTTCCAGGCTGCTCCAACCACAGTTCTTCCTTGTTTGTAAGAATTGCATCCAGCAGAGTGTCTCCCCTTCAGCCCTGTTTTTCTGATTACAAGCTCTCTCTTTTTCCATAACACCTTGAACCCGCTCCTTGTCAACCCATTCCACCACTTCCTCATTTGATTGTGGACCTCCCTTGTCATTTCTAGTTTAAAGCTCTCCTCACCAGGTTGGCCAGCCTGCTGGTAAAGATGCTTTTGCCTCACTTGGTCAGGTGGATCCCATCTCTTTAGCAGTCTTTGATTCTTAAACAGAAATCCCCACGGTCATAAAAAACAAATCCCTATTGTCATCACCAGCTGGGCAACCAACTGTTGACCCACAGGATCCTCCCATTCCTCCTCAAATCCTTCCTTCTCACTGGAAGGATCAAGGAGGATATTGCCTGAGCCCCCATGAACTTCTCCCATTGCCTCCAGGTGCATGTAGTCACACTGGCTATGCTCCAGGTCTCCCATGGCAGTATTGTCGGTGATGATTCATAAGGGGTAATAGTCCGAGGGCCGGACAAACCTCTGCAATATCTCTACAACATCCCAGATCCAAGCCCCCAGCAAATAGTAAGCCTCCCAACACAGCAGGTCAGGTCAGCAGATGTGGTCCCCCATCCCCTACAGCACAGAGTTTCCCGTTGTTATCACTTGCCACTTCCTTCTGGTACTGCTGCATGGCTCAGGCTTAGTTAGCTTGGATGCTTCACTGTACAGACTTCCCAGACCCTCATCTGCTCTAAGGATGCCAAACCTGTTCTTTAGTTGGAGATATGCAGGTGGAGCAGGAGCCTTCTTCCTGTTGTTAGAAGTCACAAGCTTCCAGCCTTCGCCATTTCCAACCCTTTAGGTTGGAAATTAGGAGAAATCTATTCTCAGAAAGAGTAGTTAATAGTTAGTAGTTAGTCCCCTTAATGATTCTATGATCCTAACTCATTAAGCACAGACCACCCAATCCTCCTTCAATACAGCTAGGGGTTCAGGCTGCAGGGTCTTGGAGATGAACTGTTCAATCTCTTTCTTATCATCTCTGACACTACACAATCTGCTGACCTCCTCCCGCACCTCCTCGGCAGCACAGATCCTGTACTGCTGCACACCTTCTGCAGGCAAGGAGACTGGCTCCCTCTGCCCCAGCCTCAGTGAGAGACCCCAGGCACTCCTTATACCCTGAGAGCTGCATTCTCCCTTGGGAGTTCGGTCTGGATTGAGGCCTTTGATATTGTAGGGATAGTTGCTCCAACAGCTGGAGGTGGTGCCCTGCAATGCATTAACAGCATTGCTTAGGACATGGATGCAATTCTCTGCAAAGTTTCTCGCCCCCTTCTGTGTAACCTTCTGAGCAAAGTGCTGCATCTGTTGGCTGCCTCTGCTAGCAATGTTGTAAGAAGCAACTCAGGAAAATATTTGCAAGCATTACTTTGTAGAAGGTATTATCAAGCAAGGAAATAAAGGCTAGTGTTACCACATGATGAAGACTGAAATAACTACAGAAAAGATACACAGTAAATAAAACATCTATGTTTATTGCTTATATGTAAGTTTGCAGAAAAAAAAGTAATAACTGCAGACTCTTTCTTGTGTATCAACACTAAAACCTTCTTGATTATTTATGTTTGCAGTAGAAATTAAAATGTAGAAGACCTCACCCCTGCAGGTCACTGAATTTAGTGATTAGAATCGAAATATCATAACATATGCTTTGTGCCACTAACTGGTTAAAAATCCTCATTCTGTCACAGTGCTCAGTAGTTCATATGAATCAAGTTCAACACATATTAGACCACTATGTTTAGAACCTATTTGTTTAAAACAAACATCTGCATAGCACTAGCTAATCTCCAACTTTCATCTGAAAAGCTAAGAAATAGCAAAGTAAAAGTCATATAAACTCTACTTAACTTTTAAAATTTTTAAGCAAAGCTTAAAAAATTAACTAGACTAAGCCTCCTAGAAGGCTTAACTATATCCAAGCATCAAAATTAAATATGTATCTCATTTCACTAAAAACAGTAAAGAAATTACATAATTGCTTTCTATAACTAATGACTTCTGTCTTCCAGTAGATCCTCATAGAGAAGCTGTTAAAAGTATGGGCTGGATGAGCAGACAGTGAGGTGGACTGAAAACTGGCTGAACTGCCAGGCCCAGAGGGTGGTGGTCAGTGGCATGAAGTCTAGTTGGCTGAGGGAGTTGGGACTGTGTAGCACAGAGAAAAGGAGGCTCGGGGGTAGTCTCATATGTAAAAAGTATCTCAGGGTGTAAAGAAGACAGAACCAGGCTCTTTTGTCCAGTGAAATATCAAGAAGCAATAAGCACAAATCGAAACAAAGAAAGTTCTGTCTGAACATTAGGAAACACTTCTTTACTCTGAGGGTGACCGGAACAGGTTGCCCAGAGAAGTTGTGAAGTCTCCCTCCTTGAAGATCTTCAAAAGCTGCCTAGACATGGTCCTGGGCAAGCTGCCCTAGGCGGCCCTGCTTGAGCAGGGGGTTTGGACGAGATGATCTCCAGAGGTCCCTTCAAACCTCAACCCTTCTGTGATTCTGTGATTCTGTGATTCTGTAATAAAGATTCAAGTTATAGAGAGAGATGTGTATAAAAGTCCTAATTCAGCAAAATCATATCAGCCAATTCTTAATTTAGTAGGGATGAACTTTGAGCAAGTACTCCAAGACAAGCAGTTAAATGTATTTTAAGAGCCCAATGCTTAAATGTTTTGCTGAATCAGCTTTGTTGTTGTTGTTGGAGGTTTTGAGGGGAGGCGCTTAAGAAAAGAAAAAAAAAAGCAAATGTACTCCAAGAGGTATATTAGAATATAAGTAGAAGTAATAGTAATGCAGTTATGAGAAATTATGAATCATAGAATCACAAAATGATTTGGGTTGGAAGGGATTTTAAAGATTATCTAATTCCAACCCCCCCCCACACACACACCGCCCTGAGCAGGGAAACTCCTACTAGACCGGGTTGCACAAAGCCCCATCCAACCCGGCCTTGAACTCTTCCAGGGATGGGGCATCCACAACCTCTCTGGACAACCTCTTCCAGTGCCTCACCACCCTCAGAGTAAAGAACTTCTTCCTAATGTCTAATCTAAATCTACCCTTTTTTAATTCAGAGCCATTCCCCCTTGTCCTATCACTCCACTCCCTGACAAAGAGTCCCTCCCAAGCTTTCCTGTAGGCCTCCCCTTAGGTACAGTAATGTCGCTATAACGTCTCCCCGGAGCCTTCTCTTCTCCAGGCTGAACAACCCCAACTCCTTCAGCCTGTCTTCATAGGAGAGGTACTCCAGCCCCTTGATCATCTTCGTGGCCCTCCTCTGTACTCATTTTAACAGGTCCATGTACTTCTTACATTGGGGGCCCCAGAGCTGGACACGGTACTCCAGGTGGGGTCTTACGAGAGCAGAGTAGAGGGGGAGAATCACCTTCCTCAACCTGCTGGCCACGCTTCTTTTGATGCAGCCCAGGATACAGTTGGCTTTCTGGGCTGCAAGCACACACTGTCGGCTCATGTTGAGCTTCTCATCCACCAACACCCCCAGGTCCTTCTCCTCAGGGCTGCTTTTAGTCCATTCTCCGCCCAGCCTGTATTTGTGCTTGGGATTGCCCCGGCCCAGGTGCAGGACCTTGCACTTGGCCTTGTTGAACTTCATGAGGTTCGCACAGGTCCACCTCTCAAGCCTGTCCAGGTCCCTCCGGATGGCATCCCTTCCCTCCAACTGATCTCCACCTGGACATTGAGTCGTTGACCATTCAGCCAATTCCTTACCCACCGAATGGTCCATCCGTCAAATCCATGTCTCTCCATTTTAGAGATAAGGATATCATGTGGAATAGTGTCAAATCACAGAATCACAAAATGACAGAATGGTTGAGGTTGGAAGGGACCTCCAGAGATCATCTAGTCCAACCCCCCCCTGCTCAAACAGGGTCACCTAGAGCATGTTACACAGGATTGCATCCAGGCAGGTTTTGAATATCTCCAGAGAAGGAGACTCCACAAACTTTCTGTGCAGCCTGTTCCAGTGCTCTGTCACCCCAACCATAAAGAAGTTCTTCCTTATATGGCAATGAAACCTCCTGTGGTTCAATTTATACCCATTACCCCATGTCCAATCACTGGCCACCACTGAGAAGTGTTTGGCCTCACCCTCTTTACATTGTCCCCTCATGTATTTGTAGAGGTTGATAAGATCCCCTCTCAATCTCCTCTTCTCTAGGCTAAACAGGCCCAGCTCACTTAGTCTTTCCTCATAGGACAGATGCTCCAATCCCTTAATCATCTTTGTGGCTCTGTCCTGGACCCTCTCTAGAAGTTCTATGCCCCTTTTGTATTGGGGAGCCCAGAACTGCACACAGTATTCCAGGTGTGGCCTCACCAGAACTGAGTAGAGGGGGAGGATTACCTCTCTTGACCTGCTGTCCACACTCCTCCTGATGCAGGCTAGGAACCCATTGGCCTTCTTGGCCACAAGGGCACTTTTCTGGCTCATGGAAAGCTTGTTGTCCACCAGGACTCCCAGGTCCCTCTCCGCAGAGCTGCTCTCCAGCAGGTCAGCCCCCAACCTGTACAGGTACCTGGGGTTGTTCCTCTCCAGGTGCAGGACCCTGCACTTGCCCTTGTTGAACCTCAGGAGGTTCCTCTCCATCCAACTCTCCAGCCTGTCCAGGTCCCTCTGAATGGTCGCACAGGCCTCTGGTGTGTCAGCCACTCTGCCAAGCTTTGTACTGTTCGCAAACTTGCTGAGGGTGCACGCTGTCCCTTCATCCAGGTCACTGATGAATAAGTTAAATAGCACTGGACCCAGTACCAACCCCTGGGGGACACCACTAGCCACAGGCCTCTAACTAGACTCAGCACCGTTGAGCACAACCCTCTGAGCTCTGCCATACAGCCAGTTCTCAATCCACCCCACTGTCCACTCATGGATCCCACCCTTCCAGAGCTTGTCTATGAGGATGTTATGGGAGACAGTGTCAAAAGCCTTGCTGAAGTCAAGGTAGTTAACATCCACTGCTCTCCCCTCGTCCATCCAGCCAGTCATCTCATCGTAACAGGCTATCAGGCTGGTTAAACATGACTTCCCCTTGGCGAACCCATGCTGACTATTCCTGATCACCTTCTTATCCTCCACATGCTTAGAGATGGCCTCCAGGATGAGCTGCTCCATCACGTTTCCAAGGATGGAGGTGAGGCTGACTGGCCTGTAGTTTCCTGGGTCTTCCTTCTTGCCCTTCCTGAAGACTGGAGTAATGCTGGCTTTCTTACAGTCCTCAGGCACCTCTCCTGTTCTCCAAGACCTTTCGAAATACTTTGCACAGGTCCAGGTAGATGATGTCAGTTGCTCTTCCCCATCCACAAATGCTGTAACCCCATTGCAGAAGGCCACCAGATTTGTCAGGCACAATCTGCCCTTAGTGAAGCCATGCTGGCTGTCACCAATCCCCTCCTTATTTTCCATGTGTGCAATGTGTGCACCCTCATTGAGTGTACCCTTGGTAAGTTTGCGGACGACACCAAGTTGGGGGGTGGGGGGGGGGAGTGTTGATCTGCCGGACGGTAGGAAGGCCCTGCACAGGGACCTGGACAGGATGGGTCGATGGGCAGAGGCCAACTGGATGAAGTTCAACATGGCTACGTACTGGGTCCTGCACTTTGGTCAGAACAACCCCATGCAGCGCTACAGACTTGGAGCAGAGTGGCTGGAAAGCTGTGCAGAGGATAAGGATCTGGGGTGTTGGTCAAGGCTCACCTGAATGTGAGCTGGCTGTGCGCCCAGGTGGCCAATGGCATCCTGGCTTGTATCAGGAAGCCAGCAGGACCAGGGTGGTGATTGTCCCCCTGTACTCTGCTCTGGAGAGACCACACCTTTTGTACTGTGTTCTGTTTTGGGCCCTGTTAGAGCGCGTTGCAGGAAGCATGGCCGAAAGCACGACAGACACCAGCAGAGTCAGATCATGCTCCTCCATTTTATTGCCCGAATAGCCTAACTTTTATAGTGAACTTAACAGGGGCGGACAGTGTTTCACACAAGATTATTGGTCAAAAGCACTCAGAAAAACAACTACAAGTAAACAACCCCACCTGCAAGAAAACAACCCCCTTGTGATTAGCAGTCACGTAGATCTTGTCCTTGAAGCCAGCTGCTGGTAACAATATTTTTCTGAATTCCTCAATTGGGCGACGTGGGAACACTGCCATGGGAACTTCTCATAGTTGCCCTGGTAGCTCGGTTTGCTCAGCTACAGCAGGCCATGGGATTTGCTAAGGCCTACTCCTGGTTGCATAAAGCAAGCTCAGATCGAGCAATTGTTCCACGGACTCATGTCCACATCCTTTGTGCCAATTCCCAACAGGGCCCCTCACTACAAGAAAGACATTGAGGCCCTGGAGAGTGTCCAGAGAAAGGCAACAAAGCTGGTGAAAGGTCTAGAGAACAAGTCTTATGAGGTGTGGATGAGGGAACTGGGGTTGTTTATACTGGAGAAGATGAGGCTCAGGGGAGACCTTATTGCTCTCTACAGCTACCTGAAAGGGAGTTGTGGGGAGCTGAGGGTCGGCCTCTTCTCGCAGATAACTAGTGATAGGACTAGAGGGAATGGCCTCAAGTTACTGCAGGGGAGGTTCATATTGGAAGTGAGGAGAAATTTCTTCTCAGGAAGAGTAGTCAGGTACTGGAATGGGTTGCCCAGGGAGGTGGTGGAGTCACTGTCCCTGGGGGTGTTTAAGGAAAGGCTGGACTTGGTGCTTAGGGACATGGTTTAGTGGGTGATATTGGTGGTAGGGGGATGGTTGGACCACATGCTCTTGGAGGTCTTTTCCAACCTTAATGATTCTATGATTCTATGTGCCTTAGCATTGTTTCCAGGAGGATCTGCTCCATGATCTTGCCAGGCACAGAGGTGAGACTGACCGGCCTGTAGTTCCACGGGTCTTCCTTTTTTCCCTTTTTAAAAGTGGGGGTTATGTTTCCCCTCTCCTAGTCAGTGGAGTGACACAACTTCTCAAATATGATGGACAGTGGCTTAGCAACTACATCAGCCAGTTCCCTTAGGATCCGTGGATGCATCACATCGGGTCCCATGGACTTGAGAACCTTCAGGTTCCTTAGATGGTCTCGGAACTGGGTCTGTTTATCAGGAAAAACGATTAGTTAAATGTATGATGCAGTTAAACAGCATTGCAAAGAATTATCACAGAATCACAGAATCATCTAGCTTGGAAGAGACCTCCAAGATCACCTAGTCCAACCTATGACCTAACACTAACAAGTCCTCCACTAAACCAGTTCTTCCTAATACCCAACCTAAACCTCCCCTATGCAACTTTAGCCCATTCAGTCTTGTCCCGTCACCAGGCACGTGGGAGAATGACCAACCCCCACCTCGCTACAGCCTCCTTTCAGGAATATATTGAGCGCAATAAGGTTGCTCCTGAGCCTCCTCTTCTCCAGGCTGAACATTCCCAACCCCCTCAGCCACTCCTCGTAAGACTTGTTCTCCAGGCCCCTCACAAGATTTGTTGCCCTTCTCTGGACTTGCTCAAGCATCTCGATGTCCTTCTTGTAGTGAGGGGCCCAAAACTGAACACAGTACTCGAGGTACAGCCTCACCAGAGCTGATTACAGGGGGACAATCACTTCCCTAGTCCTGCTGGCCACGCTGTTTCTTATACAAACCAGGATGCTGTTGGCCTTCTTGGCGACCTGAGCACACTGCTGGCTCATATTCAGCCGACTATCAACAAATACTCCCAGGTCCTTCTCTGCCAGGCAGCTTTCCAGCCACTCATCTCCCAGCATGTAGCACTGCTTGGGGTTGTTGCGTCCCAGGTGCAGGACCCGGCACTTGGCCTTGTTGAACTTCATGCAGTTGGCCTCAGCCCACTGGTCCTGCCTATCCAGATCCTCCTGCAGAGCCTTCCTACCCTCGAGCAGATTGAGACATGCACCCAACTTGGTGTTGTCTGCAAACTTACTGAGGGTGCACTCGATCCCCCTTATCCAGATCATTGATAAAGATATTAAAGAGAACTGGCCCTAGTACTGAACCCCGGGGGACTCCACTAGTGACCGGCCTCCAACTGGATTTGACTCCATTCACCACGACTCTTTGGGCCCGGCTATCCAACCAGTTTCTAACCCAACGAAGCGTGCGCCAGTCCAAGCCAAGAGCAGCCAGTTTCTTGAGGAGAATGCTGTGGGAAATGGTGTCAAAAGCCTTGCTGAATTCAAGGTAGACCACATCCACGGCCTTTCCCTCATCCACTAAGCGTGTCACTTTGTCATAGAAGGAGATCAGGAGATCAGGTTTACCAAGCAGGACCTGCCTTTCATAAACTCATGATGACTGGGCCTGATCGCCTGGTTTTCCTGCAAGTGCCGTGTGATTATAAAACAGTCCAGGTTGGAAGGGACCTCAAAGGTCATCAGTGCTAAACTTTTTGTGGGAAAAGGGGTCCTAGATGAGATGAGATCATATTTATCAGGGACTGTAGAGATAGGACAAGAACTAATGGCTTAGCTGGTCAAGGGAAGTGATTGTCCCACTCTACTCTGCACTGGTGTGGCCTCATCTCGTATACTGTGTGCAGTTTTGGGCGCCACATTTGAGAGTTATGTTTTAAGAAGCAACTCAGGAAAAATATTTGCAGTATTCCTTTGAAGAAGTACCCCATCACAGGCAGGCTTCTTTTATTTTTGATTTTCTTTTTGTTTTCTTTTCTCTTTTCTTTTTTTCTGGTTAATTGGGAAAAGTACCAACTGCGGCTGGCCAAAAAATGGGAAAATTTGTTTAATTTAGTAAATACATAAACTGATAATTCTATTTTTGTTTCAGCTTTTTTTCCTTTTCCTGATTTTAAGTATTTTTATTTTGAAAAAAAAATCCCCAAAATTTACTGTCACACAACTTCCTAATAAATATTACCATAAAATAAATTAGCACTGAGGAAAAACTTTGTTTTGTTGTTTTTGTTTTTTTAAAAAAGAAGCTCTAAGTAAGTTTTTGTCAGTCAAAATGTTTGTGAAAACTTTTTAATGCCCCTGTAATGAATAAAAAATACTGTGTAGGAAAAAAGCCAATTTTCTTTGTTTAAAAACAAGTCAAACAGACTGTACTTGAGTCAGGAGTAAAGCTGATTATTATATGATGATTCAAGCAAAAGACCAGAGCCACTGTATATTACTGGCAATAGAACCTTTTCCCTGAGAATGGCCTTTTTATCCCTTCACAAGCGTCAGGATGGACAGTAACGAACTCGTTTGGGAGTTCCTATCCCAGACAGAGAAGTTATGTTCAACATATTTTCACATCGTATTTCTTGCTTTCAGCAAATACAAGTACAGGAAAGACTACAAAATCTTGTTATTTGTGAGATTTGAGTACAAGAGAGATGTCAAATGAGAACCTGAGAGTTTTGAATGTTCATCCAAAAATAAATTTTCTCCCTGTAACTTTTTTTGCTACACCATTTAGCAATGGCTGGGTGTGTTAACCACTGTTTAAAGGACAGAGGACAACACATTTTTTTGAATTAATGTATTGTTTTCAGAATTCATCAGAATTTCATGATCACTCTGTACGTCACTGTCCTCTAACAACATAGTTTAGCTAAAAAGCGGGAATACTATTTCTCTAGAATTTAGAGCTCCTCTTCATTTATAGCTATAGATCCGAACCTATACTGCATAAGTCTCTGAGCCAAAAATGCAGCAGAACTCAGTGTGGAATCTTTAAATACTGAGGATACAAGAGATGTCAAGAGAGTCAATGTCCTGGCTTCGGCTATGATAGAGTTAATTTTCCTCCTATGTTGCAGGAAGGATGGCCGAAAACATGACAGACACCAGTATGGTCAGATCATGCTCTGCCTTTATTACCTGAATAGCCTGGCTTTTATAGCAAATTTAATAGGGGCAGATAGTGTCTCACACAAGATTATTGGTCAAAAGCACTCAGACAAACAACTGCAAGAAAACAACCCCACCTGCAAGAAAACAACCCCCTTGTGATTAGCAGTCACGTAGATCTTGTCCTTGAAGCCAGCTGCTGGTAACAATATTTTTCAATTCCTCAATCGGGCAATATGGGAACATTGTCATGGGAACTTCTCATAATCGTCCTGGCAGCTTGGTTTGCTCAGCTGAAGCAAGTCATGGCCTCCTTGCTGTTTCAAAAATCCCTCAACAGTCCTAGTAGCTGGTAGGGTGCTCTGTTTTGGATTTAGGATGAGAATAATGTTGATACCACACCGATGTTTTAATGTTTGGCTAATGTTTGGCTAAACAACTCCAGCAGCACGAAGAAAGTCTTTCCTCTTCCCTACAGGCCGGCATCTCGGCTGTGGAGAAACTTTCTGAAGAGGTCCACCAACTTAAAGAGAATTTATCCTCCTCTCCACCTGTATGAACCAGTGTCTCAGCTATCAGGGGCAAGTGTTCAACCGTGCAAGGAAGACGACATAGTGGGTACACACCCTTTGCCGCCCTGTGGTTTTACCTATGTTTTACCATGGAGAGGACATGAGAAAATGGGATGGAAAATCTACCTCGACCCTAGGGGCACGGGTACGTGAGTTGCAAGGAAAAACAACTGGGAAAAATGGATTCTCTGAGAGGCTTGCTGCTCCAACTTCCAGTGGGCAGTCCTCCAGACACAGAAATGAAGATTCTAAGCAGGATTAGAGGGGCCCTGCCTCCAGCCAGGGGGAGGAAAGGGACAATCGAGTTTATCGGACTGTGTGGATTCGATGGCCTGGCACTTCAGACGCACAGAAGTATAAGGCTTTAGTAGATACCAGTGCACTGTGGACTGTAATGCCATCAAGCTATAAAGGGCCAGATCCCATCTGTATTTATGGGGTGACGGGGGGATCCCAGCAGCTAACTGTATTGGAGGCTGAAGTGAGTCTAACTGGGAATGAGTGGCAAAAGCACCGTATTGTGACTGGCTCGGATGCTCCGTGCATCCTTGGCACAGACTACCTCAGGAGAGGATATTTCAAGGACCCAAAAGGGTTCCGGTGGGCTTTTGGCATAGCTGGCTTAGAGACAGAGGACATTAAACAGTTGTCTACTTTGCCCGGTCTCTCAGAGGACCCTTCGGTTGTGGGCTTGCTCAGGGTTAAAGAAAAACAGGTGCCAATCGCTACCACAACTGTGCGCCGGTGGCAATATCGCACCAACTGAGACTCCCTGATTCCCATCCATAAGCTAATTCGTCAACTGGAGAGCCAAGGAGTGATCAGCAAGACTCATTCCCCTTTTAATAGTCCCATATGGCCAGTGTGAAAGTCTAATGGTGAGTGGAGACTACCAGTGGACTATCGTAGCCTGAATGAAGCCACACCACCTCTAAGTGCTTCAGTGCCGGACATGCTGGAAATCCTGTACGAACTGGAATCAAAGGCAGCCAAGTGGTACGCCACAACTGATATCGCTAATGCATTTTTCTCCATCCCTCTAGCAGCAGAGTGCAGGCCACAGTTTGCTTTCACTTGGAGGGGTGTCCAATACACCTAGAATCGGCTGCCCCATGGTTGGAAACAAAGCCTTACCATTTGACATGGACTGATCCAGTCTGTGCTGGAACAGGGGGAAGCTCCTGAACACCTGCAGTACATCAGTGACATCATCATTTGGGGTGACAAAGCAGAGGAATTTTTTGAGAAAGGGAAGGAAATAGTCCAAATCCTTCTGAAGGCTGGTTTTGCCATAAAACAAAATAAAGTCAAAGGACCTGCACAAGAGAGACAGTTTTTAGGAATAAAATGGCAAGATGGACGCCGTCAAATCCCAATGGATGTGATCAACAAAATAACAGCTATGTCTCCACCAACTAGCAAAAAAGAAACACAGACTTTCCTAGGTGTCGTGGGTTTTTGGAGAATGCACATTCCAAATTACAGTCTGATTCTAAGCCCGCTCTACCAAGTAACCCATAAGAAGTATGATTTCAAATGGAGCCCCGAGCAACAACAACCCTTTGAGCAAATTAAAAGGGAGATAGTTCATGCAGTAGTCCTTGGGCCAGACAAGATGTAAAGAATGTGCTCTACACTGCAGACCAGGAGAATGGCCCCACCTGGAGCCTCTGGCAGAAAGCGCCTGGGGATACTCAAGGTCAATCCCTAGGGTTTTGGCGTCAGGGATGTGGGGACAGATGTGGGGGGAGGATTGGGAGGGACCGTGGGTGGAACAGAGGGTCATGGGATCCGGGGCAGTCGTGTGTACGGGTATAAGAAACTATGCTACGCAGCAATAAATTGGCACTTGAGCTAGACACGTGCATGTCCATCTCTGGCGTCCCTGCTCGGGGAGCAGACGTCCAGGCAGCCAATCGATGTCGTGTCTCGGGCTGGGGTAGCACGGAGAGTGGCAACATTTGCTGACCCCGAAGTAATAGTGGGCGGCCGCCCGGTGGGTAAGGGAGTGGAAAGCTGATAGCCATGGCATCCATGTGGTGAGTACACTGAAGGGGTTAGGGAATCAGTGCAGAATCGCACAAAAGGGGAAGGAGATTCATCTGTTGCTCCAGTGGATGCAATGGCAGGGATTTGCTGATTCACTGTCCAAGTGTCTGGAATGGCGAACACTAGAAAAGTTGGGGGGAGGAACTTTGGGCAGCGGCTTGTAATGTGAATAAGGAGGCTCTGGCGTTGATTCCTGCTTTTGGGAAAATCCTCGAGACCTTTAAGCAGGCGAGGGAGCAGCGCTCTGTATGACAGTTGGCAGCAGGAATGTTGCAAGGGTCAGAGGACTGTAGGCAGGGTCAGGAGGTGAAGGTGGAGTCATAGAGTGCCCCGTCGGAAAATGCGTCAGAAAATGTGGCGGCCGACAAAATAGCAGGGGAAGGGACACAGATGGAGGACACTAGTGATAGGGATAAGGGAGCAGGGAAGGACTCAGGGGAAGACAGGGCCCCCATAGGGGACTGTGGGGAGCCTTGGTGCGTCCCTGTCTTTAAGGTTTCCCTACCTGCGAGTAAAACTGAGGAGGAAGGTCAGGGTGGGAGGTGGACGATGGTGGGGAACACGATGATCAGATTCCCAGTGCGTGAGGTGCCTTCTGGGGGAGAGTTCTGCCTCTATTCCAGTGTTTTCCTTGCCTCTGCTGCCTCCCTCCAGCTTTTCTGCATCTATGTCAGGGACAAGTATGCTGTTGCCTCTGCCTTATGGCGCCTTTGGAAGAGGGAGTGGAGGATTGGGGATGGGATCAAAGGCAAGAGTGTCCTCGAGGAGGGCAGAGGGAGTCACCCTTATCAAGGCAGACAGTCTTGGTGCGAAAACAGCAAGAGGGAGTGAAGAAACAGTTGGAGGATTTGCAGGAGCGCATGGAGCGGTTGTTGAAAGGATTTACAAAAATGCAGATACAGATGGGCAACACAGCAGCAGCCACTGAGGCACAATCAAAGGAGTGGGAGAGTGCGAATCAGCATGGGGGTTGGAATGCAGTGGCACGGGAGTGCGTTTTGAAAAGACTTCAATTACATCCTGAAGGATAAGCGCATATCCAGTTATTATGCAGTTATTATGCAGGGACAAGGGAGAGGCTGGGAGCCTATAGACTATAAATTGTTGATGCAGTTGCAAAAGGCTATTTCAGAGGGTGGGATTTGAGGGGGAGCAACGCAGTTGCTGATGGACACTATTGCTGCCTCCGGGCCACTCATATTTGATTGGTGACAGGTAGCTCGACTATGTTTAACGCCAGCGCAGACTACTTTGTGGGAACAGAATATAAAAGTATTGGCGGAGCAGGCTCTTTTAGCGGCTCGTAACACACCGGGGCATCCTGCCACGGGTGCCGATTTGGACATGCTGCAGCGCACGGGACCTTATTTTTCCCCGCAGCTGATGATGCTACACATGGATGACAACCTAGTGGCAGGGGAGACGTTACCGAATGATCTAGAAGACACAATTACTAAGGCCATGGGGAAACAGGGATTAGCAATAGGGGAAGAGAAAACACAGAGAACAAGCCCATGAAAGTATTTAGGCACTCAGATGCATGCTCGTGTGGTTCAGCCTCAGAAGGTGTTGGTAGCGAACCCAAAAGTAGAAACCTTGAATCAACTGCAAGAGCTCGTAGGCTCAATGCAGTGGCTATGACAGTTTGTGTTGCTAGCTGTGGTGATTCCCCTCGAGTGGGCAGCCAAGCTCCACCACAGCCGCTCTCTCACTCCTCTCCTCAAAGAAGAACGGGGAGAAAATATGATGAAAAGGGCTCAAAGCTTGAGATAAGGACAAGAAGATCACGCAATAATTATTGTAACGGGCAAAACAGACTCAGGATAGGGAGACAGTAAGATTTATTGCTTATTACTTACAAGCTAGAGAAGTGAGAAACAAAGGAAAGAAACCAAAAGCACCTTCCCCCCCATCCACCCTCTTCCACCTCCTCCCCTTGAGCGACGCAGGGGAATGGGGGAATGGGGGAATGGGGGAATGGGGGTTATGGTCAATCTACAGCACTTCTTCTCTGCCGCTCCTTCTCAGTCACTCTCATCCCCTGTGCTGTGGGGTCCCTCCCACGGGATGCAGTCCTTGATGAACTGATGCGGCGTGGGCTTCCTGCAGGCAGCAGCTCTTCCAGAACTGCTCCAGATATGGGTCTGTACCATGGGATCCATCCCTCAGGAGCAAACTGCTCCAACCTGGGTCCCCCACGGGCAGCAGCTCCTGCCAGGTCACCTGCTCCTGTCTCCTCTCCACGGGCTACAGGTCTGGCCTGGAATCTGCTCGGGCAGGGGTCTTCCACAGGCGGCAGCCTCCATCGGTGCAGGGCCACCTGCTCCATTGTGGTCTCCTCCACAGGCTGCAGCGTGGAACCCGTGGTACTCCATGGGCTGCAGGGGGACATCCTGCTTCACCATGGTCCTCACCACAGGCCGCAGGGGACTTCTGCTCCAGCGCCTGGAGCACCTCTCCCCCTCTTCTTCACTGACCTTGGCGCCTGCAAGGCTGTTCCTCACTCCTCTCACTCTCCCAGCTGCTGTGTGGCGCAGCGTTTTTTTCCCTGTCTTAAATATGCTCTCACAGAGGTGCAAAACAACATCGCTTATTGGCTTGGCTCTGGTCAGCAGTGGGGCCCTTCCCAAACATGGGGCAGCTTCTAGATCCTTCTCACAGAAACCACCCTTATGGCCCCCTGCTACCAAAACCTTGCCACGTAAACCCACTACACTAGCACCGAACGAGATGAAGACCTTCACGGACCTGCTGCAGGGAGACACAGACCTGACGGCGCCACGACGATTGTTACCTACACATCAAAAGTTGTTGCAGTCTTTCTTTTCGCGCATGCAGGCAGGTGGGATCACAAGGCGGGAATTGGGGAAGGGAATTCAGGCACATATCTTACTACAGCATGAGGGGGCGGTCATAATATTGCACCAAGGGGACAGTCGACGCCCACTGCTTTTTGGATATTGTGTGGCCCCGAAGGTTGCGTTACCGCAGTGGGAGGACCTATTAGCTCTCGCCATACAGTGGGCCCGAACGAGAACAGTCGGATGCTCCAGTGTAGAGCCTGTGTCAGTTTCATGTGAGTAATCTGCAACCTCATTGGACTTGTTGCAGAGGAACAGTATGTCAATCCAGGCCATGCTGGCCGGGAATCCTGGTCAATTGGAAGTGATGCGGACTTCCCCTTGGTCAGTAATTGTACAATTTGTCACCATACTGCCAGTGGTCCCGCTTGCCCAGCAACCGCTGAAGGCCCGCACAGTGTTCACAGATGCCGCATGGTCGACGCACAAATTTGCGGTGGTATGGTGGGACGGGATCATGTGGGAAAAGGAGGTCAGGCAAGAACCGGGAGTGTCACTTCAACAACTGGAACTGGGAGCCGTGTTGCTTGCCTTAACACGCTTCCCAAATGAGCCCTTGAATATTATCACTGACAGTCAGTATTGTTTTCGAGCGGCGCAGCTGTGTTGCTCCTGTACGACTCCCCGCACTGTTACTGCTACACTGTTATACAGTGCCCTCTCCAAGAGACCTTGGCCTGTATTTATCCAGCATGTAAATAGTCATACTGAGATCCCTGGATTTATCATTGAGGGAAACCGGGTAGCAGACGCTGCCTGCTATGTACTCGACCTTCGAGAGGCAGCAGCCCAATCCCACCATCAGTTTCATCAGTCTGCCCTCGCTTTGCACCGGCAATTTCATCTACCATTATCTGAAGCGAGAAACATAGTGGCAGCTTGTTGCGCTTGCAACACCACAGCACCCTTGCCCGCGGGGGTTAATCCTCGGGGTCTCCACCCCAATGAGTTATGGCAGATGGATGTCAAAGAATTTGCACCTTTTGGGCGATTCAAATATTTGCACGTAGCAGTTGACACATGCAGCAGTCTCATGTGGGCTACCGCTAGTACAGGCCAGAAAGCGAAACAATGTATTGCCGCACTTCGCGTGGCTATTGTAGTCCTAGGCGCGCCTACCACCCTGAAAACCGATAATGGCCCAATAATGGCAACGTCAATGACATCTGCAATTTGCAGGTATCAGCAGTGTTGTCTAATGGTCCGAACAACCAGGAGACACAGAATTGGGGTTCAGTCTCTGGGCTGCAATATTAGCTGCGAATTATAGCACCCTGGCACTTGAAGAACTCTCTCCCTGGCTAACTTTGGGTACAGTTATGCACAATGACATGCGCAGGAGTGGGTTAATCTTTTTCAACATGACGGAGTCGAAAAGGCGTTTTCTCCCTCCATGTAGGTGGCTGGATGCTACCATGGCAGAGACGATCCCTCCGATGCATCTGCCCGGTGCAGAATATGATGATAAGAGGTGGGCGACAATCGTGGTATTTGACAGTCCCTCGATACTTTTGCGTTTGCCGCAGGGAATCTTCTTGCTTTGTGGGGGTGGTCAGGCTTACCTGACTATTCCCCCTAATGCTTATGGCAGACCTTGCGCACTTGGTACTTTGGCAGTTAGTCCCCTCGCGCCCGATGGCATCAGGAATGCCACAGGGGAGGCGGGGAGCCGTCACAGGCACTCGTTGAAAGAACCCACTCTAGATCCGGACTGCGATGACGGATGGTATTTGACTACCTGAGCACAAACAATTGTTGAGACACTTTTTATATTCCCACAGCTCATTCGAAATACTAAGACGATTGAGCGGTTAGCTTGTTGGGCACTGAAGAATGCCAACCGCATAGCAAAGGCTTTGACAAACCTCATCGATGGCATGGAAGCTCTTAAAGAAGGATTGTCCTCGACAAGGCTGGCTGTGGACTACTTGCTTGCTCGAACCGGCATCGGTTGCTCTGAGTTGGAGGATGCTGGCGTCAAAGGTTTCTGTTGTATTGATTGGACAAAGAACGCGACAATGGCAATTGAGCGAGCCAAGGGTGCGGTTGAGGAGTTGTTGAAGAGCTCGTATGGAGATCGCATTTACCGAGACTGGTGGGGGAAGGGCTGACTAGATTGGCTGGGAATGCCAGATTCGTGGATAACCTCTCTTTTATCGGCAGTTTTGTCGGTGGTGATATTATTGGGTGTTGGTGTGCTCTTCCTGCCCCAGCTCTTTCGACTATTGCAACAGATGCTTGAAAAGCTAGTCCTGCGAACAGTGAATATTAACCTGCTTCTTAATAACGGATGGCAGTGCCTGCCACAAGAAGAAGAGAATGATTGCCTTTAGCTAACATTGTACTATGCTAATATCTTTTGTAACGGGAAAAGGGGGTGCGACAAAGGGGGAGTGATATATAGCATAAGGAGGGGGGAGATGTGGGGGGAGATGTGGAGGGAGGATTGGGAGGGACCGTGGGTGGAACAGAGGGTCACGGGGATCCGGGGCAGTCGCGTGTACAGGTATGAGAAACTATGCTACGCAGCAATAAATTGGCACTTGAGCTAGACACGCGCGTGTCCGTCTCTGGTGTCCCTGCTTGGGGAGCAGACATCCAGGCAGCCAACCGATGTTGTCTCTCGGGCTGGGGTAGCATGGAGAGTGGCAACAAGGGATACAGAGGATTTGATGCCCACTACACTCCAACCAAAAAGGAGATATTGGCAGCATATGAAGGAGTTCAATCTGCTTCAGAAGTGGTTGGTACTGAAGATCTGCCCGGAGGCTCCTCCTGGCACCCCAACTGCTGGTATTGGGCTGGATTTTCAAAGGAAGGACCCCCTTTACACATCATGCAACTGATGCTACATGTAGGAATTGGGTTGCACTGATTACCCAGCGGGCTCAAATAGGAAACCTCATTCACCCAGGAATCTTGGAAGTGATTATGGACTGGCCAGAAGGAAAAGATTTTGGAATATGACCAGAGGAGGTGGTGACACATGCTGAAGAGGCCCCGCTGTACAACAAGATACTAGAGAATGAGAAGCAATATGCCCTCTTCACTGATGGGTCCTGTCGTATTGTGGGGAAGCACTGGAGATGGAAGGCTGCTGTATGGAGTCCTACACGATGAGTTGCAGAAGCTGCTGAAGGAGGTGAATCGAGTCAGTTGCAGAAGTGAAAGCCATTCAGCTGGCTTTAGATATTGCTGAACAAGAAAAGTGGCCAGTTCTCTATCTCTACACTGATTCATGGATGGTAGCAAATGCCCTGTGAGGATGGTTAAAGCAATGGAAGCAATGGAAGCAAAGCAACTGGCAGTTGCAGCCCATCTGGGCTGCAGCATTGTGGAAAGATAGTGCTGCCCGGGTAGAGAACCTGGTTGTAAAGGTACGCCACGTACATGCTAACATACCCAAGAACGGGTCCAGTGGAGAACATCAAAACAACCAGCAGGTGGATCAGACTGCTAAGATTGAAGTGTCTCAGGTAGATCTGGACTGGCCACATAAAGGTGAATTATTTATAGCTCGATGGGCCCATGACACCTCAGGCCATCAAAGCAGAGATGTAACACACAGATGGGCTTGTGATCAAGGGGTGGACCTGACCATGGACACTATAGCACAGGTTGTTCATGGTTATGAGACATGCTGCTATGAAGCAAGCCAAATGGTCAAAGCCTCTTTGGTATGGAGGACGATGGCTGAAATATCAATATGGAGAGGCCTGGCAGATTGATTACATCACACTCCCTCAAACCCGCAACAGCAAGCGCCACATACTTCCAGTGGTGGAAGCAACCACCGGATGGCTGGAAACATATCCTGTGCCTCATGCCAGCGCCCGGAACGCTATCCTGGGCCTTGAAAAGCAAGTCCTATGGCGACATGGCACCCCAGAAAGAATAGAATCAGACAATGGGACTCACTTCCGAAACAACCTTATAGACACTTGGGCCAAAGAGCGTGGTATTGAGTGGGTGTATAGTGGGTGTATCACATCCCCTATCATGCACCAGCCTCCGGGAAAGTTGAGCAATACAATGGATTGTTAAAGACCACACTGAAGGCAATGGGTGCTGTGACATTCAAAAATTGGGATATGCATTTGGCAAAGGGCACCTGGTTAGTCAACACTAGGGTATCCAAAATGGACTTGCCCAATCAAACCTGTTGCGTACTGTAGAAGGGGATAAAGTCGCTATAGTACATGTAGGAAACATGCTAGGGAAGACAGTCTGGGTTACTCCTGCCTCAGGAAAAGGCAAATCCATTTGTGGTATTGCTTTTGCTCAGGGACCTGGATGCACTTGGTGGGTAATGCAAAAGAATGGGAAGGTCCAATGTATACCTCAAAGGGATTTAATACTGGATGAGAATAGCTCATGAGTTGAATTGTATTATGTTAGTTATTATATGATACTGTATGTCATCACTACCCTGATTGCTATATGTCAATGTCCTATTAATGGTATCACAGTAACTGCCACACAGATAATGATGAATGAATTTTGATAGAAATGGACAAGCAGAGATATGATGGAACGAGAACAGGCTTCAACGTGTGACGATCCAACATCACACACCATCTCTTCTGCTCTGAAAGACTGCTGTGACAGATGGATCCCGAAGTCAGTCATGGACTACACACACTCAGTGGACATTATATATACATATATGAAAAGTGATGATTAATTGGAATGTATTGGAAAGTGTGTAACCATGACATAAATGGTATGGAATAAGGGGTGGCTATATTGTCCTGGTTTTGGCTAGGATAGAGTTAATTTTCCTTCTAGTAGCTCGTATGGGGCTGTCTTTCAAATTTAGGATGAGAATAATGTTGATATCACGCTGATGTTTTAATTGTTGCAGAGCAGTGCTTACACCAAGCCAAGGACTTTTCAGCTTCTCACTCTGTCCTGCCAGCAGGCAGGCTAGGGGTGCAGCAGGAGCTGGGAGGGGACAGACCCAGGACAGGTGACCCAAACTGACCAAAGGGGTGTTCCATACCATCTGACGCCATGCCGAACAATATATAGGGGTGGCTAGCTGGGGGGAAGGGGACTGGCTGCTCAGGGATAGGCTGGGCATCGGTCAGCGGGTGGTGAGCAATTGCACTGTGCATCACTTGTTTTGTACACATTGTTATTAGTAGTACTATTATTATTATTTTTAATCTATAACTACTTCCACAACAAAGTTCGGAGTTGATGTAATCAGGCTCCTGCTCATCGGTTTTCTGATCTTCTTGTGTTTCTTCATCCACCGAGGGTGGAATGCTGTTGTTGATGTTGAACGTAACCGTTACCCTTTCTTTTCTGTTCTAATAAACTGTCCTTATCTGAACCCACAAGCTTTCAGATTTTTTTTCTGATTCCCTCCCCTATCCCAGAGAGGGAGGGGGGAGGGTGAGCAAATAGCTGTGTGGTGCTTAGATACCGGCTAGGTTAAACCACAGCAGTCAACTTGCTACCTTTTTCATTGTATTTTTGTTCTTTCATTTTTAGGTGCCTTGACCTAAGCCATTTGCAATTTTACAAAAAGCTTTGTAAGTTGGCTTTCCAGTGCCATGAACAATATTGGAGACTGTCCAGAGAAGGGCTACAAAGATGGTGAAGGGCCTAGAGGGGAAGACATATGAGGAGCAGCTGAGGTCACTTGGTTTGTTCAGCCTCAAAAAGAGGAGGCTGAGGGAAGACCTCATCGTGGGCTACAGCTTCCTCATGGGGGGGAACGGAGGGGCAGGCACAGATCTGTTCTCCCTGGTGACCAGTGATAGGACCCGAGGGAATGTAGTCAAGCTGTGACAAGGGAGGTTCAGGTTGGATATCAGGAAAAGGTTCTTCATCGAGAGGGTGGTCGCACATTTGAAGTGGCTCCCCAGGAACAGTCACAGAACCAAGCCTGTTGGAGTTTAAGAAGCATTTGGGCTATGCTCTCAGTCATGTGGTCTGAATTTTTGGATAGACCCCTGTGTGGTGCCAGGAGTTGGACTTGATGACCCTTGTGGGTCCCTTCCAACTCAGGATGTAGTATTGTATTCCATTCCATTCCATTCCACAGAGAATGATACAATCCGAGGTAAACAAAGCTTACTACGCTTTTCATTACTTTATGCAAATATACACTGAATGTCATTTAAGATCTACAAGTAGCAACATTTTTACTTCTATGCTATGTCATATTTAGGTTGAAGTTCAAACATGAAACAAAGGATTGGAAATACTTTTCTTTAGAAAAAAAAAAGGAAAAACTATATTTGTTCTATTATATGTGAATTGCAACATCTGAGGGCTCATAATTTGACTTTGCTACTTAAAATACAGTAGTCCATATGACGTCATTAAAAGAATGTGCATTTAAATTCATATTTTAGTAAACATTATAAATTTGATCAATAACCAACTTACATAGCTCCATTTGTGTAGACTGTGTCACTTCCCTCCACGTACTGAATCTGGGGTGGGTAGACATGCTGTACTGGTTGCACAGTCTGTACTTGCTGTATCTGTAAACGCAAACACCAGAAATATAGGTTAGTTTACCTTATAAAAAATGACTGACTAGTGCTTCAGTGCATCTAATAGCTTCTAAACAATCCTGAGTCATGGAATATACCTGTTCTCACAATTCCTAAATAACACAGAAGGCAGTATTGTGCTGCAATTCTGTAATATGGAAAGTGGAGTACTAACATTGGAGACACATGCCCTTGTCAGAATAGGTCCTAAAAATTTCAGTGTAATCTTAGAAGAGTCTATTAAATTCTGTCCAACAGCAATTTTTCCTACTTGTTCTTCTCCACTATTAACTCATATACTTCAAAAGGAAAGTCTAAACTTCATTGTTAACCTAAGGAAGAATTAATATAAAAACCTGAATTCTGAAGAAAGCACAACACTTTGAATAAGACTTTTCAAGTGTGTGTATTCGGCTTACATGTGTTTACGTGGCAAGGTTTTGGTAGCAGGGGGCCATAGGGGTGGTTTCTGTGAGAAGGATCTAGAAGCTGCCCCATGTTTGGGAAGGGCCCCACTGCTGACCAGAGCCGAGCCAATAAGCGATGTTGTTTTGCGCCTCTGTGAGAGCATATTTAAGACAGGGAAAAAAACGCTGCGCCACACAGCAGCTGGGAGAGTGAGAGGAGTGAGGAACAGCCTTGCAGGCGCCAAGGTCAGTGAAGAAGGAGGGGGAGAGGTGCTCCAGGCGCCGGAGCAGAAGTCCCCTGCGGTCTGTGGTACTCCATGGGCTGCAGGGGGACATCCTGCTTCACCATGGTCCTCACTCCTCTCACTCTCCCAGCTGCTGTGGGAGTGGCTGCCCACTCGAGCGGAACCACGACAACATGGCAAAGACTTGGTAGCACGGGGCTGCAGGGATGGCCTCTGTGAGAAGAGCCCAGGAGCTGCCCCATGTTAGATAAGAGCCAGTTTCAGCCAGCTCCAAAAGGGACCTGCTGCTGGGCAGAGGTGAGACATGAACAACTCTGGTTGCGCCTCTGTGAGAGCAGATTTAAGAAAAGGAAAAAACAGCTATGCAACAGCAGCTGGGAGAGAGGAGCGAAAAAAAATGGGAGAGAAACAATGAGGCAGACACCAAGGTCAGTGAAGAAGGAGGGGGAGGAGGTGCTCCAGGTTCTGAAGCAGAAGTTGCCCTATGGCCTGTGGAGAGGACCATGGTGAAGCAGGTTGTCCCCCCGCAACCCATGGTGTACTATGGCGGAGCAGATCTATGCACTGCAGCCCATGGAGTAGCCGACAGTGGAGCAGGTGGATGTGGCCTGAAGGAGGCTGTGGCCCATGGAGAGCCCCCACAGGAGCAGACTCAAGGCCAGACCTGGTGGAGAGGAGCCCATGGTGGAGCACGTGATCTGGCAGAGGCCACTGCTTGTGGGGGACCAGTTCAGGGCTCCCCAGTACAAGAGGAACATAGAGCTACTAGAGCTACTAGAGCTACATATAACTACTAGAGCGAGTTCAGAGGAGGGCTACTAAGATGATTATAGGACTGGAGCACCTCTCGTACGAGGACAGGCTGAAAGAGGTGGGCCATTGATGAGACCTCATCAATGTATATTGTCGTGGTTTAACCCGGCCGGCAGCTAAACACCACGCAGCCGTTCGCTCACCCTCCCCCCTCCCTCTCTGGGACGGGGGAGAGAAATGGAAAGTGAAGCCCGTGAGTTGAGATAAAGACAGTTTAATAAGACAGGAAAATAATAATAACAAAATAATAATAAAAATAATAACAATAATAATACAATGATGATAATAGGAAAGTAATAATAGTATGTACAAACAAGTGATGCACAATGCAATTGCTCACCACTCGCTGACCGATGCCCAGCCTAACCCCGAGCAGTCCGGCCCCTTCCCCCCCAGCTAGCCACCCCTATATATTGTTTAGCATGACGTCAGATGGTATGGAATACCCCTTTGGCTAGTTTGGGTCACCTGTCCTGGGTCTGTCCCCTCCCAGCTCTTACTGCACCCCCAGCCTGCCCGTTGGCAGGACAGAGCAAAAGGCTGAGATGTCCTTGGCTTAGTATAAGCACTGCTCTGCAACAATTAAAGCATCGGGGTGTTATCAGCACTCTTCTCATCCTAAGCCAAAACACAGCATTCCACCAGCTACTAGGAAGAAAATTAATTCTGTGCTAACTGAAACCAGGACATCTATCCACCCCTTATTCCATACCATTTATGTCATGCTCAGGTTACACTCTTTTCCATACATTCTAATTAGTCACCTATAGTAATCATGGTAGTGATAACATACAGTATAATATACTATTTAACATGGTACAATTCAGTTCATGGGCTATTCTCACCCAGTATTAAATCTCCTTGAGGTACACACCGGACCTCTCCGTTCTTTTGCATCACCCACCAAGTGTATCCAGGTCCCTGAGCGAAAACAATTCCACGAATAGGTTTGCCTTTTCCTGAGGCAGGAGTAGCCCAGACTGTTTTACCCAGCATATTTTTTACATGCACTACAGGAACTTTATCCCCATCTACAGTACGTAACAGGTTTGATTGGGCAGGTCCAGCTCGGTTGGTAGATCCCCTAGTATTGACTAACCAAGTGGCCTTTGCTAAATGCGTATCCCAGTTTTTGAACGTCCCAGCGCCCATTGCTTTCAAGGTAGTCTTTAACAGGCCATTGTATCGTTCAACTTTCCCGGAGGCTGGTGCATGATAGGGGATGTGATACACCCATTCAATACCATGTTCTTTGGCCCAAGTGTCTATAAGGTTGTTTCGGAAGTGAGTCCCATTGTCTGATTCTATTCTTTCTGGGGTGCCATGTCGCCATAGGACTTGCTTTTCAAGGCCCAGGATGGTGTTCCGGGCGGTGGCATGAGGCACAGGATATGTTTCCAGCCATCCGGTGGTTGCTTCCACCATTGTAAGTACGTGGCGCTTGCCATTGCGAGTTTGAGGGAGTGTGATGTAATCAATCTGCCAGGCCTCTCCATATTTATATTTCAGCCATCGTCCTCCATACCAAAGAGGCTTTGACCGTTTGGCTTGCTTGATTGCAGCACATGTTTCACAGTCATGAATAACCTGTGCTATAGCATCCATGGTCAAGTCCACCCCTCGATCACGAGCCCATCTGTATGTTGCATCTCTACCTTGATGGCCTGAGGTATCATGGGCCCATCGGGCTATAAATAATTCACCTTTATGCTGCCAATCCAAGTCCACCTGAGCTACTTCAATCTTAGCAGCCTGATCCACCTGCTGGTTGTTTTGATGTTCTTCAGTAGCCCGATTTTTGGGCACATGAGCATCTACGTGGCGTACTTTCACAGCCAGGTTCTCTACCCGAGCAGCAATATCTTGCCACAATGCAGCAGCCCAGATGGGTTTGCCCCTACGCTGCCAGTTGTTTTGCTTCCATTGCTGTAACCATCCCCACAGGGCATTTGCTACCATCCATGAATCGGTGTAGAGATAGAGAACTGGCCATTTTTCTCGTTCAGCAATGTCTAAAGCCAGCTGAATGGCTTTCACTTCTGCAAACTGACTCGATTCACCTTCTCCCTCAGCAGCTTCTGCAACTCGTCGCGTAGGACTCCATACAGCAGCCTTCCATCTCCGATGCTTCCCCACAATACGACAGGACCCATCAGTGAACAGGGCATATTTCTTTTCATTCTCTGGCAACTGGTTGTACAGTGGGGCTTCTTCAGCACGACCCACCTCCTCCTCTGATGATATCCCAAAGTATTTGCCTTCTGGCCAGTCCATGATCACTTCCAATATTCCTGGGCGACTGGGGTTTCCTATTCGAGCCCGCTGAGTAATCAATGCAACCCACTTGCTCCATGTAGCATCAGTTGCATGATGCGTAGAGGGGACCCTTCCCTTGAACATCCAGCCTAGTACCGGCAATCGGGGTGCTAGGAGGAGCTGCGCTTCAGTACCGACCACCTCCGAAGCAGATCGAACTCCTTCATATGCTGCCAATATCTCCTTTTCAGTTGGAGTATAGCGGGCCTCAGATCCTCTGTATCCCCGACTCCAAAACCCCAGGGGCCGACCTCGAGTTTCCCCAGGTTCTTTCTGCCAGAGGCTCCAGGTGGGGCCGTTCTCCCCGGCTGCAGTGTAGAGCACATTCTTTACATCTGGTCCTGTTCGAACTGGCCCAAGGGCTACTGCATGGACTATTTCCTGCTTGATTTGTTCAAAGGCTTGTCGTTGTTCAGGGCCCCATTCAAACTCATTCTTCTTACGGGTTACTTGGTAGAGCGGGTTTACAATCAGACTGTAATTTGGGATGTGCATTCTCCAAAACCCCACAACACCTAGGAAAGTCTGTGTTTCTTTTTTGTTAGTTGGTGGAGACATAGCTGTTATTTTGTTGATCACATCCATTGGGATTTGACGACGTCCATCTTGCCATTTTATTCCTAAAAACTGGATCTCTCGTGCAGGTCCTTTGACTTTATTCTGTTTTATGGCAAAACCGGCTTTCAGAAGGATTTGGACTATTTTCTTCCCTTTCTCGAAAACTTCCTCTGCTGTGTCACCCCACACAATAATGTCATCGATGTACTGCAGGTGTTCAGGAGCTTCCCCCTGCTCTAGCGCAGACTGGATCAGCCCATGGCAAATGGTAGGGCTGTGTTTCCACCCCTGGGGCAGCCTATTCCAAGTATATTGAACTCCCCTCCAAGTGAAGGCAAATTGTGGCCTGCACTCTGCTGCTAGAGGGATGGAGAAAAATGCATTAGCGATATCAATTGTGGCGTACCACTTGGCTGCCCTCGATTCAAGTTCATACTGAAGTTCCAGCATGTCCGGCACTGCAGCACTCAGTGGTGGCGTGACTTCGTTCAGGCCGCGATAGTCCACTGTTAGTCTCCACTCGCCATTAGACTTTCGCACTGGCCATATGGGGCTATTGAAAGGTGAATGGGTCTTGCTGATCACTCCTTGGCTCTCCAATTGACGAATTAGCTTATGGATGGGAATCAGGGAGTCTCGGTTAGTGCGATATTGCCGCCGGTGCACAGTTGTGGTAGCGATTGGCACTTGCTGTTCTTCGACCCTCAGCAACCCCACAACAGAGGGGTCCTCTGAGAGACCAGGCAAGGTAGATAATTGTTTAATGCCCTCTGTCTCTAAGGCAGCTATACCAAAAGCCCACCGGAACCCTTTTGGGTCCTTGCAATATCCTCTTCTAAGATAGTCTATGCCAAGGATACATGGAGCATCCGGGCCAGTCACAATGCGGTGCTTTTCCCACTCATTCCCAGTCAGACTTACTTCAGCCTCCAATACAGTCAACTGCTGAGATCCTCCTGTCACTCCACAAATATAGATGGGCTCTGGTCCTTTATAGCTCGATGGCATTATAGTACATTGTGCACCGGTGTCTACTAAAGCCTTATACTTCTGTGCGCGTGATGTGCCAGGCCATCGAATCCACACAGTCCAATAAACTCGATTGTCCCTTTCCTCCCCCTGGCTGGAGGCAGGGCCCCCCTAATCCTGGTCAGAATCTTCTTCGTTTCTGTGTTTGAAGGATTGTCTGCTGGAAGTTGGAGCAGCAAACTTTTCGGAGAATCCTTTTTTCCTGATTGTTTTCTTTTGCAACTCACGTACCCGTGCCTCTAGGGTCGCGGTAGATTTTCCATCCCATTTTCTCATGTCCTCTCCATGGTCTCGTAAGTAAAACCACAGGGTGGCACGGGGTGAGTACCCACTATATCGTCTTCCTTGTGTGGATGAACGCCTACCCCTGATAGCTGAGACACTGCTTTGTACAGGTACGGAGGAGAATAATCTCTCTTCAAGTTGGTGAAACTTTTCAGAAAGTTTCTCCCAGGTGTTCTCTTTCGGTCGTTGGACACTGGTTGGTTCAGGTTGGGGGGAAGATAGATTCTCTTTAAGTTGGTGGACCTCTTCAGACAGTTTCTCCACAGCTGAGACGCAGGCCTGTAAGGAAGAGGAGAGACTTTCTTCGTACTGCCGGAGTTGTTTAGCCGCTTCATCCACTGTGGGTTCCTCATCCTCTTTCCAGGCCATTACTGCCAATGAGCTGGCATATGATGATGGTGCACTCCGTACAAACTTCCGCCACATGGGTCGTGTACACTTGACTTCATCTGGATCTTTGGATGTTTGTGTCTGGTCTGGATCCTCATAAATCACTTCCCGTACGGCTAATTCCCTCAGGTACTGGATTCCCTTCTCCATAGTGGTCCACTTGCCTGGTACACATAAAATATCTTCCTTGAAGGGATACCTTTCCCTCACAGCTGAGAGGAGACGCCTCCAGAGGCTGGTGGGTCGTGCTCCATCTGCAATTGCTTTGTCAATGCCGGCGTCTCGAGCAAGGGATCCCAACCGTCTGGCTTCCCTGCCGTCTAATTCCACACAATTGGCTCCAGAGTCCCAGCACCGGAGCAGCCAGGTGACAAGCTGCTCACCTATACAGCGACCAAAATCTTTTCGCACATCTCGTAGCTCGCGCTCGTTTAGGCTTCGCGTAGTTACTGTTGCTCTTTCGGCATCCTCATCTTCCTCCTCCTGAATCCTTGATGGCCCAGCGTCGTCATCATCTTCGTCATCTCTATACTTAGTTTTGGCAGAAGCCTTACCTGGATTGGCAGAAGACTCTCTGCGTTCTAAACGACTTGAATTTCTGTACCATATTTTCACCTTCTCTACAGGGGCAGCTTGCACTGCTACTGCTCGTTTCTCTGACTTTGTTACAGGGTCTGCCACAGGGATTGGAATACCCTCTGCAGGGTCAACTTGCACTGCTACAGCTCGTTTCTCTGACACGGCCACAGGAGCTGGAGCGGCTGCAAGAGCTGGAGCAGTTGCAGGAACCGGAGCTGTAGCGGCTACAGGAGCTGGAGCTGGAGCTGGAGCAGTTGCAGGAGCTGGGACTGGAGCAGCAGTAGGAGCTGGAGCTGGAGCGGCTGCAGGAGCTGGAGCTGGAGCTGGAGCAGTTGCAGGAGCTGGGACTGGAGCAGCAGTAGGAGCTGGAGCTGGAGCGGCTACAGGAGCTGGAGCTGGAGCTGGAGCAGTTGCAGGAACTGGGACTGGAGTAGCGGCCGGAGCTGAAACTTGAGCGACTGCAGGAACTGGGACTGGAGCGGCTGCAGGAGCTGGAGCTGGAGCGGCTGCAGGAACTGGAGCTGGAGCGGCTGCAGGAGCTGGAGCTGGAGCGGCTGCAGGAGCTGGAACTGGAGCGGCTGCAGGAACTGGAACTGGAGCGGCTGCAGGAGCTGGAACTGGAGCGGCTGCAGGAGCTGGAGCTGGGGCGGCTGCAGGAGCTGGAGCTGGGGCGGCTGCAGGAACCGGATCTGGAGCGGCTGCAGGAACCGGATCTGGAGCGGCTGCCGAGTCCACCGTAGGGGTCACAGTGGCCGTTGGATCTGTCACAGGGCTTGGAGTGGCCGCAGGGTCTGTCACTAAGTTGATAGCAGTATCAATGGCAGCTCGATAGGCATGAGCCAGGCCCCAGCACGTTACAATGATTTGTGTTACTTTAGAACTGCCAGAATCATGACACCTTTTTTTCAAGCATTCTGCCAGTTTTTGAGGATTTTGCCATTGTTCAGGGGTGAATTTCCAACACACTGGGGGTGCCAACTGCTCTAGATGCCTGCCCATATCCGCCCATACTCCCTGCCACCCACAACTATCCTGCCCCCGGGCAGATCTCCAGAAGAGCTTCCCAAGTAGTTGTTTAACTTTAAGCAGAACCTGAAGTGCATTCATGAGGCAGAACAACAAGACTATGGTACTCTGAGTATTCCAGAAATATTCAATATCTTGGAGAGCTATTGTGACAAGCTCAGGGGATAAGAGGGTGGTGAAGGAGGAAGGCAGAGTGACCCAGGAGGATACAGGGGTGGTGAAGGAGAAAGGGAGAGTAAGCAAGTAAGGAAAAATATCCTCCCCTTTCCCCTCCACAGCTTGACTCCCTAATGGAAAAAAACAATAGGAATAATTGCTAATAGTTTCCAAGATACAGTTTCCAAAGTACAGAGTCGACGATGTTACTGAATACAAATAACAAGTTAGAGTCATGACCACATATTTCATCGTCTCATAAGCCATTGCTACAACACACAGCACCATAATGATCTGAAACCAGGGCCCGGAGAGGATAAACAACACGACAGAGAGTAAATACGGAAAATAATGTACTATAATACTCAATTTGGAAAACAGGCGCAGCAAAGTTGAGATTAAAGCAATCAGCATTATGACAAGTGACTATTAAGCAGGTCTAATCCTTACACCAATTTTAGTTTAACACACTCTGGTCAGATCTGCCGTTATCTCAACCTTTCGGGCCCCACGTTGGGCGCCAAAAAGGCTGTCGTGGTTTAACCCGGCCGGCAGCTAAACACCACGCAGCCGTTCGCTCACCCTCCCCCCTCCCTCTCTGGGACGGGGGAGAGAAATGGAAAGTGAAGCCCGTGAGTTGAGATAAAGACAGTTTAATAAGACAGGAAAATAATAATAACAAAATAATAATAAAAATAATAACAATAATAATACAATGATGATAATAGGAAAGTAATAATAGTATGTACAAACAAGTGATGCACAATGCAATTGCTCACCACTCGCTGACCGATGCCCAGCCTAACCCCGAGCAGTCCGGCCCCTTCCCCCCCAGCTAGCCACCCCTATATATTGTTTAGCATGACGTCAGATGGTATGGAATACCCCTTTGGCTAGTTTGGGTCACCTGTCCTGGGTCTGTCCCCTCCCAGCTCTTACTGCACCCCCAGCCTGCCCGTTGGCAGGACAGAGCAAAAGGCTGAGATGTCCTTGGCTTAGTATAAGCACTGCTCTGCAACAATTAAAGCATCGGGGTGTTATCAGCACTCTTCTCATCCTAAGCCAAAACACAGCATTCCACCAGCTACTAGGAAGAAAATTAATTCTGTGCTAACTGAAACCAGGACATATATAAATGTCTGAAGGGAGGGTGTCAAGAGGATGAAGCCAGTCTCTTTTCAGTTGTACCTAGCAACAGGATGAGAGCCAACAGGCACAAACGGAAGCACAGGAGGTTCCATCTGAATATGAGGGGGCACTTCTTTACTGTGAGGGTGACAGAGCACTGGTACAGGTTGCCCAGAGAGGTTGTGGAGATATTCAAAACCTGCCTGGATGCCATCCTGCGCAATGTGCTCTGGGTGATCTGGCTCAGCAGGGGGGTTGAACTAGACCTCGTCAGAGGTCCCTTCCAACCTCGGCCATTCTGTGATTCTGTGAACACTGACACCTGGGGAACACCACTAGTGACTGGTCACCAGCTGGATTTCACTCCATTCAACACCAATCTTTGGACCCGGCCATCCAGCCAGTTGTTAACTATAGAATAGAATATAGAACCATAGAATATCCTGAGATGGAAGGGACCCACAAGGATCATCAAGTCTAACTCCTGGCTCCACACAGGTCTAGGCAAAAAATCAGACCATGTGACTGAGAGCATAGTCCAAACACTTATTAAACTCCAACAGGCTTGGTGCCGTGACTATGTCCCTGGGGAGCCTGAAGCAATGCGCTTCCCTCGACCAACTAGCGATGCCATGCTTCACAGAATCACAGAATCACAGAATTTCTAGGTTGGAAGAGACCTCAAGATCATCGAGTCCAACCTCTGACCTAACACTAACAGTCCCCACTAAACCATATCCCTAAGCTCTACATCTAAACGTCTTTTGAAGACTTCCAGGGATGGTGACTCCACCACTTCCCTGGGCAGCCTGTTCCAATGTCTAACAACCCTTTTGGTAAAGAAGTTCTTCCTAACATCCAACCTAAAACTCCCCTGGCGCAACTTAAGCCCATTCCCCCTCGTCCTGTCACCAGGCACGTGGGAGAATAGACCAACCCCCACCTCGCTACAGCCTCCTTTAAGGTACCTGTAAAGAGCGATAAGGTCACCCCTGAGCCTCCTTTTCTCCAGGCTGAACAAGCCCAGCTCCCTCAGATGCTCCTTGTAGGACTTGTTCTCCAGATACACCTCAGGATACGGTTGGCCCTCCTGGCTGCCAGGGCACACTGCTGGTTCATATTAAACTTGCTATCAACGAAAACCTTCAAATCCCTCTCTTTGGGGCTGCTGTCCAGCATCTTGTCACCCAGTCTGTGCGTATAGCCAGGGTTGCCCCTTCCCAGGTGCAGGACCTTGTTCTTGCTCTTGTTAAACTTCATGTGGTTGGTGATTGCCCAGCTCTCCAGTCTGTCCAGATCTCTCTGCAAGGCCTTTCCACCCTCAACAGAGTAAGCAACTCTTCCCAGTTTAGTATCATCAGAAAATTTACTGAAAACATCGCCAGACTGATGTAGCCTCATTTACCATAACCCTTTGAGCCCTAACCATAAGCCAATTGCTCACCCATCATATGATGTTTTTGTCTAGCTGTATGCTGGACATTTTGTCCAGTAGGTCCTATGGGAAACTGTGTCAAAAGCCTTGCTGAAGTCCAAAAAGATCACATCAGCTGGTTTCCCTTGATGGACTAGATGGGTGATCTTATCATAAAAGGAAATCAAATTTGTTAAACAGGACCTACCCCTTGTGAACCCATTCTGGCTGTGACCTATGACTGCATTGTCCCCCAGGTGTGCTTCAATAACTCCCAGGATAATCTTCTCCATAATTTTACCAGGCACTGACGTGAGACTGACAGGCCTGTAGTTACCAGGGTCTTCTTTCTTGCCCTTCTTGAAAATTGGCACAACATTTGCCAGCTTCCAGTCTACTGGGACCTCTCTAGATTCCCAAGACCGTTGAAAAATAATTGAGAGAGGTCCTGCGATGACGTCAGTCAGCTCTTTGAATACCCTGGGATGAATCCCATCCAGACCCATGGACTTGTATGGATCCAGGTGGAGTAGCAAATCCCGCACACGTTCAGGGTTGGCTGGGAGTTTATCATTCCCACTGTCACGGTCCTCCAACTCAGGGCACCCAGGGTCCCGAAGCCCATCATCGGCATCGAAGACAGAGGCAAAGAAGGCATTAAACATCTCTGCTTTGCCTATGTCCTTGTTTGTGAGGTGACCATCCCCATCAAGTAGTGGACCTATGTTTTCTCTGGTCCTCCTTTTTGTATTCACGCATTTAACTGGCCCTAAAATGGAGCCCTGGGGGACCCCACTGGTGACCGGCTGCCAGCCTGATGTAACCCCATTTACCTTATCCCTTTGAAACCTACCCGTCAGCCAATTATTCACCCAACTTATTATGTTTTTATCTAGCTGTATGCTGGACATTTTGTTCAGTAGGATAAAAATTAGTAAGGAGTTTAAGAGGAAAAAAAAAATAACATTAAGAGAAAGTTATTTTTTGAAATTTTTAATTTTTTAATTTAATGCATTATTTTTAAAAATTTTAATTTAATAAATTAAATTTTAAAATTAACTTTAAGAGAATTGAAATTAATTTTCTTTATTTTTATAAGTGATCTGGAGAAAGGACTAAGTTAATTTTAATTAACTTTAATTAAAAATAAAGAGAATTGTTGACACATCATATTGTTTTTATCAAGCTGAATGCTGGACATTTTGTCCAGAAGGATACTGTGAGAAACAGTATTGAAAGCTCTGCTGAAATCCAAAAAGATTACAACTGACAGGCCTGTAATTACCAGGGTCTTCTTTCTTGCCCTTGAAAACTGGAACAATGTTTGCCAGCTTCCATTCAACAGGGGCCTCTCCAGATTCCCAAGACTGTTGAAAAGTAATCAAGAAAGGTTTTGTGATGACATCAGCCAGCTCTTTGAGTATCCTGGGATGAATCCCATTGGGCCCCAGAGACTTGTATACATCCAGCTGGAACAGCAAATCCCACATAGGTTTGGGGTTTGCTGGGAATTTATTGTTCCCATAATCATGGTCCTGCAACTCAGGGCACCTGGGGTCCCAGGGCCATCATCAATGGTCAGGTCCACCCCTCGATCACGAGCACATCTGTATGTGGTATCCCTCCCCAGATGTCCTGATGTTTCATGGGCCCATCGAGCTACAAACAGCTCACCCTTACATCCCCAGTCCAGGTCCACCTGAGCCTCTTCTCTTTCTGAAGCTCGATCTACCTCTCCGTTGTTCTGATGTTCTCCAGTGGCACGACTCTTGGGCATGCGGGCATCTACATGACGTACCTTTACAGCCAGGTTTTCTATGCAGGCAGCAATATCTTACCACAGGGTAGCAGCCCAGATAGGTTTACCTCCGTGCTGCCAGTTGCTCTGTTTCCATTGCTGTAACCACCCCCACAGGGCATTTGCCACCATCCATGAGTCAGCATAGAGATACAGTACTGGCCACTTTTCTCTTTCAGCAATTTCTAGGGCCAGTTGTATGACTTTCACTTCTGCATACTGACTCGACTCACCTTCCCCTTCCATGGCCTCCACAACTTGTCATGTGGGACTCCACACAGCAGCTTTCCACTTCCGATGGCTCCCTATCACACAACAGGATCCATCATTGAACAACACATACTGCTTTCTGTCTTCTGGCAACTCATTGTATGGTGGTGCCTCTTTCCCATGAGTTACATCTTCAATCAATACTCCAAAATCTCTGCCTTCCGGCCAGTCCATGGTCTCTTCCAGTATTCCTGGGTGGTTGCGTTTCCCCATTTGGGCCACTGCATAATTAATGCTATCCAGTTACTCCACGTAGCATCAGTCGCATGGTGTGTAGTGGGAATTTTCCCTTTGAACATCCAATGTAACACAGGTAGCCGTGGTGCCAAGAGGAGCTGTGCTTCTGTACCAACAACTTCTGAAGCAGCTCAAAGCCCCCTCATATGCTGTTAGTATCTCCTTTTCAGTTGGGGTGTAATTGGCTTCTGATCCTCGATAGCCCTGGCTCCAGAACCCCAGAGGTCGACCTCGAGCTTCTCCTGGGGTCTTCTGCCAGAGGCTCCAGGTGAGGCCATGCTCCCCAGCTGCAGTGTAAAGTATGTTCTGCACAGATGGTCTTGTACAAACAGGCCCAAGGGCTACTGCACGAGCTAGTTCTTGTTTGATTTGTTCAAAGGCCTTTTGTTGCTCGGGGCCCCACTCGAAAGAGTTCCTCTTCACTCGATATAGAGGACTCACAAGATGACTATAGCCTGGAACATGCATTCTCCAGAACCCCACAAGGTTATCCCTCTCCTTTACCTGGCCAGAGGCAGGGCCCCTCTAGTCCTGATTGGAGTGTCTGCCACTTAATTCTTGCAGATGCGAAGCAGAGGTCCCTTCATCAGGGTCAAGAATTACATCAGGCCTTCTACTGCCTCTGGGGAACTGTCCAACAGAAGACAGAGCAGCATTTTTCCTAGGAGACCCCCTTTTTGCTGCTGTGTTTCCTCGCAGTTCATGTACTCCAGCTGCTAGGATTGAGGTAGGTTCACCATCCCACTTCCTCATATCTTCCCTGTGGTCACGCAGATAAGACCACAAGGTGCCACATGGTGTGTGTCCCTGGTACTCTTCCTTGAGCAGGAAAATACCGATTCTTAGTGGCTGAAATGTTACTCCATCTGGGCGAGGAGGGAGATGATTGTTCTACGAGGTGGTGGAGCCTTTGGGACAGTTTCTCCATAGCCAAGATGCAGGCCCGTAGTGGAACAGAGAGATTGTCTTCATATTTTTGAAGCTGTCAGGACAGAGCATCCACTGCTGGTCCCATCCCCTCATCCCAATTAATTGCTGCCAGCGTGCTAGCATGTGATGATGGTGCACCCTGCACAAACCTATGCCACATGGATGTTGTGCACTGGACTTCATCGGGATCTGTAGGTGTCTGGGCATTGTCCAAATCACTATAAACCATCTCCAGCACAGCTAATTCCCACAGGTGCTGGAGACCTTTCTCCATGGCGGTCCAATTGCCTATTTGATATAGAATATCTTCCTTGTGGGGATACCTTTCTTTCACACCTGCCAGGAGTCGCCTCCAGAGGCTGAGAACCTGTGCCTCTCTCCCAATTACTCTGTCAATGACCCTTTCTCTAGAGAGGGATCCCAGCTGCTTGGCTTCCTTGCCTTCTAGTTCCTGGCTACTGGCCCCAGTGTCCCAGCTTCGAAGCAGCCAGGTGAGGATGCGCTCACCTGGGTGTCAACTGAAATCCTTTCGTATTTCTCGCAACTCACTCAGGGATAGGGATTGGGTGGTTTCTGATTCATTTATGATTTCCATCTCTTCTTCCTGCTGTTTTTGTGATGGCTCTGCTTTAGAGGTGCCTGCCTTTTCCCCTTCTCCCTCCTTCTTAGGAGGAGCTTCTTCCCTTGCTAAACGAGCTGACCTCCGCTTCCATTGTTTTGTCTTGACTATGGGGGCAACTTATACCATAGATGGTTGGTCCTCTGGGTTAGCCACAGTGTGTGTTATCTGGTCATCAGATTCAGAGACCTTCTCCTCCCATGGAGGGTGCTGGGTAGTGTTAATTACTGCTTGATAGGCGTAAGACAGAACCCAACACAGTGCTGTAAGCTGTCGTTCTCTGGCATTGTCAGGGTCAGGGCATATGACTTGCAAGCATTCCGTCAGGTTTTTAGGATTTTGCACTTGTTCAGGAGTGAAGTTCAAAACTATCCGAGGAGACAACCGTGACAGATACCTGCCCATATCCTCCCTCACACCTTGCCACCCGCCACCACACTGTCTCGGGGCAAATTCCTTGGTGAGATTTCTAACTAATTGATTAACCTTAGAGAGAAGAGGAAACACATTATGCAGATTTAGTAATAGGAGTATATTGATTACACATTGCTACTCAAAGTACTCAAAAAATGTTATAATTAGCCCCCTGGGAAAGAAGAAGGAGGTACAATTCCTGATATTATTCATAAACTGACTTCCAGATGAGGAAAGGAAGGCAGTGTAATTCTGAATATTCTCTAAAAGAGACCAAAATTATAACAATGCAGGGTCTAAATGCCAGATTAAACTCAAGGCCAGTGCTTTACAGCACAACAAACTAAAAAGAAAAAAAAGGAACACAGATTTTAGCACGCTCTCCGATGGGATATAGAGGAGAAGGGAGAACATGGCACAGATTACATGAGATATGATCAAACAGGAAAATATTAACAGGAAACAGAACATGGTGTCTAGCAAGTAAGTGTGTTAGTCGTAAGCGTTTTAATTAGTTCTACTGTTATCTCAACCCCTGAGCCCCACATTGGGCAAAGGGCAAAAACAAACAAGCAAAGGGTGTGTGGAAGTGCAAAGGAAATAAATTACTCTCTACTTCCCACCAACGAGCATTGCTTGACCATGTCCTTGAAGCAGGGCCTCAACGCACGTAGCCGGTGTTCAGGAGGACAGACATTTTCGTAACGAGAGCCCACCCCTCTCATTTTCTTCCTTTTTCCACCTTTTATTGCTGAGTGTGACATCATATGGTATGGAATATCCCTTTGGTTGGTTTAGGTCAGCTGCCCTGGTGATGTTCCTTTCTCACTTTTTTGCCCCCCCCCAGGAGGGTTAGAGAGAGCTCTGATGCTGTGCCAGCACTGCTCAGCAGCAGACACAACACTGGTGTGATACCACTGCTGTTCTAGCTACAAGTGCAGAGCACAGCACTGTATGGGCTGCTGCAGGGAAAGGGCACCATCGTCAGCGTTGAAGACAGAGGTGAAGAAGGCATTAAATGCCTCTGCTTTATATACATCCCTATATACATCCCTATTTGCAGGGTGACTGTTGTGGTTTAACCCGGCAGGCAGCTAAGCACCACACAGCCATTTGTTCACCCCCCTGCTACGAGTGGGATGCGGGAGAAAATCGGGAAACAAAGTAAAAGCTGGTGGGTTCAGATATAGTCAATTTATTAGGACAGAAAAGAAAGAGAAATAATAACAATAATGATGATAATATTAATAATAATAATATGTTCAAAGCAAGTGATGTACAATGCAATTGCTCACCATCCACTGACCGACGCCCAGCCTGTCCCCAAACAGTGGTGTCGTGCCCTCCCCTGCCAGTTTGGGTCAGCTGTCCTGGTTCTGTCCCCTCACAGCTCCTGATGCACCCTCAGCCTGCCCACTGGCAGGACAGAGTGAGAAGCTGAAAAGTCCTTGGCTTAGTGTAAGCACTGCTCTGCAACAACTAAAACATCAGCATGTTATCACTATTATTCTCATCCTAAATGCTAAAACATAGCACCCTACCAGCTACAAGGAGGAAAATTAATTCTATCTTAGCCGAAACCAGGACCATCCTCATCAAGTAACGGACCAATGTTTTCTCTGGTCCTCCTTTTGCTTTTAATATAATTTAGAAAAGCCCTTTTTATTGTCCCCCACAGTACTGGCCAACTTCAACTAAAATTGACCTTTCACCACCCAAATTTTCTCTCTAAGATGGTGAACAGCATCTCTATACTCCTCCCATGTCACCCAACCTCGCTTCTGGTAACCACACACTTTCTTTTTCATAGAATCATAGATTCATTAAGGTTGGAAAAGACCTTCAAGATCGTGGTCCAACCATCCCCCTACCACCAATATCATCCACTAAACCATGTCCCTAAGCACCACGTCCAACCTTTCCTTGAACACCCCCAGGGACGGTGAGTCCACCGCTTCCCTGGGCAACCTGTTCCAATGCCTGACTACTCTTTCTGAGAAGAATTTTCTCCTCGTTTCCAACCTAAACCTCCCCTGGAGCACCTTGAGGCCATTCCCCCTAGTCCTATTGCTGGTTGTCTGCGAGAAGAGGCTGACCCCCAGCTCCGCACAACTTCCTTTCAGGTAAGCCTGGTCAGTCAAGCCAGCCTTCTGCCCCGCCTGCTTGACTTCTGATATTTTGGAATTGCCTGATCCTGTGCTTCTAGGAGGCAGTGCTTAAAGACTGACCAGCACTGATGGACGCCGACACCTTCAAAAGCAGTTTCCCAGGGGACCTTGCTAACTATTTCCCTTAGTAGCCTGAAGTCTGCTCTCCCCATATCCAGGGCTGAAATTTTGGTGGCAGTTTTCCTCCTGCCACCAAAAACTTTAAACTCAACCGCTTCATGGTCACTATGACCGAGACAGCCTCCAATTGCCACATCCCCCACAAGACCCTCTCTGTTCTCCAGCAACAGATCTAGGAGGGCACCTTTCCTAGTTGGCTCCCTTAGCACCTGCACCAAGAAGTTATCAACGAGGTGCTTTAAGAATCTCCTGAACCTTCTTATGTCTGCCAAGTTGAAGTCCCTCATAAGGACAAGGGCAGTTGATCTTGAGGTATCTCTTAGTTCCTCAAAGAATAATTCATCTGTGTTGTCATCCTGGCCAGGTGGTCTGTAATAGACTCCCATGACAACATCCCCTTTATTTGTTTGCCCCTTAGTCCTTACCCAGAGGCTCTCAACTTTGCCATTGCCAACTGCAAGCTCCACACGGTCCAGCCCCACCTTTACGTACAGCACCACCCCACCGCCTCCAGTGTTATTGGCCTCCCTCCCTTCTCTGAGTGTCAGCGGGGGAGTTTTGGGCTGTTTGACCATGGGCTGTGGGTCCCCTGCAGACTGTGCTAGGATCCAGCTGTCTAACTCCTCCACAGCCTCCCTGATGCTACGCAGCCTTCTCACTGCCTCCTGCAGCTCAGCCACCTGGTGCAGGAGGTCCTCCATGTGGGCACACCTTTTGCAGGCATGTCTGCCACCTGTCCCTGCCCCTGGGGAAAGATCTAGGCATTTCCAGCAGTCAGAAATCTGCACTGTAGCCTCAGTATCTGTGTCTGGGTGGAGGCATCAGCCACCACTGGGGTAGATGATGCACACCGCACCACCAGAGCCACAGCCTTTGCCCTGAGACAAGTATGCCCACCATTCTGCCTTGAGGATCAGGTAAGGTGCATGTCCTTGGCCTGTGGAGATCTGGGTGAGAGGTGTACTTGGCATCTCCTGCTCAGCCAGTGGAACACCCCTACCTCACAGGGCACCCTCCGGTCAGTCACCCTCTTCACAAACTGACACGCCACGCCCTGTTTGCCCGATCTGTTCACCATGCTCCTAGCCACCTTCACTCCCTAGGGGCTGCTTATGGGGGAGTGGGGGGTGGACGCAGTTACTGCTGGCCCCGCCCACGCCTTGACGGCTGCTCTCGCGTGAGCTCCCAGCCCTCGGCAGGTCTCTGCGCTCCCCCCGGGGCTTCCCCGTCTCAGGAAAAAACCCTTTACGCCGCCACCCCCCACTCCGCTGCGGAATGCGCTCGCTCAGAGCCGATCGCCTCTCGGCAAGTAATTACTGGTGGCGGTTAGACTGCGTTTAAATCTGCCGCCGTTATTGCTGGCCACGCCCACTCCTCGTCAGCTTCTGACGATCCTTTTCCCTTGTTGTGAGGTTTTTACGGGGTCGTGCTGCCATCCAGGGGGCCCTGGACAGGCTGGAGAAATGGGCTGACAGGAACCTCATGCAGTTCGACAAGAAGTGCCAAGTCCTGCATCTGGAAGGAACGACCCCATGCACCAGTACATGTTGGGGGCCACCCAGCTGGAAAGCAACTACCTTTCAGGTAGTTGTAGAGAGCAATAAGGTCTCCCCTGAGCCTCCTCTTCCCCAGACTAAATGACTCCAGTTCCCTGAGCCGCTCCTCATAGGACATGTGTTGCAGACCCTTCACCAGCTAAGGTCCTTTTTCCACCTAAGCTTCCTTCTGCCCCACCTGCTTGACTTCCAACATTTTGGAAAAGTGACCAGCACTGATGGAGCTCGATGTCTTCAAAAGCCATTTCCCAGGGGACCTTACTAACTAGTTCCCTGAGCGCTGTGAAGTCTGCTCTCCCCATATCCAGGGCTGAAGTTTTGGTGCAGTTTTCCTCCTATGACTAAAGATTTTCAACTCTACCTCTTCATGCTTACTATGGCTAAAACAGCCACCAATCACCACTTCACCCATGAGACCCTCCCTGTTTACAAGCAGCAAGTCTAGGAGGGCTCCTTTCCTAGTCGGCTCGTTCGGTACCAGTACCAAGAAGTTATCATCAACGTGTTTTAGGAATCTCCTGGACCTGCTAGTATCAAGTACTATTCCCAGTTGACATTTGGCAGATCGAAGCCCCCCATAAGGACAAGGACAGCTGATTTAGAAGTATTTCTCAGTTCCTTAAAGAATAATTCATCAGTGTCGTCATCCTGTAATGGTGGTCTGTAGTATACTCCCACAGCAACATCCACTTCATTTGCTTATCCCTTAATCCTTACCCAGAGGCTCTCATCCTCATCATCGCCAGTTGTAAGCTCTGTATAGTCCCGCCCCTGCATTACATACAGTGCCACCCCCTTGCCTCATCTGTTCTGCCTATCCTTTCTGAAGAGCCTATAACCGTCCACTGTAACATACCAGTCACAGGACTCTTTTCACCAGCTTTCTCTTATGCCAATGATGTCATAGCTCTGGGACTGAGCCAAGGCTTCTAGCTCCTCTTGCTTGTTCCTCATGCTGTGTGCATTGGTGTAGAGACATTTCAAATGTGCTTCAGCATACCCACCCAGCACCTTGTGGAGCAGACTAAAGGATCTCGCTAGCATGCAGTCCCTCAAATTTTGGCGTGCCATCCCATAGCTTATCACCAGCGAGCCTGTTTTTATCCATTATACCCTTCAACTCTAGCGTAAAGCTCTTTCGATCAGCCCTGCTAACTCTTGAGTAAAAATCCTTTTCCCTCTTTGAGAAAGGTGCATCCCATCACATGCCAGCAGGTCTGGTGTCATGTACACCATCCCATGATAAAAAAACAAACAAACAAACAATCTGCCTGTGCCACCAGCCTTGGAGACAGGTTTTGATAAGGTGAGTCTGCATGTTTCTTCCAGTATCGTTCCCTGCAACTGGAAGGATAGAAGAAAACACTACCTGTGCTCCTGTCCTGGTTTCAGTTAGCACAGAATTAATTTTCTTCCTAGTAGCTGGTGGAATGCTGTGTTTTGGCTTAGGATGAGAAGAGTGCTGATAACACCCCGATGCTTTAATTGTTGCAGAGCAGTGCTTATACTAAGCCAAGGACATCTCAGCCTTTTGCTCTGTCCTGCCAACGGGCAGGCTGGGGGTGCAGTAAGAGCTGGGAGGGGACAGACCCAGGACAGGTGACCCAAACTAGCCAAAGGGGTATTCCATACCATCTGACGTCATGCTAAACAATATATAGGGGTGGCTAGCTGGGGGGAAGGGGCCGGACTGCTCGGGGTTAGGCTGGGCATCGGTCAGCGAGTGGTGAGCAATTGCATTGTGCATCACTTGTTTGTACATACTATTATTACTTTCCTATTATCACCATTGTATTATTATTGTTATTATTTTTACTATTATTTTGTTATTATTATTTTCCTGTCTTATTAAACTGTCTTTATCTCAACTCACGGGCTTCACTTTCCATTTCTCTCCCCCGTCCCAGAGAGGGAGGGGGGAGGGTGAGCGAACGGCTGCGTGGTGTTTAGCTGCCAGCCGGGTTAAACCACGACAGCCTTTTTGGCGCCCAACGTGGGGCCCGAAAGGTTGAGATAACGGCAGATCTGACCAGAGTGTGTTAAACTAAAATTGGTGTAAGGATTAGACCTGCTTAATAGTCACTTGTCATGATGCTGATTGCTTTAATCTCAACTCTGCTGCGCCTGTTTTCCAAATTGAGTATTATAGTACATTATTTTCCGTATTTTCTCTCTGTAGTGTTGTTTATCCTCTCCGGGCCCTGGTTTCAGATCATTATGGTGCTGTGTGTTGTAGCAATGGCTTATGAGACGATGAAATATGTGGTCATGACTCTAACTTGTTATTTGTATTCAGTAACATCGTCGACTCTGTACTTTGGAAACTGTATCTTGGAAACTATTAGCAATTATACCTATTGTTTTTTTCCATTAGGGAGTCAATCTGTGGAGGGGAAAGGGGAGGATATTTTTCCTTACTTGCTTACTCTCCCTTTCTCCTTCACCCCCCCTGTATCCTCCTGGGTCACTCTGCCTTCCTCCTTCACCACCCTCTTATCCCCTGAGCTTGTCACAATAGCTCTCCAAGATATTGAATATTTCTGGAATACTCAGAGTACCATAGTCTTGTTGTTCTGCCTCATGAATGCACTTCAGGTTCTGCTTAAAGTTAAACAACTACTTGGGAAGCTCTTCCGGAGATGTGCCCGGAGGCAGGATAGTTGTGGGTGGCAGGGAGTATGGGCGGATATGGGCAGGCATCTAGAGCAGTTGGCACCCCCAGTGTGTTGGAAATTCACCCCTGAACAATGGCAAAATCCTCAAAAACTGGCAGAATGCTTGAAAAAAAGGTGTCATGATTCTGGCAGTTCTAAAGTAACACAAATCATTGTAACGTGCTGGGGCCTGGCTCATGCCTATCGAGCTGCCATTGATACTGCTATCAACTTAGTGACAGACCCTGCGGCCACTCCAAGCCCTGTGACAGATCCAACGGCCACTGTGACCCCTACGGTGGACTCGGCAGCCGCTCCAGATCCGGTTCCTGCAGCCGCTCCAGCCCCAGCTCCTGCAGCCGCTCCAGTCCCAGCTCCTGCAGCCGCTCCAGTCCCAGCTCCTGCAGCCGCTCCAGTCCCAGCTCCTGCAGCCGCTCCAGTTCCAGCTCCTGCAGCCGCTCCAGTCCCAGCTCCTGCAGCCGCTCCAGTCCCAGCTCCTGCAGCCGCTCCAGCTCCAGCTCCTGCAGCCGCTCCAGCTCCAGCTCCTGCAGCCGCTCCAGTTCCAGCTCCTGCAGCCGCTCCAGTCCCAGCTCCTGCAGCCGCTCCAGTTCCAGCTCCTGCAGCCGCTCCAGCTCCAGCTCCTGCAGCCGCTCCAGTTCCAGCTCCTGCAGCCGCTCCAGCTCCAGCTCCTGCAGCCGCTCCAGTCCCAGCTCCTGCAACTTCTCCAGTCCCAGCTCCTGAAGCTGCTCCAGTCCCAGTTCCTGCAGCCGCTCCAGCTCCAGCTCCTGCAGCCGCTCCAGCTCCAGCTCCTGCAGCCGCTCCAGCTCCAGCTCCTACTGCTGCTCCAGTCCCAGCTCCTGCAACTGCTCCAGCTCCTGCAGCCGCTCCAGCTCCTGTGGCCGTGTCAGAGAAACGAGCTGTAGCAGTGCAAGTTGACCCTGCAGAGGGTATTCCAATCCCTGTAACGGGGTCAGAGAAACGAGCTGTAGCAGTGCAAGCTGCCCCTGCAGAGGGTATTCCAACCTCTGTGGCAGACCCTGTAACAAAGTCAGAGAAACGAGCAGTAGCAGTGCAAGCTGCCCCTGTAGAGAAGGTGAAAATATGGTATAGAAATTCAAGTCGTTTAGAACGCAGAGAGTCTTCTGCCAATCCAGGTAAAGCTTCTGCCAAAACTAAGTATAGAGATGACGAAGATGATGACGACGCTGGGCCATCAAGGATTCAGGAGGAGGAAGATGAGGATGCCGAAAGAGCAACAGTAACTACCCGAAGCCTAAACGAGCGCGAGCTACGAGATGTGCGAAAAGATTTTGGTCGCTGTATAGGTGAGCAGCTTGTCACCTGGCTGCTCCGGTGCTGGGACTCTGGAGCCAATTGTGTGGAATTAGACGGCAGGGAAGCCAGACGGTTGGGATCCCTTGCTCGAGACGCCGGCATTGACAAAGCAATTGCAGATGGAGCACAACCCACCAGCCTCTGGAGGCGTCTCCTCTCAGCTGTGAGGGAAAGGTATCCCTTCAAGGAAGATATTTTATGTCTACCAGGCAAGTGGACCACTATGGAGAAGGGAATCCAGTACCTGAGGGAATTAGCCGTACGGGAAGTGATTTATGAGGATCCAGACCAGAGACAAACATCCAAAGATCCAGATGAAGTCAAGTGTACACGACCCATGTGGTGGAAGTTTGTACGGAGTGCACCATCATCATATGCCAGCTCATTGGCAATAATGGCCTGGAAAGAGGATGAGGAACCCACAGTAGATGAAGCGGCTAAACAACTCCGGCAGTACGAAGAAAGTCTCTCCTCTTCCTTACAGGCCTGCGTCTCAGCTGTGGAGAAACTTTCTGAAAAGTTTCACCAACTTGAAGAGAATCTATTGTCCTCCCCACCTGAACCAACCAGTGCCCACCGACCAAAAGAGAACACTTGGGAGAAACTTTCTGAAAAGGTTCACCAACTTGAAGAGAGATTATTCTCCTCTGCACCTGCACAAAGCAGTGTCTCAGCTGTCAGGGGTAGGCGTTCACCCACACAAGGAAGACGATATGGTGGGTACTCACCCCGTGCCACCCTGTGGTTTTACTTACGAGACCATGGAGAGGACATGAGAAAATGGGATGGAAAATCTACCGCGACCCTAGAGGCACGGGTACGTGAGTTGCAAAATAAAACAATCAGGAAAAAAGGATTCTCCGAAAAGTTTGCTGCTCCAACTTCCAGCAGACAATCCTTCAAACACAGAAACGAAGAAGATTCTGACCAGGATTAGGGGGGCCCTGCCTCCAGCCAGGGGGAGGAAAGGGACAATCGAGTTTATTGGACTGTGTGGATTCGATGGCCTGGCACATCACGCGCACAGAAGTATAAGGCTTTAGTAGACACCGGTGCACAATGTACTATAATGCCATCGAGCTATAAAGGACCAGAGCCCATCTATATTTGTGGAGTGACAGGAGGATCTCAGCAGTTGACTGTATTGGAGGCTGAAGTGAGTCTGACTGGGAATGAGTGGGAAAAGCACCGTATTGTGACTGGCCCGGATGCTCCATGTATCCTTGGCATAGACTATCTTAGAAGAGGATATTGCAAGGACCCAAAAGGGTTCCGGTGGGCTTTTGGTATAGCTGCCTTAGAGACAGAGGGCATTAAACAATTATCTACCTTGCCTGGTCTCTCAGAGGACCCCTCTGTTGTGGGGTTGCTGAGGGTCGAAGAACAGCAAGTGCCAATCGCTACCACAACTGTGCACCGGCGGCAATATCGCACTAACCGAGACTCCCTGATTCCCATCCATAAGCTAATTCGTCAATTGGAGAGCCAAGGAGTGATCAGTAAGACCCATTCACCTTTCAATAGCCCCATATGGCCAGTGCGAAAGTCTAATGGCGAGTGGAGACTAACAGTGGACTATCGCGGCCTGAACGAAGTCACGCCACCACTGAGTGCTGCAGTGCCGGACATGCTGGAACTTCAGTATGAACTTGAATCGAGGGCAGCCAAGTGGTACGCCACAATTGATATCGCTAATGCATTTTTCTCCATCCCTCTAGCAGCAGAGTGCAGGCCACAATTTGCCTTCACTTGGAGGGGAGTCCAATATACTTGGAATAGGCTGCCCCAGGGGTGGAAACACAGCCCTACCATTTGCCATGGGCTGATCCAGTCTGCGCTAGAGCAGGGGGAAGCTCCTGAACACCTGCAGTACATCAATGACATTATTGTGTGGGGTGACACAGCAGAGGAAGTTTTCGAGAAAGGGAAGAAAATAGTCCAAATCCTTCTGAAAGCCGGTTTTGCCATAAAACAGAATAAAGTCAAAGGACCTGCACGAGAGATCCAGTTTTTAGGAATAAAATGGCAAGATGGACGTCGTCAAATCCCAATGGATGTGATCAACAAAATAACAGCTATGTCTCCACCAACTAACAAAAAAGAAACACAGACTTTCCTAGGTGTTGTGGGGTTTTGGAGAATGCACATCCCAAATTACAGTCTGATTGTAAACCCGCTCTACCAAGTAACCCGTAAGAAGAATGAGTTTGAATGGGGCCCTGAACAACGACAAGCCTTTGAACAAATCAAGCAGGAAATAGTCCATGCAGTAGCCCTTGGGCCAGTTCGAACAGGACCAGATGTAAAGAATGTGCTCTACACTGCAGCCGGGGAGAACGGCCCCACCTGGAGCCTCTGGCAGAAAGAACCTGGGGAAACTCGAGGTCGGCCCCTGGGGTTTTGGAGTCGGGGATACAGAGGATCTGAGGCCCGCTATACTCCAACTGAAAAGGAGATATTGGCAGCATATGAAGGAGTTCGATCTGCTTCGGAGGTGGTCGGTACTGAAGCGCAGCTCCTCCTAGCACCCCGATTGCCGGTACTAGGCTGGATGTTCAAGGGAAGGGTCCCCTCTACGCATCATGCAACTGATGCTACATGGAGCAAGTGGGTTGCACTGATTACTCAGCGGGCTCGAATAGGAAACCCCAGTCGCCCAGGAATATTGGAAGTGATCATGGACTGGCCAGAAGGCAAATACTTTGGGATATCATCAGAGGAGGAGGTGGGTCGTGCTGAAGAAGCCCCACTGTACAACCAGTTGCCAGAGAATGAAAAGAAATATGCCCTGTTCACTGATGGGTCCTGTCGTATTGTGGGGAAGCATCGGAGATGGAAGGCTGCTGTATGGAGTCCTACGCGACGAGTTGCAGAAGCTGCTGAGGGAGAAGGTGAATCGAGTCAGTTTGCAGAAGTGAAAGCCATTCAGCTGGCTTTAGACATTGCTGAACGAGAAAAATGGCCAGTTCTCTATCTCTACACCGATTCATGGATGGTAGCAAATGCCCTGTGGGGATGGTTACAGCAATGGAAGCAAAACAACTGGCAGCGTAGGGGCAAACCCATCTGGGCTGCTGCATTGTGGCAAGATATTGCTGCTCGGGTAGAGAACCTGGCTGTGAAAGTACGCCACGTAGATGCTCATGTGCCCAAGAATCGGGCTACTGAAGAACATCAAAACAACCAGCAGGTGGATCAGGCTGCTAAGATTGAAGTAGCTCAGGTGGACTTGGATTGGCAGCATAAAGGTGAATTATTTATAGCCCGATGGGCCCATGACACCTCAGGCCATCAAGGTAGAGACGCAACATACAGATGGGCTCGTGATCGAGGGGTGGACTTGACCATGGACGCTATAGCACAGGTTATTCATGACTGTGAAACATGTGCTGCAATCAAGCAAGCCAAACGGTCAAAGCCTCTTTGGTATGGAGGACGATGGCTGAAATATAAATATGGAGAGGCCTGGCAGATTGATTACATCACACTCCCTCAAACTCGCAATGGCAAGCGCCACGTACTTACAATGGTGGAAGCAACCACCGGATGGCTGGAAACATATCCTGTGCCTCATGCCACCGCCCGGAACACCATCCTGGGCCTTGAAAAGCAAGTCCTATGGCGACATGGCACCCCAGAAAGAATAGAATCAGACAATGGGACTCACTTCCGAAACAACCTTATAGACACTTGGGCCAAAGAACATGGTATTGAATGGGTGTATCACATCCCCTATCATGCACCAGCCTCCGGGAAAGTTGAACGATACAATGGCCTGTTAAAGACTACCTTGAAAGCAATGGGCGCTGGGACGTTCAAAAACTGGGATACGCATTTAGCAAAGGCCACCTGGTTAGTCAATACTAGGGGATCTACCAACCGAGCTGGACCTGCCCAATCAAACCTGTTACGTACTGTAGATGGGGATAAAGTTCCTGTAGTGCATGTAAAAAATATGCTGGGTAAAACAGTCTGGGCTACTCCTGCCTCAGGAAAAGGCAAACCTATTCGTGGAATTGTTTTCGCTCAGGGACCTGGATACACTTGGTGGGTGATGCAAAAGAACGGAGAGGTCCGGTGTGTACCTCAAGGAGATTTAATACTGGGTGAGAATAGCCCATGAACTGAATTGTACCATGTTAAATAGTATATTATACTGTATGTTATCACTACCATGATTACTATAGGTGACTAATTAGAATGTATGGAAAAGAGTGTAACCTGAGCATGACATAAATGGTATGGAATAAGGGGTGGATAGATGTCCTGGTTTCAGTTAGCACAGAATTAATTTTCTTCCTAGTAGCTGGTGGAATGCTGTGTTTTGGCTTAGGATGAGAAGAGTGCTGATAACACCCCGATGCTTTAATTGTTGCAGAGCAGTGCTTATACTAAGCCAAGGACATCTCAGCCTTTTGCTCTGTCCTGCCAACGGGCAGGCTGGGGGTGCAGTAAGAGCTGGGAGGGGACAGACCCAGGACAGGTGACCCAAACTAGCCAAAGGGGTATTCCATACCATCTGACGTCATGCTAAACAATATATAGGGGTGGCTAGCTGGGGGGAAGGGGCCGGACTGCTCGGGGTTAGGCTGGGCATCGGTCAGCGAGTGGTGAGCAATTGCATTGTGCATCACTTGTTTGTACATACTATTATTACTTTCCTATTATCACCATTGTATTATTATTGTTATTATTTTTACTATTATTTTGTTATTATTATTTTCCTGTCTTATTAAACTGTCTTTATCTCAACTCACGGGCTTCACTTTCCATTTCTCTCCCCCGTCCCAGAGAGGGAGGGGGGAGGGTGAGCGAACGGCTGCGTGGTGTTTAGCTGCCAGCCGGGTTAAACCACGACAGCTCCTGATCCCTTAACCGATCATCCCAAGGCCCTGAAGTCTCTTTTGATGGCCCTTGGACTTCTTGTCGCAACTTCATTGCTTCCTACATGAAAAAACAATAATGGATAATAATCCGAGGGCTGTACCACCAGGCTCGGAAGTTTTCTTGTAACACTTTTAACACGGGCTCCAGGGAGGCAGCAAACTTCTATAGGAGGTAAGTTTGGTTGGCATATTGGGCCATCTGTTCCTCTCTGAAGGCTGTCACCAATGACAATAACCCAGCTTTTCTTTCTTAATGGAGGCCCTAAGCAACCTATTCTGGGTGACCCTGATTTGAGCAGAGAGGTTGGAGTAGATGATCTCAAGAGGTCCCTTCCAACCTAAACAATTCTGTGATTTTGTGCAAAAATGAGGAATTCTCTAATTGTTTGTATGTATAAGTCATCTTCAGTCTTCTTTCTAAAGACACCAGTCACAGGACACTGTAACTGTAATAAGCCTCATTTCTGCTCTCTCCATATCAAGCTGAAACCATATTATCTGAAACATACACTTCTATACCAGCTGAAACCAGGACAGCATCAGTGATGCATTAGCACAGAGACTTACATGATTTAAGGAGTTATTCCCAGTTTAAATTTTGTTGATTTTGAAACTGTGAAACTAATTTATGTTAAAAAAAACAACATCAGATATCACCCAAAGAACCTAAAACAGTGAAAGCTAAATTGCACATACTACAGGAAAATTCTTAGACAAAAGTCATAGTTTTTCACATTTGTTTCCTGTTTTTCCACCTTTTTTTCTCCTCAGTTTCTCCATGCACCACTCCCTCTAACAGTGGAGGGGCTCTATAAGTGTCTAATCATGTCAAAGAAGTGTGTGCTGAGCTGGCTGCTTCAGAAGCCTGTTTGTCCCCATCTTGGATAGAGCCAGTTCCTGCCAGCTCCAAAAGGGACTCACTGCTGGCCAAAGCTGAGCCAATGAGCAAAGCTGGTTGCACCTCTGCAATGGCATAGTTGAGGGAGAGGAATAAGAAAAAAGTGAGAGAAACAACCCTGCAGACACCAAGGTCGGTGAAGGAGGAGGTGCTCCAGGTGCCAGAGCAGAGTCCCCTGCAGCCTGTGAAAAGGACCATGGTGGAGCAAGTTGTCCCCCTGCAGCCCATGGAGGACCCCAGACCAAAGCAGGTGGATCTAGACTGAAGGAAGCTGCAGCCCATGGAGAGGATCCCATACAGGAGCAGGTTTTCTGGCAGTAACTGCAGCCCCTTGGGAACCCACACTGGAGCCATCCATTCCTGAAGGACTGTGGCCCGTGGAACAGACCCATGCTAGAGCAGTTCTTGAAGAAGTGCAGCCCCTGGGAAGGACCCATGTTGGATCAGATTGCGAAGGACTGCATCCCATGGGAGAGACCCCTCGCTAAGGGAAGTAAGGGAAGAGAGTGAGGAGGAAGGAGCGGCAGACACAAAGCATTATGAATTGACCGCAACTCCCATTCCCCATCCCTCCTGCTCCACTCTGGGTGGGAGGAAGTAGATGAATCGGGAGTGAAGTTGAGCCTGGAAAGAAGTGCGGGGTGGAAGGATGGTGTTTTTATATATATTTGTTTTGCTTTGTTTTGCTTTTAATTTCTCACTATCCTACTCTGTTATTAATGGGCAATAAATTAATCTTCCCCGAGTTGAATCTGTTTTGACCATGACGGTAATTGTTGAGTGACCTCCCTGTCTTTATCTTGACCAATGAGCTTTTCCATCTAATTTTCTTCCCCTGTCTTGCTGAGGAGGGGGAGTGAGAGAGTGGCTTGGTGGATACCTGGTGGCCATCCAAGGTTAACCCACCACAATATGAATATTCAATAACTTGAATTAATATAAATTTATATGAGCTATTACACAGATTTCATAGTAATCCACTTTTAGAATTGTGCATATATATTTCTGGTGGTTTGCAAATATTCTAGTTCAAGAAATAAACCCTGAAAACTGCATGTCTTTTTATGTAGCTATTTTAGTTGCAGAAAAATAAAATTGATAAAAACAGGGGAAAAGAGTTTCTTTAGCAGCCTTGTACAAAATCAGTTCTTCGCTACACCTATTGAAATGCATCATTCTGTCTTGCTGTGATTGTTTATTTTCCCCAAATTAACAGGCACCTACCTGTTGCTGAACTGGTACCTGCTGTACTACCTGTGTTGGTACTGCTGCCTGGCCAGCCACAGATGTCTGTAAAGTCACAGTCGAACCTGTGTCTGACCCAGTCTCTGATGTCTGCATCGTGGTCTCTGAATAAAATTAAAATGTAAGATTAGAAGTTCAGCACAAACTTTTTTGCTTTTTGTCACTTATCCTTATTAAGATTTAAAAGAAGAATATTTATCCCAAACCAACCTAGGGATTAGCTAAAGATTGTTTCCTGTACTATTTATTACATGAGTACATGGATATACTTCATTTATTTTCTTAAAATTTTTTCAGGCCTAAAATATTAGAAATTTCACATTAGATATTATTGCTTTGTCTAATCTAAGGTCTGCTTAGAATTTGCAGCACATCAAGAAGAGAGAATACTATAAACTTTGGACTTCAAGATTTTTTTTAGCAATTTACATTCTGCTTTGTAACAGCAAATACATTTATATAGTCGTAAACAAGGTACATGCAGAACTACTTACTGCTTTGATTTAAATAAATTTTAGAAAAAAAATGCATTCACAAACCTGATTCTTTTCTAACTACACTCGTATACATTAGGTGCAACTGTTGTCAAATTTTGAAAGGAGACTCAAAACCTTATACCATATTAAGACAACACACTTTAAGCTGCCTATATGTACAAACATAATTCTAGAAGCTGCCCATATAAATATTTACTTCTTAATTAAGCATGCCTTCACACAAAGACTTGTAAAAATCAATGCATTAAACTGAACGCTGGAGACATTTCATATCAACTCATCACAGTTATGAAGAACTAGAAGAGTAATTTTTATAAAAATCACAATAAAAGTAAATTATAGTACCTCCAATATTGGAGGTACTATACAGGTACTAATTGGAGGTACTAAGCTATAAAGGGCTTTTCTAAATTATATTAAAAGCAAAAGGAGGACCAGAGAAAACATTGGTCCGTTACTTGATGAGGATGGTCCTGGTTTCGGCTAAGATAGAATTAATTTTCCTCCTTGTAGCTGGTAGGGTGCTATGTTTTAGCATTTAGGATGAGAATAATAGTGATAACATGCTGATGTTTTAGTTGTTGCAGAGCAGTGCTTACACTAAGCCAAGGACTTTTCAGCTTCTCACTCTGTCCTGCCAGTGGGCAGGCTGAGGGTGCATCAGGAGCTGTGAGGGGACAGAACCAGGACAGCTGACCCAAACTGGCAGGGGAGGGCACGACACCACTGTTTGGGGACAGGCTGGGCGTCGGTCAGTGGATGGTGAGCAATTGCATTGTACATCACTTGCTTTGAACATATTATTATTATTAATATTATCATCATTATTGTTATTATTTCTCTTTCTTTTCTGTCCTAATAAATTGACTATATCTGAACCCACCAGCTTTTACTTTGTTTCCCGATTTTCTCCCGCATCCCACTCGTAGCAGGGGGGTGAACAAATGGCTGTGTGGTGCTTAGCTGCCTGCCGGGTTAAACCACAACAGTCACCCTGCAAATAGGGATGTATATAGGGATGTATATAAAGCAGAGGCATTTAATGCCTTCTTCACCTCTGTCTTCAACGCTGACGATGGTGCCCTTTCCCTGCAGCAGCCCATACAGTGCTGTGCTCTGCACTTGTAGCTAGAACAGCAGTGGTATCACACCAGTGTTGTGTCTGCTGCTGAGCAGTGCTGGCACAGCATCAGAGCTCTCTCTAACCCTCCTGGGGGGGGGCAAAAAAGTGAGAAAGGAACATCACCAGGGCAGCTGACCTAAACCAACCAAAGGGATATTCCATACCATATGATGTCACACTCAGCAATAAAAGGTGGAAAAAGGAAGAAAATGAGAGGGGTGGGCTCTCGTTACGAAAATGTCTGTCCTCCTGAACACCGGCTACGTGCGTTGAGGCCCTGCTTCAAGGACATGGTCAAGCAATGCTCGTTGGTGGGAAGTAGAGAGTAATTTATTTCCTTTGCACTTCCACACACCCTTTGCTTGTTTGTTTTTGCCCTTTGCCCAATGTGGGGCTCAGGGGTTGAGATAACAGTAGAACTAATTAAAACGCTTACGACTAACACACTTACTTGCTAGACACCATGTTCTGTTTCCTGTTAATATTTTCCTGTTTGATCATATCTCATGTAATCTGTGCCATGTTCTCCCTTCTCCTCTATATCCCATCGGAGAGCGTGCTAAAATCTGTGTTCCTTTTTTTTCTTTTTAGTTTGTTGTGCTGTAAAGCACTGGCCTTGAGTTTAATCTGGCATTTAGACCCTGCATTGTTATAATTTTGGTCTCTTTTAGAGAATATTCAGAATTACACTGCCTTCCTTTCCTCATCTGGAAGTCAGTTTATGAATAATATCAGGAATTGTACCTCCTTCTTCTTTCCCAGGGGGCTAATTATAACATTTTTTGAGTACTTTGAGTAGCAATGTGTAATCAATATACTCCTATTACTAAATCTGCATAATGTGTTTCCTCTTCTCTCTAAGGTTAATCAATTAGTTAGAAATCTCACCAAGGAATTTGCCCCGAGACAGTGTGGTGGCGGGTGGCAAGGTGTGAGGGAGGATATGGGCAGGTATCTGTCACGGTTGTCTCCTCGGATAGTTTTGAACTTCACTCCTGAACAAGTGCAAAATCCTAAAAACCTGACGGAATGCTTGCAAGTCATATGCCCTGACCCTGACAATGCCAGAGAACGACAGCTTACAGCACTGTGTTGGGTTCTGTCTTACGCCTATCAAGCAGTAATTAACACTACCCAGCACCCTCCATGGGAGGAGAAGGTCTCTGAATCTGATGACCAGATAACACACACTGTGGCTAACCCAGAGGACCAACCATCTATGGTATAAGTTGCCCCCATAGTCAAGACAAAACAATGGAAGCGGAGGTCAGCTCGTTTAGCAAGGGAAGAAGCTCCTCCTAAGAAGGAGGGAGAAGGGGAAAAGGCAGGCACCTCTAAAGCAGAGCCATCACAAAAACAGCAGGAAGAAGAGATGGAAATCATAAATGAATCAGAAACCACCCAATCCCTATCCCTGAGTGAGTTGCGAGAAATACGAAAGGATTTCAGTTGACACCCAGGTGAGCGCATCCTCACCTGGCTGCTTCGAAGCTGGGACACTGGGGCCAGTAGCCAGGAACTAGAAGGCAAGGAAGCCAAGCAGCTGGGATCCCTCTCTAGAGAAAGGGTCATTGACAGAGTAATTGGGAGAGAGGCACAGGTTCTCAGCCTCTGGAGGCGACTCCTGGCAGGTGTGAAAGAAAGGTATCCCCACAAGGAAGATATTCTATATCAAATAGGCAATTGGACCGCCATGGAGAAAGGTCTCCAGCACCTGTGGGAATTAGCTGTGCTGGAGATGGTTTATAGTGATTTGGACAATGCCCAGACACCTACAGATCCCGATGAAGTCCAGTGCACAACATCCATGTGGCATAGGTTTGTGCAGGGTGCACCATCATCACATGCTAGCACGCTGGCAGCAATTAATTGGGATGAGGGGATGGGACCAGCAGTGGATGCTCTGTCCTGACAGCTTCAAAAATATGAAGACAATCTCTCTGTTCCACTACGGGCCTGCATCTTGGCTATGGAGAAACTGTCCCAAAGGCTCCACCACCTCGTAGAACAATCATCTCCCTCCTCGCCCAGATGGAGTAACATTTCAGCCACTAAGAATCGGTATTTTCCTGCTCAAGGAAGAGTACCAGGGACACACACCATGTGGCACCTTGTGGTCTTATCTGCGTGACCACAGGGAAGATATGAGGAAGTGGGATGGTGAACCTACCTCAATCCTAGCAGCTGGAGTACATGAACTGCGAGGAAACACAGCAGCAAAAAGGGGGTCTCCTAGGAAAAATGCTGCTCTGTCTTCTGTTGGACAGTTCCCCAGAGGCAGTAGAAGGCCTGATGTAATTCTTGACCCTGATGAAGGGACCTCTGCTTCGCATCTGCAAGAATTAAGTGGCAGACACTCCAATCAGGACTAGAGGGGCCCTGCCTCTGGCCAGGTAAAGGAGAGGGATAACCTTGTGGGGTTCTGGAGAATGCATGTTCCAGGCTATAGTCATCTTGTGAGTCCTCTATATCGAGTGAAGAGGAACTCTTTCGAGTGGGGCCCCGAGCAACAAAAGGCCTTTGAACAAATCAAACAAGAACTAGCTCGTGCAGTAGCCCTTGGGCCTGTTTGTACAAGACCATCTGTGCAGAACATACTTTACACTGCAGCTGGGGAGCATGGCCTCACCTGGAGCCTCTGGCAGAAGACCCCAGGAGAAGCTCGAGGTCGACCTCTGGGGTTCTGGAGCCAGGGCTATCGAGGATCAGAAGCCAATTACACCCCAACTGAAAAGGAGATACTAACAGCATATGAGGGGGCTTTGAGCTGCTTCAGAAGTTGTTGGTACAGAAGCACAGCTCCTCTTGGCACCACGGCTACCTGTGTTACATTGGATGTTCAAAGGGAAAATTCCCACTACACACCATGCGACTGATGCTACGTGGAGTAACTGGATAGCATTAATTATGCAGTGGCCCAAATGGGGAAACGCAACCACCCAGGAATACTGGAAGAGACCATGGACTGGCCGGAAGGCAGAGATTTTGGAGTATTGATTGAAGATGTAACTCATGGGAAAGAGGCACCACCATACAATGAGTTGCCAGAAGACAGAAAGCAGTATGTGTTGTTCAATGATGGATCCTGTTGTGTGATAGGGAGCCATCGGAAGTGGAAAGCTGCTGTGTGGAGTCCCACATGACAAGTTGTGGAGGCCATGGAAGGGGAAGGTGAGTCGAGTCAGTATGCAGAAGTGAAAGTCATACAACTGGCCCTAGAAATTGCTGAAAGAGAAAAGTGGCCAGTACTGTATCTCTATGCTGACTCATGGATGGTGGCAAATGCCCTGTGGGGGTGGTTACAGCAATGGAAACAGAGCAACTGGCAGCACGGAGGTAAACCTATCTGGGCTGCTACCCTGTGGTAAGATATTGCTGCCTGCATAGAAAACCTGGCTGTAAAGGTACGTCATGTAGATGCCCGCATGCCCAAGAGTCGTGCCACTGGAGAACATCAGAACAACGGAGAGGTAGATCGAGCTTCAGAAAGAGAAGAGGCTCAGGTGGACCTGGACTGGGGATGTAAGGGTGAGCTGTTTGTAGCTCGATGGGCCCATGAAACATCAGGACATCTGGGGAGGGATACCACATACAGATGTGCTCGTGATCGAGGGGTGGACCTGACCATTGATGATGGCCCTGGGACCCCAGGTGCCCTGAGTTGCAGGACCATGATTATGGGAACAATAAATTCCCAGCAAACCCCAAACCTATGTGGGATTTGCTGTTCCAGCTGGATGTATACAAGTCTCTGGGGCCCAATGGGATTCATCCCAGGATACTCAAAGAGCTGGCTGATGTCATCACAAAACCTTTCTTGATTACTTTTCAACAGTCTTGGGAATCTGGAGAGGCCCCTGTTGAATGGAAGCTGGCAAACATTGTTCCAGTTTTCAAGGGCAAGAAAGAAGACCCTGGTAATTACAGGCCTGTCAGTTGTAATCTTTTTGGATTTCAGCAGAGCTTTCAATACTGTTTCTCACAGTATCCTTCTGGACAAAATGTCCAGCATTCAGCTTGATAAAAACAATATGATGTGTCAACAATTCTCTTTATTTTTAATTAAAGTTAATTAAAATTAACTTAGTCCTTTCTCCAGATCACTTATAAAAATAAAGAAAATTAATTTCAATTCTCTTAAAGTTAATTTTAAAATTTAATTTATTAAATTAAAATTTTTAAAAATAATGCATTAAATTAAAAAATTAAAAATTTCAAAAAATAACTTTCTCTTAATGTTATTTTTTTTTTCCTCTTAAACTCCTTACTAATTTTTATCCTACTGAACAAAATGTCCAGCATACAGCTAGATAAAAACATAATAAGTTGGGTGAATAATTGGCTGACGGGTAGGTTTCAAAGGGATAAGGTAAATGGGGTTACATCAGGCTGGCAGCCGGTCACCAGTGGGGTCCCCCAGGGCTCCATTTTAGGGCCAGTTAAATGCGTGAATACAAAAAGGAGGACCAGAGAAAACATAGGTCCACTACTTGATGGGGATGGTCACCTCACAAACAAGGACATAGGCAAAGCAGAGATGTTTAATGCCTTCTTTGCCTCTGTCTTCGATGCCGATGATGGGCTTCGGGACCCTGGGTGCCCTGAGTTGGAGGACCGTGACAGTGGGAATGATAAACTCCCAGCCAACCCTGAACGTGTGCGGGATTTGCTACTCCACCTGGATCCATACAAGTCCATGGGTCTGGATGGGATTCATCCCAGGGTATTCAAAGAGCTGACTGACGTCATCGCAGGACCTCTCTCAATTATTTTTCAACGGTCTTGGGAATCTAGAGAGGTCCCAGTAGACTGGAAGCTGGCAAATGTTGTGCCAATTTTCAAGAAGGGCAAGAAAGAAGACCCTGGTAACTACAGGCCTGTCAGTCTCACGTCAGTGCCTGGTAAAATTATGGAGAAGATTATCCTGGGAGTTATTGAAGCACACCTGGGGGACAATGCAGTCATAGGTCACAGCCAGAATGGGTTCACAAGGGGTAGGTCCTGTTTAACAAATTTGATTTCCTTTTATGATAAGATCACCCATCTAGTCCATCAAGGGAAACCAGCTGATGTGATCTTTTTGGACTTCAGCAAGGCTTTTGACACAGTTTCCCATAGGACCTACTGGACAAAATGTCCAGCATACAGCTAGACAAAAACATCATATGATGGGTGAGCAATTGGCTTATGGTTAGGGCTCAAAGGGTTATGGTAAATGAGGCTACATCAGTCTGGCGATGTTTTCAGTAAATTTTCTGATGATACTAAACTGGGAAGAGTTGCTTACTCTGTTGAGGGTGGAAAGGCCTTGCAGAGAGATCTGGACAGACTGGAGAGCTGGGCAATCACCAACCACATGAAGTTTAACAAGAGCAAGAACAAGGTCCTGCACCTGGGAAGGGGCAACCCTGGCTATACGCACAGACTGGGTGACAAGATGCTGGACAGCAGCCCCAAAGAGAGGGATTTGAAGGTTTTCGTTGATAGCAAGTTTAATATGAACCAGCAGTGTGCCCTGGCAGCCAGGAGGGCCAACCGTATCCTGAGGTGTATCTGGAGAACAAGTCCTACAAGGAGCATCTGAGGGAGCTGGGCTTGTTCAGCCTGGAGAAAAGGAGGCTCAGGGGTGACCTTATCGCTCTTTACAGGTACCTTAAAGGAGGCTGTAGCGAGGTGGGGGTTGGTCTATTCTCCCACGTGCCTGGTGACAGGACGAGGGGGAATGGGCTTAAGTTGCGCCAGGGGAGTTTTAGGTTGGATGTTAGGAAGAACTTCTTTACCAAAAGGGTTGTTAGACATTGGAACAGGCTGCCCAGGGAAGTGGTGGAGTCACCATCCCTGGAAGTCTTCAAAAGACGTTTAGATGTAGAGCTTAGGGATATGGTTTAGTGGGGACTGTTAGTGTTAGGTCAGAGGTTGGACTCGATGATCTTGAGGTCTCTTCCAACCTAGAAATTCTGTGATTCTGTGATTCTGTGAAGCATGGCATCGCTAGTTGGTCGAGGGAAGCGCATTGCTTCAGGCTCCCCAGGGACATAGTCACGGCACCAAGCCTGTTGGAGTTTAATAAGTGTTTGGACTATGCTCTCAGTCACATGGTCTGATTTTTTGCCTAGACCTGTGTGGAGCCAGGAGTTAGACTTGATGATCCTTGTGGGTCCCTTCCATCTCAGGATATTCTATGGTTCTATATTCTATTCTATAGTTAACAACTGGCTGGATGGCCGGGTCCAAAGATTGGTGTTGAATGGAGTGAAATCCAGCTGGTGACCAGTCACTAGTGGTGTTCCCCAGGTGTCAGTGTTCACAGAATCACAGAATGGCCGAGGTTGGAAGGGACCTCTGACGAGGTCTAGTTCAACCCCCCTGCTGAGCCAGATCACCCAGAGCACATTGCGCAGGATGGCATCCAGGCAGGTTTTGAATATCTCCACAACCTCTCTGGGCAACCTGTACCAGTGCTCTGTCACCCTCACAGTAAAGAAGTGCCCCCTCATATTCAGATGGAACCTCCTGTGCTTCCGTTTGTGCCTGTTGGCTCTCATCCTGTTGCTAGGTACAACTGAAAAGAGACTGGCTTCATCCTCTTGACACCCTCCCTTCAGACATTTATATACATTGATGAGGTCTCATCAATGGCCCACCTCTTTCAGCCTGTCCTCGTACGAGAGGTGCTCCAGTCCTATAATCATCTTAGTAGCCCTCCTCTGAACTCGCTCTAGTAGTTATATGTAGCTCTAGTAGCTCTAGTAGCTCTATGTTCCTCTTGTACTGGGGAGCCCTGAACTGGTCCCCCACAAGCAGTGGCCTCTGCCAGATCACGTGCTCCACCATGGGCTCCTCTCCACCAGGTCTGGCCTTGAGTCTGCTCCTGTGGGGGCTCTCCATGGGCCACAGCCTCCTTCAGGCCACATCCACCTGCTCCACTGTCGGCTACTCCATGGGCTGCAGTGCATAGATCTGCTCCGCCATAGTACACCATGGGTTGCGGGGGGACAACCTGCTTCACCATGGTCCTCTCCACAGGCCATAGGGCAACTTCTGCTTCAGAACCTGGAGCACCTCCTCCCCCTCCTTCTTCACTGACCTTGGTGTCTGCCTCATTGTTTCTCTCCCATTTTTTTTCGCTCCTCTCTCCCAGCTGCTGTTGCATAGCTGTTTTTTCCTTTTCTTAAATCTGCTCTCACAGAGGCGCAACCAGAGTTGTTCATGTCTCACCTCTGCCCAGCAGCAGGTCCCTTTTGGAGCTGGCTGAAACTGGCTCTTATCTAACATGGGGCAGCTCCTGGGCTCTTCTCACAGAGGCCATCCCTGCAGCCCCGTGCTACCAAGTCTTTGCCATGTTGTCGTGGTTCCGCTCGAGTGGGCAGCCACTCCCACAGCAGCTGGGAGAGTGAGAGGAGTGAGGACCATGGTGAAGCAGGATGTCCCCCTGCAGCCCATGGAGTACCACAGACCGCAGGGGACTTCTGCTCCGGCGCCTGGAGCACCTCTCCCCCTCCTTCTTCACTGACCTTGGCGCCTGCAAGGCTGTTCCTCACTCCTCTCACTCTCCCAGCTGCTGTGTGGCGCAGCGTTTTTTTCCCTGTCTTAAATATGCTCTCACAGAGGCGCAAAACAACATCGCTTATTGGCTCGGCTCTGGTCAGCAGTGGGGCCCTTCCCAAACATGGGGCAGCTTCTAGATCCTTCTCACAGAAACCACCCCTATGGCCCCCTGCTACCAAAACCTTGCCACGTAAACACATGTAAGCCGAATACACACACTTGAAAAGTCTTATTCAAAGTGTTGTGCTTTCTTCAGAATTCAGGTTTTTATATTAATTCTTCCTTAGGTTAACAATGAAGTTTAGACTTTCCTTTTGAAGTATATGAGTTAATAGTGGAGAAGAACAAGTAGGAAAAATTGCTGTTGGACAGAATTTAATAGACTCTTCTAAGATTACACTGAAATTTTTAGGACCTATTCTGACAAGGGCATGTGTCTCCAATGTTAGTACTCCACTTTCCATATTACAGAATTGCAGCACAATACTGCCTTCTGTGTTATTTAGGAATTGTGAGAACAGGTATATTCCATGACTCAGGATTGTTTAGAAGCTATTAGATGCACTGAAGCACTAGTCAGTCATTTTTTATAAGGTAAACTAACCTATATTTCTGGTGTTTGCGTTTACAGATACAGCAAGTACAGACTGTGCAACCAGTACAGCATGTCTACCCACCCCAGATTCAGTACGTGGAGGGAAGTGACACAGTCTACACAAATGGAGCTATGTAAGTTGGTTATTGATCAAATTTATAATGTTTACTAAAATATGAATTTAAATGCACATTCTTTTAATGACGTCATATGGACTACTGTATTTTAAGTAGCAAAGTCAAATTATGAGCCCTCAGATGTTGCAATTCACATATAATAGAACAAATATAGTTTTTCCTTTTTTTTTTCTAAAGAAAAGTATTTCCAATCCTTTGTTTCATGTTTGAACTTCAACCTAAATATGACATAGCATAGAAGTAAAAATGTTGCTACTTGTAGATCTTAAATGACATTCAGTGTATATTTGCATAAAGTAATGAAAAGCGTAGTAAGCTTTGTTTACCTCGGATTGTATCATTCTCTGTGGAATGGAATGGAATGGAATGGAATGGAATACAATACTACATCCCGAGTACACCTGGGGGACAGTGCAGTCATAGGTCACAACCAGAATGGGTTCACGAGGGGTAGGTCCTGTTTAACAAATTTGATTTCCTTTTATGATAAGATCACCCATCTAGTCCATCAAGAGAAACCAGCTGATGTGATCTTTCTGGACTTTGTTGCTCTAAAAACACTTTGTTGCTCTAAAAATCAGAGTGCTTAAAGTAAAATGGAAAGTAAGTTGCTGGTTAAAACTCTCACCCATCCCCCAACCCAGAATGTGATAAACCCCATTTACCCTTCTATTATCATATCTTAGTCTTGGATATTGAATCTCTGGCCTTGAAGCTTTGTTTTCTTTTAGGAATAAAACAGTTTCACAGAAGATCCCATCTGAAGGAAATTATTGAGATTTTTCTCACAATTTGGGGGCTCGTCTGGGATCTTGTCGCCTACTGAAGAATTCTTGCCACCACAGACTGGAAGATGCACCCCACTGATTTCAGTGGTACCATCGGGGGTGGTGGGTTGTCTCGGGATGGCTGGCAAAGGACCGATACTATTAATCTGAAGACAGGTTCTGCGAAGCTCTGGGGAGAAGGGAGGCCAGCACTGACACACCACAGGCACAGCTCAGACACAGTACAGGCACAGGGATAACTGCTAATAACCCGGACCAGGAAGTCCGTGCACGGACCGAGGTAAGGCAAACTTTACCGTATATTGCCCCGGGGTGGGTTCGGGGAGACTCTTGTGTGGAGTGTGAATGAGACGCACTTTTAGTGCACAGCAAGTGTGGAGTCCCATTCCGTGAGATTCTGTAGTCCTGTGAGGGGACGAATGAAGTCCCCTCATCCGGAGATGGATGAAGCAAAAGATAGATGAGCAAAAGAGAGTCTCGGGGGTTTGGGCCCTTAGGTGTATGGTACCCCGAGCGGTGAAGTGAAGTGCTCGGCAGTATACCCCACCTCTCTCCTAATCCTAAGTGAAGGTGTGTGATACCCTGTGGGTGGTAAAGTCCACAGCAGCACGTCAGGAAGAGCTGGAGATTAAGGGTTCCAAGGGTCAGCAGGGTGGGGACAGAGACCCTGGGATTGTGCCCAAAGGGAGTCCTTTGGGGAAAATGATAAAGATTTGGAAAAACAACCCAAAAACTAGGGAAAAAGTTTTTTTAAAAAATTTAAAAATGATTAGATACTGTGTAAATGTCTGGCCTAAAAAGCCAATAAAGGAACTTCAGTATTTTGGCCAAAATACAGGTCTGATGAAAACTCAGGATTGAAATTTATATGTAAATGTTGGGAATTGGCACAAAGGATGTGGACATGAGTCCGTGGAACAGTTGTTCGATCTGAGCTTGTTCTAAGCAACCAGGAGTAGACCTCAGCAAATCTCATGGCCTGCTGTAGCTGAGCAAACCAAGCTACCAGAATAACTATGAGAAGCTCCCACGACAGTGATTCCCACATCGCCCAATTGAGGAATTCAGAAAAATATTGTTACCAGCAGCTGGCTTCAAGGACAAGATCTACGTGACTGCTAATCACAAGGGGGTTGTTTTCTTGCAGGTGGGGTTGTTTTCTTGTAGTTGTTTGTCTGAGTGCTTTTGACCAATAATCTTGTGTGAAACACTGTCTGCCCCTGTGTGGTGTAAATGCCTGAAGTAACTAGGAAAATAAAACTAACATTCACACTTTTAAGGAAAAGGTACAGCATTGAAGAGGCTTTCAGGGTAGGGCATAACTGCATTCCCTAGGCTCCCAACCTTAGATGCTATCGCACTGGGGAAACTTGGTGTGCTAGCTCTAAGGAACACCACAGAGCGTGGAGTGGAGTGGAGACACCACGGCTAGGCTCTGTAATCAGGTGGGGCCTCGATTGTTCTTGTGCACAAAGCTGCACTTTTTGCCACCCTAAGCCAAAGACCTGTCATGTTTTGACAAATGCTGTACCCTAGTGTATTTTTTGCTCATTATAATATCATTATAATACCAAAACACACCTACATCCCCAAAGCTACCCGCCTCCAAGGTGCGACCACCCCTCACTGAGCATGCGCTCTGAATTTCTCGGAGCCTATTACTTTAAACGGAGACGGGAAAACTTTACACCAATCATAACTAAGATATGCTTGACTAGAGCCACTCAAGCTCCACCTAAAAGATAGAAAATAATATAAATTGGCCCAAGAGAGAGGGGATGTTAGGGAAGATACCACCGTCAGGGGAGATACCATCCCGAGGACATACAACATCCTTAGGACCTCCTGACTCCTGGGATCAGTCGACGGGCTGAGCCTCTCTTCTCCCCCCATTGGGACGCCTTTGGGTGAGATCTGAATATTTGCTTATAAATCTCTATAGAGTCTTTGATCCTTTTAACGTGTTTATTTCTAGGCTGCGCACCTGTAACACCTGTAACACCTGTAACATCTATAACACCTATAACACCTGTATTTCATGCATACTAGCTTGCTTTTGCAGATAGTCACTATCACCGGCAATCCAAAAGAACCTGATTATCTGTTGCTGTAATAAACCATACTTGATTGCATTGTGATAGCTCTCATTAATGCAACTAGGGTGAGGGTGGTTATCCGTGATAGTTCAGTGTTCTGAATCTAACCAGACCCCCAGACGGTTAATGCATTGTTGGTGAATGTCTGCACGGACCCCCAGGCGGTTATTACGTTTTTGGTGAATGTCCGAACGGACCCCCAGTTTTGGTGAATGTCCGACTGGTTCAGTACTCTGAATCCAACCAGGCCCATAACGGTTAATCAGCTACACCCCTTTAACGCGACACCCTGTTAAGTTCACTATAAAAGTTAGGCTATTCGGGCAATAAAATGGAGAAGCATGATCTGACTCTACTGGTGTCTGTCGTGCTTTCAGCCGTGCTTCCTGCAACGCGCTCTAACAAATGGCGCCCGAACAGGCTGTGACCTGACCAGGAGAGACCCGAACAGGCTGAGACCAGCGGTGCCGGGACATCGCAGCGGAGCTGGACATCGGAGCGGCGCCGGGACATCGGAGCGGCGCCGGGAGCCCGGAGCGGTGCCGAGCCCGGAGCGGTGCCGAGGGACATCGGAGCGGCGCCGGCACATCGGAGCATCGCCGGGAGACCTGAGGCACACGGAGGGACTACCGCTGGACGGAGAGAGCCCTGAGAGACGCTGCAGAGCCACGGACGGCTCTGAGAGACACAGAGAGACCTGACAGAAACCGGAACACCTGAGAGGCATTGAGAAACTCCAAGCACCGACCCGGACAAAGGACTCACGGTAAGACACGGGGAAAAGAAACCGTGGGGAGTGTGGGAAAAGATCCGCGGGGAAACACGGGAAACGGAACCGCGCAGGGACGCGGGAAAAGGAGCCGCGGAAAACGCGGGACATTGAAATAATCGCGGTGCGATGTGGGACATCCGAGATCGAGTAGCTACGGGAGACCAGAGGCGTCAGTGGACAACGGCAGCCGACCCTCACCGTGTGGCGAGTCGGCACATAGCAGAGGGGCGACATCAGGACCCTGCAGCCTGTCTGACGTAACCATGGAGGCAGCGGCAGCAGCGGCTGTGCTGCTTCGCTCTAACATTCTCTTTATAAGAGGTTTATCTTGCAATGCAAAAAAGACTATTCGTCCCCAGATCGGTGTTATAACTATTACTAATGACGACTTAGCTCTATTGCAGGGCAGGAGTGCAGAGACGCGGATTACACTGCCAAATGACCACCGGCAGGCTCGTTCACAAACTGCTTCTAAGGTTGCAGCTGGCACTGCCTGCAGCCATATAGCAGACGTTACACTCTCTTTCCTAACTAGTAATCATGTGTCTCATCCATTTGTGGTGAATGGTCAGTGACAAAAAGAAAAGGGGGAGAGTAAGGGGCGACAAAGACAGAAACGGTACCAGGAGGATGCCACTGACACTAACAGCATGGGTAATAGGAGTGGTATAAGTGACAAAGGTGATGGTGTGGGGCGGCAGTGGGCGCTGCCGCGCTGCGGGGCGCTCTGCCTGCTGTTTGCCCCCACCTGCCTGTGCACTGCTGAGCTGTGTCATATGAGAACATGCCAGGTAAATGAAATCAGCTGTGGTCCTCAGTCAACCCAGTGTATCCCAGTGTCGTGGAAATGTGATGGTGAAAAAGACTGTGATAGAGATCCTGATTGCAAGGATGGAAGTGATGAAATTAACTGCCCTTCTCGGACCTGCAGGCCAGACCAGTTCAGATGTGAAGATGGGAACTGTGTCCACGGAAGAAGGCAGTGCAGTGGTGTGAGAGACGGTCTGGATGGCACTGATGAAGCAAACTGTAACAATGTTATTCAGTGCTCTGGACCTGGCAAATTCAAGTGCAGAAGTGGAGAATGCATAGATACCAATAAAGTGTGTAACCAGAAGAGAGACTGCAAGGACTGGGGTGATGAGCCCCTGAAGGAATGCAACATAAATGAATGTGACTGTCCGGCTGGGTTTGAGTTGGTAGACAAGAGAAACTGTGGAGATATTGATGAATGCCAAAACCCTGGTATCTGTGGTCAAATCTGTATCAACCTGAAAGGTGGCTACAAATGTGAATGTAGCCGTGGCTATCAGATGAATCCTGCTACAAGAACCTGGAAAGGGCCATACGGGTACAAAAATACAAACAACACCTGTGATTACAATGACACTGCTAAGCAGGGTTTAGGGGTTTATGGCACGGAGACAAGGGGTAACAACTACAGTGTTTGGAACAATTGTACAGCTTTGGCCTTACCTCCTGATGTTTTTCTGATTTGTGGGGATAGGGCCTGGCAAGGTATCGCTGCAAATGCTATCAGATGTCCATGTTACTTAGATAAACTCATTGTATTTGCTTCTAGCTTGTTACAGTTGCATGTAATTACCAGACATAAATGGGCATTGCTTGCACCGGATTGCAATGATAATGTTGAATTGTGTGGGGTTGAAGCTAGAGCGGCACTGGCAATTTTAGTGCCTGGAGTGGCATCTGCGGCTGCACGTAACAACTGCTCCGCTGCGGGGATCGGCTGCGGCGTGGACGCCCCTAGGTGCACCCTGAGCGTTTTGTTCAGAGGGGACTCCACTCGCAGCTGCTCACCGCAGGAGCAGATAAAGATCTCCTGAAGATGCAGACAAACAGTATGTTTTCAGCTGCTGGAGGGATACTAACTGGAGTGTTAATAATTGTATGTGTTATTCTTAAATGTCCAGGTATTTTGTGTTGAAAGTATTTGTGTAAGGGTAAGGTTTTAAAACAAAGTGTTGCAAGTCACTTCACGAGGAACACAATCATAGAATCATCATAGAATCATAGAATATCCTGAGTTGGAAGGGACCCTTAAGGATCATCAAGTCCAGCTCTTGACACCGCACAGGTCTACCCAAAAGTTCAGACCATGTGACTAAGTGCACAGTCCAATCTCTTCTTAAATTCAGACAGGCTCGGTGCAGTGACCACTTCCCTGGGGAGCCTGTTCCAGTGTGCAACCACCCTCTCTGTGAAGAACCCCCTCCTGATGTCAAGCCTAAATTTCCCCTGCCTCAGCTTAACCCCATTCCCGCGGGTCCTGTCGCTGGTGTTAATGGAGAAAAGGTCTCCTGCCTCTCGACACCCCCTTACGAGAAAGTTGTAGACTGCGATGAGGTCTCCCCTCAGCCTCCTCTTCTCCAGGCTGAACAGGCCCAGTGCCCTCAGCCGTTCCTCGTACGTCTTCCCCTCCAGGCCTTTCACCATCTTTGTAGCCCTCCTCTGGACACTCTCCAACAGTTTCATGTCCTTTTTATACTGTGGTGCCCAGAACTGCACACAGTACTCGAGGTGGGGCCGCACCAGCGCAGAGTAGAGCGGGACAATCACCTCCCTTGACCTACTAGCGATGCCATGCTTGATGCACCCCAGGACACGGTTGGCCCTCCTGGCTGCCAGGGCACACTGCTGACTCATATTCAACTTGCTGTCTACCACGACCCCCAGATCCCTCTCTTCTAGGCTGCTCTCCAGCGTCTCATCGCCCAGTCTGTACGTGCAGCCAGGGTTTCCCCGTCCCAGGTGCAGGACCCGGCACTTGCTCTTATTGAACTTCATGCGGTTGGTGATCGCCCAGCTCTCCAACCTATCCAGATCCCTCTGCAAGGCCTTTCCACCCTCAACAGAGTCCACAACTCCTTCAAGTTTGGTGTCATCAGCAAACTTGCTCAAAATACCTTCTATTCCTACATCCAGATCGTTTATAAAAATATTGAAAAGTACCGGCCCTAAAATGGAGCCTTGAGGGACCCCACTGGTGACCGCCCGCCAGCCTGACGCAGCCCCATTCACCATAACCCTTTGGGCCCTGCCCGTTAGCCAATTGCTCACCCATCGTATGATGTTTTTATTTAGCTGTATGGTGGACATTTTGTCCAGTAGGATCCTATGGGAAACCGTGTCAAAAGCCTTGCTGAAGTCCAAAAAAATCACATCAGCTGGTTTCCCTTGGTCCACCATACGGGTGATCTTATCATAAAAGGAAATCAGGTTAGTTAGGCAGGACCTACCCTTCACAAACCCATGCTGGCTGGGACCAATGACTGCTTTGTCCCCCAGGTGCGCCTCAATAAGTTCGAGAACCATCTTCTCCATGATTTTACCAGGCACTGACGTGAGACTGACAGGCCTGTAATTGCTAGGGTCTTCTTTCTGACCCTTCTTGAAAATCGGCACAACATTTGCCAGCTTCCAGTCTACCAGGACCTCTCCAGATTCCCAGGATCGTTGAAAAATAATTGAGAGAGGTTCCGCGATGACGTCCGCCAGCTCTTTCAGCACCCGGGGATGAATCCCATCCGGACCCATGGACTTGTAGGGATCCAGGTGGAGTAGCAAATCCCGCACACATTCAGGGTCGGTTGGGAGTTTGTCGTCCCCACCGTCCTGGTCCTCCAGCTCAGGGCACCCTGGGTCCCGAAGCCCATCATCGGCATTGAAGATAGAGGCAAAGAAGGCGTTAAGCGTCTCTGCTTTGCTTATGTCATTGTCTGTGAGGAGACCTTCCCTATCAAGGAGCGGCCCTATGTATTCTTTAGTTCTCCTTTTTCCATTCACATATCTAAAAAAAACCTTTTTATTTTCTCTCACAGACACAGCCAGCTTCAACTCTAGGTGTGCTTTGGCCACACGAATTTTCTCCCTACAAACACGAACAGCATCCCTGTATTCTTTCCATGTCACCGGGCCCTCCTTCCAGTAGCGAAACCTCCTGGAGGTTCATGAAGCAATGAGAGACAATACTTGTTTGTTTGCTTATCATTCTAAATTATATTGGCCGCACATATTGTTTGCTTATCATTCTAAATTATATTCTTGTGGTATGATTGAGGTTGTGGTATGATTGAGATTGAGATGTGCCAGAGGCCTCTGGGTGTGCGATTGTGCTCTGGGTGTGCGATTGTGCTGTGTACTGTGTGAGTGAGAGCGTGCTTTTGCCATAGTGCAGGAAGGAAGGTTGCCATAGTGCAGGTTATTGCCATAGTGCAGGAAGGAAGGTTGCCATAGTGCAGGTTATTGCCATAGTGCAGGATATTTCCATAGTGCAGGAAGGAAGGTTCCCGGGATATTGCCATAGCGCAGGATATTGCCATAGTGCAGGCTAAAATCATAGGAAATTAGTGCCAGCAAAAATCATAGGAAAATGGAGGACGAAGTAGCCCTGGATTTATTACAGCGCTTTTTAGAAAAACGGGGAGTAGATTGTAAACAACTAGTGGGACTAGTTGCGATTGGTCGAGCAAAATCATGTTTCACAAGTACGGAGTCATTGTTTGAAGTAGCTGCTTGGAGAAATTTAAGGGAATGCACTGTTTAAACCTTTGTGATCATAATGAGTTAACTCACAAATTCATTACTTTCCTGAAAGAGCACAGGAGAAAGACTCAATATGGTATCAATCCTTTCAATCAATGGTTCACTGATTTGTTTGAAACAATGCATAGATGGTTACTGGGATTAGTCAAAGAGGGATTAAGGATTCTGTTTGCTGTAGTGTCACTCATCATTGCATGTGATATTGTGATAAATGTGGTTAAAGGGTCTATTGCAAAGTGTTTTCATGCTCTTGATTATAGTAATTGTAGTGTTAGCAAAGTGGACTAAAGCAGCCATAGAATCTGCACATGCTGAAGACGACCGTGAAGAGGTTCCTGATAATCATTCTGACAATGATGTGGGCTGCAACACCTCAAGGACTGCCAAAGACAGCCGTCGATCCTAAGGAGAATGTCTGGGTATCCCTGGCTAGGGAACTGAATACCACCACCTTCTGTGCAAGTCTAGCCAGCCCTAGCACACCTTCTGTTACATACCTTGGCGGGGTACCATTCATTGACTATAGTAATTGCAGTGTTATTAGGTTTAAGTTGTGTTTAAGTTGTGTTACCATTAAGTGATTAGGTTTAAGTTGTGTTACCATTAAGTGAGTAGGTTTAAGTTGTATTACCATTAAGTGATTACAGTAATTGTAGTGTTATTAGGTTTAAGTTGTGTTATGTCATTGTAGTTGTGTTATGTCATGTATTCGACATCTGATGGAGAAAACCTTCGGCCAAGTACTGCTCGTACAAAAAGAAAAAGGGGGAATTGTTGGGAATTGGCACAAAGGATGTGGACATGAGTCCGTGGAACAGTTGTTCGATCTGAGCTTGTTCTAAGCAACCAGGAGTAGGCCTCAGCAAATCTCATGGCCTGCTGTAGCTGAGCAAACCAAGCTACCAGAATAACTATGAGAAGCTCCCACGACAGTGATTCCCACATCGCCCAATTGAGGAATTCAGAAAAATATTGTTACCAGCAGCTGGCTTCAAGGACAAGATCTACATGACTGCTAATCACAAGGGGGTTGTTTTCTTGACTGCTAATCACAAGGGGGTTGTTTTCTTGCAGGTGGGGTTGTTTTCTTGTAGTTGTTTGTCTGAGTGCTTTTGACCAATAATCTTGTGTGAAACACTGTCCGCCCCTGTTAAGTTCACTATAAAAGTTAGGCTATTCGGGCAATAAAATGGAGAAGCATGATCTGACTCTACTGGTGTCTGTCATGCTTTCGGCCGTGCTTCCTGCAACGCGCTCTAACATGTAAACAATAAGGTTCCGTTTTCTGAGGAGGAATCAAGTTATGCTCCCTGTAATCCTAATATTGCAGCGGAGGCAATGGCAGGTGCTCCAGGAGGGGAGACAGGGACTACAATTGATGCTGTCCCTGGAGAAATTGCTCCGGGGAGCACAGAGCGGCAGGAGTGGAGGCGGGGGTGGGTCCCGGTGGGGCCTCGGGGTCATGTGGGGGTGCTGTGGGGCCCATGCCACTCCCCCCTTACCAGTAGAGAGGTTAGGAGTTTTAAGAAGGAAATTAAGTATTTAATTGGGGGCCTAGCAGAACAGTCAAATTCGTTTCTAAGGCCTAATTTGTATTCCTGGGGGGGAAACGTCAATCTTGAGTATGTTATTCCCTGAAGAAGAATATTTAGGAGGGAAATAGAGGAGGCAGCTATGCAAGAACGGGAAAGAACTAACACCCTCCCCTCCCAGACCTAGAGTAATTCCGATAGAGTGGAAATATCTTCTTATCCAACTGAGATAATAACAATCTACAACATAGAAATCCTATGAGAGACTCGAGGTCAAAATGAGAAAGTACTTGGGGATGAATCTTGAGGACTCAGTAGCCCAAGGGCTCTTTAAAGTTCGTTTTGTGATTAAAACCTGGCCAGATGTACAGAAAAAGCTCCAGAAGCTGTGAGGATGGACAGTGTAGGCAGTATGAAGGTGTATGCCAGGAGGGGAGATGAGAAGGGAAAGCAGAGAGTAAAACAAATGGTATTCACAGTGTACTGGGTAGTGAGGCAGAGGGGGAGAGCAGCAGGAGCAGCAGTCAGTCTGTGGTGCTTCGTTTCCACTGCTCCTTCATGGTCACTCTCCCCCCTGCTCTATTGTGGGGTGCCAACCTTCCTGGGCTGGTCATGTGTAGGTTTCTCCACGACAGCGAAAAATGGGCTCTTTGGGAGCTGCTCAGTGTGGGGTGCCTCTCATTGGGTGCCGACCTTCCTGGGCTGTTCCTGAATGGGCTGCAGCATGGAGATCTGCTCCGCTGCGGTACACCATGGGCTGTGAGGGGGTCTGCCTTCCCCACCAGGGGCTTCTCTGTGGGCCACAGGGGGGCTTTGGCTCCAGCACCTGGAGGACCTCTGCACTGCACTCCTCCTCCTCTGCACTGACCTTGGTGTCTGCAGGGAGGTTTCTCACTCCTCACTCTCCCAGCTGCTGTTGTGCAGCAGTTTTTTGTTTTTTGTTTTTTTTTTTCCTTTTCTTGGATGTGCTTTCATAGAGATTTAAACTGCATTGCTCATGGCTTGACTCTGGGCAGTGGTGGGCCCCTTTGGAGCCGGCTAAAACTGGCCCTTATCTAACATGGGGCAGCTGCTGGATTCTTCTCAGAGGAGCTACCACTGCAGCCACCCCTGCTGCCAGAACCTTCCCATGTGAACCCAATACACTGAGGCAGCTAGGTCATTACTGGCCTGTAAAGTGTCAAGGCTTAAATTAACTAATGAAACCCTAAATGTGATGGGGGTAGAAGGGACTGGCATAACAGTTTTTGGGGACACCAAGCTGAGACTAGGGATAGAATGATCACTGGGCAATTACTGTATATACACAAGGCATGGACTAACTTGTTGGAAAAGGATTTGATAATGAAATTGGGCATTCAAATAGTAAATTGTTAGGCTGGAATAACGGTGTTATTAATGGAGTGCTCTCAGACCCTGAGAGCAAAGGTATATTTGCCTTTGAGTGGAAAGACCCTGAAATGGGGCAGAAGCAGCAATAAATATGGACAACTTTACCTCAGGGGTTTACAGGGACACCAATTTACTTGGGCAAGTTCTAAAACAAATTTTGGAGTAAATCCAACCTCCAAAGGAGGTGTTATGTGGATGATCTTTTATTGTCAGGACAGGAGAAAACAGTTGTGAAGGAAGCCACTAACAAGCTATTTGACTTTCTGGGAAAACAGGGCTTGAAAGTATTGGGAAAATAAATTACAATATCTAGAAAGAGAAGTCAAGTATTTAGGGCATCTATTGTCTGAGGGAGAATAAAGAATAAATCCAGAGAAGATTCAGAGAGGATTCAGGGAATTGTTGAGCTACCCCTACCCAAAACTAAAAAGAAGTAAAAGTTTTAAGAGAAAGAGGTTTTTAAGGAATTAGGAGTTTCAAATTTGCAAAGGAAAATAGATAATCCCTGATGGGAGAGAAATGCTGAATAAACCGCTAATGAGGCAAATATTAACTGTTTTGCATCAAGAGGGTCATTGGGGAATTCAAGCAACGTGTGACACTGTGCTATGGAAATATATATGTGTAGGAACATATATATATTCTGGCTGAACAAGTTTGAAGGAGTTGTGTAGTATGTCAAGAGGTAAATAGGAAAATTATCCCTAGTCAGCCCAAAGGGGGGCGAGAACCAGGAATTCAACGCTTCCAAAATGTACAGGTAGATTTTACAGAACTCCGAACACAAGAAAGAAGACCCTGGTAACTACAGGCCTGTCAGTCTCACATCAGTACCTGGTAAAATTATGGAGAATATTATCCTGGGAGTTATTGAAGCACACCTGGGGGACAATGCAGTCACTGGTCCCAGCAAACATGGATTCATGAGGGGTAGGTCCCGCCAGACAAATTTGATTTCCTTTTATGATAAGATCACCCATATAGTCCATCAAGGGAAACCAGCTGATGTGATCTTTTTGAACTTCAGCAAGGCTTTTGACACAGTTTCCCATAGGATCCTACTGGACAAAATGTCCAGCATACAGCTAGACAAAAACATCATACGATGGGTGAGCAATTGGCTGATGGGCAGGGCTCAAAGGGTTGTGGTTAATGGGGCCACATCAGGCTGGCTCTTCAATGTTTTTATAAATGATTTGGATGTAGGACTAGAAGGTGTATTGAGCAAATTTGCCGATGACACCAAACCTTGAGGAGTTGTGGACTCTTTTGAGGGTGGAAAGGCCTTGCAGAGAGATCTAGACAGATTGGAGAGCTGGGCGATCACCAACCGCATGAAGTTTAACAAGAGCAAGTGCCAGATCCTGCACCTGGGATGGGGCAACCCTGGCTATATGTACAGACTGGGCGATGAGACACTGGAGAGCAGCCCCGCAGAGAGGGATCTGGGGGTTGTGGTTGAAAGCAACTTGAAAATGAGCCAGAAGTGTGCTCTGGCAGCCAGGAGGGCCAACCGTAGCCTGGGATGCATCAAGCGTGGCATCGCTAGTTGGTTGAAGGAAGTGATTGTACCCCTCTACTCTGCACTGGTGCGGCCTCACCTCGAGTATTGTGTGCAATTCTGGGCAGCACAGTACAAGAAGGATGTAAAACTGTTGGAGAGTGTCCAGAGGAGGGCAACGAAGATGGTGAAGGGACTACAGGGGAAGACGTATGAGGAACGGCTGAGGTCACTTGGCCTGTTCAGGCTGGAAAAGAGGAGGCTGAGAGGAGACCTCATTGCAGTCTCCAGCTTCCTCGCGAGCGGGAGTGGAGGGGCAGGCGCTGATCTGTTCTCCTTAATCACCAGTGATAGGACCCACGGGAACGGTGTTGAGCTGAGGCAGGGGAGGTTTAGGCTGGACATCAGGAAGAGGTTCTTCACCGAGAGGGTGGTTGTACACTGGAACAGGCTCCCCAGGGAAGTAGTCACTGCACCAAGCCTGTTGGATTTTAAGAAGCGTTTGGACTGTGCACTTAGTCACATGGTCTAAAATTTTGGGTAGACCTGTGTGGTGCCAGGAGCTGGACTTGATAATCCTTCCAACTCAGGATATTCTATGATTCTGTTTGTAAATACCTTGTGTGGGAAACAAAGGGATATGGCCAACCTCTTTTCAGTGGTCTGTGGGGACAGGACAAGGGGCAATGGCCAAAAAATGGAGCACAGGAAGTTCCGCACCAACATGTGAAAGAACTTCTTCACGATGTGGGTGACGGAACACTGGAACAGGCTGCCCAGGGAGATTGTGGAGTCTCCTTCTCCGGAGATATTCAAGGCCTGTCTGGATGCCTACCTGGGCAACCTGCTCTAGAGAACCTGCTTTGGCAGGGGGGTTGGACTCAATGATCTCTGGAGGTTTCTTCCAACCCCTACAATTCTGTGATTCTGTGAGCAAAGATTTGGGACAAAAGAATAGAAGGAAGGGAACTATTTTGGTTAAATAACTGAAACTTGATATAAGAACTGAAATATAGTAGCATAGCCACCATTATTGAAAAATAGTTTTTGTTTAAATAGATTTTCTCACAAGATAGCAATAAAGATAGTAAACATTTCACCAATGTTAAGAGAGACTGTAATGATATAATCAAGTGTTACATAGATAAAAAGGAAACTGAGTCTAGATCTCTGGAAAAACTTAGTTCAGGAAGCACTTTTGAGAATCAGCTAGAGTGCAACAGATTGAGTTTAGATGAAGATATTTCAGAGACCTATTGTGGTGGTTTTACCTTGCTAGGCAGCTGAACTCCACCACAACCACTCTCTCACTACCCCTCCTCAGAAGAGGACAGGAAAAAGAAAAGGAAAGAAACAACTCACGGATTGAGATAAGGATAATTAAAGGGAAAAAATAATTATTAAGGAAAAATTATTATTAATTAAATAATTTAACTACAGGGAAAAAGGAAAAGGGGAAAAGGGAAAAATGAACAAACAAACAAACAAAGGCTGAGTGGAAGTGCAAAGGAAAGAAATTACTCTCTACTTCCCACCAACAAGCAATGCTTGACCACGTCCTTGAAGCAGGGCCTCAACGCACGTAGCCGGTGTTCGGGAGGACAGACGTTTTCGTAACGAGAGCCCACCCCTCTCCTTTTCTTCCTTTTTCTACCTTTTATTGCTGAGTGTGACATCAGGTGTTATGGAATATCCCTTTGGTTGGTTTAGGTCAGCTGCCCTGGTGACGTTCCTTCCTCACGTTTTGCCCACCCCCAGCCTGCTGGCTCTGGGGGGTTTAGAGAGAGTCCTGATGTGGTGCCAGTATTGCTCAGCAGTAGACACAACACTGGTGTGATACCACTGCTGTTCCAGCTTCAAGTGCAGAGCACAGCACTGTATGGGCTGCTGCAGGGAAAGTTAACTCCATCCCAGCCAGACCCAGTACACCTATAACAAAAACAATTTCCAGTAATATTTGAGACTAATTTCTCAGGTATACATTTGAAAACAACTGTCACAAATAGGACATATTCTTACTCATCTCATATTCTTACTTATCGCAACTGATACATTTCTTCACCAAATAAACCTAAATCAAGCTGAAATATCTGATGCTATAATCTCTAATGGTTGTGCAGAACCTTGTTTTTCCTTTTAAGTCTAATATTCTATATCTGCCATTGGGAGATAAGAATATTTAGTTATAAGAACCAGTTTAACATAGATACTGTTTTAAGTTGGCAGGGATGTCTGCCATGCAACTTCTATGAACCACTCATCCAAACCAGGGTACATAAACCCTCAAATATAGCAAGTGACAAACATTTTGTAAATGGACACAGGGAAGAAGAAAAACCAGAAGGTGGACCTTGCACTAATTACCATCTTCAACCACAAAGTGCACATCTCAGAGCTGTAAAGTTCTGACAAGCATACGGTAATATGCATTTTTCCTCTGAATCAATTTCAGTAAAAGATAGAATTGACTAAAGTCAATATAGAGAAATCAAATTTAATGTGAAAAAAAATTATTTTCTCAAGATCAGCTGCAGTCCACCATCACTCTCTGTGACCATAAACTAGAATAAAGTTCATTTCTCTGAACTTCTTAAACACGGCTTCCACAGGAAGAGGAAAGTTGTCTTTTTAAGCAGGCTTTTCTGAAAAAGGTCACAGAATCACAGAATGGCCGAGGTTGGAAAGGATCTCTGAAGATCATCTAGTCCAACCCCCCTGCTGAGCCAGATCACCCAGAGCACATTGCGCAGGATGGCATCCAGGCAGGTTTTGAATATCTCCAGAGAAGGAGACTCCACAACCTCTCTGGGCATCCTGAACCAGTGCTCTGTCACCCTCACAGTAAAGAAGTGCCCTCTCATATTCAGATGAAACCTCCTGTGCTTCCGTTTGTGCCCGTTGGCTCTCATCCTGTTGCTAGGTACAACTGAAAAGAGACTGGCTCCATCCTCTTGACACCCTCCCTTCAGATATTTATATACATTCTCCTCTTTTCCAGGCTAAACGGGCCCAGCTCTTTCAGCCTATCCTTGTATGAGAGGTGCTCCAGTCCTCTAATCATCTTCGTAGCCCTCCTCTGGACTTGCTCCAGTAGCTCCATGTCCCTCTTGTACTGGAGTCCAAAACTGAACACAGTACTCCGGGTGTGGCCTCACCAGAACTGAGTAGAGGGGGAGGATTACCTCTCTTGACCTGCTGGCAACACTCTTCTGAATGCACCCCAGGATACTGTTGGCCTTCTTGGCCACAAGGGCAGCTGCTCTCCACCAGGACTCCCAGGTCCCTCTCCGCAGAGCTGCTCTCCAGTAGGTCAGCCCCCAACCTGTACAGGTACCTGGGGTTGTTCCTCTCCAGGTGCAGGACCCTGCACTTGCCCTTGTTGAACCTCAGGAGGTTCCTCTCCATCCAACTCTCCAGCCTGTCCAGGTCCCTCTGAATGGTCGCACAGGCCTCTGGTGTGTCAGCCACTCTGCCAAGCTTTGTACTGTTCGCAAACTTGCTGAGGGTGCACGCTGTCCCTTCATCCAGGTCACTGATGAATAAGTTAAATAGCACTGGACCCAGTACCAACCCCTGGGGGACACCACTAGCCACAGGCCTCTAACTAGACTCAGCACCGTTGAGCACAACCCTCTGAGCTCTGCCATACAGCCAGTTCTCAATCCACCCCACTGTCCACTCATGGATCCCACCCTTCCAGAGCTTGTCTATGAGGATGTTATGGGAGACAGTGTCAAAAGCCTTGCTGAAGTCAAGGTAGTTAACATCCACTGCTCTCCCCTCGTCCATCCAGCCAGTCATCTCATCGTAACAGGCTATCAGGCTGGTTAAACATGACTTCCCCTTGGCGAACCCATGCTGACTATTCCTGATCACCTTCTTATCCTCCACATGCTTAGAGATGGCCTCCAGGATGAGCTGCTCCATCACGTTTCCAAGGATGGAGGTGAGGCTGACTGGCCTGTAGTTTCCTGGGTCTTCCTTCTTGCCCTTCCTGAAGACTGGAGTAATGCTGGCTTTCTTACAGTCCTCAGGCACCTCTCCTGTTCTCCAAGACCTTTCGAAATACTTTGCACAGGTCCAGGTAGATGATGTCAGTTGCTCTTCCCCATCCACAAATGCTGTAACCCCATTGCAGAAGGCCACCAGATTTGTCAGGCACAATCTGCCCTTAGTGAAGCCATGCTGGCTGTCACCAATCCCCTCCTTATTTTCCATGTGTGCAATGTGTGCACCCTCATTGAGTGTACCCTTGGTAAGTTTGCGGACGACACCAAGTTGGGGGGTGGGGGGGGGGGAGTGTTGATCTGCCGGACGGTAGGAAGGCCCTGCACAGGGACCTGGCCAGGACGGGTCGATGGGCAGAGGCCAACTGGATGAAGTTCAACATGGCTACGTACTGGGTCCTGCACTTTGGTCAGAACAACCCCATGCAGCGCTACAGACTTGGAGCAGAGTGGCTGGAAAGCTGTGCAGAGGATAAGGATCTGGGGTGTTGGTCAAGGCTCACCTGAATGTGAGCTGGCTGTGCGCCCAGGTGGCCAATGGCATCCTGGCTTGTATCAGGAAGCCAGCAGGACCAGGGTGGTGATTGTCCCCCTGTACTCTGCTCTGGAGAGACCACACCTTTTGTACTGTGTTCTGTTTTGGGCCCCTCACTACAAGAAAGACATTGAGGCCCTAGAGAGTGTCCAGAGAAAGGCAACAAAGCTGGTGAAAGGTCTAGAGAACAAGTCTTATGAGGTGTGGATGAGGGAACTGGGGTTGTTTATACTGGAGAAGATGAGGCTCAGGGGAGACCTTATTGCTCTCTACAACTACCTGAAAGGGAGTTGTGGGGATCTGAGGGTCGGCCTCTTCTCGCAGATAACTAGTGATAGGACTAGAGGGAATGGCCTCAGGTTGCACCAGGGGAGGTTCATATTGGAAGTGAGGAGAAATTTCTTCTCAGGAAGAGTAGTCAGGTACTGGAATGGGTTGCCCAGGGAGGTGGTAGAGTCACTGTCCCTGGGGGTGTTTAAGGAAAGGCTGGACTTGGTGCTTAGGGACATGGTTTAGTGGGTGATATTGGTGGTAGGGGGATGGTTGGACCACATGCTCTTGGAGGTCTTTTCCAACCTTAATGATTCTATGATTCTATGTGCCTTAGCATTGTTTCCAGGAGGATCTGCTCCATGATCTTGCCAGGCACAGAGGTGAGACTGACCGGCCTGTAGTTCCACGGGTCTTCCTTTTTTCCCTTTTTAAAAGTGGGGGTTATGTTTCCCCTCTCCTAGTCAGTGGAGTGACACAACTTCTCAAATATGATGGACAGTGGCTTAGCAACTACATCAGCCAGTTCCCTTAGGATCCGTGGATGCATCACATCGGGTCCCATGGACTTGAGAACCTTCAGGTTCCTTAGATGGTCTCGGAACTGGGTCTGTTTATCAGGAAAAATGATTAGTTAAATGTATGATGCAGTTAAACAGCATTGCAAAGAATCATCACAGAATCACAGAATCATCTAGCTTGGAAGAGACCTCCAAGATCACCTAGTCCAACCTATGACCTAACACTAACAAGTCCTCCACTAAACCAGTTCTTCCTGGAATACATAGGGCCGCTCCTTGATAGGGAAGGTCTCCTCACAGACAATGACATAGGCAAAGCAGAGACGCTTAACGCCTTCTTTGCCTCTGTCTTCAATGCCGATGATGGGCTTCGGGACCCAGGGTGCCCTGAGATGGAGGACCGGGACGGTGGGGATGACAAACTCCCAACCGACCCTGAACGTGTGCGGGATTTGCTACTCCACCTGGATCCCTACAAGTCCATGGGTCCGGATGGGATTCATCCCCGGGTGCTGAAAGAGCTGGCGGACGTCATCGCGGAACCTCTCTCAATTATTTTTCAACGATCCTGGGAATCTGGAGAGGTCCTGGTAGACTGGAAGCTGGCAAATGTTGTGCCGATTTTCAAGAAGGGTCAGAAAGAAGACCCTAGCAATTACAGGCCTGTCAGTCTCACGTCAGTGCCTGGTAAAATCATGGAGAAGATGGTTCTCGAACTTATTGAGGCGCACCTGGGGGACAAAGCAGTCATTGGTCCCAGCCAGCATGGGTTTGTGAAGGGTAGGTCCTGCCTAACTAACCTGATTTCCTTTTATGATAAGATCACCCGTATGGTGGACCAAGGGAAACCAGCTGATGTGATTTTTTTGGACTTCAGCAAGGCTTTTGACACGGTTTCCCATAGGATCCTACTGGACAAAATGTCCACCATACAGCTAAATAAAAACATCATACGATGGGTGAGCAATTGGCTAACGGGCAGGGCCCAAAGGGTTATGGTGAATGGGGCTGCGTCAGGCTGGCGGGCGGTCACCAGTGGGGTCCCTCAAGGCTCCATTTTAGGGCCGGTACTTTTCAATATTTTTATAAACGATCTGGATGTAGGAATAGAAGGTATTTTGAGCAAGTTTGCTGATGACACCAAACTTGAAGGAGTTGTGGACTCTGTTGAGGGTGGAAAGGCCTTGCAGAGGGATCTGGATAGGTTGGAGAGCTGGGCGATCACCAACCGCATGAAGTTCAATAAGAGCAAGTGCCGGGTCCTGCACCTGGGACGGGGAAACCCTGGCTGCACGTACAGACTGGGCGATGAGACGCTGGAGAGCAGCCTAGAAGAGAGGGATCTGGGGGTCGTGGTAGACAGCAAGTTGAATATGAGTCAGCAGTGTGCCCTGGCAGCCAGGAGGGCCAACCGTGTCCTGGGGTGCATCAAGCATGGCATCGCTAGTAGGTCAAGGGAGGTGATTGTCCCGCTCTACTCTGCGCTGGTGCGGCCCCACCTCGAGTACTGTGTGCAGTTCTGGGCACCACAGTATAAAAAGGACATGAAACTGTTGGAGAGTGTCCAGAGGAGGGCTACAAAGATGGTGAAAGGCCTGGAGGGGAAGACGTACGAGGAACGGCTGAGGGCACTGGGCCTGTTCAGCCTGGAGAAGAGGAGGCTGAGGGGAGACCTCATCGCAGTCTACAACTTTCTCGTAAGGGGGTGTCGAGAGGCAGGAGACCTTTTCTCCATTAACACCAGCGACAGGACCCGCGGGAATGGGGTTAAGCTGAGGCAGGGGAAATTTAGGCTTGACATCAGGAGGGGGTTCTTCACAGAGAGGGTGGTTGCACACTGGAACAGGCTCCCCAGGGAAGTGGTCACTGCACCGAGCCTGTCTGAATTTAAGAAGAGATTGGACTGTGCACTTAGTCACATGGTCTGAACTTTTGGGTAGACCTGTGCGGTGTCAAGAGTTGGACTTGATGATCCTTAAGGGTCCCTTCCAACTCAGGATATTCTATGATTCTATGATTCCTAATACCCAACCTAAACCTCCCCTATGCAACTTTAGCCCATTCAGTCTTGTCCCGTCACCAGGCACGTGGGAGAATGACCAACCCCCACCTCGCTACAGCCTCCTTTCAGGAATATATTGAGCTCAATAAGGTTGCTCCTGAGCCTCCTCTTCTCCAGGCTGAACAATCCCAACACCCTCAGCCACTCACAGAATCACAGAATCACAGAATTTCTAGGTTGGAAGAGACCTTGATCATCGAGTCCAACCTCTAACCTAACACTAACAGTCCCCACTAAACCATATCCCTAAGCTCTACATCTAAACGTCTTTTAAAGACTTCCAGGGATGGTGACTCCACCACCTCCCTGGGCAGCCTGTTCCAATGTCTAACAACCCTTTCAGTAAAGAAGTTCTTCCTAACATCTAACCTAAAACTCCCCTGGTGCAACTTAAGCCCATTCCCCCTCGTCCTGTCACCAGGCACATGGGAGAACAGGCCAACCCCCACCTCACTACAGCCTCCTTTAAGGTACCTGTAGAGAGCAATAAGGTCGCCCCTGAGCCTCCTCTTCTCCAGGCTGAACAAGCCCAGCTCCTTCAGCCGCTCCTCGTAGGACTTGTTCTCCAGGCCCCTCACCAGCTTCGTCGCCCTTCTCTGGACCCGCTCGAGCACCTCGATGTCCTTCTTGTAGCAAGGGGCCCAAAACTGAACACAGTACTCGAGGTGTGGCCTCACCAGAGCCGAGTACAAGGGGACGATCACTTCCCTAGACCTGCTGGCCACACTGTTTCTTATACAAACCAGGATGCTGTTGGCCTTCTTGGCCACCTGAGCACACTGCTGGCTCATATTCAGCTGACTATCAACCAATACTCCCAGGTCCTTCTCTGCCTGGCAGCTTTCCAACCATTCCTCTCCCAGCCTGTAGCTCTGCTTGGGGTTATTGCGCCCCAGGTGCAGGACCCAGCACTTGGCCTTGTTGAACTTCATGCAGTTGGCCTCAGCCCACTGGTCCAGCCTATCCAGATCCTCCTGCAGGGCCTTCCTACCCTCGAGCAGATCGACACACGCACCTAACTTGGTGTCATCTGTGAACTTACTGAGGGTGCACTCAATGCCCTCATCCAGATCATTGATGAAGATATTAAAGAGGACTGGCCCCAGCACCGAGCCCTGAGGAACGCCACTAGTGACTGGCCTCCAACTGGATTTGACTCCATTCACCACGATTTGACTCCATTCACCATGAAAAATTTTTAATTTTTTAATATTGACCAACATATATACAAGAAAATTAAACAAAAAAGTTATATAAAGGTGTCATGGTTTTGGATGGGATAGAGTTAATTTTCTCTGTATGATGCTCTGTTTGGGATTTTTGATTAAAATAGTGGTTATAACACACCAGTGTTTTTATTTGTTGCATAACAGTGCTTACACAGAGCCAAGGCCTTTTCTACTTCTCATGCTGCACTGCCAGCGAGGGGGCTAGGACTGCAGAAGAAGTTGAGAGGGGACACAGCTAGAACAGCTGACGCAGACTGACCAAAGGGATATTCCATACTATATGACGTCATGCTCAGCAGTAAAAGTTGGAGGAAAGGGGGGATGCTTGGAGTAATGGCATTTGTCTTCCCAAGAAACCATTATGTGTGATGAGCTTTGCTTTCCTGGAAATGTCTGAACATCTACCTGCCAATGTGATGTAGTGACTGAATTCCTTGTTTTGTTTTGCTTGCATGCGCAGCTTTTGCTTTACCTATTAAACTGTCTTTATCTCAGCCCATGAGTTCTCGCACTTTTACCTTTCCGATTCTCTCCTCCATCCCACCTGGAGAGTGTGAGTGAGCTGCGGCTGTGTGGTACTGAAGGAGTTAAACCACAACAAAAGGGTATTAACAAATTACAACAAACAAACAAACAAAAAAACTATGCTTTCATATACTTAAAAACAGTAACCAAAGAACAGCTAAGAGGAATTAGGTCCTGTTGTGGTTTAACCCGGTCGGCAGCTAAACACCACACAGCCGTTTGCTCACGCTCCCCCCTCCCTCTCTGGGATGGGGGAGAGAAACAGGAAAGTGAAGCCTGTGAGTTGAGATAAAGACAGTTTATTAGGACAGAAAATAAAATAATAATAATAATAATAATAATATGTACAAAACAAAGGAATGTTTTAGCAATTCGTGTCAATAGAGAGCTTGAAGGGAAATGTTTTTGTAGGCTTTTCCTTGAAGTCTCTGATATCTGGGGGGGGGGGTTCAGCATAACTGCTAACTATTATGACTATTGCATGGGACACTATGCAAGTCTCTGATATCTGGCCAGGAGATTAAGGAGACAGGGAGAGCTGAAGAACGACTAAAAGACAAAGCTTGCAGGGGACGATGTGCAAGCCTCTTACATATAGCCAAGATGGACAAAGGAGAAGGACAAGAAAAAAAAAACTGTGAGGAAGACTATGAGCCTTCAGGACGTGAGACCCCCAGAGACCCCCAGAGGGACCACTGGAGACTGATATGCATGCTCCAGTAGGAGGGTTTGGATTCCGGAAACTAATTATAATAACCCTGTTTTTTTTAGAAGTAGTAATGAATATGTATTAGCCTAGGAGCATAAAAATCAGCATCTCAATGTAACTGGTGTGTGTCTTGGTGGAGCAGAGACTCCCGGCGCACACAGCACTGTTTGCTTACCTCTATTCCTTTAATAAATTGTAAACTTTGATTATAGTCCTATTTTGAAGACTCAGCCATTTATAACAATTGGGGGCTCGTCCGGGATGGCCTTGGTACCTGAATTCTGATTTGGTCTAGGAGACGCGCCCCACCATTTGGTGGCTCCTGTTTGAGTCAGGTCAGGACTAATGCCATCTTGAACCTGAATAAAGGTAAGCAAAGAATTTGATTTTTTTATGTGCTCCCTTGCCAGCTGCAGCACTGTATTTTGCCCGTAATTCTGCACGCGAAGATCCGAATGAAGATGACGGAGTCGTAAGCATTTAAGGCGTATACCGTTCGGTTGGGTGGGATTCGGTTGCCTGTGTGTATAAGAGTGTGACTGAGACGGAACTTAGTTCCGAAGCGAGTGTGGAGGTCTTCTAACCATGGTTCCAATCTCCCGCGAGGGATTTGGCTGGTGAAGGACCAAAATGATTCCTATAGGATTCGTGGGTGGGTGATAGGTCCTAAACCCCCTGCAAGACACTCTTACTAAGGTAACCAAGGGCTGTGGGAATTGACATAGTAAAATTCCTAGATGGGTCAGACAGAATCGAAGATCAAGGACCAGAAGAAAGGGAGCAAATTACCAGACATACCACCAGAAAGTCCAATAGGAATAATGATTAGAAATTGGAACAATAGGGGCCCCAGAAAATGAAAGAGTAAATTAAAAATGGTCCATTATTATATGACAGAATGACCAAAAGGACCCTTAAGACCCCATGTATTTTGGCCGATATTTGGGTCCAGGGAGGACTGGGTCTGTCAGGCTTTGAACATTAATGTTAATAGTAGAATACCCGTGGATCCAGAAGAGAGCAAGTATGCTGCAGCTGAAACATGGAATTAGAAATTAGAGAGCGATTGATTAAGAATGAATATGTGCTACATTTGCGATGTACTGTGCCTGTGCTGTGCTTAGACCTCCAGATAACAGGAGCCCCTCGGACCCCAAGAACCAGATCAAAACAACCTCATGGTTTGGACTTTTACCAAGGGGTCTGAGATAAGGAGGACTGTTCACAAAGGGACAGATTATGCATACATATAGGTGTATTGGGAAACTTCATGTATATGTAACTCTTTACTAGATATAACCAAAGCAAGTTGCCACTTTAGGCGTGCACAACTTTGGTGGGACTACCCCCCCGTGCCGCCCCGTGTCACCCAGCACTGAGTAAACATACCTGCTTTACAATCTTACTGATTGTGGAGTCAGCTTTCTGTGAGTCATTTTGGTGAGCCAGGCAGGAGACATTCTGCTCGGCTGCGGGATCGGCTGCGGAGAGGACGCCCCTAGGTGCACCCTGAGTGTTTTGCTTGGAGGGGACTCCACTCTCAGCCGCTCAACGCAGGAGCAGACACAGACCTCCTGAAGCTGCAGACAAACAGTATGTTTTCAGCTGCTGGAGGGATACTAACTGGAGTGTTAATAATTGTATGTCTTATTCTTAAATGTCCAGGTATTTTGTGTAAGTGTAAGAGTTTGAAACAAAGTGGAACAAGTCACTCCACGAAGACCACAGTCAAAGACAATACTTGTTTGGCTGGTTATTTTTATAAATGAAGTCTCAACTCAATCTGATTTTTGTAATATTTATAAAACAAATATTTCTAAAAGGTATTAAAGGAAAGTAAACAGCACTGGGTGTGCAGGGAGTCTACGCTCCACCAACACGCACATTGAACATTCTAAATATATATAGAACATTGCTTTCACATACTAAACCCGAGTATGCCTACACAATCAGAAAAGGTAACAAACAATCATTTAAGTTCCATCACTTAACAGTCTCCATTTTCCATTCCTTTTCTTGATTACTAACAAGTCTCCATTTTCCATTCCTTTTGAACAATATGTCTTGCTTTAAGTTGTCAAGCAACTTGGTCTTTGGGCGTTATGTATCCCGTTCTTCCCAGATCGAAAAAAATCATATCCATCTCCTTTTCAAGGCCAATAGGCCTGGGTCAAAAGGCACGTCCAGGTCAGCAGGGGACGGAACAGCAAAAGCCTTCGATGGCTGTAGCAGCAGAGGGGCCTATGGCATAGCAGTCGGATCAGTAAAGGAGCCCGCAGCTCCCTCACTATCTGGCAAGGCACATGTTTGTGATTGTGGCTCCACATGGCTCTTTAAGGCCTCAGAGACTGCTCGCCAGGTGCCTAGCAATCCCACTGCAACCTTGTAGCTTTTAGTAGCAGAGTCCCACACCTTGACATCAATTTGGTCCCATGTTTCAGGATCATAAACTGTCTGATTGTTAATAAGCAGAATAAGCTGTAAGGTTACCAGGACAGTCTTTGTTCCTAAGGACATATGATTCCCCATAATGTGCAACTACTTACCAGTGAGAGGCAGTTGTGTGTGCGGGTCCGCTTCTCTCAGCTTGAGCTTCTCTCCAGATCCGATGCACCCATTTCCAGCAACTTTCAGTACAAGCTTCTCTGAGCGGTTTGCTGAATTTGGCCGAACATATCTTTATGAGGCGATCAATGTGCCTGTTCCCGTCCTGGTCTCCGTTCTGCTAGCCTGTTTCTCTTCACTCCTTTTTCCTGCTTCTTTATTGATCATAACTTCATCATATCGTGTTGCCTTTTCTTTTTTTCATCTTGAGGGCAGGCTCCCCTCTTATACCCTTCTCTCCACAGCAATTCTTTTCAAAACAACTTTTCATTGGTCAAACAACTTTGAATGTAACAACAACAGCAAACCCCCAGAAACATCCATGCCTTAACGGCTGGAGAACAAGAGACCAGCTGGAGAACAAGAAAGCCCAGACTGCATGGAGTCTCCTGAATCACCCTTCTTTGTTCCCTCTAAACTCTTTTATATTCCTGATGGCCTCATCGTTAAGAGTCTAATGGTATCTCAACCACGGGGCCTTCCAACCCCCATGGCCACATTCCCAAATCTCCCCCTTCTTTATTAATATCAACCATTTTCTCGACACGAATTACCATTCCATATATAACAGTTATCATTCTAAATTATATTCTTGTGGTATGAATGAGATGTGCTAGAGGCCTCTTTGTGTGATTGCATGATTGTGCTGTATGAGTGAGACGCAGTGTCACTGCAAAACATGTGCGGAGTTCCGATGCGCGGTTCTGTATTCTCCACGAAGGGAGCGGCCAGAGACGAACGAAGTGCATGACAGACCGAAAAGAAGGACTGTTTTATCCAAGTGTTGATTGGTGGTGCCCAATATATGAGCCTGGCGGTGTATCTTGTGATCCTATTTTTGCTCTTAAATGCTTTGAGTGTGCACCACAGGAGCAAAGATCTCCTGAAGCTGCGGACAAATGATATGTTTTCAGCTGCTGGAGGGATACTAACTGGAGTGTTAATAATTGTATGTGTTTTTATGTATGTATTTTGTGTTGAAATTTTGTATATTGCAATATTTGCATACTGTATGTATTTTGTGTTGAAAGTATTTGTGTAAACGTAAGGGTTTGAAACAAAGTGTTCCAAGTCACTTCAGGAAGAACACAGTCAGAGACAATACTTATTTGGTTGGTTATCATTGTAAATTATATTCCTGTGGTATGAATGAGATGTGCTAGAGGCCTCTGTGTGCGATTGTGCTGTGTGAGTGAGATGCAAAGCGAGTGCAGAGTTCCGATCCGTGGTTCCGTACTCTCCGCAAGGGGAGTGGGCGAGACGAACAAAGTGCGTGACAGACTGAAAAGAAGTGCTGTTTTATCCATGTTTTGAGTGGTGGTGCCTAATATATGGGCCTGGCGGTGTATCTTGTGATCCTATTTTTGCTCTTAAATGCTTTGAGTGTGACAAGAAAAAGGCGGGAGAATTATCTGACTCTACTGGTGCTTTCGGCCGTGCTTCCTGCAACATATGAGACCTGAACAGGCTGAGAGACCGGAGTGGCACCGAGAGCCTGAAGCGGCGCCGGGAGACCCGAGATCGAGTTGCTACGGGAGACCAGAGGCGTCAGTGGACAACGGGAGCCGACCCTCACCGTGTGGCGAGTCGGCACATAGCAGAGGGGCGACATCAGGACCCTGCAGCCTGTCTGACGTAACCATGGAGGCAGCGGCAGCAGCGGCTGTGCTGCTTCTCTCTAACATTCTTTTTATAAGAGGTTTATCTAGAAATGCAAAAAAGACTATTCGTCCCCAGATCGGTGTTATAACTATGTTTCTGGATAACGTTCCGTGGGGTTGCCACATTCTACGGATTACTAATGACGACTTAGCTCTATTGCGGGGCAGTAGTGCAGAGACGCAGATTACACTGCCAAATGACCACCGGCAGGCTCGTTCACAAACTGCTTCTAAGGTTGCAGCTGGCACTGCCTGCAGCCGTATAGCAGACGTTACACTCTCTTTCCTAACTAGTAATCATGTGTCTCATCCATTTGTGGTGAATGGTCAGTGACAAAAAGAAAAGGGGGAGAGTAAGGGGCGACAAAGACAGAAACGGTACCAGGAGGATGCCACTAACACTAACAGCATGGGTAATAGGAGTAGTATAAGTGACACAGGTGACGGTGCGGGGCGCTCTGCCTGCTGCTCGCCCTCGCCTGACTGTGCACTGCTGCCGACGGTGCTAGAGCAAAATGTGAAGACTGCTCAGATGGCAGTGATGAGAGTGCTTGTGTGAAGAAGACGTGTGCTGAATCTGACTTTGTGTGCAACAGTGGTCAGTGTGTGCCAAACAGATGGCAGTGTGATGGGGATCCAGACTGTGAAGATGGGTCTGACAAGAGTGCTGAGCTGTGTCATATGAGAATAATGCCGGGTAAATGAAATCAGCCGTGGTCCTCAGTCAATCCAGTGTATCCCAGTGTTGTGGAACTGTGATAGTGAAAAAGACTGTGACAGTGGAGAAGATGAAGAGAATTGTGGCGATGTGACAGAGATCCTTATTGCAAGGATGGAAGTGATGAAATTAACTGCCCTTCTTGGACCTGCAGGCCAGACCAGTTCAGACATTAAGATGGGAACTGTGTCCATAGGAGTAGGCAGTGCAGTGGTGTGAGAGACTGTCTGGATGGCACTGATGAAGCAAACTGTAACAATGTTATTCAGTGCTCTGGACCTGGCAAATTCAAGTGCAGAAGTGGAGAATGCATAGATATCAATAAAGTGTGTAACCAGCAGAGAGACTGCAAGGACTGGGGTGATGAGCCCCTGAAGGAATGCAACATAAATGAATGTTTGGTGAACACTGGCTGTGAATGTGACTGTCCAGCTGGATTTGAGTTTGTAGATAAGAGAAACTGTGGAGATATTGATGAATGCCAAAACCCTGGTATCTGTAGTCAAATCTGTATCAACCTGAAAGGTGGCTACAAATGTGAATGTAGCTGTGGCTATCAGATGAATCCTGCTACAGGAACCTGGAAAGGGCCATACGGCAAAGCAAATTACATAACCGTTGCTTTACTTGTCAGAAGATAAAAAAGAAAGTGTTTCAACAAGCAGCCACGGGAGGGAAGAATCACTGAACCCCCCAATGTGAGGGACTGTACCTTGTTTTACTGACTACTGAAACAGCTGCGAGAACCACAGAAAGGGACCCATGCATCCAGAATAAAAGGACCAGTAACTACTGAAACTTGGAGGGTTGAGTCCGCTCCTGGGAAACTGAAACTCAAGCTAAGGAAGAACTAATATTCTGGCAACGAGGCTCTGCATGAATTAAGGATGCCAAATAAAGGGGACAAGCCTGAAGGGAGGAAAGGGAGAAGGCAAGACCGGGGCAGGACCCTCCACTGCGGTGTGTATGGTCTACCGAGGGAGGCAACCCCTATGGGTATTGACTGACGAGTGAGAGGGCCTCGACCGGACTTCTCCCACACTAAGGTCAGGTTGTCCCGAGAAAATAACATAAGAACCTTTTTTTTTAAACCTATATAAAACTGTGATTTGTTTTCCAGGAGCTGGATCACCCTGACAGGCCAAACAGTAACACAAGCCTGAATCGACCCTGAAAGCGGGCCCAACCCCTTGATTGAAGGCGTTTGCCTATTATGATATGTGGGTAGAAGACAGATCCTGGGGCTACAGGACCCCAGTATATATATATACTTAATAGAATAATTAGGTTATTAGCTGTAATAGAAATAGTTATAAATAAAACTGGAGATGCACTTGGATTAATTGCAAAGCAAAATACCAAGATGAGAACTGCTTTGTATCAAAATTGCCTAGGTTTGGATTATTTACTAGCACAAGAAGGAGAAGTCTGTGGAAAATTTAGCTTTAGTAATTGCTGTTTAAAGATTGATGAAAAGGGTGTTTCTTCCTAGTAGCTGATAGAATGTTATGTTCTGGTTTAGGATGAGAAGAATGTTAATAATATGCTGATGTTTTAATTGTTACAGAGCAGTGCTTACACCAAGCCAAGGATGTTTCAACTTCTCACTGTCCTGCCAGCAGGCAGGCTGGGAGGAGAGCCGGACTGCTCGGGGTTAGGCTGGGCATCGGACAGCAGGTGGTGAGCAATTGCATTGTGCATCACTTGTTTCGTACACATTATTACTAGTAGTACTATTATCATCATTATTATTGTTATTATTTATTGTTATTATTTTCTTGTTTTTATCTCAACTCACAGGCTTCACTTTCCCATTTCTCTCTCCCATCCCAGAGAAGGAGGGGGGGAGGTGAGCGAGCGAAAGAAAAGCTGTAAATGAACCTGTAAAGGAAATTAGAAAATTGGCCCACGTCTCAGCACAAACCTGGAAGGATATGGAATGGGATTTATTTTCATGGCTGCCTGGTGGACCATGGGTTAAAACAATGTTATTTTTATTGTTATGTGGTGTAATGATGTTATTGTTTATACCTTGTATGATACCTTGCCTTACATTATTAATACACCGGGTGATAAATAGTACATTTGTAATAACTTCATTATAAAAGGAAGGGGATATGTCAATTATGATGCTTAAGAATTGGACCCTCCAAGAACGGACTGATGAAATCCAGTTATTAACAACAGAAGAGACACGAATTGGGGATATTAAAAAGAAGATAAGGGATTGTTAGGAATGTTTTAACAATTTGTGTCAATAAAGAACAGCCCTGTCTGCCTCTGGGCCCTGCACTGGCAATTTAATTCTTGAACCACAGATGCAGTGTGTCCCAGTCTCCCCCTCATTCTAGTCAATTTATCAAGTCTTCAGAAAATACTCCTCAAATTTATGAACCTGTTTGCTTTTGTTATTCCGGACTTCTGTTTCTAACAGTTACAGCCTTTTTTTTGTCTTCTTGGAGATTAACTTAACACTGCTATAGATGTGACTGTCCCTGTGAATGGCTGGTGAGGAATGTTTTAATTACTGGTGAAGTGTCAATAAGAAAGCTATTTGTGTTTGTATGAAGTCTTTGATGTCTGGGGGTTTCAGAACAACTGATAACAACTAGTGACTGTTATGGGATACTATGCAGGCCTCTGATATCTGGCCAGGTGGCCAAGAGATTAAGAAGAAAAAAAAGAAGCTGAAGGATGGCTAGGAGGCAAGACCTGCAGAGGATGCTGTATAAACTTGACACGGTGCCAAGGAAGTACAAAGGGGAAGGATGAGAAAAAAACTTGGAGAGGAAGACTACGAGCCTTCAGCATGAAAGACCCCTAGAGACCCCCCAGAGGGACCACCGGAGACTGATGCGCATGCTCCAGTAAGAGGGACTGGACCCCGGAAGCTAATTATAATAACCTTTTTTTTTTTTTAGAAGTAGTAATGAATATGTATTAGCCTAGGAGCATAAAAATCAGCTACTTGATGTAACTGGGGTGTGTCCTGGTGGAGCGGAGACTCCCGGTGCACCCAGCGCTGTTTGCTTACCTCTATTCTTTTAATAAATCCTATTTTGAAAACTGAGCCATTTCTAACAATAGTAAAAAAGGTTTGCGTGGAAATTGAAACAAGGGACAGTAACTAGTAAGGAATAGTAATAAATAAATAAATAAATAAAAGGGAATGAGAAATTAAGGAAATGAGTAATATCCAAAACAAAGACGTTTTAAAGAAAGCCTCCTTGGGTGCATATTGGCACATTCGAAGGATATTGTTAGAACTGGGGGCACAGAAAGCAAGAGGACTTTCACTAAGCATTGTAATCTATGGTGGCCACTATATAAGCTAAATGGCCACTTTATGAATCAATTGACTGTAACACTATCTTGCAATTAATGTTGTTTTTCAGGAGAGAAGGATGAAATGTATTATACTGATATAATGTATATAGGATATATACTAATATAATGTATACAGGATGAAATGTATTATACTGATATGTTGTATGTATTATACTGATATGTTGATATATTTCCCTCAGTATCTTAGAGGGAAAAGGAGTGGAAATAATTTGGCCCCTGCCTGAGCCTTTGGTGTTGGCATGAGAAAAGTACAGGCTGGAGAAAGATAAAGGAAGGGTTACAAGAGTTGTTGAAGCCTGTGAGTTGAGATAAAGACAGTTTATTAGGACAGAAAATATAATAATAATGATAATAATGATAATAATGATAATAATGATAATGATAATAATAATAATAATAATAATAATAATAATAATAATAATTACAAAACAAGTGATGCACAATGCAATTGCTCACCACCCGCTGATCGATGCCCAGCCTATCCCCGAGCAGCCAGCCCCCCCACCCCAGCTAGCCACCCCTCTATTTTGTTTAGCATGATGTCAGATGGTATGGAATACCACTTTGGCCACTTTGGGTCAGCTGTCCTGGGTCTCTCCCCTCCCAGCTCTTGCTGCACCCCCAGCCTGCCCGCTGTCAGGACAGAGTGAGAAGCTGAAAAGTCCTTGGCTTGGTGTAAGCACTGCTCTGCAACAATTAAAACATCAGCATGTTATCAGCACTGTTATATATGGAGTGGTAATTCGTGTCAGAAAAATGGTTGATATTAATAAAGAAGGGGAAGATTTGGGAATGTGGCAATGGGGGTCGGAAAGCCTCGTGGTTGGTGATAACATCAAACTCTTTAACGATGAGTTCATCAGGAATGTAAAGAGTTTAGAGGAAATAAAGAAGGGTGAGGCGACGCCCTGCCATCTGGGATTGCTTGTTTTCCCCTCTGTTAAGGCACGGAAGTTGTGTGGAGGGGGTTGCTGGTTAGAACTGTTAACATTTATTGTTTAGTGTGGTTTCAAGTGTTAATGAAATGCGGGAAAAGCAATCATGTTTTGTTGCTTTCGGGAACCTTGTGGTGGGCAGAGCATGTGCAGAAGAAGAGGGAGACAGTCGAAGCCGCTCCTGCAGTCTGGAACAAAAGGTTGCTAATGGTGATGGGGAAACCGTGAGCCCTTCACCCACAACAACCACCACAAAGAGAATTATAATATGAAGCGGGGATAGGATATCCGTATGTATAGGCGTACTCGGGTTTCTTGTAAATATGTAACAGCAATGTCCTATATATATTTGGAAAGTTCGACGGTTGCATGTGTGTGTTGGTAGTGCATAGACTCCCCGCGCACCCAGCGCTGTTTACTTGCCTTTTATAAATATTCTTTTATGTTACTAAATTCAGAGTTGAGACTTCATTTATAACAAATTGGTAACCCCGACGAGATTTTCTTGGACTTTGGATCTGCGACCGGTAAAGGGAGGCGCCCCACCTAGTGGCCCTTGCCGATAGCGGTGCTAGAGTTCAACAAGATTTCGAACATAAGAGGCAAGTAAAAAAAAAAAAACAAAAACAAAGAAGGGTGATTGAGGCGACGCCCTGCCGTCTGGGGTTGCTTGTTTTCCCCTCTGTTAAGGCACGGAAGTTGCTGGGGGGTTGCTGGTTAGAACTGTTAACATTTATTGTTTAATGTTATATGATAATAATATTAAAAAAAAAAAAAAGCCAAAAAAAAAAACAGAGAGCTCTCCGTCAGGGACCCGTAATCTTGCACCTGAACGAAGAGGATTTGTGAGTATACCGTTCGGTTGGGTGGGATTCGGCTGTGTGACTGTGTGTAAGGGTGTGACTGAGACGGAACGTAGTTCCGAAGAGAGTGAGAGGTCTTCTAACCGCGGTTCCGATCTCCCGCGAGGGACTCGGCCGGTGAAGGACCGAAGCGATTGGTCTAGGAATTCGTGGGTGGGTTAACCACTTGCAAGACACCTCTACACAAACACAGCCAGGGATTCGGAACCTCTTTAAGGTTTCCAGGGATTCAGAACTTATTTTAAGCTTTCAGGGATTCGTAACCTCTTTAAGGGTTCCAGGGATTCGGAACTTATTTGAAGGTTCCAGGATGGGTCTGGGGGAAAGTAGATTCTCTGACCTGGGAGACTCAGAGAGCCCAGACATTCCACCAGAAAGCCCATTAGGGATAATGTTAAAATATTGGGATGTTTGGGAATCGAGGAAAGGAAAAAATAAAGAGAAAATGGCTCAATTTTGTATGATAAAATGACCAAAGGAACATTTAAGGCCACATGTTTTTTGGCCAGTTTTTGGATCCTTTGAGGATTGGGTATGTCAGGCATTAAACCACTATGTTAACTCTAAGGAGCCTTTTAACCAAGAAGAAAGCAATTATGCGGCTCTATGGGTAGGAGCCTCAAACGCATTTCCCCCAAAACAAATATTCGCTTTAAATACAAGAACTGACAGGGGAAAGGAAGAATGGGAACCTCTGGATAATATACCCCCTCCCTATTCATGGCAACCAGAACCGCCACATTTTGAAAGTCGATTGCCCACGGCCCCTGTTCTCTCTCCCTCTCCTCCTGCACAAAGGACTAGAAGTAAGATAAGGGCCACAGAAAGGGAGGAAAGTGAAACACGAGGCCGGACTGATGATTTAGGAGGCCTTTACCCTTTGAGGGAGGTACCCCTTGGGGGGAACCAGGGGGGAATAGGGTTTGTAGTGGTTCCTTTGAACACGTCAGATGTAAGAAATGTTAAGAAGGAAATGGGAAACCTTTTAGATGACCCTTTAGGAGTTGCCGAAAGATTGGACCAGTTCCTAGGTCCAAACACGTATCCTGGGAAGAAATGCAGTCCATATTAGGAATCCTCTTCCATATAGAAGAAAGAGGAATGATCAGGCCAGCAGGAATGAGACTGTGGGAAAGACAAAATCAGGGAGGTCCTCCAGGGGATGTGAAATGGCCAAATACCAACCCTAACTGGGATCATCAGGCTGCTCAGGGGAGGCAAAATATGAGGGATCTTAGGACCATAATGATACAAGGGATAAAGGAATCGGTTCCAAGGGGACAAAATATAAATAAAGCTTTTAACGAGTGTCAGTGCAGAGACGAATCTCTGACTGAATGGTTAGACAGGCTGAGAAAAAGCCTTCAGATGTACTCGGGTATAGATCCTGATTCCCCTGCAGGAGGGGCACTGTTGAGAACCCAGTTTGTAGCAAAATCCTGGGAAGACATCCGAAAGAAATTGGAGAAACTTGATGATTGGCATGAAAAGGGATTAGAAGAATTATTGAGGGAAGCACAAAAGGTCTATGTGAGGAGAGATGGGGAAAAACAGAAGGCAAAAGCAAATGTTTTTATGGCAGCAATAAGGGAAAGTCAAAAACCAAGTGGACAGGAAAGCAGGAAAGGATCAGGAAAAAAACAGGGTGAAAGAGAACCCATGGATAAATGGAAAGGACAACAAGATAGAATCCCTATCTGTTACTATTGTGGCAAAAAGGGGCATCTTCAGAGGAACTGTAGGAAAAAGAAACAGGATGAAGAAATGTTTAAGGAAGACTAGGGGTGTCAGGGGCTATATCTTTTGGGGACCCAAACACCGAATGAGCCCTTGATAAAATTATTAATAGGTCCCCTGTCGTGGTTCCGCTCGAGTGGGCAGCCGAGCTCCACCACAGCCGCTCTCTCACTCCCTCTCCTCAAAGAGGAATGGGGAGAAAATATGTGAAAGGGGCTCAAGGATTGAGATAAGGACGAGAAAATCACGCAATAATTAGTGTAACGGGCAAAACAGACTCAGCATAAGAAGACAGATAGTAAGATTTATTGCTCATTACTAACAAGCTAGAGAAGTGAGAAACAAAGGAAAGAAACCAAAAGCACCTCCCCCCCATCCACCCTCTTCCACCTCCTCCCCCCGAGCGGCGCAGGGGAACGGGGGAATGGGGGTTATGGTCAGTCTACAGCACTTCTTCTCTGCCGCTCCTTCTTGGTCACTCTCGTCCCCTGTGCTGTGGGGTCCCACCCACGGGATGCGGTCCTTGACGAACTGATCCGGCGTGGGCTTCCCACAGGCAGCAGCTCTTCCAGAACTGCTCCAGATATGGGTCCGTACCACGGGGTCCATCCCTCAGGAGAAAACTGCTCCAACCTGGCTCCCCTACGGGCAGCAGCTCCTGCCAGATCACCTGCTCCTGCGTGGTCTCCTCTCCACGGGCTACAGGTCCGGCCCGGAATCTGCTCCGGCAGGGGTCTTCCACAGGCGGCAGCCTCCGTCGGTGCAGGGCCACCGTGCTCCACCGTGGTCTCCTCCACGGGCTGCAGCGTGGAACCCTGCTCCACCGTGGTACTCCATGGGCTGCAGGGGGACATCCTGCTTCACCATGGTCCTCACCACAGGCCGCAGGGGACTTCTGCTCCGGCGCCTGGAGCACCTCTCCCCCTCCTTCTACACTGACCTTGGCACCTGCAAGGCTGTTTCTCACTCCCTTGACTCTCCCGGCTGCTGTGTGGCGCAGCGTTTTTTTTCCCTGTCTTAAATATGCTCTCACAGAGGCGCAAAACAACATCGCTTATTGGCTCAGATCTGGAAAACAGTGGGGCCCTTCCCAAACATGGGGCGGCTTCTAGATCTTTCTCACAGAAACCACCCCTATGGCCCCCTGCTACCAAAGCCTTGCCACGTAAACCCACTACATCCCCAGAGGGAAGAGGTGTATTTTTTGGTAGATACTGGAGCGGAGAAATCAACTATTAGAAAATTACCAGAAGGGGTTAAGGAAGGAAAGAGGAATACCATGGTAGTAGGAGCAAAAGGTGAGCCCTTTAAGGTTCCTATATTGGAAAATATAGAAATAGAATCAGAAAAGAAACTATGTCTCAATGACCTATTGCTGGTGCCTGAGGCTGAGCACAATCTATTCGGAAGGGACTTAATAATAAGATTAGGGTTGGAAATCAAGAGCCAGGGGGGAGAATTAAAAATTCAGCTATATACCCTAACCCAAGAAGATGAGGGAGAAATAGACCCACAGGTATGGTATCAAGAGGGAGATTCAGGAAAAGTAGATATGGAACCCTTGGTAGTAGAAATAGTGGATCCACAACAGCCAATAAGGATTAGGCAATATCCTATCCCATTGGAGGGGAGAAGAGGACTCAAACCAGTTATAGACAGGCTGCTCCAAAAGGGGATGCTGGAACCATGTATGTCCCCACATAATACCCCCATTTTGCCAGTAAAAAAGACTGATGGATCATATAGGTTGGTTCAGGATCTTAGGGCTGTGAATCAGTGAACCATAACCACATTTCCAGTAGTGGCTAACCCATATACTTTATTAAACCACCTAACACCTCAGCATAAACGGTATAGTGTAATAGATTTGAAGGATGCTTTCTGGGCCTGCCCATTAAGTGAAGGGTCGCGGAATTACTTCGCCTTTGAATGGGAAGACCTCAAAACAGGAAGGCGACAACAGCTTTTGCTTTACCTATTAAACTGTCTTTATCTCAGCCCATGAGTTCTCGCACTTTTACCTTTCCGATTCTCTCCTCCATCCCACCTGGAGAGTGTGAGTGAGCAGCGGCTGTGTGGTACTGAAGGAGTTAAACCACAACAAAAGGGTATTAACAAATTACAACAAACAAACAAACAAAAAAACTATGCTTTCATATACTTAAAAACAGTAACCAAAGAACAGCTAAGAGGAATTAGGTCCTGTTGTGGTTTAACCCGGTCGGCAGCTAAACACCACACAGCCGTTTGCTCACGCTCCCCCCTCCCTCTCTGGGATGGGGGAGAGAAACAGGAAAGTGAAGCCTGTGAGTTGAGATAAAGACAGTTTATTAGGACAGAAAATAAAATAATAATAATAATAATAATAATATGTACAAAACAAAGGAATGTTTTAGCAATTCGTATCAATAGAGAGCTTGAAGGGAAATGTTTTTGTAGGCTTTTCCTTGAAGTCTCTGATATCTGGGGGGGGGGGTTCAGCATAACTGCTAACTATTATGACTATTGCATGGGACACTATGCAAGTCTCTGATATCTGGCCAGGAGATTAAGGAGACAGGGAGAGCTGAAGAACGACTAAAAGACAAAGCTTGCAGGGGACGATGTGCAAGCCTCTTACATATAGCCAAGATGGACAAAGGAGAAGGACAAGAAAAAAAAAACTGTGAGGAAGACTATGAGCCTTCAGGACGTGAGACCCCCAGAGACCCCCAGAGGGACCACTGGAGACTGATATGCATGCTCCAGTAGGAGGGTTTGGATTCCGGAAACTAATTATAATAACCCTGTTTTTTTTAGAAGTAGTAATGAATATGTATTAGCCTAGGAGCATAAAAATCAGCATCTCAATGTAACTGGTGTGTGTCTTGGTGGAGCAGAGACTCCCGGCGCACACAGCACTGTTTGCTTACCTCTATTCCTTTAATAAATTGTAAACTTTGACTATAGTCCTATTTTGAAGACTGAGCCATTTATAACAGCACTCTTCTCATCCTAATCCAAAACGTAGCACCCTACTAGGAGGGTACCCCACCCTGCTAGGAGGAAAATTAACTCTCTTGTAACTGAAACCAGGACAGGTCCCTACAAATTTTGATTGAAAATTTAAAATACTAATTTTTATTTTGGCACTGTTTGCTACAAAGTTAGCTAAAGAGAACTTAGAATGCTTGAATCCTTTGAAATTTCAACCCTTTGGAGTCATTAATACTACTTCAGACGCAGGTATATGATATACAGATGGGAAAAAATACAGTGAAAGTCAAGAACTCCATTTTTAAAATTATCCCCTTTGGCACCCACTATGTCTTAACTCAGTCAAGGATTTTTGACTAAAGTTCTTTTACTAGAAGCATAGCTACCAAAATTCTCATTGACTCGTTTTCTTCATCCACCTCATTATCAACGCAGTCCAGAAACTTCACAGTGGGAGCACAGTGAATTGTTTCTATTGCTGTGCACATTCTGACACCAAATTCAAAGCTTTTTTCCATGACAAGTATACAAAAACTTCTAAAAAAATTTAAAAACTAGTACACAGAATTCCAAAACCAGAGAAAGGGAATTAAAATCTTGAGGCATCCACAGAGAAAATACAATCAAATAGTCATAAAATTAACAACTGCATAACTATTAAACATACATTATGTTAGTTTATATCTATAGATTTAAGTTCAAGTTAACTTACAACAAAGGAATATGAATAGAGTTTGGAGTCCAACTAAATTATATATTGAAATGGAATTTCGATGCTTTTTCAGGATGGTTCCAAAATAGATAACTGGAGATGCTTTTTCTCCTCCTAAACAGATTGATTCCTGCTGGAAATTAATTAAACTAGATTTTGTTATTCTTATCACAAGAATAGCAATTAAGAATCATCTTTTCTTCTTGCTGACCTGCATATGAGAATTCAGGCAAAGAAGTAAGAGATGAGGTCAACAAATGCCTACAAAAACTTAATCAACTATCTATTAAAGATATCACAAAATTTAAAACATTAGGAATAGTTTAACTACATTTCAGATCTGAAAATAGAAGGGAGTAGAAAACCACTGCAGAACATGGCAAATAAGAAGAAAGCAACAAGAAAAAAAAAAAAAACAGTCTTTCAGAAAACAGGAAGAACCTACTCTAGAATTATTGTAGAGTCACAGAATATCCTAAGTTGGAAGGGACCCATGAGGATCATCGAGTCCAACTCCTGACTCCACACAGGGCAACCTAAGAGTTAAACCATATAACTAAGAGTGCTGTCCAAATGCTTCCTGAACATCAACAAGCTTGAGGCCGTGACCACTTCCCTAGAGAGCCTGTTCCAGTGCCTGATCACCCTCTCAGTGAAGAACTTTTTCCTAATATCCACTCTGAACTTCCCCTGATGCAGCTTTAAGCCAGTCCCTCATATCCTATCACCAGTCACTAAGGAGATCAACACCTCATTCTGTTCCCCATCAGGAGGAAGTTATTGAAAGAAATGAGGTCACCACTCAGTCTCCTCTTGTTCTTTGTACTGCTCACTGAGAACTGGCACAGGTTGCCCAGATAGGTTGTGGAGTCTCCCTTCTTGGAGATCTTCAAAAGACATCTGGACGTGGTCCTGGGCAACCTGTTCTAGGTGTCCCTGCTTGAGCAGGGGGATAGGACCAGATGACCTCCAGAGGTCCCTTCCAACCTTAACTATTCATAGAATCATAGAATATCCTGAGTTGGAAGGGACCCTTAAGGATCATCAAGTCCAACTCTTGACACCGCACAGGTCTACCCAAGTTTAGACCATGTGACTAAGTGCACAGTCCAATCTCTTCTTAAATTCAGTCAGGCTCGGTGCAGTGACCACTTCCCTGGGGAGCCTGTTCCAGTGTGCAACCACTCTCTCTGTGAAGAACCCCTTCCTGATGTCCAGCCTAAACTTCCCCTGCCTCAGCTTAACTCCATTCCCGCGGGTCCTGTCGCTGGTGTTAATGGAGAAAAGGTCTCTTGCCTCTCGACACCCCCTTACGAGGAAGTTGTAGACTGCGATGAGGTCTCCCCTCAGCCTCCTCTTCTCCAGGCTGAACAGGCCCAGTGCCCTCAGCCGTTCCTCGTACGTCTTCCCCTCCAGGCCTTTCACCATCTTCGTAGCCCTCCTCTGGACACTCTCCAACAGTTTCATGTCCTTTTTATACTGTGGTGCCCAGAACTGCACACAGTACTCGAGGTGAGGCCGCACCAGCGCAGAGTAGAGCGGGACAATCACCTCCCTCGACCTACTAGCGATGCCGTGCTTGATGCACCCCAGGACACGGTTGGCCCTCCTGGCTGCCAGGGCACACTGCTGGCTCATATTCAACTTGCTGTCTACCACGACCCCCAGATCCCTCTCTTCTAGGCTGCTCTCCAGCGTCTCATCGCCCAGTCTGTACGTGCAGCCAGGGTTTCCCCGTCCCAGGTGCAGGACCCGGCACTTGCTCTTATTGAACTTCATGCGGTTGGCGATCGCCCAGCTCTCCAACCTATTCTATGATTGTGTGTTCTTCCCTAAGGTGAACAAACCAAGTATTCTCAGACATTCCTCATAAGTCATGCCATCTAGTCTTTTACTATCTTTGATGCCCTCCTTTGGAACAAATTCAAATATTTTTATAACCTTCTTATATTATTATAATTAAGTAAGTCCACAAGGTGGCAGAAAAGAGAAGAAAAAGCCAAATTTTCTTTAGTTATATTAAGAAAAAAGTCTAGCATTAATAACATTTCACCTAGCAACATTACAAAAGATTATCAGAAATAAAACAGCTTAGATGCACTGTACTTCCTCAGGGATTTACTGAATCCCCACATTTATTTGGCCAAACCTTAGAAAAATTATTACAACTTTTTGAGGTAAAGGGGGAAGTGAAATTGTTGCAATATGTGGATGACCTATTAATAGCTGGGGAGACTGAAAAAGAGACACGGAGAACCACTATTGAATTACTTAATTTCTTAGGGAAAAAAGGGTTGAAGGTCTCAAAATCTAAATTACAATTCGTGGAAAAGGAAGTAAGGTACTTAGGACATGGGCTTAGCCAAGGAAAGAAAAAATTGGATCCTGACAGGGTAGCTGGGATTTTAGCCCTGTCATCACCCAAAACGAAGAAGGAAGTGAGGCAACTGCTCGGCCTCTTGGGATGTTGTAGGCCCTGGATTGAAGGGTTTAGTGAAAAGGCAAAGCTTTTATATGAAAAATTGACTGGAGAAAAAATTAAGTGGAACGAGGAAGATGAGGAAAAGTTGAGGTTGATCAAGAAAATGTTAATAGAAGCTCCAGTGCTGAGCCTTCCAGATTTAGAAAGACCCTTTTATTTATTTATTTATTTATCTATCTATCTATCTATCTATCTATTTATTTATGGTTGTTTGACCAATGAAAAGTTGTTTTGAAAAGAATTGCTGTGGAGAGAAGGGTATAAGAGGGGAGCCTGCCCTCAAGATGAAAAAAAGAAAAGGCAACACGATGTGATGAAGTTATGTCATCAATAAAGAAGCAGAGAGAAGGAATGAAAAGGAACAGGCTAGCAGAACGGAGACCAGGACGGGAACAGGCACATTGATCTCCTCATGATGATAGGTTCAGCCAAACTCAGCAAACCGCTCAGAAAAGCTTGTACTGAAAGTTGCTGGAAATGGGCGCATCGAATCTGGAGAGAAGCTCAAGCTGAGAGAAGCGGACCCGCACACACAACTGCCTCTCACTGGTAAGCAGTTGCACATTATGGGGAATCATATGTCCTTAGGAACAAAGACTGTCCTGGTAACCTTACAGCTTATTCTGCTTATTAACAATCAGACAGTTTATGATCCTGAAACATGGGACCAAAATTGATGTCAAGGTGTGGGACTCTGCTACTAAAAATGACAAGGTTGCAGTGGGATTGCTCGGCACCTGGCAAGCAGTCTCTGAGGACTTAAAGAGCCATGTGGGACCACAGTCACAAACGTGTGCCTTGCCAGATAGTGAGGGAGATGTGGGCTCCTTTACTGATCCGACTGCTATGCCATGGGCCCCTCTGCTGCTACAGCCATCGAAGGCTTTTGCTGTTCCGTCCCCTGCTGACCTGGACGTGCCATTTGACCCAGGCCTCATTGGCCTTGAAAAGGAGATGGGTATGTTTTTCTTCGATCTGGGAAGAACGGGATACATAACGCCCAAAGACCAAGTTGCTTGACAACTTAAAGCAAGACATATTGTTCAAAAGGAATGGAAAATGGAGACTGTTAAGTGATGGAACTTAAAGGATTGTTTGTTACCTTTTCTGATTGTATAGGCATACTCGGGTTTAGTATGTAAAAGCAATGTTCTGTATATTTAGAAAGTTTGATGATTGTGTGTGCGTGTTGGTGGAGCATAGACTCCCTGCACACCCAGTGCTGTTTACTTGCCTTTTATACCTTTTATAGCTTTTATACCTTTTATAAGTATAAATATTACAAAATTCAGATTGAGTTGAGACTTCATTTATAACACCTCCCTCATCCTAGAGAGGGTGGAGTGGGGGAGGGTGAGCAAACAGCTGTGTGGTGCTTAGCTGCCGGCCAGGTTAAACCACAACAGTCCTTTTTGGCACCCAACGTGGGGCTTGAAGTGTTGAGATAACAACAGATCTGACCAGAGTGTGTTAAAGTAAAATTGGTATAAGATATTAGATCTGCTTAATAGTTGCTAGTTACAATGCTGATTTTTTCCTTGTCCTGCTGTTTATCCTTTCTGGGGGCTGGTTTAAGATTACTATTTTACTGTATGGTGTAACACTGGCTTATGATATGATAAAATTGCTGGTCATGAGACTAACCTGGTATTTGTACTCAGCACTGCCATCAACTCCATACTTTGGAAACCATATCTCAGAAACTATTAACAATTACACCTACTACCTTTTTTCTTCAGGGAGACAGTCTGTGGAGGGGACAGGGGGAGATGTTTTTTCCCACTTGATCATTCTCCCTTACTCCTTCACCCCCCTCTTCTCCTCCAGGCTAGTTACCATAGCTCTCCAAGACTTTGAATATCCTTGGGATGTTCAGACCATCATGTTCTTATTATTATGTCTCCTGAATGCACTTCAGGTTTTGTTTAAGGTTAAACAACTACTTAAGAGTGTCATCCAGAGATCTGTCCTGAGGCAGGATAGTTGTGAGTGGCAGGGAGACTGGAAGAATATGGGCAGGCATCTAGTGCAGCGTGCACCTCCAGTGCTTTGGAAATTCACCCCTGAACAACTGCAAAATCCTAAAAATCTGGTAGAGTGCTTGAAAAAAGTGTGTCATTACCCTGGCAGTACTAGACATACACAAATCACTGCAATGTCCTATGCTTACTGAGCTGCATTCAGTGCCAATATAACCCCAGTGACAGACCCTGCAGCCACTTCAACCCCTGGGACAGGCCCAGAGGCCACTCCAAGACCTACAACGGGCCCTAAGGCTGAGACAGGGAAACAAACTTTACCAGTGTCAGTTGCAGCCATAAAAAAGGATGATAAAATGGTTTAGAGAGTCAGGCCATTTAGAACGCAGAGAAACTCCTGATAATACTAGGTATGGAAAAGATGAGGCCAGGACATCAGAGGAGCAGGAGGATGAAGATGAAGATGTCGCAAAAACAACAGTAACTACCCGAAACCTATACCAGTGTGAGCTACGAGATGTGTGAAAAGATTTTGGTCGCTGCATAGGTGAGCAGCTTGTCACCTGGCTGCTCCGGTGCTGGGACACTGGAGCCAATAGTCTGGAATTAGAGGGCAGGGAAGCCAAGCGGCTGGGATCCCTTGCTAAAGATGCAGGCATTGACAAAGCAATTGGAAATGGAGCAACAGGCTTCAGCCTCTGGAGGCGTCTCCTCTCAGCTGTGAAGGAAAGGTATCCCTTCAAGGAAGAACTTGTATGTCTACCAGGCAAGTGGACCACTATGGAGAAGGGAATCCAGTACCTGAGGGAATTAGCCGTACGGGAGGTGATTTATAGGGACCTAGACAACGAACAAACATCCACAGATCCAGATGAAGTCAAGTATACACGAACTTTGTGGCAGAAGTTTGTACAGAGTGCACCATCATCATATGCCATCTCATTGGCAGTAATGGCCTGGAAAGATGATGAGGAACCCACGGTGGCTGAATTGACTAAACAACTCTGGCAGTATGAAGAAAGTCTCTCCTCTTCCCTACAGGCCTGCGTCTTGGCTATGGAGAAACTTTCTGAAGAGTTCCATCAACTAAAAGAGAATTTATCCTCCTCTCCACCTGTATGAACCAGTGCCTCAGCTATAAGGGGCAAGTGTTCATCTGTGCAAGGAAGACGACATAGTGGGTACACACCCTTTGCCGCCCTGTGGTTTTACCTATGTTTTACCATGGAGAGGACATGAGAAAATGGGATGGAAAATCTACCTCGACCCTAGGGGCACGGGTACGTGAGTTGCAAGGAAAAACAACTGGGAAAAATGGATTCTCTGAGAGGCTTGCTGCTCCAACTTCCAGTGGGCAGTCCTCCAGACACAGAAATGAAGATTCTAAGCAGGATTAGAGGGGCCCTGCCTCCAGCCAGGGGGAGGAAAGGGACAATCGAGTTTATTGGACTGTGTGGATTCGATGGCCTGGCACTTCAGACGCACAGAAGTATAAGGCTTTAGTAGATACCAGTGCACTGTGGACTGTAATGCCATCAAGCTATAAAGGGCCAGATCCCATCTGTATTTATGGGGTGACGGGGGGATCCCAGCAGCTAACTGTATTGGAGGCTGAAGTGAGTCTAACTGGGAATGAGTGGCAAAAGCACCGTATTGTGACTGGCTCGGATGCTCCGTGCATCCTTGGCACAGACTACCTCAGGAGAGGATATTTCAAGGACCCAAAAGGGTTCCGGTGGGCTTTTGGCATAGCTGGCTTAGAGACAGAGGACATTAAACAGTTGTCTACTTTGCCCGGTCTCTCAGAGGACCCTTCGGTTGTGGGCTTGCTCAGGGTTAAAGAAAAACAGGTGCCAATCGCTACCACAACGGTGCGCCGGTGGCAATATCGCACCAACTGAGACTCCCTGATTCCCATCCATAAGCTAATTCGTCAACTGGAGAGCCAAGGAGTGATCAGCAAGACTCATTCCCCTTTTAATAGTCCCATATGGCCAGTGTGAAAGTCTAATGGTGAGTGGAGACTAACAGTGGACTATCATGGCCTGAATGAAGTCACACCACCTCTACGTGCTGCAGTGCCAGACATGCTGGAACTCCAGTATGAACTGGAATCGAAGGCAGCAAAGCTTTATGCCACAACTGATATCGCTAATGCATTTTTCTCCATCCCTCTAGCAGCAGAGTGCAGGTCACAGTTTGCCTTTACTTGGAGGGGCATCCAGAACACTTGGAATCGACTGCCCCAGGGGTGGAAACACAGCTCTACCATATGCCATGGACTGATCCAGTCTGTGCTGGAACAGGGGAAGCTCCTGAAAACCTGCCAAGCATAAAAGGAATAGGAGTAAAATGGCAAGATGAATGTGATCAGATCCAAATGAATGTGATCAGAAAAACAACAGCTATGTCTCCACCAGTTATGAAAAAAAGATGCACAAACTTTCCTAGGTGTCATGGAGTTTTGCACATTCCAAAATACAGTCTGATTGTAAACCCGCTCTACCAAGTAACCCATAAGAAGAATGATTTCAAATGGGGCCCCGAGTAACAACAGGCCTTTGAACAAATTAAACAGGAGATAGTTCATGCAGTAGCCCTTGGGCCAGTCTGAGTAGGACAACTTTGCTCTGTATCTGTGGAGAATGGCCCCACCTGGAGCCTCTGGCAGAAAGAACCTGGGGATACTCAAGGTTGACCCCTAGGGTTCTGGAGTTGGGCATACAGAGCTTCCAAGGCCTGCTACACTCCAACTGAAAAGGAGATATTGGCAGCATATGAAGGAGTTCGATCTGCTTCGGAAGTGGTTGGTACTGAAGCACAGCTCCTGTTGGCACCCCAACTGCTGGTACTGGGCTGTATGTTCAAAAGAAGGGTGCCCTCTACACATCATGCAACTGATGCTACATGGAATAAGTGGGTTGCATTGATTACTCAGTGGGATCAGATAGGAAACCCCAGTCGCCCAGGAATATTGGAAGTGATTATGGACTGGCCAGAAGGCAAATATTTTGGGATATCATCAGAGGAGGAGATGGCCTGTGCTGAAGAAGCCCCACTGTACAACAAGCTACCAGAAAATAAAAAGCAATAAAAAAAATAAGAAGCTCTTCACTGATGGGTCCTGTCGTACTGTGGGAAAGCAGCAGAGGTGGAAGGCTGCTGTATGGAGTCCTACATGACGAGTTGCACAAGCGGCTGAGGGAGAAGGTGAATCGAGTCAGTTTGCAGAAGTGAAAGCCTTCCAGCTGGCTTTAGATATTGCTGAACAAGAAAAGCGGACAGTTCTTTATCTCTACACTGATTCATGGATGGTAGCAAATGCCCTGCGGGGGTGGTTACAGCAATAGAAGCAGAGCAACTGGCTGCTCAGTGGCAAACACATCTGGGCTGCTGCACTGTGGCAAGATATTGCCTCCCGGGTAGAGAACCTAGTTGTAAAAGTATGCCACGTAGATGCTCATGTGCCCAAGAATCGGGCTACTGAAGAACATCGAAACAACCAGCAGGTGGATCAGGCTGGTAAGACTGAAGTGTCTTGCAACATAATGGTGAGTTATTTATAGCTCGATGGGCCCATGACACCTCAAGCCATTGAAAGGGAAACAAGACACTGTTTTGTAAGGATCTGAGGTAGCTATTGGATCTAAGGTCTCCCTTGCCCGGTCTCTCGGAGGACCCTTCTGTTGTGGGGTTGCAGAGGATCAAAGAACAGCAAGTGCCAATCGCTACCACAACTGTGCACCGACGGCAATATCACACCAATCGGGACGCCCTGATTCCCATCGACAAGCTAACTCATCAACTGGAGAGCCAAGGAGTGATCAGCAAGACTCATTCCCCTTTCAATAGTCCCATATGGCCAGTGTGAAAGTCTAATGGTGAGTGGAGACTACCAGTGGACTATCGTGGCCTGAATGAAGCCACACCACCTCTAAGTGCTTCAGTGCCGGACATGCTGGAAATCCTGTACGAACTGGAATCAAAGGCAGCCAAGTGGTACGCCACAACTGATATCGCTAATGCATTTTTCTCCATCCCTCTAGCAGCAGAGTGCAGGCCACAGTTTGCTTTCACTTGGAGGGGTGTCCAATACACCTAGAATCGGCTGCCCCATGGTTGGAAACAAAGCCTTACCATTTGACATGGACTGATCCAGTCTGTGCTGGAACAGGGGGAAGCTCCTGAACACCTGCAGTACATCAGTGACATCATCATTTGGGGTGACAAAGCAGAGGAATTTTTTGAGAAAGGGAAGGAAATAGTCCAAATCCTTCTGAAGGCTGGTTTTGCCATAAAACAAAATAAAGTCAAAGGACCTGCACAAGAGAGACAGTTTTTAGGAATAAAATGGCAAGATGGACGCCGTCAAATCCCAATGGATGTGATCAACAAAATAACAGCTATGTCTCCACCAACTAGCAAAAAAGAAACACAGACTTTCCTAGGTGTCGTGGGTTTTTGGAGAATGCACATTCCAAATTACAGTCTGATTCTAAGCCCGCTCTACCAAGTAACCCATAAGAAGTATGATTTCAAATGGAGCCCCGAGCAACAACAACCCTTTGAGCTATTGTTTGACATTAGTAAATTTGGTGAAACCTAAGGCCCCAGTGTATGAGCTCTGCATAAGTGGTGTTTGAGCACCAATGAGCAGAACTGTGCTGGGGCCTGGGTGACACAGATGGGGCGAAGGGGAATGTGCTAACCAAGGAGAGCATTGGATGAGAGCCATACCTGGAAGATAACAGAAGCCATCCTGCCCCACATCAAAGAACCACCAATCTGAAGGAACATAACATATATGTGTCAAGAACTGATTGGATTATAGCAGACAGTATGAAGATTTTATGGGTATAAGAACCCAGGGAAACTCTTGAGTGGGGTCCCTCCTTGTGTAGTCCTGAGCTGAAGAAAAGGAGACTGGCAGACCTGAGCTATAAAAAAAGGAAATAAGGGATGAAAGCAAGAACGAGGAAACGGCTAAAGGAAGATTCCAGACGGACCCATAGCAACCTTTTGCTCATTAAGGGACATTAGCATAATTATTAACAAACACACCCATCGAAATGGAAATGTAGGAAATGTGGGATTTGGGGCATGTGTGTGGGTGCGTGCATCCATCAATCCCCCAGTCCTCTGTAACATGCATACTCAATAGAAGATAAGCTAGCTGAGCTAGGACAACCAATCAGAAATAGCTAGGGAGATAGTTTCACAAGTTAGCTGTGTATAAATAATAGTACTTCAAGTCAGAGATGTGCTTGCTTTGTAAAAAATCACCAAGTACGTGATTCTGTGAAGAATTAATTAAAAGACCGTGTAGATTCCAACTCTGTGTGCTTATTGGCTAGGCACATGTCGTGGTTTAATCCGGCCGGCAGCTAAACACCACACAGCCGTTCACTCACCCTCCCCCCTCCCTCTCTGGGGTAGGGGAGAGAAATGGGAAAGTGAAGCCTGTGAGTTGAGATAAAGACAGTTTATTAAGACAGGAAAATAATAATAACAATAATAAAAATAACAATAATGATGATAATAGTACTACTAATAATAATGTGTACAAACAAGTGATGCACAATACAATTGCTCACCACCCACTGACCGATGCCCAGCCTAACCCCGAGCAGTCCAGCCCCCCTCCCCCGGCCAGCCACCCCTATATGTTGTTCAGCATGATGTCAGATGGTATGGAATACCCCTTTGGCCACTTTGGGTCAGCTGTCCTGGGTCTGTCCCCTCCCAGCTCCTGCTGCACCCCCAGCCTGCCCGTTGGCAGGACAGAGCAAGAAGCTGAGACGTCCTAAGACGTCCTTGGCTTGGTGTAAGCACTGCTCTGCAACAATTAAAACCGGCATGTTATCAGCACTCTTCTCATCCTAAGCCAAAACATAGCATTCTACCAGCTACTAGGAAGAAAATTAACTCTGTCCTAACTGAAACCAGGACAGCACACCAGGCATGAACCTACGGATAACACTTGGAGGCACCCAGCCCAGTATGATATATGGGTACCATTAAATTCTCACTACATTGAAAGAGTTGACTCTGTGAGTGAATTCTGGATGCCTGGGGAGACCCATTCTACTAGGTGAAACAATGAGATCCCCTAAAACTTCTAGCACCCCACATGGGTCTCTAGGTTACTTCACCATCATGAGCTGTTTGGACTCGGATATCCAGAGCCAGCATAAAAGGGAATTTCCCTTTTGGGACCTCCAGGCCAAGCAGCAATGACAGGTGAATAATATACGGAAACAAGGTGGGGGTTGAAGTCCCTCCTCATGCCAGGGTGTGTTCGAGTCCCCGCTCATACCAGAGTGGATTTGAGCCACTCCCTTGCTGCAGCGTCAGGAAACTCAGGGTGAAAGGAACTGTGGACATTGAAACAGGGTACCTGTCATCTCACTGGAGTTGCCCTCCATGAAGGGGCTGCAAAGTCTTAGTGGATAAAGTCTCCAGCGGTGTGAGAATCCATGACTGGTGAGGCTAGTGCAGTTTTTTTAACAGGGGTTAGAGTCCCTCATGAAGAGAAAGAGAAGAAGAGAAAGCTGCAGGGAGACATGCACAGCCTGATCAGTGCAAGAATGAAGCAGATCTTAGAGTCCTCAGAAAATATGAGGAAAGTCCCAGGATTAGAAAAAGGGACCCCTTTAATAAAAGTGCTGGAAAATGGAAGAAAAAAAAATAGATGGGACTGCTGGACTATTGAAGAAGTGGGCTATGACCCTATATAAAGAAGGGTGGCCTTTCTATACCTAGGATGGAGATTCAACTGCATCAACCACTGAATGGGACCTTTTATCATCACAAATTAACCTTCCTCCAGTATCGCCTGGAAGATAAACATCAAATGGACTATTCATATATATGAAAAGAGTGGGCAAGAAAACACCCCACCTAGAGGGAGGTCAGAAAAATTGCGATAAGGTAAATAGGAAAGGACAGTCAGATTGGGATCAGCTTTAACCCATTCGATGGCTAAATCTTACTCATCCCCAGAGCCAGTATGAATGTGTCCTACGGTATCCCACGTTATCCCAAATGCTGTGGCAATGGGGGATTCTACCGGGTCTACCTGGGATGGGGATATATTTCCCTGCAGCGGCCCATATAGTGTTGTGCTCTGCACTTGTACCTAGAACAGCATTGTCTGGCACAAGTGCTATGCCAGATATACTAGAACTTGAGTCAAAGGCAGCCAAATGGTATGCCACAACTGACATTGCTAATGCATTTTTCTCCATCTCTTTGGCAGCAGCACACAGGCCACAGTTTGCTTTCACTTGAAGGGGTGTCCAGTACACCTGGAATCAACTGCCCCAGGGGGTGGAAACACAGCCCTACCATTTTCCATGGACTGATCCAGACCACACTGGAACAGGGGGAAGCTCCTGAACACCTGCAATACATCAATGATATCATCGTGTGGGGCAACACAGCAGAAAAAGTTTTTGAGAAAGAGAAGAAAATAATCCAAATTCTTGGGGGTAAAATGGCAGGATGGATATCGCCACATTCCAACAGATGTAATCAACAAAACAACTATGTCTCCACCAACTAGCAAAAAGGAAACACAAGCTTTCCTAGGCCTTGTGGGGTTCTGGAGAATGCATGTTCCAGGCTATAGTCAGCTTGGGAGTCCTCTATATCGAGTGACTCAAAAGAGGAACTATTTTGAGTGGGGCCCCGAGCAACAAAAGGCCTTTGAACAAATCAAACAAGAACTAGCTCGTGCAGTAGCCCTTGGGCTTGTTTGTACAAGACCAGCTGTGCAGAACATACTTTACACTGCAGCTGGGGAGCATGGCCTCACCTGGAGCCTCTGGCAGAAGACCCCAGGAGAAGCTTGAGGTCGACCTCTGGGGTTCTGGAGCCAGGGCTATCGAGGATCAGAAGCCAATTACACCCCAACTGAAAAGGAGATACTAACAGCATATGAGGGGGCTTTGAGCTGCTTCAGAAGTTACTGGTACAGAAGCACAGCTCCTCTTGGCACCTGTGTTACATTGGATGTTCAAAGGGAAAATTCCCACTACACACCATGCAAACGACGCTACGTAGAGTAAGTGGAGTATTGACCAAAGAGGTAACTTGTGCCAAAGAGGCACCACCATACAATGAGTTGCCAGAAGACAGAAAGCAGTATGTGTTGTTCAATGATGGATCCTGTTGTGTGATAGGGAGCCATCAGAAGTGGAAAGCTGCTGTGTGGAGTCCCACATGACAAGTTGTGGAGGCCATGGAAGGGGAAGGTGAGTCGAGTCAGTATGCAGAAGTGAAAGTCATACAACTGGCCCTAGAAATTGCTGAAAGAGAAAAATGGCCAGTACTGTATCTCTATGCTGACTCATGGATGGTGGCAAATGTACTGTGGGAGTGGTTACAGCAATGGAAACAGAGCAACTGGCAGTTGCTCTGTTTGGGCTGCTACCCTGTGGTAAGATATTGCTGCCTGGGTAGAGAACATGTCTGTAAAAGTACATCATGTAGATGCTCACATGCCTAAGCATCATGCCACTAAAGAACATCAGAATAACAAATAGGTGGATCAAACTTCGAAAACTGAAATGGCTCAGGTGGACCTGGACTGGGAATATAAGGGTGAGCTGTCTGTAGCTCAATGGTCAATGTATGGTGGTCAATGGTTCTATGTCCAAGTGGAGGCCGGTGACAACTGTTGTACCTCAGGGGTCTATCCTGGGACTGTTATTGTTTAATATCTTCATCAATGACACAGACAGTGTGATCAAGTGCACCCCCAGCAAATTTGCAGATGAGACCAAGCTGAGTGGTAAGGTTGATGCAATAGAAGGTAGGGATATGGAGAAGCTTGAGAAGTGGGCCCACGTGAACCTATTGAGGTTCAACAAATCCAACTGCAAGTTGCTGCGCTGGGGCAATCCCAGACATGAGTGCAGACTGGGTGAAGAACTCATTGAGAGCAGCCCTGCAGAGAAGGACTTGAAGGGTTCTGTTGGATGTAAAGCTCTACATGAGCCGGCAGTGTGTGATTGCAGCCCAGAAGGTCAACTGCATCCTGGGCTGCATCAAAAGAGGTGTGGCCTGCAGGTCAAGGGAAGTGACTGTCTCCCTCTACTCTGCCCTTGTGAGGCCCCACTTGAGGTGCTGCGTCTGAGTCTGGAGCCCCCAACACAAGAAGGATGTTGATCTTTTAGAACGGGTCCAGGTCCAAAGGAGGGCCACAAAGATGATCCAGAGGCTGGAGCAGCTCTCCTATGAAGATAGGCTGAGAGAGTTGTGGCTGTTCAGCCTACAGAAGACAAGGCTCTGGGGTGACCTCACTGCAACCTTTCAGTATTTAAAGGGGCTTATAAAAAAGATGGAGAGCAACTCTTTGCTCAGTCAGATGACAGGACAAGGGTAAATGGTTTTAAACTAAAAGAGGGGAGATTTAGATGAGAGGTTAGGAGGAAATTCTTCACTCAGAGGGTGGTGAGGCACTGGAACAGGTTGCCCAGAGAGGCTGTGGATGCCCCATCTCTGGAGGTGTTCAAGACCAGGTTAGATGAGGCCCTGGCAACCTGATCTAGTGGGTGGCATCCCTGCCTATGGCAGGGGGATTGGAACTAGATGATCTTTGAGGTCCCTTCCAATCCAAGCCATTCTATGATTCATTCTATGATGGGCCCATGAAACATCAGGACATCAGGGGAGGGGTGTCGCATACAGATGGGCTCATGATTGAGGGGTGGACCTGACCATTGAGGCCATCACACCATTCACCCATGAGTGTGAAACCTGTGCTGCAATCAAGCGAGCCACGAGGGTATAATATCCCTGGAATAGGGGGCATCATCTAGGATTTCAATATGGTGAGGCCTGGCAAATTGACTATATCAGACCACTCCCACAAACCCACCAAGGCAAACATTATACTTACCATGGTAGAAACAACTACTGGTGGCTGGAAACATACTCAGTAAACCATGCCATCGCCCAAAAACATTTTGGGCCTGGAAAGGCAAGTGCTGTTGCATCATGGTACACCAGAGGGAATTGAGTCTGACAATGGGAGTCATGTCGGAAACAATCTTGTCACTTCTTGGGCCAAGAGGCATGGCACTGAGTGGGTGTATCACATCCCCTATCACCCACAAGCCTCTGGGAAGGTTGAGAGGTACAATGGACTGTTAAAATCCCAGACAGGAGTACAGACTGAGTGAAGAACTCATTGAGAGCAGCCCTGCAGAGAAGGACTTGAGGGATTCTGTTGGATGTAAATCTCAACATGAGCTGGCAGCGATTGCAGCCCAGAAGGCCAACTGCATCCTGGGCTGAATCAACAGAGGAGTGACCAGCAAGTCGAGGGAGGGGTTTGTCCCCCTCTGCTCAGCTGCTGTGAGGCCCCACCTGGAGTACTGCATCCAGGTCTAGGGTCCCCAGCACAAGAAGGATGTGGAGCTGTTAGAGTGGGTTCAGAGGAGGGCCACAAAGATGATCAGTGGGCTGGAACTCTTCTTCTATGAAGACAGGCTGAGAAAGCTGGGGATGTTCAGCCTGGAGAAGAGAAGACTCTGAGAAGACCTCATTATGGCCTTTTATTACTTAAAGAGGGATTATAAAAAAGATGGAGAGTGACGTTTTACTCAGGCAGATAGTGACAGGACAAAGGGGAATGTTTTTAAACTAAAAGAGGGGAGATTTAGATGAGATGTTAGGAGGAAGTAGTGAGGCACTGGAACAGGGTGCCCAGAGTGGTTGTGGATGCGCCATCCCTGGAGGTGTCCAAGACCAGGTTAGATAAAGCCCTGGGCAACCTGATCTAGTGGGTGGCTTCCCTGCCCACGTCAGGGAGGCTGGAACTAAATGATCTTTATGGTCCTTCTCAACTTGTGCCATTTTATGATTCTGTGAAAATAGGAATCCTTGGCCCCTGAATGACACCAATTCGGACTATAATCATCCATGGGATTAAGCAGCATTTCAAACAGCTCTGAGAAATTTGGTCGAGGCCATTTAAGGGTGTGCAGTAGTGGTGAACTGGGCCATGGTACAGGAGAGCAGACAATGCATAGATGAACACCCAAGCGATTTCTGGGGGTTATTACATCAAGTGTTGCTCAAACATGGGGGGATGACTCCCCAGAACTGTAATGATGCCCTAGCCATAAATGTTTTTGTAGATCAAGCTGCTCCAGATATTCGTAAATATTTTAAGTAACATATGCTGGGTTGGCAAGGGGAGACGTTGCAAAAGATTTTGAGCACAGTGATATTTCTTTACGATAGGCTAGAGGAAAAACAAAAGGTGGAAATGAAAGAACGATAAAGAACCAAGAAACAGGAAGCTACTTTATTGGCATCAGCACTTGCAAGGAAATTGCAGGCTAGAGGAGAAAATAGAGGAGTCTGAGGAAGGTGAAAGTTAAGCCCTGGATTGGTTCAAGGAAGGGGAAACGGATATAGGGAGAGGAACATTAGGGGAGAAAATAGAGATTGCTACTACTGTGGGAATATGTGACATTTGCAGCAGGAGTGCCCAAGGACCCACCCCCCAGAGACTGAACAGACCACCATGAAAGCAACCATATGGAGAAAATACTCAATGACTAGACCTACAAAGTGATAAAGATGAACTAGTTTCAGAGACTGGAATCTATGCCCTATGGAAAATATATGGGACACACAGTTGTGTGGTGGTTTTACACAGCTGTTGCTGCCATCGGCGGGAGGCAGAGAAACTGCATGCGTGAGGTGTGAGCAGGTGGATGACCTGGTCCACATGGTGGCGGAGCTCAAGGAGGAGGTGGAGAGGTTGAGGGATATCAGGGAGTGCGAGCGGGAGATAGACTGGTGAAGCAACTCCCTGCAGGGCCTTAAGGAGAGGTACCGGGGTGAGACACCCCAAATGGGGGTGGACACCCTGCCCTGTCACCGTCGGGCAGAGGGAGGGGACCTGGGAGTTGAGGAGGAATGGAAACAGCTCCCTGCTCGACATCGCAGGCGATGCCCTCCCCCACCGGCTCCACCTTCCCAGGTGCCCTTACACAACAGGTTTGAGGCCCTGGAGCTTGAGAGACTGGTGGGTGAGGATGAGGTAGAAAGTGTACCCAGGAGGATGCCTAGGGCGAGGAGGTCGACTCCATGCCTCAGGACTGTCTCCACCAAGAAAGACAGAAGGGTTATTGTTGTGGGAGACTCTCTTCTCAGGGGAACAGAGGGCCCTATTTGTCGGCCTGACCCTACCCGTAGGGAACTCTGCTGCCTCCCTGGGGCCAGGGTCAGGGACGTTGCCAGGATGCTTCCCAACCTGATTCACCCCTCTGACTATTATCCTCTTTTGATAGTCCAGGCAGGCAGTGACGATATTGAAGAGAGAAGCCTCAAGGCTATCAAACGAGACTTCAGGGGGCTGGGACGGTTAGAGCAGGAGTACAGGTGGTGTTTTCGTCTATCCCTACAGTGGCAGGTAGGGGTACTGAGAGGACACGGAAAGCCCACCTGATAAACACGTGGCTCAGGGGCTGGTGCCAGCACAGAAATCTTGTTTTTTTTGACCATGGGGTGCTTTACTCAGCACCCGGCCTGATGGCTGCAGACGGGTCCCTATCTTTTAGGGGAAAATGGATCCTGGGCAAGGAGCTGGCAGGGCTCATTGAGAGGGCTTTAAACTAGGTAAGAAGGGGGATGGGGCTGAAACAAGGCTTGTTGGAAATGTGCCAGGGGGAACAATGGCTAGGCCAGGGGATAAGGCAATGGCCCAGCTGAAGTGCATCTACACCAATGCACGCAGCATGGGTAACAAACAGGAGGAGCTGGAAGCCATCGTGCAGCAGGCAGGCTACGACTTGGTTGCCATCACGGAGACGTGGTGGGACCAGTCTCATGACTGGAGTGCTACAATGACTGGCTATAAGCTCTTCAGAAGGGACAGGCAGCACAGAAGGGGTGGTGGTGTGGCTCTCTATATTAGAGAATCTTTTGATGTTGTAGAACTCGAGGCTGGGAATGACAAGGTCGAGTCCCTTTGGGTTAGGATCGGTGGGAAGGCCAACAAGGCTAGCGTCCTGGTCGGGGTCTGTTATAGACCGCCAAACCAGGATGAGGAGACGGATGAGGAGTTCTACAGGCAGCTGACAGAAGTTGCGAAATCGTCGGCGCTTGTTCTCGTGGGGGACTTCAACTTCCCTGACATATCCTGGAAGCACAACACAGCCCAGAGAAAGCAGTCTAGGAGGTTTCTGGAGAGCGTGGAAGATAGCTTCCTGATGCAGCTGGTTAATGAGCCTACCGGGGTGGTGCCCCGCTAGACCTTCTCTTCACAAACACAGAAGGACTGGTGGAGGATGTGGTGGTCGGGAGCTGTCTTGGGCAGAGCGACCATGAAATGTTGGAGTTCTCTATTCTTGGCGAGGCCAGGAAGGGGACCAGCAAAACCACTGTATTGGACTTCCGGAGGGCTGACTTTGGGCTGCTGAGGACACTGGTTGGTAGAGTCCCTTGGGAGGTGGTTCTGAAGGGCAGAGGAGTCCAGGAAGGCTGGGCACTCTTGAAGAGGGAAATCTTAATGGTGCAGGAGCGGTCTGTCCCCACGTGCCCAAAGACGAGCCGGCGTGGAAGAAGACCAGCCTGGCTGAACAGAGAATTGTGGCTTGAGCTTAGGAGGAAAAAGAGGGTTTATAATCTTTGGAAAAGAGGGCAGGCCACTAGGGAGGACTATAAGGATGTAGTGAGGCTGTGCAGGGACAAAATTAGAAAGGCCAAAGCTCATCTGGAGCTCAATCTGGCTACTGCCGTTAAAGAAAACAAAAAATCTTTTTACAAATACATCAACACAAAAAGGAGGACTAAGGAGAATCTCCATCCTTTACTGGATGCGGGGGGGAACTTAGTTACAAGAGATGAGGAAAAGGCAGAGGTGCTTAATGCCTTCTTTACATCAGTCTTTAGGGACAATACCGTTTGTTCTCTGGATACCCAGTACCCTGAGCTGGTGGAAGGGGATGGGGAGCAGAATGTGGCCCTCACTATCCACAAAGAAATGGTTGCTGACCTGCTATGGCACTTGAATGTGCACAAGTCGATGGGGCTGGATGGGATCCACCCGGGGGTACTGAGAGAACTGGCGGAGGAGCTGGCCAAGCCGCTTACCATCATTTATCAGCAGTCCTGGCTATTGAGGGAGGTCCCAGTTGACTGGCGGCTAGCAAACGTGACACCCATCTACAAGAAGGGCCGGAGGGCAGACCCGGGAAACTACAGGCCTGTCAGTTTGACCTCAGTGCCAGGGAAACTCATGGAGCAGATTATCTTGAGAGTCATCACGCGGCACTTGCAGGGCAAGCAGGCAATCAGGCCCAGTCAGCACGGGTTTATGAAAGGCAGGTCCTGCTTGACGAGCCTGATCTCCTTCTATGACAAAGTGACGCGCTGGGTGGACGAGGGAAAGGCTGTGGATGTGGTCTACCTTGACTTCAGTAAGGCTTTTGGCACTGTTTCCCACAGCATTCTCCTCACGAAACTGGCTGCTCTTGGCTTGGAGTGGCGCACGCTTCGTTGGGTTAGAAACTGGCTGGATAGCCGGGCCCAAAGAGTCATGGTGAATGGAGTCAAGTCCAGTTGGAGGCCAGTCACTAGTGGCATTCCCCAGGGCTCGGTGCTGGGGCCCGTCCTCTTTAACATCTTCATCAATGATCTGGATGAGGGCATTGAGTGCACCCTCAGTAAGTTCGCAGATGACACCAAGCTAGGTGCGTGCGTCGATCTCCTTGAGGGTAGGAAGGCTCTGCAGGAGGATCTGGATAGGCTGGACCGATGGGCTGAGGTCAACTGCATGAAGTTCAACAAGGCCAAGTGCCGGATCCTGCACCTGGGGCACAATAACCCCAAGAAGAGCTACAGGCTGGGAGAGGAATGGTTGGAAAGCTGCCAGGCAGAGAAGGACCTGGGAGTATTGGTTGATAGTCAGCTGAATATGAGCCAGCAGTGTGCTCAGGTGGCCAAGAAGGCCAACAGCATCCTGGCTTGCATAAGAAACAGTGTGACCAGCAGGTCTAGGGAAGTGATCGTCCCCCTGTACTCGGCTCTGGTGAGGCCGTACCTCGAGTACTGTGTTCATTTTTGGGCCTCTCACTACAAGAAGGACATCGAGTTGCTCGAACGAGTCCAGAGAAGGGCGATGAAGCTGGTGAGGGGCCTGGAGAACAAGTCCTACGACGAGTGGCTGAGGGAGCTGGGCTTGTTCAGCCTAGAGAAGAGGAGGCTCAGGGGTGACCTTATTGCTCTGTATAAGTACATTAAAGGAGGCTGTAGCGAGGTCGGGGTTGGTCATTCTCCCACGTGCAGTCTCCCTGGTGAAAGGACGAGGGGGAATGGGCTTAAGTTGCGCCAGGGGAGTTTTAGGTTAGATGTTAGGAAGAACTTCTTTACCGAAAGGGTTGTTAGACATTGGAACAGGCTGCCCAGGGAGGTGGTGGAGTCACCATCCCTGGAAGTCTTTAAAAGACGTTTAGATGTAGAGCTTAGGGATATGGTTTAGTGGGGACTGTTAATGTTAGGTCAGAGGTTGGACTCGATGATCTTGAGGTCTCTTCCAACCTAGAAATTCTGTGATTCTGTGATTCTGTGTGTGAGCTGGGCAGCTGAACTCCACCACAACCGCAGCACCTAGAGTGCTGCATCCAGGTCTGGGGCCCCCAGCACAAGAAGGAATTGAACCTGTTAGAGCGGGTCCTGAGGAGAGCCACCAAGATGATCAGAGGGCTGGAACACTTCTATGAAGAAAGGCTGAGAGAGCTGGGGATGTTCAGCCTGAGGAAAAGAAGGCTCTGAGGAGATATCATTGCAGCCTTTCAATACTTAAAGTGGGCTTATAAAAAAGATGAAGAGTGACTTTTTACTCAGGAAGACAATGATAGGACCAGGGGGAATGGTTTTAAACTGAAAGAGGGGAGATTTAGATGAGAGGTTAGAAGGAAATTCTATATTCAGAGAGTGATGAGGCACTGGAACAGTGTGCCCAGAGTTTGTGGATGCGCCATCCCTGGAGGTGTTCAAGACCAGGTTAGATGAGGCCCTGGCAACCTGATCTAGTTGGCGGTATCCCTGTCCATGGCAGGAGGGTTGGAACTAGATGATCTTTAAGGTCCCTTCCAACCCAAGCAATTTTGTGATTCGTGTATTCATTATACCCAAGTGAAAGCTACTCATCGACAGCTATGGAAAACTGAAATAACGGGGCCTTCGAAGCCGAAAATCACCAAAGTTAATCAATTATAAAGTCTGATATTGTATAAATTGAAGTGCATCTCTATTATTGTGTCTATCCTATAAATATATATATACACACACACATATACTTTCTGTGTGAAGGTATAAGTTTATTTAAATTAGAAAATGAAGGGGTTAAAAGCATTGTGAGGAATGTTTTAGCAATTCGTGTCAATAGAGAGCTTGAAGGGAAATGTTTTTGTAGGCTTTTCCTTGAAGTCTCTGATATCTGGGGGGGGGGGGGTTCAGCATAACTGCTAACTATTATGACTATTGCATGGGACACTATGCAAGTCTCTGATATCTGGCCAGGAGATTAAGGAGACGGGGAGAGCTGAAGAACGACTAAAAGACAAAGCCTGCAGGGGACGATGTGCAAGCCTCTTACATATAGCCAAGATGGACAAAGGAGAAGGACAAGAAAAAAAAACTGGGAGGAAGACTATGAGCCTTCAGGACGTGAGACCCCCAGAGGGACCACTGGAGACTGATATGCATGCTCCAGTAGGAGGGTTTGGATTCCGGAAACTAATTATAATAACCCTGTTTTTTTTAGAAGTAGTAATGAATATGTATTAGCCTAGGAGCATAAAAATCAGCATCTCAATGTAACTGGTGTGTGTCTTGGCGGAGCAGAGACTCCTGGCGCACCCAGCACTGTTTGCTTACCTCTATTCCTTTAATAAATTGTAAACTTTGATTATAATCCTATTTTGGGACTTAGCAATTTATAACAGCATTATTAGTCCTTTTTTGGTTGAGTGTACTCAGGAAGCCAGAGAGCGAAAGAAATCAAGAAGTGTTTTTGAATCCCTAGAGCCAAAACACCCATTTTGCATTGATAGTTTCCTATGAGTTTTCTGCCAGCCTGGCAATGGTTGACTTCTTGATTTCCGGATCTGAAGTTGTAGGTAAAGAAAATTTTAGTCCTACTAATTACAGAAGTAGTTTTCTTTGTTTGTATGTGTGTTAATACAGTGCACATTTAAATGTTTCTCAAAATTAGTGAATGTGGAAAATATAAGACTCATCTAACTTTAGGACGTTAGATATGTCTCAAAGGGGGGAATTACAATACCAGTAGATAGTTAACTCTTCTTTCTGCGAAAGAGATAAAATATGTACTTTGAGGGAAGGGTTAGATGACCCAAGCCTTGGAGATGCCTAAATCACAGAATCACAGAACTGTAGGGGTTGGAAGGGACCTCAAAAGATCATCGGGTCCAACCCTCCTGCCAAAGCAGGTTCCTCAGAGCAGGCTGCCCAGGTAGGCATCCAGACAGGCCTTGAATATCTCCAGAGAAGGAGATTCCACAACCTCCCTAGGAAGCCTGTTCCAATGCTCCATCACTCTCACTGTGAAGAAGTTCTTTCGCACGTTAGCGCGGAACTTCCTGTGCTCTAACTTGCAGCCATTGCCCCTTGTCCTATCCCCACAAACCACTGAGAAGAGGTTGGCTACATCCTTCTGTCCCCCACCCCTCAGATATTTATATACATTGAGGAGATCCCCTCTCAGTCTTCTCTTCTCCAGGCTGAACAGACCCAGGTCTTTCAGCCTTTCTTCATAGGGAAGATACTCCAGGCCCCATATCATCTTTGTGGCCCTCCGCTGGACTCTTTCCAGGAGATCCCTGTCTTTCTTGTACCAGGGAGCCCAGAACTGGACACAGTACCCCAGGTGAGGCCTGACCAGGGCAGAGTAGAGGGGGAGGATCACCTCCCTTGACCTGCTGGCCACACTCCTTTTAATGCACGCCAGGATCCCATTAGCCCTCTTGGCCACAAGGGCACAGTGCTGGCTCACGGTCAACCTGTCATCCACCAGGACCCCCAGGTCCTTTTCGTCAGAGCTCGTCTCCAGCAGGTCGTCCCCCAGCCTGTACTGATACTTCGGGTTGTTCCTTCCCAGGTGCAGGACTCTACACTTGTTCTTATTAAATCTCAATTGGTTTCTTCCTGCCCATCTCTCCAGCCTGTCCAGGTCTCACTGAATGGCAGCACAGCCTTCTGGCATGTCGACCACTCCTCCCAGCTTTGTGTCATCGGCGTACTTGCTGAGGGCAGACACTATTCCCTCATCAAGGTCATTGATGAAGATGCTGAACAAGACCGGACCCAGCACCGACCCCTGGGGAACACCGCTAGTCACAGATCTCCAGCTGGACTCTGCTCCGCCGATTACCACCCTCTGAGCTTGGCCAGTCAGCCAGTTCTCAACCCACCTTGCCATCCACTCATCTATCCCACACTTCCTCAGCTTTGCTAGTAGGATGTCATGGGAGACAGTATTGAAAGCCTTGCTAAAGTCAAGGTAGATGACATCCACTGCTCTCCCCCCATCTACCCAGCTGGTGATGCCATCATAGAAGACAACGAGGTTGGTCGAGCACGACTTCTTGGTGAATCCATGCTGACTACTCATAACCTTCTTCTCTTCCAATTGCTTGGAGATGGCATCCAGAACAAGCTGCTCCAATACCTTTCCAGGGACAGAGGTGAGACTGACTGGCCTGTAGTTTCCCAGATCCTCCTTTCTGCCCTTCTTGAAGACCGGAGTGACATTGGCTATCCTCCAGTCTTCAGGCACCTCACCCATTCTCCAGGACCTTTCAAAGATGATAGAGAGCGGTTTGGCGATCACATCTGACAGCTCCCTTAGCACACGCGGATGCATCCCATCGGGACCCATGGATTTGTGTGTGTTGAGCCCACTCAGACACTCCCAAACCACTCTCACGTCCACCAGGGGGAAGCCCTCCATTTCCCAGACCCTTTGTCCTATTGCCAGGGGCGAGGAGTCCCGGGGGAGTGTCCTTGAAGCAAAGACTGAAGCAAAGAATGCATTCAGTATCTCTGCCTTCTCAGCGTCTCCCGTGACCAGGACACCCCCCTCGTTCAGCAAGGGACCCACATTATCCCTAGTCTTCCTCTTGCTGTTTACATACTTGAAAAAACCCTTCTTATTATCCTTTATCTCTTTTGCAAGCCTCATCTCTAGGTGGGCTTTAGCCTTCCTCGTCGCATCCCTGCAGGCCCTGACAACACATCTATATTCCTCCCAAGAAGACAGGCCCTTTTTCCACATTTCATAGACCTTCCTCTTCCTTCTGATCTTACTGATGAGCTCCTTGCTCATCCACGCGGGTTTCCTGCCACCCTTCCCCAATTTCCTGTTCCTCGGGATGTACCGATCCTGAGCACAGAAGAAGTGCTGCTTAAATGTAGCCCAGCTCTCACAAGCACCCTTGCCTTCTAGCAACCTATCCCATGAGATACTCCCAAGCAGGTCCCGGAAGAGGTCGAAGTTGGCTCTCCAAAAGTCCAGGGTAGCAATCCTGCTTTTAGCCTTACTTCCTTTGCCTAGTTCCATTTGGAACTCCACCATCTCATGGTCGCTGCATCCCAAGCTGCCCCCAGCCTTCACATCCCTAACAAGCCCATCCCTGTTGGTAAGAACGAGGTCCAGGAGCACCCCCCGCCTCGTCGGCTCCTCCACCACCTGCGTCAGAAAATTGTCCTCAACGCACTGTAGGAACCGTTTGGACTGCTCGTGCCTGGCCAAGTTGCTTAGCCAGCAGATGTCTGGGTAACTGAAGTCCCTCATGAGGACCAGCGCTCGTGATCGTGAGGCTACTAGCAGCTGCTCGTAGAAGGCCTCATCAACTTCCTCCTCCTGATCTGGAGACCTGTAGTACACCCCTACCACTGTGTCTCCCATACCAGCCCACCCCTTAATTCATACCCCCAAGCTCTCCACTTGTCCTTCACCCTCCCCCAGCTGGAGCTGGGTACACTCTAAGTGCTCCCTCACATAAAGGGCAACCCCACCCCCTCACTTCCCTAGCCTGTCTTTCCTAAAGAGGACACAGCCCTCCATGACTGCGTTCCAGTCATGTGAGCTGTCCCACCACGTCTCAGTGATCGCAACAGTTGCGAGGCCACGATCTCGAACACAGATCTCTAGCTCATCCTGTTTATTTCCCATGCTCTGTGCATTGGTGTACAGGCACTTTAGGGAAGTAGCAGGTGCAGTTACCCCTGGGGAGATGCAAGAAGAAGATACTGGACAGGGGATCATCCAGTATCCTTCCTTGGCGTGCATTAAATGATTAACTGAGGAACTGCTAATCAGAAAGACCATTCCGTTGACATTCTTGAGGGAAACATCCTGACATATGCCCTTGAATATGTCACCAATCAACATAACGTGAATAATTGGCTGAAAATCAACGATGAGGAGTATTCTAATGTGAACTATCCTCATTATAATAGTAAAAATCACACCCCTAGGCTGGGAGACCCCAGCCCAACAAGTGACCCTTTCTCTCTGAGGATGCGCAAAATGATTGTTATGTCAGCAGTATGCAAATTATGTAACCAGCCAGAGACTAGGGGATTATACCAACATGTAAACATATTGATAAGGCACTGCATAAAGAGTGGTGCAGAAAATCCGTAGGTGTGACAGATTTGCAGGAAACCACCTGGTACCCAGACCTGTGAAATTCTGAAATAAACAATTTCTTGACCTAGTGTGTAGACTGGCTTATTGCACACCGGATAACAGTTCTGATTTTTTTATCAAAAAATATATGCATAACATTAAATTCTTGTTGCTTTAAATAAGAGTTGACTCTGAGTGAATTCCGGATGCCTGGGGAGACCCATTCTGCTGGGGGAAAAAATGGGATCTCCAAACGTCATCAAGGAGAATATGCAACATATAGATGGGCTCGTGATCGTGGGATGAACATGACCATGGACATCATTGCACAGGTGTCCTAGTTTCAGCTAGGAAAGAGTTAATTTTCCTCCTAGTAGCTGGTAGAGCGCTATGTTTTGGATTAGGATGAGAAGAGTGCTGATAACACCCTGATGTTTTAATTGTTGCAGAGCAGTGCTTACGCCAAGCCAAGAACCTTTCAGCTTCTCTCTCTGTCCTGCCAGCGGGCAGGCTAGGGGTACAGTAAAAGCTGTGAGGGCACAGACCCAGGACAGCTGACCCAAACTGGCCAAAGGGGTATTCCATAATATCTGACGTCATGCTAAACAACATATAGGGGTGGCTGGCTGCTTAGGAATAGGGTGGGCATCAGTCAGCAGATGGTGAGCAATTGCATTGTGCATCACTTGTTTCTTACACATTATTAGTAGTACTACTATTATAATTTATTTTTTTTTCTGTCTTAATAAACTGTCTCTATCTCAACTGTCGTGGTTTAACCCGGCCGGCAGCTAAACACCACGCAGCCGTTCGCTCACCCTCCCCCCTCCCTCTCTGGGACGGGGGAGAGAAATGGAGAGTGAAGCCCGTGAGTTGAGATAAAGACAGTTTAATAAGACAGGAAAATAATAATAACAAAAATAATAATAACAATAATAATAATAATGATACAATGGTGATAATACGAAAGTAATAGTATGTACAAACAAGTGATGCACAATGCAATTGCTCACCACCCGCTGACCGATGCCCAGCCTAACCCCAAGCAGTCCGGCCCCCTCCCCCCGGCTAGCCACCCCTATATATTGTTTAGCATGACGTCAGATGGTATGGAATACCCCTTTGGCTAGTTTGGGTCACCTGTCCTGGGTCTGTCCCCTCCCAGCTCTTACTGCACCCCCAGCCTGCCCGTTGGCAGGACAGAGCAAAAGGCTGAGATGTCCTTGGCTTAGTATAAGCACTGCTCTGCAACAATTAAAGCATCGGGGTGTTATCAGCACTCTTCTCATCCTAAGCCAAAACACAGCATTCCACCAGCTACTAGGAAGAAAATTAATTCTGTGCTAACTGAAACCAGGACATCTATCCACCCCTTATTCCATACCATTTATGTCATGCTCAGGTTACACTCTTTTCCATACATTCTAATTAGTCACCTATAGTAATCATGGTAGTGATAACATACAGTATAATATACTATTTAACATGGTACAATTCAGTTCATGGGCTATTCTCACCCAGTATTAAATCTCCTTGAGGTACACACCGGACCTCTCCGTTCTTTTGCATCACCCACCAAGTGTATCCAGGTCCCTGAGCGAAAACAATTCCACGAATAGGTTTGCCTTTTCCTGAGGCAGGAGTAGCCCAGACTGTTTTACCCAGCATATTTTTTACATGCACTACAGGAACTTTATCCCCATCTACAGTACGTAACAGGTTTGATTGGGCAGGTCCAGCTCGGTTGGTAGATCCCCTAGTATTGACTAACCAGGTGGCCTTTGCCAAATGCGTATCCCAGTTTTTGAACGTCCCAGCGCCCATTGCTTTCAAGGTAGTCTTTAACAGGCCATTGTATCGTTCAACTTTCCCGGAGGCTGGTGCATGATAGGGGATGTGATACACCCATTCAATACCATGTTCTTTGGCCCAAGTGTCTATAAGGTTGTTTCGGAAGTGAGTCCCATTGTCTGATTCTATTCTTTCTGGGGTGCCATGTCGCCATAGGACTTGCTTTTCAAGGCCCAGGATGGTGTTCCGGGCGGTGGCATGAGGCACAGGATATGTTTCCAGCCATCCGGTGGTTGCTTCCACCATTGTAAGTACGTGGCGCTTGCCATTGCGAGTTTGAGGGAGTGTGATGTAATCAATCTGCCAGGCCTCTCCATATTTATATTTCAGCCATCGTCCTCCATACCAAAGAGGCTTTGACCGTTTGGCTCGCTTGATTGCAGCACATGTTTCACAGTCATGAATAACCTGTGCTATAGCGTCCATGGTCAAGTCCACCCCTCGATCACGAGCCCATCTGTATGTTGCGTCTCTACCTTGATGGCCTGAGGTGTCATGGGCCCATCGGGCTACAAATAATTCACCTTTATGCTGCCAATCCAGGTCCACCTGAGCTACTTCAATCTTAGCAGCCTGATCCACCTGCTGGTTGTTTTGATGTTCTTCAGTAGCCCGATTCTTGGGCACATGAGCATCTACGTGGCGTACTTTCACAGCCAGGTTCTCTACCCGAGCAGCAATATCTTGCCACAATGCAGCAGCCCAGATGGGTTTGCCCCTACGCTGCCAGTTGTTTTGCTTCCATTGCTGTAACCATCCCCACAGGGCATTTGCTACCATCCATGAATCGGTGTAGAGATAGAGAACTGGCCATTTTTCTCGTTCAGCAATGTCTAAAGCCAGCTGAATGGCTTTCACTTCTGCAAACTGACTCGATTCACCTTCTCCCTCAGCAGCTTCTGCAACTCGTCGCGTAGGACTCCATACAGCAGCCTTCCATCTCCGATGCTTCCCCACAATACGACAGGACCCATCAGTGAACAGGGCATATTTCTTTTCATTCTCTGGCAATTGGTTGTACAGTGGGGCTTCTTCAGCACGACCCACCTCCTCCTCTGATGATATCCCAAAGTATTTGCCTTCTGGCCAGTCCATGATCACTTCCAATATTCCTGGGCGACTGGGGTTTCCTATTCGAGCCCGCTGAGTAATCAGTGCAACCCACTTGCTCCATGTAGCATCAGTTGCATGATGCGTAGAGGGGACCCTTCCCTTGAACATCCAGCCTAGTACCGGCAATCGGGGTGCTAGGAGGAGCTGCGCTTCAGTACCGACCACCTCCGAAGCAGATCGAACTCCTTCATATGCTGCCAATATCTCCTTTTCAGTTGGAGTATAGTGGGCCTCAGATCCTCTGTATCCCCGACTCCAAAACCCCAGGGGCCGACCTCGAGTTTCCCCAGGTTCTTTCTGCCAGAGGCTCCAGGTGGGGCCATTCTCCCCGGCTGCAGTGTAGAGCACATTCTTTACATCTGGTCCTGTTCGAACTGGCCCAAGGGCTACTGCATGGACTATTTCCTGCTTGATTTGTTCAAAGGCTTGTCGTTGTTCAGGGCCCCATTCAAACTCATTCTTCTTACGGGTTACTTGGTAGAGTGGGTTTACAATCAGACTGTAGTTTGGGATGTGCATTCTCCAAAACCCCACAACACCTAGGAAAGTCTGTGTTTCTTTTTTGCTAGTTGGTGGAGACATAGCTGTTATTTTGTTGATCACATCCATTGGGATTTGACGACGTCCGTCTTGCCATTTTATTCCTAAAAACTGGATCTCTCGTGCAGGTCCTTTGACTTTATTTTGTTTTATGGCAAAACCGGCTTTCAGAAGGATTTGGACTATTTTCTTCCCTTTCTCGAAAACTTCCTCTGCTGTGTCACCCCACACAATAATGTCATCGATGTACTGCAGGTGTTCAGGAGCTTCCCCCTGCTCTAGCGCAGACTGGATCAGCCCATGACAAATGGTAGGGCTGTGTTTCCACCCCTGGGGCAGCCTATTCCAAGTATATTGGACTCCCCTCCAAGTGAAGGCAAATTGTGGCCTGCACTCTGCTGCTAGAGGGATGGAGAAAAATGCATTAGCGATATCAATTGTGGCGTACCACTTGGCTGCCCTCGATTCAAGTTCATACTGAAGTTCCAGCATGTCCGGCACTGCAGCACTCAGTGGTGGCGTGACTTCGTTCAGGCCGCGATAGTCCACTGTTAGTCTCCACTCGCCATTAGACTTTCGCACTGGCCATATGGGACTATTGAAAGGTGAATGAGTCTTGCTGATCACTCCTTGGCTCTCCAATTGACGAATTAGCTTATGGATGGGGATCAGGGAGTCTCGGTTAGTGCGATATTGCCGCCGGTGCACAGTTGTGGTAGCGATTGGCACTTGCTGTTTTTCGACCCTCAGCAACCCCACAACAGAGGGGTCCTCTGAGAGACCAGGCAAGGTAGATAATTGTTTAATACCCTCTGTCTCTAAGGCAGCTATACCAAAAGCCCACCGGAACCCTTTTGGGTCCTTGCAATATCCTCTTCTAAGATAGTCTATGCCAAGGATACATGGAGCATCCGGGCCAGTCACAATGCGGTGCTTTTCCCACTCATTCCCAGTCAGACTCACTTCAGCCTCCAATACAGTCAACTGCTGAGATCCCCCTGTCACTCCACAAATATAGATGGGCTCTGGTCCTTTATAGCTCGATGGCATTAGAGTACATTGTGCACCGGTGTCTACTAAAGCCTTATACCTCTGTGCGCGTGATGTGCCAGGCCATCGAATCCACACAGTCCAATAAACTCGATTATCCCTTTCCTCCCCCTGGCTGGAG